>NC_142601.1:46245219-47617304 GCF_041222555.1 Hakea prostrata | reverse complement strand
CGGGTCTATTAATTCAGGATTCATATTTTAGGTGCCATTTCAGGAGTTCATGCGTTTACAACTCAAGATAAACAAACATAATGTGATTTGAAACTCAAGAATATCACTGGTACAAAGCAATTGTTTTTATTTTTACACCCATAAGCACTTACAGTCAACTAACCTACTTTTCTTGTTAGATTACTTAAAATATCAATGCAAGAAATTTAATGAAATTCCCATAGAAGATCTCTTCAAGCAACCAAAGCAACAGTTCCACGAAAACCAAAAAGAAAGAATAATGGAAACTGGACTAGGGGACAGAGTACCTTGAGGTGGAATATTCAGTCAAAGCATTTTTCGCGTCAGCTGCTGAGGCATACCTCAAGAACGCAAAGCCCTTATTCTTCATCAACCAAACCTCACACAATTTCTCCAATCTTTTCGAAAACCTTTCTTATATCTTCCTCCTTGGCACCATAAGCAAGTCCTCCTACAAAAGTCTCCATTTTCTTCCTCTTACACGGCTTTGAAAACGTCCATTTCCTCATCTATAATGGCATCACTTCCCTTTGAGTGTCCATCCTTACGGTCACTACTATTCTCACTGTTCTCGTTCTCCATCTCTTCCTTCTTGACATCACCATCTTCCTCACAATCTTCCACCTCCTCACTCTGAGCTACATATGAAACTGGTTTAAAACCTTAAGGCTCAGCATACCATGGTTACTTAGACTTCTCAACTTCAACTAAAGCCAAAGCAGAAAGAATATTTCCTTCGGTAGCACCTACAGGAATCTCTGGTTTTGGTAATTCTACAGTGGAATTGGAAGAGACATCTCGAGTCTTAGGGGCTCGCTTGAAAACCTTTTAATCTTTTCCACCATTCTTAGTACGTTCTGCTTTTCTGTTTTATGATGGCTCTATTGTTTGAAAACCAGGTTTACCTATTCACCTTGCTTGCCTGAAAAGGTGACTTGGCCAAGTTACAGGTTGGTCAAAATGACCACATTGAATTCATTTTTAGCTAGAACTTTTAAGAACACAGAGAAATGATACAGGTAACAAGGAAAGAAGAAAAATGAAGTTCCACTTTATTTTTAGTGCTTAGACTGTTGGGTCGAAGTTCAGTGGACCTCTTTTTAGATCGAATTAAATTTCCCTATGATTAAACCAGTTTACTCTTCCTTACAAGGCACTTGCAGCAGAAGCAGCAGCTTTCAGCACTTTTCCCCCAAAGAATAGAAGATCTATCCCACACTTCTTTATCTCATCAGTCGTCCAAGGTTACATTATTGGGTCCTTTTGCCATCACATGTCCCAACAGCCGTGACAATTGTAAATTTAGGCATAAGCCTAGATAGATGATGTTTTCTGAACTGAGATGGCCATAAACCTATCAGGAAATTTTTGGCTTCAGCTTGGTAAAAGTTGAGATATTCCATTTCACAAATAACAAAACCACTGATCTTTTTATGCCTTTATATAAAACAGTCCTTACCTATTTCTTAATAGATCAGCACTTTCAAACTCGAAATTGTTGTCATTGTTTTCTATTCTTAAACTTTAAAGTAACATCTGCTTTTCAACTCCAAGCCTTATTCACCATTCATTCAGCCAAACCTAGAACCTCTTGACGACAGGGCATTTAGTATTTCCTTACCTAGTTTCTGTTTCAACAAAGGTCTAATGATGAGCAAATAACACTGACATCCCCACATGAGAGGTTCCATTTGGGTTAGTCACCATCACAAAGGTCTTCACTTTCAACTTCACCCATAAGTTTTGTTTCCACATGTCTACATCTTTTAGCCCCAATTGCAAAAAATAATCTCAACTTATCTTGGTCCACAAGTTCTGATCCCTTCAACTATTATTTTTAACTAAATTCAATGGTGTTAATCTCTTTAAAGGTTATGAACATACTGGAGCCCAAAGTGAACCCTCAGAAAATGGATGAAAAAACATAATCAATATTCACAGCCATGTTCAACGTGAACATTCTCCCTTTGGATAAATTATAAACCATCAAATCCTCTCAAGCACTTCTTGCAAAACCATCAAATCCTCTCAAGCACTTCTTGCAAAACCAAAACCACTCTGGTACTCAGTACTTGTGTGTCTGCCTAGTTGGCTGGTTGCATGTTACTGTCTCCTACTTCCAATCATTTCCAAAGCCTTGTTCTATGCATTGGTTGCTGTCCCATGACTCCAATCCCCCTTTTCTGCCCTATGTTTAACACAAGGATTTGTTGGGTTTGAACTCCATTTCATTATATGGACAGTAACTCTGTTGAGACAACTTTAAATGCTGAATATCACCTCATGTTAATTAATTGACCAGCACCAGGCTGAAAACCTCCATTAGGGGAATGGTGCTACATCTAGACCTCATCGTTCACTGTTGTTTTCCATCTATAATTTTCTCTCGATGAATCTGTTCTTTAGGGTTTACAACAGTGCTGGAACATGCGCAAGATTTAACTAGCTTCTCACATACATCAACCAAGAAAGTAAACCAAGTAAAGAAGTTCCTACATGTTGGTCATCGTTGATACGTGTATTTGAATAGTTCAAACTTCAAAGTGACACGAAACTCTAACTTATCACCAGTTTCTTGTGGTAGAGATCTTTCAAATGTTGGCAATAATGTGCTGCATTAGGCCGTAGGTTCATCTGGTTAACACACTGAATATTTTCCTGACAATTGAGATTCTGGAAATGTAAGTTCAATTAATACCTACAAGTTATGTGTACCAAACCAGATCATTCTAGGAGCAACAACAGCAAAATACATACCCTTCAACCGGAATAACCTCCTTTCCTCTTAAATTCCACTTTCTTTTAATTTTAAAAGAATATGTTTGCAGTTATAAGAATTATTCACCAAGAACAGTAGCTCAATAAGCAACAGTTCCGCTAAGAAAAGAAAATCGAATTCATATTTCTTCCTAGAAGGACGTCTGACTCAGACATCACCACACCAGATAGCTGAAAGACACAGAGGGAGAATAATAAATACCTGGAAATTGCTCTGGAACCGTAGGTTTGCGGGAGATCTGAGGCTTTCGAATCCTCTCAATTAGAAATTGCTCTCGAACCGGGACCTGATCGAACAAGATTGATTACCCTTAGAACTCCTAATTTGGTAAGAAGTTCTAGTTTTACCCGACATTCTTAAACGAATTTTATCCTAATATACTTACCTTTTCAAACATTCCCATCTGAAATCTGAGTCGATTTTCAAGATCGAATACAAATAGGAGTCTGATCAGATTAGGATTAGGATTAGGGATATATAATATAAATAACCCCTCACCTCACCTCACCTCACCTCATCTCGTCTCGTCTCGTCTCAGTACCACTTTCATCTGAAATTCTATTCTTCATCTCCTGTGTTCTTCCTCTTCCTTCACGTCATCATGCTGCGTACTTCATCACATTTTGAAATTAAACAACATGCGTCAGCGTTCTTGACTGAACGTGAGAACCCCAAGAGACCCTTTTCTTTCTCAGAAGTCGGCGGAACCATCCGGTTCATAGTTCGAAATCAAAAGTTTTACACAATAACCCATACGATTAAAGGAGTCAATCTTGGAAGCTCTGATGATCCTGGAATTCATTCGTTGCAAGAAGAAATATTTCCTATTGAGGTCGGTATCCTGCTTAGCACTGAATCTTCTATGCGTTCTATCGGCCCTATGCTCGACCAGGTGCTACGCATCCCCTGCCCTGATCAGAGTCTGAAATTACAGATTAATCAGAGTCTGAAAATAGAGATTTCGAGGTTTGCTAGCTTTTGGGCCTCTGTCTGCCCACAGAGAAATGCTCGATCCTTGGATTTGGTCATAGAGCTTGATGTTCGGGAACATTACGATACGCTTGTAAGACTTGATGCGATCACGGTTCCAACACAAGCAGCACCGGAGCCTAAGATATTTGTCGGTACAAAAGAAGAGCTGTCTTCTTCTTCTTCTGCTTCTGCATGTACGATTTGCATGGATGAGTACGTGAGTGAAGTTGAGATCGAAGAGTTGCCTTGTTCACACTTCTTCCATCCAAAATGCATTTCTAAGTGGCTAGAACGGAACAACACCTGCCCGGTCTGTCGAAGCATACCTCCTAGAACAGAAGAAAGCCTGTGCGGTCCCGGTCAGTCGCCTAGCAATATCTCCTGTAACTTACATTTGGGGTTGGTTAGAGCCTTAGAGGTTATCATGTCCCAGCCTTCTAAGTGATTGAGCTGGGTTAACCGAAAAAAAAAGTGACTGAGGCTTTTTTTTTTTTTAATTTAGTTTTAGGTTTAATTTGGAAAACGTTGAGATGTATATTTGAGTTACATGGATTCTATTGCTCAGTCTATTTTCCAATTATTGTCTTTTCTCTTCATCTTTGTTTTTTCTTCTCTCTACCTAGAATTCTTTGCAGATCTTGAGATTATTTATTAGATTTTTATTCTTTCTTTGTGCATGATCTTATAATTTAATGTAAGAAATTGTAGATTTCTGATTAATGTAAATCATTTTCTTGTAACGAAGATTTAAGGGCCTGTTTGGTTACTTGAGTCTATAGATTTCAAATCTATAGACTTCAAATCTCTGGAGTCATGGTTCATAAAATTAACTGTTTGGTTAGCTTGAATTTTTAGAATGAAATTTGTAGATTTATCTTAAAAAAATATTTATTGAATTATGGTTCAAGTGTTTAACACTTTGATAATAGGGATGAAATCTCTGGATTTCACCTCATACCCAAAAATGTACAAATTCACATTTTTAGTGTAAAAATGTAAATCTCTAGATTTCATGAATCTAGGGATTCACACAACCAAACGACTAAAAATCTCCCATTTGTTATTCCAGAGATTTCAAATCTCTGAATTCATGTAACCAAACAGGCCCTAAAAAGCAATCAAAAGGTGTGTACGCAAAATTTAATCATTTTTTTGTGCCTACTCTAGTGTGTCTTTGGAAACCCTAATGGCATTACAATCTCTTTCTGGTAATTTAATAGTATTACAACAAATCATGAAAAGCCAATTAGTATTATAGCTAGTACAGTATTGGATCACTGAATGAAAATTTTAATATAAAGTTGTGAGATAAAAGCTCAGGAATTGTAGACGAAATGCCAACAGAAATAATGTATCTAAATGAAAAACGCCATAATAGAATCTAATTAAACTAAGTATTAAAGTATCAATATCAAATATTATTTTGGTTAAGTTATTTTAAGAGGCACACCATCTTGTATTAAGCATTGTTCCAAATTAGCAAATATGTTTTGGTACAATTCAACGCATACCCTTTTATGCCAATGGTGGGTTAGTAGAGCGGTTAAAAGCTCAACCTCTCACGGGAAGGTCCTGAGTTCTGTTAGGGTTAGGGTTTAAGCATGAGATTGCTTAAAGCATTATACCCTGAGTATCTAGATTGGAATACCCTGACCGTTGCTCCAACTAGTATTTATAGAATAAATACTGAGTTCTATTGGTAATTGGACTCTCCTACAAAGGCCCATTATATCATTAGATTGTAACTAATCTGATGGCTCATATTAGAACATAAGTTGAGTATGACTCGAATACCTCAACAATAAATTGGGTATAACTTAAGTACCTCAACATAAGTTGGGTATGACTCAAATACCTCAACAATATCCTCCTATGTTCTACATATGGTTCTAGCAGTAGTCCCATAAATGTAATGTTCAAACTCAATACAGAATCATTCATAACTTTCCAAAAGAGAATAGTATTCAATAAAATCCAAAAGAACACTTTAAATCAAAACATGAATTTTAGAACAAATCTAAACCCAATCTAATCAGAGTTCTTCTTGGATTGAATTACTTATTCTCACAAAGAACAATACAACTGTTCGTTGCATCCTTGAACGATTTACTCTTAAAGTGAATCTTTCCTATCGAGATCCATCCTGATAGCTTTGAGTGATTTTACTTGTCAAGTAAATCTTTCCATCAAACCAGGGAATTGGATTTGCTCCTCCATTTTCGCCATCCATTGCAAATTTACCAAAATATGAATTTCATAATATATGAAATTCAATCATTTGCATAAGTATCTAGCTCAATCAAAAGTACTTAGTACAACTGACATGATGACTAAAAAATCATTCGCATTCTTAGCAAGTTTTTATACAAAAACAAAATCTAAACGGTTTCTTTTACAACCATTCCATGTTTCTATTTGGAATCATGTTCAACATCATTTGCATTCTCATCAAGTTTCTATACAAGAACAAGATCTAAACGGTTTCTTTTACAAGAACCATTCCATGTTTCTATTTGGAATCATGTTCAACATCATTTGCATTTTCATCAAGTTTCTATACAAGAACAAGATCTAAATGGTTTCTTTTACAAAGAACTATTCCATGTTTCTATTTGGAATGTTAGAGTTATCGTGTCCAACATTGTTTATTGGTTATATCATCAAATTTGGGATGATAAACCTTTCTATGGAAGACATATCATCAAATGTAGAATGATATAAAGATAACAATAACATCATCGAAACATATCAACAATTTTCATATTCCTTGAATGGAATAATAAGGTAATCAAGCTTCACACAAAGGTTGTTATATCATCAATGTGGAATGATTTCACAAACCTCTATACTCCACAATCCTGCCAAATTATCTGAAATATGCAAATTATCATGAATGCTAACTATGGTTAGATGAAATTCGAACAATTCAAAATAACATATAATGGATAAAGACCTATCTATTTATATGGTCTTTAACCCCATCTCCCCCATAATTTGAATGTTCGATTTGTATTTCAATCCCTTTGTAAGGACATCTGCCATGTTCTATATTGATCACACATCAACTAAAGTGATCACTTCTTGTTTTATTAGATAATTCAGCACAATCTGCATTAGCCTAATTTGTCTCCTCTTACCATTAAAGAATGAGGCATTAGCTATCATCATTGCTACTCGATTATCACAAAAAAAATCTTTAAATTAATCAAAGGAATATCCAGGATTAGATCTTTTATCTACTATCTGCCTTATCTCTTGTTAAGGCTAGAGAATATAATTCTGATTCCATAAAAGATAGAACTCAAAACAATATAGGTTCATCTTGGATTTCCTTTCAACAGCTACTTCACCTAGTGTAAAAATAATCACTAGTAGATTTGTTGTTTCTATTTCTGAGCAATAAAATGCATCAAAATTATCCTTCCAAAATTTGAGAATGTCCAATTTAGAGAAAAGCATAATTTAAAGTTCCATTAAGGTATCTCATTAGCCTAATAAATGTAAACCAATGCTCTCTATTAGGATTACTAGTGAATCAACTCAGCATGCCTACTGTATAGGCTATGTCCGGCTTAATGCAACTTATTGCATACAAGAGACTATTAATCAATTTAGAATAATCTAACTAATTCATAGCTTCACCATCATTCGGTATAAGCTTTGTTATAATCATATGATGTCTCTACTAGTTTGCATTCACTGTATCATTATCTAGAAAATAGATTTTCAATATAGCTAAATTGGCTAAGGGTAATTTATTGCCTAGAAAAACTTACTTTCATGCCAATAATGGTATCTACAACACCACGATTTATCATGTCAAATTCTTTAGCTAAGGTTTCTCTAATATCATTCACTACAAAATGATCAGAACCAATAGTCAACATGTCGTCTACATATAACCAAATAATTATGACCTTATTCGATACAGACTTATAGTAAAGGCATTTATCAGAGTTACTCATTTGAAACCCAAAGCTCTTTACTTATTTATTCAATTTTTTTTTTTTTTGTGCCATAATTTAGGTGCTTATCTTAGATCAAAAGACTAAATTAAGTTATAGTCTTTATGTTCAAAACCCCTTCATGACATACCCTTCAAGTTTGTTCATGTAGGTTGTATAATAAATACTCTTTGTCCATATCATTCACTTTATCAGAATTCACAAAATTTAAAACCAATATGAATAACTTATATGAAACAAAAATTTAGAGACATGTCCTTTTATTTACAAGACCAAGAATTGACGAGACAAGAATCATGAGACTGAATAAAAAACACATTAGTGTTTTATAGAACAAATTTAGACTCTTTCATCCAAATTTTGCTTTTCTCTTTCTTGCATTGATTTTAGACCCAATGAAGGACTCTAACTCGGTCAAGTTAATTGGACGCATATCACCATTCAGGTGTTCTCTCTCTTTTGCCCTCTTTTTTTTTCTTCAAAAAAATGTTAAAAAAAAAATCTTTACAGAGGAGAGTAAGTGGCAATTTCATCCTGGAGTAAGCTTCATTGCAAATTGTAGATCTTTTCCACTTGAGAAACTATAGGTCCAACAGAGTCCAAACCTAGATGGAAACCTAGTGGCCACTATAGAAACGTTAAGCAGTCAGTGGTGCGGCATCTTTTAGCCTTCACCCCTTTTCTTTTCCTTTATTATTAATCAGTATCAAATCCCTTTCAATATGGCAGTGGGTTCTACACTTATCAGAAAGAAAAAAAAAAAAAAAAAAAAAAAAAGGAACCAACAGAATAACTGTGTCGGTGCCGTAGGGATACATGATTTCCTTTTTCTTTACCAATTTTCAGATCCGTTATCCCATAGAATTGAAATTCTCACAACATATTGGACAAGAGCATCATTGAAATGACTACAGATTCTAGAATAGAGAATATACAAATGAAGATCAGAGTAAACCAAACATAATTGGTTGGACTTGAAACTTGCCTATTTGATATTATCTGCATATGGTTTTCAACGAGAATCGAGAAAGATGCAAAAGAGATGACTCACTTGGATGAGGATGGACCAGGGGAATGATCCTCCCAAAGAGGTTGAAACGAGAACCGTCCCAGAAATCTCAACTATATGGAATTTTAAATTCTCAGTATGGTCACTAGGATTATAGAAGTAATTCTTTCTGTTTCTGCACTCTGCAGTTCTAGAATCATTGATTTCCCTGCAAACTAAAAAAAAATAAAAAGAAAAGATGAACTTTGATCCAAGCGTATGGACCGATTGAGTTTAAAACTCCATATGGTGGAAACCAGGTCGACACGAGAAACACTCGAACTGCAAAAAGTTCCTTCTCTTGTCTTGGTGCAACGGTGAAGCTTAACCGCTTAAGATGGAGAAGGCAATATTTCCTTTGGAAATACCATTATCTCCCATCGTCGAAGATGGAGTACCCAATAGCATGTCCACCATTGTCGGCAATAGCAGCAGCCTAAGAAGTTCAAATATAATGAGTGGGAGAACCTCCATTATAATGAGTAGGTCGAGCTCTCACATTTAGCAGCAGCGTAGGTAACGGGCACGATCTAGACACCATCGTTTTCTTGAGTCCCGAAAAGCTCGAATAAAATATAAACGCTTTAAGATTGTTAGGGTTAGAGTTTAAGCACGAGGTTGTTTAAAGCATTACACCCTGGGTATCTAGATTGGAATACCCAGACCGCTGCTTCCAGCTAGTATTTATAGAATAAATATTGAGTTCTATTAGTAATTTGACTCTTCTACAGAGGCCCATTACACCATTAGATCGTAACTAATCTGATGGTTCATATTAGAACATAAGTTGAGTATGACTCAAATGCCTCAACAATAAGTTGGGTATAACTTGAGTACCTCAACATAAGTTGGGTATGACTCAAATACCTCAACAAGTTCGTACCCATTCGACGACACCTATCAAATCATATCTAATATGAACACGTATCAATTAGAGTACTTGTATTGTACAATAAAACGTTATTTAATTTGGACAATACAACATGATAATTTTCATCTAGACCTACAAAAAATTTATCCAATTTTTTTAACGATATTTTGTATCATTTTCTTAATTGGTCTATTTTAAATACCATAAAGGAGACAAACACTAAATGTTAAAAAATAAAAAAAAAAAAAAAAAAATCGTCAGATTATGAAAATTACCCTACTGTATTATCCCAAATAAAAAAATGTTTTAACAAATTGCAATTTAGAACTCAACATTTCATGAATCACTTTAAAGTGGTTTCCTTTTCCAAAATTTCCTCCAATAAAATTTAAGGGGGCCCACATTACTTTCTCTTTTTCTCCTTCCAAACTCGAAAAACCCCCCACCAACCCCTCTTGGCCCCATCCCATCCGGGAACCCTTGTTACGGAGTTTGATATCTCCTTGTCAGGGTTGAACAATATGCTTCCTTAACTGTTTTGAACCACAAAAAATAGATGGGTGGAGTCCAACTATAGATATCAAAAATAAAAATAGAAGTTTCAGCAAACAAGTCATTTGAAAACAACCATTTGCATTGTCATTTGCCTCAGGGGTCACGATTTTGGTTCTGGCAATTAAAATTGACATTTTTAAACAGGTATTATAGGGGGGGTGAGAGAGAGAAAAAAATTCTGCAACAGTACACAATTCATCCTTCAAAGCATCAGCAAATATATCTCCCTTTGCATATGTTTGTCATAGACTGGTTGAGTTTCTAAAAGAAATACCAATTCAGAGAACAATATAGTGTAATAGTAAGCAATGATGATGGTGATGCTGAAAAGAGCAAATGCATGAGAAACCTACTGAACTCCTAAGGATGTAAGCATGTTTTGGGAAAATAGGTTGCCTTCCTTGGAATTCTCTTATTTAATCAAGGTTGAATTCATTTTCTCAATAGCTGATTGCAGATCCTACAACAAACATAGACTCCAAGTCATTTTAATACTTAAATAACTAAATTAAAGATAGAATATAATAATTAAATGTATAATGAAATAAATGAATGAACTTACCCGCAGGGGCGGTTTCCCGTCCCGATACGGCCACAGCACAACCGAAGCTCCCAGTGGCATCCCTAAAAGCCTTTATCTAATATATAAAGAGAAAAAACAATAATTAGTTACTAGGTTAATGACTTAGTATAAAACTATGAATTGAAAATATCAAATTATTCAAATCACTATCTCACCTCCATAAGGATGACCTGCTTGTTTAGTGAATCCGGTTCAAACTTCTCTACTACAGTTTGGACAGCATCCATCAAATCTTGCCTCATCCCAAGATTGTCCTTGTAATGGTACTTGGGATTTAAATAGTATGCTGTGTAAGAAAGAGTATGTCATAAAATGAGAATAGTTAATGCTTAATAGTGTGATAACATAATCAAAATTAAATTAAATACTAGACTTAACAACTCACTAATCTTATGCAGTGGATGTTGTAACATAGACTCCCATCTAATGTCGATGATTTGAAGGACTTTCTTGTTGCTGCGTGGGTGGACCTGAGCAACTTGCTGCTTCATCCTTTCTACTACAGCAAATATGTGTGCTAGAGTAAGTTTTCTCTGCTGATCTAGCATCCTCAACACATTCACCACAAGCTCAAGCATCTTCACCACTATCCTCACATTGTGCTAGAAAGTCTCATTTAGTATGGTCAACTATGCTCTCCTTCCTCCCACTGATGAAGAACCCTCCCAGTTAAACCACTCCTCTGATGCAAACATACTCTTAAGGCCAGTCTTCCTACTCTCAAAGCTCTGCAGTGCTATCCAATTAGTAGCAAATCTGGTTATGCCTAGCCTCACTAACTCACCCTGACACTTGTCCCTCATCATCCTTAATGCATAGGTGTGGTTATATATAAATGTGCTAACATGTCGAGCTTGCTCCACGGTCTTCTTCACAAGCTTGACCTTTCCAATGTCCTTCAACATTAAGTTAATGCAGTGAGTAGCACAAGGAGTCCAAAAGAGCCTATATCTGTCCATCCATCAAGGCATCAAGCCATCAATACAAAGTTATAAAGTGTACATGTATATGTGTAATATAAATATATGTATTTAGTTATTTACAAATGAAAATTAATACTATATGTTTAAATACCTAGAGTTCTCTTGCATCTTCAACCCAGCTTTCTTGTAGTTGGAGCCATTATCAGTCACAATTTGAACAACATTTTCCACTCCAACCTCATTCACCACTTGCTTCAATAATTTGTAAATGTATTTTGCATTCTTCTTCTCACTGAATGCATCTACTGACTTGAGGAACACTGTCCTCCCATCACAATTCAACATGAAATTGATGATGGACTGTCTAGTGGGACCAGTGTCACATCCACCCAGCCAGTACCCCATTTGGAATACCCGGGATGTGATCCACAGTCCAAGGATCAATGATCTGAGGTCCATGCCTCCCACATACACGGTAACACAATCATGAACAGTAATAATCAATGGTAAAAACAGCTAATACTAAGTATCATGAATAAGATAAGAATAACTAAATCAGAGTGCGGAATATAGATAATAGTAAAGTGTGATCAAAATCATAAAGGGTGAGAAAGTGTGATAGTCACCCTCTCAGAGCAGCGGAAAAGAAATAAATCAAGTTAGTTACATATCCGAATATCACAAGAATAATTCAAAGACAAGTTAATTACAATATCCAAGGTTCCACAAATACACCAAGGGAATGGGGCACTATGCTAGGGTTTCTTATATACTAATGGTAGTCTCCTCAACAGTACGGATGAAGTAAACCCAGCGCTGCCGCTCCCGCACAACTGTGGGGCTAACCCTGGTGCGGATAGTAATCCTCCTCGGCTCCAATATATGGATCCTCACCGACGCCACTACCCGGAGGGTAGTATGTGGAATCATAGTCCGCCTCATAGGAGGTGCCATCGTAATCTTCGGTACCTGGAATGTAATCTAAAACATTTGCACAAAAAGGAATGAGTTCGAAGAACTCAAAGAAGGAAGTTATTCCATAATTAGAAATCATACACATTCAGAACATATAATAATGCAATGTGATATGGAACATATGATGCAGATATGAGCCTAACTCTATGAATGCTGGTCTCTAAGGTAGACATGCTTTAAGTCATAGCACCGTAATTCTCTGGGTCGTCAGTCACTCTCCCATTTCCATATCTTGGGAATGTGCGGGGAAGATCGGTAAAGTCATCAAAAACCATGGTAAGGGGATCGGTCACCGCTCTCTCACATCACCATTTGGTCAAGTACTGGCGCATGTCACAGTAAAGCCTAGGCCAATGCAAGTCATCTACTCAGTCGGTCAAGTCGATTCAGATACGTCCATTCCTCGCCCCCGGCGATCCAACAAATCAAGACTATCAAGCAGTCCTTGTTCATTTGCTTTTTCCTCGAATTCACGATCCCGTAACGTCCCTGCCATTATCTCCACTGGTGCCAATGCTTCGGATCCATATGCCAACCTGAATGGAGTTTCTCCTGTGGGTGTTCGAACCGTAGTTCTATAAGCCCACAGTACATTATGAAGTTCTTCGACCCAAGAAGCTTTGTGAGCTTCGAGTCTTCTCTTTATTCCTTCCAGTAGCGTTCGGTTAGTAACCTCTACCTGTCCATTGCTTTGGGGGTATGCCACTGAGGACATACGATGCTCGATCATATATGTTCCACAGAATTGCTCAAATTGTGGGCAGTCGAACTGAGTACCATGGTCAGTGACAATAATCTTTGGAATCCCAAAGCGATATATGATTGATTCAAGCACAAATTTCTCCACTTTTTTCTCGCAAATTGCCGCCAGCCACTCGGCTTCTACCCATTTTGTGAAGTAATCAATTGCTACTATCGGATATTCCCGTCCGCCTCGATGCCTTGGTGAATTTGCCCATGATATCAATTCCCCACATTGCAAAGGGAATGGGATTTAGAATTGAAGTCATAGTTTCCGCCGGGCGCTTCGATACTGTAGCATGAATTTGACAGTTACCACATCGACGAACGTATTCCATAGCAGCCTCTTGGACCTTAGGCCAATATAACCTAAGTCTTAGAATTTTGTGGGCCAGGGCTCGGCCACCCATGTGAGCTCCACAAATTCCTTCATGAACCTCAGCCAAAGCTGATTTTGCTCCTTCGGGGCCTATACATCTCATAAGGGGTCCAGCATAAGATCTTTTGTATAGTCTCCCATTCTGAATGACAAATCTAGCTGATCGAATCTTGATCAACCTTGCCTTTACTGGATCCTCGGGTAATTTGTCATCCCTTGGGCCCTTCTTGGGAAGGACCTTATATGGTTGTGAAACCGGTCGGTTCAGGAGCTTACAGGCTGAAGAACATCAATACCCAGAAAGAGTTGGATCGTTCGTGGAATCCTAGGCATCTCAAAAAGTTTTATCCTTGAGGATGATTTCAATTTTGTTCGCGATGTAATCATTTTCAACTCAATCAATGCAATTTTTGGCTTTCAACAAACTATCTTTTGATTGGGGGGCATCATACACCACATTCAAGAACAAGATCCAACTATAAGGCATCGGATGAAAATTCGTGTGGGTCCTTCAACACTTATGGAAATTTTTCGAACTTTCTTAAGTCGAGGCATCGGATGAAAATCCGAGTGAGTTCCTTTTGCAAGGCGTCGGTTTGAAACCCGAGTGAGTTCCTTCGAGACTTATTGAATTTTTGAATTATCCTTAAGTAAAGGCATCGGTTTAAAACCCGAGTGAGTTCCTTCTCAGACTTATTGTATTTCTCCGGAAATCCTTAAGTAAAGGCATCGGTTTAAAACCCAAGTGAGTTCCTTCTCAGACTTATTGTATTTCTCCGGAAATCCTTAAGTAAAGGCATCGGTTTAAAACCCGAGTGAGTTCCTTCTCAGACTTATTGTATTTCTCCGGAAATCCTTAAGTAAAGGCATTGTTTCAAACAACTAAGACCTAATGCAACGGCGATTCAAGTGGCTAGCAAAGTTCAAGATAAAGTAATTTCTTATTTCTTCAAAAGATCCAAAGAGGCCAGTATCAAAACAATTACAAGAGCTGGATACAATCTTCGATCAAAAAAGAAAGTCATCATAAGTGACTGTTAAGAAGTTATACAAGATCGACGCGACTTTGCTAGAACAAACATATGAGTCAACCATTGGTGGGGATTCAAGGAAAAGAAGAGAAGAAATGAGGATTACAAAAATATTTCGGTATGCATAAAATCCTCCGCAATTTCATACTCTTTGTCCAGCTTGTCCAGGAGAAGTATGGTCCTCGACCAAACTCGCAGTCAGTACAAGCTCGTCATAATTGACTTCTTCCAAGGGAGAATAAACAGGAGAATCTTCCAGATATTGCATAATATCTGGATCGGAAGGTGGAGGATCAATCTTATCCTTGGTCCAATCGGGAGGAGGAATACCCGTGTCGGTAAATACTTCAGGATGGCAAACAAGACTTTAGGGAGTCGTATCAAAATGAGGATCCTTCCTTAATATTGATTCCCATACTTCGTTCTCACCATCCCGGACGCCCTGCAAGTTATAAGCATTCAAGCATATCAACAAAAGGCTTACCGTGTAAATACTTGAAGACGTAGGCTCTGCGAACATCGCTTGGAAGGGATTCGGGCAAAGGAACGACAACTTGCCTTTCGGTAACGTTTCAGATCCTTTGGCTCCCGACTTTCCAAATGTTCGTTCCAGTCCGCCGGATCTTCTCCCCGGCATCATCCAAGTCCGACCGAAGACGACCAATCATCGAATTTTTTTCTCCCCGCCACCTCCCAAGCTAGATTCCGAAGGCGAGCAATCTCAACATCTTTAGCTTCAGAGATTTCCCGAAGCCTAGAAACTTCATTGCTCAATCTATCGAGCCTAGAAACCGCTTCCACTTGGTTGTGGAAGTTACTAGCAAGACTCCCGCAAACAACTTCCGAGTTAGCAAGGAGCAGAAAAAGTAATTTTTCAGAATCGAGGATAATGAAGAAAGACTTACATCACCAATGACTTCGTAAAGACTTCATCCGGAAGTTTGGAAAGAACTGCGCTCTCGAAGTCATTCGAGCAGCAGTACACCATTCCAACGCTCATCAAACTCGTTTGACACTAATTCAAGCGAAGGATGAGAAGGATGAGCTTCATCACTTGTCACCCGACGGCGCTTCCTAGTGGCAAAATCCTCCAACTCGGAAGGAGAGGAGGAGGATGCCAAACAAGCACTAGAGTTAGAAATAGGAGCAACACTCGCTGGGACCACACCTTCATCGACGCCAACATAGTTGCCTCGGATGCCCGAAGAGTCTCCTTCAGGGGTGCACCAATAGGCTCACCAGCAGGAGCGCCGGCAGCACCATCGCCAACGGAGTGATCAAGATCTTCCTAGGAAAGACGAGCGATCACTTCGGGCAAAGGAGGCGCAAGGACGGCATCAACAGAAGCTGCGGGAATCTGACTTGAAGATTCACCGGCAGAAGTCGCCTTACGCTTGGAGGATTCACTAGCTGAAACCACCGCACTGGCCCCAACCACCACCGAAGGAACGATTTTCTTGCAAGATTTTGCTCTGATAAAGTTCGGGTTGATCTTGGGAGCCACTATGCAAAATAAAAAACAAGCCGTATCAGTACAGAAATAAACGACAACAACAGGGGAGAAACCCTAGTTTTCTATAACTTCTGACAAAACCAGAAACTAAACCCCAAGTATAACTACTGTGCAGCTTACTCAGGGGGGAAGTGGGGAAAGAGATGAGTAATCAAAAAACTCACTTGTTCAGAAGTTGATAGAGCTGTTGTTGGAGTACGAGGAATACGGAAGCCGAAGGACGAAAGGTCGCTTTAGCACTTTAGCAAATCTAACTTGCGAAGTCGGGATAGATGGAGAGTACCCACGAAGGCTTTAAATAGCCTCAGGTATTAAGACGACGGTTGAAGGCTAAGGACAACCAACGACCTAGATCGAAATGACGCTTCGAAATCCGCAGAAAGCAAGATCAACGGTCGGAGGGATGCCACATGGAAACATGTGGAAGCGAGCACCTGATGCAGAGATACCTCCAATCGTCGCACCGCCATTAAAATAATGGATGTATTTCCGATTCATTGGAAACAGTGAATGGTATACAAAGGCAGAAAACGTTTGAACTTCGCAGAAGGGAAACGTGCGGACTTTGCAATAAATGAAGTAGTGGGGAAGATTAATGCATCTTCCCGAACGCATCTTCACAATATTTTTACAAGATTATTATTCGGCGAGGAATGAAAAGTTAAGTGATAAGTTTTATCATTAGTACTTTGATATTCAAGGCAAGATTTCGGCAGGAGACGGGGAAATATAAAGGCCAACATGAGAAAGAAATGTCTATTCATTAAATAGAGGGTAAATCTGTACAAAAAGATAACTCCCTAAGCCTTTTCTTCATTGTTGCCCGAGGGACCCTGGTCGGGAGGACTTTTCTCAGGATCATGAGAAGAGCCTTCCTCAAGAATGGCATCGGCTGAGTCCTCTACAGCAGCAACTTGAGACTCGGCTTGTGATTTCTCCTCCGGAAGTGCCGGCTCGTCGATCGGGTATGCCTCATATTGAGGGTCACCTGGAAAAGGATCATCTTCTTCCCGAGCCCAGTCCGGGAGATCCATACCAACTTTCCCGAAGACCTCTTTGTGGCACACCTCACGAAAAGGAGCAAGATGTCGAAGGCGGGATCGATCCAAGGATGCGCTCCCAAACGTCGTTCGCCCCATGCGATAAGCTTGAAGGTTGTAGAGACCTAGCAGTTCTGAGAAAGGTACGCTGTTCAGGCATTTCCGAATGCACTCCTTCCGAAGCTCTGGCTTTATATGCTCGGGCTTGCTAGGGATCGCCAACTTCAGATGTTCTTCGAGCTCCCTACATTTGATTTCAAGGCTGTCACCAAACAATGTGGCAGCTGCTTTTTGCTTCCTGGCCTCGCGCTCGGCAGCAGCGGCACGAATCTTCGACGCTTCGAGGGCCTCCTTGAGGGAGATCACTTCTTCCTCATGATTTTTCTGCAGCTCCACGGCAGCTACAGTCAGCTGGTCTATTTCAGAATTGGCTTTCGCCAAATTCTCTTCACAGGTTTGCAGCAAGGAGCTGGTGCGACCAACCCGGCTCAATGCTTCCATGTGTTGATAAAAGCTCAACACAGCATTCCTGGGAAGGCGGAAAATATCAGAAGAAGTCATAAGGAATTATGAGAAAATAACTAGGCAAGAAGACCGGTACCTTGTAGATTGACTAACAAGGGAGGTGTCATCCAGGGCTTCAAACTCCTGGCGATCAGAAGGAGCAAGACTGAGGGAGCTCCATTCTGCAGCTTTCTCGGGATCCCGAGTCACCCTGTCGGTCAGCTTCAGGGTCCACTGGGGGATGAAGACTTCCTCACCATCCGTTGAAGCTTTGGATTTTTTGTTGGAGGGAGCATCAATTGTGTCATGCCTCCTCTTGGTTCGGGCAGAGGAAGAGACATTAGACCTCTCCACCATCGGTTTCTTCCCTTTACCCGAAGCATCAGCTACAGGCCTGACATTTCGGATACCCCTATAAGAGGGATCGGGAGAGGGAAGAGAAGCCTCTTGATCTACGGTCAAGACCCTGGGCCATCGTTGCTCGGCTGTCACAACGGCCCTAGCAGCCTTCACCTGCAGGCTTTCAGGGTTCATTCTTGGAGGCACTGCAAGGAAGAAGGACAAGAGTCAGAATTCAAAACATATCACTTCAGTCAAATTAAAGGATGATGGTTAGAAGCTCACAATGAGCCAAGCCCCAGTACTGAAGGATGGAGTTATACTCCACTTCAAATCCATGTATCTCTTGATACCACGGAATGGATTTGATCTTCCTGATGGCCGCCTCGTCTTCTCTGGATAAGGGAAGGCCTCGGTTACTCTCGGAAGAAGAAGTACACCTCCTCCAGGTGGTTGGGAAGTTAAGATCTGATGGAGGCGCTCGACAGAAAAAGTATCGTTCGCGCCATCTTTTGTGGTTAGAAGGGCAAGTTCCTTTGACAAGGATGCTACCCCTCCAATCAAGTTCAGCCTTATTGCGTTTGGACAGAAAAACCCATCCGGGGGGATGGGAGATAGAAAGAACATGAAAATGTACAAAGAGAGAAAGAGATGGCGTAATGCCAAGCTCAAAACACAAACCCAAGAAGCCGACGATGAGATGCCAGCTATTGGGGAGGAGCATTCCGGGACAAATGTTCCAATGATTCAGAACTGCGGAGAACAAAGGATTAAAAAGGGAAAGCGAACCCCGCTTTCCGGTGCATCTATATACAGAGAAAATTCACCCGAAAGGGATGAATCAACCCTCTCATCAGGGTGGGGAGCCCTAACCTGATATGAGGAAGGAAGATCAAAATCTTGGACAGCTGAAAGAAGGGTTTCCTCATTGTAAATGGAGGGAATGCAGAGCCAGTCCACCATTGGACCCGGAGGTTTGAGGTTGCCTAGAAGACTCGACAATCTTGGAAGATCCAGACTCGAGAAGGACAGGAGAAGTTTCGGTTTTTCTTTCAAAACCTTTTTGAGAAACTTCAGCGAACTCGCGCCAGAGGACAGTTAGGGTTTTGTTATCACTATCCGACTGTTCGGGAGCAGGAGAAGCAAAAGCATCACTGCTATTACCAACACGGGGTACTAAAGAAGCCCTATCGTCCGCCATTACTCGTTTCAATAAACTACAAAAAGAAAAAGACCAAGAAACTTACTGATTCAAGGGAGACGGAAGCTTGAGAGCGAGGAAGGCGCGAAGCGAACAACAAAGGTTCGGATTCTAGACAGGAAGAATGAAACCTACGAAGACAACGAACCGCTTTTAAAACTCCCGCACGAGTGTTCGGGAATCTGAACGATCGAGATTGATTCAAAATCAGCGATCAAGATTGAAAGACGTTTTGAAAGTTTGAACTCACGAATCCGAAATAGGCGTTCGGAAACCGTCGCTTGGATGACGTGAGCCACGACAAATCAACTGCAAGGAGATATGTGGCCTTACACTCACAACGCTCGAGGAAAAGTGACCACCGCATTAAATGTGATATGACATTTAATGAAGCACGTAGAGATTATCATCGACGACGAACCCGGTTAAAAACCAAGCCCTCGGGATCGACCGAACGCTGTGCGGGGGCTCGTGATACGGAGGTATTATGATCGGCCGGGTTCATCCGGTCCGACCCTCGCCGGGACCCCGGTCGAGACGGAAAGAACCGGCTCCCCCCGAGCAAACCGGATCCGAAGATGGCTTGCTGAAGAAGAAAGCTTATTCGGCTGCAAGCGTGCCCTAATCCTACTTATGGATTAGGGTAATCACCCTAATGATGGCAGACTCGAATTGACGGCTGCGGATAATCATTATCGAAGGGATAAACATCGGATAACCTAAAGGTTATCTCAGGAGTCCTCTACTAGCCCAAACAAGTAGAAGTCTATTGCTCAACGGATCTCACTAATAAGATCCAACGACTACCCGAAGAAGGCTCAAGTGCATCCAACGAAGGAGATTCGAAGGTACACTCTATATAAACCTCACTACCATACAAGGTGAGGGGATCGAAAAAAGAATACTATCTGAGACTCAGGTTCAGATACATACTGATAGACCTAAACTATCAGCGATCTGCTATCTAGATCACCTTTCCCAGTTCTTCATTCCTTAGCTCTGCGCTTCTAGCAGAGCCGTTTGTGATTAAGTTCATCAACTGACCTAGCCTTCGGAGGTGGACTCCCGACCCCAGCGGTCGGGCCACATCTGACGCTTTCGTTTTGCAGGACATCACTCGGAGATCCAAGGGCTGAGCAGATTTGGACGCATCACAACCAAAAAGAAGAAATGATGTATTAGGTTCTTTCCAATAATACAACATTGGTTTCATGAACATGGTCCCTTACTTTTCTACTTGGCAATGATCCTTTTCTTTTTCGCTTTATGGTATGGGTGACAACTCACAGGGATCTCTACCAACAAAAAAAAAAAACTAAAGAATTAGGAGATGATGGGTATCCTACTTAATATGGTTGTAAAGTTAAATACACCTTAATAATCAAGCTCCGTTTATATAGTTTTCAAAGTCCATTCAAATATTGGTGGGCCGAAAGGCCAATATCTTTTAATGAGGGTAGGGATATTGATCTATTATTGATTAGCAAAAGAATATGAAAAGATAAAGCATGCTTGAGTTGAGATTTTTTGTTCTTAGAGTAGAAGACTGTGTTTCTCTCATATCTGTTTACTATATATTTAAGAGGGGGATCACACTTTCAATCCACCCTATTAGTGCTTAGAGGTAAGTCTTCCTCCTATACATGTAGTAAATGAATGTAAGTCTTCTAGTCTTAGGGATAATAGGGAGAAGTTTGACATATAAGTTCAAAGTACAATTAAATGCAAGAATCATGCTTATAGACTAAAAATCACTTAAAAAAATGGAAATAAGTGTAAGATACTTTTTTTTTTTTTGTAAACAATTTACTAGTGTTTTCTTTTTTGTAGAAGTTTGATATCCAAGTTTAAAAGTATAATTACACGCTTAAGCAACTTGGTCCAAGTGGTAAGTAGCTTGGTCAGCTTAAGCAAGGTTTCGATACGGAACCATATCGAAACCTTGTGGATATCGAAACCTTGTGGATGCAAAAAATCCCCGCTTGGAGATTCACCCACCACAGCCAGGTGTGCGATCCGGGTCGAACACCTGATTAATCAGGGCAAAGCCTTGAAAACCGGGGTTGGCAACAAAAAAAAAAGTATAATTACACGCTTTCCTCACTTATCACTACTAATTTTTTTGGTAAAAGTTGTCAGTACTATTAATGCACATGTTCTATAGAAGGTTCCTGTATCCGTTTATATAATGTTGAAACCTTTGTCCAAAGATAAATAAAGAAGTGAAATCTTTAGAAGTAGCAATAGGATACACCTTAGGGCCTCTCTTGGCCAATTAAAATTTTGTAATTCTAAAGGATCAAATTTACACCATTGCCCCTACTAGTGGTTGGTTGTGAAGTTTTAACTCTATCCACTAGTTAGCTAGTCTTATCTAATGTTTATCAAAATTCAAAAGGGTATGAAGTTGCCAACGTAGAGATGAATGTGTTCCTTTCACACTTCTCCATTACATGTTTAAGAGAGAGATCTATTTCTCGTCCTCTTTGTTAATACTCAGGAAATGTAAATTAATGAGATTCTTATTTTATTAAAAATTAATAAATAACTTCATATCATTCCTATAAAGATGTAATAAACAAATGATCATTTAATATTATTAATGTAGTCTCCATAAACATGGGAGAGAGGGTTCCCTGAAAGGTGTTGCGGCCTATGTGTTGACTTGGAGCCAATGAAAGCATATAGAAAGCATCAACATGTGCATCTCACTTTTATAATGGACGAGAAGATCATTTCACGCCTTGAGGTTACATATCAAAATTCAGGTTTATGTACTACTATCATCCCAACACAGCACAAGTTTAGCCCATAATAGAAATCCAAAACAAAGAGATAGATATTGTTATCATTAAGCTAGAAGATAAGAAGATAGAGTTATAAAATTGAAAAGAAACTAAGAGCTTCAATGCTTCCACAAGAGCTCCAGCCTTCTTCTCCATCAGTTCGTCTTCTCCAGCAGCTCTCACACGAGTTCCCCCCTCTCTCTCCTCCTTGCCCACGTTTTGCCTCATTTTCTCCTCTTTGCTTCCCTTCTTCTCCCCCAAAGTCCTAGGTTAAAATTGGCTTGTAGGATTAGAACATTTTCCTTTGATATCAACGGCTGAGATCTTTCATGGAATGACAAGAAGAAAGTCCATTAAGTTAGCCCTTTTTAGTCATTTTCACTTGAATTGGATCTAAGAATATTCTGATCCGTATTGCTGCAGCAAACTTTACAGCAAAGTTAGAGGACAGATTCTTCTTCTATTTTGGATCTTCACCTACATTTTTTAAGAGAAAGATGATTAATCAAATTCATCCATTAATCTGAAGAGACATTCATGTAAGAGTGACAATAATGACCTATACAAGATGCAACATTTTAAGACTCAATAAGACAACATCTAATGACAAAGATAAAAATACTCTTAAATCAAGCCATCTCAAGTATAAAGTTACCAATTTTAACTCTATTTCATAGAGTTATCATTAACCCATTTCTAATTCAACCAAATCCAAACCACACCAACCCAAGACCAAATAGAAACCAAAATTTTGCTATTGGTTTGTGATTAAGTTTGGTGTTTTAACTTGAAATCAAAAAGCCCTAGCCAGACTTAGTGCAGATCAAGATCGTGACACCCTTACCTTACCTTGACCGCTATACATTCAAGGGAATCATCATCTGGTCAATATTTAGAAACGGACTCATTTTCTAAATGTGTGCTAAAAGGGATGTTATAATAGATGAGATCCTTTAACTGCAAAAAATAGAGGGTTATGCTCCCCTTACACACCTCCACTGCATGTTTAGAAAGGAGACTACTTCAGGTGGATTCTTCTCCTAAATGTCTAATAAGGGAGTGTTAAAGAAGCACAATCCTAAATGTGTATTAATGTGGACTCTCAGGATAAGGTTATCCTGATCCTAGTAACCAATTCTACTTGAACTCCCTTGCCAAAAGTTCTACCTTGATCGGAATTGTTTACTCGTCTTGCTTGAGAATACTGCTATATGATAGTTGAATTGAATTTCAATTTAATTTTTGAATGACTACTTATAATATCTTTGATAGGTACTGGAGGCTATCATTAGCAGTGGGAGGAACAACAGATCACCCATTAGCAAACCCTTTTGGACCTAATAGTCCAAACCTCGAATCCATGGCTCTTGATCCAATCTTGGTTGTGGTCGGTGACCATGATCTCCTAAGGGATCCGATTGAAGATTATGTTAGGGCATGTTTGGTTACTTGAGTCTAGATTTCAAAAATTTAGAGATTTCAAATCTCCAGACTTCAAATCTCTAGAGTCATGGTTCGTAAAATTAACTGTTTGGTTAGTTTGAATTTTTGGAATGAAATTTATAGATTTATCCTAAAAAAATATTTATTGAATTATGGTTCAAATCTTTACGCTTGATAGTATGGGTGAAATCTCGGATTTCACCTCTCCATAAATCTACAAATTCCGTTTTGTGTAAATGTGATTTCTGATTTCATGAATCTGAGATTCACACAACCAAGCGAAAAGCTCCCATTTGTGATCCGGTTTCTCTCGGATTACCCCTTGGCCCGGGCATGTTTGGTTACATGAGTCTAGAGATTTCAAATATCTAGAAATTTCAAATCTATAGATTTCAAATCTATGGAGTCATAATTCATAAAATTAATTGTTTGGTTAACTGAATATGTGGAATGACATCTGTAATTTTTGTGAATGCACAAATGTTTAGTGTTTTTATAGTATGAATGAAATCTCTAGATTTTAACTCATACCCATAAATCTACAGATTCCTTTTTTTTAGTGTAAAAAGATGAATCTCTAGATTTCATGAATCTAGAAATTTTCACAACCAAACGGGTATAAATCTCGCATTCATGAATCCAAAGATTTCAAATATCTGGATTCATGTAACAAAACAGGCCCTTAAGAAATTGAAAGAGTGGGGAAAGGATATCCAACTTTTTGGATTTGAGGAACAAAAACATGGATTCATTACAATGAATTCAAACCCTACAGTAGCAAACAAGCTGATGCAAATCATCAAAGATTTCGTTGCTAAGTGTAGCTCAGTCGTCTGAACCAACTTGCAAGCTTTTGTTTTGAGTCCCAACCCACCTTATATTGTTTCTTGCTGCGTTTTCTCTTCAAGTTTCTTCTTCCCTAGCTGTTCTTATAAATAAAGCTAAAAGTTTCACTTTTACCTGTCTCAAAAAATTATTCCTTTTCACAAAAGACAATAATTTGTGCATTTTAGGATTAGTATGACTTTAAACTCCTCATTAATAAAAATAAAATAAATAAATAAAAAAGTGGCTTGAGTACCCTACTTTATTCAGTTTGGATGCAACATCATCAACAGGTGAACTGAGTGAGTATGTTGAAACTGAAACAAAACTGAAGTTTTAGTTCAAATCAGCTTACTAATTCAGTTTTGATTTGCATTTTTGTTTGGGTTTTGACAAATGTAAGATATTGTTGGTAAAAGATCAATGGAGAAAAATGAAGTACAATTACTTCACTTGTGAGTAGTGCATATGTAGGACTTATGTGTGTGTTACATGAAATCACAGAAAGTAATAAACACAAAATTCGAATGCCATCCCATAAAAGTTGTCTATCCACTGACTCATTCTCATCATAGCACATAATTGTAAAGAACTCCACCAAAGACCCCCACAATATTAACCTTAGCATGAATGAACTGAGAAGATTTTGCAATACAGATGACATTTCACCAAGGACTCATCCCACATAATTCAAATTCGCCCAAACTCATCAAACTCATAATTATTAATGCATTTCCATTAAAGGGAAACTTATAACCAGTAACCACCCCTTCAAATTATTATGCTTAATTTTAGTTTCCATAAGACCAAAAGGCAAGAAATTCAATCACTGCTCTCATGAACTCCGATATCTCATGCAGGTTTGTGAGTCAAAATTGAGACAATGGGCCAAGATTCTATGAAAAGTCGGAGAAATCTGAAACAGATTTCCATGATTCAAGACTCAAGTGGGGAATGGATCACAGATCTGGTGGATATTAGGAATGAAGCGGTGAGGTTTTTTGAATTGGCTTTTGCAGGATCTCTTCAAGTCATTTGCACTATTTTAGACCCTGCTGCCATAAATCTTACAATTGTTAGTTGGGAAAGAGAATATGGTAAGACCCTTCACTTTGGAGGAAATCAAGGCGGTTGTTTTTTTTTTTTTTTTTTTTGGTTGCCAACCCCGGTTTCCATGGCTTTGCGCTCCCTAATCCAGTGTTCGACCCGAGTCGCACACCTGGCTGTGGTGGGTGAGTCTCCCAGCGGGGATTTTTTGCATCCACAAGGTTTCGATACCGGAACCTTGCTTAAGCGGACCAAGCTGCTTACCACTTGGACCAACCCCCGTTGGTTAAGGCGGTTGTTTTTAATGCTAAAGATGATAGCTCTCCAGGATCAAACTGATGGATTTGGTGTCTTCTTCTATAAAAAGTGTTGGAAGGTGGTTGGAGTTGACTTATGTAATGTCATTTTTACCTTCTTCCAAAATCCATACTTGTTGAATCAGGTTAAGATGGGAGGATTACATTTGTGCCAAAAGGAGAAGCACAAAATTCTTTCCAAGATCTTAGGCCCATTTCTCTGAGCTCTCTTATATACTGATTTTATTGCCTAACTTATTGCTAATCGATTAAAGGAAGTGGTAGGATTAATTTTGGATCATAAAAAACAACCTTTATTGAAGGCAAGTGTATTACTAACAATATTTTATTGTGTCAAGAAATCATGCAGAGTTACCATTTGGAGAAAGAAGTGGCACACTTTCCTGAGAAAATTGATCTTAGAAAGGTGTATGATTCAATTCAGTGGAGTTTTCTCTTCACATTACTTCTAAGTTTGAATCTTCATCCTATCTTCATCAATTGGGTAGTGCAATGCGTTACTAGACCTTTCATTTGTGGTGTCTGTGGATGGGGTGCATTCCCCAAGGTTCTATGGGAATAGGGGCCTTCGTCAGGGATGCCCTTTATCGCCATTACTCTTCAACCTTGTTTTGCAGAATTTTACTGAATCATTAACTGTCAACGGAGTCAAATTCCTTTTCATACCACCCTTTATGTAAGGAGCCTAAGATAACTTCAATATGCTTTGCGGATGACATTTTTGTGTTCGGGAAGGTAGAAAGATCAAATACAGTTGTTCTCCAAAAAATCTTTTGTGATTTCTCCAGTTAGTCGGGTCTTGAGGTGAATTAGGGAAAATCAACCATCCTTTTTGTAAACACGCCAGTGGTTGATCAGGAGTTTATTTCCAGTCACCTAGGTTTTACGCTTGGGGAATTGCATGTTAGATACCTGGGTGTTCCTTTAATGTCAAGACGGCCATCAAGGTCGGATTTTGCTGGCTTGATTACCAAGGTGGAGAGTTGGCTTTCTTCTTGGAGGGCTAGATTTTCATCTTATGCTGGGAGGGTATCCCTATTGAAGTCCATCATCATGGGAATTATTGGTTACTGGTTGATTGTGTTTTGCCTCCCTCAAAATGTTTTTTAGCATTTGGAGAGATCTATGGCTAGATTCCTTTGGTTTGGGGCAGCTAAGACTGGGTCACATAAAGTGTCTTGGGAAGTTGTGTGCACTCCACATGAGGGGGGGGGGTCTTGGACTGACTCACATTTGAGATTGGAATAGTGCAGCCTTAATGAGAAATCTTTGGGTGTTGGCGGCAAGAGAGGATCCCTGCTGGTCCTCTTTCATGAGGGCAAGATGGTTGAAGAGATATTCGATTTGGTCGGTGCTAGAACCTTCTAATTGCTCTGCTACATTTAGGGAGATCCTTCAACTTTGCCCTATTGCAATAAAGGTTGTGCAACATACGTGATGGTAAAACTATCAACCTGTGGCATGACCCATGGCTTGTGGGGGTGTTTTAAAGAAGGACGATACTTGATTGGCCACTGCGATTGGTCAGGACCCATTTATGATTGTTCATGGTATTTGTGGGGTTGATGGTTCTTGGGTTAATAACACTAGTGACCTTGTCATTCAAGAACAATGGGGAGAGATAATCAACACTAAATAGTTTATTAGATTGTTGGTGTACAGAGTGGTTTGGACCCTTCTACTATTGGTTGCTTTTCCATGAAATCAGCGTTGGGTATTATCTGTAGGGAGAAGTTGTTGGTGCCTTGAGTGAAGGCGGTATGGTCTTCAAAGGCTCACGCCCACGGTTTCCTTTCATAACGTGGCTTGCGGTCCTCAATAGATTGTCTACCAAGAATCGCATTAGGAAGTGGAATAACAATGTCAATCCGATGTACTCGTTTTGTGGTCTAGAGGAGGAGGACGTTAATCACTTGTTTTTTAGGTGTGGATTCTCGCTGCAGGTTTGAAGTGTTATCCTTGAGATAAATGGGTACTGTGACTGCCAGGTCTTACACTGGGAGGAGGAAGTTCGGTGGGTGGCGGCACACTTTGCAGGAAGGTCTTTATCTCAATCGGTCTAGAGTTCCTCCTTCTCTACAGCGGTGTATGCGATATGGAGCGAAAGGAATGGTAGGATGTTTGAGAGAGAAAACCAAGCAAATCATCAACTTATTGCAAGTATAAGATGGTTGGTCGTGGATTGCTTTAGTGATGAGGGGACAATGGTGGAAGATACAACTAGCAACATGCCATTTTTTGGTCGCTAGGGTATTCAATGTACCTTCCAAGTGAATGTTGCTTCCCACCATTGGTGGACTACAACACTGGAAGGTGTATTGGTGATTAACACTAATGTTTCGGTGGTGGAGAGCGAAGGTGGTTATGGTATGGTACGATGGCATTCGCAGTAGCTGGTGGGTTGTCTGAAAATAATATTTTGATGTGTGAGTTGAACGGGATCTTCTGCGGATTGTGGAGGCGAGGGCCAAAGGATTCTATTGGGTAGAGGTTCAGATGGACTCCTTAAATGCTGTCCAATTTCTTAAGGGGGGGGGGGGGGAGACTCCGTGGTATGTTGGCTAGCATGGTTGAAGATATTCTTGTGATTATGGAGGGATTCGAGCAACGTGTTATTCTGTACCTTCCAAGTGAATGTTGCTTCCCACCATTGGTGGACTACAACACGGAAGGTGTTTGGTGATTAACACTAATGTTTCGGTGGTGGAGCGGGTGGTTATGGTTGGTCGTGGCATTCGCGGCGGTGGGTTGTCCGAAATAATTTTTGTGTGGGTTGCGGGTCTTCGGTTGTGGGGCGGGGCAGGTTCTTTGGGTAGGGTTCGGTGGCTCCTTATGTTGTCCTTTCTTGGGGGGGGGGGTGGTTGTTGGCTAGCATGGTTGAAGATATTCTTGTGATTATGGAGGGATTCGAGCAACGTGTTATTCTGTACAACATGAGGGAAACCAATAGATGCGCTGACTACTTGGCAGGCATGGTTCCAGTGGCGGAGGAGATTCATCTTTACATTAACTATCTTCCAGCTACCCTTCAAGCTTTTGTGCGAGAAGAAAAGTTGGGGAGAAGGTTCATTCGTACATAATTTTATATGTACTCTTTACTTTATTAATATAATTTCTCACCCAATTTCAAAAAACATAGAAAATAATACTACCAAACTACCATTTTGTTTGTTTACCAAAAAAAAAAAAACTACCATTTTGTTTCGAAACGGTCAACATCACCCGATGGTGAAGGAAAATTTCCTTCACTGCCAGGGTAAGGAACATTCTTCCACACAATTTTGAAAAGAGCTAGAGACCCAAACGGTCTAAAAATTTTGAATTCCGATCTCGTGACCGTTTATTCTCCTTCTCCACCGTCCGATCATTAAGATCCGAAATTCATTTCCCTTTTTTTTTTTTTTTCAAACAGCAATTTCCCCCTCTTCCTTAGCACTTCACCCAAGACGCACTCACGAGCACACTCTCCCTGACTGATCGCTTTGTCTGTGTTTTCACTCTGCGAAGTGCGGATCAACTCGAAGAATTTCTTCTCTAAAGTTTTCCCATTTACTCCTTTTTTTCCCCTAATTTCAGCTGCAACCCTAAATCCACTTGCTTGAGACTTTGGCGCTCTGAATCTGTTAAGAAATGCCCTTCTTCTCAGAAGCAGCGAGCGCTCTCAAGAGCCGGTTTAGGTTTCAAGAACCCTCGGATTCGGAATCTGTTCAGAGCACTCCGACTGTGTTTAAATCTCAACCTAAAGATAACAGCTTCTTGCTACAGTCTTCGGCAAGCCGAAGCATTTGTGAAAGGGATGACCATGGAGTTAGCGATCAAAACTTCGAGATTCAGGAAGATCCATTATTTTGGAAAGATCACAATGTGCAGGTACGTCTGTTCTAAAAAAGATTATCTGAAGTAAAGTTTTCTTCTAGATTTTTTTTACTTGAAAGATTTGCGAACCTTTGACATCACTTGCTATAACTTTTGGAATAACGTTTTCAGGACTATGTTTGACCTCTACAGTTCGCGTTAGGAGATTTCGTTAGGATTGTGAAAAGGGAAAGTGATAAATATTCAACAATTACTCAACAAATAGAGAAACTAGGCGGACAAATAGAGATAGGAAGGAATATCATCAATCTAGGTTCGATAATCCATTAGCTGAGGTCTCATCTCAACATCTCCTTTGAACAATAGGGATACTGCCTACACGCATAGAAATCTTTTCTCATGGATTCGTCAGCCTTTTCTTTTTAATTTTTTTTCAGAACTATTCTAGTCGATTGGCCTTTGAACGACAGTTTTAACAAGGGTTTAATAAATTTACGTGCGGTTAATCCGTGAGCAATCAGCTGTTGAAATATGGTTTCAATTTTCATGTGGTTCACTGCTTTACTGACTGAGATTTTTGCAATCCGGGCATGTACCATAGGCATTTAGTATCTAAAATGAACTGAATGAATGTCTGGCTGCTCTTGAATTCTCAATTCTGTCAATAATTTCTTGGGGCTTGCCTGATGTTTGTTTAGAGGACTGTGCAGGCTCATAAATGTTGGTGCCCTTGTCTGTGCCAAATTTAGCAAGCTTTCTGAGTGAATAACAGAAGATGATTGCCACAGATGCTGTGCCAAAATTTTGTCAAAACTCCAAAGTGGAAATAGAAATGCAGTTGTTAGTAATTGAATGGACTTCTTTTACTGATGAAATGACACAAAATTGAAGTGTTGGGTACAGCTGTAATTGCAGTTACCCTTTTTTTCATGGGTCCATGATAGTAGACAACCATGGTGTATGCACAACAACTCAGGCTTGTGCTTAAGAATGCTCAGCTATTTTCACTTGATGCTGATTTACACATCTCATTTCTGGCCTCTTTTGAGTAGCAAACTAACTATTTTTGGATCTCACTATTCATTTTATATTGATTTTCACTGGCAAAAAAAGCTATGGAAGCTTTCTGTTAGTAATCAACTTGGACTATGGCATTGGATTACTGTAGTATCTATCATATCTTACAAAGATTCTTCATTAAGTTTTCCTCTTCCATTTTTAACATTGTAATATTTAGCATGTTGAAATTATCAGACAGAAAGGTAGGGAAATGGGAAAGAAAACCTTATCATGATTTGATTTACAATATGCAGGTCATCATCCGTATACGTCCACTCAACAATTCTGAGATATCTCTTCAAGGCCACAACAAATGTGTCCGTCAGGACAGTTGTCAAACTATTACTTGGACTGGGCATCCAGAGTCTCGTTTTACCTTTGACCTTGTTGCTGATGAAAATGTTAGCCAGGTATTATCATACAATTATCAACATACTTGTAGTTCTTTGTGATCTCTTCTTCCCCTGAATTGACTTCTCTCATGTTACTAACAGGAAAAGCTGTTCAAAGTGGCTGGATTGCCCATGGTAGATAATTGCATGGGAGGCTACAACAGTTGCATGTTTGCATATGGTCAAGTGAGACTCCAGGGACTTCTACTTTTGTTTTTGTTCTTTCATATGGCTTTCTCTTAGCTTTAAAGTGTAAAAGTAACCTATTATCTATTGTTTGGTAAGATTTTCAGTGTCTTAAGGCTTGAATATAAAAACTCTTAGTATGGCCTTGGTATTAAAATATTGGACGGAAGGGATGATTCAGCTCCTGCTGCCTGGGCTCACCTAGTATGATTTGGATGTAGCTATTCTTTGCACTGCTTTTCTCTAACTTCAAAATTATTTATTGACAGACTGGTAGTGGAAAAACTCACACGATGCTAGGAGACATTGAGGGTGGCACTCGAAGACATAGTGTTAACTGTGGGATGACTCCTAGAATCTTTGAATCTCTATTTTCAAGGATCCAGAAGGTATGTATTTTCTCATCTTCGGGATGTACTGAAAACCTGATGGGAATAATTAAATATTTATACTAATTGGAAAGATTAACTAGTCCTTGCTCTGAATGGAATTTATGTTTTACAATTTTCTTGATGATCAAACTAGGATTTTCTGTATTACGTCTTAAGTGAAGAAATAACTACATCATGAGAAAACTGAAGTAGATTTTGCAAAGTGTTCAACTTGCTACTGCCTACTTTGTGGGGCCTTAAAAGAACAGCTTGTGGGTTGTTTTTATTTGAAATCTATCTGATAACAGAAAATACCCTTTTCCATAAGCACATGTAAACACTTTGAGTAGAAAGACCCTTTAGATAAGAAAGGTTAAGGTATTTCTTTCTTCTTCTTCTTCTGTTTTTTTTTTTTTGGGGGGCAACATGCACACTAGTTTATTCTAACAAAGCTTTTAAGGTTGCTGTCCTCAAAGAGACAAAGAAACCATGTGTTTTCTTTTGGTTGATGGGTCCTACCTTATTCTATTTGAAGGGGAAGGGAAGTTGTGAACCAGAACTTCCTAGTAGCAATGAAATTTTAACCCGTAAATGCATTTGTTGGTGAGAACAATGCTTGTTGGTGTTGTCTCTGTAAATGGGTTTGGAGAATAATGTTCTCATATGGGAAACTCTGGTCACTTTATTTTTTTCCCTTGGACCTTCCTTTTGTGGTGCATCAAAGCAATTTACTTCCAGATTCTGCAATTGCAAAATAGGCTGTATCCAGTGCACAAAGCAATACAGTTTAAGCTGTTGCAAAAGCTAATGTGAATGCTTAATGGTTTTGCCACATGGGCGTTGGTTCATGACATGGTATCTTACATATGGGTGCTTAAAATGCTAACATGAATGCATTCAATAGTTCAATATCCCTGTGAAAATTCTTCTTTTCTTGCTCACACAAAAGATGCCCATACTTCTCTAGTGATGACAGTAAATTTTTTAGGTTGACCATTTTATAATGTATGGTGCGTATTCTTTCTGGGGGTTGAATAATACATGGTGCTGAGAGTCAAAGTGGAAGAGAGATTATTGGTGATTCCCCATGCATCCTAACTTCAAATATTCAAGGATAATATTAAATTGTATGCACAGCTCAACAATATCTGAGGAATTGGAATAAAATAAGATATTTAACAGGAAAAAATAAGACATAGGTGGAGTCATTGAAGGCAAGTGAAGGTGCCGAAAATTGCACTCACAAGACAAGATCTTACATGGTTCACCTGAAAGCTATGTCCATAGCTGACCATTTAGATGGTTTCTTTACAAAGATAAATAGAAGAGAATGCAGCCCTAATTTTTCTCTTACCCCCACTACTCAAACATAGAGACTATTTGTTAAAGAACAGGTGAAAACCTCAAGAAAATGGTTAAATGCCCAAAAACAAAAGAAGTACCTCCAAAGAGTTTAGGGCCCACAACCAGTCATTTCGAAGAGCTCACAATTCTGAATGCTACCCATGGCCTACTCAGTTGTTGAACACTGTTTTGCAGCCATCCTGGTTGTTTGGGCCTCAAAATGGGGCCAGAATATTTTGGATGGTGAAGTTTGTCTTCACCACAACAATCATTTCTTTGAATAGACCTGATCCTGACTTTTAAGTGTCTGTTCTGTTAAGCAACCAGAATCAGCACTGGCAGGATACAATGCGCTTAGCAAAGATATATCTTCATTAACCCTTCTTCTTTCCACAAGTAAAGACAAAAGCAGCAATTACAACCCATTACTCATGTATACCTAAAAAAAATGATGACAACCTGGTTGGTCTAGTTTATATCCCAAGCAACAACCAAATTAATTACATTATTCTTTAGTAGGTGTGGCAGACTGGAAGACTTTGACCTATGCATTGTCTTGTGAAGTTTCACAATTAATAACCCTCTACAAGTTTGAACCTTGAAAACATGAATAATAATGAATGTGGACTTAGATAATAAAAGGCTTGACTAGATTTTTAGAGGCATATATGAAGCATGACCCAGTGGTCTTAAATATTTATGTGGAATTTGCATTACCTAACCAAGCTTAGTTTCATTACCACTAAATACCATTGGTGAAAGTTATATTGACTGTTTTGGACTCATATAGGATGCTTTCCAGGATATAAAAGTCCAGCATAGCATTTTTGCATGATATGGTAAATTTGGAGCAGTGGCACATGTGAATGGGCAGGACAGAGATTCTGTTGCTGTTAGCTCTCTAAACATCTATTTCCTTTGACTAATGTAGACAATGATTCAATTTAATTTTTATTTCATTCTTGAGAATTGCTTTTGACTGATTGGTTTAGTTCCATGTTGTCCTCTGAAGAATGGAGGTTTTATGATAGACATCTGATTTTGTTGCTGACAGGAAAAAGAATCTCGCAGAGATGAAAAGCTGAGATTTACCTGTAAATGTTCATTTTTGGAAATTTATAATGAACAAATTTTAGATCTTCTGGATCCATCCTCTGTCAATTTGCAGGTAATAGCAGCTCCTTAAATGTGTATGATGATGACTGCCTTTTAAACTTTTAAGGTTGTTTTGTTGTTAGTGTGTCATATCTGAAGTCCATCGTTAGTTTTAGTGTCAATTGTTGAGATTTGATTGGATTATGCAGATAAGAGAAGATGCAAAGAGAGGTGTTTATGTGGAGAATCTCAAAGAAATAGAAGTCACAAGTGGTCGAGATGTTATTCAGCAACTTGTTCAGGTATCTGATTAACTTCTTATCTTTATTTCAATTCCGAAAATGCTGCCTTACTATTGCTACTCTTCTTTTTTCCCCCTTCTTTCTTTGTAGTTTTGATTTTTGTGTTACTATTATTTTTCCTGTTTTTATTTGGCATTGATGTTTTTATCAGTTTCAGAGTTGTGAACTTATGATATCTCAAAATGGTATTTTCAGTTGTGCCATGCCTTCTACCTGTGCATCAGTCATGTCATTAGGTTGATGTGTTTTTTTTCAGTGGCTATCAATATTTTTTGGAGTTTTACAATGTTTTATTGGATCAACATGAATACATAGGGCTGGAAGAATCTAGACTATCTAGTTGACTGCACAATTCCACCAACTCTTTCCTTTTGTCATGATTACAGGGAGCAGCAAACAGAAAGGTGGCTGCCACTAATATGAATCATGCAAGCAGCCGTTCTCACAGTGTTTTCACTTGTGTCATTGAAAGTAAGGTGGGTAGTTGAGTTCTTTCTGCTGTTTTCAGTTTTCTGCTTGATAAATGTCAAAATGAGTAATGTGGCCTTATTGGAAGATGCTTGAAAAAGGACTAATTGATGTTCTATTTGTAGTGGGAATCCCAAGGTGTAACTCATCACAGATTCTCTCGGCTAAATCTTGTAGATCTGGCTGGATCAGAGAGGTAATACTCCTCATGAATTGTTCATTTTTTGAGATGGAGGCCTTTACGATGGACAAGAGCATAATCAAAGAGAATTCCAACCTCTTTTATTATACATTTGGTTTCTCTATCACAGGCAGAAGAGTTCAGGTGCTGAAGGTGAACGTCTCAAGGAAGCCACTAACATCAACAAGTCACTTTCAACATTGGGGTCTGTCACTGCATCTGTAGTTCTGATCAATATCTATAAATTTTGACCTTCTCCTGCTCTTGGTTGTTCTTCTCAATGTCTAATATGGGCTGTTATATACCCCTCCTTGAGACTTTTAAGATCTTTATTTTTATTGAGTAATTAAGTTTGTCCATGGTTGCAGACTAGTGATCATGAACCTTGTCAATATGTCCAATGGGAAGTCGCTTCATGTTCCTTATCGCGATTCAAAGCTTACATTTTTGCTTCAGGTAGAGAGTTCTACCTCACCCATGAAATGATTGATAATTTAACTTTAAATTTTCGTCTAATCATCTATTTTTTGATATACTGGTATTTAGTAAGAAGTTTCAAAGTTTCTTAACATTCACATCTGGTTGTTCTAAAAAAAATGGTTTGTGCAACAACTGTTAGTTAACAATCAGGAATCTTTATATCACTTACTATGGTAGGTCAAATTATTTGTATACTTGCTGTTCGAAATTAACTACTTTATGGTTAACCTTATTCTTTACAGGATTCACTGGGAGGGAATTCAAAAACAGTTATAATTGCAAATATAACTCCATCTAGTTGGTTGGTGACTCATCTACCTACATTATTTCTTGATTATATTATTGTTCATCAATACTTTTGTATTCAATAGGCATATGCTGTTTCCATTTGGCCGTTGAACTTGGTTTCTTCTTCAGGGTTGTAGTCTAAGTTTTCTGTTTTGACAAATTTTTGGTTGCTTGCAGCTGTTCATTGGAGACACTAAGTACACTAAAATTTGCTCAACGTGCAAAGTTCATCAAGAACAATGTACGTGATTATGCCTAGTCATTTTCCATATCTTTGAGAAAAAAGAAATGGTTTTCATGTCAGAATCGGACAGAATGATGCTGTCCTTCTTAAGCCATGTCAATTTTTTTTATGTATAATTTTTTGGTGGTGGGGTTGTGGCCCGGGGGGGAGGGGAATAGGAGGCTAGAAAAAGGAAGTAGTGTTCAGGTCAGATCCTATTTAACCCCTATGATCATATTTTTCACTTGTTTATTTATTTATTTGGTGGGGGAAGGGTTTTTTTTAGGCCGGGGGGGGGGTGTGTGGTAACAGAAGGCTCCTATTCAAGTAAGAGCTTTTGATTCCATATTATGGGAAGGTGGAGGGGATGAGTAGGAGGTTGAGGATCATTGCCCTATTCCCTTTAACCTATGATCATATTTTTCACTTGTTTATTTATTTACTTGGTGGGGGAAGGTTTTTTTTTTTTGGCCCAAGGGGGGGGGGTAACAGAAGGCTCCTATTCAAGTGAGAGCTTTTGATTACATGTTTTGGGAAGGTAGAGGGGAGGAGTAGGAGGTTGAGGATTATTGCCCTATTCCACAGACCTTGATAATGTGCTTGTGGTTTCATGTTATAGAGGGAGGGCAGAACAGTATAACGCTAAGAAGTCAAACCCCTTTTCAACAGATCCATGACTAAGAGCTTTTGGCATCCATATCATGGGTTGGAGGGATTGAAATGGATTAAGCAAATTTCTTTCCTTATTGACTGAATGCTAGGTGCTGATATGTGTCTACTAGGTCTCGTGAGTTCTAACATGTGAACTAGCCCTGGTTGGGTTGCATAACCAAATTCCCTTGTCTTTTGACTGTGAATGCTGGGTCCTGATGTGTACTCTAGGTTTGGTGAGTTCTGACAATGGGTGACAAAGGAATGCGTAACCAAATTCCCTTGTCTTTTGACTGTGAATGCTGGGTCAGATATGTGCACTAGGTCTGGGGAGTTCTCACATGTGAACTAGGCCTGGTGGAGGTATGGCAGCAGTGTGGACACCTAGTATCATCTGCTGACACTAATCTACGTCTTTGATTAATTATTTCAAATTTCAGTCTTATTCAATAGGAAAAACTCTCTAATTATTTGTTGCACAGGCAATTGTAAATGAAGATGCTTCTGGAGATGTTCTTGCTATGCGCATGCAGATTCAGCAACTCAAGGTATTTCACTGGTTTTTCTATGCAAGGTTTAGTGCTGTCACTACTGTGTCCATCGGCATTGGACGTTGTATTGGAAGGGTGTTTTTAAATGAAACAATATTTTTTGTGTTGCCCTATTACCTATGTCATAATACACCATAAATAAGCATAAATACATATTAGTTTATTTATAACATTTATGATGCATAAACACTAAATTGGAGAATGAAACATGATAAGATGAGACTTTCATCATTTTGAGTGCAAATCTTGCAAAACAAGTTCGATGTATCAAATTTTACCAAGATAAAAAAATTAGGATAAGCAGCCATGACTTAAACACAAAGATCTAGGTTTTCTGAGACCTATATCTTTTTTTGGATGTAACCTCCTTGGTCTCAAGGAAAAATCATAATCTAATAGTCTCTTGACCTTGAATTTCCGTACAAACATGTATAGGTTGGTGTCAAGTTGTATTAGCTGATACATATGCTTATTGATAATCTTACAGAACTCTTGAAGTGTCTTATCGGAACATCAGTCTGTATCATATTTTCTTGATGGATAAAATATAAAATATTTCTTCCTGCTCATCCCACTGGTCTATAAACATTTTTTTGACTTTCCATATGATATTTTCTAGTGGAATCTTTTGGTTCATTTTTGCTTGTATTTCTTGCAGAGAGAAGTTAACCAACTACGGGGTTTAGTACATAGAGGGGCTGAGAACCAGGAAAATGACAATTGGACTGTTTGCTTCCCAGGATCTCCAGGCACTTTTAAGTGGGAAGGGCTTCAGGGGGCACTTAGTCCACTTACAACTGACAAAAGAGGATCTCAGGTAACTATTGCATTTTCTCAAGGTTCAGAAATAAGTGCCTAGCCTGTAGAATCAGATCAAGTTGCTTTTGCATTATGATCTAATTAATTAACATTTTGTGTTTTCAGAAAAAAGAATATGAAACGGCACTTGTTGGAGCTTTTAAGAGGGAAAAAGACAAAGAAATTGCATTGCAAGCATTGGCTGCTGAAACTCAGGCTGCTATGCGGCTGGTATTACTGCAACTTTTTTGTTTGTTTAATTCCTTTACTAGGTATGGCAAGGTTATAGAAAATAACAAAATCCTTAACCCCACATCTGAGAGAAAACAAAACTATCTCCATAAGAATCATAATTTTTATAAATGAATTTGGTACCAAACGAAGGGGAAGAATGAAAAAGGTAAAAGTAGTTCTTAAACTGATTCTCTTTTTTGAGAAAATAAAGATAAGAAAGGAAAGAACTAAACAAATGAAAGGTAATAAGTTATTAAACAAAAGGAACACTAAGTGTTGTGGTTGTTGGAGAACCCTTGCTTTAATAAGAAGTGCTTGTTTCAAGTCTCTTTATACACAATGCCAACCATGTTCCATATTTTTTCCTTTTTGTGGGATAATGATTATCTTTGTGGGATACACCTCCCAGGCTCCCAAAGCATCAATACTGAAAATATGGGTTTATTACTTTGACTTCAAGGTATCTATGGATATTAGCTAGAAGCTAGCCATTGTTATGAGTCTCAAGAAAAATCAGTTTTAGTGTATACTCATTGTTTACAACAGAATGAGATCTGCATACATACACTGATACACACACATACACATGGTTACTAGAAAGAATTTTGTTTTGGGTGTAAAGAAAGAAAATTATTTCCTTCCATCTGGCATGTTGATTGCTATTGGCTCAAAAATATGGAACAACTTGGAGGTACAATTAAAAGGGAACCCAAGATATAACTTTGTTTCTCTTTCTTTCTTTTCCCCCATGTTGTTGGAGTACAGAGTTTTGTGTGAAGTATGAACTGGTCATTGCATTTATAATATCTCTTGCCTATTTTTTCCCTCTTTTTTTTTTGGATAAATGCCTATTTTTTCTTTTCCTAATAAAATTTGAGATGGTTTAGTTATTTCTGAACTTGTAAGTCTTGAAACTGTTCTGTTTATCAGGCAAAACAAAGAGAAGACGAGATACAGAGTTTAAAAATGAGGCTTCGTTTCCGTGAAGCAGGGATAAAGAGGTTGGAGGCAGTTGTTTCTGGTAAGATATCAGCTGAAGCACATCTTTTGCAAGAAAAAGAGGAGCATCTAAAGGAGATAGAAGTTCTTCGTACCCAAGTAGATCGTAACCAAGAAGTGACAAGATTTGCCATGGAAAATCTGCAACTAAAAGAAGAAGTTAGAAGGTATGTCATTCTTACATGCCTCTTATAATTATTTCTCCCTGATTACAGCCATAAGGCATTCTTATGTGAAATTGTGAACCTTGTTGGTTGTGGGTCAAAAACTTGGAAACACCCTCTACTGCATTGGGATGCTTATAGACCCTGCTGTAGTAGGATTGTTCATAATTGGTATTAGTGCTTATAACCTTGATTTTGACACATTGTTCCACCTTTGCAGTAACTTATTACCATATGAAAAGAAAATTTAAAATTTAAAAAAACGAAGAAAGTTCTAACTATATAGCTATGAGGGAAACAGGAGATTTCTCTAAATTCTTAAAGTTTTGGATGGGGAGGCAAAATGGTTAAAAAAAAGCTTCTAGCGACTAGCGATTGAGTTATTATAAATCATAAGTTGAAACTTCTGAGCATTATTGCTAATATATTTGCTAAGTATTCAGGTTAAAAATGTTTGTGGAAGAAGGGGAAAGAGAGATGATGAATGAACAAATCATGTTATTACAGAACAAGGTACAACCTGGTTTTATGTTAAGGTTCTCAGGCTTGCTGATGTTCTGTTGATACAACTATTGAGGCGATTAGTATGTTTTTTGCAGTTACTGGAAGCATTAGATTGGAAACTTATGCATGGAGCAGATTGTCGGATAGAGCAGGTTCATTCCACATCATTCCCACAAAAATTTTAGCTTTACTTTTCATGATTTATCTTGCTGAACTTCTGAATTTTCTATCCTTTAGAACGGAAGCTCAAATCTGAATGCTGCTTCAAGCAAAGAGGCAAACCTGCTACTTTCCAGTCAAGTAAGATTATAGTAGATTCATATAATCAGTTTTGTATACGCAGTAGGTTGCTCAAATTGTATTACAGTGGATAATTGATGGACTGAAATATAGTTGTCAAAACATCCATCTAACTACTAGCAATTGTAAAAGAAGTTTGTTCACCTTGTCAAACTTGGTGGATCTTTGACAAAGTCAATGACACATTTTAAAGATAGATATTTTCTATTATTTACACTTCCAATTGCAAAGACCCAAACTCAAACATCATGACCTCAACTATGCTCAAATTCCCTTGTCCATATCATATGGGAGCCATCATGTGATTCTTCCCATGTTGAGTGTCACTTTAGTCTAGCCTAAACAATGAAGCTCCAAGCATTTTATTTAATAAGTTACTAGTATAATCTTACTCTGCCAGTGTTTAATGCCCTAAAAAAAATGCTTAAGAGAGAAAGAAAGAACACGTAATTTCAATTTGTCATTGAATGATTATACTAATATGTGTTTTTCTTAGCAACCTGCTGAGAGGCATAGATAGGTACATGTATGTTCAAATGGAGCCTAGTCCTTGACTTGCCTTGGTTGCTTCTACTTCATGGGTTAATATGGAGCCATTAAACTCTCAGAAACATGGGTCCAGTTTTATGAGTTGAGACATGTCATGCAATCCTTGATGTGTCTAATGTCATTTTACTCTAGACTTGACAATGAAAATTGAAACCTAATTATTAAAAAGTCTCTAGTTTAGTTATGTTTGCTAGTATTTGAAACCTGATTATTAAAAAGTCTCCAGTTTAGTTATGTTTGCCAGTATTGAATCCCAACTAAGATCATGCCTTAGGTGGGGGAAAAAGATGGCTGAAATGTACCTTCAGATACAAAGAATTCTTCTCTCTCTACTTCATTATAATAGCTCCAAAATTGCTTTGAGGTTCATTTATGGTTGTTATTTATGTTATTTGTTTTAAACACAGGAGCCAACATCACCTTGGCATTCTTCCATGACTGAGGAGAATGAATTCCTTCGTATGCAGGTGATGATTCTCAATACATAAGTCTATACTTGTTCCATATTGAGATATTCTTTCACATAGAATAGTTTTTCTTTTCAACCATGCTTCAATGTTTAATATTTACAGATTGTCAATTCACATGTCTATACTTCTTTCATATTGAAATTTTCTTTCACATAGAATAGTTTTTCTTTTCAATCCTTCTCCAGCATTTAACATTTACAGAAGTTGGATTTCATTTCTTGCAGGCAATTCAAAATCAGAGTGAGATGGACACACTTCGCAAGAAATTAACCAAGTGCTTTGAAGAGAAAGAAAATATGGAAAGGTATTATTATAATGAGAATCGTATCCTCAATGATTCACTATGGGAGAGAGTAATTGAAACCCGTTTTGAGACACTTAACCTCAATTACGGAGAACCAATTTGGGTTTAGGCCAAGAAGATCTACGAAATAGGCTATTTACCTAATTAGGAGACTTATGGAAAGGTTTAGAGAATGTAGGAAAGACCTGCATATGGTATTTATTGACCTAGAAAAAGCTCATGATAGAGTTCCTAGAGTGTTAATTTGGCAAGTACTAGAGAAAAGAGGATCACAAGTAAATATGTGAACATAGTTAAGGATATATATGATGGTTTAGTAACAAGTGTCAAAACAGTGGGGACAAAGTAATGAATTCCCAATTATAGTTGGGCTACATCAAGGATAAACTTTAACAAGGATCAACTTTAAGCCCATATCTATTTGCACTTATAATGGATGAATTAACCAAAGATATTCAAGACGAGGTTCCTTAGTGTATTCTTTTTGCTGATGACAATGTGTCGAATAGATGAAACTCAAGTAGGGATTAATACTGAGTTAGAATCGGGAGAGCAGCTTTGGAATCAAGAGGCTTTAAACTAACTAGAACGAAATCATAATATCTATTTTGTAACTCTAGTCATGATCTAGCAAACAATATGCTTTTTGTTGATGATATTGTGTCGATAGATGAAACTCAAGTAGGGATTAATACCAAGTTAGAATCATGGAGAGCAACTTTGGAATCAAGAGGCTTTAAACTAACTAGAACAAAAACATAATATCTAGTTTGTAACTCTAGTCATGATCCGGCAAACAATGAGGTGGTGAAACTTGACAATAAGGAGATTCCTCAGAGTGATTGTTTTAGGTACCTTGGTTCAATCATAAATAAAATAGGTGATATAGAGGATGATATTTCCTGAAGAATCAAAATAGGGTGGATATAGTGGAAAGAGGTGCGTCCAGGGTCTTGTGTGATCAACGTATTCCATTAAAGCTTAAAGGGAAATTCTACAGAACTAGCTATGATGTACAATGTAGAGTGTTGGGCTATTAAAAAGAATCATGTAGATAAACTGAGTGTAGTAGAAATGAGGATGCTAAGATGGATGAGTGGCAAAACTAGGAAGGGTAAGATAAGGAATGATCATATTAGAGTTGGTCTAGGAGTTGCTCTCATAAGTGATAAGCTATGAGAAAGTCATTGGAGGTGGCACAAACACGTTCAACAGAGGCCTTTAAATGCCTCTATGGAGAAGTGATATAATCCAAATTGAAGGTAGGAGAGCTAGGGGTAGACCTAAGGAGATAACCTTAAGAGAACTGGTGAGAAAGGATATGCATAACTTAGGCCTTGATTCTAGCATGGCCTCAAACATATCTGATTGGAGGGCAAGAATCCATGTAGCCGACCTCATTTAGTTGGAAAAGGCATATTGTTGTTGTTTTACTATTAGCAACTTCATTGATAAAGTTATTGTAGATGTAGCCCAAACACATTAGTATTAGCCAAAATTTATGATTTTCTGAAAACAATTGAAATGATGCGTTCAAACTTTTGAACAACATATCTCAGTATCATATTAAATTTCTAACTTTTGGATGCATTCAAAACCCATGTTTCTCAATATATGTGATTTTTCCATGAAGTGGGGGGGGGTTAAGAAAGCATACATTATGACCCCCCCCAGCCTCCCCGGGTGCACGGGTGCAGGAACCTCATGCACCGGGTCGCCCTAGAGTATCAGCGAAACTCTTTAGGCCTAGATACCCTATTATTTTATTAACAACAAAATTCGGCCTTACCCACTGTTGCTTTCCTGGTCCTTGCTTATAAATCGCACAAGAAAGCATACATTATGACCCTGCCCAGACCTCCCCGGATGCAGGAACCTCATGCACCGGGTACGCCCTTAGAAGTATCAGCAGAAACTCTTTAGGCCTAGATAACCCTAATTATTATTATTAACAACAAAAATTACAGAGCCTTAAATCGCACAAGAAAGCCTAATGATTAATCTGCATGTATAGCATTTCTTTGTTGTAAGGAGTGGAATAGGCTGTGTTCTTCCCAAGAGATCAAAAAGAATAATAAATAAATAAAAAGAAAGGGAGATAAAAAGAGAGATGGATTCTGCATCATATGTTTTGACTTTCTTTTTCTTTTCATTTTTTTTCTCTCACAGATGGCTAATTATTCAATTTCCAAAATTTGGCAGGCGTGTGAATGATTTGGTAAGAGAGCTAGAGGAAGAGAGAACTTCCCAACCGATGAAACAAGAAGAATTAAAGGAGCAACAACTGCAAGTTGATCTGTCTCTTTCTTCTTCCATGACTGACCGTAGGTCCAACGTTGCTTTGGACGAAATGGAGCTTAAAACCATGGTTGATGCAATTGCTGCTGCAAGTCAACGAGAAGCGCAAGCTCATGAATCGGCAATTTTGTTGTCAAAAGAGAATGAAGAGTTGCGCATGAAGCTTAAAGTCCTACTTGATGATAACAATAAATTGATTGAGCTGTATGAACGTGCAGTAGCAGAAACTAAAGGTCATGATAAGAGCTTCTCTGCTTCTGAAGAGAAGGAAGCAGAGAGGACAAATGAGATTGCAAACCTAGCACAGCAGCTTCATGAAATGCAGGAGGAAAACGAAAAGCTAATGGGTTTGTATGAGAAAGCCATGCAGGAGAAGGATGAGCTTAAGAGAGTGATTTCCCAAGTTAATACTTTCGCTACCTCTTCTGAAGACAAGGAAGTGGAAATGACAAAGGTGATTGAGAACCTAGAACATAAGCTTCATGTAATGCATGAGGAAAAGGAAATGCTGACTGCTTTGTGTGAAAAATCCATTGAGGAAAAGGAAGTGGAGAGGACAAATGAAATTGCAAACCTAGCGCACCAGCTTCATGAAATACAGGAGGAAAATGAAAAGCTAATGGGTTTGTATGAGAAAGCCATGCAGGAGAGGGATGAACTTAAGAGAATGCTTTCCCAAAATAACATTTCTGATGCCTCTTCTGGAGAGAAGGATGTGGAGAGGACAGAAGAGATTGAGAACCTGAAACACAAACTTCATGAAACACAAAAAGAAAATGAAATGCTAATGGGTTTATATGAGAAATCCATTCAGGAGAAAGAAGGGGAGAAGACAAAAGAGATTGTGAACCTAGCACATCAGCTTCATGAAATGCAGGAAGAAAATGAAAAGCTAATGGGTTCATATGAGAAAGCTATGCAGGAGAAGAATGAGCTTAAGAGAATGCTTTCCCAAGGTAACATTTCCAATACCTCTTCTGAAGATAAACTGGAGAGGACAAAAGAGATTGAGAACCTAAAACACAAACTTCATGAAACACAAGAGGAAAATGAAATGCTAATGGGTTTATATGAGAAATCCATTCAGGAGAAGGAAGGGGAGAGGACAAAAGAGATTGTGAACCTAGCACACCAGCTACAAGAAATACAGGAAGAAAATGAAAAGCTAATGGGTTTGTATGAGAAAGCTATGCTGGAGAAGACTGAGCTGAAGAGATCGCTTTCCCAAAATAATATTTCTGATGCCTCTTCTGAAGAGAAGTTGGAGAGGAGAAAAGAGATTGAGATCCTAGCACTTCAACTTCACCAAATGCATGAAGAAAATCAAGAACTGATGGGTTTATACGAGAAATCCATTCAGGAAAAGGAAGTGGAGAGGACAAAAGAGATTGTGAACCTTGCACACCAGCTTCATGAAATGCAGGAGGAAAATGAAAAGCTAATGGGTTTGTGTGAGAAAGCCTTGCAGGAGAAGGATGAGCTTCAGAGAATGCTTTCCCAAGATAATCTTTCCTCTGCCTCTTCTGAAGAGAAGGAAATGGAGAGGACAAAAGAGATTGAAAGTCTAGCACTCCAACTTCACGAAATGCAGGAAGAAAAAGAAAAGATAACAGGTTTGTATGAGAAAGCCATGCAGGAGAAGGATGGACATAAAAGAAAACTCACCCAAATTTTAGAGGTGAACAATGAAGTGGATAATCTTTCAAGAGAAATTGCAGCTACAGAAAATGGTATCAAGGTCAAGGGAGAAGAGATGACATGCCTTAAGTCACTCTCTTCTGAAATTCAAGAAAGGAGAACTGTTGTGGATAACAAATTATTGGCTCTGAAGTCTGTTCTTTGTCAATTTCATTCATCTTTTGGTTACTGGGAACAAAGAGAAGCAACAAGCTAGGTCCACTGTGAACGCTTCCTCATTTTATGTAGATCAAAAGAAAGGGGAGCTTGCCTATCTTCAATCTCAAAAAGATGAAATTGAGGCTGCACAGAGCAAGTTACAGCAATGTGATGCTGATTTAAGAAGCAAAATCATCTGTTTAAAGTCAAAAGCAGAGGAGGAAAAACAAAGACAAGAGACAGATAAGGTACTAATTGCAATAGATAATAATGTAGATAAAAAGGAAGTTACCCAGAGAAATTGGCAATTTGGAGTCAAAGCTACTGAGTTGCTCAAGTCTGAGGAAGAGCTCACCAGGCTGCAGGCTGAACTGAAGCAATCACGTGAGAAGTTGGGTGTCATACAAAAAGAAGTTGAAAATTTGAGGAGTAGTTCTGCGAAGTTGGAGAGCAAGATGCAAACTGTTGAGGAAGAGATAAGGACTGGTACAAGTAATTTGAAACAGATGGAGCTTAAGTTTCAGAAAGCATCACAAGAGAAGGAAATACTTTTGGAAACTGTTGAGAACAAGACTACTGAGTTTGAACCTATAATTCTAGAATACCAGCAGTGCATGTTTGAATCGGAGTTGAAGAAGGAAGAGATGAAGGAAGTTGAAGCAGAGCTACAAAGAGAAATCAGACTCCTAGAGAAGCTAAGGGTGGCTAAGATAGAAGCAACCCAAAAGAAGACCCCATTGTTGGATGATGCCAGACACATACAACCAGCTAATGTCTGAAGATTTGAAGTGTTAACTGGTTCAAAGTTGCCCTTTAGCATCTGTAGATATATTTCATGAGGCAGATTTCTGCAATTTTAAGAACAAACTTTGCATTGACATGTAATGGCTTGAACTTCAAGCCCACACATCTTTAATCCTAAGCTGGCTGCCTGGTTGTATAATATTCAGTGTGACGTTGCTGAGTTTTCACCACATCTTCTTTGTCCAAGCATGTACAAGTTAATGGGAATTCCTGCTCCCCAAAGAGTTTGTTTGATTGCAAATAAAAAGCTAAAATTATGTTTTCCAATCGTTGGGAAATGTCTTTTAGTTTGTCAACTGTGGTAATGTGATCTATTCCAGCAGTAACCAAAGCAAAAGAAAAACTGACAAACTCAGTTGTCTCAAAATGTCTTTTGGTCTATCAAGAGATCTTGTTTGAGCCCATCACTAAGTGGCAGTAGCATGTGGGATTCTTACCAGAAATGGTATTCTTACAGCATCCACTGACCATTGTGCCAAGCCTCGCCTCTAGAATGGAATGAGGAACTGCAAAACCTTGTGAGTTAAATGATTCCTTTGATCTAGAATGGCATCTAATGCAAACCCTTGCGTTTGACTAATTATTTAAGTTTTATTAGGTTATGCTCAAAGACAGGATGGAAGGTCCAAACTAGGATCGGATCATTAAAAAAAAGGGGGCCCATCAGTGAAGTTTGAATATTTTTTTTGTTTAATTTTTCCAAAATTCTCAACGTGGCCCCACTAGTTTTGGGTCGAGGGTTGACCTCAAACTAACCTATTTGACCATAAATTAGGGCTATTGTTGGAAATTTGAAAAGAGGAATGAGCATTTGGTTTCTTTCCATAATCAACCTGGTTTCATGACCATCTACCTGACTATACAATTAGTACAATTTTTTCTACCCAATTTAAAAGGACAACTCAAGAATTGTGTGTGTATTCTACACGGATTGTAATTTATTAAAAGGTTGTGCTTCAAAGCATCAAGGATGGAAAGGCCAAACTAAGGATTGGGATCAATTATTACAAAAAATATGCCCAAAAGGTGAAATTTGTGAGTTGAATTTTTTTTTCTTTGGGTCCAAGAAGTGTTTTCTCACGTCTGCTTACTTATATTTAGGAGGGGGATCACAAGCCCAGTGCTCCCTCGGGAGAAACTAATCTACTTTATTGCAATCCTACTTCCAACCATATCATTTAACCAAACCCATACTTGCTATACAATTTGAAAACCAAAACGAAGAAATGATGTATTAGGTTTCTTTCCAATAATACAACCTTGGTTTCATGAACATGGCCCCTTACTTTTCTGCTCAAGCAATGACCTTCTCTTTTTCACTTTATGGTATGGGTGACAACTCACAGAGATCTCTACCCCCCAAAAAAAAAGGACAACTCAAGAATTAGGAGATGATGTGTATTCTACTTAATGTGGTTGTAAAGTTAAATGCATCTTAATAATCAAGATCCGTTTATGTAGCTTTCAAAGTCCATTCAAATACGGGTGGGCGGAAAGGTCAATATCTTTTAAGGAGGGTAAGGATATTGATCCATTATGTATTAGCAAAAGAATATGAAAAGGTAAATCATGTTTGAGTTTGAATCATCTGTCCTAAGGCTATAAGATTGTGTTTCTCTCCTATCTATTTACACATATTTAGTAGAGGGACTATTTCTAATCTACCTTGTTAGTGCTCAGAGGTAAGTCTTCAAACCATACGGATAATGAAGAGAAGTTTGACATATAATTTTAAAAATATAATTAAATGCAAGAATCACGGCTTTAGATAAAAAATCACTAAAAAAAATATTGCGTTCCCAAATAAGTTATAATTTTTCTATTCTTGGTCTTCCACAACATTATACAAGTGTTTTTTATGGTTAAGAATTTTGATGGAAAGTATTAATTTATAGTAATTTTGATATGGTGAGACTTAGCAAACATCCACTTCCTTAACAATATGATATTACCAACCCATGCTTATTATACAATTAGAAAACCAGAAGAAAGAAATGATGTATTAGGTTTCTTTCCAAGAATGCTAACCTTGGTTTCATGAACATGGTCCAGCACTTTTGTGTTTGGCAATGAACTTTCCATACTTATTATACAATTTGAAAATCAGAAGAAAATAAATGATGTGTTAGATTTCTTCCCACAATGCTAACCTTGGTTTCTTTTTTTTCTTTTTTTGGGAAAAGAGGGATTTCTATCATAAAAACAAGGGCAACTCATAGGGATAAGGAGATGATGTGTGTTCTAATTAATGTGGTTGTAAAGCTAACTTCACTTTAATAATCAAGATCTCTTTAGGTAGCTTTCAAAGTCCATCAAAGACAGGTGGGTTGAAAGGCCAATTTTATCAACTTTTAAGTAGGGTGAGGATATTTATTCGTTATATATTAGCAAAAGAATAATAAAAGATAAAGCATGCTTGACTAGGATAGATGAATGTGTTCCTTTCACACTTCTCCACTACATGTTTAAGGAGAGAGATCTATTTTTCGTCCTCCTTGTTAATGCTCAAGAAATATAAATTAATGAGATTCTTATTTTATTAAAAATTAAAAAAATAACTTCACATCACCCTTATGAAGATGTAATAACCAAATGATCATTTAATATTATTAAGGTAGTCTCCGTATACATGGGAGAGAGGGTTCCCTGAAAGATGTTGCGGCCTATGTGTTGACTTAGTGCCAATGAAAGAATATAGAAAGCATCAACATGTGCATCTCACTTTTATAGTGCATGAAAAGATCATTTCACGCCTCGAGGTTGAGGCATGTTGCTATTTCCAAAAAAAAAATAATAATAAAATTATTTTAATTATTTATAAATTTAAAAATTTATTGAAATATGATTATTCCCATCTTGACAACATCTTTGCAAAACACACTTCTTGGGCATTCCTCCTCAACTAGTAGCATTAGGATCACTCAACCTTAAATTTTTTTTTATTCTCTTAGGAATGGATTTTTTTTTTATTTATTTATATTTGATAAATGAAACACATAACTTTTAATCATTTTACATCACTTTTTTTTTTTCTTATAAAAAAATAAGACCATTTTCTTTTATATAGATTTGAGTAGGGTAGGAGTTGGCCCTAACTCCAAAAACAAGATTCAGGACTTCATTAATTTGAATATATGATTGTTGCTATGCATTTAGTTGAGCCAAATTTCAATGAATGCATTTATAAAAATAAAAAATAAATTTAAGGTCATGGGTCTAATTTGTATATCTTAATTTTTATTCATATCTAGAAGATAAAGATTACATTTTTCCAAATAAAATTGTATATAAAAAAAGTAAAGGTATTATATCATAATTGGTTGAAACAATAAAACTATTTCAATAGCATTGACTAAAATCTGAAAGAGTCAATCTTGCAAGAATTAGAACAAATGCCATGACAAAAGCAAGATAGTAATTGTTTTGGGTGATTTTACATGCATTCATTCTCTCTTGTCAATATGGTATTTCTCCTTGCAAATGAAAATAATAGATGTTCTCTTCCAAGGTTAGCCAGAATTCATGGCGTGATGGATTTCTTTCTTGAAAAGATTTAAGTTGTACATGATCTTTTGCTAAATAAATAAACTTTCTTTTCAGGTGGGGGAAGAAAAACTAATATCAATTCGTAATTCTATGATCTTGTAATATGATAATGCATCATTAACCAGCCTTATCCAATGCATAGAAAGTGCATACAAGAAACATTAGCTCTTGTGGAATCAACAAACATAGCATATATCGCTCTATCCTCAAACAAAACAACATTAGTAAACTTTTCAAAAAGATAATAATAATTTTGACCAAAAAAACATTATGTTCAACTTATTTCATCATTTTTTTTTACTATTTATGACTTACTCTTCTCCCAATTATAAATCTTTACAAAGTTTGAAAGATACAATTCACAGGTAATGATGCGTCCAAAAGTTGTTTAGCTGCAAGATTCCTACAAAACAGTCGTCAGACGTGGGCCGACCGTGTAGTTGGGGTAGCCACCTCCGAAAGTTAAATCAGCAATTGGAACATTACAGACTTGTGGCTTGATGCAGAACTTGAATTGAATGAATTAATGAAGGGAAACGATTCAGTTACCTTCATTGTGCGTGATTCCTTAGTTTATATAGAAATTACCTGTTATTCTTGACCGTTAGATTCGTTCGTGTTCCTTTCTGGTGGCCATACAATCTTAGGGTTTTTACACATCTTTCGGAGTTAAGAGTATTTATATTTCATAGTATGATCGTCCACCTTGCATTAGTGGTAGTTATCTCTTGTGGTTTGATCATGTATCCCAAATTCTACATGATCACGTCTCTTTCTATAATCGTCAGGTTTCTTCTTCTTCCTGTTGTTGCCGGGTGGTTTATCTTTCGAACCAACTAGATCGGGGTTACCAACCCAACCATGGTCGAACCTGAATTGATATTACTTTTTCCTTATCAAGTAGTTTTTTTAAACTTAGGATGTGTGGGTAAATATTAGAAATTGATAAATAAAAACTAAGAACCTGTTTTATAAACTACTAAGTGTTTTTGCTTTGAGACACACGAGAAGTAGTTTTGGATCGTAAATGGTGGATCATCTATCGGAAAATAAAAGACCCATTTGGTAATCCATTAAAAAACAATTTATGGGGTTATTTACTCCAAAAAGCCAAAAAATTGGGCCGTTGTTTATTAAACCATTTTGTTTCACATGATTTTTGCAACATAAATTGAAATTTAGGAAAATGTTTGTTTCAAAAAACAATTTTGACTAGCTATTGATCTATTCCTCAAAGCAAAAATGGGGCATAGGTTGGGCTTGAGTAAAACCTATTTAGAAGGGACCTATTTAGAAGGGGTATTTGTGAAATTTGGTACTCTAAACATAAGAATTGCAATGTTTGTGTATTTATTACAATTTTCAAATATGTATTAAGAAACATCTTTTACCAAATGTCTATGGATATTATTTCCATTTCTAAAAGCAAGTTTATAAAATGCTTCCAAAAATACTCAGAACTGTTTATAGTGTTTTTGAAGCAGAGACAATCAGTGAATTATCAATAGGGTCATTAGGGCCTGTTTGGTTACATTTTTCTGGAGATTTCAAATGTCTAGAGATTTCAAATCTATGGAGTATGATTTATAAAATTAAATGTTTGGTTGTGGAATAAAATCTGTGGATTTATCCTAAAAAACTATTTGATCGACGTGATTTTTGTGAACGTGCAAATGTATAGCTTTTTTGAAATTTCTAGATTTCACCCCTTACCCATAAATATACATATTCACATTTTTTGTGTAAAGAGGTGAATCTTTAGATTTCATGAATCTAGAGATTTTTACAACCAAATGGGTATAATTCTCATATTTATGAATCTAGAGATTTGAAATCTTTGAATATTGGATATGCTTTTCTTTTTTTACTTTTTTTGATTAATTTTAATTTAACCTTAAAATATGTGAATATTTTTTTATTAAATTTTCTTTTGAAATAAGTACAAAGGAAAAATCAATAGTAAACCAATGTAACAAAATCAAAGAATATTCATAATAGCATCCGAATTCAATTGATTCCATCTAAAAATCGATAAGATATTATATGAATCTATAGAAATGTGATGAATACAAATATAATACATTTGAATCTAATCGGATATGGTGTTCCACCCTACTCTCTTTTTTTTTTGGGGGGGTTTTTTCTTGTTTAGGGTCAAAGTTCCACCCTTAGGCTCTTTTTGGTATCAATTCTTATTCTCTATTATGTCTATTAAAAAGAAATAAATATAAAAATTCATTATTGCTCAAGAGTTAAAAATGGTTTGGTGAATTTTGTTGAAAATATATTATGAAATGAAAAATAAGTTTGGTGTCAAAATAAAAAATGGTTAGAAAATAATAGTAAGCAAGTGAGAAAATAGGGAAAAAATATAATTTTTATCCGTGAACAAAATATTGCCCATCTCGCTTGGTTCGCTGGGCAGCGAATCGGGAGAAATGGCGAAATCTCGGCGATATTTCGCCACCCCATGGCATCAAGAAGGGTGCCGAGAACGGGAAGGAAGAGACCACCAATAATACCAGAGCCAAGGATCTCCAGCAGAAGCTCACTTCCATTGGAAAGGAGCATGGCAGCTTGAAACATCAAGAATCCATACACGATAATAAGGAAAAGGTTCCCAAAGACGGTGGAGGTGCAGGGTAAGAAGTCGTAAGTCTGTTTGCAGGTATCTTCCGATGACAAGATCCACTTGAGTGAAACGATGGATGGCTGCCGAACATAATCAATCCCATCGGAAATTCGATTGGAAACAAGAACCGTCTCCTAAATAATGAATCTACACCCAACAAAACTAGCTGTTGGCTGTTGCAAGTAAGACAATAACAAGAAACAGAACAAAGAGCACGGATTTCATTAGATTTCGACGATATAATGACGACTACTGGATTTCTTTATCTTTCTTTCTTTTTCTACTTCAACAATTCGGCAATTTTCGTGTGATTCGCCGGCGATTTTTTGGCGATAAAATGTTCCATGGTTTTATAAAAGAATGTGTATTAATTATTTTATCCTCATCTTAACTATAAAATTTTAAGTTAACTTGAACATAAATAAAATTCTCACCATAATTCATAATAGACTTTTAGTGTATTATGAATTTTGGAGGTTTTTTTTTTATTATTTTAAATAAAAGTAACACTGATAATTGATACCAAACTATTTAAAATAATAAAAAATTTTCATAATTGGGAATGATGATTATACCAAAAAGAGCCTTACTCATGTCGTTATAATTTTGTTTTGCTGATTAGGCTTAAGTCAAAGATTACCAAATCAAATGGGGTTTTGGATGAGGATCTGGACAAGAAACCAACAAGAAAGCGAATATAAAGCGACATACATGCCTTTTGAGTTTTGAGTCTTTTGACTTCTTTTCTTTATCGATTGATTCACAGTTTCTTACATCATTTTTTCTTTTTTTTTTTTTTTGTTTTTCTAAAAGGGCAAGACGTAAATATAGAAATAAATCATTTCTAGGGTTTCGAATTTCGTCAAATTTTTTCCCCCTTCTCCCTCGCTCATTTGCCTTTTCCTTTTCCGGAGAGAGCCTCCCGCTCTCTGTGAGCATCATTTCCTGCGAATTCCTGCTGCCGTTTGAATCACCGGAAAGCAGGGGAAGGATCAGGAGGTAATACTGTTTGCAGATCCGTGGATGCTGAAGCTAATGGAAATGGACTCTCTTTGATCTCTGTTTCGGCTTCTTCTACTTCATCCATGGTATGCGAGTTGCGTCTCTCTGGAGTTCTCGTCTAAATTGATTTCTATCGTTTGTAATAGAAAAAATGTTTTCAAAGACGTTTGGTTTTCACTTCTTGGTCTGGTGGTTACAGGTGCGTTATTGAACGTGAAGGGCGGGTGGGTAGGTGGGCGGGCGGGCGAGAAGAAGAGGAGAAGAGATTCTTTCTGTTTCAATTTTTTAGGATAATAATAAATAATGGATTTCTCTGTTAGATTTGCTTTTCCTTTTTCTTGAGTAGTTTGTAGTTTGATTGATTGGATTTGGGGATGGGAACATGAAGAGGATCTGGAATTACTATGGAGAAACGGATATCTCGTAAAAAGATTAATCATCTGTTGGAGTTTTGCTTGTGTGTGATTGCAATATGTTTATGAATTCGGATTCGCCACCCTCGAAAGTTTCACTTCAATGCTGTAGTTGTAGCTGTAGTTGCACGTTGATTAACAGCACTCCTGTCACTTGGCAACGTTCCGTGAAGAGGAAGTTTGATGAGTTTCAATATGGTTTCCCGAATCTTCTATCAGCTTTGGATCAATCGGATCAATCTTCTGTTGTTCGAGTCGAAATTGAGAACGAATGCGTTGCCCTGCGAGAGACTGTCAGCAGCCAGCAACAAACTATTCAAGAGCTTTACACCGAACTGGACGAGGAAAGGAATGCTTCTGCATCCGCTACAACTGAGGCCATGTCGATGATATTGAGGTTGCAGAGAGAAAAAGCCGTGATTCAGATGGAAGCCCATCAATTCAAACGGTTTGCCGAGGAAAAAATGGCCCATGATCAGCAAGAACTTCTTGAATTGGAAGACTTTCTGTATAAGAAAGATCAGGTTATTCAAGCTCTAACTTATGAGGTGCAGGCCTACAAGCACAGAATGTTGAGTTTTGGGTTCACTGATGCAGAGGTGGAGGGTGAGATGGGTGCTCACCGTCAGTTTGAATCCCAATTGGAACTTCTCCCTTATGACTATCCTGCTTTGAGATGCAATACGGATGAAGCCCAAGGTCACCCAGATATAGAGGACGATGTTGATCTTGAAAAATATGCTTTTGGCGAAACCCCTCGACCTCAGGCTGATACCCCTCGTAACCGCGAACATCTGCAGAATTTGGAGTACAGAATCTCTCAGTTGGAGAGAAATCCCAGCAGCAATCGTTTGGATGGGGAATTCTCTGGCTCAAGGAATAATTTTGAGAAAGAGGTGGTTGGTCAGTCTCCGCGGCCTAAGCATGCCAGGAAGTTATCTGCCGACAGTTTAGGTTCATTCTCTGGTACGGTTAAAGAAGCAACTCAGTATTCCGGGATGGAAAGTCCAAAGCCTGTTCCCAGCTTGAAAAAGATGAATGAATTTTCACAGACAGAGGAGTACTCTAATTTGAGAAAGGTTGATAATGCATCTGATTTAGGAGATGACATGGATGACAGAGTGTATACTATTGACTCTGTCCATCAAAGAGTATCTCATAGCAATGGTGCAGAGCCCAAACCTTCTGTGGGAATCCTTGGAGATTACACTAATGATCCAATGAATTCAGTGAACCAGGCTGATATGGGGGATCCTGGTATCCAAAAGCTCTACATGAGGCTTCAGGCACTTGAGGCTGATAGGGAATCAATGGCGCAGGCAATTATTTCAATGCGGACTGATAAAGCACAACTAATATTACTGAAGGAAATAGCTCAGCAGTTATGTAAAGATATGACACCAGAAAGAAGGATGCCTCCTGTGAGGAGGCCATCTCTGTTTGTGAGTATTTCCATGTCAGTACTGAAGGTATTCTACTTTGACATCAACCCACCTATACCTTTGGTGTGCTTTGTTTCTGTAATTGCTGCAGATTCCTTGCAGGAAATTTTCTTGTTTGAGTTGCTTTTACCAAACAATGGTCTTGTTTTTTTATTTTAATTTTTAATTTTATTATTGTTATTATTATTATTATTATTATTATTATTATTATTATTATTATTATTTTTAAATTCCTTTCAGTTAGCTTATGCAGTATGTTGGTCTTCTTCATTTTCATCATTTTACATCATAAATTGTCTTAATTTAATGCAGCTCGATGTACTTTACATTCTTCTTTTTGGGCATTTGTGAAGAGTTTTCTTCAGTTTCCAGATTCTTGTGTCACAAACACTGTAAATCTGAAGATTGTGGAACTTATCAGAGCCGCATACGATTGAAATTCACCGTTTTGAGGCTTAGGAATAATAGTACTTTTTTTTTGGGGGTCAACAGAAGGCATGGTTAGTAAAATGAAGAGAAAAACATAGCGGAATAGCTTTTCACTAAGTAAAAGTAAAGACTAAAGAGGAACTGATATTATGTAAAAAGGATGGGGGAAAGGCAACCCAAAATTTGGATACTTGGACTTCAAAATGGTATAGAGGCCTACTAGTCATCTCCATTCCATAGGATACTGGAGACATGCTGTTGTTGCAGTCTTTAACAATTGTTTGGGTCTTTCAGCTATACGTGTGATCTTTGCAAAACCAAGCACTTCAAAAGATGTGCATGGAAATTTTCCTCAGCTTTGTTTTGGTCTTTCCCATTGTTTTAGGACCTAAGATCCACACCATAGTGTAAGGCCAAGCCAACTGAGGTCTCTAGGCTTGCTGCTTAGCGCCTGGGGCTGCTGCCTGCAACACATTGTTAGTCTAGTAGTACTTAGTTTTATTTCCAGCACTGTAATTTCAGTTGGCCCAGTGGCACTTTAGTAAACTTGTTTAACTTTAAGTCAAGGACATCTGATGTAGCCTTAATTGAGTGAGGATCAATCTTCCAAGATCTTCTTACTAGCTCCAGCATAGGGTGGTTTATGGCAATTTTGGTTAGGATCTATGGGGTAACTTCGTTAGTGTTGTCTTGATGGGGTTTATGTCAATGATAGTTATTTTGGATAAACTAGGTGAACTCATATTGGAAGTTTGGTTTTGTGGGGATTAGGTTAGGTTTACGTAGATTACTTGAATATGGGGAGAAAGTGAGATATCTCAAAGAGATGTGTTTGGGGGGAGTTGGGGACCTCTAGGGTTGGGGTGAGATTAAGATTGAGTGTGGGGCAGAGGGTGGGGGTTATGCTTATTAAGTTCGGTCAGCTTTGGCTGTCTGATTGAAAGATACGCAGTTTCTTGATTTTCTTGATTAAATCAAGAAACTAAGGTTTTAATTAAGAACAGCAAGAACTAGGGTTAGGGTTTTCTGTTTTGGCTACAAAAATCGATCAAGGCAAGGACCTATGGTGGTGAGGCTGTGTATGAAGTTTGGGTTATTTATGATGGGTAAATGTTCAGATATGAGGGGGTTAGGTTTTGACTCAATTGAGGTGTCCTTGGTTGAGGTGGAGAAGTTAAAAGTGCAAACTGCAAAGAAAGGGACTGGGGGTTAGTTTTTCTTACCTGATGTTGAAGAATAACAATCAATGATCTAGGCTGCTACAGTCAGCAGGGGAGTTAGATCTTCACGTAAACACCTTATAGCCTTTTCCCAGGGTTTTAGTCACTAGAGCAGCAAGTACACTTGAGCACATGAACTGAATAGCAAGCTCTGCAACTGGAAAACTGTATAATGAAACTGTAGTTTTTATTCTTTCCTCTTGCGGGTATATATAGTTTCAAAGCCTGTTGAGTAAAATGAGGCCTTGATGTTCTTATTATAATCTAACTTGTGTATCTGAATTCTAACTGAAAGCAAGTACTTAAGGACACCTGTCCCAGCCAACTTGAACAGAAACCCTAAATCGTGTCACTAGGGTGGCAAGTAGACTAGAGCTTTTCAACTAGGGTCTCAACACATGAACTGAATAGTGAACTCTGCAAAAGTAGAAGTGAATGATCACTGCAAAAGTAGAAGTGAATGATCTCTGCAAAAGTAGAAATGAATGATCAAACTCTAATTTTATTTTTCCGTCTTGGGGGTGGGGGCTGGGGTATATAAAATTAAAGCCTGTCGAGTACAATGAGGCCTTGAAGTCATAATTGCTGTCTGACTTGAATAAGCAATTCCTAACTGAAGGGGGATTTATTTAACACGCTAATACTTGAGGGTATCTGCCCCAGACAACTTAAACAGCAACCCTAAATCTTGGGCCTGTCCTTATAGCAAACAAAACTGAAATGAAAAGGTCTAGATGCTCCCTTATTAAAACTGAAATAATGAAGCTGCTGGGCAGCAAGGTCCTGGGCCCTAATTGGGCCTATGCTTCCAGTGCATGCAGATCCTAGGATCTACATCAACAAGGTCATTTTAGGGTGTTTTTCCCCCCCTTCAATCTTTTATTAAAGTATTTTAGTTTAATATTATTTCTTGTCAGGTGGTCCATAGTAGACTTGCTTAGTCAGTTTAAGATTTATTTGGTTGCTGCCGTAGTTTAGGTTAGTCTTTTAGGTCCTAATTTCAATAGAACTACATGTATCCCCGCTGTCCTACTCGATGGAGGAGATATATACTGATTATTTGCTTCAAGCTCAATTGCTTTTGTGTCATTTATTTTTGTACTGACAGATTATATCAGTCTAGGCGCAGGCATCTCCAAGGTTTAAGTTTACTTTGGGTTCTTGGTGAGATCAGGCCAGATCCTTCCATGGCTAAACAGACAGCTTCCGAGAAGCCATTCCAGCTCCACAGCAACTACATGGGACCACATCAATGTAATCTTGTAGCCTACACCCATTATCTGCTCCTTTCACCCTTAACTTCTAGTTTGACACCCTAGCTTCATTTGATCCCTTCTGTCCCTCCAAAACCTAGAACTTCCATACCTCCCAACCCCTCCATTGAGATCCAACCCTTGCATACCCCAGCCTTCTCTGACCATCTAAACCTAATATTGCCATTCTTGTTTTGAAACCCTCACTTTGGCCTAGAAATTAGAGAACTCTAATGTGCTCAATTTCCCAGCCAAATCTCTCCATAATTTTGGAGCATAACCTAGCCAGTAGAACCTATGCTCAATCCATTTGTCATTGGATTCTGAAGTCATTAAGACCCCTAAACCCATCACTTTTCATTACCTCTAATTCTCTCTATTTCACAAAGTCCTCATTTCTCTCATGAAATTTACCAGCCAAAGTGAACCTAAGTGAAACCCTATACTATATATATCATGGTTTGGGCTTTCATTGGATTAGTTTCCATTGTAATCGTCCACCCTAATGAGCCTAATGGGTAATTAAGTTTAGGACAAAATTCTCTCACTAAGAAGGAAAGCAGCAGCCAAGCTTGCAATCAGCAATTTCAATAATGAAATTCGTCTCCAATAAAAGGCCCTATTACATCAAGAATGACAAAGCCTTGTCCCTACTAGATGGGGTCAGCTACATCGGCCTTGCCTTCCAATCAGTTCTATTTGAGGCCATACTAGAGTCAAGCCCTAAGCTATGCATATCCTTTCTTTGACCACTTGTCCTAAAGTTATCTTAGGTCCGTTCCCTAATGCTTCTAATTCCTTCTGGATTAAATCACTTATTCATACGGGGGCATTTTAAGGCCTTTATTGCATGCGGCTGTGCAACCTCAGTCGACTTTCTTGTAGCTTATCATTTACAACTTTATATAAAGGACTGAAAAATAGACTGCTAGAAAAAGGAAAGGCATAACCCAATCCTTAACATGTCAGGTTACTAAAACTAACTAGGAACTAAAATAAACTCCAAATAAGGTCCTAATTACATTCTATTGATTAGTCAAGTGTTAAGTCACATGCTGACATAAATTGCTCCACATAGAGCTGTTTCGGTGGAACTAAACTAAAATGATTCAATGAACCTTAAGCCTCAACATAACAAGTCCGAGACTAAGTACTAATTAGGATTCCTCAGGACTTCGTTTCTTTCTGTTTTTTGGTCAAATATGTCTTGGTTTCATTCAAGGAGAAAAACTCTAAAATGTGATTTCCGTATCCAAGCTTAACCTATCTGTGCGCTCATTTACTTCATCTTGCTATATCTTCTCTTAGAGGGACTATTTCACTTTTGGCTTGGTGGTATACTCTTCCTGTAGCGCTTGCTTCATATTTTGCTTACGGGTAAGGTTACTCCAGTGCACTGGTGGGGTCTTTCAACCTGATCGGGTATTCATTATCAGAGATACATTGGGGTATTTCCCTGGATCTCTATTTGAAGCATACGCTTGTACAGATGGAAATTGTTTACTTCCCTTAAATACTAGCCTAATTCTTTTTCACGTGCTCTATTGTGAGAAGAAATCTAGAACTGAACACCCCCAAAAAAAACAAACCATATAATTGATTTAATGGAACTAAATCATGTAACCCAAATTCTAAATTTAGATTTGAGATAACACCCTAAAATTAAAATTGGGTCACTCTCGGATCCTCTCCTTGTGAACCAAATCAAATAACCAATCCTTGGGAAGCCTACTTCAATTTTATGACACACAGTGACAGTAGTAGTTTGGGGATTGCGTGGAATGGAATTGGGAAAAATTAGGGTTTAATAATATCCAAGATGGGATGGGATTGGGAAAGTTAGGGTTCTGGGGAGGACTTCAGGAAAATTAGGGCTCAACAATAATCTAGATGGTTGGGTTGATTTGAAAAAATAGTAATTCAGCTATGGAATCAAATTCAGAAGGAATGGGGACAGGGTAAAAATTGTTGTAAGGCTTGTGGCTAGGCGGAAGAGGGTTGGGATTTGGGAAGCTTGCGGTTGGGGTCTTGGGAAGTTTAGGGATGAATATGGCAAAAATAGGGGGCTGTCCCAAGGTTCTTGGGTTGTTCCTGAACTCCTTCCTTTTTTCCCCCCCCCTCCCGTTCTTGATCTTTCTTGGAATTCTTGCTTCTTCTTCTTCTTCTTCTTCTTCTCTCTCTCTCTCCCTCTCTCTCTCTTTTTGCTCTTTTCTTTTCTTGCCAGAAATTCTGCAGTTGTGTTTCTTGGCTGCCACAAGTTAAAGGAGGAAAGATGAGAGGTAGGGGTTGGGGAAGGTCTGCAGCGGGGGAGGGTTGCTGGAATTTGGGCGGGAGATGTGGGGGAGGCTTGCAGATGGGAGAGAAGAAGGGGAAAAGGGGGCTGGTTTATTAATTTTGCAAGTTTGTGATCTAGAAAATTCTTTTTTAGTTTGTTATTAAGTTGTTGGGTTGTAAAGGGGATCCTAATCCAAACTACTACTGTTAGTGATGTAGGACAACCTTTCTTGGTTGCATTTAACTCTTAGTGATGGAGGACAACTAGCTAGGACCAATTCAACCAGCATTGGACGCTAGTTCAAACCTGCCAACTAGTCAAAATAGAAGGTCCCCTTTCTCCACAATTTTGACCAGTCAACCAGGACTGCCACAATAGGAGAAAACATGAAGAAAGAAGGCCTAAACACTGTTCACATAATTGTTCATGTGAACAGTATCACAGCCCTTTATTTGGTACGTTAGGAATCCTTTGTGGAAGATTTGTGGGGCCCAAAATCAGATTGCATGAAGATTTTTTTTCTTGGGAGATTTAGGACCTTAGTTTAGTTTATGTTTCAGTAGTTTCTATAAAGCCTAGTAGTTTTTTATTTCAACTAGTTTCTATTTTCATAAGATTCTATTATCACTAGTTATTAAGATATTAGTTTTTATTTCTTGCAAAGTTTTAGCTGAGCTATAAATATGCCTTACAGTGGAATAAAAAAGAAGACTTGTGGGATAGAAAAAAATGAAGTTAAGCTTGAGCTTTGGGTGTTTGCAGCTCCTCCTTCTTCTTCTTAGTTTTCTTCTCCTTCTTCCCCTTCTTAAAGACTGATTCGTCTGGGATTTCCTCTTCTTCCCCTATCTTCCTTATCCTTCTTATTGCTCTATTCTTGATTTTCCCTTCTTCCCCTATCTTCTTTATCCTTCTTATTTCTCTATTCTTACCTCCATTATTGAGGCTCTTCAAAAAATTTTGCGCTGCTTAATGGGGGTCCAATAGGCTATTTTGGAAAAGTCAAACACAAGAGATTCCATCTCTCATATTATGTTTATCTTGGCAAAGGAAATATCATGTAGAGGATTGGATTAGTTGGTCAGCAAAAAGAAATTTAAGACCCTCTTTAGTCCAAGGTGTGTAGATTTCGTTCCACTTTCTGTTTGCTGATAATATTATTTTCTTTTTGAATGCTTCTACCCAGTATGCAAGGAACTTGAAGCAAATTCGGGATATGTATTAAAACTAGTCTAGTGCACATTAGTTCGAAAAGAAGAAAGTTTTTTTTTTTGGAATATCTCCTTTACTAGAATTTAAAATATTTTCTTGATGACCTAGGTATCATCTTTTCTGACTAAGTGCTTAGAGTAATCTGCAAGGAACGTGTATCCAAGCTATGTTACTATTCTCTGTTGGTTTAGATTTAAAGTAGACTACTAGTTTAGGAAAGTAAACTTTATCTATGGCAGGAAGGGTGGAACTAGTGAGGTCAGTTATTTCATGCATGCCTGTTCATATTTCTCTGTTTATTGGTGGTCCGAGTCCTTGAATAAGTTGGTTGAAAAGTGGATGAGGAATTTTATTTGGATAGGTGATATTGACTCTTCCATGATCATTGTGAAATGGGATGACGTCTGTACACCAGGAGGTGGATCTTTTCTAAGAGAGCAGCAGCTAAACCAGGGTCCCATTAATTGTTGTTTGGGGCCAAATCTCGAAGGACACCAGCAGTTCTAGGCTTGTAACCCTGTTTCAAGTCTGGAATTCCTGGACAGCTACTAATCTTTTAAAATATCCTCACAATAGGTTAACAATGACCAGAAGCTGTAACTTGCTTAAAACACTCTGAAAGCCATGCGGATAGGATTGGGTAGATGCGAGCCTTCCCTTATTGAAGGAGGGGATTTAGGGTCAGGTTTAGGGTTCAGCCAGGCTAGGACTTGGTCTGAAATTGAGTGAGGATGTTCTGTTGTGGACCTGTGGTTCTGTAATTTCATAAATAATCCTAACGGTCTAGGGTTTAGAAAATAGATACCCTAGTTGGTGTAGGACTCTTAGGGTGCTGGATAGGGTTAAGGTTGAGAGGAGAATAGAGAGGATGTAGGAGAGGGTAATCCTAAAAGTGTTTAGGGTTTAGTTGAGGGGTTTAGAAGTTATGAGAATTGTGGTGAAATTAAGGTTTAGGGTCCCACAGGGAAGAATATGAAGTGCAGGAAAATTCTTCACTACTAGGGAAGGGACTGACCTAGGTTCTAGAAGTGAGGAAAAGGAGAGGAGAGAGGTGCAATCCTATGGGGAGGTTAATAGGGGAAGGGGGGGGGGTAGAGGGTTTAGGACTAAATGAAAGGGGTAGGGTGCGGCTGCTGCAAGAAGAAGAGGGAGAGGGTGAGTCTTGCGGTGGGATAGGGTATTTGGGGGGGGGGGGGGTTTTACTTGTGGAGGATGGACTGGTTATATGGCTGCTGGTTTGATGCATCTGAGGTTGCTGCATGGATGAGGAAGATAAAAAGCAAATGCTGAAATTGAAGAAACACTCTTATCCGTCAAACCCAGGTCGTGAGCTAGCTTCCCATGTCTCCACGTGTACTAATTTTTAGTAATTCTCAAAGATTTGCTTGCAATGAGGTGGGGGCTTTTATGGTCTTATAATTGTGGGAAACAAGCTAAAACTCAACTTAGGAGACTTACTTGGACTCAAACTAGGGAATATATGTTGGATTGGGATTCCTTTTACAACTCAACAACTTCAATGCCACAACTAGGAAAGGAGTCTTCTAGTGTACTCCTAAACAAAGATAACTTGCAAAAATAAACAGCCAACTTTCAAAAGGAATCCTACTTGAATATTTGATTCTAATTGGGAGTCATACTCAAACAAGGACTCCAGCCACTAGTCCAATTGAAAAACAAAAAGTAGATGTTAGATCCTAAAATTATTCTGCAATTAAGTTGACCCTTTTGGTGCTCTCTCTCTCTCTCTCTTTATATATATATATATATATATATATATATTTTGGGGGGGGTGACTTAGTTGCCCAGCTGTAATTTCGGCCAGCTCCTTGGTGTGCTACTAGGGCCTTGTTTTGGATCCAAATTCTTAGGGACCCTTTGCTTGCTGGATCTAATCTAATTAAACCAGGTGGCTTAGGTATCTGTCGCTTGCTAGATGTTAACAAATTTGGCTTAGTAAGCTGGTGTAGTGGTGTGGCAAATCAAATAGTAACTTGATCATGAGGCTTTCTTTAGGGCTGGATCTTGTAAACACCAATGGCTCAGAAGATTAAAGCCCTGCCATCAATTGTTTGGATGCAAATGATCCATGGGATGTTACAATTCAAAGCAAAGGTGTGCTGTTGTCCGCTAAACACTACTTTTGTTCTAAGGAGGTAGAGTCTCTCAATCATCTATTTTTGGAATGGGAATTCATCTTGCAGTGGGTATTTTTCTAAATTTCTTTGGCTTGACTTGGTGTCCACATATTTCCCTTTTGATTTGAGGCCTTTGTTGGAAACATAGTTAAGGTCGGTGGGACTTGAGGATGTGTGGATCTCTGGTCTTATTTTCATTCCAGCCCTAATTTAGTCAAAAATTTAGGATGCTTAGAAGGTCAGTCATGGAACTTCACGGGATATATAGCATGAGAGATTTAGTTCTTTTTGGTTCAAGAACTCTTTTACATCAGTCTCTGACTTGGTATGTGCTGAGACAAGTAAGCATTCTGCTCATTTTCAAAAAGAAAAGAAGTAGTGTATGGAAGTCATTGCCTTCCGGCATTTTGTGGAACTGAATGTGGAAGGTAGCTTTCTGGGTAACCCAGGTAAATCAGGTGCAAGTGGGGTTTTTCATGACTCTAAATGTCATGTCATATTCTCCTTAAGATCCTTCTTGGAAACTTTGAGTCTGAATTTATGGTTGTTATCTCAGGGGTCTCAAGCTAAAAAGCTTTCCCTCACCTACCTCAGGGTGAACTGTGATTCAAATGCTGTATTCATTCTTCATTCTAAGGGTATGATGCTTTGGTTTGTGAGGCAGAAATGAATGGCTTTATATGATTTCCCTGTGCCTCAAGTCTTCACAGAGAGAGTTTCCAACGTTGATGATTAACAATATGCAATTCACATTTGATATTGATTTAGAGATTTGTAACATAGAGTTTGTTATGCTACCATGCTTCCCTGAAGAGAAAGCTCCACGGCTGTAAGACCATATTCCTGTTATTCCTGCATTACAAGCGCTTTGCATGGGGATGGTCAAAGTTGTTTCTCACATGTTGTTTACCCCTCTTAATATGAAATACGAGGATTTTGTTCAAGGAGAGTTGATAGGGGTTTGTTAGAACTCCAAATCCACTTTTAAATTGTTACTTGAGTCAATCTAGGATGCCATAAGTAGAAGTCCTGTTTAAATTCTGTTTTTGATGTTATATCCTAGTAGGAGTCAGTAATAAAGGCTATGAACAACATAGTCCTTGCTTGTAACAACACAGTTTTATGAATACAAATATTGAAGAGAGTTGTTGCAGCTAGGGTCAGGGTTTGAGTAAGCTTCCAGGGTTTCAATTGAAGGAATTTCTCCTTCGGCAGCACTGCTTGTCTGCCTACACTTCTCCATCCCTATCACAGGCTTCTAGACGTGGTAAGTAACAAGGCTAGTCTGATTCCCCCCCTCTTTCCCCCGCCCTACCCTACTGTCTCTTCATCCTTCGGCCCTCTTTTTCTTCCCCCTAACCCTAATTTCCATGTCTCCCAAACCCCTCATGAGAATAACTTCCATTCTAGACCCATATTCCCCCCACTCCCCTCACCACTCAATCCCAACCCCAGCCCTGTTTTCTCTCCTTCAAACCCTAAAAACTTTGATCCCCTAGAATCACCAAACCCTAATCTGAAATCTGAAACTAAGAACAAACAGTTCAGGTTTCTTAACCCTAGATCCGACCTAAAACTCTGTCTGAGAAGCCCTGCAATCCGTATTAGACTTGGCCGAAGGTTTTGTGAACCCAACTTACCATGCTGATCATCTATTTGATCTTGGTTTCCTGGCACTCACCCTATTGAGGCTACACATTGGGCTGCATTTGTTTGCAAAGGTGGGGTGGGAAAAAAAACATGTGGGTCCCATGTGTAGTGGGATGAGGGAGAAGGAAAGGAAAGGAAAGGAAAGGGTTTTGTGGAAAAGTTATAGTGGTGGGTCCCACTTTTTACTTTTCCCAACTTTCCCACAAAATCCCACCAAATATGTGGGGTTTTAAAATGGCTTGGGGTGGGAAAGTTGAGTTGCCACATCACCAGACAAGTTTCCTTGATTCAAGGAAACTTGTCTCTCACTTTCCCACCCCAAACAACCAAACAATCTACCATTTTGGGATTTAAGGGAAAAGTAAGAAATCTACACTTTTTTCAAGAATTTTCCCACCCCACCTTTATTCCAGCAAACAAATGCAGCCTTAGAGATCAACGTGGGTTTGGGCCATCAGAGCCAGAGTTGCACCCCCTAATTTCTGCTATAGGGCCAGGTGGATTTGTAAGTCCTGAATTACTGTTCCCTATTATGGGCTCTGATCCTAATCTATGACATGGACAAAGGTTAACTCAGCCATAAAACAGGATCTGGAATTAATAGAATGGAAAGCTTGCTGACAAATTAAGTCTGGGTTTGTTTGGCAGGTCAATGGATGGACAGGCTAAGGGTTCAGTTGAGTGAAGGAATGGGTTTGAGAAACAGGAAGATATAGGGGGTTTAGCAAACGAATCTGCAGCATGGTTTTCTTATAACAATTTGCGTTGCAGGCTTAGAAATATGGTTTTGATGAATTTTAGGGAGATTTCTGGTAGAGACAAATCAGTAGGTCAAATGGGGTTAATGTGCGACCAATTAGTTTCCTAGTGAAGAGAGAAAAAGGGGGGGGGGATTATGTGCTGTGAAGCAGGAAAAGTGATGATGACTAGATAGGCCAAGAGAACATGAGAATCAAATTAGAAAGTCACGTAGGAGAGTCTAGTCACAGAAGTAAGGTCAGAGCAGCATTGAGTGTAGTCTGGAGTTAAAAGGTCTTCTAAGGGTTTGAAAGCTTGTTTGGGATGAAGAACAGCAACAAGAACCGGCCTCCTGGGCGTCTTCCGCAGGTGGTCAGCAGATTAGGCATCTGCGCCTTCCTACGTGGATCAAGTTCCGTGGAAAATACTTCAGCAGAACAGATATTGCTTGACAGCATAATTGAGAATCAAAATTGCTGGCTGATTGCCCTGCTGAGTTGTTATTATATATTGCAGTATGAGGAAATGGCAAAGGGACAAACTTGAGAAGTCTTACAACTAGTAACTTTCGAAGTCTGACCCCTGCTTGATATGCAAAGATTAAATCCGTTTATAAACTGATGATGAGCTACTAATCCTGTCATATACTAATTAAGAAATGAGAAACTAACAGTCTCCTATGAAAATAGAAGGCAAGAGCTGCAAGACTGCTAACCTGGTCCACACAACTAGCTGAACTAACCAGTTCATTGCCTGACTCTGTGTTAAAACTAAAACAACTCAGTGCTGTGGACAGTAACCTACTCAAAATCATGGCTTCTGAGTATCACCAACTTTTTGGGTTCACCATCTAGAACTGTCATTGAAAATCCTGGTTCTGAGAATTTTATTTCTTATACAATCCTTGGTAGAATTATGGTGGCCTGTAGTAGTTTTGGTGCCTTCGAGTTAATCTCTCTCTCTCTCTCTCTCTATATATATATATATATATATGTGTGTGTGTGTGTGTGTGTGTGTGTTCATCTTTTACAATGGTGAGAGTTCATCTTTTACTTGGTGTTGCCTGTTTGATTACAAAATACAAAGCAACATCTAGTTGGAACACAGAGTTTTTGATGGTGATCCTGTTACTGTGCAACATTTTCTCTTCTCTTTTATACTTTAAGCTTTCTAGAGTTCTTATCTTGTCTTGCTTTTTTATTCAGTGGGTCACTTCCTTCGCCTTTTGGAGAAAAAAAGCATGTCAAAGCAAGTGAGTGAATATCCTCTTTTGTTTGTTAAGGCTGCAGTATTATGTTATGGTAGATGAGTTTTTAATGCCCATGCATGATGTCTACGCTACGTTCTTGTGCATGACAAACTGTGAAGGGGGGGAAAATGGAAATTTGAACAATATATGATTTTCTTGGTTCTGTGAAGATGAGAAGTACAAAACCATGTATCTTCATAGGGTGTTACCCAGTAGGGGCTTGCAAGTTATATGGGCAACAAAGAATGATCTCCCTATTCACCCAAAACAACAGATGCTGGGACACCTAATACTGGACCTTTCGGTCAAATTACTGATCAATTTTAACCGTATGACCCATCACTGACTGGTCTTTCTGCATTGTAATGCCAGTTGCCCAAGTTTCCAACCTCGGGATGGCTTTGTTTTGCCATTTGGTAAATTGTATAGCCTCATCGGGCATCACGTTGAGATTCTAGACTTTCAATTGCTTGTCCATACCTTTCTGAGCCATTGTTGAAAGATGCAGGGCCTTTTTGGTATCAATGTCCATTCCCATTTTCGAACAAATTTTCATTTTTGTGAGTGTTTTGTACTTATTTGTTTAAAAGAACACAGAAAACTTCATAATCCACAACAAGTCTATTATGAATCCTAGGCCAAAGACTTATTTTATTGATTTTTGTGCCAAAAAAGTTCAAATCAAGGGTATTAATAGTAAAAAACATTATTTTCATGGAACCCATATCATTTCTCTTTCATTTCACTCCAAAACCCTACGGATCTATTCTCACAACTCTGCTCGTCTCTCTTCTTGATCGAGGCTTCTCAAGCTTTGCTTATGGCTTCTCCTGCTTGAGGCTTCTCAAACTCTGCTTGCGGTACACCTTTGTTCATGGATTCTCCCTTATTTCTGGTTCACTATTCATGTCCTCCTTGGGCTGTCAAGAGTTTGAATATTTCCCCATTCACTCCTTCAGCAGTATCGCTTTCAGAAGTGGTAGATAAGGAGCAAGTAGTCAGATGAACCAGGAAGAAGCTTGAACAATTTGCCAACTGGAGTTTGCTACTCCAGGCTGAGAAGCAACAGCAGGAGTACCTCAAACAACATGGGGCCTCTGATATCTAGGGCTTGATTCTGTCCAACAGTAATGTCACTGAGTTGGGTTTTCTCAGTTTTAGAAAACACCTCAAGTGCCTTTCTGTTCCAATTCCACATACCCATCATGAATCAGTTCCACAAAACACAATCCTTCTTGGACATTATATCAAACAAATGCCACGAAATCTTCTGTAAAACCATTCTCAGCATAATTCTTGATCAAAGAACTACCACAAAAACATCTGTCTTACAACCCATTAAATGAATGGTCTTGTTAACCAGTGGATCCAGTTTTAATGCAACTAAATTGGCAACAGGCTATAATTACATAGGGAAAAGCATATTTATCAGGTGCAATTCCACAGCTTAACATCTTGAAGTGAAAGAGTAGAGCATATTTGAATTGACCCCCATTGTAAATCCCTTGGTCATCAAATTCCAAGTAGATGTACAACTGAAGCTGGACAAATACGTTCCTTGCATCTGTAACCTTCTGCGAAGAACATCCAGATCCTTGTTCCCATCAAACCTACTTCACTAACTTCTTTCACGATGATCTGGGAATGCACTTGTTGTCCTTGTCTAAAAGCAGGAGTATTTGAACAAGACTGGTTGATGACTTAATCAAAATCATTGTCAGTGCTCTACGTTCCTAAAACAAAGAAAAAATTGAAGAGCTCGTAGATTCAGAAGAGCCTTGAGATCTGTATTGAGAGTCTTGGTTATAGACCAGCTCCGATGGTTTCTCCTGTAGGCCACCCTTAGAAGCAGGCGCTTTTGAAGATAAATCCTCTGAAGTGCAACAGTGCATCAGAGAAACAGAGCAAATCTTATCAGAAACTGATATTCTGCGAGAAGAAAAGATTGATCTTGAAGCTGCAGATCACCACTGTTCTGCGATCGTGAAATCATCCCCTCGATCTTTCCCTCCACCTCTACTGTCTCTAGTCGACAATGACCTGGAGTGTTCTCATGCCATCACATTGCCAAGAAGGTCGTTTGGCTCTTTAAGCTGTTCCTGTCTCTCTTACAATTACTTCCATTGTGAATGCCAGTCTGGTGGTCTTCTCCTTGGCTTCTTCAGAAAGCATCTGCAGAATAATGGGAACCAAAGGCGAATTTCAGACATACAAAGTCTACTTTTCAGTTTGACATGCCAAACCTATTTTTCATCCCATAACGAATTCTTGACATTAGTTACCTGACCATTTTTTATTTTTGACAAAAGTAGATTTTATTATTGATTTCTTTTAGATGGGCAAAATGAGAATAAAATTTGATACCAAAAAGGCCCGTAATAACCTGATAGCCATACCCATATGATAAGAGCTAAAATTTTGATGGTTATGATAAATTACTGTTTTAGGTGGAGAAAGAAAGTCCTCGCACTGTATGCAGAATTACCTGCTTTGTGTGTTGTGGTTTTAGATCATGATTCATGACCAACAACTGGATCAATAGTTAGTCGTTGTCTTTCTGTCTTTCTTTTTTTTTTTTTGGGGGGGGGGGGGGCAGTGTTAAGAGTTCATGTATCGTTATGTTTCTTACTAATATATATATATATATATATATATATGTATATTAAGTTCATGTTTGGATATTATCATCTTAAAAAAGGGCTTGCTGATTACAGTTCAACAATTGGTCTTTTATTTGCAATGCATGTAGTTAATTATGAGAATATTTTTGCCTTGTTGTATTAGGTATATGTCTGGCTTATCAGCCGAAAATGCGGGCTTGCTGATGCTTTTAAATAAGGGACCACGCAAGAGGCCATGGAGATGTATTACAAGTGTACAAGCGAGAAAATAGCCTGGAGGTGTATACATCCATGAGCAAGATCCATGTAATCTTTGCTCATCTGTGTTTATAGTATTGGACGTCAAACATGATTTTGCGTGCAATATTTTGCATTCTCTTATAGATTTTGTGTGACCTGAGAATGGGAGGTTTGATTTTTCTGTGCATTCTTTGTTTTTTACACGTTTCTTTTCTGGATTAAAGTGTTCTTTGTTGGGATTAATGAGTAAATCATGGATATAAGTGTAGTAGATTTTGGGTGTTTCTTTGATCTGTACAAATGTATTTCTAGGGTATTCAATTTGTGATATCCTCCACTGTATATTACAGCTTCATGAACAATACTCAATCTGAACATTTGTAGATTACTTTTCTGCTGGTTCAGGCCTTGGAGCATTGATGCTGCTTTTGCGCTGGGGTCTTTTACATTGTTGCCAGTGTTTGCTCTCATTTCTGGCCTTTCTTACCTCCTCTTTGACAGTTACTAGCGGTTTGGAGGTTTTTGCTGCCATCATTTGTTGATGCAGTTCAGTTCACATGTTTCATGAAGTAGAAAGGTGATTAAGAAATTAATCTAAGTTGAATCCTGAGATCAACGTTGGCATGGAGTTTCCTCATTGGGTGAATTGTGATGACAAAAGTAACTAATTACTGTCTCTCTCTACGCTGGCCATGTTAAGCTATACCATTTTCCTTGGTAATGATTTACTTGTGCAGATTCAAACTCAGGACTTCATGATTGAAGAGGGTAACATCAGTTGTCTAAACAAGGCAAAAATGATATTGCATGCTCTCGTTACTGGAAAGCTGTATCCAGTGCACGAGCTCTTGTGTACGGTAGAGTTTGTGGAGAATTAAAGAGTTGTAAGACTGGAAGTTATTTCTGTAACTCTTCTAGTAATTAGTTAGATTTTCAGATATTAAAGATCTTAATCTACACTTTATCCAGGTAAATATAAACTATTTTAATTTTGAACAAGTTGGTTCTGATAAGTTTTGAGTTTATTATTTTAAATAAAGAATGCAAGAGATTGTTTTACTTGGTCAGTCCATGATCCATTATTTTGTGTCCAAAATTGTCGTGGGTTGTTATAAATTATAAAACAGGCCATGCCAGGAAACCATTTTATTTTTTCTTGGTACAGGAAAGTCATTTTATTTTAATCAGAATGGTTGATCATGATGGGCTTGTTAAATTGCATAGAATTTAGGGATACACAATCCTTTTAAATGAATTAAATTAAAAGAAGAACCAGTAATATGGTTTCCCACCACTCCAAAGTGGATTTACAAAAGATAAAGATGAATTAATATTTTTCTCTAATTCTCACAGAGTTAAGAGACCATTATGATTGAATGTTTAATGTTTATTTTGTCATTTTACAGTTAAGAAGCCCAAAGACAATTATTATAATCATTTAGAATCATATAAAATAATTTCACATGTATATTCACTCTATTGGTATTGGTAGTAGAAACTTTCTAAAATTGATAATGTTGAATTAAATAATAAATAAATAAAAATCTACCGGAAGTTTTTCAGTAAATAATAAAACTTAAAAGATAACACCAGAAAATAAAGAATTGTCCTTTTTTATTACCAAATTGAAAAGTAAATATATCTAAAATTGAAAACAAGTCTTTTTTTCTTTTCTTTTCTCTCTTATTTTGATTAGAGAAGAAGATTATTTAATTAGGGTTAAAATTTTTCTAATTACTAAAATAGTAATGTAATTTAGTATAAAATGTAAATAAGTAATATATCTCAGGTTATTTTGAGGTTTTTAAATAAATAGAAATTGTCACGTCATCACTTAAACGTTATTTAACTTTTTTTTTCTCCCACGAAAACGAAAAAAACATTAATTAATTAGTTCTTTTGATAGCAACTTTGTTTTATTCGCGGAAGAATTTGTATGAGCAATAGTTTTGTGTTTGGGCTGTTTGTATTCGTGTTCGTGAGAGAGCGAGAGACTGTGTTTGTGTTTGTTTATGTGTCTGTGTTTGCATTTCTGTATGTGTTTGTGAGAGAGAAGAGAAGGATGAGTTGCGTCACCACCACCACTTCCATCAATCCTAATAGGAACCATGTCTGCCATCAGCTTATTATCACTAGCTTTTTTTGGTTACTCAGAGGCAAATCTACAGAAGAAGAAGAAGCAGATGCCAGTGAAAGAACCTACAGTCTCCAGCAGAACCTGCATGCTTATCTTGTACACTCCAGCTTTTCTTCTAGTATTCCCTCTTTTTGCCATTTCCCTAGATAAGGGTCTTAGGTTTATGCAATTGTCAGAGCTGCTTTCTCCATCCATTTCTTCAAAAGGATCTTAGGGGTACTCTTTACCCGCACCTTTCTTTATTCTTCTCTTCTCTTCCATTTTCATTCTGTTTCTTATGATTCCTGTTTGCTCACTTTTTTGATGATGGATTTGTGCTAGCATGCCAGGGTCTGATCCAAGGGAAATCTGACAATCAGGCTGTATCAAAGACTTTGATGCCTTTTGTGAGAAGGCAATTAAACTCGTGGGGTTTCTAATGGCGAACTTGTACTATCCTAAAAACATGGCTAAGAAAAGAGAAGAACTACTTTTTAAGATAAAGAAAACAAAAGACTGAAGTGTAATTGTCATTATGATTGATGATTGTTGTCTTTTACAAATGCATTCCAATGGTATGTATAGAAGAAGAAAACAACCATCCTCCATAAGTAATTAAAAACTGATTTTTGAGATAATATCGCAGAAGCTTGGAGGCCTAGAAGTTCAAATTAAAACAATCAAGCAACCACAAATAACTACTGCAATTTCTTCATCCTTCATGAGCTTTGGCCTGCCTAAATGAGGGAACTGATTTCGTCTTGGGTCAGAGCTGATTTAACTCTACTTATTTAGTTATTCATTCAACCCAGTTCACAACTGTTGGAAGTTTTTGGGAATTAATGTTGCACTTCATGCCCCTTTGATTGAAAAATACTGGCTCTCTTGAAATAGAACGACCATATTTCAATTTCCCAAAAACTCCTTCAACTTCGTTGGGTAATTGTATTACAAATTCTAAAAAAACACAATAATGAAATTGCAATACAATTGAAAGATGAAGATCCTTTGGCAATCCGGAGTGCTTGATGTTGCAATCGTTCTTGGCTAAGGATTTTCATCTTTCAATTGTATTGCAATTTTATTATTGTGTTTTTTTAGAATTTGTAATATAATTACCTTACAGGTTAAGGTAATTTGTTTCTGAAAGACCAATGGCAAGTCTTGGAGATGAAGACTTCAACAAAGACGAGAACAACAACATTGTGGTTGTTGATGGAGTTAACAGGGGATGATATCCTTCAAACAATACCACTGAAGAAAACATCAACAAACAAGGATACAACACATTTGTTGGCCGAGATGGTATGAAATATCTATTCTATGCTACCCATGATTCAATCCCCACCAATGTAATTCTGACAGTGATAGATCTTATCCTGGATTTGGATAAGATGAGGATTGTCATCAAGTTTGACAAAATTGAACAATTTGGAGGTTAAAATTTCAAACGGTGGAGACAAATGTTGTTGCTTGCCTTAGCCCAAATTGGGGTGACATTTTCCTTGACTAAACCCATGCAAAAAAAAAGTAATGATCCTGTAAAGGAGGGCAAAAGGGTGGCTTGGATTCAAATAGACTACCAATGCGAGAATCGAAATTTTGAATGCATTATCTAATGACTTATACTATGTGTATAGTTCATTATAACATGCTTATTCGATTTAAAATGCTTAAGAAGTATTCTCTTGAAGATGCTGGTTCAAAGAAATACTTGGTGGCTAGCTTTCTAAAATTTTCTATGAAAAATAGTGACACTATATCAATCCAAATTGATTTATTTTAAATTTTGTTTAGGATTCTAGTAAAAGAGAAAATGGTCATACCTGAAGAATTTGAAACCAGTGCAGATTGAAAAACTTTCACTTTCATGGAATGCTTTCAAGATGTCTATGAAAGATAAGAAGACGAGATTGACCTTAGACCAATAGGTTGTAAATATCAAAATTGACGAAAGAAGCTGGCTCAAAGACAAGGGTGAAAAATACCTTGGGGAAAGACGCTTATTAGCAAACTTGGTGGAAACCAACAAGCAAAACAAGAAGAGGAAAGTCATCAAGACTATGATGAGTCTTCTAAGAAGAAGAAATTGGTTTATTTTTTTGTGTGGAAATGTTAGCCATTTCAAGAAAGACTGTAGGTTCAAAAAGAAAAAAACTGAACAGGTGAACCTAGTTGAAGATGATGTATTTGTAACTATAATCATGGAAGCCAATTTGGTTGAAAAATCAAAGGATTGGGTGTTGGACAGCGGTGCTACAAGACACATTTGTGATGATCTCAAGATATTTTCCTCCTATTCCATAGGCTCAAATGATAAAAATGTATTTATGAGAAATTTCTAGAGTGAATTTGTTATGGGAAAAAGTAAGGTGACTTTGAAATTCACTTCAGGGAAGACTATTGTTCTCACCAACATCCTCCATTTGCTGAATATTAGGTGAAATTTAATTTCAATTCCTTTGCTTAATAAATTAGAAATGAAATTGGCTTTTGAAAGTGATAGACAATTATCACTAAAAACAATGTATTTGTGGGAAATGGATACCTTAGTGAGGGTTTGTTTGTACTTAGTGTTTCCAATGTTGTAATTGAAAATACTAGTACTTCTTTTGCTTACTTTGTTGTTTTGTCCAATTCTTTTGATTTGTAGCATGATAGATTATGCCATGGTATTGTGAAACATATCACCAAACTATGCAAGTTAGGCATGATCACCAATAAAGTGGAATCTCTCAAGAATAAGTGTAAAACTAGTGTAGAGGCTAAGTTAACCAAAATACCTCATAAAACTATGAATAGAAATTGTGATATTTTGGAATTGATTTATAGTGACTTAAGTGACTATAGCCATATGAGTCAAGGGGAGGAAACAATTATGTTATCACTTTCATAGATGATTATTCTGGATATACCATGATATATTTTCTCAAATCAAAGGATGATGCCGGAAAGACATTTATATCTTACAAAACGGAAGTTGAAAATCAACTTGGCAAGAAGAATAAAAGACTTAGAACCGATAGAGGGACTGAGTATTTTATCTTGATAAGTTTTGTGAGGAAAATGAAATTATCTATGAAACAAATGCTCTGTACCAACTGGAATCAAATGGGGTAGCGAAAATGAAAAATAAATCTCTTAAAAAGATGATGAACTCTATGTTGTTGAGTTCTAATGTACCATTTGATTTGTGGGGGGAGGCCATGTTGACTCCTTTAGTATTTTCTCCTTGAAGGTTGTCAGTATGACGAGTACTACTTTCTCGATCCTCATGTTCATCACTTGGAGGAGGGTCCTTAGACACTGCCTCTCTTGGTTGTCGAGATTTCTCTCAGACATTCTCTTTTCCTTTATCCTGATTTCTCTAGGATGGTCGTATTGAGTGGTCAGGTATTGATGCTCAAGCTTCCTTTGGCTTTGGTGTTCGACTTTCCCTGGTCACGTCAAGATTAACTAAGTTAACTTGCTGACCTATTCCAGGGACGACCACTTGCTGGCGGATGCTTGCCCTAATCAATTCGTTCAGATCTAGAATTTGCTTTTGGAGTTTGTGAAATTGACCCATGGTCACGAACTAATCCAATTGCTCCGATGGGATGTCACGACGAGGAATTCTTGTGATTCCTTCATGCGCATCCCCTGTATTAATTTATGGTTTGCCTTCGCTGGAATCATCTCCAACCACTCTTCCTGATCTGGTTTGCATGATGGCCTTTTGATTAGTTTCTCACAGATGGCTCCAATTGTTGCTGCAGAATCCTGCTCATCCACCCAATCAGATGTACTTGCAAGAATGTGCTTGACCATGTTGGTCGAGTAGCATCTCTGATGATCAAGTTCGACGAATATTCCTTCAGGAAAACAGGAATAACAAATTGCAACAAATAGTTAATCAACTAAAGTGATTTCTCTTTTGAACTTACCCTCTTCTCCATTGGACTTGTCCTTTTATAATGAAATTTACTTGAGCCATGTAGTATATGAATTCATCTTGAACTCTATCTTTGAGAGGTAGTGGTTTACTCAGACTTCCTTTGTTGAGTATAATTCAAATTCTACAAGTTAATCTAAGCTTCCCTTTATGGTTAGGACTCTCGTTCCTAATTTAAAGGTGTGATTATCTCTCCGAAGTTTATTCATGACTTAATTCATAGGTCAACCTGTAATTTGGCCGAACTGTATTAATCGTGGTTGGACGGTTTATTTTGTTCTGCCCGTATCAGTGACTAATAGAAAGACATATCGTATGATGAGACATATATTCTACTATTGTCCGACATTGGTAAATGTGTTAATTAGATTAATGATAGATTTTGTGATTGAGATTCCATGGTTATATCAGTTTATCGTAACAAAATAATTAATTTGGCGCAAGTAGAAGATTGTTAGGTTTATCCTAGCTAATATGTGGGTTTGGATTAATTATGGGGGGGTTCATAATTGATGGGGACCTTAATACATTGGATTGATGCATTGCCATTAGGTTTGAGACGGGCCAAATTGGTCTACTGTAGAAGTGGACCAGGGTTTGGATTTGCTTTTAGAAATAGTTATGATAGAATCCCTCCAGTCTCTCAAGTCTTTTGTTCTCTTTTCTCTACACAAGAAAGATGTATAGAAACAAAGACAAGGAGACTGGAGAAGACTTTGTCAATTTGCAGGTTTTAACATTCAAGATTTGGATTGATCCTCTCTCTCTCTCTACCAACAATTAACATGTTATGGGGGCAATACACCAATATGGTTTAGGTAGCTGAAGAAAACAAAGGTGTTACATAATTTATTCTCACAAAACTTAAAAAGGAAACATCACTGTTACATAATTTATTCTCACAAAACTAAAAAAGCGAACAACACTGTTACATAATTTATTCTCACGAAACTGAAAAAGCGAACATCACCAACCTGCTTGCAACGAGTTGCAATGCTCCAACCATAATAGATGTTATGCTCCAACCATAGTAGATTTTATTATTAAAGACAACACATCGCCCTTGCGTTTGGTACTCTCAGTACCGAGTCCATTTCCATATTGATAAATAAAGAGTGATGTTCGCGCAAGATTTAAGCAGGACTGGACAAATTGAACAGAGAAAGGGGACTTGGTTATAGATTTGTTCATCAACTTCCATATCTCCATGATTCTATCTTTAATGTGTTCACGGGCTGCTTCCTCAGAAACTTTATGTTCTTGCATGTAACAATGGATTGATGATGAAACAGCTCCCCTCTCTAGCTCAGCCTACATCAAACCCAAAAAGGAATATTTTTAGGCTATGTGATTTGTGAACAATAAGAGAAAATCTAGGGATCAGTTATTTACATACCGATGAAGTGGCAAGATCATTAGAAAGCCTAAAAATCATGGAAGGACCAAATATTATATCTGGGTTGCTCTCCAAGTATTCAAGTAGTTCTTGATTGATCTCTTGTCCTGTAGCAAAAAATGCATGGAAAAGAAATACTGTCCCAGATGATGAAACCCATCCATTTTTCAAGTACTCCTCAGTTGATGGGGTAGATCTCGTTTGGTACCACTTGGCCTCCACCAACATTGCCTTAATGAGATCTACCCACTGTGCCAAAATGGGTGGAGAAAACACACAAACACGCAAAACCTGAAATTTTAGTAAATTGACTTCTAAGTTCTATGTGCAGAAGATGATACTTCTGGGTTAAAGATATTCTACCGTTTTCCTCAAGTATGGTAAGATATTCCAGTCCTGTTCTTTGAGAATGTCATATGCCATTTCATTAGTGGTGTTGAAGAGGGCTAGTAACGTAATCTTCATGCAGTCTGGAAGTTCTTTCAATGCTGTCATATCCCATCTGAAACAAAAACGGACATATGACAGAACGTATTTCAATTTCAGTAGCCTTCTATATAGGGCTCAACTTCAGTGCTGTGCATTAAAATTAATGCACAGCACTAAGCTGGCCAAGGTCAGGATTCAAAGTGATTGTCAGATTCGATCTCAATCACCCATTTTGCTTCTTTTTTTTTGGGTTTCAACCGTTGTAGTTCAAAAAGAAAAAAAGCAAAACAGGTGGTCTAGATTGAATCTCAACCACAAGAGTTCATCTTCACCATTTGCAGCTCAATATAATTAATCATAAAAGGAAAAGTTTAGTAACCTCTCAACTGCACTAGTGAAAAGCTCAAGTTGTTCAATCGAGCCATAGATATCATAAATGTCATCTATTATCAGAACCAAAGTCATCACTTTTGTAAGCCACATTCTACAACACTCATATTGGGGCTCATACGTAATCCCCATACTAAACAAGAAACTCTCCACAAGCCGGTCCCTTGCAAAGTTAACTTTCGGCATTAAACCAAGATTTTGCCACCACCTAGTAAAGCAAGTGATTCAATTAGTGGGAGTCACAATGGTTAGAGAAATACACTGAGACATGGCTCAGTCATACGTACCTTGATGCATTTCCAAGATCTCTCTGATGTACTGCTTGCACCCTGTTAAAGTCCAGCTTGGCCAATTCGAGAATTATAGGATTCATATCCTCTTGATGCTGGTATACATCAATAAACCACCTTGTCTCTGCCCTAGGCATCCTCCAGTGCAGAGGAACTTCCAGGGAATGCTTCACTTGGGCTTTTAAATTTGAGTCTTTATAATCCTTCATCATCTCCTCAAGATATCTTTTAGTGAAGTCTCTGGCTTCATCCAAGAGACTTTCATCTTCAGTACTGAGGTATGAAGCTTCATACAAGCTCAGCATTCCCATACTGTCATCACAGAGGTACTCATGGAACTTTCCTTTTCCATCCATGAATCTATTAAACACATCTGCAATCATGCAGAAAAGTCCTCTTTAAGATTTAAAAAACACACTCAAAACCAACCTTTAAACAGTGCTACTTACCTTGGTAGACCAGATATCCATGTTGCCTAAGAAGCCTGAAATGAAGAGCAGTTGAATACAAATCATGATCCTTGATAAACTCTTCTGCTTTCCTATTATTGTATATGGCTCGCAAGATTCGGTCTATCTCTTCATTGAAGAGGTGTCCCAAGCCCAGCCTTTGCAAGACATGGATCAGCTTGAGCTGAGGCACTGGTTCAACCTCCTCATTTAACATAACGCTGACATCTTCCCTGAGTTCCTCAGCTCTTGATCTGAATGTGTCATCCTACGTACACGTATAAAATCAAGAAAATCAACATGAGATAACTGGATATTGACTTCTGCAACTTAAGATAATTACTTACCACAGAGTCACCATGTAAGGACTGGAGGAAATTATAGTTCCAAATGGTAGGTTGATAGACAAGTGATGGCTTATTGTCTTCCGCTTGGGATTCGATGCTAGCATTGGCAACCCATCTGGTTTTGGAATTTAATCTTAGATGGCGTGGATCTCGTAGTATGGCAGCTGATATCGTAGGAGACTTTGAAAATTTGAAGGGAGTGTTGAAAGCGTAAAGTTGAAGGGCCATTTCTTTAACACTCTACCGTTTGCTGTATGGTTTGGCCTAACTGCTATAGTTATATATTATACATACAAAGAAGGGTCAGCTCTCAAGTTGAAGGCCAGTTGTAAAGTTCGAATTTAGAACCACCGGAAAGAGGGTGAGAAGACTGATTTTTTTTTTTTTTTGGGTACAGAGAAGACTGGTCACAACTGAGAGAAATTGAGGAACATGACAACTATGATACAGAGAGTGCACGAGGCTTGTACCGCCATACTTTACATGTGGTCACTATCAATGAAGACGACAAATAGAAGTAAGCTGATGAGATCTATACATATATACAACTACCAATCAATATGACAATTTTGTTGAGGTATTTGAGTCATACCCAACTTATGTTGAGGTACTCAAGTTATATTCAACTTATGTTTTAATATAGGGCATTAGATTAGTTACAATATAACGGTATAATGGATCTTTGTTGGAGAGTTCAATTTTCAAGAGAATTTGGTATGGTTCTATAAATATTAGCTGGAAACAACAATTTGGGTATTCCAATCTAAATACTTATGGTGTTATGCTTTAAGTAATCTTGTGCTTAAACTTAAATCCTAACGATCTTAAAGCATTAACAACTTTCTAGATAAGTTTTTGTTCGATAAAGTCTAAAGGGTGATCGAACACTGCTCGAAGCTATCTGCTATTTACAGTGAGCCATTCTTCCATACAAGTAAGTTGTTCTCTTTATCTTTTTTGGTTTGCCTTGAAAAATAATATAATTTTTCATTTTTTTTGGGGGGGGGGGGGGGGGGTTTTTTTTTTGGGGGGGGGGCTGGGGGGGGGGCCCCCAAAACCACTCGTTTCTCAAGATGTGAATCATCTTTGATTTTTTTGTTTTATTCATTGCATTGAATTTTGAATTCTGACAAGAAAATGTAACAGGTGTAATGATCTTCTTTGTTTCTTTCACTGCTTTGCAAAAGAAGGTCATAGAGGTGTCAAATCAAAACAATATGTTTTGATAAATTTGTTTATTTGTTTTATTTTGACAAAAAACAGTGATAAAGAAAAGCAAGATTTGACATCACATTATTATTATTTTTTTTCTCATTTTTGGCCTTATATCTATGGTACTCGAAACCTGTAAAATCTTTATCGAAATTTCGCATTTTGGAAACTAGTGAGGACGGAAAAAGGTCATCAGTTTCGGTTGAAACCATCAAAATTTCGCCAATGGGTCGAAACTTGGGTGAACCATCTTGAACCGGGTGGGGAAACTTCCGAAATTTCTAGGATTTCGATCGAAATTTCGAAGTCGAAACTGGGTTTTAAATTTAAGGGAACCGGATGAACCAGCCGGTTCACTTTTATAAAAAGTCACCATATTCGATTGAAACTCTGGGAACTGGTTCTAGTTCCCAGAGTTTCGATCGCGAAACAGAGGCAGAAGCAGGGAGTGGGAAACTTGATTTTTCGACCTATTTTCGACATTTTTCCATGATTTTGCATGATTTCAAGTTGATTAAAACAAAACACTCCTTCACTGAATTCGGCACTTCTTGGTGGAATTTCACACTTTGAAGCTCTCTTGGAATGTAACCTAACTTTGAATGGTTTAGTAAACAATAATTTCGTTGGTAGTTTCAGGCTTTTAGCTTCATTGGGTTGGGCTTTTAGCTTCATTTCCTTGCTTCTCTTCTTTCCCCTTGCTTCTCTTCTTTCCCCTTGAAACTCTTCATTTCCAGATCTTTCTTGTGTTTTCAGCTCTTGGGATGACATATTTTCTTATTTTTTGCTGCTGAAATTAGAGGAAAATATTTGTTTGCTCTTTTATTGTTGCAAATGAAACCTAAGATAGTGTTTCAGAACAAAATTTCCAATTAAACTTAGGTATATGTTACAGGCCATAGTTGAAGGTGATAAATTGTTACTTTCTGTATTTAGATGTTAAAGTATCAATGCTTTGGTTTGGATTTGTTTTTGTTAAACGTAGTTTATGAATTTCTAAGTATTATCTTACTGGTTTTGATTTGTAATTTTGCCAACGTAGCAATTTTTTGGATTATTTTTTCAGGCTCTTTGATCCCCTAAATAAAATGTCCTTGTCAGATTTTACTGGTTGTTGCCTGATTTAGTTGCTGAAGCTATCATAAATGTTTCTTTTGTTCATCGATTCAAACTTTAGACAAGTGAATTTTAGATATTATATTAGTTTGTAATTCTTTTCTCTTCAAATCTCATCTCATATGTTAGTTTATCTTCAATTTAATATTTTTCCATTCTAATTTTTTTTATTGATTTTCTATATATTTTTTAATATATTTTATTTCATTTTGATGAAGAATGTGAATATTCTCTTATATGCTGCGATGCATATTATATTGAGAGAAAAATATACATATTTCTCTTATTTGATGATGCGGAAGCTAATGTTCATATAAAAATCGATAGTCCAACATTGATTGGAAGCTCCGGAAGAGCTAATCTATTATTATCTAGGAGATAAAATTGACTATTAATACTTCATTATTTGTAGTAAGTCTCAAAGAAACTTATTAAATTTTCTAAATATTTACCAAAATAATTATTAGATTGAGACTACAAATAATGGTAAAAGTGAATATCTATACAAATGTATTAGATATTTTCTCCCAATTTGTACTACACTAATATCGCATGGTTGAAACACATGCTTGGGTAAATCAAAAGAACATTGATTCTGATAGTTTTATTATTTGGCATGATCGGTTGGACCATCTCGGATCAAGTATGATGCGAAAAATTATTGAAGATTCAATTGTCATCTATTGAAGAACCAGAAGATTCTTTAATTGAGTGAATTTTCTTATTTTGCTTGTTCTCAAGGAAAATGTATTATTAGATATTCACCAGCTAAAGTTGAGATTGAACATTCTACGTTTTTGAAACGTATAGAGGGTGAAATATATGGGCTCATTCACCCATCATGTGAACCATTCAGATAATATATGATTTTAGTAGATGCATCTATAAAGTGGTCACATGTATGTTCATTATGAACTCGCAATTTGGCATTTGCGAGATTGTTTGCTCAAATAATGAGATTAAGAGCATAATTTATGGATTATAAGATAAAGACAGTTTGTCTTGATAATGCAAGAGCATAATTTATGAATTATAAAATAAAGACAGTTTGTCTTGATAATGCTGGTGAATTTACATCTCAGGCTTTATGATTATTGTATAACAACTGAGATCACAGTTGAATAGCCTGTTGCTCGTATTTATATCTAAAATGGTTTGGTAAAATTATTTATTAAATGTCTCCAATTAATAACTAAACCATTGTTTATGAGAACAAAACATCATTTGTATGCATCAGGCCAAAAGGTTGTCATAAATTCTCCCTATTACAATTGGCTTTAGTCAGAAGCAAAATATTTATCATCTTAAAATTTTTTGGATGTGCGGCTTATATTCTAATTGCTCCACCACAGCGCACCAAGATGAGTTCCCAAATAAAGTTGGGAATACATGTTGGATATGAATCTCCTTATATAATTCAATATATTGCCAATGATATGAGATTTATTTAATGAATTAGTTTTTCCAACATGAGGGGGAGAGAATAAACAGTTGGAAAAAGAGATTGATTGTATGCATTATCATTATCTCATTAGATCATCGCACTGAGCACTGTAACTTGAAGTTCAAAGGATAATGCAATAAATATTATGAATCAACTACCAGATTTGCTGACCTGCTAAGAGTTACTAAATCTCATATTCCAGCTGTAAAATGCTCCAATTAGAATTGATGTCCCAACAGGACAATTTATCAGTGCAAATGAAATTAAACTACGTTTAAAACGTGGAAGATCAATCGGTTCCAAGGATAAAATCCTAGAAAAGGAAAGAAGCAAATGATCAAGATGATCATAATATGGAGACAATTGATTATGAAGATCCTGAAAACATAACTTTCTATAAAACCCCAGAAGAGGTTCGGTTAACCGAAAATAATGAAGAGATCTCGATTAGTTATGTCATTGCAGGAAAAAGATGGAATCGAAAATATAAAGTTGTCGACAACATTTTTGCATATTATGTTATTATTGAAATAATGCAACAAGACGAGGATCTTGAACACAAATTTGTTGATGAATGTAAATGAAAAAATGATTGGCCAACGTAAAGGCGCAATTCAAACAGTATTGAATTCGCTTGAAAAATTAAAGTTTTTGGACCTGTAGTTAATATCTGAAGGTATAAAGCTAGTGGGGTATGTCTGTGAATTTTAAAAGTAACCGCAAGCGCACGGTATCGTGTAGCTAACGGGTCGATCTCAGGGAGATATGCCACTTAGAATTTGAACTTCTTAATAGTAATACGAGAGTGGAATGATTCAATTTTTGTTAACTAATTAACTAAACTAAACGATCCTAATCTATATGTCTAATGCAATTGAATTGAAACGAAAAATAAATTAAACACAATCAATGCATAAATAAAAGACAGGAAAAAAAATGCGAACAATAACAAAGCAATAAACAAAGAAATAAACAAAGCAATAAAAGGAAAAGGAAATAGCTAAAATGCAGATGCAACACCACCCGTCACCAGAAGCAGAGGCACGACTGTAGGCTTGCTCCGGTTATGTGGTCCGAGATAATGAATGAATAGGCAGAAAGTAAATAACAGAAAGTAAATAACAAAGCAATAAACAAAGCAATAAAAAGAAAAGGAAATAGCTAAAATGCAGATGCAACACCACCCGTCACCAGAAGCAGAGGCACGACTGTAGGCTTGCTCCGGTTATGTGGTTCGAGATGATGAATGAATAGGCAGAAAGTAAATAACAAAGCAATAAACAAAGCAATTAAAGGAAAACGAAGCCTTAACCAAAGAGAGGCACGACTGTAGGCATCTCTGATCAAGGATCCAGGGGAAGGGAGAACAATAAATAAGGCTGAAAGTAAATCCTAAATTAAGAATATAGAGGGGTAGATAGAAGCGGGAATGGAGGGAGGAGAGAAGATTAATAAAGAAGGTTACTTACTTGCGAATTGAATAAACGATTCGAATCTCAACCAACCCTAACAACCAGATCTAGATCTAGAATGATCTAAATCTGCAATTGCTAGACCCAGAGAAAAACGAATCTAAAAAAATTGAATCTTGAACTTGAAGCTTGAACTTGAATTGCATTACATAAAAAGATTAAACCTAAACATTGAATCTAGAAATTTAAATCTCACTAATGCAAGCAAAGAAAACTAGAGAAATCCTAAATAAAATGAAGAGAGAAGAAAGAATGCTACTACTAAGCTCTAAGACATGTTTTCCTTTGATGGAATATGATCTCCTTTTATAGAGTTTACATGAGATATGAAGCACGGCTGAATTTGAATAAAACTCAGGGTTTCTATCTGACTCATCCAATTAGGGTTTTGACGTACTAATCGCGCCGACTTAGAGAGATCAGATGCATAATCCCACCGTTGGATTTGAGGTTTAAGTAGTCGTGAAGCTCTCCTCCAAAAATCAGCACGATCGGACATCGGATGACCGTTTGATAAAGGGTTTGATCGAAACTGGACAGAGGCATTCAAAAACGGGATTTTTCCTCTTTTTCTTTCTGAATATAATTATTTTTCCTCTTTTTCTTTCTTTAATTAAATCCAAGATAGGAAATAAGATATTGAGGTATGCAAGGACTCTTTTCCATTTGGACTCTCTCAATAATATCTCTGTAGATTTGATTTAAAATCTCAGTCGTAGATCAGATTTGCCTTCTTTATCTCTTCAATATTTCGGAGTTGGCCCATAATCACACATCTCTAGCCCATCATGCTTCAGATCAGGCCCATTTTCGCATTTGAGAATTTGAATGAAGTTCTTGACGTGTAAAATAGCATGATTCAAGCCAAAAACTCCCAATATTTGCTTAAATCTTGAAAAGTCTTAAAATTTGCAAAAACAACATAAAACCCAAGGTAACTCCACTCTAAGTGTATAAAATGCATGCTTTATGCCCTAAGATTTCACACATAAATGTGCTCATCAGGGTACAAATGAGTTTTCGTGCGAAAAATGAAATGAAAAAAAGAATGAAATTGTGATATATAAAGCATGAATTATGGCACAAGAATTTTGCAGAGGCCTAACATTGATTAAATGGAAACATGTTCTTTTGTGGTGGATGCAATCACCTTCAAATATCTTATTAATTTGGGAGTATATGAAAATTTTGACATGCGTCTATTGGATATTATTACAGCCTATTTATTTGGCTCACTCGAGTGTGAAATTTATATGAAAATTCCTGAAGAATTCAAAATACCTGAAGCACATAAAAATTCCTAGGAAGTTTGTTCAATAAGGTTTCAAAGATTATCAAGGCATATATGATATAATCTCCTTAGTGGATATTTACTAAATGAAAAGTATAAAAATGATCCAATTTATTACTATGCCTTTATTAAAGGATATGAATCTAATTTTAGTATGTGTATATGATGATTTAAATATCACTGGAACTCCTGAAGAGCTTCCAAAAGCAGTATACTATTTGAAGAAAGAATTTGAAATGAAAGATTTTGGAGAGACAAAGTATTGATCATTTGACGAATAGAATATTCGTTTATCAATTAATTTCTAAAGAGAAGATTTTGAAGCAATTTTTACATGGATAAAATATATCCATTGAGTACCCCAATGGTTGTAAGATCGTTTAATATAAATAAAAGATTCATTTCAACCCCATGAAAATATGAAGAACTTACTGGTCTTGAAGTACTATATCTAAGTGCAATTGGGGCGTTAATGTATCTTGCTAATAATGCACAATCAGATGTAGCATTTTCTATAAGTGTATTAGTAAGATTTATCTCTTCTCCAATACGAAGACACTGAAATGTTATAAATCATATATTTCAGTATATTCGAGAAATTATTGACATAATATTATTTTATGAATGTGGACATCAACTTAGTTGTTATGCAGATGCAAGATTTTTATTTGATCTATATACAACTAGATCTCAAACAGGTTATTTATTCAAAAGTGAATGTTAGCTATTTTATATTTGGTTTAGATCAATGATATAATACATTTAGAAAGCATGCAGTCTTCTACTAGAAGAAGAGGTTTGAACAATATTATATGAAGATTATGTTGTATGCATAGCTCAATTGAAGGGATGATACATCAAAGGAGATAGAACGATACATATTTCACCGAAATTCTTCTTCACTCATAATCTTTAACAAAATGATGAAATCGATGTTCATTGAATTCGTGCAATTGATGATTTGATAGACTTACTTACTGAGGCATTGCTTACTTCAAAGTTTGAAAAGCTGGTACAAGATATTGGAATATGCGTATTCAAAGATACTCAATGATGTTATCATTAGGGGGAGTAAAATACGTGTTGTACTCTTTTTTCCTTCACCAAGGTTTTGTCCCACTGGGTTTTCCTGGTAAGATTTTTAATGAGGCAACTACTAATACGTATTATTTAGATATGTATACTCTTTTTCCTTCACTAAGATTTTTTCCCACGGGGTTTTTCTTAGTAAGGTTTTAACGAAGTACATTATCTATTGATGGACATCCAAGGGGGGAATGTAATAAATAATATTAATTGTGGATATCCATCACCCCCCAATAGACAATACTTCCAATTGAAGATCTCAACCACCTCAGCATACAATCTTGGTGATTCACATTCCCATCTTAATTGAAGATTACAGTGATCTCAACATATAATGTTGGCAGTCAATATTTCCATTCTATGCACCTTCTATCTTGGGTGGCAATCTATCTTTCCATATCAAGAATATCTTATTGTATGTAAGAATCATATATTGTATTTCTTTGTAGACTCTGATATTTCCATATCAAAGTAGATGTTCCTTCTACTATAAATATGTAATGCACTCAATTGAATGGACTAGTTCTGATTGAACTCATCTTGTCTTTCTTCTTTGTATTCTATATTTTCTCTTTATTTTATAACAATTCTGAACTTTTCCATTTTAAAAGTTTTTTCGAATCAAAAAAAGAAAATTTTCTAATGGATATCAAAGATATTTTAAATCACAACTTAAAAAAGGAAGATGAAAAAATCATTCCAAACTTTATTTAAATTTTTTTTGTGTGATAATCGGTTTTTATAAAGAAATAAATAGAATTTTGTTTTATAATTCATAAATTAGAAAAGAAAGTTGAAAAAAGAAATATCACTTTTTGAAAAGACAATACAATTTAGTAAGAAAAAAGGTAAAATATGATATTTTTTTTATTAAGAATTTATTTTTTGGGTATAATTTTTATTAAGATATCATCTATATTATTTGCCTTTACTTATTAAAATAATTAAAAAAAAAGAAAGAAAAAAGAAGCTCTTTCATTCCCTACCCATACACTACTAGAGATGAGGGTTTCTCCAATGGATCACCAAAGAAGTAGTTTTAATTAGAGCACAACAATGATGGGATTCTTGAAGATTTTAGTGGACAGACTCACTTCTTCTTCTTCAGTCTTCACTAATTATTGATTCTTATGCATTGTTGCTTATATTTTACTTGCCACTCATCCATTACATATAAATTTATTGGTGCCCATTGTTCATCATGTGCATTCAAGGAATGTTGCGTTTTACGCACATCAAAAACCCAAAGATGAAGTATTTAGTATATTACTAAGATAACAAATAATGACGATCGGAAGAACTATAATACCTATAAGGGCCGTAAGGAAACAAAACCGTTATTTCCATCCAACAATTTAATTTTGGATTTTTCAATTAAATTATTTGATGTTTTAAAGAATGATTCGACTACTTATTAGTGAGTAAGTCACATTTCCTTTTTAGAATTTTAAATCCTTGTAGTTCTTCATTGAAAGTTATCCTATCATTTCTAATTTATTTAATGTCTTAATTTTTAATTTAGATCGATATCAATAGAAGATATCTTTATTAATGTCGAACAAGAAGCAAATGTTGTCGTTTAGTCTTTATTTGTTTGTGTGATAATTTGGTATATTCGTAGTTGTTTATTTACTTAATTCGTGTTTAAAACTGTTAGTCACACATTTTAATTGTAACGACATTGTTTTACTATTCTATATATCATTGGGAGTTGATCATATCACATTTTAGGACTTTTCTTGAGGTCTACTAGGGTTTTTATTTATTTATTTATTTATTTTTAATCTGTCTGTATAATTTGACTAGTTTTATTCTTATTAGTTTAACATGATCTTTAATCTTCGCTTAATTTTCTTGTAGTTAATGTTTGGTTGTAAATTTAGAGTATTTTATTAATTATTTGAAATATTGTGAAAAACTTATAATCATAGGTTTATTCAAGTGAGTGCTTAATAATACATATCTTTCATCCCCATCCATTCACCACCATGTGAGCCTCACTCTCATCTCTGCCATGTTCTTAGATTTGAGAATAACGAGGTGAATGATTGTTTGGTGATGATGTTTCTCTAATGGGTCACCAAAGATGAATGTCGCAAGAATAGTAGCTTTGCCTAGAGCAAGGCATTAGCAATGAAGTTTTTGTAGATTTCACTATAAAGGTTCACTTATTCTCTTTAAATCTTCACTAATTTATTGTTTTCTTATGTATTGTCATCTTCTAGATTCTCAATGCTTACTTAAGTTTTCGTTGCTTGGATCATTTTCCTACAATGGAACAGCTAGGTTAAGGCTCAAAATTTGGTACTAAGATGGATGTATCTCAACTAAAGTTAGTATTGAGAGAAGTAAAAATGTGACTCTCTGTATGCAAACCCAAGTACCAATGTAAAGAGGATATAATACGACTAAAAGTTGATTTTCAAGACATCTCCCTTCTTTCCTTACATGAATGGTCATGTGCATTTGCAAGTGCAGTTCTTACTAAGAATACATGTCACACATCATCCACAAGTTCTTTGTTAGAAATGGATTGGATAAAAATTCTAGAGTGAAGACCATATATGGCTTCGCTCTAAGAAGAGAGAGAATAGAATAGAGGAATGAGGGTAAAAATGGTATTGTAAAAGATATTTGTATAATAAAAGGTAAACTTGGTATTTCAAGTATTTGTTTAGTGATGATATCATCATTTAATTTTAATACTCAATAGTAAAGAGTATTTATAATTGATTTTTTCAAGTATAGTATACATCAATTGATTGCAGATTTAAGGGACTTATATATAATTTGGTCTAATTACTTAAATTTAAAATGCATTTCAAAATTAAAGAATTACCTCAGTTGGACGCTTGTGGTTTGGGCTAACTTAGAAAAGATAAAGAATCACATTTTTTATTGGGCTGCTTCCCTTTAGTATTTTTTTTGTTGGTAAATTCCCCTTTAGTACTTAAGCACGACCAATTGAGAAACTATGAAAGCTGAAATTAATTTCAAGGTTAACACGTTTTGAATATTTTTATGAGCAACCTTACCTACCCTAGATCTACGAGAATGACACAAATACCCCCAAATGACCCATCTAGCCATCTCACACGCCCGTGTAGGACACCTAGTTTTTAAATCAGAACTCCTCTCTGTTGCATGAAGTTAAGAATGAGCCCAAAACATACCAGGAGGAACATTTTGTATCCTAGTTCTCGTATAAGTTTCAATTAGGGTTTTGAGAAAAACCCATAATTGTTCTAACAATAGCGTCCAACTTGTGACAATTGTACTACACTAGCAATTAACATGTTATGGGGCAATACACCAATATGGTTTAGGTAGCTGAAGAAAACAGAGGTGTTACATAATTTATTCTCACAAAACTAAAAAAGCGAACATCACCAACATGCTTGCAATGAGTTACAATGCTCCAACCATAACAAATGTTAAACCGTAGTAGATTTTATTATTAAAGACAATATATCGTCCTTGCTTTTGCTACTCTCAGTACCGAGTCCATCTCCATATTGATAAATAAAGAGTGATGTTCGCGCAAGATTTAAGCAGGACTGGACAAATTGAACAGAGAAAGGGGACTTGGTTATAGATTTGTTCATCAACTTCCAAATCTCCATGATTCTGTCTTTAATGTGTTCACGGGCTGCTTCCTCAGAAACTTTATGTTCTTGCATGTAACAATGGATTGATGATGAAACATCTCCTCTCTCTAGCTCAGCCTACAACAAACCCAAAAAGGGAATATTTTTAGGCTTTATGATTTGTGAATAATAAAAGAAATCTAGGGATCAGTTATTTACATACCGATGAAGTGGCAAGATCATTAGAGAGCCTACAAATCATGGAAGGACCAAATATTAGATCTGGGTTGCTCTCCAAGTATTCAAGTACTTCCTGATTGATCTCTTGTCTTGTAGCAAAAAATGCATGGACAAGAAATACTGTCCCAGATGATGAAACCCATCCATTTTTCAAATTACTCCTCAGTTGATGGGGTAGATCTCGTTTGGTACCACTTGGCCTCCACCAACATTGCCTTAATGAAATATACCCACTGTGCCAAAATGGGTAGAGAAAAAAACACACACACGCAAAACCTGAGATTTTAGTAATTTGACTTCAAGTTCTATGTGTAGAAGACAATATATACTTCTGGGTTAAAGACATTCTACCGTTTTTCTCAAGTACGGTAAGATTTTCCAGTCTTGTTCTTTGAGAATGTCATATGCCATTTCATTGGTGGTGTTGAAGAGGGCTTGTAACGTTATCTTCATGCAGTCTGGAAGTTCTTTCAATGCTGTCATATCCCATCTGAAACAAAAACAGATATATGATAGAATATTTCAATTTCAGTAGCTTTCTTTAGGGCTATAACTTCAGTGCTGTGCATTAAATTTAATGCATGGCACTAAGCTGGCCACTGTCAAGATTCAAAGTGATTGTCAGATTTGATCTCAACCACCCGCTTTGCTTTCTTTTTTTTTTTTCAGCCGGTGTAGTTCAAAAAGAAAAAAAGCAAAACAGGTGGTCAAGATCGAATCTCAACCACAAGATTTCATCTTCACCATTGCATCTCAGTATAATTAATCATAAAAGGAAAAGTTTAGTAACCTCTCAACTGCATTAGTGAAAAACTCAAGTTCTTCAATCGAGCCATAGATATCATAAATGTCATCTATTATTAGAACCAAATTCATCACTTTTGTAAGCCACATTCTACAACGCTCATATTGGGGCTCATACGTAATCCCCAAACTAAACAAGAAACTCTCCACTAGCCGGTCCCTTGCAAAGTTAACTTTCGTCATTAAACCAAGATTTTGCCACCACCTAATAAAGCAAGTGATTCAATTAGTGCGAGTCATAATGGTTAGAGAAATACACTGAGACATGTCTCAATCATACCTTGATGCATTTCCAAGATCTCTCTGATGTACTGCTTGGACCCTGTTGAAGTCCAGCTTGGCCAATTCAAGAATTATAGGATTCATATTCTCTTGATGCCGGTATACATCAATAAACCACCTTGTCTCTGCCCTAGGCATCCTCCAGTGCAGAGGAACTTCCAAAGAATGCTTCACTTGGGCATTTAAACTTGAGTCTTTATAATCCTTCATCATCTCCTCAAGATATCTCTTGGTGAAGTCTCTGGCTTCATCCAAGAGGCTTTCATCTTCAGTACCGAGGTATGAAGCTTCATACAAGCTCAGCATTCCCATACTGTCATCACAGAGGTACTCATGGAACTTTCCTTTTCCATCCATGAATCTATTAAACACATCTGCAATCATGCATAAAAGACCTCTAAAGATTTAAATAACGCACTCAAAACCAACCTTTAAACAGTGCTACTTACCTTGGGAGACCAGATATCCATGTTGCCTAAGAAGCCTGAAATGAAGAGCAGTTGAGCATAAATCATGATCCTTGATAAACTCTTTTGCTTTACTATTATTGTATATGGCTCGCAAGATTCGGTCCATCTCTTCATTGAAGAGGTGTCCCAAGCCCAGCCTTTGCAAGACATGGATCAACTTGAGCTGAGCCACTGGTTCAACCTCCTCATTTAACATAACGCTGACATCTTCCCTGAGTTCCTCAGCTCTTGATCTGAATGTGTCATCCTACATGTATAAAATCAAGAAAACCAACATGAGATAACTGGATATTGACTTCTGCAACTTAAGATAATTACTTACCACATAATCACTATGTAAGGACTGGAGGAAATTATGGTCCCAAATGGTTGGTTGATAGACAAGTGATGGCTTATAGTCTTCCACTTGGGATTCGATGCTAGCCTTGGCAACCCATCTGGTTTTGGAATTTAATCGTAGATGGCGTGGATCTCGTAGTATGGCAGCTGATATCGTAGGAGACTTTGAAAAATTGAAGGGGGTGTTGAAAGCGTAAAGTTGAAGGGCCATTTCTTTAACACACTACCGTTTGCTGCATGGTTTGGCCTGACTGCTATAGTTATATATTATACAAAGAAGGGCCACCTCTCAAGTTGGAAGGCAAGTTGTAAAGTTCGAATTTAGAACCACTGAAAAGAAAGTGAGAAGACTGATAACAACTGAACGAAATTTAGGAACATGGCAATTACAATACAGAGAGTGCCCGAGGCTTGTATCGCAATACTTTACAAGTGATCACCATCAATGAAGATGACAAACAGAAGTAAGCTGACGATATCTACACATATATAGAACTGCCAATAAAGATGACAAATTAAATTAGGGGACGATCGAGAAGTTGAGGTGTTTGAGTTATACCCAAGTTATACCCAACTTATGTTGAGATACTCAAGTTATACCCAACTTATTGTTGATGTATTTTGAGTCATACCCAACTTATGTTGAAGTACTCAAGTTATACCCAACTTATTGTTGAGGTATTTGAGACATACCCAACTTATGTTGTGGTACTCAAGTTATACCCAACTTATTGTTGAGGTATTTGAGTCATATCCAACTTGTGTTCTAATATGGATCATCAGATTAGTTACGATCTAACGGTGTAATGGTTCTTTGTGAGAGAGTCCAATTACCAATAAAACTCAATATTATTTTTTAAATACTAGCTGGAAACAACGGTTTAGGTATTCCAATCTAGATACTCAGGGTGTAATGCTTTAAGCAACCTTGTGCTTAAACCCTAACCTTAACAATCTTAAAGCATTAGATTTTCTAGAGAAGTTTTTGTTCGATAAAGTCGAGTGATCGAACGCTGCTCGAAGTTATTTGCAATCTACAGTGAGTAACCCTTCCATACAAGTAAGTGGCTCCCTCCATCTTTATTGATTTCTTTTTTATGGAACTAATTTATTTCGTTCTTAGGGTTCGAATGAATGATATTATTGGCGGAAAAATTTGATAATCCACCTCTCTCGTTTTTCAAAAATTAATTACTTTATGTTTCTATCATGTAACGTTATCTTTGCTTTGAAAAAGAAGAAATCACGCCTCATGATTACTTGAAAGGAAGTTTTTACAGACTCACTTTTCGAATCACGTTGGCTTTACTCGGTTTTTGAGAATTGCAGCAGAAGATTTGAGACGGAATCCGGATCATCTCCCCGACGACTTTACCACCACAAATCATGTGGGACCCACAGGTAAAAAAAAAACCCCATCACCCAACCTCTTGGTCCCCCTGTATTTATGTTGGTAAAGTTGTTGGGTCTGTGCTCCCTCGACAGGTAGCTGATCCAGACTCTTTGAGACTTTGCTTTCTTAAATCAAAGCAAAAGTCTTGCCAGACTATTTTGTTAGATGACATCACCTCTCTTGTTCTATTCTCAGCAAAATCTATTCAATTTAGATTATAAAACCAGATGGTTATAAATTGCCTTGGAAAAGTAGGTAAAGCTGCTCTCTTACTTCATTGCCAGAATAAGATTTGTTTATTTGTTTTATTTTTTGAAAAGAAAAGTAAGATTTGACATGCTTTAACCTTTTTAATGATGATTATTTTGTAAGTCATGTTATTCTCAGTCATATGGTGTTGTAATTCGATAGTTTATAGAATTTTGATTACATTTTGAGTAATTCTATATGCTAGTTCGAGATTTGAGAATTGCATTAACACCTATTTCATTTATGGAATTTTGTAAACTTTGTCAAAATTTGACGATGTTTATTTTTCCAATTCTCTGGTGAAAGGGTAATTCTTATTATCTGTATCTTATTTGATTAACTGTATTTATTATATTCAGGATTATAATGGATGTTGTTCAAATTGATATGGTCAAACTACAGACTTTTAATGGATTTGAATTTAATACCTGGAAAAGAAAGACACAATTTGGATTAAAGTTTCTAAATGTGTTTTATACGATACAAACCTCTTTTGAAGATACTGTTGAGAAAATTGATGAATTACAATGGACAAAAGATGAGGATTTTTGCAGAGACTATTTGTTGAATGTCCTGTCATAATGACTTGTAGAAACCTATAGCAGGTTTGAAAATGCTAAAGAAATATGGGACAACCTGGATGCTCAATATAAGGAGGAAAAATTGTCCAAAATTCATATAGTGGATAAATTCATGGACTTCAAATTTGTTGAAGACAAAGAAATACTCCCTCAAGTTACAAATCTTGAAAACCTAAGATCCAAACTAGTCACAGAAAAAATAAATGTTTGTGATCAATTTCTTGTTGGGGCAATTATTTATAAGTTACCATCGACTTGACACTCATTTAAAACTGAGATATATAGGAAAAAGGTACAGGTGGGGCTGGATGATCTCAACGGTTCATACGAATCGAAGATGAGAATAAACTTAGAAATAACTTGGAGATGGTGAATAGACAAAAATCTTTTGTGAATAGGGTCACTCATCCCAAGCATAATTCTAAGCAAACCAAGCCACACAAAAGTGAACACAAGAAGTTGGAGGCCAAAAAGACTATCTTAAACAAGAAGAAGAGCAAGTGCCACAATTGTGAAAAATGGGGACACTATGCGGTTGACTGTAGATTATCAAAAACGAATGGACACACTAAAAAGAAAAAAGTCAACATGATGATTGATAACACTGAGCCTAGACACTTTGTAGCCATGGTGGGCACAAAAGAGGTCAAGACCAATACTTCTTTAGATTGGTGGTTGGACTCAGGAGCTACATGTCATGTTTGTCACAATAAGAACTTGTTAACTGACAACACTGAGGTTTCAGAGACTATAACAGTTGCAAATGGAGCATCAGCCATGGTAACCCAGAAAGGAATTGTAAATCTGATTCTATCTTCAGGTAAGAGACTAACTTTAAAAGATGTTAAAGTAGTTCCTACTTTAGAAAATAATTTAATTTCACTTAGCCTTTTATGCAATGTTCGTATGTGTATTTCATTTCATAGTGGTAGCGTAAATTTATCTGTTAAGTCTCACTACTTTGGACGTGCTTATCTAATTAATGGTATGTATAAACTAAGTTTAGGAAATGAGACCATAAACTATACTAGTTCAAGCTTAATTGATCCTAATACATTGCATTGTATATTGAGACATGTGAACTATAGGAAGATGGTTCAGTTTTCCAAAATTTATAATATACCATTAGATACATCTAAAGGTTTTAACAGATGTGAAGTGTGTGCCCAAACAAAAATTACTAGAAAACCTTTTTGTCAGGTTTCTAGAAGCACACAACTTTTAGAATTAATACATTTTGATCTTTGTGATTTTAAAAATTTCACAACTCAAGGAGGACGGAAGTATTTAATTACTTTTATAGACAATTTCTCTAGAAATTGTCATATTTATCTGTTAAAATCAAAAGATGAAGCATTTGAAAATTTCAAAATTTTTAAGAGTAGAGTTGAAAATCAGTTAAACTTGAAAATTAAACGACTTAGAAGTGATAGAAGAGGTGAATATTCTTTGACAGAGTTCAAAACTTTTTGTGCCTCTAAAGGTATAATTTTTTAAACTACTGCACTTTACTCACCCCAATCAAATGGCATAGCTGAATGTAAAAACAAGACATTAACAGAAATGTTGAACTTTATGTCGTTGACTGCTGACATGCCTTCCTGTTATTGGGGAGAAGCAGCACTAACTGCAAATCACATTCTAAACATGTTACCACACTCAAAATTGACTGAGACTCCATATGAACTATGGCATAAACATCTTTGTAGAATTGACCTCTTAAAGACCTAGGGTTGTACTGCTTATGTAAGGATACAAGACCCAAAAGATCAAAGGTGGGACCTAGAACAAACATTTGTGTATACCTCTAGGATGTGCAGAAGATAGTGCTGCAGACTGGTTCTTGGATCTATCAACCAATGTGGTGATAGAATCTAGGGATGTAGTGTTCTTTGAAGATAAATTTCTTCGAAATCAAGGCATGACCTTACCAGGTTTAACAGAAATGATTTCGGAATCGATTATGGAATCTGAACCAATTACTTTTGACACTAATCCCAGTTTGATCCTTGAATCAGAACTTAGGCGTACTTCTAAAAGATATAGAATACCCAAAGATTTTTGTGATGACTATATAACCTACCATTTAGAGAATGATCCATCTACCTATAAGGAAGCAATGAGATCTAGGGATTCTTTGCTATGGACAGAGGCAACTGATGATGAGATGCACTTTCTATAACAAAATAATACATGGACTTTAGCTGATTTACCTAAATGTGTCAAATGAGTAGGTTGTAAATGGGTATTGAAGAAGAAACTAAATCTTAATGGATCTGTAGCTCGGTACAAAGCACTGGGCTATACTCAAGTCAGTGGGGGTGGATTACTTTGATATCTACTCATCGGTCTGCCATCTAGCCACGATTAGAATTCTTCTTGCTTTGGCATCTATTGAGCACTATGTTGTGCATCAAATAGATGTAAAAACAACATTTTTCAATGGAGACCTAACTGAAGAAATTTACAAGAACCAACCTGAAGCGTATGTCATGAAAGGTCTCGAACATAAGGTTTGTAAACTAAACAAATCTTTATATGGTCTTGAACAAACACCTAAATTATGGTATAAAATTTTTGACAAAACAGTAAAGAGATTTGGGTTTCAAACTAGTAACTCTGATAAATGCCTTTACTATAAGTCTATGTCGAATAAGGTTGTAATTATTTGCTTGTATGTAGACGACATGTTGATTCTTGGTTCTGATCATTTTGTAGTGAGTGACATCAAAGAAACCTTAACTAAACAATTTGATATGACGGATCTTGGTGTTTCTTAATATGAAAGTAAGTTTTTTCTGAGCAAGGAATTACCCTTAGCCAATCCAATTATATCGAAAAACTACTTTCTAGATGGGGATACAGTGGATGCAAACCGGTGAAAACACCATATGATTATAACAAAAAGCTTGTACCGAATAATGGTAAAGCTGTGAATCAGTCAGAATATTCTAAACTGGTTGGTAGTCTCATGTATGCAATGAGTTGCACTATGCCAGACATAGCCTATACAGTAAGCATGCTGAGGCGCTTCACATGTAATCCTAGTACAGAGCATTGGACTGCCCTCGAAAAGTTAATAAAATGTCTTAAAGGTATTACAAACTATAACATTTGCTATACTAGACATCCTCCAATTTTGGAAGGATATTCTTATGCATCATAGTGCTCAGTTATAGGAAACATCAAATCCACTAGTGGTTATATTTTTACACTAGGTGGAGCAACAGTTGTATGGAAATCTAAGAGACAGACTTGTATTGCTTTGAGCTCTATGGAATCAGAATTATATTCTCTAGCTTCACATGATGGGATGAGGCAGAGTGGATAAGAGATTTGATCCTGGATATTTCATTGGTTAACTTGAAGGTAACCTCTTTGAGTTTGTTCCGTGATAATCAAGCAACGACAATGATAGCCAATAATTCACTCTATAATAGTAAGAAGAGACAAAGTAGGCTAAGATAGGCCGTGCTGAATTATCTTATTGAACAAGGAGTGATCTCTTTGATTGATGTAAGATTAAAGAAGAACATGGCAGATGCCCTTACCAAGGAATTAGACAAAGATCGAACATTCAAAATTGTGGGGGAAATGGGGATAAAGACCATATAGGTAGGTCTTAATCCAAAAATTCGGTGTTATTTTGAATTGTTTCGAATATGATCTAGCCATTGTTAGCATTTATAACAATATACATATTTCAGATAATTTGGTAAGAGTGTGGAGTATAAAGATTTGTGAAGTCATTCCACATTGATGATATAGCAACCTTTATATGAAGCGTGATTATCTTATTATTCCAAACAAGAAATATGAAAATTGTTAATATGTTTCAATGATGTTATTGTTATCTTTATATTATTCCACATCTGATGATCTGTCTTCCATAGAAAGATCTGTCATTCCAATTTTGATGATACAATCGACAACTATGTTGGACAAGATAATTATAACATTCCAAATAGAAACATGAAATGGTTCTTTGTAAAATAAACCATTTAAATCTTGTTCTTGTATGTAAACTTGATGAGAATGCAAATGTTTTTTTAGTCATTATGTGGAAATATACTAAGTTTTTTTGGTAGAACTAGATACTCATATATATATATATATATATATATAGCTAAATGATTGGATTCATATTCTTATGAAATTCATTGACAACTTATAGGAAATGATGAAAATGGAGGAGAGTATCTTAATCTGGAGGTCGATGAGGATGATTTACTTGATGAGTAAAATCCTCAAGGCTACAAGGAACTATTAATTGTCCATACAAATTAAATAGTTTATGTAGAACCTTAATTTGGTTTTATTTTGTTTAGATTTATTCTAAAACTAATGATTCTGGTTTAAAGTATTCATTTGAATTTAATTGGATATTATTCAATTTTTGAAAGTTATAAATGATTCTGTATTGAGTTTGAACATTACATTTCTGGGACTAATGCTAGAATCATATATAGAATATATGAGGTACTCAAGTTATACTCAACTTATTGTTGAGGTATTTAAGTCATACCCAACTTATGTTCTAATATGGACCATCAAATTAGTTACGATTTAACGGTGTAATGGGCCTTTGTGGGAGAGTCCAATTACCAATAGAACTCAGTATTATTCTATAAATACTAGCTGGAAGCAACGATCTGGGTATTCCAATCTAGATACTCAGGGTGTAATGCCATAAGCAATCTCGTGTTTAAACCCCTAACCCTAACATGAGATTCATACACGACATCCACTCTTAACGTACGACGCCTTGGGTTTCAATTATTTGGGATCATGTTCAGTCTCTATGCTGTGTTGAACTTGATTGATGTGCATTAAATGCCCAGCGTTGCCTATGGTTGAGTTTCGATTTCCACTGTAGGTAGCACAGAGTTGCACATGTAATGTGCAACATTGAAGTGAAACCGTTGTATGCTGGCAGAGTACTCCAACCTCAGTGATTTTTATTTATTTTTAGTTTCTTGAGGCAAAAGAATTAGAAGGACAATTCATTTCCACCATAGAAATGGAAAAGAGATTGATCCACATTCTTTGTTATTCCTTTCCCTAATTCCTTACAATTCCCTCCTAGGATTGTGCCATGTGGCATTAAGTAATCCAATGGTCACCCAATTCAAACTAGAGTTTATATAAAATTCAAATTTAGTTTGAATTGGGTAACCATTGGATTACTTAATGCCACATGGCACAATCCTAGGAGGAAATTGTAGCGAATTTTAAGAAAAGAAATTATAGAGGATGTGAATCCGAGATGCTATAATTTTATGGGTGTCATACTTCGCATGGATATTTTTTCCGTAAAATGTAATTTTATATTAAAAACAAAAAATAATCATAGTATCAAGATAATTTAATAAGTTATAAAGAAACAAACACTAACAAGTTATAAAGAAATAAAAAAACACTCATTCTTGCAACATCGATCGCTACCAATACACCCATTTTCAATGGTTTCTCTTGATTTTCAAAAATCGTGCAAAGCACTCAAAGCAGATCCTAGAAAATACAAGACAAGGCAAGAAACCACACATCTTCAATTGATCTTTTTTTTTTTTTTTTTTTTTTTTTTTTTTGGAAAAGGTAGCCTCATATTAAGACAAAAAAGTAAAATTACAATCTGAAGTAGGTCCTACCATTGGCGTCGTCCCTAACGATAAGAACAAGTGTCTTAGGTAAGGACCCAGGAGTAAAGAAAATTTCAGGTACAGAAGGGTGTAACCCTGCCAAAAAGTCAGCCCCCCTATTAAGTTCATGCACTGCATGATGAAAAACACAATTTTGGAAGCCCGCTGCCACCTCTTGGATATCCCCGATCAGTTCCGTGACATACCAAGGAGCTTTATACAGACCCAATATCATGGCGATAGCCCCCCAAGAGTCCGATCGGACTTGCATCAACAGTATGGCTTGCTCAGCCCAACACCAACCCTCTGTGGATAGCAACTAACTCCATTTGAAGGATATTTTTCTCAAGAAAACCACCAGCAGCCGCAAAGACAACATTACCAAGTGAGTCCCTGGCAAGAATACCATAGCCACCCCGATCCTCAACAACGGAACCATCACAGTTTATCACAATCCAACCACTGGGTAGTCTATTCCAACGGAGCGCACGCTGAATATAATGATGAAGAAAATCTGCCCGAAACTTCCAACGGTGAAAAAAAGATCTGTTGCTATCGGAATCAGGGATCCGGAGAAGCTCACTAGAGAACTGCAGTCTAGTATCATGAATGATGCAATGAAGAATCACAGTGTGAGGCTCAGATATTTCAAAGAAGATTCGGGTGTTTCTCTGCATCCAAACTCTATAAATGAGGTTGCAAAAGCTAAAACGGTGAATCTTGCCTACCACATCCTTCTGATTAAAATGACTTGATACCCACTCAATTTCCTCCTTCCATCGAGATCGATCGCTTTGACAAAACCCGTTTAATCGAAGGAGCTCATTCCAGATGGATCTAGAGAAGGTACAATTGAAGAAAAGATGGTCGTGTGTCTCCACATCAGCATTGCAAAGGACACATTGGGGATCATCAGTGATACCCCAATACATCAAATGGTGCCTAACCGGAAGGCGTTGATGTGCTGCAAGCCAAGCAGTGAAGCTATAGCGAGAAGGAGCCGCTGAGCACCAAATGAGGGACCACCAATTAATAGAGGGTGCATGCTCCCTAATCGCTTTGTAAGCACTCTTCAAGGAATAAGAGCCGTTGGTGGTAGTGGTCCAAATCAAGGTATCATTCTGGATCCTTTGCCAAGTTTTGATAGACATAATTTCTTCCCATCTTTGACTGATCAGCCCATCATTTTTCGGGTTAATCCAAGCTCCATCATTATCTCGTAGCACAGAAACTTTGTCTAAATGGTTGTGGCCAAGTGCCTCAACTATCAACGACCCACGGGAAGCAAGTGGACCATTCGGCAACCATGGGTCATGCCAAAGCATGACTTGTTCTCCATTCTTAATTAAAAAGCGAGTGCAAGAGTGCAAACAAGATCGAAGGCTAAAAATAATCCGATGAGTATAGGAATAGTTTTGAGGGATGTAAACTGACTAAAATGAATTATCTACAAGCCAACGAGCATTCACATAGGTGCACCAAATGGAAGGGGCATGATAAGCAAGAGGCCAAGCATGGCGAAGCAGGGCTGCCCGATTCCAATCCTCAAGCCGTCTCAGGCCAAGTCCACCCTCAGACTGAGGTTTACAGATCATATGCCAAGACACCCGATAAGAGCCCGACCCATTAAACCCTTTCCAAAGGAATTTGCTGAAGATAGATTCAAGCCGATTAATGGTCGTCTTGGGAAAGGCGAGAGCACCAAGCCAATAGCCAACAACGCCGAATAAGACAGACCGGATGAGGGTGAGACGACCACCATAAGACAATTCTACTAATGAGAGGGGAGAAGTCATCACTGTGCAAAGACCTAGATGACAAGAGGATGCCCAGATAACGAACGGGGAATGTACCATGCGAGAATCTCAAGACTTGATCCATCACCACAATCATATCCTGAGGAACATTGCAATAGTACAATTGAGATTTTTCTCTATTGATAGTAAGGCCATATTGACTAGAAAACCCAGCGAAAAGATGATCAAAAGTATTGGTAGTCTTCTCGTTGGCCTTCCCGAAAATGAAGAGATCATCAGCAAAGCTAATGGACGTAATGCGCGGGTTTTCACAGTGAAGATGATAATCAAACTCACCATTGATTGCAGCATCAGAGATAGAGTCCAAGAAGACTTGAAGAACTATATTGAAAAGCATGGGGGACATAGGACATCCTTGCCAAAGACCCCGATTCGCATAAAAGCGGGAAGATTGGGCACCATTAAGAAAAATTACATAGCTCGGATCCATCACACACCTTGAAATCCAAGAGATAAAGAGAGGGGGGAAGTTGAGTCGCTGGAGGAGCATGAAGAGGTAACTCCATTGGACTGAGTCATAAGCCTTTCGAAGGTCAATCTTAGTAGCAAAACGAGCCTGGCCCCTTTGAATATGATAATCATGGATGACTTCCCTGCACAGGAGAATGTTATCAGAAACATGACGACCCTCCATAAAGGCATTTCGGTTAAACCCCACCACCTTGTTCAAGATCCTCTTTAAGCGGTTTGCCAGAAGTTTGGCTATGAACCTGTAAATCTGACTGTTGACTGCTATTGGGCGAAAATCACCAAAAGAATTCTGCACATCCCCCTTTGGAATGAGAGTGAGATGAGAAAGCTTCAACATATCGGGCATCAGAAGAGTTCGGAAGAAGTCTTGAATAGCGGCACAAACATCAAGGCCAATAATGTGCCAAGTTTTTTTGAAAAATACAACATTAAACCCATCCGTCCCAGGGGCACTATGCTCATCTGCAGCCATGATGACAGTTTTTATTTCCTAGATTGAAAAGGGCTTGATCAAAGAATCAACTTCATCATTAGACAAGATTCTATCATCACTAGGATTTAAGTGGTTGCAGAGAATGGGGGGTGAACCACTAAAAGCATTCTCAAAGTGGTTAACCGCCTCGTTGCAAATCTCATCCTCATTTGTGAGCCATCTTCCATTAGAATCCTGAATTTGGGTAACCTTGTTGCAAGCACACCGATTAGTGAGAGACCGATGAAAAAATTCCGTGTTACCATCGCCTTCTTTGAGCCAAGTTGCTCTAGATTTTTGTCGAAGCTCAGACTCACGGGCATTAAGAAGTTTATGGAGAACTTTAACTTCATGTCGCTCTCTCTCCAATAGGGATGGATCAAGAGGGGACATTTGAAGATAATGTTGGGTCGAGTCGAGGTTCTCACGAGCATTCTCAATTTGACCATCTAGATTAGAGAAGGTGCGGCGACTCCAAGATTTGAGTTCGTCTTTAAGAGCACGCAATTTAGCCATTAGAGAAAAAAGCGGGGAGCCTGAAACTTGGCGATGCCAAACATGCTGGACGAGAGCAAAAAAAATCAGAATGTTCTACCCAGTGATTATAGAAGTAAAATTGCTTACCCCTAATAAGAGGATGCTGCCCTAAACTTACGATCATGGGGGAATGATCCGCGGTTTTGAAAAATAGCAGAGGAAGAGGAGAAAGACATTAACCACCATTCATTGCAAAGGACATGATCGATCTTGGAAGAGATGCGATCATCCCTAAAGTGCAGATTGCACCAAGTGAAGAAGTTTCCTGAACAGGGAACCTCGATGAGTTCACAATCCATGATACAATTGCACATTGGACTAAGCTTACAATCGCCATACACCAAACCTCCAGACTTCTCAGTGGGGTTCTTACAAGCATTGAAGTCATGTGAAACCCAGCCCTAACCTTGACCCGGAAACCTTGTTGTTTGTAGGTCCGATGACCAGTAAAGTAAATCACTTTGGCCATCCCGGAGACTTGGTGTCGCTTGAATCCATGAAGTTGATGATGAGGTTCTATTTATGGACGCATCCGATGAAGATCTAATTAGTTGATGGACTTGGAGTGCTCTCAATCTTGGTTTGAAGGCATTTCTACCTATTAGGTAAGTCACTTGACTTGGGTGCAACCCCTTTAGGTTTGGATTTGTGACCTTAATTCCCTGTTTTGGCCTTGCGTTTCGTTGTGGGCGTACATCCCTCCCATAGTCTGTTTTGGCTTGGTTGATTCTTGCTCTTTTGACTGAGTCCCTTGTTTTGCTGCCTCCACCCTCGCGCCGCCTCTGCAGTCATCTCTCTTGATCCTTGGTGTTTTCTTGCGGATCTTCGTCGGAACTCTTCTTTTTGCTCGGTATGTCTACTCTCTTCTTCTCCTCCATCTTTGTTTTTCTTTCCTTTTGAGTTGAGCGGGATCTATCCTCTTTGCCATCTCTGACTGTTCTCATGATCATCCTGGTTTGGCTGCAATGATCTTAACCATGATCATTGCAGCTTTTGAGGATTCATGATCAAACCATGATTTAATCTCTGTTAATCTTCTAATCTGATTCGATCTCTTTGGATCTTCTTTCATTGATCATGTTGTGTTATGGTTGTGTTTTCTTTCCATGATCCATAATCCATGATTCTAGTTGTTCTCTTCTACCTTACTATGTGTTCTTCATGATGCATGTAGTTCATATTGGTAGGTTTTATTTCTTATTAGATTTATGCTTCTAAGCCTTATTCCATGAACCTATGCATGTTTTCATGTTTTCTTCAGCAATGATCCATCCTCCTATAGTTCTTGTCCTTGTTTTCTATTTCAAATTCATCAGATCCATGTTTGGTTAATTATGGTAACTTTTTGTTTCCTAATTTGGATCTTGATATCTTGATTTGATTAGTGTTTTGAGGTCCCCTATATGCTAGTACTCTGTGTAGTCTACCCCTTGATTAGTACCCTTTTGAACCACCAATTCGGTTTCATATCTTACTCTGATTTTATAGGCTATCGTCTGCATTGGTCGATTTGGTCTGGACCACTCGACCAATCCACTCGACCTGGTCGCTCGTTGTCTGCTTGGTGTTTTGTATATTTTCTGTTAGGGATCTTTCCTATATGTTGTATATCTTGTTTAGGACCTTCTTCTCGTTTGCCAAGACCTTACTTGATTTCTTAGGATCCTTTTCAGTTATGGTGGATGGTTATTTCCTTAATTACATAGATAGCATGAATCTAGTTTCTATATTTGAATATCATGAATATGTTTCCTAAATTAGATTCTTACAATGATATACTACTGTGTATACTTTGATTACGTGCATTACTTATTCATATTGAATTGATTCATGTATGATTTACTTACCAATGTTATACAAGTGATTGTAATTGATTTCTTTCCATATATGTAGTTACCATATATGTGATGATATGATTGATGCATGTGTTGCTTCGTTGGTTTGGGGAGAGGTGTCCTTTCGACACTTCGTCCTTGGACTACTACGGGAATATTTGGGATGTTTCCGGAGATGCCCTCTGGACACCTTCCTACTGTTGGATGACATATCTAGGATTGTCTAGTAGTGTTTGGCTAGGATGTCCTGTTATGTCGACCCTAATCGGAGGGTATTGAGACCCGACCCGTGGTAGCATGGGGATTCTGGGCGCTCGCCGGTCCCCCGTGGAGGCGGGTCCTTGTGGGGGCCTTTTTGGTAGGGTTGCTATGGTTAGACTTGGGCTCACGGGCGCTTGCCGTCCAACCCGTGAGGGCGTGAGAGCTTCCCGTTTACCATTGTGGTGTCAATAGGTTGTGGTCGTGTCCGGTTGGTCGTGCCTGGATCGCGCTCTAGTGTGGGTCGAGGATCGTCGGCAGGATGGAAGTATCTCGGATCGACTTGATGTCCAGTAGAGACTTGCTTTGGCTAGGTTTTACCGCATGCGCCGTTTATACCAATGGTTGTGAGAGGTGTGTTGCTTACCCCGCAGGTTTGTCGAGGATGGGACCCATTCCAATCGGCTGCTCAAGACCGGTGAAATGATCCGTGAGAGAATCCAAGATATCTTAAATGGTTGAGGATGTGGTGGACTTCCTAAAGAGGTACGTGCTATGACTTAAAGCATGTCCGCAATAGAGACCACTCCATAGAGTTAGATTCATTCATTCATTGTTTGTCTCATATCATATTGCATTTATGTTTGTTCGGAATCCCGCCATTTATGTTATTATGGTTTTAACGCCTTCCGGGTTTCTTTGAAACTCATTCCTTTATTGTACAATGTTGTTAGACTATCCTGCGGTCCGAGTACTATGCGTTCCTATGAAGAAGCGCAAGGCGAAGAGACATATCTCCGGAAGGTGATTGCGGTTACCACAATTACTCGAAGATCCCGCGAGTGGTTATGCTCCGTCGATGCTTAGTCCGACCATCGAGTGGGCGTCCTTGTGCTATTTATGAGATCTATACCTCGGATGTTGTCTATAAAGTGGAGAATAATTTAGTTACCCAATGTACTGCTACGGGATTAGATTTTGTCTAGTTTATTCTTTAGAGCTACTTTTCCGCGGATGTAAAGTGGGATTTTGCTTCACTTTACTTATCCGTTTGATACTCGATTATATCTATTATTCGTTCGTTTATGATTCATTCTTTCATTATTGGATCTATGGTTTATCTTCCGCACTCTTGTTATGATTGTTCATGATTATGTTATTGTTTATGTGGGAGGTTGATCACTCGATACCTGATCTTCGGGCTGTGGATCACACTCTCGGGTATGCCAGATAGGGTACCGGCTGGGAGGGCGTGTGAAGTCACCTAAAAGGAGCCAAGGATAAGAAGGAGGGGGAATCAGCTGATGAAGGCACACCCATAGGTTGTCATGTTCTGCATCAACATTAGCCCCATAGACGAAGGTGATAGCAAAAAGTTGCATGGTATGCTTGAATGTTACCATGGTATGGATGAGTTGGTCCGTGATGAGAAGGGATTCACGACCACGTCATTCTCACACCAAAGCAACCAAATCCTACCGTTAATGGCAGAACAATAATTGTGCAGAATATTCCACTTGTTGCCGAATTGATAAGATGCCATATCAAAATTACCCATCTTAATATGAGTTTCCATAAGAGCAAAAAATTGATAGTTTATTGGAGATGGCCCAATCAATCACAGCCCTACATTTTCCGGGGTTGGATAACCCTCGAAGATTCCAAGCAGCCACCTTAATCATGGTTACTATTAATGGGAAGGTTGGAGTTTTTGCCAGAAGGACTCCGCTCACGAACTCGGCCATTTATATCGCCAATTACCATACTTGTCTTAGGGTTGGTCTGACCAGAAATAGAAGGAGAATGATTACTTTGTAGGAGATGTTTGGCTGACTCAACACCTGCATCAAAAAATGCGGGATTATGGCTTCTCTTTGGTCTAGCTACGGCACGACTTCCTTTGTTTTGTTGAGACGATCCAACTGGAGCACTAGATTTATGGAGATCAAAGTTAGGAATACTTGCCACGGCATCTTCAATGGAATGCGAGAATTGGAAGGGAATCTTAGAATCAACTTTATTTGAAAAATCCTTCTCATTCGCAATGGTAGGAATTGCATTAATAGGAATCAACGCCAATTGTTCAGCAAAAGAGACAGCTGGAGGTGCCATTAAAGGAAGACCGTGAGATCCAATGTTGGAATTACCACTATTAACATTACTCCTTCCTTGTGGAGTAGTGACATCACTAGCAACGGCCACATTAAGGGAAGATGGTGTCAAAATTCTAGGTGGATATTCACCACGTGATTGCAAATATCCATATTAGAGTTGCCATTGACTTGCCCATTTGTTATCTCCATCCGATCATCTTGTGATCGGCGCATATTCCTGATAAGCATGCATTAACCATTATTTATTTGATTTAATTCCCCATACTTATTTAATTAAAGAGATCTAATTGAGTATTTTTGTGTATTTCTCAGGAATAAGGAGATTTTGGATATTAGAGATAATATGGAGTAAAGTTGGCAAATATATTAGATATTGGTGGATTTTAAATCATGGCATTCAATCTTGCTGCTCAAGAAATCATGAAAAGTGAGATCTTAGCCAAATTGGAAATAGGTGGAGGTCTAAGGAACAAAATTGGTAATAAATCTGAAAATCGGGTAAACAAACCTACCTTCAGTATTTTGGGCATATCTCTCTCGTATGAGCTTGGATTTTGATGATTCAAGATGATATAGAACGATATTGAAAATATCTACAACTTTCCAGTTTTGAGTTTTTCCAAATTCTGAAAGAATAAAGGTCAATCGACGGGTAAAGAGAGGGGATTCATTGTGTGCGGGAGACATAAAAGAGAAGCCAACCACAGAAAAGAGGACGGCGAATGCGGCTCTCATCTCTCTCATGGCTGAAGAAGAAGACCACATCTCTCTCTCTCCCTATGTTTCATCTTTATTTTTCTTATGAACTTTGTAATAATGAGTAGCTAGTTCCTTTGCTTTGGGATGTAGATGAACCATGTTTATTTCATTAAGTTGATTGTTCTATATCTTCTAGTTGATTGTGTTTGATTTTGGCCAAAGATGTTCTATAACTCAGCGAACTAAGCGTGCCAAGCTTCCGTGAAGGACGATAGTCTTGCGAAGATAGGGCATATCTAGGAAGACCATCCCTAATTTACTTTGAAGTGTAGAGTTATATCGATTAGGGAAAAGCATTGGGGATTCGAAATCCCAAAGATCTTCACATACTCATAGTTAACGTTTTTGCATTAATTAATAGATTTAGTTTAATTTAGTTTTGTTGAATTCAATCTTAGTAACTTAGCCTTTTAGTTCCCCATAGTTCGACTCCATACTTTCTGCTTGCTAGATTAGTATAGGATTTTATTTTTGATTGGTTAGCGACACGATCAATTCCTAGAGTCTGAATTGGTATGATTCTGTGTATGGGAACCACCTTCCTGAATAGGATTGTTCACATTATCAGCCAACGTGGAGTTTCCGGAATTATCGCCACCTTTCTTAGGGGTTGGTTTCTTCCGTCGCGAACGGCGGTCGGAGACTATCCATTGCTCACCGGGAATTGGAGCAATTGGTTGAGTAGTTACTGGAGTAGTTTCTGTTAGTGGCACAAGCTTAGAGCATTTGTTGTCATGGTGTCCAAAAACATAGCAGTGAGAACAAACGGGAGGAGCCCAATCGTATTCTGTTGTGAAAAAGTACAACGCAAGTGTACTCTGTCGTAACAAGTAATATAATGATAAAAGATCAATCCCTCGAAGACTATAGATTAAGTACCAAATTAATTATACCAATTTTATTTGAATAAATAATAAGGAAGATAATAATTTCTAGACTATATTGCAAATTGAAAGTTAAATTGAGATTATTAATTGCTAAAGACCTAGGGGTCAGATTTCACCATAACTAAGCATTCCCACCCTCTTATCCCTCTTTATAATTTGAGAAATATTTTCCTGATTGATAGTCGAGATTCCCTTCCCTATCTACTAGTCTCTCTCGAGTACTAATAGAAATTCCCTCAATTGCTAACCCACTATATTTCTATGTGGGTTACAACAACTGAGAAATCATTAAATTCTATGGATCCCCATGTAACAACTACACAAACCATGTAAGTATATCTCTATCCTACATGTAATTCATGGCTTTTACTCCAATGAACTAGACACATAAATCCCCTCTCAGTTCATTATGATTAACAAATCAGTTGATTAGTGGCCAATTAATCAAAAGCATGAAGAATAGAAGTAAAAACTCAATCAAAGGAAACAATATTCAAAATTATATTGATGAATTCAAGAGTGGGAATTCAAAGATAGGCTACATCTGATCCCTAGAAAAACCAAATTAGTTCATACTAGAAACTAAAAACATTACAGAGGAGTTCAAGAACATTGAAAGAAGATGAAGAAAAACTTATTCCCAAGCTTCAGATCTCCAAAGCCATCCAACGTCTTCTGGTTCGACCTCCACGCTCTTCCAAAGCTCCCAAAAACGTCATCCCTCTTTCTGGAGTTTGCTCTCCTTTTATAGATTAATTAAACTCAGAGTTTGAATCAAACTCAGAGTTCTTATCTGACTTAACGAAGGAATGTTTTGATGTATGAATCGGACTAATTTAGAGATCTCCAATGCATAATCCCACCGTTAGATTTGAAGACCAAGAAGTCGTGAAGCTCTCCTCCAAAAATCTCGGCTCAATTGGACACCATATGACCATCCGATGAAGATCTTGATTAAAACTGGACAGAGACACTCAAAAACGGGATTCTTCTATCTTTATTATTTGAATTGGATTCTTCTTCCTCTTTTCCCTTCTTTGATCAAATCCTAAATAGGAAATAAAACATAGAAGCATGCAAGGACTCATTCTCTCTATGTTTTTGACTTGAGGTAGGACTCTTGCAATAATACTCGGATTTCATTGATAATTTCCTACACGTAAAAGTAATAAATCTTGATTAGAATTTTTTAGGAAATATATAAAATCACCAAAATTATAGAAATTAAAGGAAAGGGTGCAACATATTCATTTTCATATTATATTAGGGTAAATTGATATAAAACAATTGTAAATACATGGAAATATAGTAAATTAATCATATAAAATAATATGCATGAAATCAACTTATCATATTCCACAGGTTGATCATAAACAATGCCACTTTTGGTACGTACAGTAAGAGATGTGGGCAGGCCATTCTTTGCGTCAATTAGTACACATAATCGCGCAAACTCCAACCGCTCCCTTCTAATGGTCTTCTGATCAGCACACAATGGAATCTCCAGTCCACTTGCGACACGACCAAGAGCTCTAGTATCCCAAAGGTGCAATCTCAGCCTATACAAGCGCACCCAAATTGGCAAGACACGTTCTTCATTCTTCACCATCGGAATATCAGGAGCCCAAGGACGAAGGATAAGTGGTGCTTCACCAATCATCCATGGCCCTTCATCGAGGACTTGCTGCCTAGTAGGTTTGTCGGTGAAATCAAAGATGAACAATCTGTTCCCAACACCATAAATTTCCACTGATCCAAAGTGTCTCCATTTAGTCTCTATGTATTTCTTCATAATAGTGTAGGAGACGTTTGCCCCATACACATAACCAAAAAGTGCAGCATCCCATCGATCTAAGCCAAAGGTGTAATCTTCTTCCTCGCAGTCCACGAAACGTCTACCTCCTTCAATCGTAGGTGGGAAGTAAGGAATAGGTTCAGCATTCGAATGAACATTGCCGCCTCGAAAGAGACCTGCCCAAGACGGTTTCCTTGATTGAGGAGCCGTAGAACTATGATGGATCCGATCAGAACTCTCTGGTGGGGCCACTGGGGATGGTCCCCTAGTGGCTGAAGTAGCCGACATTCCAAGCGAAGCGAAGAAAATCATTAGAGATCACCGGAGTCACACAGAAAATCCTTCAAACCAAAATCTGTGTGAGCTTCAATTGATCTTATTACCTAGAACAACATCAATTAATTTTAATCATTATTATTAGAAAATTTTACGTTCGTGTCCCTTAATTGGGGGTGAACTAGTGTGTAATTTCTACTAGTCCATAAATTATATTTGGGTTCCTTCTGCAATGCCCCATATCTTATTATACAATTATTTTAATATTGTGTTTGTATGCTCTAATGCCCTAGATTATTTAAATAAGAGTTTTTTATGAGTAGATCCCCTTAGTAAACCGCAAACTAATGTTGGGTCCTTTTAGTGCAATATAGTACGTGTGGTACTTAACCAAACTAACACTGTTAGTCGCCATTAAGTATATTTAAATTTTAAATGTGGAGGGACCAAAATGCCTTCAGGTTAATTAATACATTGTGTTATTATATTTTTTTGATATATATATATATATATATATATATATATATATATATATATAAGACACATACTTTTTTATTTTATTATCTTGACTACTCTTTTTCTTAACTATTATATCATTTGTTTTTTTTTAAATGACATATTTTTTGTATAAGTCTTTTTATTATTTTCTTCTTTTATCTCACAAATTATTGGTACCCTTTGTATTTTTATTTAATTTTTTAACTTATAAAATCAAAATAGAAAATAAATTTTTTTCAATGAACTTCAAATAAACTACAGATCACAATTTTTTTTGTACAAAGGCGCTTTTTATATATAGGGATAGGGATATTATATATGCCGCCAGTAGGAGTTAAACCCATGACCTCTCCACTGAGAAGCAGGTTCCTAACCATCCTACTACTCCTCCATTGGCGGAAAAAAAAAATCACATTCTGGTGGGTGTCGAGACTCTAGACCAATAATATATCCTCTCCAGTCGAGCCCGTGTAGGATACATCAATTTTTAAATCGAACTCTTCTCTTGTTGCATGAAGTTAACAATGAGCCCAAAACATACCAGGAGGAAATGGTTTTGTCTGTGAACAGTCTGTTTTTTTTCTTCACTTTCTTCTTCTTCCCTTTTTTTTTCTTTTTCTTGAACAGGGAGATGGAAAAAGGGTCTTGTGATCCCTTCCAAAATTGTTATTTTAACTAAAGAACATGAAACTACGTTAGTTATTGAATCCACAATCCGACTTGAAGAAACACTAAATGAGGGTAATCTTCATAGAGGAATGCAAAACAGAGCACCCAAGTGTAAAAGAAAACAAATTAATCTGAGTCATGTTTGGGATGGATGCATGCACAACTATGAAGAAGAGTACAAGCAAAACACACTCATAATCACAAGAAATTTAACATGGTTCAGCAAGATTGCCTACTTCACTAAAGAGAGAAAGAGATTTTTGTTAGGTTTATCTTATGCAATATATGGGTTTGAATTAATTACTGGAGTTAATAATTGATGGGTGTCTTAACACATCGGGTCGATGCACTGCCATTAAGTTTGAGATTGGTCAAACTAGTCCATTGTAGAAGTGGACTAAGGTTTGAGATTACTATTATAAATAGCTATCATGGAGTCTTTCCAATCAGTTAAGTTCTTTTGCTCTCTCCTCTATCCACAAAAAAGAGGTACAGTAGGAAAGACGAGGAGATTGGAGAATGTTTTGTCACTCTGCAGATTTGACATTCAAGATTTGAATTAATCTTCTTCAATATACGTTTGGTGTAAGGTATATCCAATGCTTCCTAAATATCATATCGTATTCTAGTTCTTCCATATGGGTCGTGAATATAATCTGTTGGAATTGCCATTGGATTGGCCAATCCATGACAAAAAGATATCCATTAGCAAATTTGTAGATCATCCAGGCCCAATTTAGCCGTTCTCTTAGAAACTAAACAGCAGTCTAGTGAGATTTTAAAAGTTGAAGCAAAACTAGCATTTCATAAAGTTTTGTCTTAGATCCCGTTGGCCAATCAAGTGGAATTGCTATACTTCGGAATGATAATATAAAACTTTCTTTTCTTTCATTTACTTCCAAGATATATAATTGATTCGAATTTAATTGTGCCTATTCCTTTTGCATAATTTAGATGCACTGAGTCTAGGTGACCCTCACAAAGACCATAGGCATTTGAATCGGAATGCTCTCTCACAAGTTGGAAGCACGATTTTTGAACCCAAGCTCTAGTTGCTTGGGACTTCCTGAGGTTTTGAACAACAAAGAGAGAGTACCCAAAAAAGAAAGGAGTTGAAGGAAGGAAGCGTAAAAGTCACTGGACCTCACTATGAATTTTCTTGACAAGATAATTAAATTGTTTTTTTACCATGACAATAAAATTTTTAAGAAGACATTGAGTTTCAAACTTGTGATACATAAGAAAAATCCAAGTACATCGATAATAATCATCAACAATGGTAAGAAAGTAATGAACACCAGAAAAAGAAGCAATAAAAAAATCACTCCATATCACACATGTAAAAAAGGAAAAGGACAATTGTGCTGTTCAACATGCATTGAAAAAGGAAGACAATGAGTGTTTAGCAAGAGGACAAATATCACAATGTCACTAGGTGAAATGGTAACATCAGAAATAATTTGAGGTAAAAAAAAAATTGTGATGAAAATGAGAAGGATGTCCTAATTGCCAATGCCACATGTCAAAATAACGTGAAATTTGGAAAACAAAGGGAGCAAAATGACCATGAGCACAATAAAAGTAGAGGCCAACATGCTTTTCACCAATCCCAATCACTTGTTTACAAAAATCAGGAAAGAGAATAGCAGTACAATGCATAGATTTGGTGAGTTGATTAATAGACAATAAATTGTAATGAAAATAAGGAATATGAAGCACATCATGAAGGTGAATAGAAGAAGATAAGTGAGCACTGTTAGCCAAAATTGATTATATAATCAGGGGAATAAATAATTAAGAGAAGAATTGGAAATAACCGAAAGAAGAAGAATAAAAGAAAAAACCCGTCGAGGTGCATAAGACGCTTTCCTTAAAACAGATTTGTCCCCTCCACATTGTGCTTGAGGATTCAACGAACGTCTGTCTCCCAGGATACAACGACGATCAAACGGAATACTTAGCACAAAGTAGACCGCTATGACGAACTTGTTAAGTGCCTTCTTTCTATCACCGGAATACCAAAAAATAACAAGAATCTCAAAGAACTTTAGCAAGACTCTAAAACTGAAAGAAGGAATAAACCCAAAACATTCTTCTTGTCAAAGGAAGAACTTCAATCAACCTTCTTCAATCAAAGCTCTTTGGCAAAACTCTTAAAACACAAGAAAGAAAAAACTCAAAACAAAACTTGTCAACATCAAGGGGGGATCCCCATTTATAGAGGAAGCCTTTGTCTCTTGACAAAACGAAGAGTCATCGGCATTTACTACGAAACTTAATGAATTAAGTTTTGGGAAATAAGAGTCCCATTATGACTCCACTAATGAACTATGTTAGGGAAATGAGAAGACCCTTGAGAAATGAAAAGGTCTCATAACCCTCCATTCATTATCTCTCCTTGAGAAATGAGCCACCAAATAGTCCATAGGTATTCCCATAACCATTCATTCATGACCTCTCCTTGTGCAATGAATCACCAAATAATCCATAATGGATGATTTTCATTCACATTCACTCATGCTCAAAAAGCATGTTCCAACAATCACTCACTTTGTGAGTCACTGGGATGGATGTACCATTGGGTAGACGAATGGGTCTAGAATGAGTATAACGTAAAACATTATTTATAAGATGCAAAGAGTGGGTTATATGATTGGTGGCAGCTGTATTAATGATCCAATGAGATGAAAAAAAATGATAGAACAACAAATAGACTCACCAGATAAATTGGCATAAAGTTGAGGGATTCCAGTATTGACAAATTACATAAACTGTTGGTACTGTTCAGCGGTGAGAGATGGGATAGAGTGAGGAGCCACTGTAGAAGTTGCAGCCGTGGATGAGGAAGAACCTAAATCTATCACTCTAGGAGGAAAATCATGAAGTTTATAACAACGAGCCTTAAAGTGCCCTTTATGTCCACAATGATCACATTTAGGTCTTGATTGATGAGTGCCAGAAGAACCACTTGCACAACTAGAATTATTGCGAGTAGCTACAAGGGTAGCAACATCATGATGAGTAGGTAAAAAATGAGTAATCCGCAATTCTCGTTGTCGCTCTTCTTGAAGAACCATAGAAAACGCTGTATTGACATTTGAAGATGTTCAATGGCCAAAATATGGCTGCTAATTAATAGAGTAGCTATCATTAAGGTTCATCAAGAATTGAACTACCTTCTTTGCGTGCTGTAATGTTGTCAATTCTGTTAAGGCTCCACAAGAGCATTGTGGAATGATGGAAATTGAAGCAAACTCATCCCAAAGAGCTTTCAATTTATTAATATAAACTAAAGACTGAAGACTGATCTTGAGTGTGGTTACTAATGGTCTGTTTCAAGTGATATATGCAAGTGACATTCCCTTCAGTAAAACGCTCCGCCAAATCTTTCCAAAGATCATATGCCATATCAATAAAAGCCATTGAGGATAAGATATCTGGAGAAATAACATTAAGTAACCAAGATAAGACCATGTCATTGCACCGAATCCAAGCATCGACCACTGAAGGTGGGGATTTGTGTACCGATGCCAAAGCTTGAGAAGGAGCCTGAACATCTTTGCCAACGAAACCGAGAGAAAAATGAAGATCGCTTTTGTGTTGTTTTCTTTTTTTCTTTCTTTGCACTGGATCACCAAGTGGAATGGAGTTGGAATCAACGATTCCAATGCTTGAGAAGGAGCTTGAACGTCTACGCCAACAAAACCGAGAGAAAAATGAAGATCCCTTTTGTGTTGTTTTCTTTCTTTCTTTCTTTGCACTGGATTGCCAAGTGGAATGGAGTTGGAATCAACGCTTCCAATGCTTGAGAAGGAGCTTGAACGTCTTAGCCAATGAAACCGAGAGAAAAACGAAGATTCTTACAGTGGGAGAGAAGAAAAAATTGCAGAAGCTATGGAGGAGACAGATTGAGAACCTTGACTGATACCATGTTAATTGTTGAATCAAATATAAAATCAAGGGGGGGGGGATATGTTCCCGGGGGGGCCAGGGGAAATGCGAATTGTTGAATCAAATATAAAATCAAGGAAGAAGATATAAGATCTAGAAGGAACAAGAGGAAATGACGTGATTCAGCCAGAGGCCTGTGTCCATGGGATTTTGGTTTTCTTTCATTTTAGGTTTTACAACGATCCACAATTTATATACTTAATTCCACCGCCTTGCCCTCCCTACCTAGGTCCTGGGATTTTGGTTTTCTTTCATTTGAGGTTTTACAACGATCCGCAATTTATATGCTTAATTCCACCGCCTTAGCCTCTCTACCTCGGTCCATGGGATTTTGGTTTTCTTTCATTTTAGGTTTTACAATGATCCACAATTTATATGCTTAATTCCACCGCCTTACCCTCTCTACCTAGGTATGGGTTATGACCCGACCCAATACAATTTAACACTCAGAGCTTGATGATGAAGGTACAACAACTTTGGCAGTTCTAGACATAGAAATAGGCCTTACAGAAAGCGAGAGTGAGTCAAAACAAGGAACGACGAATCTTCTGATCTTCTCCTTCAATGAGAATGATTTGCAATTTAGATTTCCATGGAAGTAGGAAATCATACTTGAACTTGTGATTCCAAAAAGGGAACAACTAATTGTTCTTCAGGATTTCCATCACTGTGATCTTCTTCAACTTCTTGTTCTCTAGGGAGGATGTGAAGATAAAAACTATGTTCTTTCGTTTAATGCTTGAGGGATAAAAGGTGAGAGAGACGACCTAAGATTTGCGACAGAGACTGACTGAGAGATTGCGAGAGAGTAAAAAAAGGACCCAGGACTTTTTGTCTTCCGAGTGAAAAAATGGCGTGCAGGCAACGTGGGATTGTATAATTTCAATAGATTCCACAGCAGATATTTACAACTGCCAGTAAAGTAAAGTAAACCGCCACTAATCAACCAATAGTTGGTGGCAGTTTTCAAATGTCCGCCACTAAAGAACTTATACTAACAATTAGCTCCGATTTCCTTCAACCAACACTAAATATATGATTCTTCCCAATATCGGGTTTTGGTGGGCAAATTTAAGTCTATTGGTCACGTTTTAGATAAAATTGCCACTAATTAACATACTTTAGAGGTGGTTTACAAAAAACTGCTGCTATTTAAAAAATTAAAGGGTCACCAATGACACCTTTTCTTTTAGTGGTTTTTCGCCTAGATGTTTGTTGTGGTTGATATAGTCTAAAAATATAAGTATCGATCATGATTGCATGTGCAATGATACACTATTATGCATGACATACAATTGATGGTAGGAGAGTATTTATATATATTTTTCCAATAGAAGCTTTAAAACGTAAAAAAGAATTATTTTGCAAAAAGATAATGCCAAATGTATTTTTTAGTGAAAAATCTAGTCTACAGATTAGTTAACAATCAATTTTCATATTTTGATCCAAAATGAATTTCAGGCTAAAATGAAAATTATACCAAAGACGGCCTTAGGAAGAGAGGAGGAAATGGAGAAGAAGAGACCACGATGTATTGTGGAGCCTCACAAAAACTTGTAAAGCCTCTTCCTACGACTTTTATCTTTATTTATAGGATCACATTACAAGCCTAACTGGAATAGGAAAATGAAAAAAAAAAGCTAACAACAAACGAAATAGGAATAGAAATCCTAATAGAACTCAAACTACAGCTTCTAATCCCATTGAGAGTCGATGCTTTTGATGGGCTCTTTATATGCCTAAAATGCCTTCTAGCACTCTCTTTGGAGATGGAGCATAAAGGTTTTTCATGCCCAGGTTGTTACAGATGTAATCAATCCTTGCACTCCTCAATGCTTTGGTGACTAAGAAATATTAATCCTTGTTGTAGCTTATTTTGAATAAAATGATTGCCAACCCCATTATGAATATTCATTGTGTGCTCATAAAATATAAATTTGATGCTATGTGAATGGTTGTCTGATTATCACACCATAATAACATAAGAGATCATCAACAAAACCTAATACCTATTGATGAATCGTCCGAAATCTTTGTTCACGAAGCCCAATACCCAATAGGGCCCCAATACCTTCTTCAGGTCATCATGCTCAATGTATACCCAAAAATTATTTGAGTTGTCCCAAATCTTTGGTATAAAGCTGTTGTTGTAGGTGGGTCTTCAATTTTTATCGATATCTATTGAGTCATCTATATTGATAACAATATTATTAACATAGACAATAACACATTGGAATGACGGAAGAATATATACCAAGGTGATCACTCTCATTCCAAGCAATCACGTCCTAGGTACCACTGCTCAATGATTTTTTTTGGATAAAAGCACAGATCTCTCTTGATATGAACTTTGATCGGTATTTTAAAATAAAAAAGATTAAAACTTATTAGTACATTGATAAAATAATGCCACACTGTGGAAAGAAAATAAGGTTATTTTATGAATAATAATCAAGAGGTTATATAAGTCATTTTACATATAGGGGTGGAGATATTATATATGTCATACAAAAGGGTTGAACCTACTACTTCTTCACTAAGAGATGTTGGTCTACCAATCGAGCAACCTTCCATTGAAGTGACTAATCCGGTTTAACACCTAATAATATGTTCCCACCATCCAACGCAGATTAACCACATGCATGCATAAGCATAAGCATTTAATGAGTGGCAGATTCACTTTAGTTCGCTTTAAATTTTTACACTCCCACGTCTAAGTGTAGAAACTGGAAACTATGAAACTGGTTACTGTTAGATCAGATTTGGAACACGCATTTGAATAGAGTTTGACTTCTGTTGGGTTGAAGTAAGAAAATTTTACCTGTTGCCTTCTCTATTATTGCTCAGATATTAATGGGGGCCAACTACCACCTGTTAGGTTTGGTATTTCAAGTTTTCATTTATAAGGAATGCTTTTCTCAGCCACAAATTAAACCCAGAAACTCAGGCTTGCTCTTGTTTGCTTTTATGTCCAAGAGAAAGAGGGAGATGAGTTGGTTTTGGTTGCAGACAATGGTGTCTCCACCTCCTTCATCTATGTTCATCGGGGCTATGTCTGCCATTAGCTTTCTATCACTGGCTTATTCTGGTTACTCTGAGGTAATAGGCAAACACTTGCAGTACTCCAAGTTCTGGAACGTAAACAAACAGAAGAAGAAGAAGAAGAAAATAATGAAAGAGATAACCATTCCCAGCAGAATCGGCATGCTTATCTTGTACACTCCTGCCTTTCTTGCTGGTGTTGCCTCCTTTGCCCTTTTCCCAGATAAGGGTCTCAGGTTTATGCTTGTTAGTGCTGCTCTTTCCGTCCATTTCTTCAAAAGGGTCTTAGAGGTACTCCCACAATTCCCCATGCAAATTTCTTCCTTTCCATTTTCATTTTGGTTATAATTCCTTATTATCAATCTTATAGGTTCTGTATGTTCACAAGTATAGTGGAGAGATGGTTCTTGATTCCGTCATCCTGATCTCACTCAGCTATTTCATCAGCACAGGAAGCGTGATCTACGCGCAACACTTGACTGAAGGATTTCCTGAACCAACAGTCGATCTGAAATATGTAGGAGTTGCCTTGTTTGTAGTGGGAATTAGTGGGAACTTGTACCATCATTACCTCCTTTCGAGACTAAGAGGGAAAAGTGATGTTGGGTATAAGATCCCCAGGGGAGGTATGTTCAAGCTGGTGATTTGTCCACACTATCTCTTTGAAATTCTAGTTTTCGTTGGAGTTTCCTTCATCTCCCAGACTGTGTATTCATTTTCATTCACTATGGGCACCATTCTTTACTTGATTGGAAGGAGCTATGTTACCAGAAAATGGTATCGTACCAAATTTAGGAACTTCCCGCAGGAAGTGAAGTGTCTCATTCCCTTTCTTTTCTGAACTGCATAACTTGTAAAACAAAATAAAATTTAAGGTTTTTGGCATCCTAAAATTCCCCCTTTAATTAGAAGTTGTTTCTGTGGTCAATTGTTCTCTCCATGCTTACATTTCTCTTTGATTTCTACCAGAAAAAAAAAAAAAAAAAAAAATCTTTTGAGGTTTTTCTCCCCACCTACCAACCAGAAACAGAAAGAGAGTTGGAATTTATTTATGATGTCAATCTGCTATCGAATCCGATCGTTCAAAATTTTTCTGTATTGAATTTTAAAAAAAAAAATGATGAAGTACGGTTTTAAAAAATGATTTCTAATTTGGTATGATATGATATTGATTTCCGGTGTCATATTGATGGTATGTATCATTTTGGTACCGTTTTGATATCCTCTAAAACATACCATACTATAGTCATACTGTTTGGATAACATAACGGTATGGTATGGACTTTCTATACTATTTTTGTACCAAAAATGTACCAATATCGTAAAATAGACAATACCAAGATTTGGACCTCCAGCCAATGGATTCTTCCAGGGGGAGGGGGAGACCCGTCTTATGTTGCTAGGTTTTTTTTTGTCTTTAACCTTTGGTGACGATATAAACTTTCGAAGCATTTCTCTTTCACGTTCTCTTCTCTCCAGAGTCCAGACCCCTACTACAAACACAATAATATTTCTCAGTCTTAAATAGGTCTTTTATTGCATCAGACATGGCGTCCTATGCTCAAGAGCAACATTATCATCTACCCCTACCCCTGAATGGCTCCACCACAGCTCCACCTCTGTTGCCAACCACACAGTCCGACATCCACCTCTACACTCCGAACACCGCCGACACTCTCTCCCATCTACTTCACAGCCTCCCACCTAGAAAAGAAAAGCTGAGAACAAAAGTTGATTGCATGCATGGCTGAAATAACAACGCACTCAAATAATCCTTCAATCTGTTGGCCATGATCTTCAAGATCGATCAAGCTTAGAACAACTCCGCATAAGCTGATAGGACAAAACTGGTTGGCAGACTCTTAGGCATTGTGCCTCAGGAATAAGACACACAAAGATCTTGTTTAAGTCTTTGCATAGGGAACCTGTTTGAAAAGACTTATAAACAACATTCAAAATTTCATGTTTAGAAACCAGCCAAAAACTTTGGAAGAAGGTTTGGGGCCTGGGAGCCTTTAATAGGCCATTGCTTTACGAGCTGCATGTACTTCCTCTAAGGTGACCAAGTCAACATGTTGCAAAGCTAGATTTATATGGATCTATACACTCCGACGTCACAACAGGAACCCCTCCAAAATGGTTCTACACCTTATCAATAGAACTTAGACCATTTACCATCAGATTTTTTTTATCTAAAAAATCTGGTTCTTATGATTTCTTTGCACAGTGGCTGCATGGAAGAATGACGAATCCAGTCTCCATAGTGAATCCGATCGATTCTGGGTTTGTTAAGCTCTTCTTTCAGTTCATTTTGCACTTCGAATTCTGATTTCAAACCAGCTTGGGTCCTTCTATTGGTTTGAATTGTAAGTAGCTCCTGCTTCAGTTTTTTAATTTTCGTCTGTATATGACCAAACGATTCTTTATTCCATACAATGAGCTTTTCCTTACATTTCATGCAAATGACAATGTTCTTGATAGGAAAATGCAAACTTGTAAATGAACTTAAATCCACTTCCATTTTGATTCATGCACAATTGGTTGCGTTTGATTGAAAATAAGGAATAAATAATTTTTTTTCTTGTCCCACATTGGAAAGGTAAGGAAAGAAGGCATGAAGAAAACCTATATAATTAAGAGGGTTCAAACATTTGTTTTAATCAATCTAAATCAATACACGTTTGAACACTGTATTTGACTCTAGTTAAATTCATTTCTTTCTTCTATTGTTTAGGAGATGTTAGGTGTGAATCATTGTGAGTACAGACGTATAAGGGTTGTGAGTTATGAGAGACTTATCTGTGTGATTATAAAAAAAAATCACACTGATATTTTCTCTAGTTCTCTTTTGACGATGGCCATGGTTCTTCTTTGATTTAGAGTTTTCCGCATAAATTTGGTTCTTCTTTGATTTAGAGTTTTCCACATAAATTCTTCTATTTGGTTATTTTTCCACTTATGTCATCTCTGACATCATTGTTCGGTACAATGCACACATATACAATACTCAATACTATATACAATATTTAATCTAAACCTAAATGCCGATCTTGTTGGGTTTGGGTGTCTTGTATTCTGTGGGCCCATGTAATTATGGTTTTGGTTGTATTTGTAATTGAAACAGGGTTTGGGTCAATTACTAGTACTGGGTTAAACTTGTAATTACATTGGGATTAGGGTTTTAGGTTTCCCTATAAATAGTCTCTGTGGGATAACGTATAAGTATCAATCTCTGTAGGAGATTGGGGAATCAATCCCTGTAGGGGATTGGGGTACCCATCCTGATAAGGATGGAGGGCAAGCAAAGGGTAGCACTTTGTGGTGTGAGGTTTCCTAGAAATAGTGAAACTCTTTCTCTCTGGTGGACATAGACATGGTTTTGCCTAACCACGTTAAATTTCCCTTGTATGCTTTGCTTGTGTTATTCTCTGTTTGTGGTTGTGCATCCATTATCCCTAACAAGTGGTATCAGAGTGAGGTTCGTTGGATCGTCGCCGGAGGTGTGCGAAGATTCAGAAAGGAGATGATAGGTGCTAGGAGAATGAAGGCTTTGACGAATTGATCGAAGGTACGATTCTAGATCTAGAATCGTGAATTTTTTTATCTTTTTATTTCTTATGATTTGAGCGGATTGGCTCGAAAAAAAAAAAGGAAGGAACACGGTGTTTGTTCGATTGCTCAGTTGAGCGGGTTTTTTGAACTTTTTTTTTTATCTCTCAACAAATAATAAGTATTACATAAAAACCAAGGAATAAATAAAAAAAACTTAAAAAAAAAAACCTTTTCTCCTCACGGTCGACACCTTTCCACCGCTCAAACTTTTTTTTCTTCTTCTTCTTCTTTGATCGAATACCCTCAAAGCATAAGAAAAATAAAAAAGATAAAAAAAACTTAACCTTCAATCAATTCATCGAAGCCTTCTCTGTGCTCTTGACACATATCCTCTGATCCACCGAACCTCGCTCTGATACCACTTGTTAGGGATAATGGATGCACAACCACGAATGGAGAAGCGAGTGACTTTCGCTTTGGATTTGGTGAGTGGCAGTGATCTCTCGGAGCCGGCTGTGACAGGAGAGATGGAGCCACGTCATGTCGTATATGTGAAATCCCCCGGATTTCTACCCCTTTAACCCGTGGCTTCAAAATCGAGAAAACTGGGCCTCGAGTTGACGACAAATGTAGGCTGTTTAAGTGGAGCCCGAAAGGTTGGAAATGGAACCAATGATGGTGGATGACCCTTGTGATGACTCATCAACTCTCTTAAAGTTTAAGTGAAGAAAAAGATTAATCTTGATGGTGTAAAAAGGGTGATCTTGGAATGTCTGTAGATCGATGATGGAGAATCCGATTGATGCAAATAAGGTATCAAATCAAAGATCGTCGAAAGACCTTTTCAACAAGCCAAAAATCACCAAAATCGGAGTCCATTTGAGAGGTCAACTTGGGACCGGTTGAACGGCCGGTCGACCGCCCCAACCCCCTAGCCATTTTCCAGCTTCGGGGCAGAATCGGGTTTTTCATGTTTAAAACCCTATTTTGAGTTTCTAACCTCTCATACTCGCATTTTAGAAGGCTAGTACGAGGCTGAGGCTCAAGGAGGAGGAGAAACCAAGGGAGAGGAAGTATCCTAACCATTTGGACGCGTGCTAACACCCGGATCATTGCGGAAACGTTAGGAAAGGTTTATTTTGATTATAATCACCAACTCGTAAGTGTGACTTTGTGGAACTTTGGAGAGCTTATGCTAACTAAAAAGGTGAGGAATATACTCAACCTTATCTTGCATGTTTAATTATGTAATCAAATTTCATTATTGATATATTGCCTTGCTTTAATATTTATTATCTTGTGATTATGTGTGGGACTTTGCACGAATGAAAGGTAAGCAAGTATCTTTGCTTCTATTTTCAATATTCTTTGAAAACAATATGAAAATGTATCAGATGGATGAGATTAAATGGATTGAGTGTTTTCTTTTATTTCAAATTCTAAATTATTGATATGAAGATATATGGATGATGTTGAACTAAATTACTCTTTTTATTTTATGTTTCAAACTAGGGTTGTGGGTTCGCCCATTACCCTAGTGAACTTACATGAGTATGCATCTAGACTTAAGTACATGAATGCTAAGTGTCTAGAAGTGTTTGGCTAGGTAACTTCACGAGTACTACTACCCTTCCGGCAGGGGTATTGAAGTCGGTTAACCCGTGATGTTAGTGGCTGGGTCCTGAACGTCAAGAAGGCCCACTATCATCATAGAGAGGTAGGGTTGCATATAATATATAAGGGCTCCTGGGCACTCAAGACCGGTGAAATGATCCGTGAGAGGACATGGAGAGCATCCTGTCCATTATATGTGGACGACCACTGGGTTAAGGAATGGGGTCCAACAGATGCCTCCCGTTGAGGATTCCATTCATAGGTGGAAAGGTATTGAACCAAAAGGGCACTAGGCATGAGGGGAGATATTCGGACCATATGTAGTACGAGACTGTATGACTTTGCACTGGGCTAAGATTATCCTTAACAAGCGCCAATCTCATACCAAACGGTGATGTGAGAGAGTGGTGACCTATACCCCAACCATGGCTTGACAGGACTTTACCCAACAACCGTGGAGAACCCAATAGACATCTCTTGTTGAGGGAGAGTGACTGAGACCACCCAAAGGAGATTGGTATACAAACTTAATGCGTGTCTACCATAGAGACCTCATGATAGAGTTAGGAGCATAATATCATAATCATTCATACATCATATCACTATCATTAATTACATTATCGATACTCAAGCTATATGTGTGATGTGGAATCTTGTGTATGAATGCATGATATGATGTGGAATCTTGTGGACGAATGTATGATAAGATGTTGAGTTGACCTCACTGAGTTCTGTTGAACTCATTCCTTTTTATATGTCTGTGTCTATTAGAATATTCTGCATGTTATAAGGACTCCTTCCAAGTGGAGGATTCGTTGTCCACAGGCTTTCTTGAAGGAATGACTGAAGAAGATGTAGACTTGCATGGATCTTCATGTCCGTGCAAAGACTATTCTTATGAGGTTGGATTCCATTAGGGAATTAGTTTAGTTTAATTTTCGCTGCAATAAACTATGTTTCATTCAAACTCTTACCTCAATTTTGATTAACTTTAGATAATGGATGACTGTAACATTTTGATCAATCAAGTTTGATAACTTTATACTTGAACTTGATTTATTCTTGTCCTTTTAATTATGCTATATCTTGTGTTGTATGGAATTGTCACTGAACCTAGGTCCTGCGGTGTATCACCCCCACGGGTATTCGGGTATGGCCGGATCTGGCTAGGTGGGGTGTGACAGTATAGCGGTGATGAGCTGTATGGGACACCTCAGGTGGGGGTGTGTGTCATGCTGGTTTAGTGATGGCGGTAACAAAAGCATTCCTGGAGGGGATGTGGATCATGCGTGTATAGCGGCGATGAGCTGTACGGGACACCCCAAGTGGGGGTGTGTGCCATGCTGGTTTAGTGATGGCAGTAACAAAAGCATTCCTGGAGGGGATGTGGGTCATGCGTGTGTAGCGACAATGAGCTGTACGGGACACCCCAGGTGGGGGGTGTGTACCATGCTGGTTTAGTGATGCGGTAACAAAAGCATCCCTGTAGGGGATGTGGACCATGCAGTAAGTTATGGTGGATACACAGAGACGGGTGATTGCAGAGGGACATCATCAACGATTTTCTTCAAGGTGGTTTGCAAAATTCAATCCAAAGAAGAGATTGTTGGGTTTGGGTGTCTTGTATTCTGTGGGCCCATGTAATTATGGTTTTGGTTGTATTTGTAATTGAAACAGGGTTTGGGTCAAACTTGTAATTACATTGGGATTAGGGTTTTAGGTTTCCCTATAAATAGTCTCTATGGGATAACCTATAAGTATCAATCTCTGTAGGAGATTGGGGAATCAATCCCTGTAGGGGATTGGGGTACCCATCCTGATAAGGATGGAGGGCAAGCAAAGGGTAGCACTTTGTGGGTGTGAGGTTTTCTGGAAATAGTGAAACTCTTTTTCTCTCTGGTGGATGTAGGTATGGTTTTGTCGAACCACGTTAAATTTTCCTTGTGTGCTTTGCTTGTGTTATTCTCTGTTCGTGGTTGTGCATCCATTATCCCTATCAGATCTGAATCGTAATCACCATCACATGCAGCTAATTATCTTGGATACAATAATTGTCCATCATGTGGTCATGCATACGATGAAGAGTCAGCTATGACTAGACGAGTGGGGGGTCTAATGTGACCAGATGGACGTCCGTCTGTTATGAAATGGTGCTCCGTTTGAACAAAAAATAAACTCTGTCTTCCCCAAAACGAACCTAAAAAATGTCCACACAGGTCTAGATTCATGATTCATCATCTCATATCAAAATTGCACAAAAATAATAATAATAATAATAATAATAATAATAATCCAAGAAACATTGCATAAAATTCATTCTCATGGATTATCAATTCATGCACGTATTTATAGAAGGGAAATCACAAGGATCCTCCCACTTAGATTGCAACAAAAAATTTAGGGTTTCTATCAAACCCTTGATCTCCCATTGTGGATTTCTATCATACCCTCAATCCTCCCATTGTGGTTTCTATTAAACCCTTGATCCTCCCATTGGACCCATTCAAGAAAACAAACAATTGGGAGGAACAAATAACCGTAGTAACCTGGCTCTGATGCCAATGTTGGTTAATCTATTCTATAACTTAATGGAAGAGATCTTTACCTGGATTCGCTTTTCCTAAATTAGAAAATTTTGCAACGAAAGTAAAATCGAATCCACATTCTTGTTCCTCCATGAAATTGTCACCGGCAAATCTTTCACAATCTCAAGGAAAGGGAAGAAACTCCAGAACCCAAATGCTATTGTGGATGGAAGAAAGTTGAGACCAAGACCAAGGAGAAGAAGATCCTCGAAAAGCCTCCTCCTTTTTGCGTTTTTTGGAGAGAGAGAGCCGTTTTTTCAGAAACTCACAAATGTCGTAATGCAATTGTGTTACAAGGTTACCAAAATGTAACCCTATATTTTGTAACCACCTAAGAAATAAGAATTTCCCACTTGCAAAAACTTATTTATGCTTGCCTGTACATTTGTTTTCATTAATTTGATTATTGAAGTATTATTTATGACAAAGAAAAGATTATTGAAGTACTTAATATTACTTGTGCAAAATATTGATGGGTTAGTGGTTGTCCTTAGAATCAGATATTGTGTTTGGATCACCTCTCCACTTCCCTGAAGTTTCTCAATCACTTCAATCAAACTCCCCACGCTAGTTTTCAATAGGAATTCAAATGGTTGAAAACTTATTTCAATGAAGATTCTTTAATGGGACAGATTCAAAGATTCAGTTTTACAGTGGCAATCTATAGAATTTGGGAGGCGTGGAACTACTTGGTTTTTCAAATGTTCAGTCAACACCAATCTTTGTTCTCAGGCATCTAGTTGGCAATATTCTCAGTTGCTTTATACTTTTGATCGTGAAGTGGAGGATACACTCATTCACCGTGATTTCTTTCAATCTTGAGATAATCACTGTTCTTTTTATCCATCCAAAAGAGAGATGACTTGTTTGGATTAAGCCACCGGAGGAAGAACCTTCGTATCTTTGGACCACGATGGATATGGGAAGATAGGGCGAACCTCGGAAGGCGATGTCTTATTTGCTATTGTAGGTGCCTAGAGCTCAAAGAACATCCTGTGTATGGAACTGCAAGCCATCTTGATTGGATTACGAGTAGCTCATCAGCGAGGATATCAAAAGGTGGAAATCATGTCCGATTCTTTGACTGTGATTCAACAGATCACGCATCCTTGTGTGATCCAATGGTCAGTGCAAGACCTGCTTGAAGATATCTGGCTTTTACAGAGAGAATTTGATGAGTGTGTTTTTTCACACAACCTAAGGGAGATTAAAATGGCAGCTGGCTTTTTAGCGAGCCATATGACTATTAAGGTACTAATGATGTATTTTTTTCTTTTTCTTCTTCACTTAATATAATGATCCTTTTAGCAAAAAAAAAAAAAAAAGTAAACAAGCCATCATTAGTTCCTTATAAAGAAGAAAAAGAAAAAAATACATCATTAGTACCTTATGAGGAACCAATATCGCTCACTCGCAACAACTGTTGCCCCCAATACACCCTTTCTCACGTTTATTATCATATATAACTATGTTTACTTTCTCTTACTAATATAATATCACGCGCATTTATCCCATTGTTATGGATATATATTTTATAATAGACTTGTTTGGGTCGACTAAAAAAGAACCGGACCGATCAAACCTTGGTCGGACCACGAATAAAACGAAGGTACTAAGCAAGGTATACAATTTGAATCGTATCCAACCTCCTTAAAGATAGGGATAAGGATTCCGATCAAATCGGGTTACTCCTAGAATCCAGATCTGACTATACAACTACAATCCAAGTAATATTGTCTTGGCGGATAAGATTCCTCTCCCCAGGAAGCTAGCAACAATTATAGAGTTCTATTCGAACTCTATTACTACACAGTTAAGGTAACCTCTCCTAAGATCTATAAATACCCACATATTCATCATAATGAGGTATATGCATTCTTGAGGGAGATCTGAACAAGCCATGTCCATCCCCCCCCCCCCCACCCCCCATTTGGTCTTTCTTTTCTATGTTGCGATTTTTAAATATAATGGATGTATTTCTTGGTTTTTTTTTTTTTAATTGAATAAGGTGCATTTTTTTAATTCTATATTAAGAATGTATTTATGTTTAGTCCCACATTAGATACTAAGGGGTCAGATTCGGTGTTTATTAATAGGTAGTTTTTGATAAAAAGGACACACTATTGCGTTTGTGCAGTATACGAGCAAGGACAGCTTACCATTCGAGCATGCACGTGTGTAGTAGGGCTCTTAAGGCACTTTTGGCATGCACTTGGCACTTTGCATACTTGCATCCCTTTGAGTGAGATCTCATCTGAACCATTTGTTTTGGTTCAAGGATATTTGTTTTCACAATCTCACCACTAGGAGAAATCAAGACGGAGAAGTCAAAAATGATGAAAGGCTGCAACAAAGATGAAGAAAATTAATCTGTTCACTTGAGATGATGAAGGAATAGAGGCCAGGATTAGCTTTGCAAATGAGATAGAGAGAACCCTAGCCATGGTCTCTACTCATTTAGGGTTTGTGTGGTTGCATTTGCGATCTTTGATTGGTCTTTGCGTTTGTAAGGGCAATTAATCTGTGCCATATTCGGTTCAAATTAGTGAAATTAGATTGCTTTGTGCACTATTTTCCTTGGGTTCTTGCAAGCTGGTTTTGCGGATTAGATTCGTTGTTGCTTTCCTAAACTACTTTCCACCCTTTAAGCTATACTTTTTTTGTAATATGATAGATTTTTTTATTTTTTCAGTTAGTTCCAAACCTGTAATGATTATACTCACCGGATAGTTGGATTGATTGGTTACCTATGTCATTATAGAGTTGAGACTGTGATTTCGAGCAAATTTTGGTTGTTTCTCGACGACAGCTATGGGTTTTATCTTATTTTACCCCAAATGCACTCGCTTATTTAAGAGGTCGATGCCAATGTTTCCGTCATCGATGTTCACTGCAGCGTTCGATCAAACCAGTTAAACGGGGTAAGGGCACTAAAGTAATTTACCACCTAGAGGACATTTAGGTAATTTGCATATTAAAATTTAAATAAATTAAATGCGGCGAGTAAGGATATTTAGATAATTTTATCCATTACTTAACAGTAAATCTAACTATGGATAACTTGTCATTTTGACAATAGGTGCAATGTAATTTAGAGCATAGTAGTGAGTGATCATTAGTTTCACCCTAAAAAAATAGGTGTCATGTAAAAGACTCAAATAAAAAATTGATTCTCCAAATGTTTTGAGAATGAAACTAATGGAGCATGACTATTGTAGCTTTTGTATGAGCAGACCTAAAGATTGTCTTCATATTTTGCGAGATTGCACCTTTGCTAAAGGGGTATGGATGCGCTTGGTGGCTAAGGAAAAGCATACTATGTTTTTTGAGTGTGGGCTGGAAGAATGGTTCTCCATTAATCTTTGTGGTTCCATGTCCAAATCAATGGGGAGTTGGACAGCTTGGTTCGCTTGTGCTACCTATTCTCTTTGGAATTGGAGAAATAGTGATATACATGAAGAGGAGTTTGTTTGACCAAGTGCTGGGTTGAAGTTGATCGAGGACTATGTGAGAACGGTGGTTGCTGCTTGGTCAATGTGCTCATCAATGCTGCCAAACAAGAAGAATTCAAAGGTTTTGGATTTGTGGAAAGCCCCTATAGGTGACCGGATAAAGTGCAATGTGGATGCTTCTCTTAATAGAAAGAAGAACTATATGCAGGTGGGGGGTGTTTTGCGGGATCAAGAGGGGCTGTTCAAGGGAGGTTTTGCAATGAAGTTTCCTTTGTGTTCAGTCCTTGAAGCAAAATTAATAGCGATCATCGAAGGCATTACGTTGGCTTGGAGTTTGGGGTTTTGTCAGATTCAAGTCGAATCTGATTCTAAGGAAGTTGTTGCTCTCCTCGACCATTGTAGGCATGCACAAGGGAGTATTGTTCGCCTCATTGAGGAAATAAAAACCCTTTTAGGCATTAATGGAAGGGTGAGGTTTGTTCATCTTGGTAGAGAAGCAAACAAAACTGCTGATTGGATGTCTAGGGTGCAACTTTGTCCCTTAGACTCATGGGCTTTCTTCCCAGATCCTCCAATTGGGCCAACCTTTTGAATGAACTGTTGAAGTGAAGACTGGCGTCGTACCCTTCACATCGAAACTCTCTGGTCAACTTTCTTCCTCCTTTTCCGAAAGGTGTAATGCAGGCCACTAGAAGGAATTCTCATGGTGGATAGAGAGTCTTGTTTAAGTTAAGTTTTCTGTTTGTTCCTTTGGGTTGTTTAGCCCCGTCTTTGTACCGAGAAAAAAAAAATTTGTTGACAAAAAAATCATAGCCGTAATATTAGTTATTTTAAGGTTACTATCATATTCGTCTTTCCTTCTTGGTTTAAGGGATTCATTCATTAAATTAAAATGTTGTGGAAGGAATAGATACTTCAAATCATTAGAGGGCGCTTTTATTTTTCAAAAACAATTAATCTATATGTTGAATTGTTTTGAGATGACATTAATACTAAATGTAACTGAGGAGGTGGTGTTGATAATTTTCCTTCAATAAGAGGATGGTATTTATAATTAAGAAAAATGAATGCAATTGAAGAACCAATCACCTTTACCATTTACATGGGAATGCTGGGGTACTAATGGAACACAAATACCAATTTTTTGCCTCTCAAATGTACATACATATAGATTTTGAACGTAAGAACTCCACATCTTCATTCTAACCAAACCAAGAATGCTATAACCTACATAAAAAGACTGACTTCTTAATCATTTATTATTTACAAAAGTTTACATTTTAGTCCTTAAAAAAGAAAAGGGATCAAACACTTGACTTTCTTTGGGAAATTCTCAAACTTGGAGAGGTACCATTTTCTGGTGGCATAACTCCTTCCCATCAGGTACATCATAGTACCGACAGTGAATGAAAAGGAATACACAGTTTGAGAGATGAAAGAAACTCCTACAAAACCTAAAATTTCAAAAAGATAATGTGGACAAATCACCAGGTTGAACATACCTCCTTTAGGGATCTTATACCCTAGGTCAGAACTGTTCTCCCTTAATCTTGAAAGAAGGTAATGGTGGTACAGGTTTCCACCAATTCCAAGAAGAAATAGGCCAACCCCAGCATACTTCAAATCCATTGTAGGTTCAGGGAGTCCTTGTGTCAAGTGTTGGGCATAGATCATGCTTGCTGTGGAGATGAAATAGCTGAGGGTGATTGGAATCACTGTATCAACAGCCATCCTTCCACTATATTTGTGAATAAACAACACCTACATGACATAATGTTACTCCATTAACCAATGAGTCATAAAACTACATAATAAAATTGACACTTAAATTTCAAAGGGTTGGCTAAGTTGGCAAAGCCCAACGCCTCACAATATGAGATTAAGAGTTCAAATGCCCTTGAGGCCAAGAGCGATGGGTTAAGCCCCCCATATGTGTATATAAAACTATCTCCTAAGGATGTAGTGAGGATGCATGTAAACTAGCTTGAACAAACCTCAATTCCCAAGAAAATAAAAAGAAACTTACATTTAGAAAAGCATATGCTTGCCTAGACTTTGGATGTTCAGTAATTTGACTAATGAGGTATTTAATCTTAATTTTGGAACAGATGATTTTTTATATATTAGAGATGAGGGTATTATATAATATACCATCTGTCATAATCGAACCTACAACCTCTCCACTAAGAGGTGTTGATTTTACTAACCCACTAACCAACCCTACAACAGTAGCATTTAATATTATTGGTACGCTAAATATTAATGAGTGGCTAGTTGCCTTTAGATGCCAAGAGGCCAAAATCACATGCTTACGTTAGAGAGATTTTCAGCACCCCCCCTGATTTACCCTCTAAAATGAATGTTACTCTCTAAGTTATTCAATTTATCAATCAAACCCCATATAGGAGAAAAAAAATATCAATGAAATCATAATTAAGTATTGAAGAAAGCAAGTTGAACTTTTCAAAACATAAAAATACCCTTGAACAAAAGATCCTATAGTATCAGACTTGTCTTTGTCTTCCTCTATCGTTTGCAATCATTCCTCTTCTTCCGTTCTTGCATCTTCTAGATGATTCCTATTCTCCCACAAACTTTTTTTTTTCTTCTCTCTATCCTTCTCTATTTTCATCACTTAAGATGTGTTGTTAATACTAGAAATGGATAAACAAAAACTAACTAATTGGACTAAGCATTTTTAGTAACGGGGGTGTGACTAATATATTGGGTAAACTCATGGGATGACATTAATTTTGGCGGTAACTCAGGGGGATGGAACCGATAAGTCTTTGGTTATATCGATCAATTAGAGTGACTCCTTTTAAATGATTGTCTCCTTGATGAAGACCTCCTTAATGGGGCCCCTAGTCCCTCTGCCCCGCATCTTGAATGGATTCTTGAAAATGAAGAAACCTTTTGGTTTCAAAAAGCTAGATGCAAACTTTTTAAACAGTAAAGATTGCAATACCAAGTTTTATCATGCTTCCACTAAAGTCAATCGATTAATAAGAAGATTGATTTTCTTCTCAATAGTTTTAAGGTTAAACTTTACACTCGTGATCTGCCTTTGAATTCTCAGCTTTCTTAAAAGATATTTTCCCTATTCTCATCCTCTTGGTCAGTCCTTTGTTGAATGCCTTTTCCCGTCTTGCATTTTTGAATTTGACAAGCGTTTATTTTCTTCTCCTTCCCCCGCCTTCTATGGAAGAAATAAATCTAAGGGGTTTTTTTTTTTTTTTTTTTTAAACCTTTCAAAGCCTTGGGTATCAATGGTAATCAGGCAATTTTCCACCACAGGTCCTAGGACTTCATTTCAAATGATATCTTAGGACTAGCCAATGATTTCTTTATCTCAAAAACTTTGCCTTGTGGCATTCATCATACCCTCATAAGCCTTGTCCCTAAAAGTTCAAAAGCCTATGGAGTTAGATACTATCGCTTAATCAATCTTTGCAATACTAATCACAAAGTTATTGCTAAACTTCTAGCTAATAAATTGAATCTGATCTCTCGTTTCCAGGGCACTTTTGTACTGGAAACGCAAATTAATGATAACATTGTCATTATCCATGAGATTTTTTATTATTTTTTTTTAAACAAAACAAAAGGAAAAGCTAGGGAGCTGGTAGCCATTAAACTTGATATTTCTAAGGCTTTTGATAGAGTTGAATGCAACCTTCTCACATGTGCCTTTAAGTGCTTAGATTTTGGGAAATTTCATGATTCACTCTCTCACCTCCTCAATCTCTTTTTCCATTAAATTTACTGGTAATCCCTATGACTTCTTTTGCTTTTTTAAGGGAATCAAACAAGGCACCTATATTAGAAATATCCCCCCACTAATACAAAACTCGCGGACTAATAAAAAAAAAAACCAATTAAGTTCTTGTCAATTCAGGTTTGGTAGATCAGCAAATACTAATACTTCTTGATGAAGAGATTATGGGTTCAAACCCTTGCAGCTGAGTATAAATACCCCATCCTTAAATAAAATAAATAAATAAAAACTCTCCTACTTCACAAAAAAACAAGAAGGCTTTTGTCATCCTTAAAGGGTCGGTCATGGTTTTACTATTCTTGATGGTATCTATACCAGTTCCAACACCCCTAACCCCTTTTTTTTATATGCAACTGACTCCTTATACTGGGGGAAGAGAAAAGACTGAAAAAAATCATGTTCCTGCTACCACAATAAGCAGCAAAGTCTCGTCCGTCCTCTCCCTCCATAACTATGAAATTCTATGTAATCTTATCAATAAAAACTGGGAATTAGAATGAATAAGAGTTTACCTCTAAGATTCTTTTGAGGAAATGCATGGTGAGAGCTGCATCGACCAGCATAAACCTGAGACCCTCGGCTGGAAAAATGGCAAAAGAGACGACCCCAGCTAGAAATGCCGGTGTGTACAGGATCAGCATACCAGTTCTGCCGGAGAATGTAACTTCCTTCTCCGTTGTCTTCTTCTTCTTCAGTAGATCTAGGTTCCAGAACTTGGAGTACTGCATGTTTTTGCCTCTCACCTCTGAGTACCCACCAGCAGCTAGGGATATCAAACTGATGGCTGACATGGTTCCAATGAAGATGGATGGTGGAGGTGGAAACACAACGCTCAGCAGCCCACCCATCTCTCTCTCTCTCTCTCTCTCTTCAGGCACTGGAGGCGTATCGTTGGAATTGCAGTGATGCTTCTCATTAAAATGGATGAGGAACTCCAGACTCCACGGATACACTAGACCAGAAATGCGCCACGTGGCCATTCAAAAATCCACCAGCCTTTTTTGTCGTTCAAATAAACGGGCGAATCTGATAAAGAGATGCAATCCAAAATACATTAGACCGGCAAAAAAAGAATTACATAAGAAGCGCCAAAGTTCAAAAACATCTATCCGTAGAATACACTCAAGATCAAAAGGAGGGATCTGAAAGAATGAAAAAATCTTTTGAATTTCCCAGTGTCTTTGGCCATCCAATCAGTATCAAAATTTGTTTTCTCATAGATGTGATGTACAGTAATTCGCCCATTAATTCGAATCAATTTTCTGATATCATCCACTGCTCTTTCATGTCTCCACCCATTTAGCTGAGTCACACTTCACCACCCCTTTAGCTAAGTATAAACCGAGGTTATAGGTGGCATAACTGTTAATTTTAAAAGCGATTGAATATGGGTACGTGTTCATTATTGAGAGACTGGTACATATAAATACATGAATATGTGGTAAATTTTTTCAAAAGGAAAACAATCTACCTAGAATAGAAGATTACAATAAATGAGAAATCTACTAAGAATAGAAAATTACAATAAGATAATTACTTATAATAGAATATTACAATAAGATCTACTTAGATAAAAAGATTACAATAAGAAATATACCTAGATTAGAAAATTACAATAAGCAAACTACTAAAACTACAAGATATACACAATAATATCGTAATACTCCCCCTCAAGGTGGAGTATGAAAATCATGAATAACCCAACTTGAACTAGAGATGATGGAACGATGCACGACCAAGGAGACATGGCAAATAAATCAAGAAGCTATTCAAGTGAAGCGATCTTGATTGGACCAAAGAATAGGGCTTAGGATTTTGAGTTTGAGTTAGGAGTTCAGGATTTGAGATTTAAAATTTTGAGGTTAGGGTTTAGGATTTTAGGTTTAGGCCTTGGTAGAGATTTGAAGCAAAATTTAGTATTCATGGTTCAGGTTTGGCAATTTACCCAAAAAAAAAAGAAGTTAGGTTTAGCATTTGGAGAGAGTTTTTGGACACTCCTCTCAAGGTTTAGGTGTATTTGAAGATTAGGATTAGGATTCCAACTTGAAAAGCTTTAGGATTAGCATTCAAACTTGGAAACATTTAGGATTAGGATTTGGACTTACACAAGTTTAGGATTAAGATTCAGACTTGGAAAAGTATAGGATTAGTATTTAAACTTGTGCAAGTTTAGGATTAGGATTTGGACATGAGGAAGTTTAGGATTATGAGAATTATGAATAAAATGAGGAGAAGATGGATTTGCAACTATTAGAGCAATTGAGGATGGAGGTTTTGTGCAATCCCCTAGATTTCTACCTCTTTAACCATTTGTTTTAAGACCGAGAACCCGGGCCTCGAGTCAATGACAATTGGGGGCCATTCAAATCAAGCTCGAATGATTTAAAATGGAACAAATGTTGGTGGATGACCCTTGTGATGACTTTAAAACTCTCCTAAGTTTAAGTGAAGAGAGAAGATTAATCCCGATAGTGTAAAAATGATGATTTTGGAATGCTCTTAGATTGGCGATGGAGAATCCGATTGACGCGATTAAGGTATCAAATCGAAGATCATCGAGACCTTTCGAACGAGCGAAAAATCATCAAAATTGGAGTTTGTTTGGGGGTCCAACCATAACCAGAAGTTGGGCCGTTTGGGTGAACCAACCCCCCCCCCCCACCCCATTTTCCATTTAGGGGCAAAATTGGAATTTTGGATTTTTAAGCCCTATTTATGTTTTATCTCATCTGTTAACGCATTTTTGGATGCTAGAAAGAGGCAGAGGCTTTGGGAAGAGGAGAAAGGAAGGAGAAGAGTATTTCTCATCCAATCAAAGGTACTCTACTACTCAGATCATTATGAAAATATTAGGAAATGTTAGTTTTATTTAATCCTTCTTTTATACATGGTTCTGAGAGTAATTTCTTTTCTCTTCTTTTGGGAGATTTTGAAAAAGAAGGATATTAGGTATCTTGTATGCATGGTACCGTGTGTCGGCGACATTTCGCCGACACACGGCGATTATTCGACATGTCGCTGGGGGGCGACACGAAACCCTCCAGCGATGCGACTTTCACACTTTGTCGGCGATAAATCGCTGAATTATCGGCGATATATCGCCGACGATCGACTATTCGAAGAGTCCGGCGACATGGCATCTCCGATCGTTTTCCCCGGAATCGAGCAGAGACTAGAGCAAAGGGCAAGAGACGATCTGTCCGGGCTTCGGTGTGGTCCCGATGGAAGGGGGCAAGGGGAGTGCAATTTCTTGGACTAGGGAAAACAATGGCAGCGCGGTGGCGTTGGAGAAACGGGGATGCATGGTTCATCTCTCTCGTTCAAATCAATGCTTGAAGAGGCCGGTCGTTCACGGTGGAGGAAACCCATCTCACCATGGCTTTTAGAGCATCCAAAACCACCAAGATATGAAAGACCTCACCTTCTCTTCAACCCTCCGCAAGTCTGCCGAGAATCTCTCGCTCGGACTCTTCGTCGTGCTCTCCGTCGTCCATTTTTAACCTAGACCCATCTCAGGTACAGTCCTTCCCTATGAAATCCTGCTTGTCTTCGCTACTCAATGAAAATTCCTTTTCTTTTTAGGTTTTCCTGTCCAGCAAGGAGAAAAGAGAATAGAGAGAGAGAAGGCAAGAGACGTTGGGGAGAAAAATCTGGAATTTTGCAGGGATTTTTGCGTGTTGCTGCGAGGCTGGACCCACACGATTTAATATTTTAATTCTTTAACCCTTTTAAATGTCGGCAAAATATCGCCGACATTTAATGGTTTCGATGGTTTCGATGGTTACCGACACCGATTTTTTATCCGACTTTTCTAACCTTGCTTGTATGATCTCCTTTTCTTATATTAATGTCCCTTCCTAGTTTGTGGGAGTAATGGTAAGATCCCATGCTAAGGTTGACGCATTTTGACTCTCTAGGTCACCCACGAGTGATTTATGAGAGTCAAATTTGGGGCTTTTTGAGATAGGTCAAATTTTAATCAAATTGAAGGTACTCGTAGGATCCTTTTGCTGCCAATTAGACTTTTCCAAAGTTTCGTTTCGGTTAGACTTCGAATTGATGGGCAAATTAGAGACCAATTGCTAGTAAGGTTGAGAACTACCCTTTGTAAAGTAGTGGTAAGATTTGGGTTTTCGTGGGAAGATTTTGGGATATCCTTTGAAACCCAAATTGGCTCTAATTTGTGATAATTATTTCTTTTGCATGAATAGGCTAATATATCTTAGTCACTAATTTGTTAGAAGGAATTACTAATCTTCAGAGAAAAGAATCAAATGGAAGGTGAGGAATATACCTAACCTTATCTTGTATGTTTAATTATGTTAATTAATTTTTATTATTAATAACTTGATTTGCTTTAATGTTATCTTGTGATTATATCTTCTACCTTTCAATGTCTTTGTATGAGATGGATGATATTGAATGGATTGAGTTTTTCTTTCACTTAAATTATTGTTTTGAAAATATATGGATGATATTGAATTAAATTTCTCATTTTATTTCATGTTGCAAACTAGTGTTGTGGGTTCACCCATTGCCCTAGTGACATTATGTGATTTCTTAGGTTGTTATTGGGAATGGGAAAATACCCTTTTGGCATTTCTACCATAGGATACCAAAGGAGGCGGTATGGGACGCATTCCTATGGTGCCCTTGGCGCTTTCCTGATTCCTGATTGACATATTTATGGCATGTTTAGAAGTGTTTGGTTAGGTGTCCTCATGAGTACTACTACCCTTTCGGCAAGGGTATTGAAGCCAGTTAACCTGTGATGTTAGTGGCTGAGTCCTGTGTGCCAAACATACCCACTATCATTATAGAGAGGTAGGGTTGCATATAATAAATAAGGGCTCATGGGCGCTCAAGACTGGTGAAATGACCCGTGAGAGGACATGTAGATCATCCTGTCTATTATATGTGGATGACCACTGGGTTAAGGAATGAGATCTAACAAATGCCTCCCGTTGAGGATTCCATTCATAGGTGGGAAAGTATTAAACCAATAGAGCACTAGGCGTGAGGGGAAGTATCCGGACCATATGTGTACGAGACCATATGACTTTGCATTGGGCCTAGGATTATCCTTGACACGCGCGAGATCTTATACCAATGGTGATGTGAGAGAGTGCTGATCTAATCCCCAACCATGGCTTGCAGGACTTAACACAACAACCGTAGAGAACCCAATGGACGTGCTTGAGTGTCGTGAGGGAAGAGTGATGAGACCGCCCAAAGAAGACTGATGTATGACTTAATGCGTGTCTACCACAAAGACTTCATGATATAGTTAGGAGCATAATCATTCATATATCATATCATTATCATTAATTACATTATCAATATTTATGTTATGTGTAGTGTGGAATCTTGAGAATGAATGTGTGATATGATGTTGAGTTGACCTCACTGGGTTCTGTTGAACTAAATCCTTTTATATTTATTTTTCTATTAGATTATACTGCAGGTTATCAGGACTTCTTCTTAATGGAGGATTTATTGCCAACATATCTTCTTAAAGGAGTGACCGAAGAAGAAGTGGACACACATGGAGCTTCATGCCAGTGTCAAGATTGTTCTTTTGGGTTGGATTCCATTAGAGAACTAGTTTAGTTTATTTTTTCGCTGCGAATAAAACTATCATCTTTTCTTTTCAAAACTCTGATGTTATACCTTTTATTTTGAAGTAATGGATGATTGTAACCATTATTTTAGTTTTGATAATTTATTACTTGAACTTGATTTATTCTTGTCCATTTAATTATACTATATCATGTTTTGTATGGATTTATCACTGAACCTAGATCTTGCGGTGTATCACCCCCACGGGCATTCGGGTATGACCTAATCCGGCTGGGTGGGGTGTGTTAAGGTTGGTTGCCATTAGGAAGAACACATGATCGAGTGTTAGGCTGATACGATGTTGAGTTTAGAATTGGCTAAATATTGGTATGTGTTTATTATTGAGAGACTGATACATGTAAATGAATGAGAGATAAACTTTCTCCATAAGGAGAATAAATGAGAAATCTACCTAGAATAGAAAATTACAATAAGAGAAATGCCCATAATAGAATATTACGATAAGATCTACTTAGATTAGAAGATTACAATAAAAGATATACCTAGATTAGAAAATTACAATAATCAAACTACAAAAAATACACAATAATATCGTAAAACTAACATTGCATGAAATCGGCATGTTTTAAAAAGCATGAGGAATGATTAACTTTTAGAAGGATCGGCTATCAAAATTGTAAGAATAAATTAAACAAATATTTGGAAAACTTGTCAAGAATAATGGGGTTTTGTTTCCTCATATGAATATGAGTCCATTTTTGGTCTTCCCTCTATTTGAATTGAAGTGCGCAACGAGCGTGCCAAGAGTCCCAAGGACTCAAAGGATTGGAGAAACACAACATTTGCATTTAACTTTTAGATGAATGTTGGATTCCCCCATGCAAGGACTTTATTGCATTTTTGGAGAAAGCAGCTGAAAACTTGTGGAGTCCTTTGAGGGAGGACTTGAACCTATCTAAACTAAGTTGTTGCCTATTTGGATAAAGCAACCCAAACTCGTTGAGTCCTTTAAGGGCGGACATGAACCCATCTACACTAACTTGATCACCATATAACCTGCTGCATTCTTCATAGTTGCGATCATTAGGAACCACTAAGCCTGTAACTTGATGATGATGATGGTTGTCTTCTGAAACGTAGGCCAAAAGGTAGCATAGATGCTCTTTGAAACACAGGCCAAAGATGCGTTGAACTAACAAGTCTCCATCATCCAAAGGAATGAAGGACAAAACTAAACTAAAAATATATAAAAAAATCTCCAAGTGGGGTGATAATTCTAATTTGATTGATGTTGATCATAATCCATTGCTCTTGTATTTCTTTCTTTAAATAGGCATGCAAGGTAGTTAATTACTATTATAACCACCTTACAACTTAAATTTGAAAAGAAAACCACCATAACCAACACTTATTAACTCCCATAACTTTTATAAGCACCACAACTTTTAGAACTTGACAACAGGGCTAGTGGAATGGTTGAGAACCCTCACTTCTCATTGGAGGGGTCGTGGGTTCAACCCTTGCAAGCGGCATATGTAATATTCTCATCCCCAATTTCCCTATATATAAAAAAGAACTTTTGTAAAATAAATAAATAAATAGCCCTTCTACAACTTGCTCTCATTACTTCTTATAACTAACTTCAGGGTAGCCCTTCTACAACTTCTCTCATTACTTCTTATAACTAACTTCAGGGTAATCCTCCCATACGCTTGGAGAAATAGAAATTTGAATTCAAACAAGCAACCGCTAAAAATGCTGCCACTAATCCTTCCTTCCTGAATTTCAACCTACCTAAACAAAATCTGGTTCATCCTAGGTTAGCACTGATTGCTACAACTAATTCGTTCTTCCTGAGTTTCAACCTACCTAGACAAAAACTGGATTCATCCTAGATTAGCGCTATGTATTCCTGATTTATTTCAACTTATCTTCTCAACCTCATCAAATATGTTGAACTAGGTTCATCTTTGGCTGAACTGGTATTGGTAATTTTCTGGGAACCAATAGACTTAGAAGAAACTTTATGTTTGTTGGAGGGGTTTATCACCTTTGCCGTGGAAGATGGGATGTAGCTATTATTATCAAGTGTCATTTGGCCAACTAAAAGTAGTGGTAATCTCTCTCTCTTAAACACTAAATAAAATATTATATTATAAGAAAAAATATACTTACATGCTAAATATTGAACCTCCAAACAGTGTTATATTAGAAAATATAAATATTTACATGCTAAGATACAACACCCCCCCCCCCCCCCAATAGGGTGATTCTCTATATAGGTCTGATACATCAAGGACTCAACATTCATCATTGCAAGAAAGTTCATCAGTAGTATGAGTCCAGGTCCTCTCCACCCAGTTGCCGCTACACCGGCTCCCACACTGCCCATATTTGACACAAGCAGCCCCTTGTAAGTGTGGGGGGCACACTCACCTGAGTGCAGCTGCATGAGTGAAAAGGATCCAAATTTGTAATGTATCTTACATTAAGCAAAAATTGATCCCACCCTTAATAGCTTAGGGACCAAATTAAGAGGCCAAATAGACCGTTCCAAAACAAGCAATTGGGTGTGATAAGATAAGGCTTGCCATATGGAGAAAAGCCTTGTTTAGAGACATCAAAAAAATATGAGGCCACCAGTTCAAGAGTATCTCCAAAAGAGGCCAGTCATCTTACAAGACATGAGCCATTCTTTACAGCACAAAGACTCCATCCCCCTCCATTTGATCTTTTCTTTTCTATTCCTGCAAACCAGAATACCAAGTCAGGATTTAAAAGCCAATAATGGAAGCATACTAAAATAGGCGAGCACTAAGGATGGCAGGGAGGGATTGCTAGATAAATCAGTATATTCAGAATACATAATTTGCAGGGCATAGATCTAGCAGTTAATGATGTGAAGAATAGTAGAAGGGCTTGCCTTAGTTTTTTATGGAGTAGTTTGTTTATATAAACCAAACATAGTAGCAAGTGACAATGGACAGTACAGAGAGGGGAAAAAAATTCCAACTCAGGTTTTCTTATTCTATACTAAAGAGCTACAAAAGTCTAGACAGAATTGCAGAAAGAAGAAGAGTGAAGTTGATGAGCTCTCAAAACTAAGGGACCTGCCAAAGATGCTTAACCCAGCTATAAGAAACAAATGCCGAACTGACTCCTCAGTAGAACTGCAAAAGGGGCAGAGACATGGAACTATGCAATGAGCAGACCAATGAGCAATGCTATCCATCGTGGGCAAACCATTAGATATCAACCTCCAAAAGAGAACTTTATATGTATGAAGGAGACACTTCCAAAAATACTTCTACCATATAGAATGATAGAGTGACAAGATCAATATCCAGTCAACCATGCATAGGCCTTCGTCATTGAGAACTGTCCAACAGAGCCAAGAATCAGCTTTACAGGGGATAGGAATGTGCATGATTTTGTTTACAAATTGAGTGAGGGTTTAGGATCACCAAAAACCACCCTTCCATTTTTTCTTTTTCTTCTCTTTTGGGTGGTGGGTGGTTTTTGGCGGGTGGTTGTGGGAGATTTCCAGCAGACTGAATGAAGAAGATGAATGAAAAGGAAATCCTTTCATCCACCCATTACGTATTAAAAAATGCTTCATGTTTTACCCCAAAAATGCTGGTGGGGGGGCTTTGTTTTAGGCAAGTTCCAATTATTAAACATCATGGAAGGGTAATTTGGTCCTTCAACAGTTGAAATTTGAATTAAGCTTACGGTGTCAAACACTGTTAGTGCAACTGGGATCTAGACGTAATTTTTTGCATAAAGAGACCCAATAAGAGTTCAAGCCTCACACTAAGGAGACACACATGAATTTATTTATTTTATATATATATATATATATATATATATATATATATATATATATATATATATATATATAAAAATAAAATTCGATAAAAGAGGATAAAAGAAAAAAATGAAAACACACCTAATTTCAAATAATGGACTCTTATAGAAAAGGAGAGAAAGAAGAACAAATTGATAAAGAAAGAAAGAGATTGCTTTAGGGCCTGTTTGGTTACATGAGTCTGACGATTTCAAATCTATAGAAATTTCAAATCTATGGAGTCATAATCATAAATTAACTCTTTGGTTGTGGAATAAAATTTGTGGATTCATCCTAAAAAAATATTCAGTCGACATGATTTTTGTAAGTGCACAAATGTGTAGTGTTTTTATAGTGGCAATGAAATCTCTGGATTTCACCCCATACTCATAAATCTACAGATTCATGTTTTTAGTGTAAAAAGATGAATCTCTAGATTTCATGAATTTAGAGATTTTCACAACCAAACAAGTATAAATCTCTGATTCATGAATCTAGAGATTTGAAATCTTTTTTTTTGGATGAGGTTCATCCGGGCCAGCTTACGCGCACCATGATTACTTCCTCAAGGGAGATTTTATATATATATAACTAATGCCGCCGAACAAACGCCCTTAGTTGTTGATTAAATGGACAAAAATAAAGGGTAATTTGATCAATTTTCAAATATTAGGGAAAAAGTAGAGATAAGACTTATACTTTTTTTGGGGAATCAGAGTGAAACTTTTGAGAATGGAATAAGAGTAAATAGTGAATAAGGGAGAGAAATTTTTCCCATAAAAACTCCAGCTTCAACAACAAAAAGGAAATTTTTCAATCCCACACCCTAAGTAACACCCTAATGTTAATCTACCCTTTGAGTTATCCAATTTATCAGCTAGAACCCTTTTTATTAACACCATCAGTCTCAATTAGTTTTTATTTATTCATTTCCAATATTAACCCCACATTCCAAGTTTCGCACAATAAAAATTCTAATTTTCGAAATACTATTTATGACTTATCTCCCAAACTTTATGAAGATTTATATTGGAAGAGGAGGAAGTCATAGATAGCAAGAGGAAAATGAGGAAAATGAAAAAAATGAATCAAGCATAGATTTTTCATTCAAGTTTATTCTTATCTTTTTGAAAGTTTAACTTATTTATATCAGCACTTAATTGTGTATTTTAATGGCCGTGGGAGTCATTGATATGTCTTCATCTTTAGAGGTTTCATTGATAAACTGAATAGGGTATATTACATAGAGATCTCTTGTGTTTGTAATCAATTACATCTACTACTCCTAGAAAAAAATTATAGCGCTTAATTCTGGTCCTCTGGTAGTTGATCGTGTGCCAGGTATTGGATGATAGGATTCATCCAACTTTCTTCAATTTGGAGCTGCATATAGTCGACCAAACATATGCTCGAAATCACAATCTCTTCTAAGTAGATTGATGATTTTGTAATGTCTAGCTCTTCTGTTGCTAGACGAGAAAGTGCGTATGCCTGGTCGTTCTCTGTTCGAGGTACTTGCTTGATTAATAAATTTGTGAAATGTTGCTTGTATTGGTCGACCAGACCAAGATATTTGCTCATCCTTTTCTCTTTTGCTTCGTATACTCCATTTACTTGACTCACAATTAATTATGAATCACTTCTGACTTCTAAATTTCTTATGTCTAAAGTCTTTGCTCACTTGAGGCCAACCACTAATGCTTCATATTTTGTTTCATTATTAGAGGTTTTGAATTTGAAGCGTAGGGCATATCTGATCTCGAATCCTCCTGGACTTTGAAGAAGTAAGCCTGCTCCACTACCTTGCATGTTGCTTGATCCATCTACTGACAGAATCCATCTGTTGATGTGATCCGGATTATGCTCGATATCCAATTTTTGTTCACCATTATTATGTAGTTCGGTCATATGTTGGGTTTCAACCAAAAAGTCTGTCAAGGCTTGTCCTTTGATGGTCTGCCATGGTCGGAAATCTATCTGATGCTCACTGAGTTCAACTGCCCATGTAACAAGTCTTCCGGCCAGATCAAGTCAATGCAAAATTTTCTTCAGAGGGAAATTTGTTAGAACACTAATTGGGTGTGACTGGAAGTATGGTCGGAGTTTTTGAGCTGCTATTACCAGTGCTAAAGCTTTCTTGTCCACTTTTGAATATTTGATTTCTGCATCAATCAGCACATGGCTTATATAATACACAGGACTCTGAATATTATTTTCTTCTTGGACCATAACAGCACTAATAGCCTCAGGAGAGGTGGCCAAGTAGATCAACAGCTCTCTACCTGGGATTGGTCGAGCCGGAAGTGGTGGTCGAGATAATTTATCTTTCAGCTCTTCAAAGGCTTTTTGACATTCTGAATCCCAAATTTCATCCTGCTGCTTGGATACCCTTTTTAAAGCTTTGAAAAAAGGTAAGCATTTTTCTCCTACTCGAGCAATGAATCCATTCAGCGCAGCTACCCTTCCTGTTAAGCTCTGTATTTCCTTGATGTTTTTTGGTGGCTTCATGCACAGGATGGCCTTAATTTTTTCTGGATTTGCCTCAATTCCTCTCTGAGATATAATGAATCCCAAGAATTTTCCAGATGATACTCCAAAGGCGCATTTTTCTGGATTCAACTTCATTTTATGTGCTCGGAGTACATCGAAAACTTCTTTCAGGTCGGCTATGTGGTCGACCTTGGTTTTGCTTTTTACAAGCATGTCGTCAACATACACCTCCATATTTCTTCCAATCTGCCCTGCAAATATTTTGTTTACTGCTCGTTGATATGTTGCTCCTGCATTCTTCAGATCGAAAGGCATTACCTTATAATAATAACTATCTCCCAAAAACTGTGTAGATAAGAGATCGCTTGTTGCTTTCCTCATCTTTCTTTGGTTGATTTCTATTTAGATTTTGACCTCTCTCTTTAATTGGGGATTTGGCTCTTTTCTTTCCTCCCATTGGTGGTTGTTAAGGTCTTTGGTATGGTCAGATATACCTCTTCAATTGTCCCTGAGATACTAGTTTTTCAATTTCCTCTTTCAGTTTCCTGCAATCATCAGTCCAATGACCGTGATCTTTGTGATACTTGCAGTATCTGCTTCTATCACGCTCCTCTGGTCGAGAATATAATTTGTTAGGTCTTTGAAGTATCCCTTGGCTCTTGATTTGCATCAATATTTCTGACCTCCTTAATTTGAGAGGAGTATATTCTCCTTTTGGATGCTTCGTCACTTCTGGTCGTCCCACTCTGGTCGGAAATCTGTTCGGTGGTTGATCAGGATGACCACCATTAGCAGGTCAACCAAAGTTGGTTGGCTCCCTCTTTCTTGACTCCAACGTTTCGAGATTTCTTGCCTGCCTATGACATCACTCAAGTAACTCGGCGTATGTTTCGGGCATGTTCAGCAGTAAGCGCTCAAGTAGTCCTTCATGAGTCAGCCCTTGATATAGAGCATGAAAAGCTATCTTTTCGTCTAAGTTCTCGATTTGAACGGTCAAATTGTTGAATCTTTGTATATAACTTCTGATTGATTCAATTCAACCTTGCTTAATGGAGAACAAACTATCTTCTCTTCTTTTAACATTGATTCCGCTCTGAAAACGTGACAAGAATATTCGACCTAGGTGGTCGAAATCCTTGATCAAACCATTTTGGAGCCCTAGGAACCATTCAGATGCGAATCCAGTTAAGGATGCTGGGAATATCTTGCACATAGCGACTTCACTGTGCTCGTAAGAAGACATTACAGATTTGTAATGCATAATGTGGTGCCGGGGACACTTTGTTCCATCGAACATGGTAAAAGGTGGACACTTGAAGCTCTTTGGCATCTCTGCCTCAGCAATTGCTCTAACAAAAAGATTTCTTTTGAGAACTAAATACGAGTATTTTTTACCTGAATCTTTCATCTTATTTAGTTCTTCACCTAATTCATCAATTTGCCTATTGACGTTCTTCGTATTTTCGGCTTGAGCTCCTTTTTCTCCTTCTTCACGTCGACCCTTGTCCCCATGATTAGTGATGCTATGTCGATCTTCCTGCTTAAACCCTAGAGGAGGGTCTTTTGATGTTCCTTTTCCTGGCATTCGAACTTTATCTCCCACTTTTTCTTTGCCCTTATTTAAGTCTCTAGATGGTTGAGGAGTTTGGTCGGGCATGAGTGGTCGGTCTTTTCTAGTTTCCCCCAGATTATCCACTCCTGGGGCAATTAGATGACGCATCGTTACCCTAACCAATTCGTTCATAGATGAGATTTGCTTTTGGAGTTCATCAATCTGATCTCCAGTTGTTTTTTGTAATTCATCGATCTGATTTTTGATAGCAAACTGGTCAAGTTGTTCGGGTTGATCCTTCTGTTGAGGGATCTCCATGGCTTTTGGGGGAGGATTTTGTTTGTCAACCTCCTCTCCATTCTCCTTGTCGTCTCCCAGCATTGATCTTGTCTGCACCATGTCTTTTTGATGCGTTCCCACAAACGGCACCAATGTTGTTGTAGAATTCGGTCTCTCCTGGTCGATTGCTCGAACCTGCAAAAACGTGCTCAACCGGTGTGGTCAAGTTTCCTCTCCGAAGAACAAGTTAGTTCAGACGAACAAAGGAAGCAAGCTCAATCTCTCAATGTATTCAATAACTTAAGAGTGCATACCTTATGATGATAATCCTACCTCTTTATATAGTTCTCATTAGTCGGTTACTAAGAGAAATTCCTGTTGTAGAGTTATATCAGGAACCAACATTCCTCTCGTTAGTTGAACCCCACTTGGAGAGTAATACTAGAATTTGATACGGACTCAAAGTCGTGTTCGAATCATGATATTGTGGTCAAACCAATTAAATGTCGTCGGACCAATAATCCCGGTTTAATTGGTTCGACCATAACAAGTACCATGCCTTTTTAATTTTGTTGGGGTCACCACAACAAAAGTGAAAAGGCATGATGTCATTTCACATGTGTATAAAATGGTACCATGCCTTTTTTATTTTGTTGGGGTCACCCCCCCTCCGGATTTTTAAAAAAATTATATTATTTCCATAATTTTGTCTATTTTTATATTAATTCCCTTAATTTTCTAGTTTTTCCTCTTCTCACATGTGAAATATCACTATTTGCCCCTCCTCCCCTCAATATTGAGAACAATTTTTAAAAGTAAAATAATGGGTATAAATGTCATTCATAATTAAAAACTAGGGATAATTACTGTTGCCCCCTTGTACTTTGATTTTATTACTACTTTATCCCCTGTACTTTTTAAAATTACTATTTCAACCTTTAACTTTGTCAACAATTACTAATGCCCCCTACCGTTAAGCTCCGTCAGTTTATTGATGATGTGGCATCTATATATTTTTTCAAAAGCCCAAAAATAATCCTGTAATTATCTTTTTACTTATTTGCTCTTTTTTCAAGTTATAATACTACCCTTAATAGGAAAAAATTAACTTTAATTTCACTTTTTTTTTTTAAAAAGAAACCACCAAATAAAGGAAAGATGTGATTTTTTTTTCTCTAAAAATAAATCACCAAATAAAGGAAAGATGTAATTAAATAGAAACTAAAATATTAAGAAATATCAAATTTAATTCAAAGCTGAAAATTGAAAATCACCTAATAAATGCTGACCATTATGTATGTTACCAAATTTTTTATCAATTAGATCTTATATGCTAATTTGTTTGTAAAACTTCCATCATGGTGATTATGAAAAATTTAAGTGGAATGTGAAAGTTTCAACAATCATAAGTATGTGGTCCCACCAAATCCAAAACTAATTATAAAATATAAGATTTTAAGGATATAATTTACATGCAATATAGTTTTTATAAATGAGTGTAATGCCATATTTTTCTACTTCTTAATTTTAAGGGAAAAATAGACATTTCATATTTGATGTTAATAGCCACTTAACACCTTTAGAAGTGAGGGGGCAATAGTAATTTCACAAAGAAGGGGGTTTGATTAGTAATAAAACCAAAGTATAAGGGGGCAATAGTAATTATCCCTAAAAACTAACTACACAATCCCTATCTATTCTCCCCTCTCTTCTCTTTCATCTTTTCTTCCTATGTATTCTCTTCTCTTTCTATAAACGCGAGTTAAAGGAAGTTTTTGAAAAATAATCTTATTGGGTATTCAAAATATTATTCCTAAACTAACTCCTCAATCCCTATTTATTCTCTCCTATCTCTTCTCTCATCTCTCCTCTTTTTTTCTTATTTATTCTCTTTCCATTCTATAAATGTGGATTAAGGAAAACTTGGAAAAAAAAAACTTCTCCACAATTAGGTACTCTTTTTCTTTCTCAATTTATTTATCGTTTCTCTTTTTCTCTTTTTTACTTTTTTTAATTTTTTTATTTGATTTTATATTCTCTAGTTCTTCTACAATTTTTGTTATTTGATTTTATATTGCGAATCAAATGTCTATAGTTAGTAAGGTAGCTAATTACCATTGGTTTGCATCTCCTACCTATAAAAAAATTATTGATTTGCATATTTTACTAAAGAAAATTTTGGTTTGCATCAAATTTTTAGGGTTGAAGTTATGTATATATAGATGTTTTTTTGTATTATTGCTTTAATTTATTTTTATTTTTTTCGAAAAAAATCAATATCAATAATTTACTTATTTTTTCCAAATATGTGTGGACTTATTCCTTAATATAATAAAATAATTCAGAAGTATGACCCCCAATGGGTCTTATAAGGGTCCATACTTCGAAAAAGCATTAGTTCTTCTCCAACGGGAAGGTTATCTAGGACTTTCATTCTTCAGCCCCCAATGTTGAATCTTGGTTCCACCTTCTACTTTCACCTATCAACTTTCCTTGTTTACATGTACCGCCCCTGCTTTCCAAATTAGTTGTTTTCTATCCACTCTGTTAATTGGAGGCTGAAGAATTAATTTCAAAAAGGGAAGAGAGGGAGTTGCTAGCATCTCCATCACCTTTTCCTTTTCCATATTAGCCACTATTATTCCCTTTGTGGTCATGTTCTTTACCAACAACTATCTAGTCTGAACAACTATCTACTGTGGGTTAATATATCTCTAGTCAGTAATTTGTGAGAAGGAATTACTGATCATTGGAGGAAGAACAAAGTAAAAGGTGAGGAATATACTTAACTTTATATTACATGTGTAATGATGTTAATTACATTTCATTATTGATATCTTGTATTGCTTTAGTATTATCTTGTGGTTATTTTATGTCTTTTGTTAAATATGAATTGCTATAATTTATGTTTATTATTACTTCTGATGTTGCTCCTTGCTTTGAAATCTATAATTGTTGTTATGAAATGGAATGTGATTGTATGAGAGGAGAAATATTATTATTTCTTCTACCTTGTATTTTCTACTAGGGTTGTGGGTTCACCCATTGCCTTAGTGACATTATATGATTGCTTATATCGTGGTTGGGAATGGGGAATGCTTTTTTGGCATTTTTGCCATAGGATACCAGAGGAGGTGGTATGGGACGCATTCTTATGGTATCCTTGGCTCTTTCCCGATTACTAATTTACATATTTAGGGCATGTCTAGAAGTGTTTGGTTAGGTGACCTCATGAGTACTACTACCCTTTCGGCAGGGGTATTGAAGCTGGTTAACCCGTGATGTTAGTGGTCGGATCCCGTATGTCAAGCAGGCCCATTATCATCATAAAGAGGTAGGGTTGCATATAATAGATAAGGGCTCATGGACGCTCAAGACCGGTGAAATGACCCGTGAGAGGACATGGAGATCATCATGTCCATTATATGTGGATGACCACTGGGTTAATGAATGGGGTCCAACAGATGCCTCCATTGAGGATTCCATTCATAGGTGGGAAGGTATTGAACCAACAGAGCACTAGGCGTGAGGGGAAATATCCGGACCATATGTAGTACGAGACCATATGACTTTGCAATGGGCCTAAGATTATCCTTGACACGCGCTAAATCTTATACCAATGGTGATGTGAGAGAGTGGTGACCTAATCCCCAACCATGGCTTGACAGGACTTTACACAACAACCGTGGAGAACCCAACAGACGTGCATCAGAGCTGTGAGGGAAGAGTGATGAGACCGCCCAAAGAAGACTGGTGTATGACTTAATGCGTGTTTACCATAGAGACTTCATGATAGAGTTAGGAGCATAATCATTCACATATCATATCATTGTCATTAATTACATTATTGATATTCATGTTATATGTGTGGTGTGGAATCTTGAGAATGAATGTGTGATATGATGTTGAGTTGACCTCACTGAGTTTTGTTGAACTCATTCCTTTTATATGTCTTTTTCTATTAGATTATACTGCAGGTTATGAGGACTTATTCCAAATGGAGGATTCGTTGCTAGTATATCTTCTTGAAGGAGTGACCAAAGAAGAAGTGGACGCACATGGAGCTTCATGCCAGTATCAAGACTATTCTTTTGGGTGGGATTCCATTAGAGAACTAGTTTAGTTTAGTTTTCTGCTTGTTGAAAATTACTCTATTTTCTTTTCAAAACTCTAATGTTATATTTTTATTTTGAAGTAATGGATGATTGTAACCATTATTTCGGTTTTGATAACTTAGTATGATAAACTTGAGTTATTCTTGTCCATTTAATTATGCTATATCATGTTTTGTATGGATTTGTCACTGAACCTAGATCTTGCGGTGTATCACGCCCCATGGGCATTCGAGTAATGACCGGATCCGGCTGGGTGGGGTGTGACAAATGGTATCAGAGCCAGGTTTCGATCCTGGGACCCTGTGTGTTATATAAAAAGCGCCTTGAGGATGTAGTCGTGGTGCGCGCAAGCTGGCACGAATGAACCTCATTTCCAAAAAAAAAAAAAACTATGAACATGAATATATCCAACAAATTTGCAAATTGGCGACTGTCTATATTGGCAACTGAATGCACAACTTTTTGTCTTCACACGAATCTTGTTGTCCTAAGTTTGGGTTTGCTTGAATAGTGGCTAATTGCAAATCTGTCGTTCTGCAGGAAGCCCTACGACGAGAGATGGGAGTTCAAAAATCAAAACCCTTAAAAAAGGTGGGAGAGGCAAATCTTGTAATTTTTGAGAATCCTAAAATAAGATGGGAAATGGGAGATCAAAACCATTAAAAAAGTGAAAATATGGAAGCTTACAAATGGAGCACCCTAAGAACCCACCTCTCGCGTACGCTCTCTGTGTTCATTCGTTCTTAGGAGTCGAAGCCAAAGGTTGAAGAGAGACCGTCGTCCTTCACATTGCCTTCTCCTACGCAACTCTCTCTCTCTCTCTGGAAACCTGGGTTTGAGAATGAAGCAGATGAAGTTCAGAAAGGTGAAGCTCCTTCTCTTTCACACAGCCCTTTCTATTTTCACGTTTTCCCTCTTTTGAACAATTTTGAAATCTATAAACAGCTTTTACTTCATTTAAAACACTGAAAAAGCACATGCTGTTAATCAATGGCCATAATTTAATTTGGTGTGTTGTTAATCAATGGTCATAATTTAATCTAGCGTGCTAACAAAATTCGGAGCGATCGTAGCTCAGTGCTGCGCATATAAGCAAAATGCTCATTTTGATTACATGGCGAAATCTCAACCTCCGGGTGCTGCAGCTGCTGCAATTAAAAATTTGACTTTTTTTTTTTTTGGGAAAGCAATTAAAAATCCGACTTAAGGGGGTACCTAAAGGCAAGGTTTGACATGTCGACTCGTGTCGCCGTGTCGGACCCTGGCGACACGAGCGACATGTCGCCAAAATTCGCTCGACTTTTGGCAAGGATTCAATGAAAAATCGAACCCCTGTTTCGAAGGGTATTTTAGGTCATTTTGACATGAAATTTGACGTGTAACCTAATTTGAGGCCAACAAATACATTTGGAGTGTTATTTTGACCTAAAACATCACCTAACCTAAAGTTTATAATTGGCGCATGTCCAGCTATATGCGGGCAAAACTGGAAGTTTGGAAAATTCATATAAACTAATGTAAATATGCAAAGAGATACACAAGTAGTAAAGAGATGTACTACAGTTTACAATTTCATTATACAATTATGTTGAGTATGGCTCATGCTTCACATATTGTTGCCGACGGATACGGGAGTCCCGCTCCCCGGTGAGCGAGCGGGTCCGGGGAGGCCGCCCCGGGCGGGGTGTGGGGGCAACGCCCCGGAGCTTTTAGAGGCCCTATGTCACTTTGGCAAAAAGCAAACGAAAAATCGGCGAAAAACAAACGAAAGACTGTTATATATGACGAATGTAGCGATATATCGCCGATTTTTCGGCGATATATCGCCGACATTTGGTATATATCGTGTCGCTGGGGGGAGTCGTGTCGCCCCCCAGAGACATGGCGACATATCGCCCTATGTCGGCGATACAGGGCGATATGTCGCCGACACAATGAACCATGCCTGAAGGGTGGGGCGGAAAATTTCCCAATAAAACCCCTCAAACTTGATCATAGAACTTTTGCCCACGTCATAGTACGTCAGGCAAAAACTACCGAGTAAATCCGATTCTAGATCGCGGAACTTCGGATTAGATCCGATTCTAAATCGGAAGAGTGATGACGCAGTTTGGTTGATTCTTGTAATCTACCCTTATTTTGAATCCTCGCTTGCAAAAAGAGTATGAGCCGCCGGCAACTAATCCAATACTCTCTTGCTGTTGCTGCGATTGACAAGTCTGCAACTTCACTGGCTGCTTCGATACAATGCTAAGCTGCAAGAGAAGCCTATTGTCCCAGATTATGAGAAGAACGAAAAGGAAAAAGAAGATGAGGAAGAAGACTATAGTCAGAAACCAGGACCCTCAACTTGAGGAAGAAGAATCGGCAGAAGAAGGTGAAGAAGGTGGCGATAGAGGAGATGGGTTCAGCTTAAAAAGTTCTGCTCCTTCAAACAGTCATGGAGTCCAGCCATTAGGCAATCTCCTGTTAAGTACGTCCACCTGCAATTCCAGGAATACGGGCCTTGGTAATCTCCGAATTCTCACTGATGAACTAGTACTTGATATTCTAGGGCTTCTTGGTGGCTCCCATTTGGGTGTTTTAGCTACAGTGAGCAAATCGTGTTATGTTTTCTGCAACCATGAACCTCTTTGGAGAAACCTTGTTCTGGAACATCTCAAAGGAGGCTTCTCTTTTAATGGGTCTTGGAAGTCTACCTACATTTCTTCTTTCTCCCCTTCTTTTTCTGAGTTGGATAAAGGTTCCTCTAATTTGAAAGTTAGGGACTTCTATTCTGACTATCTTTTCCAGAGTTGGCTTTGTGCTAGCCTTGAAATGAAACAAGAGTGGCTAGAAAGGGATAACATTCAACGGAAGAGAGGAATTTCGGTTGAGGATTTTATATTGAATTTTGAAGATCCAAATAAGCCAGTGCTATTGGAAGGCTGTTTGGAGAATTGGGCTGCTTTGGAGAAGTGGAACAAGGAATATCTTATACGGGTTTCCGGGGATGTAACATTTTCAGTGGGTCCAGTAGAAATGAAGCTTGAAGAATACTTCAGGTATGCAGACATGGTGAGGGAGGAAAGGCCATTATACCTCTTCGACCCAAAGTTTGTTGAGAAAGTTCCAACATTGGGCTCAGAGTATGACGTTCCGATGTACTTTAAAGAGGACTTATTTTCTGTTTTGGGAAATGAAAGGCCAGACTATAGGTGGGTGATCATTGGACCTGCAGGTTCAGGCTCTTCATTCCACATTGATCCCAATTCAACTTCAGCTTGGAATGCAGTGATCAAGGGATCCAAAAAATGGGTTTTGTTTCCTCCTGACGTGGTCCCTCCAGGAGTCCATCCTAGCCCAGATGGTGCTGAGGTGGCATGCCCTGTTTCTATCATGGAGTGGTTCATGAACTTTTATGGAGCTACCAGGAATTGGAAAAAGAGACCGATTGAGTGCGTTTGCAAAGCTGGGGAGGTGATTTTTGTGCCTAATGGCTGGTGGCATTTGGTGATCAACCTTGAGGAATCCATTGCCATAACACAGAATTATGTCAGTAGGTAATGTTCTTTCTTCTATCTTTCATCACTTTTTTGTTCTTCTTCCATCTCTCCTTCCCCCCTCCCCCCCGCTCCCCATGTTCAACTGGTATTTATTTCTGATAAATGTATTTCACTGTTTGTGTCATCTAATTCAGCATAATTATTTCTTCATCTAGTGGATTGCAAACATAAAACCTGGTGTCCTCAATTATTAAGTAAGAATATTTTTTACCAGGAAAAACAACACTATAGGTTAGCTACTGATGTGAAAAATGACCTGTTTCTGGTCTTTATACTGATTACCTAAACAAAAAAAAAATCCACTTTCCAGAGACCATTTTGATACTTTTGAGAAGATTATGATCCTTATTGATTTTTATTGCTTAGTGTTGCAAGTGAAGTATGTGTTTCTTACGAGAACAGGTTCTACTATTGGTTGGAAACTGCCATGACTATAAGGTGTCCTTCGCTGTTAATTTTTTAAATTCTCTTTCACGAAGGCAACCAATTCTCCTTGATATAGCAGTTTTTTAGGGTGTCAGTGAATGAATATACTCTTGATGAAGTTCTGATGCCCCTGAAAAAGCTCAAAAGCAATTGCAGAAAGCAAACAAATGCATTGCAGATGTTGAGATGGTGGAAGGTGCAACTGCTACAAGCATCGGAAGTGTAGAGCAATTGATGGTGGAATTGTTTGGTCCAGTGCTCTTGCATTTGATTTGTAAAGAAACTGAAGATATTGGGGAGTCTGGAACATCTACATGTAATTTATTTTATAATTGGGAAAAGTTGCTCTTGCACTCTCCTGTGACACACTGTCTTCTCCCTAATCATGTCAGACCCCTATGTATGGATCGTGAGACATCCCTCTTGTGTGTCCATCGGTTTGGCATGAGAGATGCTGTTACATGTGAATGGCATGTAGATCCCCCATTCTGTATATTTAATTTGCATTTTGTTTATTCTAGGACAGGGTGATTCCCTGCTACCCTCTCCCTTTACTATTGTTATTAGTAGTCTCAATAAATGGTAATCAAATCACATACCCATGGGTGAACTTAAATACAGTGGAATAAGAAACAGGTGGCATCACTTTGCATTCCCTCAATTGACGATCTACCCATGCACTTTCCATACCCCCAAATCCATGAACACTGATGAGGTTCAAGGATTTTCTTTCTGGAGAAGAGGAAAACAGAGAGAGCAAATCTTGAAAAGCATGAGAGGGTTTTTACTCTCTCCTGTCTTGCACTTTATCATTTCTATTCCAATGGGGGATCATTAGAGTTCCAGTTGGCCTCAACCAAGAGCAGAAAGAGAGTTGTGGAGGGAGTTCGGTTCTAATTCCCATGACAACAGGAATTGTTCCTTTCTTTGCTCTCACCTATGGTGCCAAGGAAGGGATCCTGCATCCTCTGTGGCTTGTGTCTTTCATTCACCATAGGTGGTGGTTCTCTCCAACCTATCCCTCAACACTCTCATCAATTCAATTCCTTTAATACAGAAATGGAATGTGTGACCTAAAGAGATGTATCTAGGGTAGGATTGCTATGTTAAGTCTCCACCTATCCACCATAGCAGATCACTTAGAATCATCTCATGATATCCTAAACAATTCAACTATAATTAACTCTTGATTCCTTATAATGAGTAGTGTGAATGAACTTGATGCAATGTACTCCTGACTCTATCTAAGTCAAAATTAATAAGTTGTCAGACGATGAGTCATAATATAGTTAGTAACAAAACAAAAAGTTTTCCCCAAGTCCTCACACCTCCCGTGTTATCCGTAACAGCTTCCCAATCTTGCACTACAAGGACCACATCGTCCCTCATCCTACAGTAGTTGATATCCTACTGAGAGACTACTGTTCATCTAGAGCATGAGTCCCAGTTACGAATAACTACTGAATAACTTTGAGAGAAGCTGATCAGTCAGTACTTAGGAGTCCTACACTATCCAAGGTTTTAGGTCTCTGCTTTAGTCTGGTTTTGTTGGTGAGATTTGGCGACTTGTATATTTTTTCCTATCTTGACCCTGTGGTGGGTTTCAATGGCCATATGGCCAAGATAGGTCCTAAAACTTGACATTGTATTCTAGGCATTAATTTTTACAAATTCGAACCCAGAATAGTACATTGACTTCAGACTCTAGGTTGATAATGATGTAACCCCAGCTCGTGAGCGGGCCAGGCTTCTCAGGATCCTCTCTGATAGACTCAGTAGTAATTTAGGGTTTAATCTTACTGTTTTAGGTCTGATTTCGGTCAACTCTGGAAGGACAGCAGCTATCTTGGGTCAAATATACCCTGCGGTTATAGGTTTAGGGCTGGTTAGATTATTTTAGGGTCTTAGGAGAGGTTGGCAAGGGCTAGGGTAGTTAGGCCTGTAGGGTTTATGAAATGCAGTTCAAAATCTTGCTGTATTTTATAATTCAGAAATGACTTCCAAGTTTAGGGTTTAGAGAAAAACTAGGGTTTATATTTATAGGGTTTAGGGATGATGAAGGGTTGATTGGGGTAGGGAAAAGATTTTTGCCAGCAGGATTAGGGCTTGGAAAATGAGGGAATTAAAACTGATTCCCAAGAATTCAAGTTTCAGATTTGATTCCCAAGCTAGCATTTTGAAGATAGGTTTCCTAATGTATCTAGGTCTTTAGGGAGGGTGGCTAGAGTTGAGGGGGAAGGACTAAGGTTCAGCCAGGGGGATTGGTGTTAGGGTTTGATTGAAAACATAATTCTATTTAGTATTTGAATTCAATTTCCAACCTTGGGGTTAGGGTTTCTAGAGGTAGAAGGTAAGTTGCAGAATTGTAGAAACTAATGGACTTGGATCCTAGAGGGAAAAGGAGGTATTGGATGAGGGAGGGAAAGGGGCGTGATCCCATTGGGAGAAAGGGTTTTGGGATTTTTTCTTTTTTGGCCGGGGGGGGGGGGTTGGTTCTGTTGTGCCGCAAGGAAGGGAGAGGGGAGGGGTGTTGCGTGGGGCTGGGGTAGGGGAAGGGGCTGGGTTTCACTTGATGAAGAAGGTGGCTGTTGAGTAGTTGCAGGTTCCAATGATGCTTTTAGAGCTGCCGCAGGGGAGGAATAAGCTGAAAACTGCAGAAAACTTGAAGCTTTGCACAACACCTTGCCTCCAAACTCAACTTTTTTTTTTTAATTAATTTCATCTAATCAGAATTGTTACAACTGAGATGGCTTATTTATAGCCTTTCATGAAAACAATTTAAAATAGGTCTCAATAAACAAATAGAAGACTGATTTGGACTCAGGAATTCAATTTGAAACAGAATTCCTTCCAAGACTAAAACTCTACTTAGCAACTAGAAGAGGAGTTCTAACAAGAGAGTTAAAGAAGTGAATTTCCTACTTAAAGAAGGAATCCAATTGGGAATGGAATTCCTTCTTGGACTCCTAATTACATCAGGACTCTAACAATTAACTCAATTTGAAAAACAAAAATAGATTCTAACTCCTAACAGCATTGGGAGCTAACTAGACCACTCCTGTCTCCAGGGATGGTAAAATGACCAAAATACCCCTCAGGGGATTTGTCCAGCTCTTGGTGCTGCATGATTTGTGGGCTGTTTTGGGCCCAAATTATGAGGGGCTCTATACTTGCAAATCCTGATTACATCAGGTAGTCTACTGTGTAGGTGAACACTTCCCTAGGCAATTCGACACAATTTTTATGGACCCAGAGGTATAAAACAACTTTAGTAACCATTATTAACTTTCTTTTTCAGTAAAAAAAGAAGTTTCATACTATAAACCATTTAAAGGTTAGGCATTATATTTATAATCATGCATGGAAATTGTTTTACCATTTGTTAATAACTGATAGAATCTTGGAAAGAGACATAGATTAAACAAATATAATTGCTAAGTGTTTAACAAGTACTACCATTTGAGAGTAGCTAGTACTGAAATGAGTGTTGGGCTGGAACTGTTCTTGAATCTCCAAGCCGTAATCTTGAGGCCCCCTCTCTCAGTGTTGAAGCTTCAACCTTGAATCTCCAAGCTTGAACCTTCAGTTGGTGGGAGATTTGCCAAAACAATGCACCGAAATCGAGAGGCAAGATTTTGAGTTGAGGTTGAATCTTGCCGAGACAGCTTAGGTCTGAGTTGAACTAAAATTGAGACATAACTTGAGAACTCAGCAAGATTTTGGGATACTGGTGCGATATTTTAGAAATCCTGTAATACCCTACCATGCCATCTCAACACTTCATTGAACCCAAAATTTTTACGAGTTCGTGCACGATGACTATCCAAGTAGATTGACATTTAAATCTCACCACTAGGAGCTTGTTCATGCATGGAATAGAAGTCGACTTCCTTTTATAATTTTGGTTAATTCTCCTGCTTTAGTGATTGACAACCTTAAATGCTTTGCTACCTAATAGGTCTTTCATGGGAAGAAAATATGCTAGAAAACATTGGTTACCTGACTAACTATATTTGTCTTCTATAGAATATTTCATGGTTGACAACCTTAAATGCTTTGCTACCTGATAGCTCTTTTCATGGGAAGAAATTATGCTAGAAAACATTGGTTACCTGTCAACTAACTACATTTGTCTTCTATTTCTCCTAGCTCCATCATTCAGACAGTTCAAACTGACTCATTGTTGAGGGCAACATAATCTGTATAATGCTTATGTTATTATTTGACGACCTTTTTTTTTTATTTCTTATTAAATACCTATGTTACATAATACATTTAATAGTTTTGTATTTTCATTGGATTGGTTGAGTTTGTCCTTACTTGATGTTAGATGTAATTTCTGTTTCTGGTTATATGCTTTTTTTAGTAGTGTAAGACCCAATTGATCCCTTCGCTTGCTCTGCTATTGATTGTTAACATACATCGGGAGCCTCCATTTCGGGCTTATATTTGAAGAAACTAACTTTCACATTTATGCTGAAGAGGAATAATTTTCATTTGGTTTACCAAATTGGGGAAGTTTTCTCTTAACTTCAGAAATAGCTGCTTTTGCTAACATCCCATAATGGGAAGCTGCTGATCAATTTATCGAAGGAAGTTTGCAATTCTGGAAATAATTTTGGTTTAACTGACCTAAAACAGTTCTAATGCAGACATTGCTGGACTGCATTTCTGCGCTCCACTCGCACCCCATCCCACCTCTTCTCCCAATAAATAAAAAAAACTGGATAAAAAAAAGAAAAAGGAAGAAGGATTCAGATTGATGCAGATAAATCACCTGAATGGTTAGTTATATTACATTATAAATAAACTTTTAGTTGGGTTATATGTCACTAAATATGTGTTGGGCCATTGATCCTTGTGTTTTTATTGTGATTGGCCTATAATATGGCTGTTGGCAAGGTATATAGGATTACTTAAATTAAACGTCTATCTTTTATTGTAATAGAAAAAGAATGCTGCTTGGTTGTATTCTGCTGCACTTTTTTTTTTTTTTTGGGGGGGGGGGGGGTGATTAACTTACTGCGCCACTCCACTTGTGGATGCCCCTATATGACCCCCAGTCACCACAGTGTTGTAGGAGCCAAATGATGAGGCAGCCATCTTTCCCCTTATTTTAATCGTTATTGAGTGTTTTAGTTAGGCTGGATTAGGATTTTTCAAGTCCAGTCCTGTTTTAGGTCAGTTTCTGAGTCAGTTTTTCTAACCTTATTAGTTAAGGGAGACCACCTTTCCTCTTTAATTTACTATGCTTTTGAGTTTTCTCTATAAGTTTGTTAGGGGTTAGCATTGCACACAAAAGCATTGGTTCCTCTCTTCCTTGCGTGAAAAGAGCAGTTAAACAAGGTCGTGGTTGATTTTTGATCTATTCGAACTCCTTGCTCTGGAAACCTGGGTGCACTAACCTTGCTCTTACTCTTGTTCTTGTTCTTTTTCCTTTTCTAGTCATGTGAGTAATTTGTATATGCAACTATTATAATCTGTCCACGGGTTCACATACAAGCATTTTATGACACTTAATCTGATTGAGGAAACCTGGTGATCCTTATCATTTGGGCATTCAGTATCTTCCTGAAAGAAGCCTTTGACCAGAATTTGCTGCTTATTGGGTAGGCTGATCTGGATTTATTATTATCTCCTAACTCTGTCCCTGTTTTCCAGATTGAGCATAAAGTAGGGGGTATCCACTACCCAGTGCAGGAGGTTCCCACTACTGTGGGGTGTTGGGTGGTTGTATTTACCAAATTGAGCTTCTATTTCTGTTGGTTAATATTGCTGAGATATATGTCATAATCAGAATTTTCTACCAATATATATTTTTTTTAAATTATTATTCTGATTTCTGGTTTGACTCTTTTACAACTCTCTTATATACTGGGATTACTTTGTAACTCCTAATCCAACCATTGGATCAATCTTATATTTTCAGCAAGTCATGCTGAGAGCAAAACTTAACTTGATTTCGGCCTCATCCGGTGCCTAATTTGACATTGGATTATTCTCCCTGTTCTGAAACCTTGTTCTTTGGGATTCAGTTCTATTTTGGTACTGTTTGGACTCTATATTCAGTTTTATAACTATAGAGGAAATCTTGGTGCTTAGTTATTCAGGTGGGGTTGTTGTGATGTCATTGGGTGAGCTTAGCAAAGAGGGGCTCAATCAGAGTTAGTATAGTTCATTATTATAGGAGGTAAAGAAATTATCTTATTTTATCAACCTGATTTTTGTAGACCCAATTGAATGAGGTTCCAAGATCTTAGATGAATGGTAGTTAAGACCAAATAGGGTTTCTAGAAGGTTCTGGTCAAATAGTTTCAAATTTCTGTTTGGAGTCAAAACAGGGTCCCAGAACAGGATTCCTCAGGTTAGGTACTCTGATTCTGGTAATTTATTCATGCAAGAATGCTGGATTGATCCCCTTCATACTCTGATCTGCTGGTTAGGTGTTAGGTCAGCAACAGATGGTGGTATGGATGGAAAACAGGGACTGTAATGGAGTTTGAATGATGGACTGGATTCTAAGATAGGGAGTAGGCAATTTCAGGGACTGCTAAGGTGAGATTAAGGATATGGATGGAAGGCTGTGAGGGATGTGGAGAAGGGCTCCTATGGAATGGAACTGCTGCTGGCTTACCAGTTTACTGGATTGATATGGAAGAGGGACGAACTTAATCACAGCTGAAGGGGCTTCTTCAATTGAAAAACTAGGGAATCTCTATCACTGGAGCACCTGGCAGTTCCTTACTGTTCTGGAGCAATCTCTCACTCAAGCACTCTCTTAAGCAGACACATAGGCTGTAATAGCCGACATTATTAATCTGAAATCTGAAGAACTATTACATGTGTAGGGGCTTATTTATAGCCTTGTAGTTGCTTTCCTAGATATACTTGAATAGAAAACTTGAAACATAACTCTGATAATAAGTACTAGCTTAATATGTAACTAACTAATGTGTATTAGGTCCCTGATAAAGACTAATTAATTGATGTGTCTCGGGTCCCTGATAAGGTCTATTCTGTTGATGTTCATAAGGTCTATTCTGTTGATGTTCATTATTCTTATTAGACCTGATCTGAGCCTGACTCAAATAGAAATAAAAAGCCCACTGTGGGTCTTAAAAAATTAACCTGGTAGTTTTGAGTGGCTTCCTTTTGCTGTTGAACAGCAAACCTAGGGCTTCTTCTTGGCCTTGGTCCACCATAGGGAAGGTCTTGGGACCTATGTCACCGATACTCTCAACAGCTTTAGCTGGCAGGTGAATAGAAAATTTTGATATTAAGAACTGTCAAGAGGTTACTTATACCTACAAGAACTTCATAAGTGCCTTTTTTCAGAATAAGCCTTTTCTTCCTCATATTTCATTCACTTGGTACTGCCTTTTCCGTTAGGGACACCCCACGCGGAAAAAAGTTGCCACTGAATTGTAAGCAAAACAATGTTCCTTACTTGACTGGAGTTTAATAAATTTTCTAGTACTGTATCTTAGATTCTTACCCATAACATTTTTGCTTTCCACATTACAACTGTTCTAAATTCTAATATTTTTTTTTTTGCCATAGATCTTTTAGTTGTTAAAATTGTTTTTTTTTTGTGTTTCAGGAGGAATTTGTTAAACGTATTGGATTTTCTCAAAAAACCAAATGCAAGTGAGCTTGTATCTGGAACAAATGACAGGATAAATTTGCATGACAAATTTAGGAGTGCTATTGAAGCTTCTTTCCCTGGAACAATTGACCATCTTATGTTGAAAGCTGAAGAGAAGGCAGCAAAGCAGAAAAAACCATCCTTCTGGGAATCTGTAACTGATACAAAAGTGGGGGAGTTCAAGTTTTCTTTTGGCAGCTAGGAGCCTAGGACAACTGAAATAAAAGCTTCTGGAGGTAATATTCGAGTTTTGTCATTGTTACCAGGAACATGAGTTACAAGACATGAACTTAGAGGAAATACATAGAAGAAAATTGTTGTCTATTTTGTTGTATTGCAGCTGTTCTTACAGTTGGTACCAGATCCCTTCTGTTTATTTTTTTTCAACAATCATGTAATCCTTTTAGTTTCATAGTGGATTTGCTTTGGGGAGAGCAAAATGACGCCCCCACCCACCAAAAAAAAGGGGAAAATTTGAGGAACACCTCAAAATAATTGGTAAAAAGCATTGACAGTCCAAAAATCTTTCAAATTGGCAAAGACCTCCCAAAATGTTTGTTAAATTGTAAAATTATACTATCAATTAGCAAATTTGTCCAAGTCGTGATTAGATAATTTTATAATTCCTAAATTATCATTAATTTTTTGTGACTTTACAGAGTTGTCTTTAGTTAAAATAGAATCTTAAATTTCATTTTTTTATGCTTCCGTGAATTCCATCTTCTACCATTCATCAAAGACTTTGGTTGAAGTATATTTAACCTTGACGATGATCGAATATCATCTAACTTTACTCAAACCTAGTCTATATGACTAGTGATTAGGTTTTCAAAATTTTGACTCACTAGCCATGACAAGTTGCCTCCATTGATCAAAATCTTGGTCTTTTCCATCGGAGTTTCTCATTGCCTCTGTTCTGGTAAGTGACCGGCGGACACTTACATAATCTTCCACAAGTGTACGGGGCATCGTGTACAACTTTAGAGGGGTCCCTCCACTTGCTTGGCATCCAAAAGCTGAAAGAGAAGTCTTATCTGGATAATGTGATGGGATTGCCTGCATTTTGCAGTACTGCTCCCTTCTAGGCCAAAGGCCGGATATGAACTAAAGCTGATGTATGAAGGACTACTTTTAAGAGCCAAATGCTGTTGTGTCTACCCCCAAGTAATATTTTTTTTTTGAAGTCCCTAAAGTCGTTTGGCTGCTTGTAGCAGCACCGAAAACTTGTGGCTTATTATAAACAACAGGCGCAGCAGCTTGATTGATTAGGGGGAGATCGTGACCCAATTTGATGAAACTGATCAGAGCATTAAGTCTAGAATAAAAACTAAAGGCACATTTAATAATGCTTTTAATTTTATTTTTTTTTGGTGTTTTGTTCTTTAGGAACGGAAGAACAGGTTAGAGGCGTTTGTTAACGATTCGTTCTTCTATTCTTTAATAATTGACCAATCAGAAAAGTGTTCTAAAAAGCTCTTTTTGCAGAACAACAGAAAGATGTTTTTATCAAAGAATAGAAACGAAAATGATAAAATTGGTTTAAATTGATATCTTAGAATGAGTTTATTAAACACCAATTTATTCTAATAGTATTCTGAAAATATTTTCAGAACAAATTTATTAAATGCCCATTTTCAAGCAAAGATGGTCTTTTAGCACAGAAACATGAAAAAATAAATTTGTATAAGAATTGGTCTCTTAGAATGGAAATGTCACCCAACGCAAACTAAGTGTCTAGACATATTTATGAATTGTAAAGCAATATCATAAGTTTGGAACATGAATTTAATTAATGTTCTTTGGCATTTTAGCTCCTAACATAACATTAATAACTTTCACAAAAAACAATAGAGCAAATTGTACTGGCACCCCCAAAATGGAGGCCTTAAAGCATTGACATTCCACTTTATAGTTAAAAAGCACTACATAGATCCAAAATTGAATTTTCATTGGATAAATTTGTCGAATTTGTCATTGAAAATCTTTGAGACATTGTTTATTATAGGGATATTTTAGAAAATAAATAGTAACTTAACTGTTTTCATTGATAAATTTGACAAATATATCTAATAAAAATATCATTTTGGGGTTTCCTGTGTTTTTAAACATAGAGTGGGATGTCAATGCTTTAAAGCCTCCATTTTAGAGTGCCAGCGCAATTTGCTCAGTAATAATAATAATAATAATACCAATAATGATTTAAAAGTCTTGTTCTTGAAAATGATCATACAGATAATAATTTCAGAACTAATGTACCTGAAAATTGAGAATTTGAAATTTGGATGGATTCAATGAACATGAGAAGGTGGAGCCGCAACCATGTGAGCTCATCTGATCTACCGACAAGAACAAGAGAAAGGTTCCACACAGAAACATGAATTATGAACATGGATCCATTATTCACCAACGGCTCTTGTCTCCTCAAGTGTCCTATATGGAGCATGACTTGTGAGTTAACGAGAGAGGAGAAATCAAGTGATTGAATCATTCTAGAAACCCTATCCTTTTGATATTCAATGCTTGTCGGTGGTCTTCATTAACAGTACATACTTGCAGGCCTTCAACAGTCCCAGAGGTAAAATATTAGCGATCTTTCATCCTCTAGCCTCGGTTTTTCAAACAATTACAGTCTCCCAAGGCGTTAAGATTCCAAAATTCATGTAAAACTGCCCATAATTAAGACAAGTTGACTAGTTAATTATTAATCTTTTATATCATTGTTTAACAGAAGATTAGTTGGACTTTCCATCCCAACTCCCAAGTATTATCACTAATCCAAGTTTAATTTGAAATGCAGTGCTTGAAGACTTTCAAATCCCAATCTATTTTTAAATACTTCAACTGGGTTTATTGCTTCTCTCATTTCATGTTGCTCAAGTCAATCATGCAGACAGATTCTAATTTCTTCGTTTCTACCTTCTTATCAATAATCTCCTGAAGAAGGATGCCCAGGTCAGGGAGTTGGGATCCGAGGATTGTGCACTTCTCACACCCCACCATATGTTTTGAAGAGAGATTTACTTTAAAACATTGACAAAGTAGACTATAGATGGATAGAGGTGGATCATTCCTCCTAAACATGTGGTAGAAGAGTGTAAGGAAAGCACAATCTTCTACCCCGATTCAGACTCTAACAAGTAACAACAGGAATGTTTATTAATTGCCATAGGAACATAAATAAATAAATGTTTAAAATAAATCCTCAAGCAACCCAATTACATTTCCTAGGGTTTAAGTGTAAAGAAAAGAATGGGCTTTTCTCTTGTAAATCCGCATATCATCTATTAAAAAATCTTGAGGAGGAAAAGCTAGAAAACCAACCGAGCACATCTAGAAATCGAAGACAAGTTGAAGATGTTGTATGGAAAAATATTTGGAGCTGCCAGACACTTCCAAAGATTCGAAATTTCCTATGGAGAGCATGTGCACGGGGGGTAGCAACGGGTGAAGAGCTGGTTAGAAGGCAGATTCAAATTGATCCTTCATGTTCATACTGTGGGTGCAGTCTGGAAACTATGGATCACATTATTTTTGAGTGTCCGATTGCAAAGCAAGTATGGTTTGGTAGCTCACTTACATACATTCCACCTGAGGAAACACCATTACTAACAGAATGGATCAAAAGTTGGTCTCGGATTGGAAAGGAGGTAAGCAAATCGATACTCAACCTATGTTCCTTCATTGTTTGGCATTTTGGATTGCAAGAAATAACAGGATTTTTGGGAGAAAACAAACTACCCCAAAAGAAATTATTGAGGCAGCTCAAGAGAACATTCGCATTTGAGGTAATCAAGACAACGGAGGTGAGGAAGTGCTAAATAATGCTCAACCCGATGAAAATCAACGGAATGGGAACCTCCGCCTCAAGGTAAATTAAAGTTGAATTCAGACGTGTCTTGGTGTAAAGGAAGTGACAAAGGTGGTGTCGGTTATGCTCTGCGAAATCATAAAGGAGAAATTTTACAGGCAGTCTCTGAACCGGTACTATGCAACTCAGTGTTGGAAGGGGAAGCTATCGCCATGAGAGCTGGATTGATATTTGCACTTTCAGAAGATTGTAATCATCTTCTTGTAGAGTCAGATTGTAAAATACTGGTCCAATACATAAACAATGCTTCCAGCTCCCCTCCCCTATACTTAGCTCCTCTGGTGGAGGATATTAGGGAGTTATGCTCATCTTTCCTCTCGTGCTCATTCTGTTTTGTTCCAAGAGCGATAAACGCAGTTGCGGATGCTCTTGCAAGGAGGGCCCTGTCGATCCCGTGTACGACGGTTTGGCCTATTTCCGTTCCTTGGCTTCAGGAGTTATGCTCTCCAGTTGCCTAGGCTGTTTCGCGGGTTACATTTTCTTTCAGTTAATGGAAATTTCTTACCAAAAAAAAAAAAAAAAAAAAAAGTGTAAAGAAATTACATTATGCGAAATAAATAATTGATTTTTAAAATGCTTTCTAGAAAGCTATTAATTAAAGAGAAGGTAAATGTTTTAAAAAGCCAGCAGTATAAGGCACTCCAGTTGTATTCAACCAAAGATCCCCTAGTATAAAACTTGAAACAGTGAAGTTAGCTGCATCCGTGCCATTGATCAAATGGTAACCAGGCCATTCATGAACCCTACTTGTGGTCACTGCTCCTGGGCCTGTATTATTGAACTCTGCATAATATAGGGTAGTCAGATCTGTCGTGTTGCTACTCCAAGGAATCCAACCAGAAGGATCTATCAAGCTATCAATGAAGGATTGGAAAATGACAGTTCTAGAATATGGTCTCCATGGTCTGCCCAAGAATGTCTTGACAGTTCGATTGCTAGAATCTAACTGCACAGTTGATCTGATCTTGCAGCCTTGAAGAGAAATCCCAGTATTCTGATTTGGATCTGATCTACCTTGTGCAGTTACAATATTATATTGTTGTTGCAGTGGTAGCCTTGCATACATATCACAGCTTTGGAAAACTGCTGCTGCATTGCCAAATATGAAATCTACAGTTCCATATATTTGACATCTGCTGTAAAATTGCCTGAGGGAATGTGCATACAAGGTGTCCTGATATGCTTCAAAGCTGCATAGGTAGAATGTTGACAAATCGGCACCATTTCGAACTGCAACTGCCTGATATTTAATTGCTCCGGCAGTGTTTTGGAATGTCATATTAACTCCAACAAATCCTTGCCCAAGTACAACTGCATCATCAAAAATTATAATTTCATCAAATTTGAGAACCATGGTAATAACTAGATTTCCATCAAAATAGCATTGGAAAAAGAAAGAAGAAAATTATCAAACTCACTGAAGGTTGCAGAATTGAATGTAGTGCATCCATCGGCAACACTTCGGTTGCCTCTGATCACAGTCTTCCTGATTCCATCCCCAACCATCATAACATTCAATTTGGTCTTGTCGACCATAACGTATTCATCGTAGACACCTGCGGTTATATAAATCATAAAATAACCATCAGTGATGTTGGTATTGTTGGGAGCTGCAGCAAGGGCTTCATTGATTGTAGTGAAGTTTCCACTCCCATCCTTGCTCACCACCACCATATCTCTCACTATAACTTCACTTTCTGTTTCCTGCTCGGTTAGTTTCCTTCCACTGATTGATTCATAGATCTTCTGGTGGTGGGTCTTCATTCTCAAAGCCAAGCAACCATGTAGATCAATTCCCCTCCCAGAGAACATCATGAGCTCCCTCCCTTGATGTTTTTTCTTTTTAACCCAAGCTTTGGTGAAGAGTGCCAAAGAAACACTATAAAGCTTGGTGTCATTGGAGAGAGGGGAGGAGAGACCCTTCTTCACACTCCAAGCTGATGATGTTGATTGAAGTCCATCTAAACAAGTTTGCTGGTTGGTTAGAATTGCACTAAGCAGTGTCTGAACATCATCTACCTGCAAGGTTCGAAGATTTCTTGTTGAATTGACTGTTATGGAGGAGTTCAGCAAGAAATCAATGTTCAGCTGTGCTAGTAACCTACAATCTTCAAGGGCTCGAACTGCCATTACTGACAAGGTTTTGCGTCTGAGATACTTGTTCACCAGACGCAAGAATTTCTTTGCTGATGAAAGAGACTTACTGACAGAAAAGCGACCATAGTCATACATACTAGCTGACTTCTGTGACGAAAACACTGATCTGCAGTGAGAAGGATAAAGGGTTGAGTTGCAGATTGAATCTCGAGAAACAGTTATTGTTAGTGAAGACTCATCAACTGAAGCTAGTGAAGTATAAGAGGAGGAGAAGAAGACCAGAAGAATGGCAAGGAGAGGAAGCATGGAGCAGAGAGAGGGAAAAAGCCTATAGCAAGCCATAGTAGCCCTTTCAAAGAGCTAGAAGCCTGGAAGAGATGAGTTCCTTTCAAACTTTACAAGTCCTTATATAGAAGAAGAGTGTTTAATTACATGGAAATTTCCTGCTACCCAGACTCAAAGACTAAGAAATTGAATACTTTCACTTTTTTTATAGGCTTAAAAGAACCCTTTTAATTTCAGTATATTTCTATATGGAAGATTTCGTTCTCTTGACTGGAAAAAAGACAATTGCAAATAGCGCGTTGTCCGTCTGCGTGTGTCTTCATGTGAGCCAACAATTTTCATGAATAATGGATAAGCCAAGCTGTGATTTTCCTTATTATATATGTTGTGTTGATTACTGTATCTAATCGAAATCCAAGAGGAGTTTAAACTAATTAATTAAATTTAATAGACCGAAGCACTTCATCTTTTCATTCTATTCCTTCCCATGAATAACAAGTTTGCTTGTTCTTGGCAATTGTTAATGAGGACCATTGATGTTGTTAGCTTCTAAAATGATTTATTGTACCGTTGGTGCCTATCTGTCTAGCTTTCTGGACGATAGAATTTAGGAAATGGACTTCAAAGAGATCACAGGCCTTGCTGAAGTCCATCTGTGGTTTACTTATTTTATCTCTGAGTATAACCAACTTGAGCTAGCACTTCACCAATGGCGAACTCGATACAGAAAGTCAACTTGCCTTTGTTTGTTTATGACATTGAAGTTGTTCTCTATTTAATTATCACTGTAAGCTAGCTCGTAGGCCGATGCACATAACATATCTGGTCATTCAAATGCAGGATATCCAATAAATCACGCGGCTTTATGCATGTGAAGGAGGTGCAATTTGCAAGAAGCTTCCCAAGTCAATCTTTCAAGTCTACTTAGCAAAGAATGTGATTGGTGTCCTGTAATTTATATACTAAATAGGTTCCATCTACTGGTACTCTCTGCATCAATTTCCGTGTAGAGTTAGCAATATATTTATTTCAGTTTTGAAAATCTGATACCACATGATTGAGACTGTTGCCTGCGCAGTGAGGAATTGTCCGGGTATGAGCTTTACTCATACAGAACTTAACGGGGCAAAAACTCAAACTCTTAAATTTTTTTTGAGCTGACGAGTTGATATTATACGGGGGAGGGAATATTACTAAAATATGTGCTGTCAGATGAGTGCGAACCCAAGTTCTTTCCATGAAAAATTGAGTTGTTAAACTCAAACTCCTAAACTTGGTCACGCGAAGGAAGAGGAATGAATGAGATTAATTTTGAAGTAAAAATTACTTGCCAATGACCCTTGTGTCATAGTGAAATTACATAATGAACCTTGTACTGTATGGACACTATCGGCCCCTCAATTTTAAAAAGTGTCAAGTGGCTTTTGGGTGCGAGTGTACAAATACCATTTTAACCTAAGTTCAACCGTTAATACAAAAGATTTATTTTACCCTTTATTAAAATAAGATAAAATTTTTTTACCAAAAATAAAATAAAATGCATTTAAAATTACCACTTTACCCTTATTGCTGAGTCATATATTGATGAACCATTTTCTCTGGTGCCAACTTCATCTTTGGCCAAACTCTGGTGCCAACTTCAATTTTGGGAGAAAAGCACGAGACATAAGATTTTTATCTATTCTTTTACCAAGGGTAGAAATGTGTCTTAACTGACTGTTAAATAATTATTAACCACCACTTAGGGTTGTTTTGGGATTTTAAAAATGGAAACATGCCTAGAAAAAAGCCACATCATCAGTTAACAAACAGTTCTTAATGGCAATGTAATACCCCAATTTTCGTGATTGAAAGAAGGCTGTCTTACGTAAAGGGTCGACAATATTAGGTAGTGAACTAAGAAACACTTCGTGGGATTTGTCCACGAGCCATGCATACATGCAAAATCCACCAAAAAACATAACAGATGTAGTGGAAATTAATCAAACTTAAATTAAGAGCATTGTCATAAATAGTCTCATAATTCTCATAAAATGCAAAATAAACTTCACCTCCAAAGATAAAAATCAAAGGAAATTCTCAAATAAGATAACTTTTAAGTTATAAAATGAATATTCTCTTCTTCTCAATATATGGGTCAAGTAATCAAAATCTCATAGAAGTATATATGGGGTAAGTTTGGAGAAGAAACATAGCTATCACAACCAGATAGCAAATTAACAAGTTTTCCAATATAATCACATAAATAATCCTATAGAAAATAAGTTTAATGCATGACAAAAAATGACCATGACATGTTCAGTGCTGCCAATTTGACTCAACCCGCCAACAAATCATGAGTAACTCAACTATCTCACTGGTCTAGGATCAACAAGATGTTCCATGCCATTGCCTAATCCCACTATAGTCTTGTAGGTGCTCCTCAGTATGTCTCCATGACTGTCCCACCATGAATCATTGGCTTGCCTTGAAACGTGTTCTACAGTATCTCAAAGGAAGCATCTTTCAATGCTTAGTGTTATGTCAACCTTCTTCTTGAGCCTTGTCTGCTTTTAGTAATATTGATCGGACTGGTTGTGTCGATGATCAAAAGTCAACCACATAATTTATTATATTCTTGGTTGGCAATCTTATTTCTTGGCCATTCTGAAAACAAACAACTTTTTTTTATGTTTTTTTTTTAATACTAGAAATGTAATGCGATCCGCAAGGGTCGAACCCAACACCTCTCCACTGGGAAGTATAAGTCTTTACCACTGAAGCAACCCTGCATTGGCAAAACAAACAACTATTGCTGATTCTAGTACGGAACATTAGTATTGGGCCTTAGCTTCTACCTCCACTAGGTTCACCTGGATATGCTATCTTCTTCATGTCTATATATCTCTTTCGGGACCCCCAACCTTATGTGTGACAATATTGGTGCTATGTACTTGTTGGCAAACCTTGTTTTTCATTCCTGTACTAAACTCATTGAAATAGATTTTCATTTCATTCTAATCTCATCTCTAAAGGGGATCTTCAAATTTGTTCTCTCTCTACAACGAATTAGCTTGTTGATATTTTGACTAAGGCTTAATCTAGCCCTTGTTTTCAGCTTCTTCACTTCTACAGCTCCTATCTAGACCCTTACATATGAGGGGGAATGTTAAGAGTAGTTCGGTAGCTTCATGATAAACGTTGTTGTTATCACATGATATGTCATTTAGAATCGAGATATATGTGACTAATCGTGCATTATTTTTTGGTAGAACTGATTATTCAATATAAATAAGAGTATTTTACGTGTACCCCCTTAAGTTGGGCCAAAACTTGTGTTGGCTCCTTTAAGGGGCTAAAATTGCGTGCAACCCACAAGGTATCAGTCTAAGTTAGTGCCCAATTAAGTCCCAAGATGAAATGACCAAATACCCTCTCATTGTAAAATTACTAAACTACCCATGTGTCTCATCCCATACCCAACCCTAGGTGGGTGACAGTATTCCCTCTTCACCTATCTTCTTCCTACACCTTGCTGGAACTTACCCACCACCGTTGGGAACCACCACACCCCTTCCCTCTACAGGTCACCACCACCCCCACCTTCCCCCTACTGGAAGCACTCTCTATCGCCGGAAATTCTTGGAATTTTTTGATTCTCTCAAAATCAAAATGGTGTGTTTTCCATTTACATATCAGTTTCAAATTGAGGGCTTTGGTTATTATATTTCTCGAAGGTGATTAAGATTTGTTGTAGTTCGTGAAAGTGTTGTTTGCACCGTACTCTTTGAATCTGACTTTTGGACCAGTGGCTCCCTAGTCGCAGCCTTTGAACTTGTCAGTGCCTTCATTGAAAGGATTACTATAATTGAAATCCACCTTACTAGAGTTGGAATTCTTAGCGTAAAATTGAAATGAAATGTCTCCAACGTTTGATTAATCCAGTAACAGCGAAACTTATATCCCAACATTCCCACTGTAATAACCCCCATAATTCTAACCCATAATCTTATTGTAGGTCCAAGTACCCAAAGTTTCAACCGAAAGAAGTTGTGGGCTATCCGGATTGAAGCCCATGATATAGACCCTGAGCCCATGGATCTAGATACTACTGGGGAAGAACCTACCTTACTGGGAATCTGAAGAAGATCCAACGGAAACCCAGATGGACTGGGTAGATGGACTTCCAGCATGAGACAAGTCAAGTTTGAAGATGTCCAAGATCAAGGTAAGAGCCTCCCATGTGTTGGTTTAAATTAAATTGTTGTTGGGGGTCAACCGAAAGAGCAAAGCACCCAAGTATTGAAAAGTACTAGGGGGTGGTTGCTTAAGGCGGTTGATTGACCCAACCAACCGCCCTAGCGACTGGTCGATCTAGTTGAGGGTTTTAAACCCTGTTTTGCCTCCAGCCCTCTATAAATAGTCATCCACGACCTAATTTCACATTATTGTATTCTTGGAGGCTGTTGTGGATTAAGTAGAGGTTGTGTACACGTGGTTGGTGGTGAAGAACCCTTGATTCATGAAGGAAGGCTTGAATCTTGCTTTGACTTTTAGATCTTTTAGAGGTTAGTTAATCACTCTTTTATTTACTTAAAATCTATATTGTTGGAGAGTAGTTCCTCCCTCTAAAATTCTGTAGTGGTGAGTTGGAGTGATTAGAATCATTTCCCATCAATGAACTCAACTAGATGAACTGGATTTTAGATCTTTCTCTTTTGTGATATTGTGTATGGTGACCTCATTGAAGTCCTAAGAACAAAGTTCGGACTTGAATCAACCAAAATCAGATTGAGGATGGGTGATCAATAGTCTGAATTTCGAACTTGGAATTCTACCCGAGAAGGAGGAGGTCAATCAAGGCGGTCGATGCCCTAAGCAACCGACTAGGTCACAGTGGCCATGTCAGTATGATTTTTTCTCCATTTGGATCTCAAACCTTAATGAAACTTCTTGACCCTAATGTAGGTGATCTTTGAGGTATGTGAGAGTGGTTATTTGAGAGACATAATATGCTTTTCTGTGATATTTCGGCTAATACAGGTAAGGTTACAATTGCATACATGATTGACATATGTTATGATGAATTGCCTATCACTTTGAACATGTATGTAGTCTTTTAACCTACTGTAACAGTAGCTAAATATGATTACTTGATGATGACATGTTATAGATGATGTTAGATGTATTTAACTTAATATATGATATGGAATGATGTGTTTGGTGTGAGTATGATTGAGGACTAGCCTTGCAGGGTATTCCTAGCTTGGGATATTAGGGACTGTGGAATGGGACATTGTTCTCTGAGCAATATCATGGTTGTTGGATTATATACCTAGGAGGTCTAGACTATATGGTTAGGTACCTTTACATGCTACTATCCTTTCAGCAGGGGTATTGAAGTCAAATGACCCGTGATAACGTTGACCTGACTCTATTTCATCCAACAGTGGTAACCAATCCGTGTAGAGATTTAGTAGTCCATTGTTGATTATGCAATGGTAGGGTTGCATATGTTAGGGTTGGGCTCATCGGTGCCTAATAAATGACTTGGGATTCGTGAGGGGACATGAGAGCATCTGCCCAAACAATATATGGATGATCATAGGAATAGGAAATGGAGTCCAACAGAGGCAGTCAGTCTATGAGGACTCCCATTCCTCGGTGGAAAAGGATATTGAACCAAGTTGGTTGGTGCCATAGGGGAGGTATCTAGACCACATGTAATATGTTACCGTAGGACCTTGCATTGGGTTAGAATCTTCGTCATGCACCAATACTTATACCAATGGTTGTGGTGAGACATTGTGGACCTAAACCCCAGCCATGGTTCATTGATGAGGACTGTACTGATCGTGTCGCTAACCAATCAAAAATAAAATCCTATACTAATCTAGCAAGCAGAAAGTATGGGGTCGAACTATGGGGAACTAAAAGGCTAAGTCACTAAGATTGAATTCAACAAAACTAAATTTAAACTAAATCTATTGATTAATGCAAAAACTTAAACTATGAATATGTGAAGATCTTTGGGATTTCGAATCCCCAATGCTTTTCCCTAACCGATATAACTCTACACTTCAAAGCAAATTAGGGATGGTCTTCCTAGGTATGCCCTATCTTCGCAAGACTATCGTCCTTCGCGAAAGCTTGGCACGCTTAGTTCGCTGAGCTATAGAACATCTTTGGCCAAACTCAAACACAATCAACTAGAAGATACAGAGCAGTCAAATTAATGAAAACAACATGGTTCATCTACATCCCAAAGAAAAGGAACTAGCTACTCATTATCTCAAAGTTCCTAAGAAAAATAAAGATGAAACATAGGGGGAGAGAGAGAGAGAGAGATGGATGTGGTCTTCTTCTTCAGCAATGAGAGATGAGAGCCGCATTCACCGTCTTCTTTTCTGTGGTTGGCTTCTCTTTTATGTCTCCCGCAAACAATGAATCCCCTCTCTTTACCTGTCGATTTGACCTTTATTCTTTTGGAATTTGGAAAAACTCAAAACTGAAAAGTTGTAGATATTTTCAATATCGTTCCATAGCATCTTGAATCATTGCAATCCAAGATCGTACGAGAGAGATATGCCCAAAATACTGAAGGTAGGTCTGTTTACCCGATTTTCAGATTTATTGCCAATTTTGTTCCTTAGACCTCCACCTGTTTCCAATTTGGCTAAGATCTCACTTTTCATGATTTCTTGGGCAGCAGATTGAATGCCATGATTTAAAATCCACCAATATCTAATATATTTGCCAACTTTACTTCATATTATCTCTAATATCCAAAATCACCTTATTCCTGAAAAATACACAAAAATACTCAATTAGCTCTCTTTAATTAAATAAATATGGGGAATTAAATCAAATAAATAATGGTAAATGCATGCTTATCATGTACCGCCTTGCCCGGGATCTCAACAGAGGTAGCCAGTCCGTGAGAGATCAAAGTGACAAGACCTACCTAGAGGAGGGGTAGGGTCACATCTTAAAGCATGCCTGCCTTATAGAGACTTGCATGGTTAGCTACTAGATGCATCCATACTATGGCTTATCATCTTTTCATTATTATCCCTAATGTGAATGTGATGTCGATGTGTATGTGGGATTGTTGCCTTACTGAATTCTTTAGAACTCATTCTTTATAGATTATCTATATTTTTCTTCAAATGACTATACAGATGTGGGAGAAGTTACGTATGTATAGGAGATCCCCAATGAAGAGACGGTGGAGACGTCAATGGGAAGTGTTGCTACATAACAAAAAGCCTCCTGCGGGTGCATGGAGTGCTCTTATGGCACCTATTGACGGTAAGAGGATCCAAGAGTTTATTTGGATGGTTTATGAAGAAGTTTTATGACACCTTTATTCAGATTAAGAGAGTTGTCAACCAGAAAAACAACATGATTAATTTATGAGAATTTAATTGCTTTCACTGAAAACATTCTTTAGATATATTTCCCTTTATGATTCATTCTTTGGATTACATTTATTACATTTCATTGGATTTTGGACTCTTTATTCCTTTATATTAATTATTGAACTATTATTTGCTCTTGATTTGGCATTGTGTATATTTATTATTACGATGCTAAATCAGAATTTGTGTTGCTCACACCCACAAGTTTTCCATTGGGTATCGTGTATCAGCCACATTTACAAGAGTTAGTACTAATTAATACATATAATATCTGAACAATCCGGGTCATAGATCCAAAAGTGGCCCACAATACTAGAAGTGAATAATAGGTACAACCATATGCTAGCAAGTGAAACAGTAAAGTGAAATGAACTTCGAGTCGGAATAAGTTACCATAAATAAACCGAAAACACAATTCACAATAATAACCATCAAGAAGTGCATAAGAGACGATAAATAGAAGTGTAACAAGCATAACTGAATTTCATAAATAAGATAAGTTTTTGCATAAGTTGGAGTGTGCTAAACTCATGCTTTACAAAGTCAAATCATCTAGGAAAAGTGCAAAAGTAGTAGAGTGAAAAATTAAGATAAGTCAGTCTATGCTAAGAAACAAAAAGAGCATAATAGTTAATCTAGTCTGTGTGTGTGTCCTCGTAGTCAAAGAATCTCCACACTAGCTAACGCCATCCATCACCTCTCTTTAGGTGCTCAACTTGAGTGAGTATCTCACCTAAGACCGCATCTCCTGCCCGAGTAGGTGCTGAAGTTTGAGTCTCCTCCGGTATGCCCTGAGTCCTAGATGGACCCCCTACCTCAAACAGTGGTCATTCTCCCTGGTCATCCTTGCATCCTCATCCATATAACACGCTCTCTTTTGACTACATCTCTAGTGAGTACCACCAACTATATTATTTGAGCGAGCTTGACAACCTCTTATTGTCACCCAAAGTGTTAGATTTGGGTCACAACTATACGTTCATCCCCTGGATGCATCACAGATCTTGTTTTGGATGACGAATTCTAAGTCCATCTAATATCCTATGTAGACGACGAAAGTCATCAAGGCCTATAGTAGGGAAATCTCACTTTGGTGCACGTTTCCATATCTATGAGATGACCCCAAGATGAAGTGATAATCACATACCTTCATTGTTTAAAGAAGATGAGTCCCTTTTCATATTTTAAATACCTAGTGAGACCACTCTTGGGTGACTTAAAGATGTAGTCAGAAGAAACTCAATGTTCTTCACCCTACTCTCTATGATCAATCTAGTTTCTTTATCTCCCACTGCTAAGTTCGAATAATATCTTACATCTCTCCACTCTCGACCTCTCATTTGAAACTCTACAAATCATCCGACTATGGCACCAACCTTAGTTTGGTGAGAAGTATAGAGACTCCTCCTGATTTGAAGAATTATTTTGTGATCACCTTGACCTCCACCTCACATCCCACAAAATCACTAGCCTTTTATACTAGATGATAGGTCAATAGTTAGAAATCATATCCACTTAGATAATAATATAATCAAAAGAAGAACAAAACTTTGTATTCAAGTAATTTAATAATAAAAGTCAAAAAGATCTCAGGATCACAAAAGAACATCAAAGTGCAAAAGATAGCAATAAAATAAATAGTAAAAAGAGGACCCACTTAACAATAGAAGTCATAAATAAGGTTATCCAATGAAAGGAACAAACTATACTACGGTCTCAACAAAATCAAATAAAATGTCAAAAGAAATGGATGATATCCCATCCACACAAGTGAAAAGCCAACTACTCCTAATAAGTATCAATTTGTATTGATAGTCTTCACCTAGTCACATATCACGCATCTCTCTAGTTTATGTATTGACATCATATAATGTAATACAAAATCTAACAAAAGATGTTGCAAAAGGGTGAGTTCAAAAGAACTAAGGAAGTTATTCCATAATACATAAATCACATGATCCAAAACATACATGATGCGATGTACTTGCTTGTTCTAACTCTATGTAGTATTTCTGTAACATGTTTAAGTCTAGCCATATTTTCTTCCTCTCATTGTTCATCCTCAGACAACATTTTCACCACTCTCTCAAAAATGTTTATGTACATAAACTACAAAGTATTATTATCTTAGATCTAGATACTTCCATTCCTTATCTTTCCTATCCTTCACACTAGAGTCATAGTCCTACTCACTCATCAACCCTATTGGTCATCCACAATCTCTCACATCCTCCATTGTTACCTGGCCCTACAAGTTAGCTATTTGCAACCCTACTGTCTATAGTATCCAATTGATCTATGTCTTGTTGGTTACCATCTTGACCCCAAAATCCAATTACTACCACTTTCGTCTCAATGCCTTGATTTTTGATACAACAAGGACATCCTAGCAACACCACTAGACAAGTCCTACGATGACATCAATAATCCAAAGCATCAATCACCATCGAAACATCCCATACTATTCCCTGTTAAGGACATGTCAATAGGACATTCCCCAATCCTAAATCATACCTATTCAATCAAATTTCCAATTCCATCATATCATACAAAAGATACATCATAATATAGAAGGACATATCACATCACATGATCAATCATATATGTAATTAACAAGAATAAATAGTCATGATAACCAAAGAATGTATATAAACATGGTACTACTGTCTTAAAGTACTTACAGCAGTCGTATGATGTTAGGAATACAACAATTAAGATGAAACTACTAAGTTTCCAACATAGCTGCAAGATTCACATAAAACTACGTAATTATGGTAATAACCATCCTTACTTTAATTCGAGATGGAGATAGTCCAAAGATCAAAAGAGAATGGTCTCAAAGATAGTACTTAGACCCTAGACAATCATAGATGTAATATTAGAAGAGAAATCAAGAAAATCCGAGGTTGAACGAATCAAATATAATAAATACACAATGCTGTATTCCTTTGGTTGACTGACTTGGTCGACTGACCCAGTCGACCAAGTGGACAGTGTCGGGCTGAAATAGTGATTTTTTATCCAAAACCTATCATCCGGAGCTCGGATCGCTCTGGAATTTGGGGGGATGTTAGGAACAGTAAATGAAGACTATCTAGCAAAGAATTAACATTGATCAATGGTCTAATTAAGAATCCCCAAATTGAAACCCTAGGTGCTAAATGCTAGAATCATAGTTTTCAATGAAATCAAATGCAAATGCAAAGAGAATTTAGGGATTCAAGTAATGAAATGATGGACAATAGATTAGGATCACTTACTAACCTAAAATCAGACTTAGCATACTATAGAAATCAGTTTAGGTGATGAAATCATGATGCTATGAAGAAAATCATGGTAATGCAAGGTTAATAATCCAAATAGAGAGCATGGCATTGGTAGAATGAAATGGGTTTATGCAATAGCAAGGAGAGAACACATGAAGGGGTGGTTGCAAGCTTGCAGCACCATCTTCATGGTCTCAACAGCAAGAAAGAGAAGAGGTGAGAGTAGATTAGAGAATGAGTGAGACAATACATACCTTGGGGATGATCTTGGGAATGAGAGACAATGATTCTTGAAGAAGATCTTCACCAACACCAAGGAATGGCCTAAGAGGAGCCTCTCCACGTTCCAAGAGAGTCCAAACAATAGAATAGGGTTTAAGCTACGAAGACCACTTAAATAGAGCTAAAAAAGACCCAAAAATCAGATTTTCTCGGGCTTAAAATCCTTTGGTCGACTGGGTTGGTTGACTGGCTTAATCGACCGAGCCAGTCGACCAAGCAATGACAGCAACTTGGGGTAGGGAATTGGAGGGCCAATCAACTCGAATTCACTTGGGCTTTCTCCTACAACTCAATCAACAAGTCTATGTCAGAGAATTACTTTCGAATCATGTCCGAGAGTGCCTTAGGTCCATCAACTAAACTCCCCTTCTTCAAGGTGCAGTTTCTTAACAAACACTGACAATGCATCCAAGTATGGAGCACCATCATCAATATCCATGAGTTTCCGGTCAAACATCATGTCTTCTACAAAGAGGGCCCATAGAGAATTCTTCCTTCACTTCAGGACATTGGATCTATCATAAGGGAAAGGTCTAACATGACTTCCTAAGACTTTCAAAGATAGTAACACTGAAATCAAGGTCCAACATCAAGGTCTAACATTAAACAAGTCTTTCTTCACCCAAAACAGATAGGGTGTCCTAGCTAGGTTTGGGCTGGATTTCACATCCACGACCACGACTGCAAATAGGGACCACCTACCTCTACAGGTTGCCATCTGTGAGAAATCTGAATTTTTTTGAGGAGAAAAAAGAAAAGAAAAGAGGAAGTTAGAAAATGCCAAAGAGATGTCCATGGACGTCTAGAAGCAAAAAGAATGGTAGATCTATGCTTAGACGTCAATAAAAGATGTAAACGATCAGTATGCAACAAAGAAAACCTAGAAAGAGAAGTAGGAATGCAAACTGACAACCAAACCAAGAAAAAGAGGGTTTTGACAGGTAGTTTACCAGAGAGGCATGAATGGATGCGTAGAAGGCCGATCTTTAGTCAATGGAGTCCCCAAAAATCTTCTCTTGACCTAAGACAAAGTTTCTCTAGAGCTCTAGGGTTTTGAGAAGTGTTTGAATGAAAATGGGACCCAAAAATCGTATATATATTCGGTTTCGTCGCAAACAAGCAAGCGGTCGCTTGAGCCGGTCGATTGAACAAATCAACTACCACAAGCGACCGATCAGAAGATTGAGCAACCAATCAACTAGAGCTCAAGTGACCGATCAGAAGATTGATGCAACCAATCAACTACCACAAGCTTTCCAGAATCTTCTGGTCGGTCGCTCGGCAGCGGGTGTTAATGCTCATGGGTTTGCTCTTGGACCACATGCAAGGTTGATGGAACATTTTCTGAAACCCTAGGTTCCTGCCTTTACTGGAATGAAAAAAGATATCTTACTACCAAATAAGTGGTTAAGAGAGATGGAGAAGCTTTCCGGAATCTCCAATGTAATGAAGCTTAGAAGATTCTATGTGCTGAGCAGAAGCCACAACATAAAGCAGACGCTTGGTGGAATGCGACTCGGCCGGTTTTGGAAGCTTTGCATCAAGACATCACCTAGGATATTTTCAAGGAAGCTTTCTGCAAGAAATATTTTCCAGAGTCCGTGAAAGATGCCAAGGAATCTGAGTTTATGACTCTTACTCAAGGTTCCAGTTCAATTGTGGAATATCAGCAGAAGTTCGAGGAACTCTTTTACTTTGTCCTTGAAGCTATAAAGGTTGACCTGGAAAGATGAACAAGTTCTTCAAAGGACTAAGACTGTCGATCAAGACCTACCTTGCAATTCAGTCGGCGGAATGCTATGCTCAAGTAGTTCAAAATGCCAAGAAAGTTGAAGAAAGTGAGAGAGAGAACTACCAGCTGCAGAGATTAGTGGCAAGTAAGAATAATCTGGTGGACCATAACAGAAGATTCTCTATGCCTACTCCATACCTTGCACCTCTATATCAGCCTAGAAGTCCTAGCACTAGATTTAGCTCTGGATCAAGTTACGGGTCAAACAATGTGCTGGTACGTCCAGCTATGGGAAGTCACGCTACTGGACTTGTGTATGCTAACCCTCATCCAGGCGTGAGTAATCAAAGACTTGCAGTTCTGACCCCATTGACATCAGTAGGCAAAAGAGATGTTTTCACTTGTGGGAAGTCAGATCACTATTCTCGTAACTGCTCTCAGAGACCTAATCAACAGTTGTCAACTATGGCGAGACTGGCACAGACCCCCCCACCCCAGCAAGGAAAGTCTATAGCATCACTAGCACTGAGCCCTAATCTGATGATGATGTGGTCATAGGTATTATTCTAGTATCATCTATCTCCGCCTTTGTACTATTTGACATTAGTGCATATCATTCATTCATTGCATCATCGTGATTTGTATCCCTGTTACTCCTAAGAAGTTTGAAAGGAGACTTGTTATTAGTATTCCTACCAAGTCTGTTGTGAGATTAGATGAGGTAATAGAATCATGTCCAACGACCATTGCTGGTAGAAATTTGGAAGCCCGACTAGTGAAGTTAGATATGAAGGACTACAATCTTATACTCATAATTGATTGGCTAACGGAACATCGAGCCATTTTCCTATGTTCGGAAAGGAAAGTTTTATTTCATCCTGAAGATGCCCCTCCATTCTAAAACTGTGAGAGTCAGAGAGTTGACTAAAGATGTTGGACTACTTGCCTCTTTTGTGGATGCTCAGAAAGGTGCGAAATAGTTGGCGAATATCAAAGTAGTGAGAGATTTTGCTGATGTTTTTTCGGAAGATTTGTCAAGTTTGCCCCCAGTAAGGGAATTGGAGTTCAACATTGATATAATTCCAGGAGCAGCTTCCAGTTTCAAAAGCCTCGTATCGAATGGCTTCAACTGAGTTGAAGAAACTCCAAGTTCAGCTGAATGAGTTGCTAGACAAGGGGTCTATCCAACCCAGTGTTTTGTCGTGGGGTGCCCCCGTGCTGTTTGTGATGAAGAAGGATAGTAGTATGCTAGTTGTGCATAGATTATCATGAATTGAACAAGTTGACAATTAAGAACAAATATCCTCTCCCCAAGATTGATGACTTGTTTGACCAGTTGAAAGGTGTGGATGTGTTCTCAAAGATCGATTTGAGATCCGGATACCACCAACTGAGAGTGAAGTCCAGTGATATCTGCAAGACAGCGTTTAGGACCAGATGTTGGCATTTTGAATTCAGAGTCATGCCATTTGGTCTTACCAACGCGCCCACAACATTCATGGATCTGATGAATCAAGCATTTCAGGATGTTTTGGACAAATTTGTCATAGTATTCATTGATGAAATTCTAATATATTCGAAGAATGAGAAGGACCATGCCAAGCACTTGAGTTTGCCTTATAGTGGCTGAGAGATAAGAAGTTGTTTGCAAAATTCAACAAGTGCGATTTTTGGTTATCTAAGGTTGTTTTCCTGGGTCATATTGTGTCAACAATAGGAGTTAAAGTTGATCTTGTGAAGGTGAAAGTTGTGGGAAATTGAGACAAACCTAAGACAGTCACAAAAAGCAGAAGTTTTCTAGGTATGGCTGGGTACTATTGGTACTCCATTGAAAATTTCTTTAGACTGTCGGCTCCTATGACAAAGCTTACTAGAAAAGGAGTTAAGTTTGAGTGGAATGAAGCCTGTGAAGAAAGTTTTCAAGAACTCAAGAAGATGTTAACTAATGCTCCAATGTTGACTATACCAGATGACACTAGGGGTTTGATGGGTGTATATATACGGATGCTTCTAAAGTTGGTTTGGGATGAGATCTAATGCAGCATGGCAAGTAGTGGCTTACACATCTAGAAAGTTGAAGAGCTATGAGCATAACTACCCTACACATGACTTGAAACTGGCAGCAATGGTTTTTTCTCCGAAGATCTAGCATCACTATCTGTATGGTGAAAAGATAACGATATACACCGATCATAGGAGTCTTAAGTATTTATTCACCCAGAAAGAACTGAATATAAGACATCATAGATGGTTGGAACTAGTAAAGGATTATGACTGTGATATCCACAATATCATCTAGGGAAAGCCAATGTAATTGCATACACTTTGAATAGAAAGAGTCATCGAAAGATTGTAGATTTGTCTTCTCTAAGTAAGCCCTTGTTATTCTCCATCATCAAATTTGGGCTTAAGATTGTACCAAAAGGCTTTGAAGCTATCTTAGCAGCTATGTCAATTCAACCGAACCTAAGGGACAGAATCATCGCTTTGCAATTGACTGACTCAGAATTGAAGAAGAAGATCGATTTGATTTTCTTCGGACTCTAGAGAAGTGGCAGATTTCTCTTTAGCCTCCGATGGTGCTCTAGTTTTCAAAGGGAGAATTTGTATTCCGGCAATAGAAGACCTCAGGGAGGAAATCTTGAATGGTGTTCATCGATCTGTGTTCACCATTCATCCAAGTAGTAAGAAGATGTATCAATATATAAAAGGATACTTCTAGTTGCCTGGAATGAAGAATGTTGTGGAAGATTTTTTTTTCCAAGTGTGGAACCTGTCAACAGGTGAAAGCTATCAGACAACCATCGTCTAGTCTTTTGCAACCCCTTCCTGTACCTAGTTGGAAATAGAAAGTCATCGCCATGGATTTTGTTACAGGTCTACTTTGAACAAGTAAAGGGAATGACACAGTTTGGGTGGTGTGGACCGACTGACTAAATTGGCTCACTTTATACCGATGAAGATCACCTATACCATGGACAGATTGACGAGGTTGTATGTAGACAATGTGGTGAGACTGCACGGTGTGCCAGTCAGTATTGTATTTGACAAGGATTCGAGGTTCACCTCTCAATTTTGATACAATATATAGAAAGCTCTCCGTACATAGTTGAATTTGAGCACGGCCCATCATCCTCAAACGGATGGACAATCGGAAAGAACCATTCAAATTCTGAAAGATATGCTTTGGGCATATGTTGTTGCTATGGGTGGTAACTGGGATGACCACTTAGCACTAATGGAGTTTGCCTACAACAACAGTTACTAGTCAACGATGGAATGGTCTCGTTTAAAGCTCTGTATAGACGAACTTGCAGGACTCCTCTTTATTGGGATGAAGTTGGGGAAATACATGTCCTTGGCACTGATCTAATTGATACCATAGGTACTATGGTTGATATTATTAGGGAAAGAATCAAGGCTGCTCAATCTAGGCAGAAGTCCCACGCAGACAAAAGAATGTCAAACTTAGAATTTCAAGTTGGAGAGCGGGCTTTCTTGAAGGTGTCACCTATGAAGGGTGTTATGAGATTTAATATTAAAGAGAAGCTCAACCCTAGATATATTGGACCCTTTGAGATTACTAAAAAAGTTGGACCAATTGCTTACAAGTTGGCCCTTCCTCCATCTTTAGCTGGTGTGCATGATGTACTCCATGTCTCTATGCTAAGGCAGTGCTTAGTGAACTCAGAACATTTGCTTCAGCAAGAACCAGAAGGTTTAAGTGCAGACTTGACCTATGAAGAAGAACCTGCTGAAATTTTGGACTGAAAGGACAAGAAGCTAAGGAACCGAAGCATACCCCTAGTGAAGATCAAATGGAGGAATCACTTTGTTGAAGAAGCATCTTGGGAAAAAGAAGATGAGGCGCGAGCTAAATATCCTCATCTTTTCGACCACATAGGTACGCTGTAAATTTTGAGGACGGAATTTCTTGTCATATCTTAAAGCATATCTGCCTTATAGAGACTTGCATGGTTAGCGGCTATATGCATCCATATTGTTGCTTATCATCTTTTCATTATTATCCCTAATGTCAATATAATGTCGATGTGTAAATGGGATTGTTGCCTTACTAAGTTCATCAGGAGCTCATTCTTTGTGGATTATCTCTATTTTTCTTCAAATGATGACTATAAAGATGATGGAGAAGTTCTATACGTATGGGAGAACCCCAATGAAGAGACTATGGAAATGTCAATGGGAATAGGTGTTGCACAACATGAAGCCTCCTACAGGTGCATGGAGTGCTCTTATGGCACCTATTGTCTATTGACGGCAAGAGGATGCAAGTGGTTTGTCATTTGGATAGGTCGATAAGAGAGGGTTTTATGACACCTTTTATCGAGAAAATAGAGGAGAGTTGTACCAATGCTAATAAAGACAATAACGATGATTAAATTATTAGAATTTTCTTTGCTTCCACTGGAAACATTCTTTGGATACATTTCCCTTTTTTATTCATTCCTTGGATTACATTATTACATTTCATTGGAATTTGGACTCATTATTTCTTTATATAAATTATTGAATTGTTATTTGCTTTTGATTTAGTGTTTTGTATATTTATTATTACTGATGAATAAACTGAGGATCTTGTGGTTGTGGATCACACCCATGGGTTGTCAAGCGGGTTTGATACCAGCGGGTGGGGTGTGACACCCACTATATCTATAACTTATGAAATTGTTAGTTTCATTGTTACTATCAGAAGCATACAATGGGAGCAAGTCTCTTGCCCTATTGTTTCACTTGCCATAAGCTATGGAGCTCGATCCTATAACGTTGGATCCTTTTCCGTGAGTAGGGAAATCAATTGGTACACCATTACCCTTGTTGCCATAGTTGATGAAAGTCTCACTCTTTGTGTTCATATCTTGGGTACAAAAAGAGCCATGTTTTGCTTATTAGCCTCTATATCATAAGTAGTGAAGAGAGGCTTGGAACATTGACTAATTCATTGTATTTCTTGAAGTCTCCAATACCACAAATGTAAACGTCACCATAAGTTTTGAAGCTTTGATCAACTACATTGTTGTTGGGGGCATAATATGAAAACATGTCGTTGTAATTTTAAAGCTCCTACTTTCACGAGTTACATCAAATTTGGAATCACCTTTTCCAGAATCAAGAACCGAAAGCCCTCAATCTGAAAGTAAATTGGAAATCGAAAGCACACCATTTTGATTTTAGGAGAATCAGAAAAACCATAGGAATTTTAGGCAATATGGAGTGCTTCTTGCAGGGGGAAGGTTTTGGCAGTGGTGGGGGTCGGCAAGGGGAGGGGGTGCAGTGGTGGGTAAGTTCTAGCAAGGTGTAGGAACTACTACAACAAATATGGCATATAACCACAAATATTTCCACAGTAAAAGGCTAGGAAATTTGCAGCAATAGCCTATAGCTGAGTATTACCTACGCTTTACTATTCGTCACTACAGGTTCTTCACAATCACAGTAGTTACACATAAATGAATGCATGTACAAGGTTGCCAATAGCTGCAATTTTTTAGTTATAGATGTTTTTGTAGCTATATCTATAGATGCAATTTGTTGGTTGTGGATGTTTCGGCATCTAACTTATAGCTATACAATGTTTTGGTGGCAATATATCTTCTAACGGAAAAAAAGTATAGTTGTGGATGTTTCCATAGCTAACTTCTAGCTACACATATTGTAACTACAGATATTGCCTAGCCATCCTATAGTTGCACAAAGTATAGTTGCACATGTTTCCGTAGCTATTCTACAATTACCAAAATTGTAGTTGCAGATGTTTTTGTAGCTGTAACTATGTATATTTCTATAGCTATAGATTTTTAATTGCGAACGCTTAAAAATCCATCATTCTATATCAAAATCATCTTATTGTGTGCAAGAACCATATATTGTATTTATTTGTAGACTCTGATATTTCCATATCAGCGAATATGCTAGTTCCATTATAAATATATAATGAATAACTCAATAGAATAGTTGAACTCATCTAGTCCTAATTTTCTTCTTTGCATTAATATATCTTCTCTATTTTGTAACAATCATAGAGTTTAACCCCAAATTTATAATTGCAATATGCCTATAATTTTTTTTTATTATACATATATATTTCTTAAATCCAAATAATCCATTCAATATACAATACATTTAAAGGCAAATCCACTTGATAAGTAATAATAAAAAGTCATTGAGTACAAGAAATTGCTTAGCATCCAAATAAAGTAAATATTTAAACTAAATATGAATCATGTAAATCCTATAACCTAATACATCAATAATCTTATCCTTTACAACTTAAGTCCTACAATTTATATTGTATAATTCTTCATTCCTCCCAACCCGTCCCCCCCACCTACATCTTAAAGAAAGATACAAGAATTGAAATAGTAGTTGAGTATTTATTTCATTCAGATCCTGAACGCATTCAAGCTTTATGACTTTGCAAACCTTTGTAATGGCTCTACCACCTTAATTCAATGTGATTCAATAGTTGTAGGTATTTCCTGTAATCAATATCAATAAAAATAACAAATAGCTATCATTCAATAAATGCTAACAAAAAAAAAAAAAAAAACATTATGACTTAAGGAAGAGAAAGAAATAAAAAAGATTAATCTCTAACTTAAAGAAGAATTAAAATAATGACTAAAAAGATTATAATAGATAATAAGAAACTCTAAAAATAAAGAAAACATGAATTGCCATGTGCAAATCAACCATTAAAGAAAATAGGCCTTGATACTCTAGACTTGCTATAGCCTAGTACAAATATTTTACTATTCTATTTTAGAGTACTAAACTTGCACTATTAATATCTAATGCATACCTTCTCCACACTCTCAAAATAATAAAAAATCATCTAGATTCAACGTGTGCTTCATTGTTATGACGGTCATGTCCAAGCCTCTCAGGCTTTATACTATCAAGAACTCTTTCAATGATTACCACCTTCTTGAATGGCGTTATTTTGAAATTGTGAAATATTTACTATAATCAATAAAAATAAATTAACAGTTAATAACTATTTAATAAATACTCATTAAAAATCATAAAACATATTATCACTATACCTTGATGAGATGAAGAAATAAAATACGGACATCTACTAGACATGAAACATTGTAATCAACTAAGGGCCTGTTTGGTTACATGAATCTAGAGATTTCAAATCTTTGGATTCATGAATTTGAGAATTTTACCCATTTGGTGTAAATGCTATCAGACACATTGTCCTAAAACGTGATCGAGATTGGGTGGGGAAATCCGATTAAAAGCTTCATTTGTCTCCAAATCCGCATCATATTTTGGTGATCCCATTTCTCCCACCAACTCTATTTTAAATTATAACTCCTGTTTGTCTTTTTGATCTCCCTTCCCGCCCTAGTTTGGAGACGTGAGATTGTCGTTCGGAGGAAAAGTGAATTTTTTTTTCTTCTCTTGCGCTTTTCTCGTTGAAAACTAGGAATCAGGACCTTTCCGGCCAAAACAAGTGGCAAGAGTTTCTTATATGGCCTCAGCCCCCTATTCGCACTTATTTCAACTAGCCAATTATACATACACCTATTTAATTTCTCTTAACAAAGGGATAAGGAAATGTTAGAGCATTTTGGAACAGCATAGGCAAAAGGCAAGGAAGATCCTTATGGATTAGATTCACAAATCACATTGGAGACACTAAGATGGAAAAGATGGAGAAAATATGAACTGCCACAGAATGCAAAAAGATGATGGAGAGGAAAATATAGCCTATTTGGTTGTCTTGTGTTTTCCCTCTTTGTACACACTTTCATTCTTTTTATAAAAATATCATGAAAGTATTAAAAGGAGAAAAAAAAAAACCAATTTTGTGGGAAGACTTCCATTTAAATTTTTTGGGGGAATCATGGGATAAATTGAGTTTAACTGTTTAAGCATTAAAGTGGTTTTTAATTTCCAATAAGTAGCGGGAAAAGAGGAAAACATTGGGAAAACGGAAAAAATAATAAAATGGAAAGACTTCCACTTTCACTTCCTTCCTAAATCTAATCAACTCCTAAAATCTCTCCACCACTCATTCCTTTCTCCCACTCTTTATGCGCATTAGAATCAATTTAGGTTTCTCCTTTCTCTCTCTACTACTCTTTTCTTTTTAGGTTTATATTAGATTTAGGAAATCCTTTCCCTCTCCACTAATCCTTTCTCGTTGGGATTAGATTGGATTTAGAAAATTAATTTTGATTAGATTTAGAGAATTAATTAAGAATAAAACAGAGAATCCAGATCTAGAGCAGCCACATGTCATGATTCTTGATTAGAAATTGAGGGTTGATTGTAACAACCCCTGTCTTTCTAACCCGGGATTCGTATTGTAGGTCTGAGGATCTGAAGGTTTAGTCGGGTTAATTTGTGGAGTGTCCGGATAGAAAGTCCACGATCCATACCCTGAACCCATGGATCTGGATTCTCATGATGAAAAACCTACTTTGCTAGGAAGTTGGATTTCTGGATCAAGGCATGAGGTGTCTGGAGATGTTTGGAATGAAGGTAAGACCTCCCCAATGTGTTGATTAGGGTTAGGTTGTGTTTGGTTTTCAACCCCTTGAGCAAATCACCCTTGTATAGCAATATACTAGGGGGCGGTTGCTTGAGGCAATTGATTGAACCAAGCAACCGCCAAGTGCTGCTTGTAGGAAAGTACCCTAATTTGCCCCATGTTCATTATAAATAGCAACCCTCACCCTATTAACATATTATTATATTCGGGATTGCTATTTTTGGCAATTAGGCGGCAATGGAAACGTGTTGGAAGGTGGGCAAAGTGCTGATAGTGATCTGGAACCTCTCCCCCTCTATTTTTGCTGTTCTGGTTAAGGTAAGTGAATTCCCCTCTCACTCATTCTCTTCATTCAGCTTTGGTTGGTGTTGATTCCATCTCCATCATGTTGGGGTGACCTAATTATGATTGGCTAGTTACCCTAATCAATGTGTTTGAGAAGATCCTATCCGAAAACGAATCCCTGCATTCGAATAAAGAATGGATCTAATCAAGGGAGATGATTTAGGTGTTAGATCTATGTTAATTTTAGTTTGTTGATTTGTTTCTTTGTTATAGACTTGTTAAGATTTAAATTCGAACTAAGATCATCCCAAAATGGATTGAAATTGGATGATCAAAGGTCTGAATTTCGAAGTTGAAAATTGTCTGTAACAAGGGTGGTCGCTTTTGGAGGTCACTTGACCCAAGCAACTGCCATAAGCAGCTGGCTGGTTTCGAGTGACTGTGTAGGTTTGATTTTGGATTTGATTTGACTTTTGACTCTTATACATTATTGTAACCCTATATATAGGTGTCCTTTGTTTCTACTTAAAGTTTTATAATTTTGTTTGGATTGCAATTTAAAAGACTTCTACTAAATTACAAGGTAAGGACATGCATTCTTATTTATATGCAATTACATATACATGATGATTTAGATGTTCTATTTACTATTCATTGATCATGTATCTTGCTGTAATTGTATAAAGCATGTGAATTTTATTGTATACTTGTTGTTTGTAGTGTTCCTTGATGTATTTCATCTTTTATGATATTGCACAACTGTTTTGGTATGATGATGATGATGTAGTGTAATTGTGATGGAAGGGGTATTCCATTGGGATATCTTGGCTGGAGATATCAGAGGGTCGTGGTATGGGACACATGCTCACTAATGCCTCTAGCATTATCATAATTACTAGATGACATACCTAGGATAGTTTAGATTTGCATGGCTAGGTACCCCACATGCTATTACCCTTTTAGCTGGGAAATTGAAGCCAGGTGGCCCGTGATAATGGTGACGTGACTCTGTTTCATCCTACAGCGGTAACCAATCCCGTGCGGAGACCTAGTGGTCCACTTTTGATCATGCAATAGTAGGGTTGCATATGTTAGGGTTGGGCTCATGGACGTCCAAGGATCGGACCGGGTGTCGTGAGGAGTCATGAGAGCATTCCACCCAAACAATATGTGGATGACCATAGGGTTAAGGAGTGGAGTCCAACAGCGGTAGCCAATCCATGAGGGTTCTCACTCCTAGGTTGCGAAGGATACTGAACCGAGTTGGTTGGTGCCATAGGGGAAGTATCTGGACTCCATATAGTGTGTTACCAATATGACTTGCATTGGATTAGAAACCTCGACATGCGCCAGTACTCATGCCAATGGTTGTGGTAAGAGAGTGTTGACTTAAACCCCAGCTCATGTTTGTGAGCCAGGTGTGGACTTACCCCTTTACCCAGGATCCCAACAGAGGTTACCAGTCCTTGTGGGATCAGAGTGACTAGACCTACCTAGAGGAGGGCTGGTGTTATATCTTAAAGCATGTCAACTGCTTAGAGACTTGCATAGTTAGATCTTAGTAGCATTCATATTTTTGCATACCATCCATATCATTTCATATGTGCATTCGTGGATTGTATTTACATATATATAAGAATTGTTTGTTTCTTACTGAGTTCATCAGAACTCATTCCTTTCATTGTATATATTATATGAGTTGTACAGATGGTGGCACAACGTCGGAAGTTGGAGATGATTCGTATAAAAGAGCCTTCTTGTATGAAGCTAATGTGGCACAAACGGTGGTACATAAACTTGTAGAGCATGAAGCCTCCTGCGGATGCTTGGAGTGCGCTTATAGCACCCATTGACGGATGAAGGAGGCAGATTGCTAAGATATTTGGTGACCGCATTGAGAAGGACTGGAGGACCCCCCCTCCTCATTATTCATGAGAAATATCATTTAGATATGGAGAAAGAAACTGGAAAGAAGATTATTTAGTTTTGTTTATTTTTCTTCCGCTGAACTTGATTATACATTTGATTCTTGTTTCTTTCCTTTGATTTATTCATTGACTTTATTGGAGCATATGGACTCCTGTAATCTTTTTATTTAATTATTGAACTTATTCTTGCTCATGATTATCTAGTACTTGCATTTTATATTATTGATGGTAAGACCATGGATCTTATGACGGTTCACTTCCTCAGGGCGGGTAACCAAGACCGGCGGGTGGGGTGTGACATTGATGGAGGCTTAGAATTTGAGACAAGAAAATTCCTCTTTCTTTTTTTTTTTATATGTATATATTTATGTTACAAAATCTGATATGCTAAATAATTTACCTAAATAAATGATTTCCCTCCAAGTACATGTATCTTTTTCTTTTCCAGAACCATATTTAGGGCTAATTTAGAAACATATTCTGGAACTGAATTGGAGCCAGAATAAGGTATTTTCGGATCTAGATCTAAGTCTAATACTAACTTGGTTCTTAGATCGAATTTGGATTGGACTATCATTATTTAGAACCAAACTAAAAATGAACTGATCGACACCTTTAAATAGAATAAGATTACATGGTTTCAGATAGATGAAAAATAAAATCAAGCCCAAGCTATTAGAATCATAACTCAGTTGAGCAAAAGGCCCTTAACAATAAGATAAAGTTATTTTAATAAAATAATTCTTTTTTATTATTTTCAAATTTAAATTGGCGTACGGCCAAGGGAAGGGAGAGGGAGGGGAAGTATGATATGATGAACATTGAACCGAAATATTGATTCCCTAGTTTTATAAGTGTAATACATTACACTTCTTTGACATCGAGTACCATTGGTATATAATTGTAAACGCAAATCACAAACTAAGGAAAAACAACAACCAAAAAACAAAAACAAAAAAACAAAAAAAAAAAAAAAAGAAAGAAAGAAAAGGAGGATTCATAAACTAGTATAAAGTTGTCCAAACAACTTGGAAGACCAATTAAAGAACAACTTGAAGTGATAGCAAAATAAATGGTTTTAATGATGGTTTTGTTTATACGAACTCTGTTGTTATGGTTTAGCATTCACAACAATAAATATATATATATTATCACTACACTTATTAAGTACAGTTATATTTTTACATTTACAACTTCATCTATTGCTATAATTTCAAATACTCAAGTTATATATAAACTATACTAATGTGATTTTTAACCATTGTTCTATTTTTGTGTCTAAAAAAAAGACTGTTACAACAATTTCAGATACCGCAACTATTGTGTAAACTATATGGTTGTAATTCTAAACTACAATTATTTTTGTAGTTAAAAAAGTCGATGTTGCTACACTTCTAATTACCAAAGCTATAAGTTTTGCTTATTACTACAATTTTTAGTCACAATTTTGTTTATGTAGTTATAATGCTTTTTTATTGCTACAATTTTGACTACTATAACTTGAAATATCTTAAATCATTGCAATACAAAGCCGTAGTTATATTTTGTAGTTAGAAGGAATGTGTTATTGCGGTTTGGAATACCATATATAGTAATAAGTAGTTCATATTACTACGAGTTTTAGTTACACTTTTGCAATCACATTTGTAAATGTATTTGTTACTGTAGTTCTTACTTACTATAGCAATAACCATTCTATATTACTACACATGGAAAAACTGTAATTAGAAGAGACTTTTAGCTATGATTAGAAAAGTTGTAGTTAATTATCTGTAGCTATAAGGGATTTTTGTTGTAGTAAGAAAATAAGTGAAGGGGAAATCCCTTAACCCACCTAGGGGTTGCATATGGGATGAGACGTGTAAGAATTCATGGCCAGGAGAGAGAGAAGGAGAACACCGAAGTTTTACGTTGTTTGGTTGAATGCAACCTAAATCCATAGGGGAGTTTAAAATATTTTACTATATTTGAATGAGGTATTTATGCTGTTTTATAGAGGATCAGAGTCCTTGTTCATCAGTTGTCTTGGACTCTGGTAATTGTGATCTTGTGGAGTCCCTATATTACAAGGTTTCTAGAGCTTGGGTTTACATGAAGATAAGAGTTCAAGATTACATAAAATATTGACCAGGATTCTACAGTAATTGTGATCTAATTCAAACATGACTTTGGATGAGGTAGAGTGTCCTGTGACTGTCATGTATATCTATGGATAAAAAAGAGTATGTGTTAGCTTTATATACAGCTGCGAATAAGATAGTCCTCAATAGGATAGACTTCTTGTATACTTCTGGAGTTGGTAGCAACAAGAGCTTTACACATTGTAGTCTTCTAAGAAGGAACCCTAGCCGCATAAGCCTAAGAAGAGGTGGCTGGAAGGGTTTGGGGGTTTTGCCAGAAATCTCCCTAATAAAACACTAGGGTAGTTTAGTAATTTACAATAGGAAGGTATTTTGCTCATTTCTTTTAGGACTTAACTGGACACTAATTGAGACTATTAAGTTGTTGGTTGCATGTAATTTAAGCCACTTAAGAGAGCCAACACGAGTTTTTGTCCAACTTAAATGGAGAACATGTAAAAAGCTCTATAAATAATAGGAAGTGGTAAACCACACTGGTTCACATGAGTTGCATTCGTTCTAAAATTTCATACAGAGAGGATCACACCCCTAACACTCAAGTAAGAAATTGGGGGCAAAAATGGAAGTGGTTGGGTTGCATGCACGATAACAAATGGTGTTGAAACAATGCAGTTGACAAAATGATGGCTGACCAGACTAGCAGCGGCCCAACAAGCCAAATATTCCATGGCTGAACTCTCTCTCTCTCTCTCTCTCTCTCTCTCTCTCTCACACACAAATCTGCGTCTTTTAAATTTTCTGAATTTAGTCTTTTTCAGCAATGGAAATGTGTGGACAGAGCTAAGTTTCTGTGAGATAATTCAGCGCATTCCATCCAATCCATACGTAAATCCCCAGAGCATAGTTTTCCTACTTCAAAGGAAGTAAGCTTGATTCAGAATACAAAGACCACAACTTTCCTATTTCCTGGGGAAGTACGTGCATTGCAGCAGGTATGAACTAGCCGTTTCCTTTCTTACTTGGTCAGGAACTCAGTGTTTATAGAGACAAAATCATACACACCCATTTTTCGGTTCATTGCAGAAGTGCACGAAAGAAGTCAAAACATTTCCATTCAAGATTCCAGAAACATGGGATGTATAATTTGAAGCTTCTTCCCCAAGGTGCATATCTCTCTAAGTAATCACTGGTTGATTCTTGTTTTCCTTCCATTCCATTCATTTTGAGCAGGATTGAGGTTTTGTAAGGTTTTCAAAACCCGCTGACTTTGTTTCATTAGAAAGACCTCACCTCTCTTACCCTTTATACATGTTTTGATAATCGATTTGTTATTTGTTCATTAACAGGTTCGACTCCATTTATGGATGGTATTATGGTTCCAATGTTGGCTACGTATTTCTGGCACATATAATATGGAAATGGTTGGTATCTGGATGATAAAGTTTCTAAGGCAATTATGCAAATAGGTCTCTGTCAATCCAAAAAGTGGTATAATATTATTGGACCTGCTTGAGCTAAGTCACCAACTTAGAAATATAAGAAAAGAGAATTTTGCAAACATGGATCATTTTGAAGTATCAACGATGGATACAAATATTTGGATTTTATTTTCAGATTCTTCTACAACAACTTTCTTACATTGGGTTTCTGCTTCTCTACACCTATTCGTGTTGTTTGTTTTATCACTTTCCTGGTCATGCAAGAAATCTTTCATGCCTACCCTTGAAAATTCAAAGCCTATGTTGAAGAGTACATATCGTTTCAATTACTGGTCAACTCTAATATCTTGCGTAGGTCTATCATTCTATGGTCTTCTCTTATGCGTGTTACATAGCATCTCTGGGTATAGAAATGGTTGGTCTACTCTAACGCTTTCTGCTCAGTTTGATTTTGGATTCAGATCACTTACTTGGTTTGTGATCTCCGGTTACTTGCACAATGTGGCCTCCCATTCAAGTGAGTACAGATTTCCCATTTTATTAAGGATTTGGTGGACCTTCTACTTTTTGCTCCCAAGTTCCTCTCTTGTTATACATGTTGGTATGTATCAAAAACATTCATTCGTGCCTTTCCACCTTTGGATCTCCGATGGTATTTTTGCTATTGCTGGTTTGTTCTTTTGTTATATTGGATTGTTCGGAAAAACAAGAGAAGATGAAGATGTTCATCTCTCTGAGCCCCTTATAAGAATGTCCAGTCAAAGGAATGATGATAATGGGCAACAATCAAAAGTCGACAGAGACAGTGTTAGTCCTTATGCAAATGCCAATCTTCTAAGTATTTTTACTTTCTCTTGGATAAGCCCTTTGCTTGCTCTTGGGAATAAAAAAACGTTAGCACTTGAAGATGTTCCCCAACTTGATAATTCTGATAGAGCCAACATGGTATTTGGTCTTTTCAAAACTAAGCTTGAATATGATGATAAGGGGAATGGTCGTGGAGGTAAATTAAGCACATTCAAGTTGGGGAAGGCATTGATTATTTCAGCATGGAAAGAAATTTTATGGACAGCTTTATTATCCATTATATGCACATTGGCTTCTTATGTTGGACCGTACCTCATTGATGCCTTTGTTCAATATCTCAGTAGTCATCACCAAAAAAATTATAAATGCTATATTCTAGTGTTTATTTTTTTCTTTTTCGAAGCTCATAAAATGCCTGTCTGAGAGGCACTTGTTCTTTCAACTGCGGAAGATATCAATTAGGGTTCGTGCTGCCTTGTTTGCAATAATATATCAGAAAAGTCTTGGTCTTTCGAACCACTCAAAGCAATTCCACACTAGTGGAGAGAATGTTAATTTAATGAGTGTTGATGTTGAGAGGATTAGCATTTTCATTTGGTACTTACATAATATATGGAGGGTTCCAGTTCAGGTCGTCTTAGCATTATTGATCTTATATAAGAGCGTTGGGCATGCTTCAGTTGTTGCTTTTATTTCCACAATGATATTATTGTTTGCAAATATACCTTTAGGAAAACTACAAGAGAAATATCAAGGAAAATTGATGGATTCGAAGGATCAAAGAATGAAGGTGACATCTGAAGCTTTGAGAAATATAAGGATTCTCAAGCTCCAGGGCTGGGATATGAAATTTTTGGATCAAATAAATGACCTCAGGAACTTCGAAGCAAAAAGGTTAAAGGAAGTACTTTATTCGTCAGCGGTGATTGCTTTTGTCTACTTGACTGCTCCTATGTTTGTCTCCATGGTTACTTTTGGGTTTTGTGTGCTCATGGAAATTCGATTAGAGTCAGGAAAGATTCTATCCGCGCTTGCTACATTTGAGATTTTGCAAGATACCATCTATAATGTCCCAAACCTAATCTCTGTGGTAGTTCAGACTAAAGTTTCTCTCAATAGAATAACATTGTTCCTTTGTCTTGATGATCTTCATCGAAATATAATACAAAAGCTTCCAAGAGATAGTGAGGTTGCAATTGAGATAGTCAAAGGAAATTTCTCTTGGAACCTTCATTCTCATTACCTAACATTGAAGGAAATCAATTTCAAAGTATATCATGGTATGAGAGTGGCTATTTGTGGGTCTGTTGGGTCAGGAAAGTCAAGCCTACTTTTATGTATACTGGGAGAAGTACCAATGGTATCTGGAGTAGTTATGTTAAATAGTGCAAAGGCTTATGTTGCACAATCACCTTGGATACAAAGTGGCAAGATAGTAGACAATATATTGTTTGGTAAAGAGATGGATAAAGAAAGATATAATATGATCCTTGAAGCATGCTCATTAAGAGAGGACCTAAAATTGTTTGCCTATGGGGACCAGACTATGATAGGGGAGAGAGGGACAACCCTTAGTGGTGGACAGAAGCAAAGAATCCAAATTGCATGTGCTTTATACCATGATGTTGATATTTATCTTCTTGACGATCCTTTTAGTTCAGTGGATGCTTACACAGGAAATCATCTATTTAAGGTAGCTTTTTTCTTGACATATAACTACAAAATTTGTCCTTAAAATTATACACTTGCAATGGCTACATCATAATTTCATATGGTAGAAACCAAAATTTGATCTACATTTGGCTTTCTAGAGAATGAAGTCAAGATTTTTCAAATAAGCAAGACCTATAGAGCGATGCATGTAGTCTCACAAAACTATATCTAAATGTAGTTGTATGTAAAATTATTAATCTTGTGTAGTGATTTTTTTTAAGTGAATAACTAATTCTAGATATTTGAACTTATGTGACAGGAGTGTTTATTAGGAATTTTGACTTCAAATACAGTAATTTATGTTACTCATCAAATAGACTTTCTACCTTCTGCAAATCTTATCTCGGTGAGAATATGTTATAGTTCCCTCAACTTCAAGTCCCTTAACCTAGCTTAAGAATGATTATTTATGATGCGGATCAATTATGCTTTCTGGATCCGACTGAGCCTCTTCTCGTATCCGGGACGATGAGTTCTGCAAGAAAGGTTAGATGCGGGCCGGCTTGTGTGCCGGGCAGCCGCCTCCGATGGCAAAGTCAGATGATGAACAGAATGAGGTCTCGTGCAAAAGCTACACAAGATTATGCTCAAAGTGTATTGGTTACTTACCGGAGGGGTAGATCTGTGTATTTATAGTGCGGGTGTTACCTTTTACGTGTTTGGTAAGTTGGCCTGACAAGGACTGATGTTTCTCCTCGGATCATGCTCCCTTGTCGTTAGCCCCATTCAATCAGCTGTCGAGTTGACCTTCTATAACAAGGATGATTGCTATATTTGTGGCGTACGTTACGCCTTCGATTATAGAAGATCGGCATCCTTCCCGACTAACAGCAATGTGGAGCCCCATTCAGCTGGGACCCGATTACGTTGCATCATGATAGGGTCGGGTGTAACCCGTTTAATATGACGGTACCCATTCACTCGGGTTATACCCGACTGGTGCATATCTTTCCGTATCATAAGCCCCCTATCCCGATCATTGCTTGCGATGTTCGGGATAGTTAAGTGGTTGGAATGAGTCGTATCTCGGGAGGTTCCACGAGTTCCCTTCCCTCGGGACGTTTCCAGGAATATCCCTTAGTGGGCGCATTGAATGCCTGCGCACTAAAGTGACCAGCCGTTTTTTGTAACGGCTGTCCTCAAGACTTCGCCCAACCTGAGATTGACACGTCGGGCGGCTAGGCGTAGGCTTCATAATGAGAGCTTCGGGAGGCGAACCGTTTTGCTTTGCAACCGTTGATCGTCAAGAGTCGTAACCGTCTGATCAAGAAGTGTAACGCCTCTTCCGGTAGTATAAATAGGGGCCTTTACCTTCCTTTTCTTCTCACTGTTTTCTTCGCTCTCGACTAAGCAACGCTCCCGATCGACTTCGAAGCCTTCTCAAGCCTTCCCCGTTTTTAATCGAGTTTCTTTTTCCTTATGGCCCCGAGAAGATATAAGGCCCCGAAGAAGCCAAAAGTAAGCTTGAGAGGGTTTAGGTATCAAAACAAGGTTCCCGTTCCCATCTATCGTGATGCGTCGTCGGGTGAGGGTTATACCAGTGAGGGTGATAGCGATCAAACGAAAAATACAACCTGACCGGGATCGCTCGAAAGAACTCCATGAGCAATCTTCGATGAGGAGAAATCCAAATCTAATAGCTGCTCAACCCAGACGACGATCCCCGACTCTATGATGAGATTCAAGAGATGTTCCGTAAGGACAAAGAGAGGCGCGATGCAAGCCTCGGCTCCATCCCTCGCACCCGATGAAGTGGAAGGGGAAGTAGAGACCGGGGTAGAGCGAGGAAGAGGCCGAGGTTGAGACCATTCCAAGTGTAGAATCCCGGGAGGGTCCCGATCAAAGTTTCGATTCGAACCCCGCTCCGTTTCCGATTCTGCCACTCCTTCCGCTCAGAGTGCCCTAAGACCCGAGTCTACGGCCACTTCCCGAGATCCCCCTGCTGTATCTTCCCAAGCCTTTCTTCGGACTGATGTCCCATCTACCTCCCGACCATCCAGATCAAAAGCTCCCCCTCGACCGCCCTTTCAACGTCCTAGCGGTTTCCGGGGGGCCATCCCTCGTAAACCTGATGTTAAAAAACTCGACTCCGCAGCCTTAGAAATTCTTCAAGCCGAACCCTTAACTCCCTGGCACATTAATTTTGTCCAGAACTCCTCGGGACCTGAATTCTATCTTTGCTCCTTGTTTCCCGAGGATCTGGATAGGTTTTTGGGTAGTTTTGGTATTCCTGAGGGATATCAGGTTATTATCCCGACCGATAGCCAGAGAGTAAATAGTCCTCCCGAGGGATTTTATCCCTTATATTATGATGCTTTTATCGGGGGGGTTACGTCTCCCGTTGCATGATCTTTTCATAGATGTGCTTGAGCATTATAAGCTCAGTCCTTCCAATTTGAGCCCGAACAGTTGGAGGATTATGATCGGGTTCGTCGGTTTCTGTAAGTCGATCGGGGTCTTCCCGACTTTTGGCTTATTCCACCATTACTATTCCCTTCATCCTCACAGCCAACGCGGCTGGTTTTTCTTATCCAAAAGAATTTCCCCTTCTCAAGGGAACTTTATTCTGAAGGATTCCCTCCCGTCCACTACCAAGAAATGGCGGGAGAAAAAGGAAGAAAGACAGGTACCTGAATCCCTCATTAAAAAACTCCCTGTTCGGGAGGTTGCACAGATATGTTGCATCAGCATCGTTAGTGGCATCATTTAGCCACTGTTCAGCATACTCCGAGTCGCTGAACACGGAGTTGAAACCAAGGTCACCACCCGAAGAAGAAGGGGCAACCTCCCGAGCCGGTTCGTCCATACGAACCCTTTTTGAAGGACGAGGGACGCCGTCTCCCTTACGCTTCTCAGCTCCCGAATCACTATTATGAATCTTCTTACCCGAGTAAATTCTTTTTTCAGATATGTTGCTGGTGCTGTGCACATTTTTTCAGTCTCTTCGAGGGGCTCGGGACCAGCCAGCGTTAGCGCTGGCCGAACAGCTCCACGGGGAGTCGAACGTTCGGGCCCGCACCGCTATTACCAAGGAAGATGCGGAGAAGAAATCGAAGGACCCAAGAGAAAGCGGCGACAAGAAGGAAAGGGATGTCCTTTCCAAAAGCAAGAGCAAATACAAAGGGAAGGTCAGTGACTTGGAAGAGAAAGTCGGGAAGGTGTCCGAAGATCTGAAGGCATCTGAGGCCCTTTTATTGGTGGAGAAGAATGAGAATGCCCAGCTGAGAGACAAGTTGAGAGAGCTGGAGTCCTCGGCGGAGCTTCAAGGCGAAGTGTCTGGAGGAATACTTCTCAACTCCGAGTTCAAGAGTCTCCTTCGGCTGTTGCTACTCCTTCCTTTAAGAGGGTATGCGAGTTGCCTTTAAGAAGGCTCTCAGCAAACGACCTTCCTCGCCCCAGAGCTGGAGAAGCTCTGGACCCTCGGATTTATGATGAACTCAAACGCCCTCGTCCCGAAGGCCTTCCCGAGATTGAGGATTTCCCTTTCCCGATCTGTGGATTACATTGATCCTCTTCCCCAACCCTCTCCGAACTTAACGTTGTTAGTTCCCCCTGCTACCTGGGACCTTCGTCCTTTTTGTTAAGTCTTATCTAATTTTAACCTTTTGTCAATTTTTTCTTTATAAGCTATCTATTTTTAGAAAAATGCTTCCTATTAAGAAAGAAGTAATTACTCAATCGGAATCACCAAGTGAATGGTATCTTTGAAAAAGATGCATTTTCCTTAAAAAGGAATAATTAATCAACATCAACCAATGAATGGTTCTTTGAAAGATGCAATCTTCCTTAAAAAGGAATAATTAATCAGCATCACCAATGATGTATCTTTGAGAAAAGATACAATCTTCCTTAAAAAGGAATAATTATCAACGTGAACCCTGATTATCTTTAAGAAAATGCAAGTTCCTTTAAAAGGAGTATTATCAACTGAACCATATGTATCTTTGGATGTTCCTTTAAAAGGAGTATTATCAACGTAACCCTGATGGTATCTTTAAGAAAAGATGCAAGTTCTTTAAAAGGAGTAATTAATCAACGTGAACCCGTGATGTATCTTTAAGAAAAGATGCATTCCTTTAAAAAGAATAATTAATCCGAATCAACCATGAATGGTATCTTTGGAAAAGATGCACTTCCTTAAGATAATTAATCAACGTGAACCCGTGTTGTTCTTCTTTAGAAAGATTCGTCCTAATGTGAGTCCAACATTGCCCTGTCTTTATTGGTAAAACCCTTAATTTTGATCCATCGTCAATCCTTCCCCTTCTTTCTCTTTAGTCGTTGTCCTTTTTTTTTTCCACCTGTCCTTCCATTTGCTACTTTTATTTCTTTCTAGCCCCTTTCCTTAAAACCTCCCGATCTATTCTTCGTTTTCCCGTTGTGTCTTCCCTCCTTTGATACATAGATTTTTCTTTTTTTCATTCTTCAGAGATCTAATTCTCCACCTTGATCATTTTTTTTCATTAAACTTCATCGCTGTCCACCAATACTTCACAGCTGGCCTCTCCTAGCAAACAGTTTCCCTTTTCCCTGTTCTGCTTCTAGTTCCTCCCCACTTCCCTTATCTTCCAACCTTTTTTTGATCCCATCAAAAGTTCTTTTGACCTCAACCCCCATCTCTGCAACCGCGTCTTTCTATTGGTACCTCATCAAACTTTGAACCCCACCTTCAAATTTTTCCTTTCCTTACTAGTATCCGTATCCACCTTATATTATCTTCTCTTGAAAAACTTTTCCATCTGTTTCTCCGTGATGGAAGATACCTCGCTTACCCACTTTTAGTAGTCTTTGCAACCACCATGTACTCCGATTTTCTTTGTTTTCACGAGGTCCATTCCCCACATCTGGGGTTGATGGATACCATGACCCTAACTTTGGACATTCTTTTTCATCTTCACTTACAACTTTCAATCTCTTTTTTATTTGCATATTCCATCTTAATACTTTTTTCTAATCCTTCCCACCCATATGTGCACCACTTGCCTTCTGATTTCAAGGCTACTCCTCTGGCCCTCACATCTTAAGGTTCTGTCTTCTATGTGCTCCCACCATGTACCCCTTTTACTTTTTTTTCTTTGATCTCAGAATGTCATCCCGATATCATTAGTTTCCTCTTCTTTCTTCTCTTTTCTTGGATACTCTTTTATTCTTCAATGTAAACCCAGTCCAAGTTTTTAACTTCCTTCTTTCATCCTTCTCATTTTCCTTTTTGTATCCTCTATGTTACCCTCAAGGTTTAACTTCAACCTTGACCGTATTTACCATTTTTCATCCTTCTTCATACTCCCTTGTTGACACCTTAGAATCACTTCTCACTTCCAACTCAACCACAGGCTCCCACTCAACCCTTACCCTCTACTCCCTCATTGTTTAGGTTTGATCTTTTCGCATGGTGTTCTACTCGTCAATCCTCTCCATCCTGAATATTACTCAACCATCAACATGTGAATCCACAACTCGTTTTCCTTCTTCTTTTCATTTCTCTTTAGTCTTTCACTTAAAGTCCCAACACACTTTATACCGTCCTCCTTGAACTCAATCCTACTCCTTTCTACACCACCCGACCATCCTCCTCTTTAGTATTTTTTTACGAGTTAGTCACTATGATCTCGTTCTTGTTTCTATGCCACAGTCCAACTCTTATCAATTCCTACCTTTTCACATCTATAAGCCATGCTCACATGTTTGTTCTATCACCCCAACCAAACCCCCCCTTTCGTTGCCTAACCGTAGCTTCCCCTCACTTTGTCGGTATGTTACAGATGATCAGGCTTTGACCTCCTGTCAAGCATTTTCCTTCTTCAAGGCTTTGAAGAATGTATTACACTTTTCCCCGCTCGATATGAACCTTCCCACCCTCGTTAAACCTTTCTTTTATTCTTTCTTTCCTTTAATCTTTTTGATTACCTCATCCTCTTTAAACCATAACAGAAACTTTCCCAGAAACCCAGATTTTTTTCTTCTTGTCTGACATCATGTCTCCTCCAAGTCCCAAATGTCCTCCCAACCAAACTTTTTACAAGCTGTCTCCACTATACCTCCATGTTCCATTTTTTAAAGATCCTATTCCTCTATGTTCATTTTTTAACCCAATGGCATTACTCGTGTAATAACTCTCCCGTCATGGAGTGTTTTCTCGCTTCCACTCATTAGATCTTTATATCCGTTCTCCATCTAGACCTCTCCTCCTCTCAGTCATCCTCAGATCATCCTTCCTTTCGTCTTCTCCTTCTCCATTTCCCATTTCTTTTTTCACCATAACTACATTCTTCTTCTTGTTCTATGAAACCACCTCTCCAATTTTCTACTTCTACATTTCATGTTTTCAATTCTTTCTTCGCTTTGGATGCCTAGCATCTTTCTATCGTTTGTCTCCTCTCTCTCTATCCCATTCATTTCTACCATCAAGATATCCATTATCACACAACCTTCCTTCTTGAAATCTCCTCTCACCAATCTTCTCGATCAGGTTGCTGTTGATCCTTTCCCCCTTCCCCCATCTTTCTTCATTCATCCCGAACCTCAACGTTCATGGCCGTTCCCGAACTTTCTGGCTTACGCTTTTCCTTCAGATAGTTTGAATAACATTGTCGGGAAGCCGATTGATCTGAGCAACATTCCCCGACTCCGGATTCAGTCGGGAACTTTAACTTCATATGCCTGGGAGACACTACTGCTTCAAGTGCGTTCAACGTTGGTCGTCCCAGAATGACGTTATATGCCGACAGTTCCCGGACCACCATGAAGTTTACCCGAACCGAAGTATCTCGGGGTGACACTCCCACTTTAAGATCCAGATGGATAGTTCCTTCGCCACTTGTGGATGATCCCGCGAAACCATATAGTGGCGTTGATGATGGTGTTAACAAATCATCAGCCAACTTTAATCTCCTGAAGGCATCATACGAGATGAGGTCGACAGAGGATCCCGTGTCCACCAGAACTCGGTGAACCTCCCGGTTGGCTATCTTGACTTTGATGATGATTGCGTCATCATGCGGTGACATGACACCGTCAAGGTCAGCGTCCGTAAAGGTTATAGGCTCGGGGCATACTGGATTTTGCCTTTTCTTAGGCAAATGTACAGCCCCCACGAACCGAGCCTTTTGTTTCGCCTTTCTGATCGACTCCACAGTTGGTCCCCCCATTATGACGTACACGGGTGTTTCCTCCCGATCTTCCTTCTCTTTCCCTTTGTCCGCTTTTTTGTCAAGCTCTTTTGGGCTTGGGGATCGACCTCTCTTCTTTGGCGCCGGTGAATATGCTTGACTCTTCCCCGACTGCCTCACGTATTGACCCAACTTTCCTTGTTGAATCAATTTCTCTATTTCGAACTTCAGATTCCGACAAGCATCCGTATGGTGCCCGTAATCTTGATGGAATCGGCAATATTTGGTCATATCCCGATCCTCTGGAGGTGCACGTATCTTCCCGGGCCATTTCAACTCCTTTTTATCCCGGATATTCATCAGAATCTCCCGATGGCTTCGAGTTTAAAGGAGTATAGTTTACCCGTTCACGCTTCCGGTTACTTTTGGCCTTTGATGCTTGTCACTTGGGGATGGTTTTCCTCACGATCGATCTTTTGTCCCGATCCGATCTCCTGTCCCGATCTGCTTTAACCGGGCATCTATCACCTCATAGACACCGGCTTGCTTTTGGCACTGCGTAACGTGCCGTCGTTTTGGCTTGTCCGTAGCAAGACCTCCGAAGCCTTTGGTGAGTAATGCCACTCCAAAGCGCGCTGTATGCCACTTGGTCATCTAGCTCCTCGATCTCGATGGCAACTTCATCAAATCTTTTCGAGATAATCCCGAATGGACTCATTTCGGCCTTGTCGTATGCCAAAGAGCCGTCGACGTCTTTTTACTCCCGATTGCGCTTCGGAACCGAGCTATGAATTTTTGGGCCAGCTCCCGGAAATTATTTATTGATGCCGGACGTAGACTACTAAACCATTTTATAGCCGGGCCCTTAAGTGATCTTGGAAAGGTTACTGAGAGCAATTCATCCTCCCGACCTAGCACCGTCATCACCGATTTAAAGTAGCTGATATGCTCTTTTGGATTTGTTTTCCCCTCAAAAGGGGTGAAGGTTGGCATGATAAAATTCCTTGGTAGAGGCATGTTCATGATTTCGTCGAGAATGGCTCCCGATCTACTACATCAAGATCCTCGTCATGATCCCGATCTTCTAGTTTTCGCTCGACCTCGGCCACTCGCCTCCGCGCCGGTTCCGCCTTGTCCTTCCTCATCGGATTCGACTCGTTCCTTTTTGAGCGAAGGTTTGTGTTTCCTTCCTTTGGGATGGTGCCCGAGAGGTCGAAATTCTCGATCTTGAAGGTTGGGGCTGGCTTTCTCCTTCCTCCTCCTTCTCCACGACTCATCAACATGCTCCGACTATCCGGGGGCGGACCCGTTTGGCCACAAATCGTCTAAAGCCCGTCCTTGTCCCATTAGGCTGGTTTGCGCGCCGATCAGGTTGTATCCCCTCCGCTCCGAGTTATTTTGTTCTCGATGCGCCTTGGATGTCGGCCCTCTCACCGTCCGGGCTCTCATTAGCCTTCCCGCCGAGTGTTCGCCTTGGCCTTGTTCACCCCAATTTGATGTACTAAACCACGAATCCCCTTGCATTTCGGCTGCCTTTCGCGTTCGTCCATATCCCCATAATGGCCCGGCCCGGTCCCGTGTGTCCCTTCTTCAATTGGATCGTCCAAAACCATATTGTCCGGAGCATCTCTTGTTCTTCGTGCGCGATTAATCGTTCTTCAGATTCTCGATCATCCCCCGTCTTTCTTGTCGGACGCCATTTGTTCGCTTACCATGACTGAAGATTTTGTCGTTCCCCGCGCCCAACTGCGATCAATTATGCTTCCGGATCCCGCCTCTCTCGTATCCGCGATGGTCGCGAAGGTTGATGCCCGCTTGTGTCCGCCCGCCTCCGTGCGTCGATGTGACGGGTCTCGCAGCTCACAAGATTTGCTCAAGTGTTTGGTTACCCGAGGGGTGATCCGTTTTATAGTGCGTGTTCCTTTACGTGTTTGTGTTGGCCGACGGCGTGTTTCTCCTCGGATCATGCCCCTTGCGTTGCCCCATTCAATCCTCGTTGACCTTCTATAACAAGATGTTGCATATTTGTGCTCGCCCGGTTATGAAGATCCACCTTCCCGACTACCTGTGGGCCCCATCGCTGGGCCCGATTCGGCATCGTAGGTCGGGTGTAGGGGCCAAAAAAAAAAAAGGGAAAGGCCTCATCCAAGAAGAGGAAAGAGAAAAAGGTGGAGTTGGTATTTCAGTCTATTGGAAGTACATTACTGCATCATATAAAGGGGCCATGGTACCAATGATAATTTTGGCACAAATATTTTTCCAACTGTTGCTAATATTTAGTAGTTATTGGATGGTTTTGTCTACTCCTATTTCAAAAGATGTGAGACCTCATGTTAAAGGATCTACTCTTATCCTTGTTTATGGTGTTTTAACCCTTGGAAGTTCTTTTTGTGTACTTATAAGGTCCATACTCATTGTAACTCTTGGGTACAAGACAACCACTTTGTTTTTCAACAAAATGCATTATTGCATTTTTTGTGCTCCTATGTCATTTTTTGATTGTACTCCAAGTGGAAGGATTTTGGATCGGGTTAGTAAAATGATTAGTCACTTATGCATCCAAATAATATTGTTTAATTAACATCAATTTGATTTTGAATAAACTGTACTTTTGCATACAGGCATCCACTGATCAAAATGCCCTTGATACTTCAATTCCACATCAAATTGAAGAACTTCTTATGTCACTCATAGGATTCATGGGAACTGTTGCAGCAATGTCATATATTGAGTGGAAAATGTTAGTAGTGTTTATTCCGATGACTGTGATATGCATCTGGTATCAGGTAACTTCCCGTTCTCATGATTAGTATCTCTAAATCAAGCTTAGTTATTCATTTCAGTTTAAGGGCCATAATATAGATTGTTTTATGCTTCATTTGATTCCTTACATTTTAAACTTCCTATAATATTATCAAAATATATTTAGCACTGGATGAAAATAAACCTGGATGTAAAATTTGTGATTTGATTCTTAAGATTCTAACTTCTTGAATTTATGAAGAATAATACCCAAAAAAACAGAAAAAGATATTATTGACTACCTTTTTTGGGTAAAATTTCATCTAGACCCTCTAAGGTTTACACAAGTCATTTAGATTTTTTTTTTTTTTTTAAAGTGACATTTTGCATTTGCCTCCCCTGTGAAATCCAAAAAAGACACCTTCAATGACCAAACAAATCCTGTTTTGACCACCGCCCCCACCTTCTCCCTGTTGGAAATCCTCCACCTACCGAATGATTGACAATGATTTCATGATTGTTGACTCATTATTGGACTAGTTTCTATAACGAGGTAGACAAACTAATCAAGGAGCTCAAACAATCGAAAAAAATCATTGGAAGAGAGATGAAGACGTTGGTGAAGATCGGCGATTAGCAGCATCATTAGAACCCACTATTCAGAGCGAAGATAGAGTAAGCATCTTTGGTCCTCCCTTCACTTCTATCGTTACTACCTAAGACCCATCAAACCTTGGCTTTAGCTATCGCACCAGCTCCACTTTTGGTCCTTCTCTCATGTTTTTCTACAAAACCAATGCCACCACTCTCTCAACCTAATGTCATGAGTAGGCCTTTGCAGTTCTCCCAATAACTCCCCTCTTATCATGTCAGCCCATTTCAATCTACTTGGAAACCCTAACCCTACTTTCTCCCTTCAATTCAAACCTCGATTCAGCAATTTCTCTCTCAAAAAAATGACTCTTTCTTCATCGAGTTCTCCATCCACCAAAACCAATGATAATCCAATGGAAAATGTTGGAACCCATATCAATGGATTTCCTTGGAGAGACTTGGGTAAATTTCATGGCCGCCTATATGGGGTTGCAGTGATGGAAAAGATGGGCTTTAGATATCTGAAGAAACCTGTGATCTATTCTAGTTGTGAAATTGAGCGGATGGACTATAGTTGATTGAGTAGTATAAAAGAGGATCCATTTCCAGCATGGCAAAGGTGGTAGTGGTTTTGAGGGTTCAAGGCTAAAGGGGATGGTGGTGAGTGATTTCCGGCTGGTGGGGGAAGGTGGCCAAGGGTGGTGGTTTCCGGCAAGGTGTAGGAGAAAGATAAGTGAAGGTGGAATTCCTTCACCCACCTAAGGGTTGGGTATGGGATGAGACACAAGGGTAGTTTAGTAAATTGATATTAGCAGGATACTTTCGTCATTCCTGTTAATACAACTTATATGGAAGTGAATATGTTACAACTAGTGGAAGTGGAATTGCCCAATTTTTTGGTTTAGAGAATTCAAAATAAATTGTAAATTAAATGAAAGTAAGCAACAGCAAACAACACAACACAACATAAGGTTTTTATAGTAGTTCGACTTTACAAGTCTAAGTCCACTCCTCTCTTAGCCTCAAGAGAGATTTCACTAGTGATTCTCTTTTAATAGTGGGTAGAGAATCAAACCCTTGCAATCTTTGTTGCAGGGCAAGAGCACCATTTTACAATCTTTGTCCACAAGGAAGAACACCCTCTACAATTTTTGTTCATGAGCAAGAGCACCCTCAACCAATTCTAGTCTACCTAGACTTATAATTGAAAACAACCAAATACAATAGATAGAAGAATACCTAACAAGGGGTGTGACACTTTACCCCTTGTGTGAGTGTGATGCAATGAGTTGTATGCCCAAATAGAGATGATATGCACCACCAATGACCTTCCAACAAAAACCTTCAATCACCTCAAACTTTGCTCCAATGAGCTTGCTTAAACACCTTGGTATGTTCTTCAAGGGTGGAGTAAGGGTGAGAGGTAAAACAAGTGATTTCTTGTAATTTAAGAGCTTGAGAGTCTTTAGAGAGTAGATGATGAGTTGGCAAAGTTGTTGCTCTAAAATGGGTGAATTGGGCTTATATAAATGGCATTTGAGTGCCTTAGCCTAAACCCCCAACAGATAGACAACGAGCAAATTTTAGCCCTGATGGTTCACCGTCTGACTCAGACGGAGCTCCGTCTCATTTAAAACATAGTCATTAAAAGTATCCGTTTAGGCATTTTTAAGACGAAACTCCGTCTGAAGCCTAGAAGCACAATCAAGGGACTTCAAGGGTTTTCAAAGTCTTCTAACACCCTATGTCTTCATACACTTTCCTAACATGTCTTAAGTCAATATAATGACATGATAACATGGTTTTAATGAAAATGAATACAATAACATTTGTACATGCAAGGATATCTCTTAGGCCCTAATTTGCTAAGTCTTCTTGCTTGAGCTTGAGTTGATATTCTTGAATCTTCTTATACTCCATTCTTAATGCTCATGTTGACTTGGAGTTCATGTCCATCTTAACTTGGCCTTGACTTGGGCATCTGACGTTAAGTTGGATTTGGTCCACTTGCTCTCATATTTAATTAGCTATACATAACTCAATATAGCCATTAGTAATTTATGTTTGTTATCATCAAAACTAATAGAGGCTGATATGGCACTGTTGACATGGCATTCCTTAACAATCTCCCCCTTTTTTATGATGAAAAACACATGAATGATGGAAAATATGAATAATCATTAATAGCAAGAATTCATCATTCATATGCATTTTATCTCATGTTTTCCATGAGTAACCCAATGAGTTACCTAATTATAATTCACACACTCTCCCCCTTTTGTCATCAACAAATAATAGAGAATATGCTCCCCCTCACATATGATTTCTCCCCCTAAATGAATGCATAGCAGAAATAACATGCTCTCCATTAATAATCTTTTTCAAGATCCTTAATTATTTTAAATAAGACTCCAAATGCACCAACTAAGTTGTCCCTATCCATTGTTTCATTTATGCTCATATCACCCTTATTAATGAAATTAAGACTATAAGAAGAATTTACCTCAAAGTCTTCTTGCTCTTCCTTGGACTCTACCATTAGAACCAAGTTGATTCTCTCTTTGTCGAACTCCTACTTTTCTTTTTCATCATCACTAGTGATGTAGAATGTTTCTGCCATATAGGGTCTCTTCTTTTCTTCATTTGGGCATTCGAATTTGATGTGACTCGGTTTCCTACACTGCAACAAGTGACATTTTTATTAGAAACATAGGTTATTTCCTTAGAAAGATTTTTATCTTTGTGCTCCCTAGAGGATTCTCCTTTGGAAGGGTGCTTTCCTCTTTTCTTTTTGAGGAGACTCTTGAACTCTTTGGTGATTGAGTATATCTACTTCTCGATGTCTGAATCCTCTCCTTCACTCTCACTTTCTTTTTCCACCTTGATGGCACTTTTTAATGCTATGGATTTCTTCTTTTGATCTTTTTGCATGCTTGCTTTGATTTCCTTGTCCTCTTCAATTGCCGCTTCATGAGCAAGTAAAGATCCCATAAGCTCATCAAGGGTGATTTTTTACAAATTCTCCACTTCTTGTATCGCAGTCTTTTTGGGTCTCCATGAGGGTGGAAGGGCTCTTAGAATTCTTCTTGTTACATCCTTGTTTGCAAAGTCATTACCAAGGCTAGCAACTTGTTAACAATGTTAGTGAATCTAGTAAATAAAAAAATAATACTCTCATTATCTAACATTTTAAAATCTTCATATTGAAGTACATAAATATCTAAATTCATCTTTTTTGTGTGGTCAGTCACTTTATATGTGACAACCAACTTATCAAATATTTCCTTAGGATTCTTGCAAATCCCACATCTATTGTGGATTCTTTATGTCACACCCACCTAGCCAGATTCAGTCATACTCGAATACCCCTGGGATGATACACTATAAGACCAAAGTTCAATGACAAACTCATACAATCATATGACATAGTATAATCAAAGGACATGAATAAATCAAGATCAATATTTGAAGTTATAAACTAAATTATCAAAGAAGTCAACTCATACATATAAAAGGAATGAGTTCAACAGAACTCAGTGAGGTCAACTCAACAACATATCAAGCATTCATCCACAAAATTCTCACATCATACATATAAGACTAATAATGATAATATGACTAATGAATGAATATGAACATATGCTTTTAACTCTATCATGAGCTCTCTATGGTAGACATGCATTAAGTTGTACACCAGTCTTCTCTGGGTGGTCTCAGTCACTCTCCCTCAACAAGAGACATCTATTGGGTTCTCCGCGGTTGTTGGGTCCAGTCGTATCAATCCATGGTTGGGTGTATGGATCACCACTCTCTTACATCACCATTTGGCATAAGAACTGCCACATGTCATAGACAACTCTAGGCCCAATGCATAATCATACGATCTCATACAACATATGATCCGGACATCATTCCTCAACGAGAGGCATCTATTGGTCCGATATCCTTATCCACTACCTAGAAATGGGATCCTCAATGGGAGGAATCTAATGGATTCAATTTCTCAACCCTATGGTCATCCACATATGTATAGGCGAATGCTCTCATGGCTTTCCAGCAGAAATCCCACATCACGCTGAAAGTGACACGAACCCTTCTATACATATGCAACCTTACCATCATAGGACCCAGCCGCTGACATCACGGGTTAACCGGCTTCAATACCCCTACCAGAAGGGTAGTAGTACTCATGGGGTTAGCTAGCCAAACACTTCCAGATCACCTAGCATTCATGTACTATATATATATATAAAGGTCAAAAGAGTAATGGGAGAACCTGCAACCCTAGTTGGTATATATGTATAAGAGGACATCGTCCCAAAATCAAGCCCACACGTTCACACCATTCTCATTATAACAATTTATGAAATTTGAAAAAGAAACAGATATAAAATAGCATTACCTTCCGTTCGTCCAAAGTCACACACAATTTACCATAGAATACAATATATTAAATTAATACAAGAATCAAATGATGTACTCCGTCAATCATACATGATATGGTTAAGTATGTTTCTCACATTTTAAGCTTATATAAATCTCCAAGTCCCAAATCCACCAAAAGAGAGTGTAATTGACCTAAAATAACCCTAGAAACATAAGAAATTAAAGGAGCAATAATCGAGAATCGTCCAAATTCAAAACGGAGAAAAATACACACCCAAACAGGGGCAAGGGGTTGAGCCATAAAGAGCCGGTTGATCGCCCAATATAGGGCTCCGGCCCAAGTACTCGATTTCGTCCCCAATTTGAAATCAACTTGTAATGGGACTTTGGGGTCTTCAATTTGACAGCATTAGGGTCCCCAAACTACCTTTCAAACACCCCGATTGGTTCTCAAATGAAAACCCCCAATTTAGGCTCTCAGTATCTGCTCTCGAGCATCTCTAAGAGATTCAATTCGGTTTCAATTGCAAAGGATTGCATGGACCAACTCTCATAAAGGTTGGGAAGCATTAAAGGGACAATAGGAAGCATTCAATGTTGCCCAACAATAATAACCACCACAACAATGCAAATATCTCACCATAAATGCATTCAAAAGAGGGGTTGTGAAGGGGTTTTTGAGTCTCCTTACCTTATCACGCGATTTACTTTCTATCTCGCACTTCGGCACCACCAAAGGAGCGAAGAAGTTTCAAAATCACGAGTTCTCCTTCTCTCCTACCTTCTCAACCTCCCTCATGCATAAACAATGCTTTTGTGGGGTTAGAGAAACATAAAATAGGGTTTCAAACCCGAAATTTTTTACTCTGCCTGAAACTAAGCAGGGGCGGTCGACCTAGCCAGTCAACCACCTCCGACCAACAGGCCCTATATCTCCTTCATGAGAAAGCCGATTACGACAGGCTTCGGAGGGTAAAAAGGTCCTTTCAAGGTCTAATCAATGGTATAGTTTACCTCAAATTTTGAGTCCTCTAGCATTGGTTTACAAACATGCCAAAACCTCCTTTTTATGCCTTCATGACTCACCTTCTCTCTTTTTCTGAAATCCATTAGAGTGATTGGGTCCTCATCATGGTCGTCCACCTCCATATGTTCGATTTCCGAACATCGGGCTCAACTCGTATGGTCCAGATTTGTCACTTACTTGTACTCCGGGTTCGCGGTCTAGAAACCAATGAGTTAAAGGTCAGAAATCCGGGGGATTTCACACTTTCACTTAAAGCACATTGCAAAAATATTTTGCTTTGTGGTTTAATTGAATTTTGGCATTGTTGGTTGTACTCCATTCGGCCTTGGTTTAGATATCTTATTGCCATCTTCAGCTATCTTAAACTTTTCATTTGGTCTACATGTGATGATATCCCAAACATCGAAGTCATAGACACAAGCTTTCAAACCTATTTCTCCATACAAATCCTTCTCCATCAAAGTATGGAGGTCTAGATGGGTTAAGTCATTTGGTTCTTAGGGAAACTTTGTCAAAAGGAATGACCATGATCTTTTACTCTTTTAGAGATTCAATCTCAAATTGAGCTCCCATTTTGAGGCAATTGTTAATGCAACTTGGAGGGGGGTGATACAATTGTTAATGTAACTTGGAGGGGGGTGAATAGGTTGCAACTTGTGGAATTGCCCAATTTTTTAGTTTAATTGATAATTCAAAATAAATTGTAAATTGAATGAAAGTAAGCAATAGCAAACAACACAACACAACCAACGGGGGTTGGTCCAAGTGGTAAGCAGCTTGGTTCGCTTAAGCAAGGTTTTGGTATCGAATCCTTGTGGATGCAAAAAATCTTCGCTGGGAGATTCACCCACCACAGCCAAGTGTGCGACGCGGGTCGAACACCGGTTTATAAACCGAGGTTGGCAAACTAAAAAAAAAAAAAAAACAACACAACACAACAAGTGTGATGCAATGAGTTGTATACCCAAAAAACGGAGATGATATGCACACCACTAATGACCTTCTAAAAAAAGCCTTGAATCACCTCAAACTTTGCTCCAATGAACTTGCTTATGCACCTTGGTATGTTCTTCAACGATGTCCGGGTGAGAGGTAAAACAAGTGATTTTTTTGTAATTTGAGAACTTGAGAGTATTTAGGGAGTAGATGATCAATTGGCAAAGTTTTTACTCTCAAATGGGGTGAATTGAGGTTATATATATGGCCTTTGAGTGCCTCATCCTAATCCTCAACAGATACAAAACACGTAAATTTTAGCCCAGACATGATCATTGTCTCACTCAGACAAAGCTCCATCTCTTTTAAAATATAGCCATTAAACTAAGTTGGGGCAAGTTTCTGTGACCAAACGGAACTTCATACGAAGCCCAGAAGCATAGTCAAGGGACTTTAAGGGTTTTCAAGGTCTTCTAACCAACCCTATGTCTTTATACACTCTCCTAACATGTCCTAAGTCAATCTAATGACATGATATACATGGTTTTAATGAAAATGAGTACAATAACATTTGTACTTGCAAAGATGTGTCCTAGGCCCTAATTTGCTAAGTCTTCTTAATTGAGCTTGACTTGATATTCTTGAATCTTCTTATACTCCATTCTTCATGCTCATGTTGACTTGGACTTTATGTCCATCTTAGCTTGGTCTTGGCCTTAGCTCGGGCATTTGGGTGTTGAGTTGGATTTGGTCCACTTTCTCTCATAATTAATTAGCTATACGCAACTCAATATAGCCATCATTAATTCATGTTTGTTATCATCAAAACTAATGGAGGTTGATATGGCAACGTTCTTATGGCATTCATCAACAATTTCATTATGGAGCTTAATAGAATCTAACTGACTCTGTTATGTGTGAGTAACTAGTAATATAGAAGTGAGTCATAAGTAATTTTTTCCACTTAAGGGAGGCAACATCAGTTTCAAGCCCAGTTAAGGGAGTAAAAAAAAAAAGGTAAAAAAACTCAATTAAATTTTAAGAAAAAAATGGTAAAATTAGAAGTCATTAAGGATGTAGGACTAGGATACCTAGAGTATTGACTCCTTCCTTTCTAGCATCAAGTTCAGGTTTGCTCAGTTAGGTTTCCTCATGTAGACCCACAGGTTCATGCACATGATGTGGCCTAAGTAAGTTGCTAACAATTACTTTAGTAAGTTGAAGAATGGAAATTGAAAGGGTATAAAGGTATTTTGATCATAAAAATGACTAAAGTAAGAAAAGACATTTGGTCATTAATGATGTGTCCTTAGTCTTTTTTTTGTTCCTATAGGGGAAGCAAATGCATAATGTCACTTTTTTCTTTTATCCTTCAAAAAAAAAAAAAGACTTGGTTAAACCTTAGGGAGTTCAAATAAGAATTATGCATAAGGGCAATTTCCTCATAAAAATGACTAAACTAACAGAAGCCATTCGGTCATTAACACTAGGTTTAGTTGGTCTTTTTTAGACACTGCAAGAGAGGCAAATGTAAATTTCACTTTTATGGGATAAAAATGACTTAGGTTAAACTTCAGAGGTTATAAATAACAAGTGCTAATGCTAAAAATACATCTTATGAGAAAACCTATGTCATTGTCTTACTTTCTATGAACATTCTTCATACATTTTTTATGTCAAGTCTAATTTACTTTTTATGAACTGCATTGAGGAAATACTACATATCCAGCGAGACTAGCCGCTATGTGGATATGTGGGCTCAATTATACAACATTTTTTGAAACCATTTTAGGTTAATACAATTAGGTGTTTTAATAGAGGGGTTTTGGGAGCTAACTTGGTGTGTATTATCCGGCCCAATTTCATTTCTCTGTTGGGTGGTTGTGCTTTGTTGGATTGCTTGCATCCATTTCATATGCTGTCTTCTTAATTTTCTCGATCTCAATGCCAAAGGGAATGCTTAATCCTGGTAAAATATTGAACTCAAGTTCTTACCAAAATCATCCTTTTAGGGTAATGATCTTCAATTTTTCATATGAAAGCATCATTCTGTTAATATATTTGTTCTTTTCCTTATTGAAGGTCTAGTGGGTTTAGCAGTTTCGTATGGGCTTAGTTTCAGTATGCATGGTGTCATATGGGATCTCACAGTTCTTGAGAATAAAATTATATCTGTTGAGAGAATATTGCAGTACGCCAACATTCATAGTGAACCTCCTTTGTTGGTATCGGAAAAGCTAAGTCCTAAATGGCCATCACAAGGGAAAATTGATATTGTAAATTTGCAAGTAATTATCCCCCACAGAGATTCTATGAGTTTTTGTGTCTACTTATTTTTCTTTTTCTTTTTTTACTTATGAAACATAACCTTTGAGGTTTGATGTTACTGAATAGTTCTTATTACTGTTATGAAATTTTGAGAAACTTCATAATCAGGTTATTTAATGTGTATACTATAGGTTCGGTATGCCACACACCTTCCACCTGTCTTACGAGGTCTCACATGTACATTTCCTGGAGGAATGAAGATAGGTATTGTTGGGCAAACAGGAAGTGGTAAATCAACTCTTATACAAACTCTCTTTCGTATGCTTGAACCTATTGTTGGTCATATTTTAATAGATGGTATCGATATCTCTAAGATTGGCCTTCATGACTTGCGGTCAAGATTAAGCATTATTCCACAAGAACCTACAATGTTTGAAGGTTCTCTAAGAAGAAATCTTGATCCACTTGAAGAATATACCGATGAACAAATATGGAAGGTGATCATTTTTTATTTATTTAAGTAATACTCTCTAATAGTAACCAAGATAGGATGGATATATCTTTTCTTTTTTGCTTTTTCTTTTTTTTTTTTCTGACAAGATGGACATATCTTCTAGTCACTATACATTCTCCAGTTGCTGTTGGTCTAACTGCCCATGATCATTAAAAACTATATAAATAGAGATTCAATCAAGTTCACTTCTTTTTTTTATTTTTTGGGGGGGGGGGGGGGGGGGGGGGGAAAACCTCTTTGGGGGTGGGTTTTTTTTAAATATTTTTTCTTTGTTTGTTGGTTTTTTTTTTTTTTTTTTTTTTTTTTTGGAATTTATTAATTTGATTAATAAATTAAATGCCCAAGGGCATATTGAAACTCACTATTAGGGCGTTTCAAAATAGGTTATATATTTTAGTAACCACCGCATTAGTGAGCATGTAGGAGTGATTCATTCGACGGCGAATCTCTGGAGGTGGCTCCATCTCTCTCTCCTCTCTCTGATCGCGGCTTAGATTTTCTTCTTTGCTAGTATTCGATCTTCATTCTATTAATCCACGGCATTTGGGTTGTGGATATTATTCCCTTTCTGTGATTGGGAATTGCCGGTAAACCTTTGGTGGTGGGCGAGTGGATCTAGACTTCTTGCGAATACTTCAAGTGGGCGAATTCGGTGATTTTTCCCATCAATTAATTGAATTGAATTACTTTTGATGTATTACCAACATTGGTATCGAGCCATTGGTTCCCACGTTTATTGTTCCTCCCCATTGTTTAATTTTATTGTATGGATCAATGGGAGGATCAGGGTTTATCTGAAACCATGGGAGAATTGATAGGGTTTTGGAAACCTTTTATTTTGATTCGGATCGAGTGGGAGATCCTTGTGGTTTCCCTAATGGAATTTGCATGAATTGATAATCCATGATGAAAATTTTTGTTTAAAATTTATTGTTGGATTTTTTCATGTGTTTTTGGATGATTTTTGAGTGAAAAACGTGTTTTACCGTTTTTTCCGTTCGAAAATTGATAAATCGCCGTTTTTTGGTCCTTGTGGACGCGGCGCTGCCGCGGTCGTCCGTCTATTTCGTTGGTCCGTGCTTTTCCGTCGGGGGGTGCTCTGTTGTTTGGGTTTTCGGGGTCATCGTTGGGCATGCCGTTCGTCGGCGGGGCGGTCCGTCGGAGATGGTTTTTTGGATATTGGTCATCCGGTTCGAATGTGTTTCTAACTTTTGGACACCAATGGCCGCGGTCTGTGTGATGTTTGGGCATTGAGGCCTTTGGGGCCTGTGGGGCTATGAGGTAGGTGTTCGTGTGAACCACCTCATAGCTTTAACATGATTGCATGTTTTATTTTAATAAAACTATTTTTTTATTTATGGGTCTATCAATCATGTTTCTTGCACGAATGAGTTAGTGTATAAGTCTATGTGGGTTTGCATGAGAATTTGATTGAATGTTTTTTTAGCATCTCTTTTGGTTTAAGTGCTTATCCCATGGTTGACTATGCTAGTGTGATTTTTGTTGCATGAGTTGTGTTTTATGCTAGATTTATTGAACTCATTCTTGTATGTAATATCTCTAGAAAATGGCTGCTACCAAGAGCATTGTTGCTTGACCTCACTAAAGGGATGTGAATGAGAGGATTATGACCTCGGCACGAGGTGCAATATCTCTGGAAGAGCGGGTATGTGAGACCATAAACCGGACCATGACCCACGGGGGTACCTTGCCCATCGGGGGACCTTGATATATACATGCTTGGAGAGGAGGCCGGGTGGCCGGGTTACAATCCGGCTCCATGAGGATGACTTGATGCTTCGTTATGAGAGCATAGGACTGCAAAGTCTTTGTGGGAGGCTGTGAAGTTCCGGTATGGAGGGACTTCCACCACAAGAGGCCGCCGCTCGGACTCACTTTTGACGGTTATAAGATCGCCGGTCACACCATGAGGCGGCATATAACCATCATGTCTAACATGATTAGTGAGTTGAGGCATGTGGGGCCGGGGCGATGGGAGCAAGTCTCCGCGGTCATCGGGTCATTGCCAAAGACTTGGGAGCATATGAAGATCTTCTTGACTCATGCTGATGAGGTCAAGACTTTCGATCAGCTGCCAGCACCTTGAGCTTGATGAGGATCGGATGTTGGCGATACCCCTCAAGCTGATGTATTTTTGCTGAAGCTAGCACTAGTAAGTGCGGCTTCGCGCAAGAGAGCTCAACCTCGGCGGTCCGCAAGTAACGGGTGGGAACAAAACAGGTGGGCCCAGCGTTCAGGGGCTAGTCTTGGCGGAAATCGCTTTGATTTGCTTCAAGTGCGAGCTGGTCATTTTGCTCGTGATTGCCTTGGCAGAGGTATGTCTTGTGTGTTATACCTCATCTTGTTATGTAACAAGTTCTACTATGCTTGCTGAACTAAATCCTTTGTGGATTGTTGATTCGGTGCGACGAACACTAACAAGGGGCTCGAGCTTCGTGGAATCCGTCGTATTCAAGGGAAGCAAAGGATAACATGAACCTCAGCGTGGGGTTCTGCATAGGCACTGCAAATTAGTTTTCGAGTGCGGCTTTTACTCCATGATGTCTTGTATGCTCCAGACATTCCAAATCTTGTTTCTTTATTTATCTTTTAAGACATGGTTTTAGAATTGTTTTGAAAACAATTCTTTGGTTTTGTATCTGGGTGATCGGTTTTGTTATGTTTTCTTAATAATGGTTTCATTGTATTGGATACAATTGATTATTCATTTAATTCTAGTAATGTTTTTGTTTGCCAAAATCTGTTTTTGTTCTAATTTGTGCATGCTAGACTAGGACATTTGCTTAGACAGGATGAACAGGTTCGAAGGTCTCTTGGCCAGGTTCACTATCGTTTGCCAACTTGTCTGTCTGCGGGAAAGCAACTAGAAAACCATTTAAAAAGGCTTTGAGAGCCTCTCTTCCTTTAGAACTTATCCATTCGGATGTGTGTGGACCCATGAATGTGCATACTAGAAAAGGACGTCTTTTCATCACATTCATAGATGACTATACAGGTTGGTCACATTTATCTAATTTCTCATAAGTCGAAGCTCGGATGTTTTAGATTCTGAGCTTGGTTGAGATCGATTAGATAGTTAAACTCTTGACGGATAGAGGTGGGTTCTCTCCGATTGTTCAGGGTTTTGATGAAAAGGGGATATCTAGACAACTCACTATTCCGGGGACTCCCGCTGGGGTTCTTGGAGGAGGAATAGAACCTTGCTAGACTGGTGAGATCCATGATCACGCAAATCCACCCATCTCTTTTGGGGAGATGCTTTCTCTCGCCTATATCCTCCGAGTTCCAACCAATCGGTTCCTTCCACACCTATGGTTTGACCGGCTTTGTTACTCCCTGGGGTGTCCTTGTTCACTCTACTTCTCACCAATATAAACTTGGACCCGAGGAGAAGTGTTCTTTGTGAGATTTCTAACCCTCAAAGCCATTCTTCATTGGACTAGATGAGATGGGCGCTTTCTGATCACTTCTTGGGATGTTTTCCATCTCTTTCGGGTTCGATCCATTCTTTGAGTCAGTGTGTCTTTCCTCGTTCTCGGATATGACCGTTCTCCGTCTTGGGGTGGGGTCTGTTCTACCTGCGGTGGCAATCGACATGCACTTCCCGTGTGGCCGCTTTCCTCTCACTTTCCTGGTAGCCTCTTCTCTGAGAGTCCTGTGTTTCTCTGCATAACCAGCTCGCTCTTCTCCTCGTGTTAGCGAATTGTCTGGTTATCTTCACTTGTTCTTGCCCGCGCTTGCGTGGGTTCTCATCAAAGAGCGTGGATCTTTGGTTCGCTCGTTTGTGGCTGGCTACACCCACGAGAGGGCTTGTTTGGAACTTTTTCCTTTGGTTTCCTCATTCCTCATACTACCATTTTCTCTTGACTTCTTTTCTGGTGTCCTTTTCTCAATGGAGAACTTAGGAAAGTCTATTGGATCAACCTCAAGGCTTTGAAGCACTGGACTTGAGCGCAAGTATGCAAGCTTAGAGTCCTATTGGCTTAGCGCATCTGACGTGATTCCTTCCACCAGCTATGATGGAAAATGGTTTTTCCATGCTTGGGAAGACCCTGTTTTACACCAGAGATCTAATAATTATTCATTCGACCCTCGTGTGACATCTTTGGCTTATACGGCTTTGAAACCATTAGAAATGTTGTCCTCCGTATTTGATATAGGACATTGACAGCTATTCTTGGTGTCAGATTGTCTGGCAAAGATTCTTGTTTATCTCAAAGACCTATTTCAATGTCTTACGATACCTCCCTCAACCAATTGATACTCCGTGGAGAAGGGTTTCTTTGAGCCTTGTTGGGTCCTAAGACTCCGAGGAGAAACCAAGATGGAAAGAGTTCCATATTCCGGTCTGTAGCCTTTGTCCTATGATGTGTCTGGCCGGATTTTGTTTCTTTTGGTTTCTACCTCAAACCCAGGCATAGACTTTGAGTCGGGATTTGGTATCTCAGGCGTACTACATGTTGTGTTACCGGATCGGTTTCGTTGTTGCTTGTGTCCCTCTGGGACATCGATCCAATCAACCTCGTTCTTTCTTCTATCCCTTTCTGTTAGCAACCTTTATTCCCTCTCTCGACCATGGCTTGTGCTGCTCTCGTTCGGCTTTTGTTGTTCCTTCCTCGGATTGTGATGACATCCAAGAGCTGCCCTTGTCTCTGTGATGTCCCTCTTACTATTCAAGGACCCCAAGTATCATGGGAAGACCAAACATATACAATTGAGATATCACTTTGTTAGAGCTTACATCGAAAAGTTTACTTGCACATATCTACTAGTTTGATGGTGCTCCCTCTTACCAAACCTATAGCCAAGGATGTTTTTATTTCTCATGTAAAATCCTTGCTTCTGTTGTGACTTATTTTTGTCTGACTTTCTTATTAATGAATAATATGAGTTCATTCCACATTTTTTTTATTCACTTTCGTGTTTGTGTTTCTTCTGCTAAAACACTATGTCAATAGGCAGAAATGCTCACTCACACGAGCATTCCCTCTCGCCTTCCGGTGGCTTTATGACTTTGTGTGGTCATTCATAATCATGATGTCCCTTGATTTGGAATCAAGATGAGTTTCTCTACTGTGAAGAGAATCCTGAATGTTCCCACTATTCATGTTGCCTTGGCTCTCTTTTGTCCTGTCTCTCTTCCTTCCCTCCTGTTGGTTTGGTGGACATCTTCTTTGTTTGTGCTCCCCTAGCCTATTCATCTTGTGTCTTGCGTCATTGTGGGGATGGTCCCTCTCCTCTCATTGTGTTCCTCCTTTGGTCCATTGTGTTCTTGTGACTTTCACCTCATACGGTTGTGTGCTCTTTGGTGTTACCTTGGTCTGTTTCGCCTGGGCACTCCGAAAGGGTCATCCTGTGTAGTGTGGTCCGGTTTGTTCACTCACCTAAAGTGTTTCTGCCCACCTTGTTTCTGTACATTTTGGCAGGGTGTCTCTGTCTCCTTTGTCCGTGGTTTGATACCTGGACCTGTTTATACTTGCTTTTTGTTTGTTTCTTGGTGTGTCCTTCCCTGGGTTTCTTTTCTCCCTCTTTCCCTCCACAACCCATTTTGCCGTTGACTTTGGATATTGTTCGCCTTCTTTTCGGTACTTAGTCTTATTGTATTCGATATCATTTTCCGGTCTTGTTCGGTACTGCATTTGTGTTTCGATATACAGTGTGTCTACACATTTTCACTTCCCTTGTCGTGGGGCTTTTTTTTATTTGATTAATAATTAATGCCCAGGGCATATTAACTCACTATTAGCTTACAAAATAGGTTATATATTTTAATAACCACCGCATTAGTGAGCATGTACGAGTGATTCATTCGCACGAGCGAATCTCTGAGAAACGGCGGCTCCATCTCTCTCTCCCTTTCTCTAAGAATCGCAGGCTTAGATTTTCTTCTTTGCTAGTATTCGATCTTCATTCCATTAATCCACGGCATTTGGGTTGTGGATATTATTCCCTTTCCCTGTGATTGAGGAATCTCGCCGGTAAACCTTTGGTGGTGGAGCGAGAACGTGGATCTAGACTTCCGCTGCGAATACTTCAAGTAAGGGAAAGCGAATTCAGGTAAGGAATTTTTTCCCCATCAATTAATTGAATTGAATTACTTTTGATGTATTACCAACACTTTCTTAGGGTCTTCTTTTCAGTTCTTATTCAATTTTTCAAATTCTGTCTATTGAGATCCTATAATTATTACATTGAACTTAAAGGATCATCTTTGGGGCAAGTTTAACCTAAGCAATTCTCTTGGTTACATCCTGAGAACATTGTTTCTGTTGCTGTTATCTTTGTTTCCAATTGGCACTTCTTGCTTGTTCATTTCATAATTTGCTTTCCATTCTCTTATAAATGTTATGTCATCTTAAATATATAGCATTCTGTAAGTTGATGTGGACTTTTTGTTGTCTCAGGTCTTAAATGAATGTCATCTTAGTGATGAAATTAGAAAGAAGGAAATAAATCTTGATTCTACAGGTTAGACATTTCTTCTTGTATTCACTTTATAAGTATCTCGACATAATTTTGCCTATAATTTTGCCTATGATTAAATGCAGGATCTTATGATATATCGGACTTAGTTTACAGTTCAATATCCCAAAGCTAACCCTTTTCTTTACAAGAAAAAGGGAAGAGAAGTCCTAGAAAATTTTTTTTTTTTTTTGGCACAACGGCACTTTTTCTATATAGGGGATGGAGATATTATAAATGTCATTACCAAATCACTAAGAGGTGTTGGTCTTACCAATCGAGCAACTCTATGTTGGCAACATTTTACTTTATTTTATTTTTTTTGGAACAAAGGTGCTTTGTATATATAAGGGATGGGGATAGAAAATATAATTCTAAAGTGCTAATGGCTAACCCATTTTCCATATGGCAACTACCGTAGTGACTGAGAATGGAGAGAATTGGAGCATGGGTCAAAAGCAACTAGTTTGCTTAGGACGGGTATTACTTAAGAGGAGCAAAGTGGTTGTACTTGATGAAGCTACTGCTTCAGTGGATACTACGACTGACTATCTAATTCAACAAACACTTCATCAACAATTCTCAGAGTGTACCATCATCACAATCGCACATAGGATAACGTCAATTCTTGATATGGATTTGGTCCTCTTCCTTGATAATGGTAAGTAGCCTATAATTATGCATCAAAACCAGATAAATTTTAAGTTGACTTCAGTACTATGCCCTATCCTCCTTTTCTATTGTTTATATAATCTAATCAATTTTTTTCCAAGACCTTAGAATATGATTTCCCAACTAAATTGTTAGAAATCAAGACGTCATCATTCGCAAAGCTTGTCAGAGAATATACTCAAAGATTTAGTTCATAATTTTTACAAGGCTGGATAAGTGAATTTGGATGACAAAAGTATTTATAGAGAGGTTATTCTTACTTTAGGTATGAAAAAAAAACTTGTAGTGAGAGTACAGCTGCCTCTAATCAACTGAGTTAGCTTTGGCATTCCTTTGAAATGTTGGGTGTCAAAAAAGAATATCTATTAGTTCAAGCACTGTTTTTTAAAACTTGAATATGACTCAGTAGTCTGCTGACACTTTAAGGTTACCAAAAATATCTAGCATGCTAGAGGCACAGGAGAAAATAGTAGAATATATTCAAAATTGAGTAAATTTTCAATTAAAAATATTATGGACAGCAGAAAACACTAAAATTGATCTGTCAGCACATTAGAAAGTTTATGCTTACTATTCAAAACTTTTACCCAAAAAAAATAAATAAAAATTAGTAGTCTAAAACTTGGCAGGTGACCAATTAAGACAAATTTTCTAAAAATCAATGTATTTGAAACTGCCACGTAACCTTTTGAAGTGTAACCTAAAATAACAATTTTGTTAGAATTTCTATGCCTAAATTGCTGTTTCCAATTCTTGGTGTTATTCTGAATTGCTCGTTTTCGATTGTATCTTCATGACAATGGCACAGGTCACTTCTAAATAGTACTAAACATCCAATTTCCATTGCTTAATATTACAAAACACAGGACATCAACTTTTACTTTCATGTGCTTTTTTATGAAATTTTTAGTATTAATTTTTTGCATGAGTCTGTGAACTATAGCCACCACAAAATTTTCATTGATATTTTAAATAAACATGAAATAATATTTCTTTTACTTTTCCTTCCCTATCTCCTTTTAACCAAAAGGGATTTATTGGGTCGTAGAAAAAATCATACATGTTAAATGTATAATCAAATATAAGATCAATGAAGAAGATGTGAGATCTAGAAGGAACAAGAGGAGATAATGTGGTTCGACAAGAGGCCTACGTCCACGGGAGAAAGGAGGCTGCTTTAGTTTTCATTAAGTTTAGGGTTTTACAACGATCCACAATTTATAGGCTTATTTCTACCGCCTTACCCTCTCTACCTGGTTACGGGTTATGACCCGACCCAATACAATTTAACACTCCCCCTCAAGTTGGAGCATGAACATCATGAACACCCAACTTGCTAAGAAGAAAATGATAATGTTCTTGACTCAAAGCTTTAGTAAAACTATCTGTCACTTGATGCTTAGAAGGAACATAAACCATTTGAATTTGCCGAGCTTGAGGTTTTTCACGAATCACATGACAATCGATCTCAATATGCTTTGTTCGCTCATGAAAGACTAGATTTGCAGTTATGTGTATAGCTGCTTTATTGTCACAAAATAGATCCATAGGTTCTGGATGCATTACTCCTAAATCCTTAAGTAAATAGCGCAACCAAGTCAATTCACAAGTTGTCGTGGTCATTGATCTATATTTTGCTTCAGCAGAAGATCAAGAAACACTTGATTGCTTTTTACTCTTTCAAGAGATAGGACTTGATCCAATGAAAACACAATAGCCAATAGTAGAACAACGAGAAGTGGCACAACTTGCTCAATCAGAGTCACAATAAGCATTGATGTGTAGGTTGCTAGCAGAAAATAACAAAATGCCTTTCCCTGGACAAGATTTTAAATAGCGTAAAATTCGAAATGCAGCATCCAAGTGAGGCTTTCTGGGTTTCTCCATAAATTGACTAAGAACTTGCACAACATTAACAATATCAGGTCTAGTGACTGTGAGATAAATCAATCTTCCAACAAGTCTTGTATATTTTGTTGGAGTAGGAAGAAGTTCACCATCTTCACTATTCGATTTTAAGTTTAACTCCATAGGACAATTAATGGGTTTGGATCCAAGTAGACCTGCGTCATTAAGCATCTCCAAGGTATATTTCCTTTCAGAAAGGAAGATACCTTTAAGTGATCGAGCAACCTCAATGCCAAGAAAGAATTTGAGAATGTCTAAGTCTTTGATATGAAAGCGACTATTAAGAAACAATTTCAAAGCATTGATGGCAACTTGATCGTTTCCAATAATAATTATATCATCCACATAAACCAAAACAATAGTGATGCTAGACCCACTAGAAGATACAAACAAAGAGTAATCAACCAATGATTGTTTGAATCCAGCAAGTTGTAGAGCAAAAATGAATTTAGAGAACCAATTGCGAAAAACTTATTTTAAACCATATATGGACTTATGAAGATGACAAACCAAATTATAAATCTCCCCCTTTCGAGAAAAACCAGGTGGCAAAGACATGTAAACTTCTTCATCTAGACCACCTTGAAGAAAAGCATTATTAGCATCCATTTGAAAAAGAGGTCAACCTTTAATTGAAGCAATAGCAAGGAGGCATTGCACGGTGCCTAGTTTCGCAACAGGGGAAAATGTTTTTGATAGTCCACATCTTCAATTTGAGTAAATCCTTTGGCAACCAAACGAGCCTTGTAGCATTCAATAGAACCATCAGCTCAATATTTAATTTTGTGTACCCATTTACACTGTATAGCGAACTTACCAGGGGGAAGAGGTTGCAAGCTCCAAGTATGGTTTAGCTCAAGAGCCCTAATCTCATCAGCCATGGCAGCACACCATTTGGGATTGTGGGAAGCCTCAACAAAGGAACGAGGTTCAGAATCAATAGAAATACTAGAAAGGAAAGCACGATAAGTAGGAGAAAAAGCCGAATATGAGAGGTAATTATTGAGTGGATAAGGACAAGAAGGGAGTGAAGCAACATTGCATTGAAAGTCTTGGAGGAGAGGAGGAGGGTGAATAGGACGAGTACTATGACGAAGAGGGACTCTAGGATCCTCAAAGTGTGGTTCTATTAAATATGGGGTTGGAGCAGGATGAGGAGGGGATACGGTATCATCAATTGCAGGACAAGGAAGGACATGTGGGGAAGAGGAGTGGGGAGAAGGAATGGATTGAGAGAAGGTAGCATGCTTGTATGGAAATACCGTCTCATGAAATATGACATCCCTACTAGTGAATATCTTACGAGTGACAGGGTTATAAGTACAATATGCCTTTTGCCCATATGGATACCCAACAAAAATGCCTGGAATAGCACGTGGAGAAAACTTAGATTGATGAGGAGTTAAATTCTTAGCATAACATAAACAACCAAAAACACGAAGATGAGAATACTTAGGTGAAACACTAGTCACAAGCTCATTTGGGGTTTTACCCTTTAACAAGGGGGTAGGAAGATAATTAATGAGATAAACTGTAGTTTGAACACATTCCCCCAAAAAGTTAAAAGAAGATGTGCTTGGAAACGTAAAGCTCGAGCAACCTCAAGGATATCTCGATTTTTACATTCAGCCACTCCATTTTGTTAAGGAGTAGCAACACAACTACGTTCATGAATTATGCCCAACTCATTAAAGTAAGAAGAGAGAGAAGAGAGAGAAACTCAAGACCGTTATCACTACGAATTTTCTTGACAAGGTAATTAAATTGTGTTTTTTACCATGGCAATAAAATTTTGAGCAAATTGCACTGGCACCCCAAAATGGAGGCCTTAAAGCAATGACACCCCACTTTATGTTTAAAAAGCACAAAGACCCCCAAATTGGATTTTTATTAGATATATTTGTCACAATTTATCACTAAAAACATTTAAAAACTGTTGATTTTCAAAAATATCATTACAATAAATAGCATCTAAAAGGTTTTCAATGACAAATTGAACAAATATATCCTATGAAAATCCAATTTTGGGGTCTTTGTACTTTTTAAACATAAAGTGGGGTGTCAGTGCTTTAAGGCCTCCATTATAGGATGCCAGTGCAATTTGCTCTAAAAATTTTAAGAAGACATTGAGTTTCAGACTTGTGACGCATAAGAAAAACCCAAGTACATCGAGAATAATCATCAACAATGGTAAGAAAGTAATAAGCACTAGAAAAAGAAGCAATAGAAAAATCACCCCATATGTCACAATGGAAAAGAGAAAAATGACAATTACTCCGTTCAACATGCATTGGAAAAGGTAAACGTGATTGTTTAGCTAGAGGACAAATATCACAATGTTGAGGTGAAATGGTAACATCAAAATTAATTTGAGATAAAAAAAATTGTGAGGAAAATGAGAAGGATGCCCTAATCGCCGATGCTCTAATCGCCAATGCCACATGTCAAAATTATGTGAAATTTGGGAAACAAAGGGAGCAAAGTGACCATGAGCACGATAAAAGTAGAGACCAACATGCTTTTCACCAATCCCAATCACTCGTTTCGTGGTGAGGTCCTGAAAAACACAAAAATCAGGAAAGAAAATAGTAGCACAATGCAGAGATTTGGTGAGTTGACTGATAGACAATAAATTATGATGAAAATCAGGAACATAAAGCACATCATGAAGTTGAATAGAAGAAGATAAGGGAGCAGTCCCTTCATGAGTCACTAGGACAGATGTACCATTGGGTAGGCGAATAGGTCTAGAATAAGCATAAGGTAGAACATTATTTAAAATATACAAATAGTGGGTTATATGATTGGTGGCACATGTATCAATGATCCAATGAGATGAAAAAATGGAGGAACAACAAATAGACTCACCAGATAGATTAGCAGAAGGTTAAGGGCTTCCAGGCTTCCATTATTGACAAATTGCATAAACTGTTGGTATTGTTCTGTAGTGAGAGATGGGCTAGAGCTAGGAGCCACTTTGTAAAAGTTGCAACACTTGATGAGGAGGAACCTGAATCTAGCACTCTAGGAGGAAAACCATGAAGTTTATAACAACGAGCCTTCAAGTGCCCTTCACTTCCACAATGATCACATTTAGGTCTTGGTCGATGAGGGCCAGAAAAATGACTCACATGGCTTGAATTATTGCAAGTAGCCGCAAGGGCAACAACATCAGGATGAGTAAGCACAGAATGAGTAATTCACAATTCTCGTTGTCGCTCTTCTTCAAGAACCATAGAAAATACTTTATTGATATTTGGAAGAGGTTCTATGGTCAAAATCTAACAACTAATAATAGAGTAGCTATCATTAAGGCCAATCAAGAATTGAAATACCCTCTTGGCGTGCTGTAATGTTGTCAATTCCCTTAAGGCCCCACAAGAGCATTGTGGAATGATAGAAAGTGAAGCCAACTCATCCCAAAGAGCTTTCAATTTATTAAAGTAAACTGAAATAGAAGACTGACCTTGAGTGTGGTTACTAATGGTCCGTTTCAAGTGATATATTTGAGTAGCATTCCCTTCAGTAAAACGCTTTGCCAAATCATTCCAAAGATCATAGGCCGTATCAATAAAAGCCACTGAAGATAAGATCTTTGGAGAAATAACATTAAGTAACCAAGATAAGATCATGTCATTGCACCTAATCCAAGCATCAACCTCAGAATGTGGGGATCAAGGTTTAGATAAGGTGCCAGTAATGAAACCAACTTTATTCTTGGCAGAGAGAGCCATCCGCACAGCCCGTCACCAAGTATGATAATTATCACTATTGAGGACTTGAGTGACCAGAGTGATACCCGGATTATCAGAAGGATGGAGATAATAAGATGAATGATAACCACTGGATTCAATGGCAGATGTAGAAGCATCCAAAGTAGCAGCCATCTTTTGCAACAAAAAAAAAAACCAAAAAAGACAAACTAGCCAAGAAGATATGTGGCAGCCACAATCAGCTTCAAATAAAACAAAGAACTTTGAGTTTGTTCCAAACTAAGATATTACCAACCGAATAAAATATGAGAAGATTAGCTTCCCTTTTTTTTTCTTTCTCTTATGCTGTGCAATGCATCCAATCGAATAAAATATGAGGATCGAATCTTTCCTTTTGGCTCTTATGCTTTGTAATGGATCCAACCGAATAAAAATATGAGGATCGCCCAGAAGGATTTGGAATCACCGATTCCAATGCAAATGGAATAAAATATGACGTCTTCGCCAACAAAGCCATGGCATTTGCGCCAACAAAGCCTAAAAAGAAATTGAAACCACAGTAGCCAAAAGAAAAAAATTTTGCAGCAAAATGAAGAGATTACGGTGAGAGAAAGAAAAAAAAATTTGCAGCGGCTAAAGAGGGGACAAATCGAGAACCTTGATTGATACCATGTTAAATGTATAATCAAATATAAGATCAATGAAAAAGATGTGAGATCTATAAGGACAAGAGGAGATAACGTGGTTCGGCCAGAGGCCTACGTCCACGGGAGAAAGGAGGTTGCTTTAGTTTTCATTAAGTTTAGGGTTTTACAACGATCCACAATTTATAGGCTTATTTCCACCGCCTTACCCTCTCTACCTAGGTACGGGTTATGAGCCGACCCAATACAATTTAACACATACACAGCACAAAATTGGGCTTGCTAGTACATCCTCCTATCGCTATTGCATAGTAGTTATATATTGAAGTGCAATTCAAAGGGATGTTTTAGAATACAAAAGCAATACAACTATTACTTAATTCTTAATTCTGTCTTTGGCATGCCATCCACCAAAAAAAGGACTATAGTAAAGATAATTCCTCAGTAGTGTCTTAAAACAGATCATTATTTATACTTCAAATAGCATAAGCAGTATCAAATAAATAAAAACTAGAAAACTGGAGATAATCTTATATTTGAGTGCTACTCAACCTGAAGCCTTTGTCCATACCATTACATTCTCATTTATCCAATGACAAACTTCAATTAGGCCCGGCCCAAAACCTAGCATCTTAAAAGCAGTATGATTCGGACTCCAAATTGATGTGTCATAGTGGCATGCCATAATTGCATGATTCACTTTCTTTTGAGCATGTATATCAACCGCATATAGTTTCACATTCTGTAAAAGATGGCAATAATAGACTTGAAATGGGAATGGTTGACTATGACATATGAGTGGTGCTTCTGAGAAGTTTCCATAGATGAGTTTCAAGGCTCCAATAGTGGCATTCTCATACGATCCTTCAACACTCTCGCTACTCCATATGTCTACACGGTGTTGTAATTTCTCAACAACAAAATCGATAAGATCCTCAGCAGAAGTCACGCAAGTGTTCTGCTCACCTTGAATGGGACTCTTTTCACATATCTCAAGCGTGCTTTGAATATACCACTCCATGTTTGATTCATCCACCACACCAAAAAGCTTCTTTAATTCTTCAATCCGGGCAAAGGAAAATGGGATTTTTGATGCTAGAGGCCGAGGCAAGAATGATCTATATGACATTGGGTCTCTTAGATCAGGGATAGGCATAAAACTGCCCTCTTTAATCATTGACTCCCGAAAAAATGGCAATCCCCCTTGGCTTGCAATTGATAGAGGCACACCACTTGGAGTGAGTTCATAAACTATTCGATCAACAATCCACTCGGCAATTGGTGGTAAGCTTGTGTCTTCCATTGTCTTCTTCACAAGCGTGTTCATAGAGCAAGCAACATTAGCCTGCTCGCAAAATGAATGAAGATGGGAAGTGAATTTGTTTTCTTCCATAAGTTTCATAAATATTGCCACTTGATGAAGACTTAATGGAGAAGCCTTTGCAGCTAACCAATGTGGAGGGAAAGCATAACCAATATGCTCTTTCCAATATCTTGAGAAGGCATTATCACCATGAGAACCCTGCAATCTCATTGGGGGAGGGGGGTAATTAAATAAAAAAATATTAAGAAAAATGAAAAAGTCGGCAATAACCAAATTAAAGTGAAAAAAAAAAAAAAAAAAAAGGAAGGGGGGCCTCCTTTTTCTTACCTTGAATGATACAATTATAAAAAATCCAATCAATATAACTAAAAGCTTCATTTTGAAATTGAGATTGAGAACGAAGGTAAGCTAGATCTGTGCTTTTGAGGGAATAAGTAGGGTTTGCTCCAGGGGACGCCTCTTCAGGATATATAGAGGTTTCAATGCCTTAATGTATTTCTTTTTAATTTCCTCATGAAATTTTAAAAATAATAAAACAAAAAGTTACCTCTTAAGTTACTCGCTTTACAAAAGCTTAAACCAAACTTCCTACTTTATTTCAGTTTTTTTTTTTTTTTTTTTTAGTAATTTTCATCTAGACCTCTTAAGTTTGGTCCAAGTCATTATCAAACTTTGAATCTACCTCTCCTTAGCTATCCAAAAATATCGGACACATTGTCATTTTCATGACTAAAATACTCTTACATTTATTCTACCATTAGATTTGAATAATGTCATCACGATCCAATAGTTAAAATTTAAAAAGCAAGTATATGTGTAAAAACATATTTTAAAATTTAATAAATTATAATGGAATTCTGAGTTTCTTCCTCCGGCCTCCACCAGCACTTCCCCTTTTGTTTGTTGGGCACAAAGACCCGATTAATCAAAACACCTGCTGCTGCTTCTGATTATGCAATTTGGTAAAGTGAGTTAAAGCACCTGGAACAACCAGCAAGAGTGGAAAACCTAGATTATTGCCCAAGCCAAGGTTTAAACTGATTAGATTGACAATGGAAATCATATACATATATACTTTTTAAATTTACATTTATAGGTTTAATAATTCATAAATTTACAAAATAGAATCCCTCCATTTCTTCCTTCCGCCTCCACCGGTGGCAATGAGACCTGAACAATCCGACCTCACCGGCTCTTCCACTCGATCAGCCTCTCTTGCAGCGCTTCCAAGGCCGATAACACAAATGCAAGCGCAGGGCTGAAACAGAATCGCTGCTGCCCAGTCTTGCCCGCGTGGATATGACATGCCTGCGCTACCTGACGATTCCGAGACTTGCGTTAGTAATCTGGAGAATGCATTGCAGGAGAAAGGAATCCAGCTTTTGTAACCAACCGAGACCTCCGATCTTGTCTATTGCTATTGTGGTATAAGGACTTCAACCCTTAAGCTGCCCTGAAGCATTCTTGGTGCCGCAAGTAGGGAAATTGTTTGGAGGTGAGAATGGGAAACGCTTTGAGGATTGCTTGAGCCAAGGTTTAAAGTATTGGTATCAGTGATTTTAAGAGATATATGGTCATGTATCGCTCTTAATGTATTTTAGTGTAATTCAATGGAGAGACGTATTGAAATGTATCGTATTGATTTGGTCAAATATGGATACGTATCAACAAGTATCGTATAGTATGATGGGATACTTTAAAGACTAATTGTGATGACATGATATGAATAAGGTAAAATGGTTGTAAGGGTATTGGTCATAAACAATACAATTTATCAATTATCCTTAATTGATGCTTTTTTATAATTTAGGAGAGGTAGATGCAAATTTTTATTTTATTTGGATCAAAAATGACTTGGACAAACTTTAGAGGTCTAGATGAAAGTTTTTTTTTTTTTTTGGGGATCTGAGGTTCATCCGGGCTAGCTTGGGCGCATCTCGATTACATCGTCAGGGGAGCTTTTTATATTAATGTCGCCGAATGGATGCTTTTTATATTAATGCCGCCAAATGGGTGCAAACTCAAGACCTCCCTTAGGAAAGTTAGGCCTTTAACCGCTTTAACATTCCATCATTGGCTAATCCAGATAAAAATTACCATAGTCAAAATACACATCCAAGCATTTCACTAAGTCCTTTCCCAATTTTTGCATGCCATAAGAAGAAGTTTAGAAAACTTAGCATCAATGCGAGTATGACTCTCCTTTATTGTTGCTTGATGTCCTCACGATCATTGTTGCATTTATTCCAATTTATTTTACTATTTTCATCCCTAATCCAAATGAGACCTTCCCTATCCACACGTTTAATGAAGAGTTTATTCTTTTTTTTTTAATAAATTCGAGCCAGTTTTTATAATTTATGGGTTAACTTTTTTCCTTTTTGTGTGTAAAGAACCTAATCCTAAGTTTCTGAGGTCAAGATTAAGTCTAATATAACATCTCTTAAGGTTGCAGTTTGGTTACATGCGGGTTCAAATATCGAGATTTGAAACAAAATTTAAACTATGGAGTTAAATAAAAATTAGATGTTTGGTTGTGGAATGAAATTGTGGACACCTAAAAATTATTTGATCGCGGATTTTGTGATGGAATGAAGCTTTTTGAAACTCGGTTTCACCCCACCCATAAACCGTTCCGTTTTGGTGGATCTCGTTCTGTCTTTTTTCCCACGGGTTTTCTTGCCGGGATCTATCCCGCCCACAATTTGAAATAAACATCATTCTAGGAATCAATTTTTGAGATTTTACGTTCATATGCAAGACCATGGAAGGAAAACTTTGTAGAAGGGAAAATTTTAGAAATTTAATTATAAGAGGAATTGGCCAGGAAAAAAAAATTTAAGGTATATGATTGTTAGTCCTTGAGAATTGGTAATTATGATAAATCTAGTTCTACAATGAACCCGGACCAAGGGGCAACCAAGTCAACGCTAGTCCAGGATGCGAGCAAGTTTATCCAAGTCAAGACAAAAGGCCCAATCCAATCGCATTGATTATCCCATAGTTTATGGATTTCGAATTGTAAATGTTCTCATCTCTCCCAGACGATGGGAGATTGGGAGATTATCCTAGGAGTAGTTATAGGAAGTTTCTATATATGGGTAATTTACTCTCTCTGTCTATAAATAGCAATGTAAATTAATTAGAAAGGGCAATCAATGACAACTTACACTTATCACTTTTATCTTAGTTATCGTAAAGTAGATTTTGTTCTTCTATTTTTATAGCCTTAGTATAGAATGGTATTGGTTTGCTAAGAAGGAACCCCTCCCTTGAGTTTGAGTTGCCTTCTTTCAAAGTCCTCAATACAACAAGGCAGGTAAAATCCACAACAGGCTGATAATCTCTCTTTCGCTTGGGTTAATTACAAACCCTCGCACACCATTGCAAATCTAGAAGAAATTGCACCAACATCTTTTTGGCACACCGGTGGGACGTCAGTCATGATGCTAACTACACGAATGGTGATAATTGCAGAATAACAAAATCACAATTTTTCTCTTGTAAGGAATGAATCAGGCAAAGAGAATAATGTCAATGCAACTCATTGCCCTAACGGTGTTTCTCTAGAAGACATGTTCAAAACGCTATATCAAGGCTTGGCAGACTCACAATGTGACAACCAGCGGGCAATGCAGTTGAGAAAACGAACTTCAGCAGATAGAGGAGTCTCTGCCCCAATTGTGTCAAGTGGATGCCTTGGCAGCATTGAGTAGGGTAGAAGCTTCCGGCATCAAGGCCTTCCCTAGGCCGGAGTTCCCCTCCATATACAATAATCCAATGGCGCAGCCTTCAAGGCCACCCACACGAGTAAACTATCCTTATGGCCCTCCTCGAGTGGCCTCGAGGGGAAATGTTGTGCCTTTAGGGGCAAGTCAAATTCCTGATTTGCAAAGTGCAAGAGGCCGTCACAACACTTATCCTCCTTTTAACCCATTTCAGAATAGGTGGCAAATCCACCAGGATTCCTAGAAAGAGCCCCCTTGCCAATAAATGTGGACCCTTTTCCTCAAAGGGGAGTCAAGATAGTCGTGATTTTTGGCCTCAATAGGGACAGCAAGGTGGTCCTATTAACCGAGAGGGTGTCATTCGATTGATACAAGATCAGATCAATCCTACATACCGGCCCCATGATGTGGCATGTTTATAAGAAGCCTTATCTGGAAGAGTATGACCAAATAGACTTGGGATAGAACTTTAAAGTCTCTTAGTTTACCAAGTTTTCTGGGGAGAACAATATATCTAGCAAGGCACATTGCACAGTTCCTCGAGTAATGCGGCCTTGTGAATGGGGATGACATACTTGACATACTTGAGCTAAGATTGTTCCCTAACTCATTCACTTGGACCAACCTTCACTTGGTATTATAACCTTCTTGCCAATTTGATCTTCAATTGGCAAGACATGGATGATAAATTTCACACCCAATTCTATGTAGCAAAACCTCCGGTTCACATAACTAACTTGATTGACCTTCAACAAGCATTGAAGGCCCTGAGGTGTAGGTGCACATTAGCACTCCCAAAGAGTGAGTTTGTGGCAATCGCCCTAGACAGTATAACCTTGGACCTTAGGAAGAGGTTCGCTAACCAGAGGTTTACAAACTTGGGGCAATTATTGTCCGAGGCTATGAGATATGAGTACCATTAATGGAAGAGGAACAAAAGAAGGCTATGAGATATGAGTACCATTAATGGAAGAGGAACAAAAGAAGGCCTCGTCATTAGGACCAATTACCGTAGCGAGAGGCCTAGTGACTTGTTGGGGTCCCAGGTTTAGAATCCCTTGTATTATGCTAATTACCATAACTATGAGGCCAGTCTTGCCAACATTATGAGTAAAACACCTTTCACTTGCAAGTACTTGATGCCCGCTACAAATAAAGGAAAGGATGTTGATATTGTTAAGGCTGCAAGACAGCATTATTCCTTTGATACCTCCACGATAGAGATTATCTTTGATTATTTATTGAGGGAGGGACAGATTAAGCTAAGTGTGGGGCATAAGATTCCCCTAGCCCCTAAATTGAAGGAGAAACAGTACTGCAAGTGGCATAATTCACTTATGCATATTAATAATCAATGTTTTGTGTTGCAAAATGCTTTGTAGAAAGAGATTAAGGACGAAAAGTTGAAGTTTCCTGAGAAAGGAAAAGGATTAATGCTAGACAACGAAGACCCATTCACTGAAGTAAATACAATGAGTGGCACTACAAAAAGAGTGTGAGATCGCGGAACAAAAACAAGGTGATGGCTTCAAAGCCATTAGGGCAAAGTGAAGGAAGGCAAAATGAGAGGGACTACAGGGAAATCAGGAAGGAAGACTTACAGGGTTTCAATCTCATAACAAATGAGCACGAGTTAGGGGGAAACTTGTGACTATGAGAGGAGGTTTTCCACAAGAAGGAGGTTTCAATGGGGAGTTTGCTTAAATTATGAGTACGTCCTGAACAAGGAGCTTCCATTACTACTGTCCAAATTTTGTGCTCAGCAAAGGATGCAAAACAAGCATAACATGGCAAGAAGCAAGAAGGGGCAAGCAGGACCAAAAGACATTTGGTGAACGGCAAAGTTCAAAGAAATACTCATGGAAGAAAAGCTCCTTGCCAGAAGACCACTTAGTGAAAGGATGGTATTTTCTAGCCTAGACGACAAGACCCCAATCTTCGATAGTAGATGGATTGAGGTCCCAAAAATGAACCGAGACTAAGGTTTAAGGTATCGGCACCTATCGGTTCATATCTGTCAATAAGTATTGGTATTGTAGGTTTGGGATACAATACAAGCAAATACGTCTCTAGAAATTTATTATTTCTTATCGTTTCCCACGCATCTCTATGTATCGGCCAATACGATGAGAAACTATACGAAACGGTACAGTACGATACTATTGAAACAAACTACCTCAAAAGGAGGGAAGATGGGTTCTTTCATGTCTCATAACGAGTTGCAGAAGGAGAAAGAAAGGGGTGCACTATTGATCTGTTGGCCTTTCTTCTTGGAGCAAAAAACTAATTTACAGAAAGAGTTTGTGAAGGAGTTGATGGAAGGGAAGAAGTCTAAGACCTTGAGATTGAAGCCATGGAGTGGAAAAGAAAAACTCACAAAACTGCTAAACAGCATAAGCTTGGTGGGTCATCATATATCAACTTTTATCAATGACTGATTCCAGAAGTTCATCAAACTAGGAGGGATCGACTTAGGATAAATTGCATTTGTTTTGGATATGGATAATTTCAATACCGACTCTAAACCATTAAATTTTAGTTTCGCAGCCTTCTAAGACTTTTACATCCAAAAGAAAGAAAAAAAGTTTCATTGAGATCAGTACACCAATAAAATTTCAAACAAATGTAAAAAATTAACCTCTAAAATTCTGAATCGATTTCACTGATGGACCCAAACCCAAAAATTCCTCGATAAATGAAGCCTCCCACCCACCTTCAATATTGAGGCATATCCTTCTTCTGTATAAGGTATATTTTGTTAATTATAGAGTTAATTCACAGTACAAAATTTCCTTCATGAATAAAATCCAATTTTAAGAGGTGTCAAGTTTGGTGGTTATGAAGTGCACATGTTTAAGCAGGTCTATAATATATGTGTTTTGATCATTTCTATTCAATTCCATAGCCATCGATACATATTTGCGATACGATGCAATACGATACAATCTAAAACGTCTCTTAAAATCACTCAACCAATACACAATATTGTAAACCATGACCGAGACAGAAAATGACATATGGTAAAGCATGATGTGCATGATTAGGATTGGCAACGATTGCATCAGGAAAAGTTCTTCTATGATGGTGAAAGAATGACCAAAGCTAAGAAGTGGAGGATGAGTAACAACAAAAGGGCATTTCAAGCTGAACAAGGGCAAAATTGTCCTAGTCAACAATACTATGAGAGGCAAAAACCCATGACATGTGCTGAAGTAGCAAGGTCTCCCCCCCAAGAGTGACCATTCAAGACCTTCAGAAGTCAACAGGCCGAATGGTGATCTTGGGTAACAAACCTAAGGTCTCTCAGTCTTAGTCCAGCAATAATCAACCTATACATGACTCCAAAGTTGAGACACAATGCGCAAGGATGATAGAGAACCTGAGGAGAAAAGAGCATCACACATTTGTAGAAGTAGGATGATGTGCTCAGTATGGCTAACAACGAAGTATTCAAGGATGGGGAATCCAAAGTTGGGGATGTAGATTCAAGGTATAGACACAACAAGAATGAGCTAGCATCACCAGAAGGTTCACAAAGCCTAGGATTCTCCAACACTGAGTAAAACAGCAACTTCTATGAGTTCTTACAAGAGGTTTTGGGACTCAAGGAAAGTGCTACAATCAATATAGTATACGTTCTACCCTCATATTTTCAGTCAAATTTTGATTGGGATGCAGAAATTAGCGACGTAGATGAAGAGTTCCAATAGCCAATGATTTTGGGACCTTCACCCCCCCCCCCAAACAATCAATGGAAGAAAAGGAAGTATTGGTAGTGGCCATTGTAAGTCAGGTGGTTGCGGGCTTTCTAGTTCCCTCGAAAGAAATGACTAAGCACCTACAACCTCTATACATTAAGGTTGGTTTAATGGGAAGCCTATTGTACGGGTTCTTATTGACAATGGCATAATGGTTAACATCTTGCTAGCATGCATGCTCCCCATGTTAGGTAAGAACTTAGAGGATCTAGTTCCAAGAGACATGGAAGTTACAAACTTCTTAGGAAATGGTTCCACCCTTGGGGGTGTCTTTCTAGTAGATATCAGCGTTGGAGAGAGGAGAAGCATGACGGCCTTCTTCATGATGACTACCAATGCCACCTACAACACTTTGCTAGGGAGATATTGGATCCATGCCAACAAGTGTATTCCATCCACCTTGCATCAAACACTAATCATGTGGATGGAGGATGGGACGGTTCAAGAGGTTAAGGCAAATTCGCATCCTTTCCTCATGAATGCAAGCCACATGGATGCACGTTTGTATGATAAGGATGTGGGACCAATCCAATTGAGGATTTTATCACTTTGGACAACCAACAATAATGGTGGTTGAGGCGACTATGCTAGCGGGTAGCAACACCTTTCCTCTAGTTGGACCTTTAAATGTAGGTGTGTCCAATGAAAAATCATAGGACGTTGAGTCATGACCCTAGATCGGTCAAGGGAAGCTCTAGAGAGTATCTTTAGAAGAGTCTCCATTTCTCACATACAGAAGAAGTTGGCCCAAGCTACCATCTTACAAGTGGGAAAGACAAAGGACACACAAACCAAGATTTAGATAAACGGATTTAGTAGCAGTGCTGCCCACGTTGGAAGATAGCCTAGCCAAAGTCCAGGACCCTTTGGTTGAGGTAAATCTAGGCACGCAAGAGTCAAGACTAGTAAAAACCCATATATGTCAGTGGACTTCTGGAAGAGACTTTTAAAATAGACTCTTGTGTGTGTCCTAGAACAAAACAAGGACTGCTTCATGACCTGGGATTGCTCAGAGATGCCCGATCTCATCAGAAGCATTAAAGTCGAGCATCGCTTGCCCACTAAAGAGGGGTTCTAGCCTTACAAGCAACTATCACAACGAATATCTGTTAACATGATCATGAAAGTCAAAGACGAAATTAAACATCTACTAGATGTTGGCTTCACCCGAATGTCACGGTACGTGGAATGGTTATCCAATATTGTTTCGGTCATAAAGAAGAATGGGAAGCTCCAGGTATGCATTGATTTCCCAAATGCTGTGTCAAGTGAGCTATGAGAGGAAAAGTTAGGTGCATTGTGCAGCCAGGTGCAAGGATCTGGACGCCCTTTGAGATGGGTCTCATACTTCTATTAAAGGGACATGGAGATCTGTCCCACCTGTACCCATGTGAGTAACCTATCTTCTAGGGCTGCAATGGTTGTTAAGGAAGACTAGTTTTTAAGATACAAGTCGACCATGTTCAAGAACTGCTTTGCTGCAGAAAGGGACTTGCTGACTGCAATTCGAGTGTAATCTTGTAGAGTGAAGGATTCAGTAGATGATAGCACTAATTCACAGTAGTCATGATATAGGGTGGAGTCACAAGTTGTCTCAAGATTAACGTAGTTGAATTGGCAACAAATGCATGAGATGTGAAGAAGAAAAGTACGGGAATTAGGAGGAGAGAAAAGATGTAGAGAGAAGACAAGAACCTTGAAGCCATGGATTGATTGGAATGATCCAAAATAAGGGAAAATTTTTCAGATGGTCAAAAAGATTTACTTCATAGCATATTTTGAAATTTTAGTTAAATGGATCCTATTTTTTAAGGGCCTGTTTGGTTACATGAATCCAGAGATTTCAAATCTCTAGATTCATGAATATGAGAATTATACCCGTTTGGTTGTAAAAATCTCTAGATTCATGAAATCTAGAGATTCACTTTTTTACACTAAAAACGTAAATCTGTAGATTTATGGATAAGGGGTGAAATCTAGAGATTTCAAAAAAGCTATACATTTGCACATTCACAAAAATCACGTCGATCAATAGTTTTTTAGGATGAATCTACAGATTTCATTCCACAACCAATCATCTAATTTTATAAATTATAACTCCATAGATTTGAAATCTATAGACTCGAAATCTCTAGATATTTGAAATCTCCAGACTCATGTAACCAAACAGGCCCTAAAATAATTACCAATTCCTAAATTCTTAGATAAATTTTTTTCCGTCCAACTAATATTATACCATAAACTATTTAAATTACCCATAAGTCCTATACCAGCCAAGAATTCCTGCTTGGGGAAATTCTGTCACACAAGGCAAAGTGAACGAGTATATCAACAGAAGCAAGGTTCTACAGTGGCATTTCTTCATTAACCACCACACCACCTCAAAGGCTGCGTTTGATTGCAAGGGAATTAAGGGTTAGGGAAGTCAATTTTTAAACCTAAGTAATGTTAACTTCCATAATCATCATCCAATTTGATTAAATAAACAATTTAAATCTTTAATAATATTTGATCCTTTTATGAGTTTATATATTGAACTGTTACGGATCATCCCTATTAGATGCCATAACCAAGAAGAAAATTGTGATTTTATTTTGTAGAGTAATTTAAGACACCAACTTGAAAGACAGTCCCTACATAGAGTACTTAATTTTGAAATTATTTATTCACCATTAAATTATGGGAGACTTGTGTTGATACAGTACCCAACTTTACCATTGAAAGACGCTGGAAATGAATAATTGGGAAGTATCATATACCATAGGAATACTTGAATTCTCCCCCGGATTCTGCTTCTACAGAAGCCTTCTGCACTGGGTTTTCACCCTTCATACCTTGATTCTCCCCAATGTGCTAAACAGAGATGTGAAATGATAAAGCACAATTGTGCTGAGGTTTCAGTACATAACCCGTCAAGATACAGATAAGGTTCTGATCGTCTTACCCCCATAAGTACAGATACAACCAAGGACATGCAGCTGGATGCACCAACAAAGAGAATCTTCACTTCATTAGCATCACTAATCATGTTAAAATATGGTTAAGTGATAATCATTTTGATACTCTGATTCAATCAATGTTTGAAACATGGGTTGATGATTCAATAGTCAATTGATAAAAACCAATTGCTCAAAGGTTCATTTATTATCATAAATTTAGATTTTTTACACTTATAAAATTTAGATTAGCTAAACCATTTAAACCCTATGTAGGAAATTGCAATTGAACAGTGCAACAAAATTTACCCCATAATGGCAGCTCAATACAGCATCTTTGATGCAAGCTCGCTGAGAACAAGACATACAGGTAAAAGAGAAGCAGTATAAGATCCATCACTATACTTGAGGCCACGTAACACGCCAGAGTGCAAACGAGGATCAATCATTGCTTCTGGGACACCGAAGGCATCGGTGCATTCCAGCAGGCCTTCACTTTCTGTTTGAGGATCAGATTTGCAGGAAACAGATTCAAGAGCAACATTTAAGCCAATTGAGAGAGGTTCAGTTGTAAAACTGCATATTCACAAGAAGCAATATATAAGCCTCTGCAAATTAGAGCAGGTGAGACACCAATATGAATGTATAGAGAAGCTTATCAGATTAAATGTATATGTGGAGCCAACTGGAAAATTACATGTCAAAGCATCTCCCATCACACAATCCAACATACACGCAGCCATAAATATCATAGTTTCTGGCTATTAAAGTATGAACCCACTGGATTTCTGGAGTCTGGAAGCGATGAGGACTATGCATGCTTTCCTGCGATTATCCTAGAAAGAATTCAAACCTCCTTTCGAATAAATCTTTAAGGAATATTCATCCTTGTCGTATGACTACATACCAACTGAAGGAACTACCCAATTTCCAAAGATTTATCCATCAAATTCTACAATACTAGAAGTTAAAGAATCTATGCACCTTGCCTCAAATCGTCTTCCTTCAGAACCCATAGCCGCACATACTCCACTGATAACCCATGGGGGAATGAACGAGTCTTTGATTTCAATACTATAGCAGATTCCAGCTGATGAATCATGATAGGATTCACCGCCATCAGTATGGGAAGCTCTTTCAGGGAAAGCGACAGTATCAGCTCTATTCGTCTCCCAGCATTTCACCTACAAGAAAATGGTAATGATAGGCTATCCAAGCAGGATATATCAACGGAAATAAGAAGTATAAGAGTTCCATTCATAATTTACAATTTGAACTACACTAGATCTCTAGCTAATTGCTCGGTCAGTGGCACAACTGCATGAACTAGCGGAACTTATGACTTTTTTTGCAGGTGAATAAATAATTCATTACCAAAGAAGGGAAAAAAAAAGGGGGGGGCGCTCTTAAGGAGGGGAATCTACACCCAGAAAGCAAAGCTAGATTACCATGATGGATTGACCTGCAAATTGGGTAAAGTTCTAACAGAGAACAGTATACCTGTTCCTTGGGGTATCAAAACAGAAGAAAACAGATTTGTCCCTAAAAACAAAAATATGGTGTCCAAAATCTGCTACAAGGATCTAGAGGTGGGAAACTATTTTACCATATTTCAGTTCATCCAAATCAGATTAACAGCAGAACTTTAAAATTAAATATACGTTAAAAAGGGAAGAAAAGAAATCAATGTTTTGTTCAGCCTGCAGCAATTTCTAACAAAAGTTTGTACTGCCATTTGCACAGCACTTTATTTGAAGGAACAAACAGAGTAAAGGTAGAGTATCCATTGAGATTAAGTGTAAAGAATGCCTAGACTATACATTGCCCTTTTGTATATTTCTGAAGCCTTGCAGCTTCTTGTTCTTATGATCATTAAATCAGTTCCAACATAGTAACACAACATTTCAGATGAATTAATAAGATCAATGAATAAACTTTTTCCATAAGTCCCCTAATAAGGTAAATACCTTACATTGTAGATCTTTCAAATTGGTTATCCGTAATTGTGGTTACTTGTATCAAACGGGTTTCAATTACTCTCTCCATAACTCCATAGTATGACTCATCATTTGGATGCCTCTTTAGTTACTGCACCTTTGGATATAACCTTTATTTTTGTTAATTGGAACCATGATGCTTCTCCTTCATTCATCAGGTATTTTCCTCATGCTCATAATCTTATTAAACAACTTGGTTAACCAAGCTAGCCCACTTTTTGTATTTTTGTTTCTAGGACAGATTTTCTAGGCAAATAGAATGTGTACCGACACGTAATAAGTTATATTTCTAGGCCGGAAAAGAAACAAAATCATGTTCATTATGCATTACTATTTATGTATTTAGGACTTCTAAAAATTTTCAAAAAGCCACTAGATACCCATACATTTGGTGAAAGTGGAAGTAGTGCAGGTGTTGTTGATATTGGTAGTGGTGGTAGTGGCAGTGGTGGTGGTGGTGGCACTGGTTGTGTTATAAGTGGTGGACATGGTGGCACCAAGGCAGTGTCGGACTGATGGTCTTTGGTGTGAAGGTGGTGGTGGCGGTGATGGAGTCGCGATGGCAAAGAGTTGGTGGGGTTGTGGGGGTTATGGTCCTTATGGACCAATGGTAGCGGCAGCTACTACAATTGGTGGAGGTGGCAGTAGTCGTGATGGTGGAGATAGAGGCACTGATAGAGATAGTGGAGACGGAGGTAGTGGTGGTGGTTGAAAATGCATTGGAGTTGGTTTCTTATTGTGGAAATGAAATTAATGCTCTGCCTATCAACCTAACCATGCGTCCATTAAAAAGTTATTCTCTTTTATGTTTTATTTCTAGGATAAATATGCTATGAATTTGATCTCCTTTTTCTATTTTCTATTTTGCAGCAACATTTCGTCCCAATTAATTTCCAAAAACCAAAAAATGAACCATATTAACAAAAAGATTCTTAATTTTTTTCTTCTATGCAAGATAGAAGTAAAAACAGAAGAATTATCATGCAGTAAACTATTATAGACATAAAAGAGTAGGCTATGTTTGTGCAACCAAAGGGCACTCCAACCATAGTTGTCAAGGCAACGCCTTGGTGCTCTGGTTCTTTTTCGTGTCAAGGCAACCTAGCGTTGCCTTGGCACCTTGCTTGGTGTCACTTTGGTTTTTGTTGTCACTCTATCGCCTCACCTCACTTTGTCGCCTTGACAACTATGACTCAAACCCAACAATGGTTAAACCAATAAAGGCTAAGGTTCTATTACAAATATAGCAGTCAAAGGTAAAATCATAAAAGGCACACAAATTTGTAGTGGGTAACAAGTGATGAGATGCCAAGAATGGACCTCATGCATAAGGAGCAAGGTTGACACCTATGGAGCTTGCCAAAATAAATTGCTATAGCTAGTAGTCTTTTCAACATTTCAAGCAAAGAGAGCATTCTCAACCATGAAATATGAGAAACAGACTATACTAGAACTAGAAGTAATTCTTAAAGTTTGTGTTCAATACACTTACCGATTGACTGAGGAAGACGAGACCAACCGCATTGAAGTTTTCAATGTAAAATCAAGAGGTGCCTTCTGAACAGGAATGTGGAATTCAGAAACAAAAGTCCCATATTGGATAGATGGAACGTCACCAAACTTTTTCTTAGAATCATCTGTTCGATGTGAAACAGCAGAGGTTTCATGAGAAACCAGTCCTTTAAATGCTTTATCCTACAAATAGCATTAAAATACCATTATCTTGCTGTACGCAGTGCACAATACAAGGCTCTCGCGTTAAGAAAGGCCTAGGGATTGATTCCAGAGAGGCTGTTTCCAAAACTTCAAACCGTAAACCAAGCATTCAACAAGTGGGCACTTGACTGAAACACAAAGGATGATCTTCTCAGAAAGCGCAAACACACTACCCAGTCGTAAGGCTCCCACAACTCCAGTGGCTGGGGAGGTTCATAATGTACGAAGCCTCAGCCCCACTTTGCGGAAAGGCTGTTCCCAAAGAGACTCAAACCCACGAGTCACAATGGAGCAACCTTCCAAATTGCACCAAAGGTCCTCATACTAAAACGCTATAATCTAAGATTGAAATAGTAATTAATTGTTGACTGAAGTGAAGATATATATGTGCGTGTGTGTGTGTGTGTTTTTTTTTTTTTTTTTTTTTTGTGCGTGTGGGAGGGAGGGTGGAGAGGAGGGTAAAATACCATATCAACAGTAGCCATGCCTGATAAGCTTTCATTGCCAGAAGAGAGCTCTGCAACAGTGCAAAATGTGTTGTGTCTATAAATTTCAGTTGACTAATGGGCTTGAGTGCTGCTATCCTTGGCAGACACACCTGAACCTTCAAAACTGCTAGAGCTGTCATGGTTGATGAAGAAAAGAATCAGAAGTATAAACACCAGTCTAAAACTTATCACCACTTCAATCCTTTTAGATCACAAAAGAATACCATGTGAGTTGTGGTTTGCTAGAGGCAGCCACACTTGAAGGAAGCTTCTCCAAGCTGGTAGGCTTATCACTTGAAAAGTTATCCTGCAGGCAGTGAGATATACATATTTTCATTGACTCATTAATGATGGGATAATTACAAACTGTGATAAAAGACCAGAAATGGAAAAACTGCAGTAAGATATTAGAAGAATAAGCAATACAAACATATGGGAGGGACCACAACTGACCTTAGCCTTTTCTATTCCGTAGGGAACTCTGAATCTGTCACTAGATTTTCTGACAGGAAACACATCATTAACACGTGTATCAATGTATCTTGGAATCTTTACAGAATCTGTTTTCCTGAGCCCACAAGCTGTTTTATCACTGTTCCTAAAAGCGCAGGTCAATAAAAAGTAAATTAACAACAAAAGCATGATAAAAGAGAAGGTTTACAGCTTACCTTTCATGCCCAAACAAAGGAACTGCAGATTCATCTACATGCTCTGAGGAATTTCTTCGATTCAACTGCTCACCCTGTTAGCGTATAAACACATGAAAGAACAATGAGGAAAGTCCCTTTGATGCATATTAGAAGTGAAACATGCTAAAACAACTCTCAGTAACAAAACAAAAACTCCCTCACTTCAACATTTTTTGTGCAAGAAAGAAACTGAGAAGACTGACAAGAAAATTAACAGAAGAATGACCAGAAAATCCCTAATCTGATATCTGTTTAAATCAAAGCTTCTTGTAGATTTCAATCTAAAAAATTAGCACAGGAAAAACCAAAATTGTAAGAAAAAAAATATATATATATATATATATATATATATATATATATATATAATTGACAACCTAGCAGTAGACTTCAGGACCCAACAAATTCATGCTAAACACAATTTTTTGACAGAGATGATAAAAAAAAAATTAACTGTCAAATAGATAAAACTCATCTGTTAATCACAAAATTCCTTTAGTAATTGCATTAGATTAGAATGGAAAATGGGCAGCTAGTGTGGAGACCGGAGGAGCCACCGACTGAGCTCCTAGACCAGATCCAGAAGAATACAGACTCATATGTGTTTTACAGGGTGCAATTGGGTGCTTTTACCTGCTTGGGACAATGGTTAAGAGGGAATGACCTCCTAGTTTGGAGTTTCCACCCTCCTTGTGGGATTCTAGGGGGCTGCATGTAATTCTTCTCTTTCTAATACAAGCTTACTTATGAAAAAAATATGATCAAAACTTTAAATCAGTAGGCAAAATTTCAAATAGTAATTCACAGCTTCTACAATCAGGTCAACTGAAGCTGACAGGAATCCTTTGCAACTGCTAGTTCCCACCCCTCAGAAATATTACAAAAGCTGTACTTCCAGTTTGCAATATACCCATTAATATAGAGATATCCTGTTAGCAGTTATTTCAGCATACTGCCAGCATAGACGAGAAACTTTCAACTGAAAAACAACAGAGAAAATCTTGGGGCAAAACCATGATTATTTGAAATGAAGATTTAAATATATAACCAAAAATGCTTGTACATGGAGCATCAGTAATTGGGTGGCAAGTGTTCACAAACATCACATAAGCATGCACCAATATATTAGCTTGATAATAAGAATGACAATTAACAGATTAGATGAGAAGAACCAGTGGTGGTAGCATAAAAGTAATTGCCAAGTACAATTTCAGGGTATAGTCCAACCACGACTACTACTTCTCTAAATCAAACTATTAAATGGACAAGCCATACTTGCAAGCTGCAGGAATGAACCAACTCCTGACCAGGTCACCAACAACCCCATCCACCCCCCTCCCCAAATTAAAGGGTAGAGCGGAGGGGAGAGAGAGAATCAAGAGCAAGAATTCCATCAAGAGATCAAATTGTCTACAGGTCCATCCTTCAAACAATAGGTAAAACAAGCCACAGACCCGACACTCTCTAGAGAAAAATAAAGGCAGGAAAGAGAATATGGATTAGAAAATTACTCTTAATTCCAAGGGTGTCTTCCTTTTCATTGTGGTACCAGGTTGAAGCTTTGAAGCATCTCTTTCAAAAGATAGAGAATTAGATGACCAAGAACCAGGAACTGCAACCTTTGCCATACTTGTAATCTAAAACTGTATTCTACTTGTATGCACCATACTTGTAATCTAAAACTGTATTCTCCTTGTATGTTCAATCACTTTCCTGAAATCATTGGAAGCACAGAAATAATCCAATAAATTGGCAGTTCTACAAAAACCAATAGTGACAAAACAGCTAGTTATTCATGGTACACCTGGGGAAAGATTTGATCCACATGAATGGTTCCATTTTGAAGAACCCGTCAAATTATTTATCACTTATGAATCATATCTGGAAATGGTAAGTGGGGTTAAAACTCTACCCTGCTTATAAAATACTAGCATCTATCATTTCTAACCATCTGAAACAAATTAAGCCCCAAGTGAATTGAATTCGCTATGATGTTCACCTTCCCTTTTTGTGAATTACCTTAAATTTCAAATGAATACAAATCACCTTTGAGCCCCCTAACTAAACAAGTCCCCTCATTATTAATAAGGAACAGAAAGCAATTTTCCCTCAATTTCTCTTAGCTTTCCATTCCTCTTTCTACTAGAAACCTTATAGTTAAATTATACTAATGCAACCCTTCAGTTCCCCTGTTTTCTTTTCCCATCTCTTTCCATATTTTGGATCCAGTAGCTTTGGGTGCTGGTCCTCCACTGCTATGATTGTCATGCAATTCACATGCCTGTCATTGAGCAACCTGCGCTCACATATTCATGTTGTTGCAAGTATGTTTGTGCAACTGATCCTTGACTTTTAGTAGTTAGTTTACATACCGGAGCAGTAGAGCATGAAGATGCTGTTGACAATGCCAGGAATACAGCCAAGAAAATTGCACCAGCTCCAAAGCCAGATGTCCCTGGGACTGGAAACAATGCCACTGGGGAGCCAGAGAGAAGTGAATCTGATGATTCTGATGAAAACTGAGCAGAAGCTTTGCATTATATGTATTTACATCAGCAATTATTGGTCATCTGTTTCCTGGGACAAGCCAAGACTAGGAGGTTGGCTTTTTCTTGGCTTTGATAGCTAGGCTAGTTTATATAAGAATGATACATGTAGTACAAAATGTCTGCAAACTCAAGATATTGTTTAGAAATTTTCCTATTCTAACTGTTTTGAGGCAATAGTTTTGGCCTCAAAATACTGAGGATAAATTGAAGGCCTGTATGTGTAACTCCACCGGATTTTTGGATCTGTTCCTAATGACTGGTTGAACTGCTCGAAGCATAGCATGCATTCTGATTCGTTGATCTCTGTGGGGGTTGAATGTTCAAGGGAGCAGTGAAAATTTCCCCTACTAAGTTGTATAAATCACCTTTTGAAGGGTTAAGGCCTCAGACTATTGGAAGTACCATCAGCATTGTGGAGCTCCTACTCTTTGAAAGTTTACTTTTACGTCGCCATTGAGTGCTCAGACTCTGTTGAGATACCACCAAAGGACGGGACTCCTTTCTGGCTTTCTTCTGATGTTTTCGAAGCTGTTCCTATCTATTTACAACAAACTTGTAGTTTTGCCGATCTTTCCATCTAGTGGGCAAGTTTGGCCTTATGGTCCTAGCATTCTCCAAGCCTGAACGAGGCATAACTTGAAACTATTCCAGTCCTAAGGGCCAGGGTTTAGACCTTTGGTCTTCACTTAAAGTTGGGCTAGGGTTGGGAACTTTCAGCCTTGAATTAGTTTGAGGCCTGATGGCCCTAGCATTCCCCAAGCCCTGAACGACACTGATCTTTCAGGGCCAGTATTTAGCCATCTCTGTTAATGCTTCTTACATTTTAGCATCGGACTACAGCACTCGCATTTGTTTTCTGAAATTCATTTACAGACAAAGTATAACAAACAGCCATTTACTCTTCGTTCTAAGTGGGGGAGTAATATTGGTTCTTGGTTGAGCTTTAATTGGCCGTCAGGGGAAAAAATAAAAAACAAAAAGAGAGAAAGAGAGACAGAGAGACAGAGAATGGATACAAACTAAAGAACCACATCAACTTTCCTTCAGAAATAATCGTTGACAAAAGAAGCAAACATTGTTAATTCAGCAAAGTAAATTGAACTACTGTCAAACAATTCCAGGCATGAAGAAGCATAAGTAAATTAGATTGAAACTAACATATCCATTTAAAATGGAGAACTCCAATTCAATTCCAGAGGAGAAAGCAAAACAAAGAAATATCATCCAGATCCTGAAACCCAATGAAAAGAAAAATAGTATGTTTAGCATCATCTGAGTTTCTCCTTCCCAATGTTCTTCTTAGCTGCTTCATTGATCTTCTCAATATATCCTTCAATTGGAGGTGTTAATGTTGCCATAAACCGATTTGCAGGAAACGGTGTCAGATCAGGAATTCGTGCAGCTTCTCTGAGATTTTCTGGAAGAGCTTCAATTGCCTCTTTCTTCAGTCTTAGCAGAGTTGATTCTGCCGCCTGTCGGGCTCGGTGCCGCCTCATTAAAACCCGACTGTACTCCTTTGCAAGGCGCCGACCGTCTTCAACAGTCAATTCATACTTAGGGATTTTCTCTGCATCAACCAGACCTAATGAAATCAGATCTAACCCTGGAGTCCCCATAATAACTGGAGATTCCTCCTCACTTTTTCTCTTCTTAGCCTTCAAAGCATCAATTTCTCGTTGTCGGTCTCTGCTTATGAGACCCAATTTCTCACGCTCAGCTTCTCGCTCCCTCTGTTTTGGTGTCAGATAACGGATGGGTGTTGGAGCATCCAGGCATGAATCAACCATCTTGTTAAGGTGTTCAGCAGCTTCACGCATTCTTCCACCTCCAGATCCTCCAGATCCAGAAGATGCACCTTTTTTCTTTGGGATGACAGATCGTTTCAATGGTGCAGCCGTCTTGAGCTTTCCTTTACCTTTGGCTGTTCCACTAACAGAACATCGTTGTAGAAACTGATGACCAACTGATTCTAAGGATGAAGTCAGAAGTTTCAATCTTGAGATATTCATGTTTCTGATCATCCTTCAGCAACAAGTGCAATTGGTACCTGTTCAAGGGAAGAAAGGTTTATAGGAATTGTTCTGGAAGCTGTATTTTGATATCTCAAGATTGTTAAAAAATAAAAGAAATTACTAAAAAATAGGAACTCCCACCCAAAACCCTTATACAACCCCTTTTATAGAAACTTGAAAACTCAAATTCTTGGGTAGGGGAATCTCAATTTGTAATGACGAACACCTCACACTTAAGGCTCTTTTTGGTATCAATTCTCATTCTCTATTATGATTATTTAAAAGAAATAAGTATAAGAATTCATTATTGGTCAAGAATGAAACATGGTTAGGAGACATTTGTTGACAATAAATTATGGAATGAAAAATAAGTTTGGCATGTCAAAATGAAAAATTGCTAGAAAATAATAATGAAAATTAATACCAAAAAAAATCCTATTAATCTAAATATTAACAATTAATTAATTACCAAAAAATGCATCAAACAAAATATTAGCTTAACAATATTCATATAAACTATAAGTTTCGCAAGAAAACAATCATACTTACTACAATATCAATATAATGTCTACTAAAATTAAAACTACGCTAAACACTTATAAAGAAAATAAGTATCTATACATTCATCATCTATCCTAATAAGCTTCCATGATTTGTTTTGCAATTTTCTTTCGATATGCTTCCCATTGTAATTGTTCTGTGCGGCCTACCACATCGGCAATGTCCAAGACCTCATCATCATCACTATCACTACTTTCAAATTCACCATCAAGCTCTCCCTTCTCCTAACAAGAAAAACCATCACAACTTACTGTCCACGAACAAAAGTTAGCGAGCAGCAAGTAGATTGATTTGATCTAGATTGTCAATTGTGAAAAATCCACTGCTCAATTTGGATAGAAAAGTAAACATGTATTTGAGTAAAAGATTAATCATGATTTGCCCAACTTCTAACAAGAAAAACCATAACAGGTTTGCAAACACAAAACATACACTTAAAACCCAGAAAAGCAGCATATAGAGAGAGAGAGAGAGAGAGAGTGAGTGCAAGAAAAGAAACATGGGGGAATTCTTTGTTTATTAAAAGGACTCAGCAAGTTGTGCAGCCTATTGACAGCAACACAAAGCTGTTCATGTAACAAGTTCCTCCCCACCACCCCTTCTATCACAAGGTTAAACTCTAAGGAGAGAAATAAAACAGAGTTGAAAACCACATTCAAAGTTGGTACTTTTTTTCATAGTTTAAAATTAATATATACCCTGAGAATATGGGCTGCTGCCAAAACAAATGAGAATTTTCATACGGATGATAAAAAGAGTTAAAATACACTTCTATTCTAAACCCAAGAAAATGAAAGCTTCCAATTTGATTAAAATTGGAAAGTATTTAGCTGGTAGGATCCCACCCCATCAACCCATCTTGAAAGCAAGGATCCCATCTACTCACAACTTATTAGCAGAGGCAAGAGGTTTCTACAACCCACCCATCCCACCCCCACCAGCCCCAAAAACAGAAAAAAACGCATTCCAGTCACAAGGCTCCCACTAATGCAGGGTCGGGAGACACAATTGAGTGCAGCAATCACAAGATTCATATGTGGAATTTTAAAATAAAAAAAAATTCCATGCATTAGGCCCAAAACAGCAATTTTCATGGAAATGTATTGGATTTATCTGCCCACCAAACAATAAACATTCCCAGAGCTTCGGCAGAAAAATGAGAGTTAAGACTTGGACCATCTGACGCTGAGATGCAAAATCTCATAGAATCTCTTAAAGATCAGCGGGATTGGCTTAAAGAGAATCAACTTGGGGGTATCACTAGTATAGTTCGATAGAAGCTTTGACCTAAAATGATTCTACGTATAGGAGCATTTAATCAAACCCATTTACCCCACTGGAGGGATTTTACTGTCTTTAAGAACTGCCTGGGATTAAAATAATGGAGCATAAACCGGCATATTTTAACAGTTAGCGCATCGTCGCCGGCCAAAAAGAAGGAATCAATCTTCATAATAAGATCAAATCTCTCAACAAAATCGTTTGGTTGAAAAGTTTAACCAGAAAGAAGAGCGAATACATTACATCTTCAAAGCTGGAAGTTATGAGAGGAAAATCGACTGCAAACACTAGTTGAAATGGAATGAAAAAAGAAAAAGTTCGTAAACAAGAAATCGACCTTAAAAGATCTGCCGCCGGAGCTAAGAGCTCTTGCAAGCCTTAAACCAGATGAATTTGACCTCGAAGCTCGGAGACAGGTAGGTTTGAGAAGCCTTCGAAGATGAGAAGAATTTTTGCAGGTATGGAGAGTTGCGTTAGGATTTGAGAGAGTTTCAAAGGGATTATTATAAAATAGTACCCGCATCTTAATTTTAAAATTTCAAGTATACCCACATAAATGAGAATGAATTTTCATTCATAATCCATTATTATCCATCGTGGATTTTGGAGTTTTTTTATTATTTTAAATAAAAATAACAATGATAATAAATACTAAGCAATTTAAAATAATGAAAAAATCTCATTATAGACATAGTTCGAAATTTCGAACCGTGTCGACACGGCGACACGGCCGAAATTTCGCCAAAAGTCGGGCGACTTTTGGTAGGGGTTCGATGAAAAATCGAACCCCTGTTTCGATGGGTTTTTTTGGTCATTTTGACCTGAAATTTGATGTGTAGCCTAATTTGAGGTCAATAAACACATTGGTAGTGTTATTTTGATCTAAAACATTACCTAAACTAATGTTCTTAATCGACCCATGTCCTACTATACGCGGACGAAAGCCCCGAAACTAAAAACCTAAAAACTCATAAAACCAAATCATATAAAGTCTACAATTCATTGTACAAATACTGTAATACATAAAGTCATCCAACCATATAAAATCCGAAACTCTCGGTACCAAACCGTGCCTAGGTGGATCGAACTCTTCGACTCGATTTGTCTCCAGTGATGCCCCCCTAACAAATTCACATACTCATCCCATCTCATACGATATTGAAAATTGTCTAAGTAATCATTAACTGCAATTCTATAGCGGTCATCTTCCGCTACCATGAGAACTCCAATTTGAGGGCAGTGAGAATAGGGCCAAGGAACGTACTGCATGCCATCAGATGCCCTTGTTGGTACAAATGACTTTGATTGTGAAAGAGGGAGAGGGACACCATAGCTCCCATGATACGAAGAACTAGAGGGGACACCATAGCTCCCATGATACGAAGAACTAAAGGGGTTACTAATTCCCATATCATACTGTCCATCTGAAAGAGGAAGAGGGACACCATAATTACCCGTAGGCCAATAACCTGGTGTGGAGCCTACAAACTCATCCAAGCTCATGGACCCCATTGACGCAATCGCCGCATCCCAAGGATTAACATAGTCATGGCCAGCTCCCCTCTGATGGTGGCTCGGCCTCGTATTAGGATATTGATGACCACGCTGATAATCACCACCATGATCATAATCCTGAGTGGCATGATCAAAATGACTCTCCCCAGTGTATCTGGATGGGGGCTGCTGTGTCTCTGGTAGTGGAACATGTATACGCTCTCCAATGCCTCCACCACCACCACCACCACTACCACTACCACCACCACCACCACCACCATCATCATCTCCACCAGTCTGACTAGGCGAGAGTGTGTCATCGGGATTGTTGTCCTGCGGCTCCTCCGTGCCTGGTGCCATCATCCAATCCTCATCGGCGGTGGCAGCTGCCTCGCATGTGCTCGACCCTCTTCGGTGGCCATATACTCACCCACATTAACCCCTGCGCGGCGTTCGGTCGGCCTCCCTCCGGGTGGCCCGGCTCACCCCCTCCAACATCCACCGAGTGAGGGGATCTTGGTCATCTTCGGCAACATCAAATATATCATCGAGATTGATGTATTGCCTTTCATTCTGAGCCTGCTCCCTGGCATATTGCGGCTTCAACCTCATATTATAGTGAATAAATACGAGGTCATTTAAACGCCGGCTTCCCAACCGGTTCCTCCTCCGGGAGTGGATCATGCTGAATATACTCCAATTCCTCTCACATCCGAGAGGCGAGCAAGTCCGAGACAAGATCCCGATTGCCAATCTTCGCAAGTTTGATGCACTATTGCCATAGAGATACCACCATTCAGCTGCATTATCACAAAAACATTAAGTTAGAAACTCAAAAGTCAAAAGACTCAAAACATTTATGCATCTAAGCCCTAAGGATCTAACTATATAAGTATCTAACCTGGATCCATGGTTTCTCTGCCCCGTCTGACACCAGCTCCACTAAAAGACCCAAATGCATCTCTAAACAATTTGATCTGCAATAATACAATCATTAGTATTGATTGGTTATCTAAATTATTTAAACAATTAATACAACTCACTAATTGTTTGAAATTCCCAATGTCTCACCTCATTGTGGCAAAATGATTGGACCATCTCATCTGGCTCCAACTTCGTTATCACCTGTATCAGGGCATCCAATAGGTTTGTGTCCAACCCTAAATGTTGACTATATTGATACTTAGGGTTTAGAAAATATGCTGCATAATTAAAAAAGCTTAAAATTAGTACCAACTACCAAAGTACTAATACCTACAATGCTACAAGCCCACAAGTCTACAAGACTACAAGTCTACAACTACAAATCAACAACCCAGAATATTTACTTACCGGCCCTATGAAGAGGATGCATCAGATGAGCTGTCCATCGTGCATCGACAATATCTAAGAAAGCCCAATGTCCTCTAGGGTTTGCTGCATTTATAGCATCCTTCATACGCTCAAGGGATGCATACAAGTGGGGCATAGTGGCTCCCCTCAAGGAAGAGTCCACCATACGCAAGACCTTTACTATAGGATCTATGGTCCGCAACACTACGATAACACATCTCCAGAAATCATCAGATGATATTGTGTACTGTGCGGCGCGCCCATTGGTCGTGCTGAATTATCACAAACTCATTAAGTCAATAGACAATAAATATCATACAAGATAATCATAAACTCATAATATAAATATAATAATTTATAAGATGAAATAGTAGATAGTTATCTTACTTGGATCCAGCCCAATCAAACCACTCTGCGATGCAAACATGGATCGAGGCCCGACTTCTTATCTTGCATGCTTGCTCAAGGCGACGAAATTTGTCGCAAATCTTGTCGGACCAGATCGCACCAACTCACCTCCACATGATCTCCGCATCATTGCCAAAGCAACGTTATGATTGTAGATGAAGTTGGTTACCTGTCTTGCACTCTCAACGGTGTTGTGGACAATGCTGATTTTTCCAATGTCCTTCGACATTAGGTCAATTGAATGTGCGGCACAAGGTGTCCACATAAGGTTATAATCAGGTGAAGCCATCAACACTTCACCGGCCTTCTTATAGTTGGAGCCATTGTCGGTGACAATTTGCACCACATTTTTCCTACCAACCTGGTCGATCACATCCTGCGGGAGACCCATGATATATCTGTGGTCTTTCGTATGACCGATAGCATCCACGATTTCAAGAAGACAGGTTCTCCAATCACGGTATACCATGAAGTTGATGATGGACTTTCTCGTCGGGCCGGTCCATCCATCGGACATGATGGTGCATCCATAAGTATCCCAAAAGGGTTTCATACTATCAATATACTCCTGCAGCTCTTGCTTCTCCTCTTGAAGGAGGGTGGTCATCAACTCTGTAGGGTTGGGACCACTATATCCGGGGCTGCCCGCTGCAATAGTATCAATCATATTCGTATAGTATGGACCCTGTGTTGTGTTTGCTTTGGGATGTGATTGTAATAAATCCACTTTGACATTGCTTTCTTTACCTTCTTTGCCATACCTTTCCATGCACCGGATATCTTGGGCTGCTTGGCCCCTTTTCTCCCGAATGTATCGGGATCTGCTCCATGGTCGGGTCCTGGACGGCGTGGATAATCGATGGTTGCCGTGGTAGTGGCATTGAACAGGTCCGAACCTGATGTATGAGGGGCCCGCCGACTCGTGATCCGCAAACATGCCAAATACACCACCCCTCCCCCGAGAATCGGAAGGTCTAGCCCCCAGTAGGCCTAGATGGGCCAGCTCTGTAGCTCTAGCTCGGCCATATCCCGCTCCCCGATGGTGCAATCGTCTGCTCTCTGCCATGGCCCGCCGCATATCCCTCTCCTCCCGATCTCTGTCCACATCAACGGGATCAACATCCCTATCATCATCGAATCATCCACATATGATGACGGTCCCCTGCACCGCATCATCTAGTGCTCTGTTGACTTTCCTCCGATCATCTTTCTTCTTCTCCTTTTGTTTTTGTAAATCCACTGAGTAACTTGATTACATCTGGATGGGCCTCTGTGCATTTAGTCACATCCTTTGAACTCCCGGTGATGTGACCCTTGAACCTACTTGATGCCACACGAGTATATTCTTTTGTGACAAAAATTACACTCGGTTTTATTTTTGTCTCCATCAATAGCCGTACAATATTGCCATGCTTTGAGTCGGGTCCTCCCTCCTCTCTGCTGATCTCTCGGGTTGTCCCCGACCACATCCTCCGACCACATCCCTGTCCCTGTCCCCGTCCACCACCGGGAAGACCCGGTTCCCCTACGACTCCCACCGGCAGACATGATGATTTGTTGCATTCAAATAACATTAACAAATAACAACATCATTATAATTGTTTATACACATATAAACAATCATATATGAAATTATGAATATTGCATGTATGATATAATTATAAAAATAGCTGCCCATATCAAAACCGGCGATGAAGCCACATGGGCAACACAACCAACAATTGAAAAATACTTATATAATTATTCCATAATTTTCAAAACATTCCCCCCCCCCCCCCATTTTCCACCTATTTTTTGCATTTTTCATAATTATTGATATTTTTATTAATATCAGGATATTTTTTGAAAAATAAAATAACTTATTTTTGGGTCAAAAAATATTTCGACTCCGTGAGTCCGTAGATCGGCTCACGGAGTTCCACATATGTTTTTTCTATCATCATACAACCACTGTATCACTTAAAAAGTAATCATACAAGATAATCAAAATATCATTTTTTACCCACAAAAATAAAAAAATAAAATACTTTGCGGAAAAAAATTCCGACTCCGTGAAATCGTAGATCGGCACATGGTATTCAACATATATTAATTTCAAAAGCATCCAACATCATATAGCATGCATTTTGTGAAAAATTACTTGGATAAGAATGGTTACCTGTTTGACGAAAAAACTCTCAGATCTGTGCGAAATGGCTACTGATCGAAAGAAACAACGTGATATCCGGCAACAAGGAAGCAAGATGTACCCGTAGATGTCGAAGATCGGACGAAAATATAGTGAAAAGTGCGAAAAATGAGAGAGAGAAGCTCTGGAGAAGAGAGAGAAATTAAAAAAAAATCGAGCGAAATTCGCCCGAATTTCGCCCTTTTATCTCGAGAAGTCGGCGATTTATCGACCGACTTCTCGCGATGTCGGTGTCGCTGGGGGGTGTCGTGTCGCCCCCCAGCGACATGGCGACATATCGGTCTGTGTCGGCGATATGTCGCCTACATTTTGTACCATGATTATAGAGAATGACAATTGATATCAAAAAGAGCCTAAGAGGTATTAGATTTTGAACTCTTTGGTGGTGTGCATAAAGAAAAAAAAAAGGATGTCAACTCTCAATCTTACTAGGTCAAGAAATAGGATTCCTACCATGACACAATTAGGATAAGAAAAAAGGGCGAACTTGGTATTAAAGGCTTCTATACAAGCAAAGTATAGGGGAGCAATTTTCCTACACAATCTTACCCAAACAATTTTTGTTGGAAACTGTTTCAATGCCTTGACCTCGAGGCTACAACTATAGTCGCCCAACTGTTGTGCCAAGGCCCGCCCCTTACACGCATAGGATAGTGATGTTAAATAAACCAACACTATTCCGAAGAATAAATTCCATGAGCGAAGGCACAACCCAATCTTACAATAAAATCAAAACAACATATAAATCTTGGGAAAAAATCCTTTGTTGTGCACATCTCCGTACTGTGTACAGCAGTACGACACCACAATTTGACATGTAGTGTACTCTTAATAAACTGCTTAGATTAGAAGATAAGGTTTTAAATAAAAGTGACCCATCTTATGACCTGTTTTGACAAAAAAAAAAAAAAAAAGTTTTTTGAGACCCGATTCTATGGTTGCCCAAGATTTGTTTCTTATTTTTCTCCCATCGTTCCCGCAATGTTGACTCCATCTTCTTCCCTCTTGTTCTTCCATCGGATCTGAGGAACCACGGTGCATAAGAGAGACAGACAGCAACTCAATACTCAACACCTCAATTTCTCTCTTTGCAACTTTTGAAAATTGGAGCATGTGCGATGGTTTCTTCAATATTGTTCATGGGAGAGGCTTCAATTGTTGTTCGTGGCAGAGATTAGATGAGGAGGATTCGAAGAAGACGCAACCACAGTGCATCCACTGCCAATTTCAATTTTTCTGTCTCGCATCAAAGGAATTCGGAAAAAAAGAGAGGAGACGAACAATGGAAAGATAGCTGGAAAGTAAATTAGCTTTTTGATCTGTTTCCCTATCTATACTCTATTTTTCATTAGAGCAAATCCCTCAGCTTTTCCCTCTCTCATTTAGCTTTCTGTTGATTTTCGCACCATCTCCTCCGTGGATGGTTGATGTCTACCTAGGTTGAGTCATCAACAATTTGAATACAAGCTGATAAAAAACCCCCCACAATCCGATGGAAATAAGAGAGAGGGAAAACAATACTGTTTCAAAAAATAATACATAAACAAAAAGCTAATCAACCATTTTCAAAAGTTGCAAAGAGAGAAATTGAGGTGTTGAGTATTGGGTTGTTGTTTCTCTTATGCATCGTGGTCCTTAGATCCGATGGAAGAACAAGAGGGAAGAAGATGGAGTCAACATCACGGGAACGATGGGAGAAAAAAGGATACAAATATTGGACAACCATATTTAGAACCGAGTCTCAAAAAATGAACTTTTTTTTTTTAAAAAAAGTCATAAAATAGGTCACTTTCACTTAAAACCCTACCTTGTAATCTAAGCCATTTAGTAAGAGTACGCCACGTGTCAAATTGTGGTGCCGCATTGCTATGCACAGTAGGGAAATGTGCACAGCAGAGGATTTTTTGAGATGCGCACAGTAGGGATTTTTTCAACAATTTTGGTTCAAATTAGTCAAGAAATCTGATTTTTTTGGGTGAATCTGAAGGCTTCAAGAGGTGGAGTATGTGCAATCGTTGCAAAATGAAAACATCATCAAACTACACCTAAGAACATCCAAATTAGCGATATATGGGTATGAAGTTTGAAGTCAAGGGCTCTTTTTGTAAATTTGGAAAATTGAAAGCCCTAAATATAAAAATAAAAAAAAAAACTCATCCAAGTCTGCATTTTTAATTTAAACTACCAACTAGATAGATTCGTTGGCTTGACTAGACCAATTACACTACCAACTATTGTTTCTGTAGTAAAGAATTCTCATTGTGATTTTCTTCCCCCAAAAAGAAAATTCTCGTTGTGCTTAATGTGTTGTTTTGAATTCAGTTGAGTTAGAATAAATCATATGAGCCTTAGGAGTTAGGCAACTTACTACTGCTATCTCGTGCCTTTACTTTGATATTCTTATACAACCCTAACTGAACTGATTCCATTCTTTGTATTGAACTAGGCAGATGTTGAAGAACCTTCAAACATTTTTGTTTTATTGTGTTTGTGTTCCATTTCTAGGTCTCTAATGTTGTTAGAGTCTGTCTGGGAAGCTTGGACGTTGAAAGGGTTTGAACTACCTAGTTGTTGCCGGCAAAGTGGTCCATCCGAGCATCTTTAGCCGTTATGTTGAGCTTTTGTTTGAAATATTTGGGCCTTAAGCTAATTATTTTCGGTGATACTGGTGTAGAAGGCCAACTTTATGGATTCACATCCTCTGTAATTCCTTTCCCTACAACTCCTGTAATTCCCTCATAGGATTTTGCCATGTGGCATTTAAGTAATCCAATGGTTATCCAATTTAAAATAAATTTGAATTTTATTTAAATCCACCCATAAATTTGAATTTTATTTAAACTCTAGTTTGTTGGGTAACCTTTGGATTACTTAAATGCCACATGGCAAAATCCTACGAGGGAATTGCAGGGAATTGTAGGGAAAGGAATTAAAGAAGATGTGGATCCCAACTTTATAAGCCCTCACGAAGAAATTATCGGTTATATCACATACATGAATGCTAAAAGAAACAACTCTAATAGAAAATTTTAATACAGTAAGTTTCTATGTTCGTAATTGCTGAGAATATTAGCTAACTCAACAAAATTTAGTAGTTTCAAACACTGTTGAAAGACTTCCCAGCTTCAGTTCATGGACTTCCTATTTAATGCTCTAGGCTGCTTGTGGTTGGTTAAAAGTGTGAGTGTGTCAATATAAAGAGAGTGTATGGAAGTGAAATTAAATTTACAAAAAAAAATTAGCTTCATATAATTTTTTGGTTATGGGAAACTTAAAACAAGAATCATCCACAATGATCATCCCCGTTTCACTCGCTATTTTCCTTCTAAGAACAGGGACTGTATCTGCATCTTATACAACAACTTGGATCTTCATACTGCAGAAGCATGGTCACTACCACTAGATGCAGTTTAAACTTTTATTTTAGACCAATTTTGATGGTGCATGGTTATGGGCTTTTGTTTTTAAGTATTTCTTTTATTTTTAATGGGCTAAAGTTTAATTTTGTTGGGGTAATTGTATTACAAATTCTTCAAACATACAAAGATGAAATTGCAATACAATTGGGAGATGAAGATCGTCTTTAGCAAATCCGGAGAGCTTGAAGTTGCAACCGAACGAACCACCAATCGATGAGGTTGAGTCACACCTTGATGCTGTCTTTAAGGTAATTGATGCACCCTACTACCAAGAGTTCTTCGCACCACCACCTCCAAGATAAAGCAACCTCCAACTAGAAGATGAGGTAGTTCTTCTAGTCCCTTCAAGGAGCCAAAAGCTAGAGCACAACACTTAGACAACTCAAGAAAGAAATGAACTTTGTAAAACAAACAATGTGAGTGAGGAGTGTCTCTATTTGCACACAATATGCAAGGAAGGGTTGGGTTTATATAGGCCCAAACCACACCTCCTCACAAGGGGAGAATCAATTCTCCACTAATGGAGAATCAATGGTTTGTCCCTCCTCCACTAATGTGAATAAACCCCCTTGACCTAACCTCCCCACTACTTGGGGAAGTAACTCTCATATTCACTTCTTTGGAATGAATAAGCTTTAACCCATTCAAAGACCTTAACCCCCACTCATGGTAATGGCCATGATTGGTCATGAAGTTGAAATGAGAAATGAAGGTCAAGAGTTAGACTTTGAGTAACTCCACCATTCAAGTAAGCCCACCTCATCACCATGATCAAGACCTTTAAGACCCATGACCAATGTCATGAAGAGCCTCATAACCAAGGTCATGAAGGGCCTCCTTTACTCATGGTGCCTCATTACCACCCTTACCTCAAGGGTCCCACACACAAACAAAACAATTAAATAAAAGAAATGCAAAAACTAATTTTGAAACTTAATATATAGATAATATAGATTTTAATAAAAACCTAACAAATTTATAAGGTCCGGATTATAGGTCCAAAGGGGATATACCAGTTTGTTAGTATTTTTGTTGGATCTCATTTACTATTATATAAATGTTCTCCGATTTGTAGAACCTTGTTATGACTAGATAAGGTCAGTTTTGAGTGATGTAAAATAGATTCGTGGCCAAAATAGGGCCTAGTGTTGTTCCCCCAAACCCTATGGCCCCTAGTACCAGCAACGGTGTCTTGGTAATTTGGCAATTTTTCGATGAGTCCAAACTCTAAATTAGGGTCTAGTTGGTCCATTGTGTTTTGGGATTGTGGATCTACTTTTGTTTTTGAATTTGAGTCCCTATTTGTCAAATCATGGAAGAGTCCTGATTAGGGTAGGATTCCTAAGTTGTGAAGGACTCCTCTAGAGTAGTGCTACTTCTTGCAAGGATCCCATTTCTACTCGTAGAATTCAAATTGGATTCCTCTAGAATAGGATCTGAAGGTTCACTGTGGGAGTTAAAAGTCTGAATTGTCTTGCTAGTTAGAGTCCAAATAAGATTTCCTTCAAAAGGCTATAAATAAGCCTCCTGAGATTGTAATCAGCAAGTTTGAATGATTAATAAAATTGATTGGGTGTTGAAAGCATCCAGAGAAGTTGTGGGTTCCTTATAGCGGGCTTGCGGCAGCTTCAAGTAGAAGATTTTGCAGAATTCCAGGTTTTCCAGCTTCCAACCTTGCATTGAGTACTAAAGCCCCAATCCCAATCCCTTCCCTCTTCTTCTCTCCTACCCGCACCCCTGCACATACCCTCAACAGCCATAGGACCCCTCCCCCATCCCTAAACCATGATCTCCTACCTTCCCATAATGCTAGACTACAATCCTAGCCCTTCCCTCTTCTTCTCTCCTACCCGCACCCCTGCACATACCCTCAACATCCATAGGACCCCTCCCCCATCCCTGAACCATGATCTCCTACCTTCCCATAATGCTAGACTACAATCCTAGCCCTTCCCTCTTGCATTTCCTTCATCTTTTCTTCTATTACTGCCAACAGCACATCTAGAATTTCCAGAAAATTAAAGCCAGAAGTGCAGCAGCCTTCTACTATTAATTGAACCATATTCCTTGGCCTAAACCCCTTCTCTTTTGGAACTCTCTTCACAATCCCCTATCTTTGTCACAATCCCCTATCTTTGGCCCAAAATTCTAGTCGTATCTTCTCCCTTTAAACACTAGAATCTCCTGTGACTTACCTTCTTAATTAGTAACCCTAACCTTTATCTCATAAAATCCTAAATTCCCAAGACCGTAACTTGAAAATTCAGTTCTGAAACTAATAATAAAACAGCAAGGACCCCTTATGGAATCTTGGGTTACGTTCTCTCTCTGTTTTCTTCCAATAAGTGCAAGAAATTTAACCGAACCATTTTCTGGTCATATGGAATCTTGCTTTCAGAAACTGAACTCAGAGTTTGAACAATGGATGGGTTAATAGGAAGACCCCTTAGCATTACTTCATTAGAGAACCACCTATAGAGGCAACATGAATTTGTTAGCTTTTGATTGAAGCAGTTGAATTTGTGCTTTCACATTGTAACTTCAACAATGGATTCCTTATTGCAAATTTTGAATCTTTAGACTGTGGTACAATCAATGAATTTATAGGGTTAAGGATGGGTGTTTATTGTGTGTTGAAGACCATCCTATTATATGAAAATTGAGGGTGTTATCTCTTATAAGGGTAGAAGTGTAGAACAATGCTGAGCATGATCACCACCATTGGATGTAGTGATACTTTGATCATTATGTGGGCCTTTTTTGGTAGTATATGACTATGGGCTTTCATCTAAGTGTTTTTACTTGTAACAGGTTCAATTATAAAGACCAAATCATAGGTCTATAGGGGTTCATGAAATTGATATTTTAATTTGATCATTAATTTTAGCTATGGGGCCCCTGAACCATTATTGTTTTGGTAGATATCATCTACTGCTCCCACAAGGCATTCTAGTGTTTTTTTTCCCTTTGTGTTTAACCATTTTATGTGGCACAAATAACATATTAAGATTGTAGTTGTGCTTATTCAATCTGTCCTCTAATCTTCTTACCTTTACTGGAGTGGCATCTTTTCTATTCCCAAATTCATTATTCATTCCATGGAGTCTCTTCTGTTTGCTTTCCTTTGGAAAGGTCAAGAAGCCTCCAGAATCCTTCATCCCATTTCTTGGGCTGCCGTTTGTCGTCCCAAATCTGAGGGTGGTCTTGGTCTTCGTCGCATTCTCGACGTTAATTTGCCCTACCTCCTTTAGCTCATTTGGAAGATTGCCTCCAAGCATGACTCAATTTGGGTTTCTTGGGTCTACTCTTGCCTTCTCAAATTTGACTCCATTTGGACAGTTTTTTGCCCCTCTAATCCCTCCTGGATTTGGAGGAAGATCCTTCTCCTTCGCCCTCGTGCTCTATCTGCCATCTCTGTCCAAATCTCGAATGGATCCTCTACCCTTTTCTAGCTTGATCCCCAGCATCTGTTGGGCATTCTCTTCACCTTGCTTGGCTGCCGCACTGTCTATGAGACCCGCATCCCCAAATCTGCCACCCTGGACAACTTCATCTCCAATGGAACTTGGGCCCCTCTCCCCCACCCCAACCTCACACATGTTTGGAATGCTTCCCCCCCCCCCCCCCCCAATCCACAACCTTCCCCAAAACACCGCCATTTTGACCCCATTACCCTCAAAATCTTTCACCATCTCCTCCACCTGTAATCTCCTCCGCTCCCCTCATCCCCCTGTCCCCTAGTCCCACTTGGTTTGGTTCAAAGGTCTCATCCCCCGTCATTCCCTTACCCTTTGGAGAGCTCTCAACCTTGCTCTCCCCACCCAATCATTCCTCATTAGCTACCATATTTCCGCTAACCCAAGTTGCTCCTTGTGTGGGATTGGTTTAGAGGACATTGATCACCTGTTTCACCTGCCCTTTCTCCCGTCCCCTTTAGGACAGAGCCCTTGCCTCCATTTGGCCCCACTCGAGACGCTCCCATGGGTTTGATCGTGATTGGACATGGATCTTAAGGAACTTTTCTGGTAACTCTATTTGCGATCGCCTTGGCAAGCTTGTCTTTGGTGCCTCCATCCATCACATCTGGTGGGAGCGTAACTTTAGGAGATGGACTTCCAAATCTCAATCATTAGACCTGATTTGGAAAGCTATCTATTCAGATGTATCTTCTAGATTGCTATCTCTCCCCCACCCCCTGTTGCCGACAGGCTCAGAAATAGGTTAATTGTTAGTTTATGGGGCCTCAACTGTTCCTTCATCTCCCCTTGAGCTTGTGCTCCCTCCCCCCTCCCCTCCTTCTCAGCCCTTTTTTCTGGATTGTTCTCTTGTTGTTTGTTTGCTAGCTTTTAATATATTATTTATTTATCCAAAAAAAATAATAATAACATATTAAGATAATTTATACTTTATGCTAAATATACATATGAAAGAACCACAAATGTAAGTTTCCATCTCTTAGAAGTGTCTGATTCAAGTAGGGGTGTCAAAACCTAACCCGAACCGTTAAAACCGAACCGAACCGGACCGTTATAGCCCAAACCGGCCTGCACCGAAGCTTAATGGGCTGTATTTGAGCTGAACAACCTCAGCCCGCAATGGTTCGGGCTGGGCCGGGCTAGCCCGTGTGTGGCCCGCTAGCCCGAACCGTTTGGCCCGGCCCGAACTCGAACCAACCCATTAAACCCGTTATAAATAAATAAAATTAAATGTAAAAGACAAGAAAACCCCTAAGTTTCCATTTGTTTTCTTAATTGTTTAACTTTGAAATATGCAAACAACAAGTCTATCAAAGCCTTCACCATTTGGAAGATGAGCTTAGTAAATATTTAGCAAGTGTGTTTTCATTTGAAAATCTTTTAATGTTTTATTTTGATCTATTTTTACAAGCGTCAAGAAGGGAAAGGAGAATAAACAAATATAACCCACTAAAATTCATCAAGATGCTAGCTTTCTTTTGTATATTAGTTCTATAATTTTTACTTCTTTGTAGAAAAAAAAATTTGGTTTTGAACACCCAACACAAGAGATTTGAAGAGAACTTAATGCTTATATGCATTTACATGCTCTTGATAAATTCCACACATTAACAAGGTACTCAAAACATAGTGCTAGTAAACCTGAACCCAAACAGTTAGTAAACCAATTCTAAACCGTTAGCCCAAATCGTTAGTCAACCCGAACCCAAACCGCACCGGCCCGAAACCGTTATTTTCTTAATGGGCCGTGTTTGGGCTGAGTGCTTTTCAGCCCGAAACCGGCCCAACCCGAACCGTTGACACCCGTAGATTCAAGTGATTTTATCTTTCCTCGAGACTTAATAGAGCCCCCCCCCAAAAAAAAAAAAATAAAGCTTTTTGATAAATCCTAGATTGCTTGGATCTGATTTATGTTGAAGGAGCTATGTTCCAGTCAACCTTATTTGTTATGTGAATATTGTTGAAATCTCTCTAAGTGAAAATGTTTTTTAGATATCAATTTGAGTTTTTTGCGGAATTTTTTTAAGCAATGCTTTAACATATAAAGATTTATGGAGCTTTTTGGTTTGGGAAAAACCCCAGGCATTAGAAACTTGAAAGTTTCACCCACCACTTAAATCCAGTTTTTGTTCTTGAATTGGGCAGCTGACTTTATTCTTATGGGAATTGATTTTGTTAACTAGGGCTATGTCTATTTATGAATTATACATTTATACTTGAGATACTTAATTGATATTCGTGCACACACTCATGCAGCAGTCACCCAGGCCCCAATAGAACTGCCTGGATGCCAAGACGACACACTAAAGTACTTTTTCTTTGAAGAGTGAGTTTCTTGATTTCTCTATCAATGATCTGCTCTTTCTTGTCTCTTTTTGTTTTCTTCCGTTCGTTGCCCATTACAGCAAAATGCATTCTCTGTGCTGCATTATCTCATGATCTCCGCTTTACAAAAAGTGAATTAATAACTTACCTCTTATGTTACTCGCTTTACAAAAGCTTAAATCAAACTTCCTACTTTATTTCAGATTTTTTTTTTTTTTTGAGTAATTTTCATCTAGACCTCGTTTGGTCCAAGTCATTAATAACTTTGAATCTACCTCCCATATCCTAAGGGACCATATGGGTCATCCTATTTGGGCCATTTCAAATGTCGGCCCTTGTGGTTCAGCGCTAGAGGGTGAAGCTCAAGCCTTGCTATTGGGCCTTCTCGAGTTAAACAGGATTCAAGATGTCCAGATCACTATGGAATTGGACTGTGCGGAGTTGGTGGACTTAATCTCCAAGACTCATATTCCCCCTCCCCTCTTGACTTTCGTAGTGTTATTGAGGATGTGAGAACCATGTGGTCTATCTCAAATTTACAGATTCACCTTATTTCTAGAACAGCTAATTTTGTAGCTGATGCTCTAGCCCAGCGGGCCCTGCCTTTGGCAAGGAGGATAGTTTGGCCCTTAACTACTCAGTGGCTTCTTGATCTTTGTAATCTAGATGCTTCTTGGTTCTCTTGCCCTTTGGCTCAATAAATTAATTTTTAACCAAAAAAAAATATCGGACAAATTGTCATTTTCATGACTAAAATACTTTTACATTTATTCTACCATTAGATTTGAATAATGTCATAACGATCCAACAGTGAAAATTAAAAAAGCAAGTATATGTATAAATACATATATTCAAATTTAATAAATTATAATAGAATTCCTGAGTTTCCTCCTCCGGCCTCCACCAGCACAGCACTTCCCCTTTTGTTTGTTGGGCACAAAGACTCGATTAATCAAAACACCTGCTGCTGCTTCTGATTATGCAATTTGGCAAAGTGAGTTAAAGCACCTGGAACAACCAGCAAGACTTAAAAACCTAGATTGTTGCTCAAGCAATCCTCAAGGCGTTTCGCATTCTCACCTCCAAACAATTTCCCTTCTTGCAGCACCAAGAATGCTTCAGGGATTGAAGCCTTATACCACAATAGCAATAGACAAGATCGCAGGTCTCAGTTGGTCACAAAAGCTGGATTCCTTTCTCCTGCAATGCATTCTCCAGATTATTAACGCGAGTCTCGGAATATTGTCAAGTAGCGCAGGCATGTCATATGATTGGGCCGTGTTAGAACCAAGAGACCAGAGGCACAGTACAGACAGACCAATTACAGAATCAAGAAGAAACAAATATATAAAATATTCTTTACGAATCACTTACCCGAATGTAGGAGGGGGGGGGGAGGGAGGGGGGGCGGGGGGCGCGGTGCGGCCAAATAATCAAGAAGAAACAAATATATAAAATATTCTTTATATCAGAATCACTTACCCGAATGTAGTAGAATGAACGAAAGGAAAACAGCACGAACTTTCACAGGGTGAGTTGAGGTGTAGGAACTGTACTTTTCCTTAAGGTATTTGAACGCCCCCTTTATGCTGCTGGGTTTGACCTTGACGTTCTTACCTCCAAGATACAACAACTCTTAGATCCGAAGGCAGCACTCCAACGGAGTCTACTTGCAAAGGAGATCCGAAGGTAATACACAGCACCGAATGAAGAAAACAAAAGGAATTTTCTAACACTAGATTTTCGAAATTCTGTTTTTCACCAAAAACGGAATGGCCTCTTGTTCAGAGCTTAACTCTATTTACTAACTCGTATGGACACCTTCAGAGGGCTGCATATGTACGTAAGGTCATCTACAGAGAGTTGTGACTGTATGATCAGTCACCTCTCTCCTGCAAAACCCAAAGCCGCATGGGTCTATTATTTATATAATATTAAGGTGCCCCATGGCTTGGTTAGACTAGGGTCTACGGACCACTACCGCAACCACGCCCAACTTGGTCCAGCTCGTTGCATACGCGTGATCCACACATAGCTCTCTACCAGCATACACCCCACTTAGGAGCTATATACGATTATATAATCATATAATCATTAGCTCCATCCGATGTGGGACTAAACGCATATGGTAATCTAAATCACCTAATATACATGCAGAAGAGTCCTATAGAAACAAGAGTCCTAAAACAAAACTAGAGAGATAGAGTTTTAATGATTTTTAAACTTATCTAAATAGTATATTATATTATATTTTTTTTTTTTTTTTAAAACAAAATCCAACAGGCCGTGGCAAAGTAAGCCGAGTAAAGCCACGCGGCCAAGCTGGGCAGCAGCGATTCTGTTTCAACTCTGCTCTTGCATTTGTGTTATCGGCCTTGGAAGCGCTGCAAGCGAGGCTGATCAATTGGAAGAGCCGGCGAGGAAGATGAGTTCGGAAGTAATGGTCAGTGAGGTCAGACTACGGGTCTCATTGCCACCAGTGGAGTGGAGTGGAGCGGAAGGAAGAAATGAAGGGATTCTATCTTGTAAATTTATGAATTATTAAATCTTTAAATGTAAATTTAGAAATATGTATAGTAATTGATGCTTTTTTATAATTCAGGAGAGGTAAATGCGAAATTTGAATTTATTTGGATTAAAAGTGACTTGAACAATTTAGAGGTCCATATGAAAATTACCACAATCAGATTACACATACAAGCATTTCTCGGAATCCTTGCTCATGCAGTGCATTCCTTTCCCAATTTTTACATACCAAAAGAAGTTTAAAAAACTTAGCATCAATGCAAAGTCTGAGTATGACTCTCCTTATTGTTGCTTGATGTCCTCATGATCATTGTTGCATTTATTCCAATTTATTTTACTATTTCCATCTCTAATCTAAATGAGACATTCCCTATCCACACATTTAAAGAAGAGTTTATTCTTCTTCTTTTTTTTTTAATAAATTCGAGTCAGGTTTTTATAATTTATGGGTTAATTTTTTCCTTTTTGTGTGTAAACAACCTAAACCTATGTTTCTGAGGTCAGGATTAAGTCTAATATAATAACATCTCTTAAAACAATTTGACATGGATATCATTCTAGGAATCAATTTTGAGACTTTACGTTCATATGCATGACTTGGAAGGAAAACTTTGAGAGGAGGGAAAAATTCAGAACTTTAATTATAGGAGTTGAGTTGGCTAGAAATAAACAATTTAAGGTATATGATTGTTAGCCCCCGAAAATTGGTAGCTATGTGCTGAAATCGTGTCGAGGAATCTGCAAATACACTTGAACGCTTGTTCTCGCAATACTTCTTCAGAGCTGAAACATACCAGAGGTAATTTCTTTAATGTATTTGGACACCCAGATTTGTGCAATACGGGTTCTAAAAGTGTCTTCACCCTAAGATCAGTCAGCCCAAACATTTAAGGTCCACCCCATAAAGGTTACTTAAGTTGTAATCAGGTTATGTTCATTGCTTAACAGAATAACAGGGAGAGAGAGAGAGAGAGAGGAGGAGGAAATTCAGTGTCAAGAATGAACACGAAAATGGGTTTATATAGAGCCCCAAAGGCTGTGGGTGAAAGGGTAAGGACACCTCTCTTTGTAAGGGTACCTTTCAGCTCAACTCTCTTCAGGAAAGTACCTCCAGCTGACCTCCCTACAAGAGAGTGTCTCTCAAATGGCATCTCCACATTTTCACCCTACAATGGGCTTTCCGGAATAGGGCCCATGACAAAATGGGCCTTCCGGATCAAGGCCTATGACCCAAGTCCCAAGTCATATATATTTATTAATTATTAATATATATATCTATATAATCATGGCACGGTCACAATAGGGTTCAGGTTCGGTTCGTGTTGCACAAATTAATATTACATAGGACCTTATTATATATAAACTATATAATCAGCTCCCCTCAACCCGATGTGGGACTAAATAAAACCATGGATAAAAGACATGATTAAAACAAATATTTATATAAAATAATATTAATAAGTTTTAAACATATTTACAACACTATGATAAATCCGGTTCTATAATGAACCGGACTAGGGGCCAACCAAGTCAATGCTAGCCCAGGACACAAGCAGGTTTATCCAAGTCAAGACAAAAGGCCCAATCCAATCGCGTTGATTATCCGTAGTTTGTGGATTTTGAATTGTAAATGTTCTCATCTCTCCCAGACGATGGGAGATTATCCTAGGAGTAGTTATAGGAAGTTTCTATGGGTAGTTTACTCTCTCTGTCTATAAATAGCAGTGTAAATTAATTAGAAAGGGCAATCATTGACAACTTACACTTATCACTTTTATTTTAGTTATCATAGAGAAGATTTTGTTCTTCTATTTTTATAGCCTTAGGGTAGAATGGTAAAGGTTCGCCGAGAAGGAACCCCTTGAGTTTGAGTTGCCTTCTCTTAAAAGGCATCAAAGTCCTCAATACAACGGGGCAGGTAGAATCCACAACAGGCTAATAATCTCTCCTTCCCTTGGGTCAATTACAGACCCTAGCACGCCAAGGCAATCTAAGAAGAAATTGCACCAACATTTTTTTGGCACACTCGGTGGGACTCAGTCGTAACTCTAACCACATGAATGGCGAGAATTGCAAAAGAACAAAATCACAAGTTTTCTCTTGTAAGGAATGAATCAGGCGAAGAGAGTAATGTTGATTCAAGTCATTGCCCTAATGGCGTTTCTCTAGAAGACATGTTCAAAACACTATATCAAGGCTTGGCAGACTCACAATGTGACAACCAGCGGGCAATGCAATTGTTTGAGAACAAACTCCAGCAGATAGAGGAGTCTCTGCCACAATTGTGTCAAGTGGAAAGCTTCCGGCATTGAATAGAGTAGAAGCTTCCGGCATCGAGGCCTTCCCTTGGCCGGAGTTCCCCTCCACGTACAATAATCCAATGGCCCTCCTCGAGTGGCCTCGGGGGGAAATGTTGTGCCTTTAGGGGCAAGTCAAATTCCTGATGTGCAAAATGCAAGAAGCTATCACAACATTTATCCTTCTTTTAACCCATTTCAGAATAGGTGGCAAACCCACCAAGACTCCCAGAAAGAGCCCCCTTGCCAACAAATGTGGACCCTTTTCCTCATAGGAGAGTCGAGATAGTCCTAAGTTTCGGCTTCAATAGGGACAACAAGGTGGTCCTATTAACCAAGAGGGTGTCATTCGGTTGATACAAGATCAGATCAATCCTACATACTGGCCTATGATGTGGCATGTTTATAAGAAGCCTTACCTAGAAGAGTATGACCAATGACCAAATAGACTTGGGACAGAACATTAAAGTCTCTTAGTTTGCCAAGTTTTCTAGGGAGAACAATATATCTAGTAGAGCACGTTGCACAGATCCTCATGTAATGTGACCTTGCAAGTGGGGATGACATTGTTCCCTAACTCACTCATTTGGACCGGCCTTCACTTGGTATTATAACCTTCTTGCCAATTCGATCTTCAACTGCCAAGACATGGAGGATAAATTTCACACCCAATTCTATGTGGCAGAACCTCCGGTTCACATAACTAACTTGACTGACCTTCAACAAGCATTTGAAGGCCATGACGTGTAGGTGCACATTAGCGCTTCCAAAGAGTGAGTTTGTGGCAATCGCCTTGGATGGTATATAACCTTGGACCTTAGGAAGAGGTTCGCTAGCCAGAGGTTTACAAACTTGGGGCAATTATGTCCTAGTTTTTCTATGAGATATGAGTACCTATTAATGGAAGAGGAACAAAAGAAGGCCTTGTCATTAGGTACCTATTACCATAGCGAGAGGCCTAGTGACTTGTTGGGGTCCCAGGCTTAGAATCCCTTGTATTATGGTAACTACCACAACTAGTAGGTCAGTCTTACCAGCATTATGAGTAAAACACCCTTCACTTGCAAGTACTTGATGCCCACTGCAAACAAAGGAAACGATGCTGATACTGTTAAGGTTGCAGATCAACATTATTCCTTTGATACCTCCAAGATAGAGATGATCTTTGATTATTTATTGAAGGAGGGATAGATCAAGCTAAGTGTGGGGCATACGATTCCCCTAGCCCCTGAATTGAAGGAGAAACAGTACTACAAGTGGCATAATTCGTTTGTGCATATTACTAATCAGTCCTAGTAATTTCCATTAAGTTAAAGATTACATGTAGAGGCCAAAAAGTAGCTACAGGCTTGGGTAAGAGATTTGGTAATGCTGGATGAGTACTCCAAATTTCTCCTAGTTCTATCATTTGATCCTTTGCTGCTACAATTCCTGCTTGTAGACCAAACAGTGTTACCTCCAACTCATCTTCTGTTTTTAGCTTGCCAAAATTGATGAACCTTATATGTCCATCTACTGCGATCTCCATGCTCCATCCTACAACTTTCGTCCGCTTGTTAAAAATCCCTACACACATTAACACAATATTAATATTATATGGTATAAATGGACAAATATGCTCTTCTACACAAGTGGATAACATAGTATCATTATGTCTGGCATTTTGTAGTGTATAAGGGTCCTCATTCATATTTTCTTGTAGTTGCAGTGCTACAGTCCATCGGTTTACTCAAGAGAGTCCCATCAATGGGTTGGGCCTCTTTTGGGTTAATACCCGAGAGTTCCTTTCTTGCCATACGAAATAACAAGTGATTTTAAAAATTGAGAATAGCCAGGTAGCCTTTAACTTATCCATTTGAGAACGGAAGTTCTGATACATTCTCAGAAGAGAATGTATCATTCCAATTTTCCATCCGCAAGCCTAATGGTCCAGCAGCATGAATTATTTTTGTCCAATCACATGAGATAAAAATATGCCATATGGTTTCAATTCCCTTCCCACATAATACACATTCAGGTTGGATATTTGTCCAATCAGTGTTTTATGTTGCAGAATGCTTTGTAGAAAGATATTAAGGACGAAAAGTTGAAGTTTCCTGAAAAAGGAAAAGGATTCATGCTAGATGACGAAGACCCATTCACTGAAGTAAATACAATGAGCGCCCGCTACAGAAAGAGTGAGATCACAGAACCAAAACAGGTTGATGGCTTCGAAGCCAGCAGGGCCAAGTGAAGGAGGGTAGAATGAGAGGGACTACAGGGAAATCAAGAAAGGAGACTTCCGGGGTTTCAGTTTCATAACAGATGGGCACGAGTTGGGCGGGAAGTTGTGAAATATGTGAGAGGAGGTTTTCCACAAGAAGGAGGTTTCAATGGGGAGTTTGTTCAAATTATGAGCACGTGAATAAGGAGCTTCCGTTACTACTGTCCAAATTTTGTGCTTAGCAAAGGATGCAAAACAACCTTACATGGCAAGTAGCACAAGGGGGAAAGCAGGACCAAAAGACATTTGGTGAAAGGGCAAACTTTAAAAAAATCCTCCTGGAAGAAAAGCTCCTTGCCAAAAGACCAATTAGGAAAATGATGGAAGTTTTTGGCTACTCCTTGCCAAAAGACCACTTAGGGAAAGGATGGAATTTTCTAGTTTGGACGACAAGACCCCGAACTTTGACAATGGATGGATTGAGGCCCCGAAAAGAAACTGAGATCAATGTTTAAAGTATCTGCACTTATCGGTTTGTATCGGTCAATAAGTATTGGTATTATAGGTTTGGGATACAATACAAGCCGATACGTCTCTAGAAATTTATTATTTCTTATCGTTTCCCATGCCTCTCTATGTATCAGCCAATAGATGTAAAACTATACGAAATGGTAATATACGAACCGATACTATTGATACGAACTACCTCAAAAGGGGGGGAAATGGGTTTTTTCATGTCTCGTAATGAGTTGCATAAGTGGAAAGAAAGGGGTGCAGTATTGATATGTTGGCCTTTCTTCTTGGAGCAAAGAACTAATTTAATGAAATAGATTGTGAAGGAGTTTATGGAAGGGAAGAAGTCTAAGACCTTGCGATTGAAGCCATGGAGTGGAAAAGAAAAACTCATGAAACTACTAAACATCATATGCCTTGTGGGTGTTCGTGTATCAACTTTATCAAAGATTGATTCCAAAAGTTCTTCAAACTAGGACAAATCGACTTGGATAAATTGGATTTGTTTTGGATGTGGATAATTTCAATACAGACTCTAAACCGTTAAACTTTAGTTTTGCAGCCTTCTAGGACTTTAACACCCAAAAGAAAAAAGAGGGTTTCATTGAGATCAGTACACCAAAAATTTCAAACAAATGTAAAAATTAACCTCTGAAATTCTGAATTGATTTCACTAATGGGCCCAAACCCAGAAATTCCTTGATAAATGAAGCCTCCCACCCACCTTTAATATTAAGGCATATATATCCTTCTTCTGTATAAGGTATATTTTGTTAATTATAGAGTTAATTCACAGTACAAATTTCCTTCATGAATAAAATTCAATCTTAAGAGGTGTCATGTTTGGTGGTTATGAAGTACACATGTTTAAGCAGGTGTATAATATACGTGTTTTGATCATTTCTATTCAATTTTCTACCTATCGACATGTATTTACAATAAGATGCAATACGATACAATCCGAAATGTCTCTTAAAATCACTCAACCGATATACAATACTGTAAACCTCGACTGAGATAGAAAATGGCATATGGTAAAGCTTGATGTGCATGATTAGGATTGGCAACGATTGCATCATGAAAAGTTCCTCTATGATGGTGAAAAAATGACCAAAGCTAAGAAGTGAATGATGCGTAACAAGAAAAGGGTTACACATTTCAAGCTGAACAAGGAAAAAATGGTCATAGTCAACAATACAATGGGAGGCAAAAACCCATGACATGTGCTGAAGTAGCAAGGTCTCCCCCCCCCCCAACAGTGACCATTCAAGACCTCTAGAAGTCAAGAGGCCGAATGGTGATCTTGGGTAACAAACCTAAGGTCTCTTAGTCTAAGTCCAACAATACTCAACCTATGCATGACTCCAAAGCCGAGGCACGATGCGCAAGGATAATAGAGAACTTGAGGAGAATAGAGCATCACACATTGGGAATAAGCAGGATAATGTTTTCAGTATGGCTAACAGCAAAGCATTCAAGGATGGGGAATCCAAAGTTGGGGATACGGATTCAAGGTATAGACACAACAAGAATGAGCTAGCATCACCAGAAGGTTCACAAAGCCTAGGATTGTCCAACACTGAGTACAACAACAACTTCTATGAGTTCTTACAAGAGATTTTGGGACTCAAGGAAAGTGCTACAATCAATACAGTATACATCTTGCCCTCATATTTTCAGTCACAAATTGATTGGGAGGTAGAAATTAGCAATGTAGATGAAGAGTTCCAAGAGCCAACGATTTTGGGACCTTCACCCCTAAAGCAGTCAAAGGAAGAAAAGCAAATATTGGTAGTGGCCATTGTAAGTCAGGTGGTTGTGGCCTTTCCAACTCCCTCGAAGAAATGACTAGGCACCTACGACCTCTATACAATAAGGTTGGTTTAATGGGAAGCTTGTTGTATGGGTTCTTATTGACAATGGCATAATAGTTAACATCTTGCTAGCATGCATGCTCCCCAAGTTAGGTAAGAACTTAGAGGATCTAGTGCCAAGAAACGTGGAAGTTACAGACTTCCTAGGAAATTCTTCCACCCCTGGCGGTGTCCTTCCAGTAGATGTCAGCGATAGAGAGAGGAGAAGCATGACGGCCTTCTTTGTGATGACTGCCAATACGACCTACAACACTTTGCTAGGGAGAGATTGGATCCATGCCAACAAGTGTATTCCATCCACCTTGCATCAAAGACTAATCATGTGGATGGACGATGGGAAGGTTCAAGAGGGTAAGGCAAATTCGCATCATTTCCTCATGAATGCAAGCCACGTGGATGCACGTTTGTATGATAAGGATGTGGGACCAATTCTATTTGGGGATCTTGATCACTTTGGACAACCAACAACAATGGTGGCTGAGGCAACTATGCTAGCAGGTAGCAACACCTTTCCTCTAGTTGGACATTTAAATATGGGTGTGTCCAATGAAAATTCATAGGATGTTGAGTCATGAGACTGAATCGGTCAAGGGAAGCTCTAGAGAGTATCTTTAGAAGACTTTTCATTTCTCACATATAGAAGAAGTTGGCCCAAGCTACCATCTTACAGGTGGGAAAGACAAAGGACACACAAACCAAGATTTAGATAACGGATTTAGTGGCAGTGCTGCCCACGTTGGAAGATAGCCTAGCCAAAGTCCAAGACCCTTTGGTTGAGGTAAATCTAGGCACGCAAGACTAGTAAAAACTCATTTATGTCAGTGGACTTCTGGAAGAGACATTCAAAATAGACTCTTGTGTGTCCTAGAACAAAACAAGAACTGCTTCATGACCTGGGATTGCTCAGAGATGCACGGTCTCATCAGAAACATAGTCAAGCATCGCTTGCCCACTAAAGAGGGGTTCCGGCCTTACAAGCAACTATCACGACGAATATCTGTTAACATGATCTTGAAAGTCAAAGACGAAATTAAACATCTACAGATCTACTAGATGTTGGCTCCATCCAAATGTCACGGTAGGTGGGATGGTTATCCAATATTGTGTCTATCATAAAGAAGAATGGAAGTTCCATGTATGCATTGAGAGGAAAAGTTAGGTGCACTATGCACCCTGGTGCAAGGATCTAGATGCCCTTAGAGATGGGTCTCAAACTTCTATTAAAGGTACATGGAGATCTGTCCCACCTGTACCCATGTGAGTAACCGAACTGGACTTCATATTAGAGAGGATTTTGAGAAGAAACCTACATTCACACTTGCTAGCTAGGAGCTGACAATCTTCTAGGGCTGCAATGGTTGTTAAGGAAGACTAGTTTTTAAGATACAAGTCGACCATGTTCAAGAACTGCTTTGCTGCAGAAAGGGACTTGCTGACTGAAACTCGAGTGTAATCTTGTAGAGTGAAGGATTCAGTAGATGATAGCACTGATGCACATTAGTCAAGATATAGGGTGGAGTCACAGGTTGTCTCAAGATTAACGGTAGTTGAATTGGCGACAAATGCATGAGATGTGAAGAAGAAAAGTATGAGAATTAGGAGGAGAGAAAAGATGTAGAGAGAAGACAAGAACTTTGAAGCCATGGCTGTCAGAATGGCTTATGGATTGATTGGAAGGATCTGAAATAAGGGGAAAATTTTTCATATCTTCTACTTGATAACATATTTTGAAATTTTAGTTAAATGGATCTTTTTTTTTTTTAAATGATTACTAATTCCTAAATTTTTAGATAATTTTTTTTCCGTCCAACTAATATTTTACCATGAACTATTCAAATTACCCTTAAGTCCTACACCATCTTGGCATGATTGTTGCCACTTACTCCGACGTGGATTGGGCCCGATGCCTCGATGATCGTCATTCTTTGACTAGCTATTGTGTATTTTTTAGTCATCATCTCATTGTGTATTTCTATGAAGTGTATTTCTTAGTCATCATCTTATTGTCTGGACTTCACGTACATGGACCATCTCTTGTCTGCAGTAACCCGTCAAGATACAGATAAGGTTCCGATCGTCTTACCCCCATAAGTACAAATACAACCAAGGACATGCAGCTGGATGCACCAATAAAGAGAACCTTCACTTCATTATCATCACTAATCATGTTAATGAAATATGCGTAAGCGATAATCATTTTGATACTCTGATTCAATCAATGTTTGGAACATGGGTTGATGATTCAATAGTCAATTGATAAAAACCAATTGCTCAAATGTTCATCTGTATCATAATTTAGATTTTGTACACTTACAAAATTTAGATTAGCTAAACCATTTAAAGTAGCCTATGTAGGAAATTGCAATTGAACAGTGCAACAAAATTTACACCCATAACGGCAGCTCAATACAGCATCTTTGATGCAAGCTCTCTGAGAACAAGTCATACAGGTAAAAGAGAAGCAGTATAAGATCCATCACTATACTTGAGGCCACGTAACATGCCAGAGTGCAAACGAGGATCAATCACTGCTTCTGGGACACTGAAGGCATCGGTGCATTCTAGCAGGCCTTGACCTTCTGTTTGAGGATCTGATTTGCAGGAAACAGATTCAAGAGCAACATTTAAGCCAATTGAGAGAGGTTCAGTTGTAAAGCTGCACATTCACAAGAAGCAATATATAAGCCTCTGCAATTAAAGCAGGTGAGACACCAATATGAATGCATAGAGAAGCTTATCAGATTAAATTACATGTGGAGCCAACTGGAAAATTACATGTCAAAGCACCTCTCATCACACAATCCAACATACACGCAGCCATAAATATCATAGTTTCTGGCTATTAAAGTATGAACCCACTGGATTTCTGTAGTCTGGAAGCGATGAGGACTATGCATGCTTTCCAGTGATTATCCTAGAAAGAATTCAAACCTCCTTTCGCATAAATCTTTAAGGAATTTTCGTCCTTGTCGTATGACTACATACCAACTGAAGGAACTACCCAATTTCCAAATATTTATCTATCAAATCCTACAATACTAGTAGTTAAAGAATCTATGTACCTTGCCTCAAATCGTCTTCCTTCAGAACCCATAGCCGCACATACTCCACTGATAACCCATGGGGGAATGAATGAGTCTTTGATTTCAATACTATAGCAGATTCCAGCTGATGAATCTTGAGAGGATTTACCACCATCAGTATGGGAAGCTCTTTCAGGGAAAGTGACAGTATCAGCTCTCTTCGTCTCCCAGCATTTCACCTACAAGAAAATGGTAATGATAGGCTATCCAAGCAAGGATATATCAACGGAAATAAGAAGTAAAGAGTTCCCCATTCATAAATTTACAATTTGAACTATACTAAATCTCTAGCTAATTGCTCGGTCAGTGGCACAACTTCATGAACTAGGGGCACTTACAACTTTTTTCGCATGTGAATAAATAATTCATTACCAAAGAAGGGAAAAAAGGGGGGGGGGGGGCTCTTAAGGAGGGGAATCTACACCCAGAAAGCAAAGCTAGATCACCATGATGGATTGACCTGCGAATTGGGTAAAAGTTCCAACAGAGAACAGTAAACCTGTCCCTTCGGGTATCAAAACAGAAGAAAACAGAATTTGTCCCTAAAAACAAAAGTATGGTGTCCAAAATCTGCTACAAGGATCTAGAGGTGAGAAACTATTTAACGATATTTCAGTTCATCCAAATCAGATCAGAACTTTAAAATTAAATATACGTTAAGAAGGGAAGAAAAGAAATCAATGTTTTGTTCAGCCTGCAGCAATTTCTAACAAAAGTTTGTACTGCCATTTGCACAGCACTTTATTTGAAGGAACAAACAGGACAAAGGTAGAGTATCCATTGAGATTGAGTGTAAAAGAATGCCTAGACTATATATTGCCCTTTTGTATATTTCTGAAGCCTTGCAGTTTCTTGTTCTTATGATCTTTAAATCAGTTCCAACCTAGTAACACAACATTTCAGATGAATTAATAAGATCAATGAATAAACTTTTTCCGTTTATGGGTAAAAATAGATTAAATGATTCATCAAGGTTGGTCCAATACTTGCAACATCATTCAAACAACCAAGTAGGAACCCAAAAAATTGCGCAACTTTCGGCATACTGGAGGCTTCTACTTTTAGGGGGAAAAAAGGAAGAGGAAAACCAGTTCATCACTTTACTTTAGCCACATAAAAACATACTAACCTCTGGAGCACAAAGTGATGCATTTTGGAATGACACTGGTCCATACAGCTGGGGTACATCAATTCCAGTCAAAGAACTGACAGTAGACCTGATAACAGCCACAGGTTCAGTAGAGTGATATCAACTGGGCATATCAAAGGCATACACATCATGCTTGGATAAATGGCATTTTCTCTAGTCAATTATTGACAGTGGAACCAATAACTGAGGTCCATGTTGCTTTTATCAACTCTCATTACCTATAATTTAGAAGAAAGTCATATAGTTGATGTACATTCTCATTTCCCCTGAAAGCCAAAAGAGACTGAGGACTATTATCTACATCAGACACAGAAACCGAGCGACGTATCTGCATCAAATGATTGGAGAAAAAGTTAATGAATAGAGAAAATCATTAGAACGATTGGATGAATAATTCCCAATACATCCATCATTCAGATGAACAAACAAGCAAGGAGCAAGGAATTCCAAAATCAGGTTTGGAGCTTGACCCTGGCTATCCCAGAAATATGGCATGCATCTAAAGGTAGCAGAAAAATTGCGACGATGGAGAACCCAAAAGGGTTATTCTATGCGAAAATATTGGTAAAATCTTACTGAAACACCTTTATGCTTATCTTCCCACACCCCTCACCCCACCAACCCCCCCCCCCCAAATTCCCAATCTCAATGCACATTTGACCATGAACAGTTCCATGATTAGAATGAGCAAAATGGACAACCACTAGATGACAGGGCCTCCTAGTGGGAACAAGGATGACGGATACCAGGAAAATCTGGATACCCCACATATACAGGCATACAGCAGTCATGCGGGGAGGTTGGAACCATCCAGTAACACTGTCTTCGCATTATAAAATGTCAAATGAACTACATCGACATCTCATGCAACTCCCCTAGAGCCAATCAGAAACTTATGTAAGATTCAAGAGAAGAGTTAAACCTGGCCCAAGCTGTGTTTCCCAATCTCAGAAAGCTCAACTAGGTCTTCGGCATCAACTTGTTCCATTTCAGAATGCCACAGAGGCATGGTAAAACAAACATCCTGTTTTCATAATTAACATAAGAAAAGCGTCATTACAAAAAGGTGTAGAAAGAGAATAGAGCTACCAGACGTGATGCAGTAGAACAGAATATATCATCTTTAAGAAAGAAAAAGATTAATACTTGCAACAGTGTAAAGCAAGCCTATAATTATGGGAACTGCATGCACAAGAAATATTTAATCAACCCAATTCATATTTTTTTGAATTTTTTACTACTACAGAAACCTGTCTAAACATAAAAGAAGTAAGTCATTCAATAAATAAAACATGAGGATACTTGCCACATCATATCAAATGAATCAAGCCATAAGGAACATGGTGGGAGATCTCGCGAGATATCTCGTTTTTTCACCTTGGCGAGACGAGATGGAGGTCGAGATCTACGAGTTGGGATATCTCGCTCGAGATCTCGCCATATCTCGCCCTGGATCTTGCTGGAACTCTCAATTTTTGCCCATTTTTTTGTGGATTTTGGCTGAATTTTCACTTGCAACTACTCTTAGCACATCTACAACAAGGAAGATCAATCATTCTCTACTTGTCTTATGAATTTATGATTTAATGACTTATATAGAACTTCTAATGGTTGTATAATTAATTTTATTCTTGAAAATTGAGATTGTGATACTCATATGGATGGAATTTTGATAACATTTAAGTTAATTGATGCATTTGATATACTTGCTTTTCATTTATATGCTTTAAAGGTTCTATATTACATGTTGTTTAACATTGCATTCCCTAATCCTACTACATTTCGGTTTCACACAATGGGTAGACTTAGAAATCATACAGAGGGTTGTTTCGACAAATCCAAGGCCACCAACGTGTTCAAAAGGCCTTAAATAAGCTAAATACCAAGTTTCAACCCAATTGGGACCCTAAAACCCACCGAGATGGGCCACCGAGTTGACGCCAAAAAATTGTATATCTCGACCGAGATCTCACCGAGATGGTCGAGATCTCTCTTTTTCAAGGTGGCGAGATCTCTCTCGAAAGCGAGATCTTCTACCATGATAAGGAACATACTAGAAACTATTCATATATTATTATGATAGCAACCAATCTAAGAACCTAATCAAAGAACCTAACAAATCTACCTTCAATAATAAAGTAAATCTCCTACTATTATTGCCTTATAACACCAATAATGCCCAATTGTTTGAAATGCTACATCACCCATCCAGGCACAACTAGGTATGCGGGCAATTGATTTCATGGTAAATGCTTAGATAGATACAGACCAAGCCCTAACTGCTTTTACAATTTGAAGGTGTAGATATCAACATGATTGACAAAAACCACATCCTAGATGACAAGGATCCAGTTAGAGCCTCCATGGAGGACAATGATTATGGTATTGGTAATGGATCAATCGACTGAAGACCGCAAAATGAATGTACCTAATTCAATAGTCCAAAATTTCATTAGACAGATGGATGAAGATGAAACACAACCACCATCAAAAACACAAGTGCTAGACCTAAATGACATAGCACTGATGATGATGCTAGGAGGATGTGGTCTAGTGCTCAACATAGAGGAACCAAAGTGAACAGTGATAATTATAATGGACATTAATGGTGGTCACAATGATGATGACAGCAATGGTGGTGGTGGTGGTGGTGGTGGTGGTGGTGGTGCTACTGCTGGCTTTAATCTTATGTGGGGTATCAATTCACATGTAGGAAAGATAAGTTCATAAAGGCCAAAATGAGGACCATGATGCAGCTCAAAGCCACAGGCTTACATTCGTAATGAAAATGCAGCCTCTAACCACATGACAAGAATTTGTTTATTCAATGCATGAATTCAATGAACTTGAGTTCAGACCAATTGGTGTTTCTTCAGGTCATGGAGAGGATGCTGCTTCCTCCCATGGACATGGAGCTTCTATGAGGTACAAAAGTTACGGATATGGCAAGGCACAACAACCACAATTGAGTATTGCACTGATGGCCAATCCGGAGCAGTAAATGCAATTCTACCATGAGTGGAAGTCACATTACTATCACAATTTGACTGGGATCAGTATTGCAGGCTTGTTCAGTTTGTTCGTATCGTCTTACTTACTCCTTTACCTAGAAACACTTCCACCTCAGGAACTGAACTAGCATGACACACTACAGAATCAGACTACCGGTATAAAAAACCCTCATATATAATACATAATCAGGTGAATCCAATTATCTCATTGTACTCAGCCATCCTGTTAGTTTTATATACATGATATACTTTGTAAGTTGCTTATTTATATTGCTGTATGCTTTAAAAGAATATTTTACATGTGTCCTTAGCATTTTAGTGTATCTTCCACCGCATTAATATGAAACAATGTGTCTCCCAAAATCAGCCCTTCGATATGATACCTTATACCGATATCCAAAACCTTGTTATGGTCAATATAGCGGAAAAAGCACATGCAAAAGAAACATCCAACAAATACTACTTAAAACAGAACATAACCAGCTGCAATTAAAGTACAAGTACCAGATATGATGCTCTAAAGAAAGAGAAAGCATTATCTTACATGCTCTCTCAGTAATGACCGCAAGCCTGTTGTTGACTGGGAGACAAAAGCATTGCACAAGCGAGTTTTCTTTTGCAAACACTTCCCACCAATGAACACCACAATAAACTGTGAAGTACAAACTAGACAATTGACAAGGAAAACCAAATATGAGTGTTGCAGATAGTATATACAAATCATACAAGAATAAATGCAAGGAAAATTTTACAAATCCATGCTGCAGACCTAACCCCATTTGTTCCCTCATCCATTACAACCAGCAATTCAACAGAATATTTATTCATGCCATACAGTAGATTAATACCATACAGCACAAGAGCAACAATGTCATTATCTAATTGCAGACCCCTGAACCACCTTATGGTCCATTATTACTAACTGCATGACAAGGAATGGCCTATAACACCCTGAAAAAAGGTATAATATGTGAAGACACAGTTTTTGTGGGTCCAGAAATTAGACAGGAAAAACTATCATTAAGGCAGGAAGTTTCATAAACACATCAAATCAGCTTATCCTAATCAATACATAATACCTTGTTGCATAGGAAGCTGCATAGGGTTTTCAATTTGGTATTGTATCTGAGATAGGAGGGTTCTACTCTTTATCCTTATGCTGCACAGTTGCCCCAGCACCAAAAATTCAGTACCAGACAACAGTATAGCACAATTAAGAGAATCAATTTTTCCACACACCCCCCCCCCCCCCCCCCCAAAAAAAAAAAAAAAAAAGAAAACTAATCCCAGCCATCTTTTTTCTTTTTTTACCTTTATAAGAAGGCCTTAACTACTTCAACTAACAAGGCATCCTTTTTTTACAATGAAGAAACATTTTTCTGCTCAAAGCTCTGAACTTGATAGCCATAGTTCCAGGACCTTTAAACATACAGCTCTCTTGTCAGTTTCACCCTTCCTAGGTTAATGCCATTCCAATTAGTAATTACAATACATAAAGACCAAAACCCAAAGGTCACACATTGTTTTCCAAAAGTGTTTGTTATTTTAAGAGACTTCCTGACTAGAGATACAGGTCCTTATCTGTTTCTTCCTTATATCAATAAATTAAGAGAAATTCAAGCAACCAACAACAAATAAATGCAGCAGTAGTTTCCTAACTTGAGACACAAGTTTCCAGTCTTAACAATGGATTACAACCCAAATAGAAGCAGCAGTAACTGCGGCACACCATAAGCAACCATCCTAAAAATCATCAAGAGAGAGAGAGAGAGAGAAGGAGAAAAAAGGGGAAAATTCTGAGATCTACTGATTTTTAAAAAAAAAAATTACTAAATAAGATGTTCTTTATAAAAATTGGATTCTAATTTTGAAAGAATTACCAAATCTTTTATCCTTATTTTTTCCACCCAACCAATATTCCATTATGAACTACCCAAATTGCAGTCACAATAAAGTCATTTATATATATTTTAATTTAGTTAGTATTCTTTTTACCATTTTAGACAACTTCCTTTTTTCCTAATGTCCAAATTCAATTCCTGAAAAATAGTTACAATATCTCACGTTTAAGATTTTTTTAGTAACATACTTGTAAGGGTTAGTTACTAGCATTCAAAATTAATTTTTTAATAATAAACTCTTAAATAATCGTCTTTAATAATTTATCACTAACTCCTCTCTTTTTCTTTCTTTCTTTCTTTCTTTTTTGTTTGTTTGTTTGTTTTGGGGGAGGGGGGAGGTAATTCTCACAACTCTAAAAAAAAAAAAAAAATTGGGAGCTTCATATTAGGTGGGGATTCCTCTAGTTTCATTTTTTATTTAAAATAACAAAGAATATATGGTTTCCATCGATATAATATGATGTTGACAACAAAATATAATTTGATGTAATTGTTAATCAAATGAAAAATTAGGAAAATAGAAACATTAAAGATATTTAATTATTTTTCAGGAATTGAATTATAAAAATTAGGAAAAAAGAAAGTTGTCTAAAACAGTACAAAATACTAACTAAATTAAAATATATGTAAAAGACTTTAAGATGAGGGCAATTTGGGTAATTCATAGTAGAATATTGGTTGGGCGGGAAAAATTAGGACACAATTTGGGATTTGGTAATTCTTTTCAAAATTAGAACTCATTTGAATAAAACTTTTTTTTTTAAACATCTTATTAGGTAAAAAAATTTAAATCAGTAGATCTTGGAAATTTTCCCAAGAAAAAGGGTTCAGTGACTATTTAATGGTGTCGTGGTACCATGTGACAACAGATAATACAGTAATCCAGTGCCTTCATAGGAAGAAAAAGAAAGAAAAGAGAGGAGAGAAATGAACAAAAACAAATTAATTTATAGGGATAATTATTGTTTCCCCCCTGTATTATAGCTTTATTACTAAAAGAACCCTACTCTTTATGATATTACCGTTGCCCCCTTCATTTCTAACAATGTTAGACGACCGTTAAGGTTGAATGTTTAATGTCTTTTTTGACATTTTATAATTAAGAAGGCCAGAAGGCTAAAGATAATATTATCCTCATTTAGAAAAAAAAAATCATAAAACTCATAAAAATAATTCTACAATTGTATTTTTTTTATTTTGGAATAAAAAAATTAAAAAATAAAAACACCCTACTGTTAGTAGGAACTTCCTAAAATTGTTAATGTCAAATTAGATAATATATAAATAACAATCTATTAAAAGTACAAAATTCTTAAAATTGATAACATTAGGGATAATTACTGTTGCCCCCTTGTACTCTGATTTTATTACTACTTTATCCCCTTTACTTTTTAAAATTGCTAATCCAATCTTTAACTTTGTCTAAAATTACTAATGCCCCCTTCCGTTAAGTTCAATTAGTTTACTGATGATGTGGCATCTATATATTTTTTCAAAAACCCAAAAATAACCCTACAATTATCTCTTTACTTATTTGCTGTTTGCAAGTTATAATACTATCCTTAATTAACTATGGAAAAAATTAACTTTAAATTAATTTTTCTTTTCTAAAAAGAAACTACCGATTAAAGAAAAGACTTGATTTTTCTTCTCTAAAAAGAAATCGCCGAATAAAGGAAATATGTGATTAAATAAAACTTAAAATAGAAACTAAAATATTAGGAAATATCAAATGTAATTCAAAGTTGAAAATTTAAAATCTCCTAATATATGCTAACCATTGTACAAAGTGTGTGGTCCCACCAAAGCCAAAATTTATTATAAAATATAAGATTTTAAAGATATAATTGACATTCAATATAGTTTCTAAAAATGAGGGTAATGTTATATTTTTTAACTTCTTAATTTTAATGAAGGGCAAAATAGACATTACATATTTGATGTTAACAACCACTTAACACCGTTAGAAGTGAGGGGAGCAACAGTAATTTCATAAAGAAAAAGAGGTTTGATTAGTAATAAAACTAAAGTACAAGGGGGCAATAGTAATTATCCCATAATATTAAAGTGGAAAGTAAATAACAAAATTAAAAATAACACCAAAAATTAGGACTTACTATTTTTTTATAACCAAATTAAAAAGTACATACACAAATTTGAAATGAGTTTCCTTTTATTTTCTCTCTTTCTTTTGACTAGAAAAAATATTGTTTAATTAGGTTTAAGTTTCCTTAATTATGGAGGATAGTAATGTAATTTCATATAAAGTGTAGATAAGTAATATAAAACCGTAGGGTTAAGTTGGGTTTTTTAAATAAATAAAATATGTCATATCATCATTTAACTAAAGGAGTTTAACGGTAGGGGCAATAGAAATTACAAACAATGTTGAAGGTTGAATTAGTAATTTCAAAAAGTCTAGGGGATAAAGTAGTAATTAAGCTATAGTATAGGGGGGCAATAGTAATTATCCATATTTTATAACATAATAAATATCAAAAACTACAAGTATCCCATAGGCATATGAGTAAATAAATTATTACTCATAAACCTTAGTAAACATTGTTACAAAAGCTCATGGCAATTAATTAGCAATAATATTAACCCAAATAATGAGCTAACGCAATTCATAGAAAGACTTACATGCTTTAGAAAATACATTATATCCAGAAATCAAATATGAACTGAGAAAGCATGTGATCTAATATAAGCATGGAATAGATTATCATAATCAGTTGACATAAATGGTCCACTACTTTAATTGTTTTGTTTAAAAAAAATGCCAAGCATTAAGTAACGACAAGTACCGTAGAAAATATCACAAACATTCTTTCTGAGCATGTAATAAAGGTTCTGAAATGAAACCTCCCAAGCGAGCTGCCTTTTTAATAAGAAATCAGTATCTGCTTAAAAAGAAAGCGAGTCAGTAACATAATGTGTAACTGACTAGGAAAAATACATAATTCTGCACTATTATTGAGCAAGATATAAAACAAACCTCCCTGTGCAGCAGCCAAGGTCAATGCTGATATGACAGAAGGTGGCAGAGAAGACTGAGGATATACCCATGAACATAAGGCTTTTGCATACATGGCATCAAATGTGGAACTACAGCCTAACAGGTGAGAAACATTTTCAGCCCTGGAACCACGCACTTGTAAAGTGAATTGGGCCATAGTGCTGGGGGTACAACTCACAGCTAACCTATGACACCTAGAAATTGCAAATAATAAGTGATTAATTGTCTAATCCTATCAAAAAACCACATAACTAAAAAGAAAATAGAATTCAAACATTGAATCACAGCAGCTAACATAAAATACACCCAGGTTATGTGAAGGCCCAACTGCCATCATTACCGTTAAATAGTTATCACAATTCACAAGGCCATCAAAAGGGGATTTGGACGGAAAAAGAAATCTCCTAACCAATGACTTCATGGAGCTGCATTTCATCTACTGTTTTTCAAAAAAAAAAAAAAAAAAACAACAACAATTCTAATAAAATTTGGTTTTCTTGCAACAATGCTTCATGGAGCTGTAACTATATCCGTTAGTTCTTCTAGTTTCCTCTTTCTCTTCTTTGTTCCATTTCTCTTTTTTTCTTTCTTCTGCTCTACCTTCATCTGTCGCTACCTTCTGCAAGTGGTGACCAGTGCCAAAGCTGCTGCAATTTTTCCTTTTATGATTCAGATTTCTTTTTCCTTTTTTTTGTTTGTTTTCTTTTTTTTTTCTTTTCTTCTTATTAAGTACTCTAACCCAACTCAAACACTCAACTTAGCTACTAATCCCTTGCACTAATGGGAACAACAAGTACATGAACCAAGAGAAATAATAAGAGAGGTTCAGTTTTGTGGCAAAAGCTAATGGGAATGGTCACAAAGTATATACTTGATAGCTAAGGGTATCCATAACATAGAAGAAAATTCGATCGAAATTGTCAAAATTTCGGTGGCAATGTTTGCGTTTTTCAAAAACAAAACAAAATTCCAATTATTTCGGAAAAATGTCAAATTTCGATGGAAATTTTGGAAATTTTGACCATTTCAGAGGTTTTGACCGAAATTTCAACCATTTCAATGTTCCAACTTGTTTTTCCTTAGTTTTTGTTGATTTCTATCCTATTTTCACCTAATTTCCACTACTCATTTGCCTTCAAACACCTCTTTTGCTCATTTTTGCCTCCAAACACCTCCTAAGCCACAATAGCTACAAAGGAAACTCCGGCAACAATAGAATGTGAAGCATGAGCCATACCCAACAGTTCCAAACTTCCCCTTTTTCATTTTTGTTCTGTTCATGCCTTAAATGATCTTGTATTGCCTTGAAATTAATATATGTTTAGCCTAGGACTATGATCTATGATTGTGTTTTGTTAAACTTATCTTTTTATTATTTGCTACCATTTTTTCATTTTCTGATTTTAATAATTATTTTCTAAAAGTATGTATTTTTTTTATGTATATATGATATATAGGCTTCAAATTAATATATGTGAGACATCATCACTTGATCTAATCGGTCATGTTATTTTGTTGACTTGTTGTATATTTTAACCATTCTACCAAACAATTCATGTATGTTGATGATTCTATGCTTGTATGCAATACAGTTTGCACTTGTCGGAACCAGTCATTTGTTAGTATACTTGAATGATAAATTTTCACTGGTTTTTTTTGGCAAAATACTCATTCCATTGTGTTTATTATGCTTGAAATGGGTAGTATGCAAGAATCCAAATCATTTTGAGTCCATATGAGGCCCGAAATTGAAGTTTCAATTTCCAGGAAAAAAAAGTGACCACTTTCGATAGAAATTTCGACCGAAACATCCAAATTTCGGCCTTTTGCAAGGTCGAAATTCCTATTTCGGTCGAATTTTCTTCCTTGATCCATAGTAACACTTCTATTTATGAGGTATCTTCCTATCCCAAATTGACTTTTTGTTATTTTGTTTATTAGAACAACATCGTCTTGAATGTCTTTAGTTAATTCATTTATTATAAGTGCAAATAAATATGGGCTTAAAGCTAATTTGACGTATCCTAACTATATTTGGGAATTCACCACCTCCCCTACCGTTCTTACGATTATCACTGAACCATCACACATATCCTTAACTATGTTGACATATTTACTTACAACATTTCTTTTCTCTAATACTTACCAAATTAACACTCTAGGAACTCTAGCATAAGCTTTTTTCTAGGTTAATAAAGACCAATATATATATATATATATATATATATATATATATATATATATATATATATATATTTTCATACAATCTCTATACCTTTCCATAAGTCCCCTAATAAGGTAAATACCTTACATTGTAGATCTTTCAAATTGGTTCTCCGTAATTGTGGTTACTTGTATCAAACGGGTTTCAATTACTCTCTCCATAACTCCATAGTATGACTCATCATTTGGATGCCTCTATAGTTATTGCAGCTTTGGATATAACCTTTATTTTTGTTAATTGGAAACATGATGCTTCTCCTCCATTCATCGGGTGTTTTCCTCATGCTCATAATCTTATCAAACAGCTTGGTTAACCAAGCTAGCCCACCTTTTGTATTTTTGTTTCTAGGACAGATTTTTCTAGGCAAATAGAATGTGTACTGACACGTAATAAGTTACATTTCTAGGCCGGAAAAGAAACAAAATCATGTTCATCATGCATTACTATTTATGTATTTAGGACTTCTAAAAATTTTCAAAAAACCACTAGATACCCATACATTTGGTGAAAGTGGAAGTAGTGCAGGTGTTGTTGATATTGGTACTGGTGGCAGTGGTGGTGGTGGTGGTGGTGGTGGCAGTGGTTGCATTATAAGTGGTGGACATGGTGGCACCAAGGCAGTGTCGGACTGATGGTCTTGGTGTGAAGGTGGTGGTGGCGGTGATGGAGTTGCGATGGCAAAGAGTTGGTGGGGTTGTGGTGGTTATGGACCAATGGTAGTGGCAGCTACTACAATTGGAGGTAGTGGAGACGGAGGTAGTGGTGGTGGTTGAAAATGCATTGGAGTTGGTTTCTTATTGTGGAAATGAAATTAATGCTCTGCCTATCAAACTAACCATGCATCCATTAAAAAGTTATTCTCTTTTATGTTTTATTTCTAGGATAAATATGCTATGAATTGGATCTCCTTTTTCTATTTTCAATTTTCCAGCAACATTTCGTCCCAATTAATTTCCAAAACCAAAAAAATTAACCATATTAACAAAAAGATTCTTAATTTTTTTCTTCTAAGCAAGATACAAGTAAAAACAGAAGAATTATCATGCAGTAAACTATTATAGACATAAAAGAGTAGGCTATGTTTGTGCAACCAAAGGGCACTTCAACCATAGTTGTCAAGGCAATGCTCTGGCTCTTTTCTATGGCAAGGCAACCTAGCGTTGCCTTGGCACCTTGCTTGGTGTCACTTTGATTTTTGTTGTCACTCTATCGCCTCACCTCACTTTGTCGCCTTGACAACTATGACTCAAACCCTACAATGGTTAAACCAATAAAGGCTAAGGTTCTATTACAATTATAGCAGTCAAAGGTAAAATCATAAAAGGCACACATCTTTGTAGTGGGTAACAAGTGATGAGATGCTAGGAATGGACCTCATGCATAAGGAGCAAGGTTGACACCTATGGAGCTTGCCAAAATAAATTGTTATAGCTAGTAGTCTTTTCAACCTTTCAAGCAAAGAGAGCATTCTCAACCATGAAATATGAGAAACAGACTATACTAGAACTAGAAGTAATTCTTAAAGTTTGTGTTCAATACACTCACCGATTGACTGAGGAAGACGAGACCAACCGCATTGAAGTTTTCAATGTAAAATCAAGAGGTGCCTTCTGACCAGGAATGTGGAATTCAGAAACAAAAGTCCCAGATTGGATGGATGGAACGTCACCAAACTTTCTCTTAGAATCATCGGTTCGATGTGAAACAGCAGAGGTTTCACGAGAAACCAGTCCTTTAAATGCTTTATCCTACAAATAGCATTAAAATACCATTATCTTGCTGTACGCAGTGCACAATACAAGGCTCTCGCGTTAAGAAAGGCCTAGGGATTGATTCCAGAGAGGCTGTTTCCAAAACTTCAAACCGTAAACCAAGCATTCAACAAGTGGGCACTTGACTGAAACACAAAGGATGATCTTCTCAGAAAGCGCATACACACTACCCAGTCGCAAGGCTCCCACAACTCCAGTGGCTGGGGAGGTTCATAATGTACAAAGCCTCAGCCCCACTTTGGGGAAAGGCTGTTCCCAAAGAGACTCAAACCCACGAGTCACAATGGAGCAACCTTCCAAATTGCACCAAAGGTCCTCATACTAAAATGCTATAATCTAAGATTGAAATAGTAATTAATTGTTGACTGAAGTGAAGATATATATGTGTGTGTGTACGTTTTTTTTTTCTTTTTTTTTTTTTTTTTTTTGTGCGTGTGGGAGGGAGGGTGGAGAGGAGGGTAAAATACCATATCAACAGTAGCCATGCCTGATAAGCTTTCATTGCCAGAAGAGAGCTCTGCAACAGTGCGAAATGTGTTGTGTCTATACATTTCAGTTGTCTGATGGGCTTGAGTGCTGCTATCCTTGGCAGACACACCTGAACCTTCAAAACTGCTAGAGCTGTCATGGTTGATGAAGAAAAGAATCAGAAGTATAAACACCAGTCTAAAACTTATCACCACTTCAATCCTTTTGGATCACAAAAGAATACCATGTGAGTTGTGGTTTGCTAGAGGCAGCCACACTTGAAGGAAGCTTCTCCAAGCTGGTAGGCTTATCGCTTGAAAAGTTATCCTGCAGGCAGTGAGAAATACATATTTTCATTGACTCATTAATGATGGGACAATTCCAAACTGTGATAAAGGACCAGAAATGGAAAAACTGCAGTAAGATATTAGAAGAATAAGCAATACAAACATATGGGAGGGACCACAACTGACCTTAGGCTTTTCTTTTCCATAGGGAACTCTGAATCTGTCACTAGATTTTCTGACAGGAAATACATCATTAACACGTGTATCAATGTATCTTGGAATCTTTACAGAATCTGTTTTCCTGAGCCCACAAGCTGTTTTATCACTGTTCCTAAAAGCGCAGGTCAATAAAAAGTAAATTAACAACAAAAGCATGATAAAAGAGAAGGTTTACAGCTTACCTTTCATGCCCAAACAAAGGAACTGCAGATTCATCTACATGCTCTGAGGAATTTCTTCGATTCAACTGCTCACCCTGTTAGCGTATAAACACATGAAAGAACAATGAGGAAAGTCCCTTTGATGCATATTAGAAGTGAAACATGCTAAAACAACTCTCAGTTACAAAACAAAAACTTCCTCACTTCAACATTTTTTGTGCAAGAAAGAAACTGAGAAGAGTGACAAGAAAATTAACAGAAGAATGACCAGAAAATCCCTAATCTGATATCTGTTTAAATCAAAGCTTCTTGTAGATTTCAATCTAAAAAATTAGCACAGGAAAAACCAAAATTGTAGGAAAAAAAAATTTATATATATATATATAATTGACAACCTAGCAGTAGACTTCAGGACCCAACAAATTCACGCTAAACACAATTTTTTGACAGAGATGATAAAAAAAAAATTAACTGTCAAATAGATAAAACTCATCTGTTAATCACAAAATTCCTTCAGTAATTGCATTAGATTAGAATGGAAAATGGGCAGCTAGTGTGGAGACCGGAGGAGCCACCGACTGAGCTCCTAGACCAGATCCAGAAGAATGCAGACTCATATGTGTTTTACAGGGTGCAATTGGGTTCTTTTACCTGCTTGGGACAATGGTTAAGAGGGAATGACCTCCTAGTTTGGAGTTTCCACCCTCCTTGTGGGATTCTAGGGGGCTGCATGTAATTCTTCTCTTTCTAATACAAGCTTACTTATGAAAAAAATATGATCAAAACTTTAAATCAGTAGGCAAATTTTCAAATAGTAATTCACAGCTTCTACAATCAGGTCAACTGAAGCTGACAGGAATCCTTTGCAACTGCTAGTTCCCACCCCTCAGAAATATTACAAAAGCTGTACTTCCAGTTTGCAATATACCCATTAATATAAAGATATCCTGTTAGCAGTTATTTCAGCATACTGCCAGCATAGACGAGAAACTTTCAACTGAAAAACAACAGAGAAAATCTTGGGGCAAAACCATGATTATTTGAAATGAAGATTTAAATATATAACCAAAAATGCTTGTACACGGAGCATCAGTAATTGGGTGGCAAGTGTTCGCAAACATCACATAAGCATGCACCAATATATTAGCTTGATAATAAGAATGACAATTAACAGATTAGATGAGAAGAACCAGTGGTGGTAGCATAAAAGTAATTGCCAAGTACAATTTCAGGGTACAGTCCAACCATGACTACTACTTCTCTAAATCAAACTATTAAATGGACGAGCCATACTTGCAAGCTGCAGGAATGAACCAACTCCTGACCAGGTCACCAACAACCTCATCCACCCCCCTCCCCAAATTAAAGGGTAGAGCGGAGGGGAGAGAGAATCAAGAGCAAGAATTCCATCAAGAGATCAAATTGTCTACAGGTCCATCCTTCAAACAATAGGTAAGACAAGCCAAAGACCCGACACTCTCTAGAGAAAAATAAAGGCAGGAAAGAGAATATGGATTAGAAAATTACTCTTAATTCCAAGGGTGTCTTCCTTTTCATTGTGGTACCAGTTTGAAGCTTTGAAGCATCTCTTTCAAAAGATAGAGAATTAGATGACAAAGAACCAGGAACTGCAACCTTCGCCATACTTGTAATCTAAAACTGTATTCTACTTGTATGCACCATACTTGTAATCTAAAACTGCATTCTCCTTGTATGTTCAATCACTTTCCTGAAATCATTGGAAGCACAGTAATAATCCAATAAATTGGCGGTTCTACAAAAACCAGTAGTGACAAAACAGCTAGTTATTTATGGTACATCTGGGGAAAGATTTGATCCACATGAATGGTTCCATTTTGAAGAACCCGTCAAATTATTAATCAATTATGAATCATATCTGGAAGTGGTAAGTGGGGTTAAAACTCTACCCTGCTTAAAAAATATTAGCATCTATCATTTCTAACCATCTGAAACAAATTAAGCAACAAGTGAATTGAATTCGCTATGATGTTCACCTTCACTTTTTGTGAATTACCTTAAATTTCAAAATGAATACAAATCACCTTTGAGCCCCCTAACTAAACAAGTCCCCTCATTATTAATAAGGAATAGAAAGCAATTTTTCCTCAATTTCTCTTAGCTGTCCATTCCTCTTTCTAGTAGAAACCTTATAGTTAAATTATACTAATGCAACCCTTCAGTTCCCCTGCTTACTGAGTGGAGCCGAGCCTCATTCTCATCCAATGGTTAAGAGAGGAATGTAGGAATAACTCTTGCCACAGCGTAAAGAAGCCACCTTTTCAAAAATAATACCAAAAAGGAATGAATAAAGAATAAGCCAGTTGGGTACAAGCTAAGAAACATCAAAAGACTCGAACTAATAAGCTATAGAAGTATTGGAGGAAAATAAAAATGAAAGAGCAGAGACAGGGAGAAATTCAAAACAGCGTTAAGTAAACGTATGTATGTCAGAATGATTAAAACAATTCAGATTGAAAATCGACAGCTATGCACACAAACACGACAATGAAGAAAGTCTGATGTTCAAGTTCTATATTGATGTAAAAGTCACAAAAATGATGAATCCACAGTTACACATACTGGTCTTCAAGGAGAAAACAATGATGAACTTTTGGAATTGTAGGCTTAGACAGATTTTTTATTATCAGAATCATGTCCTGAAACCGTTTTCCCCTAATTTAGACCAAACACTGCCTGAAAAATTGAAGGCTTGCCGTTCACAATCCAGTCCTCACCTAGATGACATCTGAAGAACCCTAAAAAATTGATCCATATGTACAATGCAATAGACGGAGGGAGAGATAGGTGAAGGTTGCAGAGAGCGAGAGAAAGAGGGCGCAAAAGAACAAGATCGAGATCGGGATAGAGAGATATACGTTACCTAGAGTTGCAGCGATGTAGTCGCAGAGATCGATGGAAAGACCTTACGCATGGACGGAGGTTTCAGTCGTGAACGAGGGTTTTGCTTGAAAGAAAGAAATGTAATCTGGGTCTTGGTGCCAAATTATTTGAACGACAACATTTCCCTCCCATCTTTTTTCAGTCCCCAATTTAACGTTGGGTTTACCCCAAAAAAAAAAATTAACGTTGGGTTCGGCTCCTATTCGTGGAGGGCATCTCCTAGGGTGTGGCGTGAATAACCAGAATTTTACACGTGTTATATGCCAATCTAACGACTAGAGTGAAATATTCATTTTTCACCTAACTCAATTCCGTCCTATTCAGCCAATGATGGGTTAGTAAAGCGGTTAAAGGCCCAATCTCCCACGGGGAGGTCTTGGGTTCGCACTCATTCTGCGGCATTAATTATATAAAAGCTCCTTGAGGATGTAATCGTGGTGCGCGCAAGCTGGCGCAGATGAACCTCATATCCAAAACAAAAACAAAAAAATCCACCCTATTCCATGTGAAAGCCGAAGTTCAAACCCGACTGGAATTCCATCATTCCCCTTTCTTTCACATCTCCATCTATCTTCTTCTTCCTCATTGCAAAGACTGCCAGAAATTGAAGAAAACCATAATGCAGATTATAGCAAATCTGAAAATCGAAGTGCTCAATGTGAATTTGAAATAGAAACAACATCATCTTAAAGCAAGAATGGGTGGGTTGAACCTGAGGAAGTTCTAATGTAAATAGAGGGTGAGGCCACATTCAATTGAAAATCTCCCATAGATAAATTTCCTTAAATATCTATGAGACTAAAATGTTTACTCTTATTTACGAAGGGTTTATCGAGAAGGTCGACCAGCTGGATATAAATGGTGGAGTAGCCAGGTACACTGAAGATGATAGGTTCAAGAAGTTAAGACTTCACTGGTACCCTATAGCGTGCTTCATCAAGTCTAATGTAGATTCAAGTCTGAAAGACATCTACAAAGAAATGTCCTATTGTGTCTAATTTGTTCGCTACTGCTTAAGTCATCATTCTTTGTATTTGAAGTTTTAACAATTGTGGGGGATTGTTGAAAAATGTTTAAAACTTAGGTATATTATTTTAATTCAAATATATGTTTTATTGAATTGACAAGGTCAATTTGGATTAAACTCATCTATAGAATTAGAATCGGTCCAGAGCTTATTCTTGTATTATAAGCCCTTGCCCTTCTTCTTGCAACAGAGCATTCCATTCACAACCTTTATTTATGTCACTTTATATTATGATTTCTATAACGGGAACTGTAGTCCCACATCGGGCAAAAAAGAGCTAGTTACTTGGTTTATATATATATAGTACGAACTTATGTAATACAATCTTTGGGGTTAAGGATCGCACCCACGCAATACAATGTGAACCAATGTGCGACAAAAACCAAGCATGAACCATAGTGTGATCCAACCATGGTTATATTTTGGGGAGAGGTGGGTCGTGGGTCATAGGCCTTAATCCGAAAAGCTCATTGCTAAGTGAAAGTGTGAAGATGCTATTAGAGAGACTTTCTCTTAGGGAGGTAAATAGGTAGGAAGTTGAGATAAATAAGTACCCTCATAAAGAGAAGTGACATTAACCTTTCACCCACGACTTTTAGGGTTCTATATAAACTCACTTCGAGCTCATTTTTTACAATGAATTTTCTTCTCCTCCTCCTCCTCCTATCTCCTCCTATCTCCTCCTCTCTCCTTGTTGTATTTCTATTAAGCAACAAATGCAAAATTATTACACCTGAAGTAAACTTTATGGGGTGCAACCTTAAAGGTTTGGGCTAACTTATCTTGGGGGTGAAGATACATTTGGTATCCATGTTGCACAAATAGGGGTGTCTAAATACTTTAAAGAAAATATCTCTGGTACATTTTAGCTCTAACAAAATTTGTGATTACAACAACAATCTTACAAGTGTTTGTGCAGATTCGTCTAAAAATTCTCTAAACACTTTTTCCACTTTTGATGCCTCAACCATGAAAAATATCACCAATGGCAATAAAACCCAAGTTAACACTCACTATTAAAAAGAAAAATTAAAGAACTAAAGAAAAAATCCAGGTTAGAAGACAAAACTATAAGCACCGACTTTCAATAGACTGATAATTTTATTTTATGCATAATATTTTGAGTAATTAATTGGATATGTTTTCAAGAAGTCATGAAGAGTTAGTCGTCATTACACAACTGATGGTTTAAACCAAGATTCGGCCCCGACCATGCTATGGCCGTTGCTAACTGGGATCTGTGACTCGACTGTGGTTGAGCCGTATTCGACCGTAGTCGAAGATTGAACTGAAAGTAGACCCGGTTTGGTACAAATTTTCCTGATCGTGGTTCAACTGGGTTCAGTAATATTTTATCCATATCAACCATTAAAGAAAATACATTTCCAAGGAAACCCACATAGAGAAAGAGGCGATGGATAGAGAATTTTGTTTGAGGAAGCTGTGAAATCCCCCGGATTTCTACCCCTTTACCACGTGGTTTTAAGACCGAGAACCTGGGCCTCGAGTCGGTGACAACTAAGGGCCCTTCAATTCGAGCCTGAAGGATTGGAAATGGAACCAATATTGGTGGATGACCCTTGTGGTGACTCAACAACTCTCCTAGAGTTTAAGTGAAGAGAGCAGATTAATCACGATGGTGTAAAAAAGGTGATTTTGGAATGTCTATAGATCAGCGATGGAGAATTCAATTGACGCGAATAATGTATCAAATTGAAGATCATCGAAAAACCTTTCCAACGAGCCAAAAGTGACCAAAATCGGAGTCCGTTTGGGGGTCCAACCATGGGCTGAAGGTTGGCCCGGTTGGGTGAACCAATCCCCCACCTAGTTTTCTGTTTAGGGGCAAAAACGAAATTTCGGGTTTTTAAGCCCTATTTTATGTTTTAACTCATTCGTGACCGCATTTCTTTATGCAATAATGAGTTTGTGGCTGCGGGAAGAGGAGAAACTAAGGAGAAGAGTGGTTTCCATCCTTTCAAAGGTGCTCTACGACTCGGATCATTGCGGGAACGTTGAAGGAAGTGAGAATTCTTAAACCTTTCTCTTTAATTATAGTTGGTGGGAGTTTTATCTTCTTAAATTTCGTGGAGATCTTGAAAGGGAAGGTTGTTAGGTATCTTGGATGCTTTTGTTTTCTTGTATTAATGTGTCCCTTTCTAGTATAAAAATTATTGGTGGAATCCTTTGCTTTGATTGATGCATTTTGATTCTTCGGGTCACCCATGGGTGATTTAGGAGAGCCAAATTTGGGGATTTTTTATCTAGGTCAAATTGGATCAAATTGAAGGTACCCGAAGGATCCTTTTGTTGCCAATTAGACATTCCCAGAGTTTCATTTCGATTAGACTTCAATTGATGGCGAAATAGAGGCCACTCACAAGTAAAGTTGAGAACTACCCTTTTGTAAACTAGTGGTAAGGATTCGGTTTTCGTGGAAGATTTTGGGATATCCTTTGAAACAAAAAAAAATTAACTCCTATTTTTATTTGTTAATCCTCTTGCATGAATAGGTTTATATATCTTTAGTCACCAACTTGTGGGAATGAATTACTGAACTTTGGAGAAAGGAATGAGGAATATACTTAACCTTATATTACATGTATAATTATGTTAGTTAATTTTCATTGTTGATGCCTTGCATTGCTTTAGCATTATCTTGTGGTTATGTATGTGGTTGTTGAAAAGTAAAGAAATAAATTTGCTTCTAATTGTTAATATTTATTAAATGGTGATATGAGAATGTATGAGATGGATGAGATTGAATGGATTGAGTTTTTCTTTTACTTAAATTGTTGATATGAAAATATATAGATGATATTGAATTAAATTTATCCTTTTAATTTTATGTTGCAAACTAGGGTTGTAGGTTCACCCATTGCCCATTGCCCTAGTGACATTACGTGTTTGCCTAGATTGTGATTGGGGAATGGGGAATGCCCTTTTGGCGTTTCTGTCGTTGGACACCAGTAGATGTGGTATGTGACGCATTCCTATGGTGCCCTTGGCGCTTTCCCTGATTACTGATTGACATACCTAGGACATATCTAGAAGTGTTGGTTTATGTGATCTCATGAGTACTACTACTCTTTCAACAGGGGTATTGAAGCTGGTTAACCCGTGATGTTAGTGGGTGGGTCATGTGTGTCAAGTAGGCCCACTATCATCATAGAGAGATAGGGTTGCATATAATATATAATGGCTCATGGACGCTTAAGACTGGTAACCAACCCGTGAGAGGAAATGGAGAGCATCATGTCCATTATATGTGATGATTAATGGGTTAAGGAATGAGGTCCGACAGATGCCTTCGGTTGAGGATTCCATTCATAGGTGGGAAAGTATCAAACCAATAGGGTATTAGGTATGAGGGGAGATATTGGATACTGAACCGAGTTGGTTGGTGTCCATAGGGGAGGTATCTATTCCACATGTAGTACGAGACCATATGACTTTACATTGGGCCTAGGATTGTTCTTGACACGCGCCAGATCTTATACCAATAGTGATGTGAAAGAGTGGTGACCTAATCCCCAACCAAGGCTTGACAGGACTTTACCCAACAATTGCGGAGAACCCAACAGACGTGCTTGAGTGCCGTGAGGGAAGTGTGATGAGATCACCCAAAGAAGACTGATGTATGACTTAATGATAGAGTTAGGAGCATAATATCATAATCATTCATATATCATATTATTATCATTATTTACATTATCAATATTCATGTTATATGTGCGGTGTGGAATCTTGTTAATAAATGCATGATATGATGTTGAGTTGACCTCACTGAGTTTTGTTGAACTCATTCCTTTTATATGTCTTTTTCTATTAGAATATACTGCAGCTTATGATGACTCTTTCGAAATGGAGGATTCATTGCCGACATATATTCTTGAAAGAGTGACCGAAGAAGAAGTGGATGCACATGGAGCTTAATGTCAGTGTGGATTCCATTAAAGAATTAGTCTAGTTTATTTTTCGCTGAGAAGAAAACCATCCTTTTTTCTTTTCAAAACACTGATGTTATACATTTTTATTTGAAGTAATGGATAATTGTAACCTTTATTTCGGTTTTGATAATATATTACTTGAACTTGATTTATTCTTGTCCATTTAATTATGCTATATTATGTTTTTGTATGGATTTGTCATTGAACTTAGATCTTGTGGTGTATCACCCCCACGGGCATTCGGGTAATGACCGGATCTGGTTGGATGGGGTGTGACAAAAGAAGCATGGAACACAGAGCTGAGTAGCCCTGCTTCTCCTAAGACGTTCATTCATCATGTGATGATAACTACAATCATTCTCAACCTCTGTGTTTCCATTCTTCACTGTTGGATATTTGGTTGATGCAGCAACGTAGTTGGTGGTGGTTAAACAACGGAGTCGTAGAGGGAGAGGCAGAGGAGAGAGAAAATATTAGAGAAATGATATGGTTAAGAGAGGAAGAATATTAACATAGGATTAGAATATGACATGTATTTATCATCTGATGACACACTAGATGAAACTAGAGTTTGTATTAATCATCTGATGGCACAGGAGCTAATAAAAATCCAATTTGAACTTGGGTTTTCACACAGAGCTTATTTGAGTTAGGATAAAAATGAATACTTCACTTTAGTCATTGCATTAGTCATATTCTGATGATTCACTGGGCACTCCGTGGGAGATCTTCTCTACGAAAAGAAGCCGAACCCTTTAACGTTCATTTTCCAATGTAAACAAATTGGACAGTCTCCTTCCCTTTTAACTTAGTGAAATGATACTTACAACCTTCTTAATCTTAATTGGATAAATTATACCCTTCTTACTAGCCAAAGGTGACGATTTCCCCCTTTTACCTCCGTTAAGTTGTATGTTTAGTATCAATTAATTTTTAAAATCCAAAATACCCTTTACTATCAAAATACCCTTAATTAATAGATGTAGAAGAAACAATTTCTCTGTTCACCTATTATATATTTGACAATCTCTTCTGTGGAGATCGTAAGTCCAATGATATTTTAGTTTTGAATCTTCATCTTTCCACACCTTCAAGCCCCTCAATCCCTAGGCCTATGGGGCCCTAGTCTTTGTGACTATTTAATAATGAAAAAAGAAAAAGAAAAAGAAAAAATAATGGCACAACCCCTTCACCATTGACGACTTGAACCTTAATGGAGATGTCCTTCTCAAGGATTTGAACTTTTGCATCTCTTCCTAAGCATTGGATGTCTTTCAATGTTGCGTGGAGACGCATATCCGCTCTATCCTCAAATCTTGAATATCGAGTGCTAATCAAGTTAGGGCGATGGAGGTTGAACTTAAGGAAATTGGATTTTGTTGTATGACGAGGACTAAGTTGGTGTGCCCAATTGGAACTACCACCAGCGACGAGGGTGGTATGAACAACAGAAGGAGCATTTGCAAAGTGGAGAAACAAATGGGGAGTAATTATCATTATACAATTAAGAGGGGTCTAAGTGTCATCTCATCAGTTTAGAGGGAAAATAACTATCATTTATCCTAAAAAAGATTGTTAATTTTTTTTTTTGTGTGGAGAATAAGTGATTCTTTATATACTGAGGATAGGATAATGGTATTACATAATATACTATTAAGTAAAATCAACCCACAACCTCTTCACTAAAAATAATTGATATTATCAATTTACCTATGACTTTTATCATTTATTCTTTTTGGAATAAAACAGCTTTTTTTGTTAATAAAACTTAAAAAATAATCGAAAGTACATTCAATGGGTGTATCTCCCTTGGTGAGACTTTTTTTTTGGAAAGGTAGCTTGTTACTATGGGGTGACCGCCCCGAGTGGATGTGAACCTAGGACCTCCCCGTGGGAGGGCGGGTCTTAATCGCTTGACTAACCCATCATTGGCATAGCGTTGGTGAGACTTGGGAAGGTGCCATGTGTTAAGAGATCTAATAGTGTAAAACAGGAATGCGAGGTATGGGTATAAATATAATTTTTTTTTTCTTTTTTACTTTACATTTTGGATTAATATTTTTTAAATTTATATTATAGACCAAAGCTAAAATCAATCAATTGAGAAAGTGCAATCAGTTCTGGCATCGCATATGAGTAAAAAAAGAACTGCCACTAACCCTGCTTTACATCTCCAACGAGAAATTAGAACTGCAATTAAGAAGAACAAGGTGCAGTGCCTCTGAGGTGTTTTTTTTCCAAAGGGTTTTATGATTCTTCACTAGACATGTTTTGTATAACACGTATGTGTTATCTTTATTATACATTTTTTTTTTTTTTTTTTTTTTCTTTCTCTTATCTCTTTTTTTTGCTAGGGTTTCGAGAACGGAAAGCACGCAATGGTGAAAAGTGCATTCCGCCATTGCGAGAGAGTGGAGCGATGTCCGCCCCACGGGTGAACTGCAATGTCAGGAACGAGGCTATGAATACCTTCCATATTTCGTGTATACAAGCTGAAGGCTTGTATCTCCGATTTTGTTCCGCCGTCCGATCCTCCCGGTGCAAGTGTTGTTTTGATTCGGTCGTCCCAAACTCACTCAAATTGACAACAAGCCCCCTCCTCATGGAGCCTTCTTGTTGGTTCTCCCTTCACTTCCAAAATCGCCTTGAACTCCATAGTTCGAGTGTTCTGTCTCGTGGAATAAGAAGAAGAACCTTCGGTATTTAAAGGAGAACGCGTGGCCCTGTCTATCAAAGTCGCCCGACTTACATGGCGCTTGAACAGGGGACTGTCGCTAGGTGACTTCCGCCATGCCGAACCTTGGTTTTACCTACACAAAAACATGACATTTATGGAAGAAGGGCGGGGGGGAGGGGGGTAATTGGTCTAATCAACTTTCCCTCAATATGTACTGTGAGAGTTTTTGAAGAACAACCAGCTAGATTTTGTTTTAGGATTCCGTCTTCTTCCGGCGACCCTGTGGCTGGGCCCCCCCGCCGCCTTTGAGGTGGAGGCCCTCCACCTCCACCCCTCCCGGGTCCCTCCCTCCTCTCCCCCTCGTTTTTCTCGTTTTTCTTTATTTTTCCTCCGCTCGCTCCCTCCCTCCTCTCCCCTCGGCGCGTTCTCCATCTCCACCCCTCTTTCCGCCTCTCGTGCGCCTCCTCCACACCCTTCTCTCTGCCTCTCGGGAAGATCTCTTGTTGCTCCCTCTGGTTCTTTCTTCTTTTCTTCCCTCCGAGTCGCGTCCGCCCCCCCCTATTCTTTCCGCCTTCTTCTCCTCCTCTCGCAGTAGATGTGAGTTTTTGCTTCTTCTCATCTTTTGTTTCCTTCCTCGCCTCGCATACTTTTCCCCCCCCCCCCTTTCTCCTCTTTTCTCACACACTTCATTCGGAAAAAAAATAAAAATATAATAATCTCGGTTCGCGACCTTTGGTCCCCCTCTTCTATCTCTGGGTGCCTTCCTTTTCCCCTTTCTTCGGAAAAAAAAATTTTTTTGGGGGGCGTCGTTGGTGCCTCCGCGATAAACTCCAAATCGGGATACAGTTTTTGCGACAAGCGAACGCCCGGCGGGGGGCGGGTCTAATCCTTCTCCACACTTTTGTGTTACCCTACATCAACCAAATGCTTTGTGCCTCCCTGAGGGTGTTGTGTGTTTGTACCACCTGAGGGTTGGTTTGAGGAGCTAACAAGGGGATTGTTCCCCTATGTGGGTCAGCTGGGCACCTGTTGCCTTTTTCTCGGGTTTTTGGGCTTGGTCCCCAGATGACACGCATGTATGCACCTTTCCGCTCCTTGGTTCGGTGTCCTGTGTCGCGCTTCGTCTTTGTGGCTCTTTACCAAACCAAAAAAAAAAGCTTTTTTTACTTTTATGAAGCTCAAAAGTTCAATACAAAAGTAAAATTTGAGCAGTGTGAGCAAAGACTCTGAACACTTGAGGACGCTATAAAATTCGCCAGGTGCTTCCTTTCCAAAGATAAGATGATCAAAGAACAACTAAGCCCCACTTGACAAAAATTGTGGCAGCATCATTACGTTTCAGAAAATAAAATAGTCACTGTGTCTATAGGAAAACTAATTGCACAAACCAGCTACCAACTCATTTATATGTTATCAATTACTATTCATAAGCATCCCCACACACTTCCTCCAAGTTCTCTGGCATTCCATTTGTCTGAGACATAGGATCATCTGATCATAATCAACTGATCATACTCCCAAAAGAGCCATGTGGTTTTAAAGGAAATCTGGAGCAGAGTTTTTGGACACAAGGCTTGCTATAAGTTAACCATACCCAGTCTCCTCTGATGTATTCAATCAGGCATGATCATGGATTTTTCTTTCTGACAACTTCTGAATTTATGCATCAATCATAAGTGAAATCCAGGGCAAGAACAAGGACGTGACTGAAATATATTTTGTTCTATCCTCAATCAGATAGTAAGATGATGTTGGCTGTTACTGGACAGGTAACATATATACTTTGAGGAGCATTCTCAGCCGTGTGATTGCCCCTCCTGTTCAAATTTGACAACTCTGCTGCATTGGTAAAATTTGTTTCATAACAGATCCTGCAACAACATTTTCAAATAAGGGAAGCAGGTTACCACTGTGAAGCTGACCTGTAACCATGGAATAACCACCTAAACCATAATTTGCAATTGCTGAATTTGGGCCATCAACATTCTGATAGTGAGAAGGAGAACCTCCTGCACCATTATGCATGGGTATAGAGGGACCTTTTGGTTTGTATAAGTTACCAGAGGATACATCAGGTTTATAGATTTCAGCTTGGGGATCAACTATCATCAAAGATTAGTTCAGGTGCATCCCAGCCCCATTATTTTTACCCAAATTAGACTTACCATTCAATACATCACCCAATTCAATGGTCAAAAAAAAGAAACACATTTAAACCTCTCAGAGGAAACTAATACACAATAACTTATCAAAAGAAGAAAATAATTAGCCTTCCATTTGATAACCATGAGACTTCAGTAGATGTATTTGAAGCAAGACCCGCAAAATATAGTACAATATAAATAAACATAAAGCTTTAGTCGAAGTATTTAAGGCCCAGTGGATACAAACCACCATATTCTGGGTTTTTTCAGGTACTGTACCAGTTTGAGCAAAGGACTCAACCTGCCAAAAAAAATTAACTGTCAATTCCTCTCGTTTCAGCATCAGTTCAAAGGGGTCAATTTTTTTTTTGAGAAATAACATCCACAATTTCACATTCAGTTAAAATTATGATAATCAACATATAGAGAAAATCAGAAGCACTACTTCAAAACATATAAACATCTAATTAGGTCATCAGGACATATAAACATCTAATTAGGTCATCAGGTGCAAGAAGCACAAAGACCCTTGTAGTTATCAAAAACAAAAATACTGTTTTCAATTAGGATTACGATAACCAATGCAAAATCCAGAATAAAGCACAAATCTAATTAATATGTTCTTTGAGCAGCTGCTAATATGCATTGAGAATGATATCAATAGCAACAGGCATCACTCAGAAGTTATCTGCATATAAGCAACAAATAAAGAAATATCAGAATTACTACTTCACATTTAGAATTACAATAAACAAATTGGCAATTGTTAGACACATTCATGTACCTGCAGCAGAGAAACAGTGTCCGCTACTCCCCTGGTTAGTAGGCTGAGAGCAAAAAACATTGACCAACAAAAAGTGATGGATCAGATATTGGGCCATTCATGTCATTCGATACAATCACACTTTTAATAATGTATACCTGAGATGCGGAGGCTTGAGAGGATTGGATGGTTGGCATGAAAGAATAAGGTGTCCCATGTGCCTATAATATGACAAAATATTAAAAGAAAAAGAAAAACACGAATTCTTAGAGTCAAATGCAACCAACCACTTGAAATTTTATAATTTACCATAACAAGACCCTTTGGATGGTTGACCAAATTTGAGGGAGTATGGCTCGATGGGCCTTGGTTCTTCCTCTTTCTCTTTTCCAACTCACTTATAGTTTTTCTATTGACTTTGCTATTAGACTCCTCATTCTTCTTCCTTATTTTTTCTTTAAGGCGTTTACCAACATTCAAATCAGAATTCTCATTTGAGTGGTCATCTTCATTTGGATTAGGGGTAGATAGAACAAGATTGTCCAAATGTTGACACATATCATAAGCTACTCTCTTCACATATTCAAACCCCTCTACTGATCTGGATGCTTGTGATGCAATCTTTATCAGGGTATGACAAAGAAAAGTATAACACTTTGACTGATCCAAGGTCATGTCTTCTTCAACTTGGTTTTTTTTGTCATATTCTTGTGACATACTTCTTGCAGTACGTGTCCATCGACTCAAAATGTATGCTTCAGGAATCAACTTAATGTCCAATATATCTAACACCTTCAACACATGACAACATAGGATGCCCATTGATTCAAACTTTCTACAACTACATTCAACAGTAAAAATATGTGGATTACACTTAACTTGGTATTCCTTCTCGGACTTCCATATACCAATAACATATTCACGCACTTCCATATATTCATTTCGATGCTTTATATGGCACATAGGCATCCAGTCATACTCATCTTGAAAGAGATCAAAGATTTTAGGAGTGTACAACATTGCTGCCTGACACATAATAGGAGCATGATTATGCTTATTGTTTGGTCTCTCACTTTGTGCATCAAATTCAGCCTTTAATTCATTTTCACGCTTTGACTCAACTATTCTTGCAAAATGCTTTAGAAAGCATACAATGTGCGTAGTATGCTTAATGTGATCCTTCATTTCAGCATTTAAGCTTTCACTCAACTGTGTATTCTGCATTCCTCCTATGAATGTACATTTCATATAACTCCTCGCCCACTTATCTTTTATTTTATAAGCACAATCCAACCATGAATTATCTCCAACCACATAGTACGAGCTAAAGGAATTTCTCCATTCAGCCTCAAAATCTACTTCCTCCTCGTACTCATACATACACTTCTGCAATATTGATAGAAAACTTGTTTCCTCCTTCCTTAAGTTCCGCAAATACTTGATTGCATGTTGCATTAATTGCCAAGAACATAAGTAGTGATTTGTTCCAATAAAAACCTCAGAGACTGCCAACGACAGGGCAACATCTTGATCAGTGAAAATTGTTTTAGGCTTTTTCTGTCCATGAGTTTCCAAAAAGGTTTTGAATAACCATTTATATGATTCTACTGTCTCATCATACAAAAGTGCTGCTCCAAATACAACTACTCCTTTGTGATGATTAAAACCATAGAAGATACCAAAAGGCCTATTTTCCTTATTAGTGCAAAATGTTGTATCAAATGTAACAACATCACCAAAAAGTGCATAATCAATTATCATCTTTGCATCAGCCCAAAATATATTTGTAACCAACTCATCGACATCCAATTGCACTGCATAAGTAAATAATGGATTACGCCTAACTTGATCTTCAAAATATTGAAGCATGCTCCCAACTTCACCATAACATAATCCCCCTTTACGTCGTCTAGTTTGTAGGTAATTGCAATTATCTACACCAACATTATGACTTCCACCAACCTGTGCACCCATGTATTGAATGTCCTTGGTTTCATCACCCAATTCAATCTCAAATGCTTGTGTGTTCGAGATTTTACGTAGTGAACGCATCATGTGAGTAGTGGATGGGGTGTGCAACTCATGATTATGAGCATCAAAAAAATCAGCGCACTCGTATTTTCCATTTTCCATAAGCTTGATTCTCATGCGAGCTTCACAATTAGTCCTTGTCTCCTTTCTTGGATACTTAACTGTAGGTCTATCACGCCTATCTTTCACCTTGAAACCTTGTTTGGAACATGAAAACATCCTAGATGTTATCATTGAGACATCTTGCCTACTCTTGTGAGCATATTGTTTCCTAATACTAAACCCCATCATACATCCATAACAATTGTAGAATTGATATGCATCTTCTTCAGAATTGAATTGCATGCCAATCTTAGGCTTGATTTCATCATTTCTATCCATTTTGGTGTTCAACATTCTTCACTCATCTTCTCTTTTTCCCAAGTGTTCCAAATGATAATCTATCATCACAAATAAACATAAACAACAAAGTCAATTTTCAAGTTCAAATAATCAAAATGAATCATATTCCATGAACATAATGAATGATTAACATCTCATAAATCTAGCATCTTTCAATAAATGAAAAATTTTTCATCATAAAACATCTGAAGCATTTATTGTATCCAAATGAGAATATCAAAGTGGGATCATAATAGCCTATATGATACACAATCAACATTAAAATGTATAAAGACTATAAGTGAAGATGATGGAAGAAGAAACAAGAGTCCTGCTGAAATTAGAAGCTTGGGATAAGAAGAGAAGTATCCAAAAGAATTGCTATTTATTACATGTGGCAGCATAAACTGGAACGAATATTCTAGTGAGGTAATCTGCATCTATGGATTATTTGGGGAATAACCCCAAAACCAGTCTACTTGAAGTGCATTTATCTTTCGGATTATTAGTTGGGGAAGATGTGCCAAAAAAGCAATCCACAACAAACAAGATCACAAGTCAGTCATCTATAATGGTAAAGCTGAGAACTATAAGTTTGTTGTATTTCACTTCTATTTACTAATCACTATTAGTACCTGCAGAAGCTTGGTCATTCAAATAAAAATCTTCTTCTATAATGCAGTTTCCCGTTCTGCATGCACTTTCTAAAGGCTCAAGGTTTGATTCTTTCTTCTTATGAATGTACTCCTTGGTTAATCTACACAAACCCTACAAATGGTGAAACTAAATTCACATATCAATCAATTCTTGTATGGTCTAATATGAGGAAAGAGATCTAGTAATAAGAACAAGACTTAATTCATCTTAGGTCCAAGAAGTTATTTAGGCCCTTGATCCTTTAGGTTAGAATCATAAAAGCTAAAATCTTCAGAAAAGAAGATAGAAATGAAGTAAATTCTTTGTCATTTGTCAAAGCTTCTCCGGAGAGATGGCCAAAAGAATGTGTCTGTTTACAATTATTTGTAAGCTAAACACATCTATTACTCAAATAACATGAAAAAACCCACTTATTTGCTATAAGCACAATCTGAAACAAATAAGCTTACTTTTACCTGCTACTGGAGTATTTATTTTTCTGGCTACTTACTGTGCTGCTGATTATTAGTACCATCCTAACATCCAAGTCTGGACTTTGCTTTTAAGCCTCAATCCAATATTTTATCTGGAAGGCATGTTTCTAATTTACAGAGAGAATCAGAGAACCTTTTCCAACCCTTTTCTTATCAGATAAAAAGAAAGGATTCATAACTTTTAATATAAAAAAAGAGGAGATTTGGTGGGAACCAACAGTTGACTCGATATTCTACAAGGAATTGGAGAGATATGTCAAGTTCATAAAGATTCAGAAGACATCTTTTATGATGAGCAGTTGGGGTAATCAATATACGACAGCCAGGAGTTTTTCAAGCTATGGTCTTGAAGCCTTGGTTCCCCAAGTGAAAGCTGCTCTACATTTACTAAAGTTATACTGACCCTAAGAGGTATCACAACCGTTCCAAATGAAAAATTTCCATTATTTTACTGTTTCTCACTAATAAACCTCAAATTCTCTGAGAGAAATGAGTGATCCACCACCTTCCCCTCCTCCTCCCCTGCCTCCAGACAGCCCCTCCAATCCGGTTGCCCCTCCCTCTAGGTCCTCCCTCTTCTCCCCAACTGCCTCCCCTGCAAACACTGACCTCTCCCTTCATTTCATCCAACCCTCCACTAATGGCTCCACCATGTTCGCTCTTTGTCCCAACTCTTCTCTAGCTCCTGGTATTGCAAAATGGAAGGCCTGCCTTGTTGGCAACTTCGTCGGCCTCCATCCTTCCCTGAATGTTACTCACGCCTCCCTCTCTAAGCAATGGAAAGCTGAAGACTCTCTCCACTCATATTTGCTTATCAATGGTGTCTTCATTTTCCGCTTCTTAAATGAAGAAGCTAAGCTACGGGCAATTGAAGGTGTCCATTGGAAAGTAGGAAACAAGAGGATTTACCTTAGGCAGTAGAGCCCCAAATGAATCTAGAAAAAATGGATTTGAATGCCATCCCACTTTGGGTATCCCTACCTGGCCTTCCTTTGCAATTCAGAAACTCAGACAGCCTATGTTGTATTGCTTCTCTCATTGGCAAACCCATTCATATGGATGCTACCACCCTTCAAACACGAACGACTATTTTTCACCAGAAATGTGTCGAAGACTCTGCTTCCTCCCTGCTGCCCACCTCAGTTCTGGTCAAAGACGAAAATAGATTGAGCTTTGATCAGGTTCTCCATTTTGAAAACCTTCATCCCTGCTGCCCACCTCCTTCTCCCTCTCTTGCTTGGGAGCTGCCTCCCTGCTTACCTGATAAGTTTCCCTAGTGGACTCCCATGAGTCTGCAACCGATGGCTCTTCTGAGTCAGAGACTCCATCTCCTCCTCTATATAGTCGCTGGAGTTGTAGCCAATCTACCAGAGGCTGCCATGTTTCAGCGAAGACTTTATTGTTAATTTCAAGTCTTTTGGAAAGCGAAAGAGTAAGAAAAAATAGCTTCCCGTATCTCCTTGGTTGCTCTATTTTCTTAGTTTGAGGTTTTTTGTTTCTTGTATTTGGTTGCTTTGCTTTGGGCCTTGACTTCCTGTGGGTTCAGCCTTGTGCCCCTCTGGTAACCCCCCCCCCCCCCCCCCCACTTTTCTCCCCTTTGGTTAATGAATTATTTCATTCATCAAAAAAAAAAAAAAAACCCTCAAATTCTTTCCTCCACTGTCTTCAAAAGCCACCTCAACTTCTCCTTCTTACATTCCAAGGGGAGATGGGTTACTGACTTAGTGGTAGCTTCAATCTCACCAGCAACTTCACGCTTTTCTCTGAAGAAGGCGCCATGATTTCAGGCTCTTATGTAATTTGAAGAATTAGAAAACTTCCTTCTTCCCCTTCCCTGTTCTTCTAATTTTTTGAATATTTGCATCACAATGTGTTAACTTTGATTAGTGGTTATACCATGGGTGATAGATTGATACCTTTCTAGTTTTTGTTGGATCTAAGTCAAATTAATTGAAATAAAAATGCTGATCAATGTGAAACACACACGCAATAGAGACTATTGAAATCTACTACAGTTTTTTTCTTTGAGATAGGAGAACTGTACATGAATCCAACTTTAATTAATTTAAGTTCCAACTGCTACAGTTCTTCAGTTCGTGAATCTTTCACTAAAATTTGCGAAATATGAAAGCAAACACCATCTTCTAGTGGTGCAAATAAAATCCTCAAAGAACTCAACACGATCAAAAAGCTGAAAAACTTAATCCTCCTCTTTCATCTTACCTAGAATGGAAGACATTCACGTTCAGTAACTTTTTTTTTATTTTTTCAGTCACAACATACGCATCACATCTCGGAACTATAGAAACCTAAAATTCAAAAACAATATCCCAAGATCGAGAATCTCAATAAAATTAAAAAACTTCTGTTCTCATAAATTCATCAAAACTCATAAAAAACAATTAGGGATGTCAGGGTTAAGGGGTCGCAAATTCACTGGAACGGACGCATTTTTCGCTTAAAGAAAGAACGAGGGAGGAAGAGAAGACAAATTTATGGCAATAAAACATACCTTTACTATGATTGATGTTGCAGAAATTGCATTTGACAAAGAGAGGAAGCAAAATAATGCAGGACGAGAAGGAGCAAGGAGCTTGGAAGAAAGAGAAAGAGAGCGATAGAGATGGGTACCTGAAGGTGGATAAATCCTCACGTTTTTTCAGTGGAATCGAAGAAATCGTTGGACTTGCTGCTGGAATTGTAGAAGCTGGGTCAAGAGAGAACTGTGCGTCAAAAACTGAAGAGTGAAGGCTGTTTTCTCCCTGGTCTCAGACGTTCTGCAGGACACGTTCTCACGAACCATTTTTCATCCGGTTCATTCATTCAGAATAGAGAACGAATAATTTTATCAAGCACGATTGACCCGCATTTTTATTTTTGTTGCTAGACCCGTTTTTCAAATTTTGTTTTTTGTGTGGCTAATTACCCGTTTTTCAATTCTCGCATTGGGATAAACAACGAGAGAAAAATTAAACCAGCGTGTCCCAAACTCCCAATGGGAGGCGGTCAGGTTGAGAACGTTGGATCATTTTCCTCGTTCGAAAATCTACTCCCTTCTTCTATGATCCCCTTTTTCTATTGTGTTTCGAAGACTAATTAGGACCAATTCAATCACGTTGTCATAATTCCAATTGATTTTTTTATTAATATTTTTGATTATTCTCAAAGAAGAAGATTATTATTTTTACCAAACCTATGTGGCTCCAATCACCATCTTATAATAAGAACAAGAGATATTTCTCGACCAATCCCATTTTCTAGTTTGAATTTGTTTCATTTGAAACTTGGGTTCTTCTTTCTTTTTTCTTTTCTTTTATTTTTTTTTTCTATATTCATTCGCTCTCTTTTTCTTTTTATTTTATTCCCATCCATCATTCCTTAAGTCCCATAGGTTTGATCTGATCATGTAGAATCTGACCCCATTTTCTCATCGAACGAAGGGTACGGAATAAATTAGATTGATTTTTCGATCAAAAGTACTATATGAAAAATTAGACTTTTATGATTACATGGACAATAATCCAACAAAAGGGGGATTATTCAGAGCGGGCTCAATGGACAACGGGGATGAAATAGCTGTTGGATGGTTAGGACATCCCGTCTCTAGAGATAAAGAAGGACGTGAGGTTTTAGTACGCCATATGCCTACTTTATTTGAAACATTTTCCATAGTTTTGGTAGACGGAGATGGAATTATGAGAGCCGATGTTTCTTTTTAGAAGGGTAGAATCGAAGTATAGTGTCGAACAAGTAGGTGTAACTGTTGAGTTCTATGGTGGCGAATTCAATGAAGTCATTTATAGTGATCTTGCTACTGGGAAAAAAAAATACCCTAGACGCGCTCAATTGGGTGAAAATTTTGAATTAAATCGTGCTACTTTGAAATCCGATGGTGATTTTTGCAGCAGTCCAAGGGGTTGGTTTACTTTTTCGGACACATTTGGCATGGTGCTAGAACCTTGTTCAAAGACGTTTTTGTCGGGCTTGACCTAGATTTGGATGCTCAAGTAGAATTTGAAGCATTCCAAAAATTTGGAGATCTAACTACAAGGAGACAAGATATCTAATATGACATTGCTCTGGTTCTCAGCAACAGGGTCGGGGGTCGGGCTTTTGCAATCCCAAGCGCAACCTATATATTCTAATCTAAGCCTATTCCCTCCCTAACTCTAATTCAGGGCCAATGATTATTGTCCCTAACCCTAAACCTTATAGGACCAAGCCAAACCCATTCCCCCCCGCCCATGGTCTTAGTCAAGGCCAAAATATTTAGGCCCTAACCTGCCCTTCAGGCAAAAATCTTCAACCTTAAGCCCTTTCAAGGTCAGGGCTGTCAGGGCCAGACTTGCACCCCTAGACAACAGTGGCCCAATGAATCTTGGCGAAGGGCTTAGAGTAGCCAAAGCTACGTATGGTGAGGATGGAACGAACGGTCGAGGTTGAAATCTTGACCACTCGTTTCATATATATATATATATAAACTTTATCAACCCTACCTACCTATAACAAAAAAAAAAAAAAAAAAAAAAAAAAAAAAGAAAAAGAAGAAGAAGAAGAAGAAGAAAAAGAAAAAAGAAAAAGAAAAGGAAAAAAAAAGAAAGAAAGAAAGAAAGAAAAGAAAAGAAAAGAAAAGAAAAGAAAAGAAAGAAGAAGCAAAATGAGTGGTCGAGATTTCGACCTCGATGATTCATTTGATCTTGGCTACCTGCAACACTGAAATTGAACCTAAAACTGGGAGGGGCAATCCACCTCCTATTCCTTAATAAATGAAATTACTAGCTTGCTCAACCCTTTCAAATTAGCAAAGAACAAGGGGACCTCAGAGACAAACCCCACAATGACCATGCACCAAGAGGGGAGGAGAGTCTAGATCCTCTCCATCACTCCACCTGTTCACCCAACTTTTTCTTCTTACAGCCCAGACACAGGCCATATAGACTTGAGTGGTTTGTTTCAGGAGAGCTGTGAGAAGAAAAATTGAATGAACCGTGAGAATAGGTAGAGAGGATTTGTATTAGAGGAGATGGTCCCTTTACATGGGATGTATAGTGAAAACTCTGAACCTACCAAGGGGACCAACTAAGACAGGTTCATAAAAAACATTATTGTTATTTTTTTAGAGCAAATTTCACTGGCACCCCACTTTATGTTTGAAAAACATAGACACCCATTCATTAAACACACCAGTCCATTTGTAAGTGAAACCATTAACCCATTGTTTATTTTTCTTTAATTCTAAACATGCCCTTACCAAAATCTGAAGAGAAAAAAGGGCCACTAGATAGTTGACATGTATTTTATTCTAATCCTATGCTAATTATTCTACCAACCGTCCTTTCATCCCCAATCTATTCCCTCTCCTCCGCTTCACCCTCTCCACCTTTGGCTCCGGCAGCTCTAGCGACGCCAACACCATGTTCTCCATACCTTGGTTGAAAGAAAATTCACAAAAGAAGACAAAATACACAAAACAATTCAAATCGAACACTGAACTAAACCCTAGCCCAACCATTTGACCCTGATCATCTACCATCTTTCTTCAATTGCCAGTGACCTAATTTGCAATTACATGCCCTTGATCTTGCTTTCTGACGGAAATATCTTAACCAAAGATCTTGCCTACGACGACCTCTCTCCATAGATGATGGAACACCTGTAAGACCTTGCCACGACTGGGGTACCGCTGCCAAGGCCTGAGAATGTATCACTTTCCATTTCCAAGTCAAAATTCAATCATGCAACAGTAAAACAAAAACGAAAATCAGCAAGGACTGAGAACCAAGAATGGAGAACCTCACTAGGGACAAGTTCAATCAGAACAAGTTTTCAACGAAAACTCATATTATCTCTCTTTACTTCTTGGCAGAAGCTAAAAACTGGACAAACTAAGGAAACATCCTAAGGTCTGGAGAGAAGAAATCATAGCTGCCATTTGTTTTCTTTCTTTTCTTTATAAAAAAGGGAACAGAGAGACATCAAGTAACAAAGATGTTTTCTAATGATAAGATGTAAAAGCAGACCTCGTTTCCATAAAAGGGAACCTTTTCCTTCTTGGCTCCATATTTTTTTCCCCATTCAATAGAGAATCTCAACATACGAAACATCCCCCAAAAAACCAGTCAATGCCGCTTAACAACAGAGGAGAAAAGGGTACAACAAAGAAAAAACTAGATTTATAAGAAAAGATCTGAAAGGCAGTAGTAGTATTAGTAGAGGAAGCTCAGGTTAGAAACGGGATCTCTAACTCTTGTCGCCGTTAACATTCAGGAATCAGCAAAGTTCATTATCGTCTTCTCAAAGTTTCATAAGCGGTTTTTTCTTTTTCATTTCTTTTGGAGGCTTTGATCAAACTTGTGGAAAAATGTGATTTTTAGAAGAAGTGATAAGGGTAGTCATTTGCTGTAATGGTGGTGGCGACGTCATTGGCACTGTCGGAGCCGAAGGCAGAGAGGGTGAAGCAGAGGAGAGCTGAGTGAGGAGAGAGAATAAATTGGTGATGAAAGGATGGTTGGAAGAATAATGAGCATAAGATTAGAATTAAACATGCATCAACCATCTAGTGGCCCTTTTTTTTCTTTATATTTTGGTAAGGGCATTTTTGGAATTAAAGAAAAATAGATAGTGGGCTGGATACGCAATGTAGTATAATTTCGACGATATATCGCCGATATTTAGCGGTTTCGGTTCACCATGATTGATCATCGAGATATCACCGATATCCTCGCCATTTTATCGCGAAAATAGCAATATTTTCGGCGATATAAGTGAGAAGTCGCCGAATTTTGGGCGAATTATCTCATTAGTTTTTGGGATTTTCTCTCTCCTCTCCAAACCTCCTCTGGAGCTTCTCTCTCCTAGTTCTTGGCATTTTTGCCATATTTTTGTCCGATCTTTGACATAAAACCTTAGTTTTCACTTCATTATTGACGGGTATAGCATTATTCGTGACGATCAAATGAGATTTCCCACAGATCTGGGTGTTTTGTGGAGTTTTTCATCTGAGAGATAACTATTATTCTCTAAACTGTTTTTTTTTTTATTTTTAAATGCATGCCATAATGTTGTTGGATGAGTATGAAATTAATATATGTTGAATATAATAGGCTTATCTACAAACTCACAGAGTTGGAATTTTTTTTCACTAAGTAATTATTTATTTATTTTCGAGCGTAAAAAATTGTATTTTTCTACATTTCAAATGCTTACTTTTTGCATGATATATGTATTGTATCGTGATTGAAAAAAATATATGTGGATCTCCATGGGCCGATCTTCAGACTCATGGAGTCGAAATATTTTTTGAACCAATAAATACTTATTTTATTTTTTGAAATTTATTAAAATATTAATATAAAATATTAATAATTATGATAAATAGAAAATTTAGGAACAAATAAGGGAAATGATTTTGAAAATTAGAGAAAATTATGGAATACCTCTATAATTATTTTCAAGTGCTGCTTGTGTGGTTTCATTGTTGGTTTTGATAAGGTAGCCTTTTCTTTTGTCGAAAAAAAATTTAAATGTGGTTTAAAATATTATATTGGTATTGTTTAATTGTTTATGCAATCTTTTGTTACAACAGTTATCATGTTTAGTAGTGGGAGAGGAGCTGGTTCACAAGGAGTACAGTGGGGCCAAGGACAAGGAGAGCCACAGCCACAGGGAGCGCGGCCTGCAACGAGGGGGAGGGTTGATCCTGCATGGCAGTATTGTGTTGCTATTGATGGCAACAAGAGCAAAATAAAAATGCAACTTCTGTGGTAAGGAGTTGAACTCAGGTGGCATAAGCAGTTTAAGGCCCATATCACTTGTAGTTCAAAGGATGTTGCCACGTGCATTAAGGCGAATGTTGATATCGTGAAGACAGTTAGAGAGCTAGAGAAAGAAATGGGGAAGAAGAAACAGAAGAGGTGGAGCACTATCATCTTACAGAGTTGATTCAGATTCTAATCGGGATGTTGATCCCATTGATATTAGAGAGCAGGAGGAGAGGGACATTAGACGGGTGATGGTTGAGAGTAGGGAAATGTAGTACCAGGGGGAGGAGATGGCCAGAGCTAGATTTAGAGGAGCTGGTCCCTTTAGGCCTACAGGGGTTGGAACATCTAGATCAGGGGCATGGAACATTTGGATCTAGGGACAGGGGTGGTATACATGGTATGTTTAGCCGATCACGAGCCCAGAGGGTCACTTCTACGACAGATCTATGGGGACCACGTGACTATCCACAGGGGAGGGATCCTATCCTAGAGTAGGATCCTAATATTTTCAGAAAGAAGGGGGCCAAGCAGCCCAAGATTATAGGTGCATGGAAAGGGATGGCTAAGAAAGTGAAGAGGGCAGCGTCGAAGTGGATGTACTACAGTTCGGTTCCAACAAACACGGCACAGGGTCCTTATTATAGGAATATGATTGACATTATCGTCTTGGAATATTGTGGTCCCACCCCTAAAGAGGTGATGACCACCTTACTGATTGAGTAGAAGGAGGAGCTGCAACAGTACATCAGTGGTTTGAGATAGATGTGGGAGTCATATGGATGCACCATTATGTGTGATGGATGGACCTGTCTGACAAGAAAGTCTATCATCAACTTTATGGTGTATTATTTTTAAAAATCTGTGGATGCTACTGGGCAAACAAAAGACCATAGGTATATAGTTGAACTCCTGCAAGATGTCATTGATGATGTTGGGAAGAATAATGTGGTGTAGATTGTCACCGACAATGGTTCCAACTTAAAAAAGGCAGGTGAGGTATTGATGAATACACCTGAATATAATCTATATTAAACACCCTATGCAGCTCACTGTATCGACCTCATGTTAAAGGACATTGGTAAGATCAGTATTATCTAGAGCACAGGTGGAGAGGGCAGACAGGTAACAAATTTCATCTATATTCATTGCTGCTCTGGATATGATGAGGTGAGCATGCAAGGGTGAGCTAGTGCAACTGGGTCCTACGAGATTCGCCACGGAATTTTATCACCCTCAGCAGTATTTAGGAAAGGAAGGCAGGCTTGAGATCCATGTTTGCATCAGAGGAGTGGTTCTCATGGGTTGGATCAAAGTAATTATTTTTTTCTCTCTACTATTTGATTTAACAAGTTCTAACTTCTTATACATTTATACTATGAATTTCTATTATGTAGTATTTATTACTAACTTAATGTGTTTGTGATAATTCAGTACAAGTAGTGGGCGCACCGCACAAATGACTATCTCGTTTGATGAGTTTTAGAGGCATGTGACAATTGTGTTGGAGACCTTAGATTCCATAATAAAGGTCTTACATATGGTTGATTCCTCCCTAAGAGGGCCCATTATGCCCCACATTTATGCAGCCCTTGAGCGAATGAAGGTAGCAATCCAAAGAGCTAACCCTAGAGGTTGCACTGCTTACTTGAACATTGTGCAAGCTAGATGGACCGCTCACCTAATGCATAGGGCGGGTAAGTAATTAGTGTGGGTTATTATTATTAATTTGTAACTTGTAGTAAATATTAAGTTTTTAACTATGAGTTTGTGAATTGTGCAACCTATTATCTCAATCCCAAATATCAGTATAGTGAAAGTTTGGGGTTGTGGTCAAACCTGCTCAATGCCGTTATGGAGGTTATCTCGAAGTTGGAGCCAAACCTAGTGGTCTAGTCAAATTGCCACATGGGGGTTAGAAGTTAGAACTTAGTACTTGCTTTTTATTTGTGAAAGAATTTAGCTAACCATCAATACAAATTATTGTAGATAAAATTGTTTAGGGATGCACTGGGGGCCTTTGGTTATGTTGCCGCTCTACATAACCGACAAAATTATGATATATGTTAGATGCATGATTACTACTATTATCATTACATTTTGCATATAACTATATAATTATAATAGTAGGATTTTTGTTAAGCAATAAAGTATTACCTTAATTTAATTGTGATAATGCAGTTGAGTGGTGGGTTCTGTTGGGGGCGATGCAGAGAACCTTCGGAGAGTGGCAACTCCTAGACTTGCTCTGCCTCTGGGTGTTAGAGGAATTGGAGTACATTTGACATGATTCACTCCCAGAGGAGGAACAGGTTGGGAAGTCAACGCCTAAATGACCACGTGTATTGCCACTACAACATGAGGTTGAAGTTAGAGCATGCTAGGTTAAATGGTAATCGTGAGATGGATAGGGACATCCAGCTCGATGATATGTTCGAGGTCATTGCAGATGAGTAGCATCCCCTCACTGATTGGTTGTTGGACAGGGGTGAGCCACTGTTAGACTAGCCTAGAGGTAGGCCATGCCCAGTCATTGCTCAAGTTGCGGGAGTTGATGTAGATGAGTATATGGCATCTCGAGAGGGGCAGGTACATGTACAGGCGGTTGCTGCCACTGCGGATGAGGAATGGATGGTGTAGCCTATGATCCAAATGATACCCTTGCTCCCAGTCCCAGTTAGACTCGAAGGGATGATAATGATGATGATGACAATGATGACGATGGTCTTGGTGGTGGTGGTGGTGGTGGAGTACATGAGCGATTACATGTTCCATTATTAGAGACACAACACCCCCTAAGAGATACACTGGAGAGACTCAGTACACACATGCTGTAAAACCCAGCCCTAACCTTGACCCGGAAACCTTGTTATTTGTAGGTCCAGTGACCCGAAGTAAAGTAAGAAGTCAGCTTTGGGCCATCCCAGTGGAGGACTTGGTGTCTGGCTTTGAATCCATGAGAGTTGATGATGAGGTTCTATTTATGGAAACTGAATCTTGATGAAGATCGGATTAGTTGATGGACTTGGAGTGCTCTCTATCATGGTTTGAAGGCATTTCTACCTATTAGGTAAGTCACTTGATATGTGTGCAAAACCCCTTTAGGATTGGATTTGATCTGGGTCTTCAATTCCCTGTTTAAGAGTTGCTGAACTGATTGGTCGACTGATTGGTCGACTGGACCAGTCGACCAATCCACTCGACCAATGGGTGCTGTCTTTGGCAATTAGGTCTTGCTTGCTCTATTTAAGTCCAATCTCGAGTCTACTTCGTATTTTCTGCCTCCAAACTCTTTGGAACGAACCAAAGACCTCTCGCAAGTCATCTCCCTTGCATCCTTGGTGTTTTTCTTGACGGATCTTCGTCAAAACTCTTCCTTTTGCATCAAAGGTATGTCTACACTCTCTTCTTCTTCTCCATCTCTGTTTTTCTTTCCTTTTTGAGTTGAGATAGTAGAGGAGATGCTGCATTCTTTGTTGCAAACATCTCTGGACTTGTCTCTCATGATCTTCCTAAGGATTAATGGCTAATGCAATGATCTTAACCATGATCATTGCAAGCTTTTGAAGGAATCATGATCAAACCATGATCTAGTCTTTGTTTATCTTTTGATTTGAATTCTGATTTCCTTAGATCTACTATATTGATCATGTTAGTAGTCAATTGCTGTGTTTTCTTTTCATGATCCATGATCTATCAATCTCTAGTTGTTTCTCTTCTACCATACCATGTTTTCTTCATGAATCATGATAGTTACATATATGGTAGGTTTTGTTTCCTTATTTAGATTTATGCTCTTAGGTCTATTTTCTTGAAGATCTAAGTATGCTTTTCATGATACCTTTACTTGAATCAATGATTCATTCTCCTATTGTTCTTGTCTTTGATTTCTATCTTGAATTCTTCAAGAACCATGATTGATCTAATTATGGTAACTTTTTGTTTCCTAATTTGTATCTTGATGACTTGATTTGATTAGTGTTTTGAGATCCCCTATATGTTAGGATACTACTAATGTAGTTTACCCCTTGATTAGTACCCTTTTGAACCACCAAATTCGGATTTTATATCCTAAAACTCTGATTTTATAGGTCTATCGGCGCATTGGTCGATTGATTGGTCGATCAGGGCAGAGAGACCAATCCAATCGACCAATGAGTACAACAACTCGAATTGGTCTGTTTTGGATGTTTTGGTATCTTTTATGTTAGGGATCTTTCCTAATATGTTGTATACACTTGTTTAGGACCTTCTTCTCAAGTTTGTCAAGATCTTACTTGATTTCTTAGGATTCCTTTGCAAGTTATAAAAGGTAAGGATGGTTACTTCTTTAACAACATAAATTGCATATCTTAGTTTCTATATTTGAATCTTGTTAAGTTATTTCTTTAATTAGATTCTTATAATGTTATACTACTGTGGTACTTGTCTTGATATCAGTAGCATTACTTATTTATATTGAATTGACTCATGTATGATTTACTTACCAGTTATATACAAATTGAATGTAATTATTGATTTCTTTCCATATATGAAGTTACCATATATGTGATGTTATGAATTGATGCTTGTGTATGCTTAAGTATGGTTTGGAAAGGAGAGGTGTCCTTTTGACACTTCTGTCCTTGGACTACTACGGGAATATTATGGGATGTTTCCGGAGATGCCCTCTGGACACCTTCCTAAACTGTTGGATGACATATTTAGGACTGTCTAGTAGTGTTTGGCTAGGATGTCCCGTTATGTCGACCCTAATCGGAGGGGTATTGAGACCGAACGACCCGTGGTAGCAATGGGGATTCATGGGCGCTCAAGACCGGTAACCAACCCGTGAGAGGACAGGAATCACATTGTGGGGGCCATTTATTGGTAGAGTTGCATATGGATTGACTTGGGCTCACGGGCGCTCAAGACCGGTAACCAACCCGTGAGGGGACGTGAGAGCTTCCCGTTTACCATATGTGGATAACCAGTAGGGTTGATGAGTCCGTAGTCAGGGACTATGAGGACTCTAGTGTGAAGGATACCGGAAAGGATCGTCAGGGACGAGGAATGGATGTATCTGGATCTGACTTGATGTAACTAAGTAGAAGACTTGCATTTGGCTAGGCTTTACCTTGACATGCGCCGGTACTTAGACCAATGGTGATGTGAGAGAGTGGTGACCTATACCCCCAGCCATGGAATGTCCCGAGGGATGCCGGACCCATTACCAACTGATGTTGAGTGATTGAGACCTTCCTAAAGAAGTACGGTGCTATGACTTAAAGCATGCCTGCCAATAGAGACCAGCATATGTAGAGTTAGATTCATACATTCATTGTTTGTTTCATACCATATTGCATTTATGTTTGTTCTGAAATCCTGCCATTTATGTTATTATGGATTTAACTGCCTTACTTAGTTTCTTTGAAACTCATTCCTTTATTGTACAATGTTTGTTAGACTATTCTACAGGTTCTGAATATCATGACGGCCCGTATGAAGAAGCGCAAGGAGAAGAGGCATATCTCCAGGAAGGTGATTACGGTTACAACAATTACACTGAAGATCCCGCGAGTGGTTATGCTCCGTACGATGCTTAGTCCGACCATAGAGTGGAAGCGCCCTTGTGCCGTTTATGAGATTTATACTTATAGGGATGTTGTCTATAAGATTGAGAACAATTTAGTTACCTATTGTACCTGCTATTGGGATTAGATTCTATCTTGCTTATTCTCTTTTAGAACTACTTTTCCGCTGGTTGTAGAGTGGGATTTCGCCTCACTTTACTTATCTGATTTAGACACTCTGATTATATCTAGTACTCTGAGTTATATATGATTCATCCTTTTCTTATTTGGATCTATGGTTTATCTTCCTCACTTTTATTATTTATTGTTCATGATTATGTTATTGTTTATGTGGGAGGTTGATTACTCGATACCTGATCTTCGGGCTGTGGATCACACTCTCGGGTATGCCAGATAGGGTACCGGCTGGGAGGATGTGACACATGCCACCCAGGATGACGATCATGGTGGTGAGCTTTATTGTGGTCATCCTATGTGCTACACTCGGCCAGGGAGGGGGAGGCTCATGGGGGGGGGGGGGGGAGCAGCAGCACATGCATGATTATAGTGACAATACTCGATCCTATGGCTCATACAGTCATTTTGATCTGATGGACAGGTTGTCAGGAGTGATGGGGTCCATGAGCTTGGAGGAGTCTGTAGGCTCCACATTTGCTTATGGATATGGGGCTTATGGTTATGGTGTCCCCTCCGCTTATGGACATGATGATACATACCTGTCTTCTAGGAGTTCGCACTACAATGGGTATAATGATGGATCTTCCATGAGCTTGGGTTCGCAGGATGGCAGCACATATGGGGGTTATGATGGTTGGGGTCATCATCATCAGAGTGTTATGCTTATGCCTCCATTTGGCTCAGAGACAATTGCTATGTTGGAGACAGCATACTAATATCATTTCAATCATATGATGCCAATTGAAGTGCTCCGTTCACGTTACCCCCTTGATGGGAGTAGTTTTCTAGCCATAGATGATGCCAATTATAGAGCTTTGGTTTCTTTGTATGTCAACAACCATCAGCATGAGATGTAGAAAATAGTGGAGCGTAAGATTGAAGTTGTAGCCTTTGGGCCTTGTACCACACTATCACATTACATAGAGCTGACGGATCCACCGAGGCATAGTACTTGGTATTGAATATTGACAAATATGTAGTTGTATATTTGTATACTAGTATAGTAGTATTTCTTAATGATGTTTACCACTCTATTGTCATTGTGCATATTTATGTTGGTTTAATTGTTTAAAATAATGTTATAGAATTACAGTTTTACCAGTATACAGTCGGGTATATGCTGATCGAGAACACCAATTTGGGTGAATTTTTAGTCAAAACCAGCCATTCCACTGTGTTTATTCACATCAAATTACGGTAGACACCAAGTTTCAGCCCAAATTGACAAAAAATACCCCTCGAAATTTTTTTTGGGGGGCGGGGGTGTGAAATCAGCCAAACTATGGGCGAAATCTCAGTGAAATATCGGCGAGATTTCGCCATGTCACCCGGTTCGCTGGGTGATATCCATTTTGAGAACCCAACGAACCGGGCGAAATTTCATATCTTGAAAGTGGGTTAATGGTTTCACTGACAAAATAGACTACTGTGTTTAATGAATGAGGTGTCCGTGCTTTTCAAACATATAGTGGGGGTGTCAGTGCTTTAAATCCTCTATTTTGGGGTGCTAGTGTAATTTGCTATTTTTATTAATTATTATTATTTAGTTTGATGTAAAATAATCCATTTTTTTTAGTAGAAAAAGGTGTCCCCTTTAACCCTAGCAGTATCAATAGGAATCTCACCATTAAGGGCATGTTACCAACCTAAGAGACCGTTAAATCAACAGCCAAATAGTTCATCAAAATTGGCCTCACCTGAATCCAATAGAAACTCTTTCCATCTTCATCAAGTTGATACCATCATCAAAAGAATGGTTAGCGAGATGCAACACGAGAGAGCCGCACCACCAAGGGGCTAACTGAAGCACCTTGTTACACCTATTCTCTTTTGCCACGAACATGGGTAATCGTGGTAAATAGTTCAAGTATACCACGCTAATAAGGTTTCACTATTTTAACTGGCCCATATGCATAATCCCACGGTTAGAAGTTTCCGTAATAGGGTGCACCATATGCTACGGAAATTGGATTCAGTAGCAAATAAGCCTTTTCGTAGGCCAGAGGCGAAGCCCCGCCTATATTAATTATATAAAAATCGTCTTGAGGATGTAGTTGTGGTGCGTGCAAGCTGGTCCGGATGAACCTTATTCCAAAAAAAAAATAAGCCTCTTCGTACCATGGTCTACGCTACGGAAACAAGGTTTTGTAGCAAATTGGCTTGCAGTTTACCCGGCTTGTGTAATAATTTATGCAAACTATATGCTACAAAAACCAAATTCTGTAGCAAATAGGCATCTTAATCCAACAATCTCTGGCTTCCGTAATATTAGGTCCCATATATGCTATGAAAACTGAAATGCGTAGCAAATAGGCCTCTCAATTCTAGGCTTACCAGCTCTGGGTGATTTTTTTAATTAGAATATATGCTATGGAAGCCATATTTCGTAGCAAATAGGCCCATTGATGCCACCATCACAAATTTCCTTTTTGAGACTATATGCCCCTATATTTTACTACCGTCGCAAATAGTCCCATAAATTGTACACCGTGTTCCTACTACTCCACCCTTTTAGTTCTTATATTATGGTTCTTTTTTTTTTTTTGACCAAAACAAAAAAGCAGCGATTATATGCGTAGTATAACTTCTGTCAATTTTTACTTCCACAAACCTTTTGCTACGAGAGCCTGTAGCCATGGCATATAGTTTGCTACGGTTTTTCCGTGATATATAGTTTCATTTTACAACGGTTTTCTGTTTCCGTTGTATAAGTTGTTCTCACAAAATCAACTCAAAATCACTTCTCTCCCGCGCGAAGGTTGAAGCTATCTCATAGGCCCAACTCTCAATCTCTCACTTCTCTCTCCAGATTTCGTTTTAGTGAATAATACATATTTCACTCATGCATGCTTGCACTACTAGATTTTTCATCCTTGGTCCTCTACACTTCCTTTTCTAGAGTTCCATTGTCTTTTAAGTTAGATGATTTTTCTGATTGAATAAGGGGTATTCTTTTTTTATAAACTGGTCATGAAGAACAAATGGGACTGATATTTCAAAACTGATCTCTTCTCATCTCTCTTGTTCCTCCCTGCAGGCATATTGACAATGTGGTTATTTCCATCAAATCTAAACACGTATTTGATCATTGGGTCTGCAACTGCAAGCATATGAGATCTGAGTCTCATATGATCTCAGCAGTATAGATGGAATTACGTTGTCTTGCTGACTGTACTCTTGAGTTAATTGCAGCTTCCCTTTGATGTAGAGAATCTAGAGATGTCGATTTGATTTTGAAGGTTCTCTTAAATCTAATATGGGAGATAGTCCAGATAATATATTCTAGAGAGGAAGTGATCGATCCTTACTTGGATTCGCTATTCCTAAATAAAGAAAGATTGCAGAGGAAGAAAATCAAGATCCACGTCCTCGTTCCTCCACAAAATCGTCAAATCTCGTAGAAAGAGAAGAAAATTTACAACCCAAATACCGTTGTGGATGGATGGTCGAAGAGCGAGTTCAAACTTGGAAGAAGAAAATCTCCATGAATTTTTCTTCATTCGTTCCTGCATTTCTTGGAGAGAGAGAAAGCGAGCCGTTTCAAAATAAAATCCCGTATCTTAATTATGTTGAGTGGGTCGACGGTTACTAAAATGTATCCTCATATTTTGTAACCGCTTAATATGTGAATTTATGCAATTGCCCTTGGGCATATTCAAAATTCCCAACATCTCCCACTTGCACAAGGGCAAGTATTGATCTCTTTGTCACAGTGTGTCCCAGACACACATGTATATCCCAGATATATACATTTCGATTTCTCTACTATGTATCCCAAATACATAAACCACTTGTGTCCCAGACACCACCATTCACAAATCATACTAGTAAATGGGTCGTGCGACCGGTGATATACCTGCATTCTTGAGCCCCAAACTGACCTTCCCAAAAGGCCAAAATGGTAGCATCACTTAAGGAAACACATTAAATAAGCATTAGTATACCACAATGTCCTAGGTTTATTCAAACTCACTAGACAAAAGGTATTTCGATCCCTCTAAGAGATCACCTTCTTGTCCTTAAACTGTTTGCTATTGTAACTAATACAGCTGGCACCAGCAAACACTCAAGGTGCAGTTGAATCAAAACTTTCCTTTTGCCCTAGACCATCACTATACTTGGGATTGACTCCTTTCCTAGAAATGCTCTTTTAGGTCAAATCAATTATGACCATAGACAACACCTTAAAGTAGCCACATCAACACCTCATTTCATGACATCATCAAAAGTCACTAAGGACCCTAATGGACCATAAAGTCCAAGACTCACACAATGAAAAGAGCAGGGATCCATCTTCTCATTTCCAATGGTCGCTACACACACATAGTATGATATACGTGTTATGGTGGAGCATTCTATACATAATAGAACATATGTCTCTCTAATACCATATGGGTATTAGTTTAGTTGCACCACTTGCGCCTAATCCGAGTTTCTTTTATTTGTCGCTACCCCAGTGCCACATAAAGTACTTGCACTGGCTTCTGTAGGTAACATGAATAGTGGGAACATTCATGTCGATTCTCTTCACTAGGGAACTTAATTTCGGCGAATTTCGGCGAAATAGGTAACATGAATAGTGGGAACATTCATGTTGATTCTCTTCACTAGGGAACTTAATTTCGGTGAATTTTGGCGATATTTAGCCGAAATTCGCTAGTTTCACTCCCTGGCGAAACAATACCAGGGGGCGAAATGATATTTAGCAGATATCACCAAGAATTGCTCATGCGATTGGTGCATTGAGTACGTTCATGGCAAATCCTGAAAAGAGGCATTGGGAGGTGTCAAAATGGGTGCTTTGATATTTGAGAGGCACAAGTGACTACTCTATCACATTTAGCAAAGGTGGAGTGCAAATTCAAGGTTATGTGCATGCTAGTTATTGTGATGATCATGATAAGGGGTGATCTACAATGGACTATGTTTTCAAGTATGCCAATTGTCCAATAAGTTGGATGTCTAAGCTTCAAGCACTGGTGGCATTGTTAACTACCAAAGCAGAATACATGGTGGCAACGGAAACTTGTAAGGAAGCGGTGTGCCTCAAGGTTTGATGGGTGAGATTGGCATTGAGTCAAAAGGTGTGCCTTTATTTTGTGATAATATAAGTGCAATTTACTTGACCAAGAATCCAGTACAACACAAGAGGACAAAGCATATATTAGTACAGTATCATTACATTCGAGAAGTCATTGAAGACGGAAGGATCCGATTGTTAAAAGTTGGAACCAATGAGAATGTACCTGATATGCTTACCAAGGTTGTTCCAGGAGAGAAGCTGAATTGGTGTATATCTTCTCTTGGTTTCAAGAAACATGATTTGACAAATCAGTGATTTCCATCAAGGTGAAGATGTTTGGGTTTGTGATGAAAATAACTTTATCTTTTGAGTTCAAATTTGAATTTGGTGGGTACCACTTAATGTTAAACATGGGTTAGGTGTTTGGTATCATTAAGAGGGCCTTTAGAGAGGTAACTGGTGAGAGAAAAAGAGAGTTTCTAGTAAGTTCCAATAGGGGTTTTAAGATAAAACGGAAATGAGCTTGTCTTCTTCTTTTTGTGGTTTTGCAAGAGAGGGGTTTCTTCTCTCTTTTATTCATCTCCATTACAACTCTATTGAAGCTTGAGCTTGGATTGAAGAGTTTTCTTCAAGAGCTTGAAGGTGGAATGGTGTTTTCAAGGAGGTTTGAGTGGTGGTGTGACCGGTTGAGGTAATATTGTATTATTCTCAAATCTTGTACTTTTTGAAGATCAAAATAGTGAATTCCCACCCCATGGATGTAGCTAAGCTCGAATATTTTGGGTTTGTGAAGCATGTAAAATTCTTGTGTGTTGTTTGCATTTCTCTTTCATTCTTGTGTTTGTTATTACTTGCGTTGTGATTGTCTTCAACTTATTTGCACCAGATCCTTGGTCTATTTTGTTTATTTGGGTGATTTGTTCAATTACCCGGATCCTTGGATTGGGTTTTGTCTTCTACAGATTCCACCTAGTGCTTCATCTCTTCCTCTTGTGACCCAAGATCATCGGATGGCTTCTAAGTGCCGAAGGACAGAGTCAGATTAGGAGTTTCACACACTTCTTCCAACGAACCAGCAAGAGTTCCATCTGAACTAGACTTCTCACTATCCACCGTTTCTACCCCATCTTGGACCATTGAATCAAAGTGCAGCCTTCTTCCCCACCTCCACACCAATGGACGAGTTTTCTTGAAGGTGCATTGAGTTGATTAATGATGAATCTCCTACAAAAACTTTCACCTTCCTTGAACCACGTTTACAATGTTCAACTTGAACTTCACTCACATGCTCAATATTCTTATCTACTTCAACAAGAATACATGCAAAATTGCCTAACATTCCTTGCTTTGTTCTATATCCAAAGCAATGGGAAGACCCTTCACTTTTGCAGTGGAAAGCAACACACGAACGTGCCAATATTCTAGTGGAAGTTCCTAAAAATGCACCCAGACCATTTGGTAGACAGTTATGTCTCCAGACATCAGCCAAATCTCCCTTAGAAGCAAATTGAAAAATGACAAAGCCTTTCCCTATGGATCGTAGTCTGATAGTGGCTCCCCCTTTCCAGGCTTTCAACTCCTTACGCACTACATCCATTGTAATTTTTGCTAAATCAAAACTTCCAATGAAGGCAAATGTGAATTGATTCCTCTGCATCTCATAATCTGCCTAGGGAACCACCACTCGCCTATATTTCCCTGCCTGAATTGGGTTTGGAAGGTTATCCAAAGAGACCTCCGATCTCCTCCCCACAATCCCAACATAGGAGACTTGCCAACCACCCCTTGAGCTGGTTGGAGACCTTGGAGGCTGCAAATTCCATCCATCCCCATATTTTCCCCTATCCCTTGAACTTCTTAGAGCTTCTCTCTCCTCCATCCTTCAATCTCTTTTGGAATATCTTCTTGTCTATTTCGCTTCTCATTTATATCAATTTATACTTCAACCGTGTTTAGATTTGTGAAAATACAACATTTAGTTTCACCTACATACAACTGAGCATATGCAAATCAAGAAGACCAATTTGTGCTATGTTTTAGTCAAAATTAACCTTCGAATGTATTTATTGACTTTAAAATAGGTTGTCCACAAAAAAACTAGGTCAATACCAGCCTTAAAATCCATAAAAACCATCAACTATAAATGGGCACAATCTTGTACCAAATTTCAATTTGAGATTTGGAAATCATTTTCTTGACCTGATCAGACACCAAACTAAAATGTAGAACCATGGATGTAGGACTAACATCTTTCATGTTCAAGTTGTTATCTATTATGCTGAACAATTGAAGGACATAATAAGCAAGCCAAATTAAGTCATTATTTATCCTTTAATTAAGTCATTATTTATCCTTTAGGAAAAATAGTAACATATAAAACAAACAACAATGCTAAAAAGTGACAAATATATAAATTTTGTTCAACCCTAAGTTCTTGTCCAGATGACTCCATTCTCATTTATCCAATGACATACTTCAATTATCCCTGGACCGAAAACCCAACAGCTTAAAAGCAAGATGACTTTGATTCCAAGTTGATGTGTCATGGTGGCATGCCATGATGACATGATTCACCTTCTTTTTCGCATATATATCAACTAGATATACTTTTACCTTTTGTAAAATATGACAATAATAGACTTGAAACGGGAATGGCTGACTGTGACATAACATTGGTGGTTCAGAAAGGTTTCCATGGATGAGTTTTATATCTCCAATTGAAACATTCTCATAAGATCCTTCAATACTCTCAGTACTCCATATTTTTACTCTATTTCCTAATTTCTCGGCCACAAAATCAATGAGATCTTCAGCAGAAATTGCACAGGTGATCTGCTCCCCTTCAATGGGCCTCTTCTTACATACCTTGAGGGTATCTTGAATATATTCTTCCATGATTGATTTGTCAGCCACACCAAAAAGATTCTTCAATTCCTTAATATGTGATAAGGAAAATGGAACTTTTGATGCCAAAGATCGCGGCAAAAATGATTTGTATGAGAATGGATCCCGTAGATCAGGGATAGCTATGAAGCCACCCTCTTTCACCATCGACTCTCGAAAATATGGCAGTCCCCCTTGCTTGGCAACTAACAAAGGTTTTGTGTTTGGATAATCGTATATCACTTTGTTAAGATTCCATTGAGCTATTGGTGGTAGGGTCGTGTTATTTGTTGTTTCTTTTGCTAGTGCATTTGTAGAACAAGCAACATTAGCTTGCTCACAAAAGGAATGAAGATGAGATGCCAATTCCATTTCCTCTATAAGTTCCATAAACACTATCGCTTGATGGGGTCTTAATGGAGAAGCCTTTGCAACTAACCAATGAGGAGGATGTGGAAAACCAATATGCTCTTCCCAGTACTGTATGAAGGCATTTTCAGCTTGAGAAACCTGCAAGGTTTGTAGTGAAAACATAATGACCAAATAAGAAAGATTATCTAACACAAGCACTAACCAAGTTTAAATGAATGAAAATAGAAAACATCATTGTTCTTACACATAAAATTGATGCTATTAGAATTCCAAGCAATAGAATGTGATGCATCATTAAGTAACTCAAATACAAAGAGCAATGACTGGGGGTCGTGCCTTTGCTGGAAGGAGTGGAGGGTATTTGAATTTATATAGAGGAAATATTTTGTATCACTAACAAATAAGAGAAGGGAAAATTTTATTCAGTCCCTTAAATAGCGAAATGTTTTGTGTATTATTCTCATTTTACCTAATGAAAAAAATAAAAAACTTGTCTTTTAATACTAACTTACAAAGCTACTTCTAACTTCCTGTATACCAAACGCAACATCCAAGTAGGTGATCTTCTTTCTTAGGTTCCCAAGAATTTGAGGCTCGGTTAGAACCATCCATTTGCAAGGCTTTAGTTCAGTTTGTTTCTTCAACTTGCAGGGAGATCTAGTGGAAAATAGTGGTTAACAATTCAAGCGTAACAGACATGGGGTAGCCATTGAAATTGCAAATGTACAAATCAGATCATCCTGGGCCAGAAAATAGAAAAGAAGCCTAAAATTTGGTTTTCTACAAATGCCCGATCCCAAGTGGGAACTTGTCATCCACACAATCAATTTCAGTAAAGGAGCTCTCCACACTATAGATATTATGTTGGTTTGAATATGCGAACCATGGAAATCAATTGGATAAGTATGCTTTTACTTTTATTTTCTGACATTTTTCATTTTTTAGCGTGTTTGGCATAAAAAACATGAGTGAAGAGAGAGAATCTCCGGGGGAAGAGGGGGCTCCTAGGGAGTCAGTCTTCTTGCTTCTGAAACCTCTAGAGGAGACAAGTGATGGAGGAACTCGTGGGGGAGAAGGAAAGAAGATTTATGCTGGTGTTGTGGGTCCTTTGCAGATGCTTGCAATTGACTCTCTTCCATCTCCAATATAGACTGGTTCTTATTGGAGGATTGTGATACCCCAACAAGGGTATGAACTGCAGCGAAATCAGTTACGTTTTTCCTTGAGGGAAGAGCCAATATTTGACTTAGTTCAATGGATGAGTTGCGGGATTTTGTGTGGAAATCCTGGAAATTAAGCCAAGGTGTGGTTAATTAGCATATGTTGGGAAAAGGTTTTTTGATATTTTAGTTTATGTGTGAGCGAGATTTGACGAAGGTTTGGCATCAAGGATGGTGGAACGTGGGATCTCAGTTCATTCGCTTTTGTTGTTATTTATTAATAATAATATGCCCAAGGGCAAAATTGGAAACTCACTTTTGGGTGCTTACAAAATATAGGGTTATATTTAGGTAACTGCAGCATCACTTCAGTAGTGATTGAATTACGGATACGTGAGATTTCTGAAAGTCGGCTCTATCTCCATCTCTCCAAGAAACACAAATAGGAGAAGTTTTTCGTGAATCTTCTTCTCCTTAGTCTTGGTCTCTACTTTCCTCCATCCACACGGCATTAGGGTTGTGAAATCCATTCCCTTTCCGTGTGATTGTGAAAATTTACCGGTGACGATTTTGTGGAGGAACGAGGACATGGAATCAATTTACTTCTTTGCGATAATTCTATATTGGGATAAGAAAATCCAAGTAAGGATTATTCTCCCTTCTATTTCTAGAATAGATATAGATTTACCTTCATTGGCATTAGAGCCAGGTTCCCACGATTCTTTGTTCCTCTCAATGGATCCAATGGGAGGATCAAGGGTTTGACAAAAACACACATTGGAGAATCCAAGGTTTATGGAAACCCATGGGAGAGCGAGGGTTTGATAGAAACACTATTTTTGTTGGGATCCAAGTAGGAGGATCCTTGTTAATTTCCCTTCTGTAAAAAAACGTGCATGAATTGATGATCCATGAGAATGTATTTTTGTTTAATGATTGCTGGATTTTAATGAGTTTTTCTTTTGGAAATTTTTTTGGGAGAAAAACGGATTTTTTTTCTTCCGTTTTTTTGGAACTGTAATTCGTACAGTTGTTGCAGATGCCGTTTGGTTCACCGAGACAAGACGGATGTCTGTCTGATCACAGTGGACACAGAGGACTAGACTAATTTTCTATCTGGTGAGATGATAGTCCGTTTGGAAAGGGGGTTTCTGAGACGGTGGTTCGTCTGATTCAGAATGTGTTTTTGACTCTCTCGAAACTAATGGCCCTTTACCTTAGCATTGGAGTCCTCCAGCATAGGTTTTCATGTATGCCAAAATCTTTTTTTTAAGCCTTTTGGACCGACTTTATCTCTCCTCTTGAAATCAATGAAGGTGACCGGGTCTTCTCCTAGTTCATTCAAGTCCATAGGTTCGATTCTTGAACTTCCGGTCTCAACTCGGATGGTCCAGAGTTTCCTTCTACTTGCACTTTGGGTTTGCGAATATGAAAAGATGGGTTATCGGGTTAGGATTTTAAGGGATTTTCCAAGAATCCTCAAAGTATTCGGTGAATGACATTCGTATTCAAGGTAGGTGCTTCATTCTCTAGTTTTGCGATGTTGACTCAGGGTTCACTGGTTCGAGTTTGTTAGTTATCTAAAAACAAAAAGTTCAAATTAGAGTAGGATTTTAGGGTATGGGTATCACACAAAGCAATTAGGAAAGTTGAGAAAACACTAAATGATGACAAGTGTATCAACCATCCTTGCATAATGGTGAACCTATGGCTCAATGAAGTAAACTTTTCTCATCATGCTAAAATAGTGACACCTACTTTTATCCACAAGACCAGAATGAGCACAAGTAGATAGCGGAGCCACAAATGTTATTGGGTTTGGCTTTGTTCCTTCAAATTCTCATCTCTTCAAAATGACTAAAGGCCTTTTCTACAAGCCCATGGAAACCAGAAACTGAAATGATAGTTTTCCATGCCAAGATATCCTTATTAGAAATATTCTTAAAGGCTTCAACTACTCTCTCCACACATTCACTTTTCCCATACATGTCATCAAGTGTAGTACTTATTAACCATGTCAAACTCTAACCAAACAACTATACATCTGTCCCCCACAATCTAGAGCACCAAGAGAAGCACAAGAAAAAATGACAAAGGCCAGCTCTAGAGATCACCTAAGGCACAACAGATTTATAACCAAAAATTTGCATTTCATGGAAGAACTCCAAAATCTGCACAAGCATCCCTCTCCCATTTAAGTATCAGATAAAGGTCAAGGAATGGAAACATTACATTTAATTGTACCTATGTCAGAGAGGAAGGCATAACTGAAACCTCCCAAGTGACATTGTTGAATGAAGTTAGCATCACATTGAAGGATCAACACATCACCAGACATAGGTGGGGCATGTGCTACATGGTCGTTTTACATGATTCAACAAAGACACTGCTGCAAAATTGGCTGGGGCTCATAAAAAATCAGTTGGATTCATCTGAGACGACAAATCCATGAACTTGATTCCTGATTTTCAAAATCAAGTGCACAGTTCATGTTTGTCTTCTAAGTTTTGGTTTGGTTTCAATGACTTGTCTTTTGTGAGTCCATATAGTTATACTTTGGGTATATCTATAACTAGAACAAGATTTTGGGTCAATTACTTGTACAAGGATAGAATTGAAGTTATATAGAAATTAGGGTTTTAGATTTCACTATAAATAGTCTCTATGGGATAACCTAGGAAGGATATACCCATGTAGGGGATTGGTATATCCATCTTAGGAGAGGATGGGGGTATCCATCCTTGGAGAGGATGGGAGGAAAGTAAAAGGGTAGTACTTTGTGAGGTGTGAGTGGTGACGTTTTCTGAAATAATGGAAACTCTTTTTTCTTTGGTAGGTAGGCAATTTTGTCAAACTACGTTAAATTTATCGTGTGTGTTTTGCTTGTGTTTTTTATGGTTTGTGCATCCGTTCCCAACAAGTGGTATTAGAGCTAAGTTCAGTGGACCGTCACCAGAGATGTGGAAAGATCCAAGAAGAAGAGGAACAATGCAAGGAGAATGAGCAAAGGCTTTGAACAAATTGAATGAATGAATTTTTGGTTTAGAGATTGTGGAATTGTTTTTCTCTTTTTCAACTGTTTGAATTGTTGAGAATAGAGGGATTGAAAAAGGAAAAAGGAAAAAGGAAAAAGAAAAAAGAGAAGTTTTTTTGGGGTCTGTGCTTGATGTCGTGTGTGAAGTGTTTTTTTTTTTGAAAAAAAGGGGGATGATGGAGTGATTGTCAAAAAAAGGAAAAAGGGATTAAGCGATTTGGCTTAGATCATGGAGTTTTTGTACTTGGTGTTCTTGTGTTCAAAGGTTTTTCGAATAAAAAAAAGAAGGCAACGATCCTGTTTTGATTAGCAAGAAGAACAAAAAAGAACGAACGTTGTTTAGTTTGAAGATTTTTGGTCCTTTTTTTCACTTTAGACAATGGTTGTTTTGTTTTGGTTTTCGTTTGAAGTTATAAGATTTTTCTTTAAGTTAGGATGGCTCTAGTGTGATGTTTATATTGAAAGAGAAAAAAATATATATATTGAAATTTGAGTGGAAGAGGATGTCAACAAAAAAAAAAAAAAAAAACAGAAGGAGAAAAAAGATTTTGTTTTTATCGGCTCGGTTCAAAGCAGCCTATTTCCACAAGATTTTGTGTAAAGATTTTTTGTAATGGGTTAGATGTTCCCATGGTTCTTGGGCATTTCCAACTCAGTGGAACTAATGGATTGAGGGGTTTTCATTCCATTGGCATTGATTTTGTGAGTTCATATGGAGATCAACGGTTAGGTTATTTAGGTCAATGATGGGTACGAAAGGCACATATCAAGTATATTGTACAGGCTTGCAGGTTGAAACAAGTGGAGCTCAAGTTGACACTCGAGCAAGATGTACAAGTGGATAGAAGTTGTAGGTTGTTCAGGTACTGAACATGGGCAAATATAGGAAGGAAGTGATGACTTTTGCTTCAAATTTGGTGATTGGAAGTGATCTCTCAGAGCTGGCAATAGCAGTAGGAGAGGTGGAGCCACCTCACGTCGTATGGTTGGAATGAGCTGTATGGGACACCCTAGGTGGGGCCAGTGTGCACCATGTTGGTTTAGGTAATGGCAGTCAAGAAGGCATCCTAAGAGGGGATGTGCCTACACGAAGATGGGTGATTGTAGAGAGACATCGGCAATGGTTTTCTTCAAGGTGGTTTGTAGTATCAAGCCAAGGTGGAGATTGTTGGGTTTGGGTGTCTTGTATTCTGCGAGTCCATATAATTATAGTTTGGGTGTCTCTATAACTGGAGCTACGTTTGGATCAATTACTTGTACAAAGATAAATTTGTAATTATATGGGGATTAGGGTTTTATGTTTATCTATAAATAGTCTCTGTGGGATAACCTAGGAAGCATCAATCCCTGAAAGAGGATTTGGATATCCATGGCTTAGAGAGGATTTTTTTTTGGCGGGGGGGGGGGGGGGGGGTAAGCAAAGAGGTACACTTTATGATTGAGGAGTGAAAGTGGTGAGGTGTTTTGAAGTAGTGTAAACTCTTTTTCTCTCTGGTGGACGTTGGCCATCTTGCCGAACTACCTTAACTTCCTCGTGCATGTTTTTGCATTTGTCTCCAACAAGTTCATGCACCTGATTTGCTGAAACCTTACAAATCTTTGGCTTGCTCAACAAGAGTGTGGATTGGATTGGCTTTTGTCATTGAGCATAGAATGGGAGAAAAGGATTGATGTAATCCTAGTATCAGTAGGATCAATATGGCGGATTTAAAAATAATAATAAATAAAGAGTGGAAAGAAAGGATAAGGATAGGAGTGTCATTCTTCAAGATGATGAGTAGCTCTTCATGACTATAGATGAAGGACTATTCAAGATCCAAATAAACTCTAATATGAGCTAAATTATTTTCCATTGCATTCCATTGATAAGTGGCCACACGGACTTATGTGTAAAGACAAAGAAACATTACATTTTAGGTAATACAATAAAGTAACCTTCTCATTTAGAATAAAGAAAATATACTAATGACTAATTAGATAGGTAGCTGATATGTTAGTTATTAAAATTGGGAGATGGCAAACATGCTAATTATTTGAATCGAATGGTAGTAAACATGTGGTTACTTAAATGGAAAAATAGTAAATATACTAATAATTTAAATATGTAATAAACATCTTATTTTGTCCAAGGGTTTCCAAATTAACTAACTTTGCTTCCCAAGCTTGGATGATGTCAATGCACAATTGCATTTGTGCATTAAGGATGCTCTAATCCAGAAGACAAAGGAGGTCTTTCTAATGATCCAAGCTTATCTGTTTTCATCTTCCGCTCCTCAAATCTACTTCCTTCCCAAATTCTCTAGTTTTGTTGTCCATCGTCCACCCAATGCTTGTCACCAATCCTTCATCACCATGAACCAAGACGTTAGTGTCTACACCATTGCTAATCAGAAGAAAGCCCTTCGATCCAATGTGTGGAAGGCGCTCAAGGCGATGAGCCCTGTACAAAGATTCCTTGAAGGTGTTTCTTATTCTATTTTTTTTTTTTCAATTTCTCTCTAATTGAATATTCATGTTCTAATTAAGTTCTGAATGTTGCCACAAGAAGAAGGAAATTTGAGTATGGAGTTCTCGGCACAGATGCTTGTTAGTTCAATGCAAAGAACTCAAGCCTTCAACAAAATCTGCAAGTGATGGAGACAAGTTGGTTGAAGGAGGATACCCTAAAGAACAATCATGCCAAGCTGCACGGAACAAGAATGCACTAAGGAGAATGAAGGTCTCTCGTTGATCATACAATAACAACTTCAAGAAGGATACAACGGTATGATTTGCAAATGGTTTGGAATAGAAAATTGTAAGAAATATTGAATTCACCTTTTTAACCTTACTTATAGACATTTGGAGCACATGTGTTCTATATACTGCTGCAGCTCCTCCTCCTCCTCTTGAAGGAGGGTGGTCATCAACTTTGTAGGGTTGGGACCCTCATATCCAGGGCTTGCATCTGCAATAGTATCAATCATGTGCCTGTAGTATGGACCTTGCGTTATGTTTGCTGGTATGTGACTGTAATACATCCACTTTGATATCGTTTTTTTTACCTTCTTGGCCATACCTTTCCATGCACTAGAAATCTTGGGCTGCTTGGCCCCCTTCTTCCTGAATATATCAAGACCCTACTCCATGATTGGGTCCCCATGGCGTAGATAATTAGATGGTGTTGGACTTGATGTACGAGGGGCCTACAAACTTTGTGACATGCCGAACATGCCAAATACACCACCCCTCCCCCTAGATTTAGAAGGTCTAGCCCCTACAGTGCCCTAGAGGGACTAGCTCTTGAAGCTCTAGCTCTGGCCATATCCTGCTCCTGATGGTACAATCATTTGCTCTTTGCTAAGGTCCGCCACATTGTCCCTCTCCTCCTAATCTCTTGCCACATCAACATGATCAACATTCTGATCATCATCTGAATCATCTTTGTATGATGACGGTCCCCACACTGCATCATCTTGTGCTTTGTTGACTCTCCTCCGATTATCTTTCTTCTTCCCCTTCGCTTTCTATAAATGCCTAAGTGCCTTCACTACATCTGGATGGGCCTCTTTGCATGTTGTCACATCCTTTGAATTCCTGGGTGATGTGACCCTTAAACTTGTTGATGCCACCTGAGTAGATTTTCTTCCCACAAAAATTACATTGTATTTTATTTTTATTTCCATCAATAGCCACACAATACTGCCATGCTAGGCCAGTCCTCCCTCCTACTACTAGTCTCTTAGGCTGTCCCTATGGCTATGGTTATCCCTGTAGCTCTCCTCGTCCACCTTGGGAAGAACTAACTCCCCTCTAACTCCCACTAATAGACATGATGACTATTGCATTCAAAATGATGGCATAAGTCATTTAACAACACCAAAATAATTTTCTCTACACAAATAAACAATCATGTAAGAAGTATTGCATGTATGATGTAATCATGTACCTAAGTGTAATTGTATAAGTATATAATTATTAACTACTAAGTATTAAGTATTAACTAGCAATTCTTCATCTTATTTTTAAATATAAAATGAATTTTTACAATTTTCTCGGCAAAAAAAAAAAGGCTGCCCATATCAAAACCGGTGATGAAGCCACATGAGCAACACATCCAACACTTGAAAAATACTTACATAATTTTCAAAACATTTTTTCCTATTTTACCCTATTTTTTCATAATTATTGATATTTTATTAATATTTTAATATTTTTGGAGTGAAAAAATATTTCGACTTTGTGAGTCCGTATATCAGCTCAAGGAGTTCCACATATGTTTTTTCTATCATCAATAAGACATTTATATCACTTAAAAAGTAATCATTTTCAGTGTTCAAAATATAATTCTTTTTACTCAAAAAAAAAAAAAAAAATTACTTTGCAAAAAAAAATTCCGACTTTGTGAGATCGTAAATCAACTCATGGTATTCAATATACTTCAATTTCATAACCATCCAACATCATTATAGCATGCATTTTGTCAAAAATTAGTTGGAGAAGAATGATTACCTATTAGATGAAAAAACTCGTAGATCTATGCGAAACCCCTCCTGATCAACAGAAACAACGTGGTATCCGGCAATAACGAAGCAAGATGTACTCGTAGATATCAAAGATTGGACCAAAATATGGTGAAAAGTGCAAAATATTAAGAGAGACAATCTCTAGAGTAGTTTGGAGAGAAGAGAGAAATTAAAAATAATTCAGAGAGAAATTCGGTTGAAGATTCGACCGAATTCCCTCTTATCACCAACATTGGCAATATATTGTCGACTAAAAGTTTATATCGTGTCGCTGGGGGGGGGTATGTTGTCGCTTGATATATCGTTGACACATTGTACCATGAACGATACATATTGTTTAGACATATATACTCTTTTCCCTTTACTAAGATTTTTCCCCCAAGTATTTTTCTTAGTAAGGTTTTAACGAGATGCATTATCTATTGATGAACATTCAATGGGAAGTGTCATAAATAATATTGATTGTGGATGTCTATCACTCCTAAAGAGATAATACTTCTAATTGAATATCTTAATCATCTCAGCATGCAATCTTAGTGATTTACATTCCCATATTAATTGAAGATCACAACTATCTCAATACACAATGTTGGCAGTCAATATTTCCATTATATGCACCTTCTATCTTGGGCGGTGATCTATCCTTCCATATCAAGAGCATCTTATTGTGTGCAAGAATCATATATTATATTTATTTGTTGACTTCGATATTTCCATGTCGGAGAAAATGCTATTTCTACTATAAATATGTAATGCACTCAACTCAATGTGAGAGTTTGATTGATCTCGTCTTAGTTTTCTTCCTTGTATGTAATATATTTTCTCTATTTTATAACAAAAACTACATTGTCCTCAGCTATATATAACTCTTTTTTGGGGGTGGTTAGAATATCCTTCCATATGGTTGGTCTTGAAATCAATTCAAATGGTCAATCTAGGATTCAATTTTTGTTGTGTGTGTAGTATGTTTTTTTTTTTTTAGGGTAAAGTCTAGGATTCAATTTAATTATGTCAATAATGGGTATGGATGATTCAACTATAGAAAGAAAAAAACAATTTTTATTCAAGGTAAGATTGTCAATAGATTAGATAAAAATTTGTCTACCCAAAAAAGGAAAGAATAAAATACCAAAATTAGTAACGTATGAATTTCTTGGTTGGCAAGCATCAGATTGTAACTCTAGTGTGATACCATGTATTTTCTACAAGAAAGTGATGTCAGATTTTCCAAGCTTTATTTCGCCATCTTGTCAATACCATTTTAGCTAAAACTTGACATGAGAGCAGGTGAACAATGAACTTGGATCCAATACATCACATGACCTCAATTCTTTGCAATGTGCCATATTATAATTCTCTTGTTTTCAACCACCAATAATTCAGTTTTGTAGAATGTAAACTAAAATAGTGTCTCTTTTCTTTATTGTCCTCTTACAACAAAATCGCACCTTAGTCTACGCATCCTGCTTGCATATAAACAACCAAAAGTTACTTATCCTCAAAAACTAAGAATTATTTATGTGAATATACTCCCCAACAAGCCTTGAAAATGCTGAGGACTTGATATCTAGTAATTTTTTAGGAGAATCATATTCTAGTATTTGCCCTGTTTAAGATAAGAAAAATGCTAATATAGTTAGGAAATTACTAAATAGATGATAAGACACTTACCACACTTAATTGAATCCATTTGATTGTTGTGTAATAATAATAACGGTTACTAACCATTATCGAGAAGTAGGACCATATTGACATCAAGAATTGATGTTATCCTATGTGCAATTGTAATGACAGTAGACCCTGAAAAGTGTTGCCTAAGCGTTTGTTGGATTAGATAGTCGGTAGTAGTATCAATTGATGTAGTAGCTTCATCAAGTACTATGATTTTACTCTTTTTGAGTAACACCCGTCCTAAGCAGACTAATTGTCTTTGGCCAATACTCCAGTTCTCTCCATTCTCAGTCACTATAATAGCCACCACCACATGAAAATGAGTTAATAATTCAAAATCTTATTTTCGTGGATTTTTTCCCTTATGTTTGGGTTGGTTTTTTTTTTTTTTGGGGGGGGGGGGGGGGGGGGGGGAGGGGCTAAGATGTAACAAAATAGACATTTATGCCAATTACAGTATAAATAACCTTCTATATTGATGTTAAGAAACTTCAATATTTAGTGATTTAAGAGAATAACAAACCAAGAGAATTAAGTTTTCCTTCCTTCTTTCTAACTTCATCACCAAGTTGACATCTATCTAAAGCATGAGGGCCAAAAAATAATAATTATTGTTAGCATACCACACTGCTTGGTTTTATATGTGGCAAATAGTTGATGTTTATAGATGAGTTACAAGAACATATAAATCGAACAAACAAGCCAATGACAAGTGGGAATCGAAGAAAAGAGTAAAATAGTGCACTTCTAGTTTGCAATAAAACGAATCTCCTAGCACAAACTTCATCTAAAGACCTGTTTGGTTACATGAATCCAGAGATTTGAAATCTCTGGATTCATGAATGCGAGATTTATACCCTTTTGGTTGTGAAAATCTCTAGATTCATGAAATCCAGAGATTCATCTTTTTACACTAAAAATGTGAATCTATAGATTTATGCTTACTATAAAAACGCTAAACATTTGCACATTCACAAAAATGACAGATAAATTTACAGATTTCATTCCACATTTTCAGTTAACCAAACAGTTAATTTTATAAATTATGACTTTAGGGCCTGTGGACGGCGAGACAAAACGAGATCAACTAAACTCAAACAGGGCAAATAAAATTGTGTTGGTTGGGAGATCGGCTGACGCGGTTTGTGAGGCGCTTGACCGGTTCCCCTTCCCTACCGTCCGTAGGTGCTTTGCGGTCGGTCTGCGGGAGCGGCATCCCCCCTGCTTGCATTTGAAATCTCTAAATATTTGAAATCTCTAGACTCATGTAACCAAACAGGTCCTAAAGGATTTGGAAATTTGAATTAAAATGAAAACTTAAACAATTGAACCAAAAGAAAAGACATCATAGAGATACTTGTCCAATAAGTTTCGATGGGTCTGTTGGTTGTGAATCATTGGATGATAAATTGCATTAATTGAAATGACTTTAATATTATCATATAGGATTTAAATATATATATATATATATACACACAACTATAAGAAGAAATTTTTTTCATAGAGATGCATTACCAACTCAACTAGTCCACTGATGTGTTGCCTTTTGTGTATCGTTAGAAAGCAAAAAATATGTACATCCTATGTTAAATGTAGTCAAATATCATTTATTAAAAGAGAGGAAAAAAAAAAAAAAAAAAAAAAACTAACCTCCCAAATCTGCTCATTAGCATACTCTTCAAGAGGATCAAGATTATTTCTTATAGTCCCTTCAAACATTGTTGGGTCTTGTGGAATGATGCCTAATCTAGACCGCAAGTCTTGCAAGCCAATCGTGGAGATGTTGATGTCATCTATCAAAATTTGACCACTTGTAGGTTCAATCAAGCGGAAAAGAACTTGTGCAAGAGTTGATTTGCCACTTCCAGTACGCCCAACGATGCCAATCTTCTTTCCTCCAGGAAAAGTACATGTGAAATCTCGCAATACAAGAGGGAGATGTGGAGCATATCGCACTTACATTTATTCATTAAGTAATCAAATCACAAGACGTAGAAAATTATATAACAACATGAATTCAAAGAACTACAATAATGAGGAAATAACAACTCAATGAATCGAGAATGAGGATTACTTGTAGTTTTTCCATATCAATTTTCCCTTGTGATGGCCATTCATGATCTGGCCTATTTTCTTCTATCAACAAAGGAGGCTCACTATGGATATCGACATATTGTAGTATCCTCTCAATGGATATGATATTATTTTCAAGACCACAAAAGATCCCATACAACCTTATATATACTGAAACCAAGACCATATGTGATTGCTAAACCGACAACACCTTCAAGAGAAAACAGAAAATGAATAAATTCAAGGGCATACTTTCATGTTAACTCTTATCCATTAAAAGGGTGACTTCAAAAGATCTTAAAGTTCAAGGTTTTACTAGGATTGATTACTCCCTTTGGCACTAAGATTAAAAATACCAAAAAGATAGCATAAGTGATAGATGCTAATATATCCATACGGAAGCATAACCATTCTATTGCCCCAGAAAAAATGAAATTTAGGTCGAAAATATCCATCCACTAGCTTGAAATTTGTGTCAATAAACCTTTTTTCCTGATTAAAGCATCTAATTGTAGTTGAACCTGAAATAGATTCAACAAAATGTTGTATAATTGGAGCTTGACATACTCCATCCAACCGTGATAGTTCTCTTGCAGAAGATATGTAGTATTGCTACAAGATAAGATACACAAAAAGAGTTTAGGAAAACATAAACCAATGACAAATAAATGTGAAGTTAGTTTTTAAATGATGTATATATATATATATATATATATATATATTTTAAATAAAGGTTTCTAATGTGAATGGATTTCATTTAAATGGTTAACAATGATATTAATGTCAACAAGGGGTTCAAATTTAGTAGTTTTATTAGATGTCCGTTAAAATGCACATTACTTAAACAAGGCCTACATGATTATACTTCTTTTTCTCTATTTTCCTTTATTTGTTCATGAGAATTAAAATCAAAGCTGAAATATGTTTGTATATGTTTATTTTTGTTCCAAAGAATGAACTAGGATGAATATTTTACTAAAAAAAAAGCACCGATTTGCAACTTCTCTATCCCAAAAGATAAACTAGAAAATGAAGTGATGCTTTTTATGAGTTACATCGTTTATTAGATGGGCAAAGCAGTAATTTAATGTTTACCATATGATCGTACCTCTACCACCTCTATTTCCACCACCATCACTACCACTTTTGCCACCTCCACATTTTTTTTTTGGGTCAAAAGTTCAACATTTCATTTGAGTATGGCTTTAGTTGCCCCCACCACCATCATTATTACTACCGCAATTGTCAAGCCTGTCATTGTCTTTGCTATTAAGTATAAAAATTATAGTGTATAACAATTACTATTTTATATCTTTTTAGATTTAGAATTAGATTTTATTATGCATCAAACAAACATATTTTTTTCCTAGAAATTATCCTTGGAATAGCAGTAAAAAAGGTCAATTTTTGGATAGAAAGAAGGTCTAAAAATAGAAATAATATAATGTAGACCATGTTCACTAGATGAGAAATTTTATCCCAAATTCAACAAAACTTTGAAGAACATGAGAGCAATGGTATCCAAATTCTGTAGTATTTGTTTAATTCATTTAAAGTTTTTTTTTTTTTTGTAAGTCTCTGAACTCAAATTCAAATTCAAATCCACTGTAACTAACTCTATCATCGATTTATCTTATCTCCAATCGATCAATAAGAGTTTGAGCTATAGTATCAACAAGTTGCTGAGTTTGATTCTAAACAAGTTGTAATTCAAATTCAAATATTTGAATTGTAATTTAAATAATTTAATACACATCTCCTACTCACTAATTAGAGCGTGGAAGAATTCTCTCTCAAACGAAAGTCTAACTTGGTATTAGTTTTTTAGCCTCTGACCACCGTCTACACGATCCTCAGGACCAGCTCCACCACTGACATGGCTTCTTCTCTGATTTCACCTACCAACATCGTTTCTCTCCTACCTATAAAGCTTGATTGAAGCAACTATCTCCTCTAGAAATCACAATTTCTTCCTCTACTTAATGCACATGACCTTTATGGCTATGTCGATGGAACCAATCCAGCTCCTCCTCAAACCATACCCAATCCCTCCACCACATCACCCACATCAACCTCCATTCCTAACTCTGCATATTTTCAATGGTGCAAGCAAGATCAGATGATCTTATCTTGGATCATCTCCTCCCTTTCTGAAAGTGCTCTCTCTCAAATCGTTGGTCTCACCACTTCCCACACTGCTTGGAATTCCCTTGAATGGACTTATGCCTCCCAATCTCAAGCCCGCATAATGCAATTGAAATACCAACTCTTCCAAATTCACAAAAGCCACTCTTTGATGGCCGAGTATGTTCATAAGATTAAATCTATTGTTGATCATCTTGTCGCCGTTGCTCACTCAGTTTTTGATGTTGATATCATCCTCACAATGCTTTGTGGCGTAAGCCATGAATATGAATCCTTTGCTACCTCAATTACCTCCCGTCATGACCCTCTTCCCCTTGATGATTCCATAGGCCTTTTGCTGAATTAAGAAATCTTCAAAGATCAAACAAGACAACAATTTGACTTGCCTTCATCAAAAGTTAATCTATCCACCAGATCAACCCCCCACCACCCACTAGCCAAAATCGTGGCCCCTTTCATAGCTATGGCAGAGGACGAGCTCGAGGTTACTCCAATCGTGGTTGACATGCAAAACATCTTCCACCTCTCCTCCCTACCCCTATGGTTGCTTGTCAAATTTGCAGCAAAACTAATCATACAACGGTGCTATGTTATTTTCTTTATGCACCAGGTGACAATGCCTCCAAGCTGAATTCTTCTCCAGAAGCTTTCTTGGTAGGACCCACGACTTCATTTGATCCTTCTTGGTACTCTTACTCAAGGGCCACTCATCATGTTATGTCCAATGTAACCCACATGGATACAACAATGCCTTACCATGGTACGGATCAACTTCACATTGGTAATGGCCTAGGTTTGCATATAATATTGGAAGTGCTTCTCTATCAACACCTTCAAAAATTCTTACTTTATTTACAGTGCTACATGTTCCTTCTATTACTAAGAATTTGCTCTTTATGAGTAAATTTTTACACGTGATAATGATATTTATGTGGAATTTCATCCAAGTTCTTGCTTTGTGAAGGATCTCAAAACAGAGACTAGTCTACTTCAAGGATCAATTGAACCTGGCCTCTATCACTTCCATCCACCATCCACATCTCCCTCTGTTCATCTCAGCGAACATGTGCCTTAAGAAGTGTGACATGACCAATTAGGGCATCCATCAAAGAGAATTATGGACTCTCTCTTTCGCAGTTTTAGGCTTGGATCAACCTTCATCTACTACAACAGTTTTGTGTGTCCCATGCCAGATGGGAAAAACACATAAATTGCCTTTCAAGTTGAATAAATTAAGGGCAGTATCTCCATTCCAATTATTGCACTCTGATATTTGGGGCCCCTCTCTATCACCATCTACGCAAGGTTATAGTTATTATATTTCTTTCTTAGATGACTATAGCAGATTTACATGGATTTTTCCACTTGTACGTCATTCTGATGCAATTTTAATATTCAAGCAATTCTATTATTATGCAACCAATGTCTTTAATTCCAAGATTAAAGTTTTTCAATCTAATGGTGCCAAGGAATATGAATATTTTGATAATTTTTTTAAAGAGAATGGTATATCTCATCGGTATTCATGCCCACACACTTATGAACAGAATGGGTGAGCGGAATGAAAGCATAGACATATAGTAGAAACAAGCCTTGCTCTTATGTCTCGTGTTTTAGTCCCCCTTATTTTCTGGCCAGCCGCCTTTGAAACGATCGTCTTCTTAATTAACTGAATGTCTACACCGATAATTGGGAATAAATCTCCATTTTAGATGTTATATCACAAAGATCCAGATCTTTTATTTCTCAGAATCTTCAGATGTGAATGTTTTCCTTGGTTATGGCCTTATAATAAAAACAAGCTGCAATATCGCTCCAGGCAATGTATCTTTCTTTGATACAACAACTCACACAAGGGGTATGTATGTTATGATCCAACTCTTGGCTGATCCTACATCTCTAGACATGTAGTTTTTGATGAAAGCAAGTTTCCCTTTGCAACTCAACCTCTTAACCACCCTTCCCGCTCTCACTACACTCCCACCATAGTTACAGCTAATAATCTCTTTTCAAATTCAAAATTTGAAATCTCCCATCCCACCCGAAATTCTAATTCAAATTCAAAATTTGAATTTTCCCACCCCATCCAAACTTCGAATTCAAATTCAAATTTTGAACTCTCCTTTCCCAGTCGAAATTCAAATTCAAATTCAAATTTTGAACTTTTGTAAACTTTATCTCAACCTCTCCTTACACCGGAAACCCTAGCCCATAACTCACATGCACCATCCCAACCAACTCAACCTCAACCTTACCATGTGCAAACCCAATCCAAAACGGGTAATCCTAAACCCATCTCTAAACTGAACCTCCTAGTCACCTCTTTTGTTGATAATCTTGAAACAGAACCCACCTCATATACCACTACCAGTAAAGACCCCAAATGAAGGCTTGCTATGAGTGACGAATTTGATGCTCTCTTACGTAATGGTACTTGGAGTCTAGTTCCTCATCAGCCCTACATGAATTTGATTAGAAATAAATGGGTTAACAGAATCAAACGAAACAGTGATGGATTTATTTCATGTTATAAGGCTTGTTTGGTCGCCAAGGGATTTCATCAGCGTGAAGGAATTGATTATTTTGATACTTTTAGTGTCGTTGTCAACCTACTACCATACGCTTGATTCTATCGCTGGCAGTTGCCCAAGGAAGGACTCTTTGCCAATTGGATGTTCAAAATGCATTTTTAAATGGTGAATTATCTGAAGAGGTTTACATGGTTCAACCACAAGGTTTCATTGATCCAGAGAGACCTACTTATGTATGTCACCTTCAGAAAGCTTTATATGGTTTAAAACAAGCCCCTAGGGCATGGTCTCATCGGCTTGGCAGTTATTTACTCGCTATAGGATTCTCACAGTTCTCATCTGATACGGCACTATATTTTTATACTTCAACACATCAAACAATCTATCTTCTTGTATATGTGAACGACATTGTTCTCATTGGATCTAATTCTTCCGAGGTTAATTTTGTCATTATGGCCATTGGCAAGGAATTCGCCATCAAAGATCTCGATGACTTAAACTACTTTTTAGGGGTCGAGGTCACTCGCTCATCTCATGGTTTATATCTTTGCCAGTCAAAATATTCTTCAGATCTTTTGCGAAGGACAATATGCATGAAACAAAATCAGTAGCAACCCCGACATCCATCACCAAAAGCAACCTTTGAGGAACTTCCCCTCTATGATGATCTGTGCCAATATAGAAGTACAGTGGGTGCCCTTCAGTATTTGACTCCCACACGCCTTGATATAGCATTTGCTGTCAATAGGGTTTGTCAATACATGCATCGCCTTAATTGATGATTGGGCTGCAGTTAAGCAAATTCTTCGTTATCTAAAAGAGACCCCATCCCATGGAATTCTATTTCGGCCAACAACTAATCTTTCTCTCACTGCATTTAGTGATGCGGACTTGGCCGGTTCAACTATTGATAGACGATCTACAAGTGACTAATGTGCCTACTTGAGCCCTAACTTGATCTCTTGGAGTTCCAAGAAACAACCCATTGTAGCCCACTCCTCTAGAGAATCTGAGTACAAAGGGTTTGCTAATGCTACCGCTGAGTTGATATGGTTATGTCAGCTACTGCTTGAACTTGGGGTTGTCACTTCTGCACCAACTCTATATTGCGATAATATTGTAGCTACTTACCTTGTTGCTAATCCGGTCTTTCACGCACGAACCAAACACATCAAGATTGACTATCATTTTGTTCGTGAACAAGTAGCCTTAAAAAATCTTTCAATCTGATTTGTTCCCACAGGAGACCAAATCGCAGACATGCTCACCAAAGGCATATCTGCTCCAAGATTCAAAATTTTAAAATCCAAGATCACTGTCTGTTCTCAACCAATGACCTTGCGGGGGAGTGTAAAGGATAAGTCTATGAATTCAAATTCAAATTCATATCCACCGTTACTAACTCTATCATCGGTTGATCTTATCTCCAACGGATCAAGAAGAGTTTGAGCTATAGTTAAAGTATCAACAAGTTGTAGAGTTTGATTGTAAACAAGTTGTAATTCAAATTCAAATATTTGACAATCTTTGGGGTATGTGGCGGTTTGGGGTGTTCAACCATGATAAACAATCTTTGGTGGAGGATTTGCTTAAGAAGGATTCCAAATGATGGCTTCTATACAGCAGCCAGCAATCCAGCTTGTCTTCGGTTGCTTCCTATGTGAATGTGCAGACATTGATCACTTGTCTGTCGAGTACTTTCATTCAAAACTGTGGCAATGATTGTCATCTTCTGTGTGCAATGGGGTGGGGTGAATTCAGTGGAAGAGTTAAGGAAATGGTGGAAATCAAAAGCAAATGTGAGGACCTGGGTCGTGGATGAAGGGATTTACCTTGATCCCGTACTAGGTCATTTATTATTGTAATTTGTTTACATATTTAAGAAATCCTATGTATACAAAGACACATCATTATTGCTTTCAATGCACATTTTACTTCAACAACATTTGCCTCATTCAATTATCGGATAATTTTTCTCTGAATTACAATATAAGATAAATATTGCTTTTCATATATTACTTATAAATTAATAGGAATATTATTCTTTAGATCATAACTTATATTCTGAAGCATTTACATACCTACTAGGTCTATCGAGAATATTTTATTAATTATTAATAAAACAGAACTTGAACCAACTTGTCTATGCTGTATGAACCTTGAAAAAATATAACTGAGATAGATTTGAGACTTTAAGCATGAAAATTAAAGTACTACAGAGTTACCTAATACCATATGCACGTCACAATCATCGGAATAAAAATTATTAAGATTTGCCATGCAACTTGCGACATTACTGCAATAGTTCCCGGAATTCTACCATTGAGATAAGAAGTTCTTCAATTTTATGTGGAATAACAGCATCAACAACACTCTGATCTATGGATACCTGTATGAAGAAATAATATATAAAAGAACTACATAATAAAACATCATTTGGATGAAAGTAAGTAATTAAACATGTTTACTAACCTGATTTAGAATCCTTCCACTTGGAGTAGAATCAAAGAATGACATAGGAGCACGAAAAATACATAAATGCATTTTGTTGAAAAGTAGAGTAGCTGTTTTGTATCCAGCAGTTACAATGAGCATAGACCTTATAAGTACACAGAGAAAGCTTCCAAGGGTCAAAGCAATATAAACATATGTTAAGGATTATCAACCTAACTACGCAGCGGAACAGATACAAAGAAACAAGGAAAGAAAGAAAGAGACAAGACACAAGTGTTTTTACTTGGTTCGGTCAATCGACCTACGTCCAAGGATGAGTTAACAACTCATCAAATCATGCAATCATCCAATAGGTAGAGAAGGAGGTTACAGCCTAATCAATCTACCCAACAAGAACCCCAAGCATGAACTAATCAAGAAGAAGAAGGCAACTCAGAACATGTGCACCTGATTACACAGCAGCAGCCACTCTTCTCTTCAAGGCTAACGAGCACACCAACAGCAAGGAGAACTCACACCTTCAGAAGCAAGATAGCTTCAAGCAGTCCAAGCTTCAACAGTTCTTGAAGCAACATTAAGATCAAGCACCGAATCCCTTCAAGCCCTAGATCAGAACCTCACAAACCATAGCAGAACCGAGAGCAGAGAACAAAGAGGAATAAACTCAGAAATCGCAAATGAGATGAATGAACCGAATGCTACCTCTCTCCTCAACCCCAATAGATATAACACATACATCATTGTGTAAAGACCAAGCTGCCCTTAGAAACATTTACATAAGACCTCCTAGTCCTAATCTAAACCAAAAGACAAAAATACCCTTTACAAACAACATTCTCCACCTTGACTCTGCTTATTTTGATAATTGCATGTACATGAGAGTAAATATTAACCCATCAAACAAATATAAAAAACAATGTAAAAAACAAATTATAGAGATAATAATTTCAACGAGTTTAAAGTAGACTTAAACTTATTAACAGGTACAACCTTAGTCATTATATCAGCAGGGTTAATGGAAGTATCTATCTTACATATATCAATTAAACCCTTATCAATTATATCTCTAATGAAATGCAATTTTACATCAACATGCTTTGTTCTCTCATGAAACACACTGTTCCTAGCAAGACACAAAGCACTCTGGGAATCACAATAAACAAGAGAATGCAAGTCATGAAAACCAAGCTCCCCTAGAAGCCCCTTAAGCCACATGCATTCCTTCACAACCTCAGACAAGGCAATGTACTCAGCCTCAGTGGTTGAAAGTGCCACCACATGTTGGAGTGTGAACTTCCAACTCACTAGATTCCCACCAAGAGTAAATAAGTATCCAGTAATGGACCTTCTCTTATCTAAATCAGAGGCAAAATCAGAGTCACAATATCCAACAATGTCTAGCTTATCAACACAAGAATTATCATGAACAATTTTATAAGATGCAGAATTTTTCAAATATCTCAACAACCACATAACTGCATCCCAATGTGAACCACATGGCCTACTCATGTATCTACAAACAAGACCAACAGAATATGCTATATCAGGTCTATAACAAACCATAGAATACATGAGGCTACCAACACATTCTTGATATGATCTATAAGTTACAGCAGCATTAGAATCCATTCTAAGCTTAAAATGAGCACCAAGAGGAGTATTAACACTCCTAATATTATCATGTCCAAACTTGTTAATAAGTTTATGAATATATCCAACCTGAGACAAGGTCAAAACACCACTAGGCCTATCTCTATGAATATCAATGCCAAGAATCCTTTTAGCAGCCCCTAAATCTTTCATTTCAAACTCAGATTTCAACATAGATTTAAGCTTACAAATCTAAGATTTATCCTTTAATGCAATAAGCATGTCATCAACATAAAGTAAAAGATAAATGAAAGAATTAATGCTAAACTCACAATAATAAATACAACTATATAGGAGCTTTTCTTATAATCATTCTTAAGCATGAATTCATCAAACCTTTTATACCATTGCCTAGGAGATTGTTTCAAGCCATACAATGACCTAAACAATAAAGAGACCTTTGTCTCACTCCCCTTCACAACAAAGCCCTCAGGCTGAACCATATAAATATGCTCATCTAACTTACCATTCAAGAATGCAGTTTTCACATCTAATTGTTCAAATTCAAGATCAAAGAGAGCAGCTAGGGCAAGAAGCACTCTAATAGAAGTATGTTTCACGACAGGTGAAAACACTTCATTATAATCAATTCCCTCAACTTGGGAATACCCCTTAGCTACTAATCTTGCCTTATACCTTGGTTGTTCAACACCAGGAATACCAGCCTTAAATTTATAAACCCACTTACAACCAATAAGTTTCTTTCCTTTGGGTCTATCTACAAGAGTCCAAGTCTGATTTTTCATTAAAGATTCCATCTCATCTTTCATGGCAACAAGTCAAAGCTTGCTGTCCCCACATTCAAGAGACTCTTTATAGGTTCTAGGCTCACATCCCTCAAGTTGGCCAGCTACATTTAAAGCATAAGAAATCAGATTTGGACTCCCATTAGATTCACACATATTAGCATATCTAGAAGGTCTCTTTATCTCTCTTTTAGACCTATCTCTTGCCAACAAATAACCATCTAAAGGATCCTCATCTTTAAGCTCTTCTTTAACATCAAAAGAATCACTTCCAACTTCTAAATCATCATCCTCAATCTTAGGATCAGATTCATCAACCACAGTTTTAGACTTATCCCCTAACTCCACCTCAAATATAGCCTTGTCTAGATCATTGGAGTTAGGTCTAACACTTGATGAATCAATTTTCAGAAATTCAAGTTCATTGAATTTAACATCTCTACTAATTACAATTTTCTTATCTTGTAAACACCAAAGCGTATATCCTTTAACTCCTAAAGGATACCCTAGGAAGATTCACTTCCTACCCCTAGGCTCAATTCTACCATTGTTTTGATGAACAAAACAAACACAACCAAAAGGTTTCAACAAATTGTAATCAGTATGCACTTTACTCCACCTAAAATCATGTGTTTCAAAATCAACAGAGGAACAAGGAGATTTATTAATGACATAACAAGTCAGTATTAGCGACTTCAGCCCGAAATTTCTTACTTAGGCCAGATTCAATCAACATGCATCTAACCCTATCCATGATTGTCCTATTCATCCTCTCAGCCACTCCATTCTGCTGAGGAGTATAGGTGCATGTTCTATGTCTAGTAATACCATGTTCCTTACTAAAAATCAGAAACTTTTCATTCACAAATTCAAGACCATTATCAGTTCTAAGTTTCTTGATTTTCTTTTCAGTTTGATTTTCAACTAATACTTTCCACTCTAGGAACTTATCAAAGACAACTGATTTATCCCTAAGAAAATACAGCCATGTCTTTCTAGAGTAATCATCAATAATAGACAAGAAATATTGGGCACCAGAAAGAGATAAAGGTACATGTGGACTTCCCCACAAATCAGAATGTATATATTCAAGCACATGAGAGGTTTTATATGAAAAATGAGGGAATTTAGTCTTATGGAGCTTACCTATGGCACACACATCACAAAAAGTCAAAGGGCTAAATTTCTTAAGACTTATCTGGCCACTTTTATACAAGTGTCCAAGCCCCTTACTACTTATATGACCCAATCTCCTATGCCATAGCTCCACCTCACTAAGAACCCCACTAGAGACTGATGCAGCCCTTAAAACCACACTTCCATTTAAGAAGTATAAACCATTCTTCAAATCAGCAGTTAGAATTACACTACTACCCCTCATAACCCTAAGAGAACCATCCCTAGAGGTATAATGAAAACCCCTAGTATCAAGCTGACTCAGGGACAACAGGTTTCTCCTAAGTCCAGGTACATGTCTCACCTCCTTTAAGTCTCTAACAGTCCCATCATTCAATTTAAGTCTTATTGATCCAATCCCCATAACATCACAAGCATGATCATTACCCATTAATACTTTACCACCTCTAATAGACTCAAAGGTGATAAACCACTCCCTTCTAGAAGTCATATGAAAGGTACAGCCTGAATCTAAGATCCAAGCATCATGATCACTACAAGATGAAACCACTAGTGCATCACTAGTAACATCAGCCACATGTGTGGCCTCCATTCTCTCATTTCCATTCTCACTTTGCAACTTTTGAAGTCTCTCTCTACAATACTTTCTTATGTGTTCCTCTTTCTTACAATAATAACAAACCCTCTTGTTATTATAAGACTTTCCATTAAAATTCTGATTTGTATTAACATTAGTGTTCTTTGCAACAAACTTCTTCTTTTTCTTATTATTATTGTTGAACTTCTTCTTAGTTTCATGCATGGTTTTATTATCAAAGTTAACAAACAAGCCATCACTAACATGCTTTACCTTCCTCTCAGTTTTCAATTCTATATCCCTAATTTTCAATGCTTCCATCACATCATCAAGGGTTATAGATTGTCTACCATACTTAATAGCATTTTTGACACCAACATGAGAATCAGGCAAAGATTTCAACAATAGGACAGCAAGGGTATTATCAGATAACTTTTCATCCAAATCAGCCAAATCACATGATAATTTATAAAAGTCTTTTACATTATCAGTTAAAGACTTAGAAGCATCCATGTTGAAACTAAACAATTGTTCTTTCAATAATGTAACACTAGGAATAGAGGCAGCCATATATAATTGTTCAAGTTTAAGCCAAACCTGGGCAGCCGTCTTACACTCTCTTACCCTTCTCATTACGGTGTTACTTAGGTGCAAAATAATAGTGCTATAGCACATATCTTGCATATCTTCCTTTTCTTCATCAGTCATGGACAATGGAAGTTCTTTATCAGTCTTTAAAGCCTTATGACACTTGTTTTGTATAAGAATAGCATGCATCCTATTCTTCCACACCATATAGTCTCCCTTACCATCAAACTTCTCCAACTCATACCGGGTAGGAGCCATGACAAAAGAATTAAAGAATACTCAGTCAGAATTTATCTAACTAGTTATATCAGTAACACACAAGATATTATCTCTTAACAGATTTCAGAATTTAGTCAAACAAGATCTGAAATAAAAGATAATATCAGAATTGAATCAAGAGAATCAGGTAACAAATGCTAATGTTTCACAAAAAACAAAACTCCAATAATAATTACCAAGAAATGTTAACAGTAATTAGTTAACAGAAAATCAGATTTCAGAATTTATATGCAACTATAATCAGAATATCAAAACATGTTGAATTTCAGATTATAAACACAACTGAAACATTAATTTTATATATGCTATCTATTTAGCATAAAACCCCCAAATTATTTTCAAAGAACCTAAGCAGCCGAATCACTTATTCAAGTTAATCAACTAAATTAGATTCTAATTTCAACAATAATCTTGAGATCTAATATGCAAACAAGTCTAGACAGGTAGTCAAGGCAAAGCTCTAACCCAATTTCAAGAAACCCCCAAGGCGGAACCAAAATACATGTTATATTGCCAAATTGAAAAACTATTTCAGTGAATTGAGAAGGGAAATCTTATGCAAACAACTTCAATTGATCAATTACAACAAAGCCCTAACCTAATTTAGGTAAAACCCTAGATTAGGGTTTCGGTCAAGAACTAGGGTTTAACAGAAAATTGTAATTGAAACAATAGAGGTTCAAGAATCATACAAAGAACTAGCATATATTATTCAATGTTAATCAGAAACACAAATCACAAAGTAATCTAGGTTAACCAAGAGTTAACAGACTCAGGCAAGGAACGTAAATGGCTATGATACCAAAACTGTTAAGGATTATCAACCTAACTATGCAGCGGAACAGATACAAAGAAACAAGGAAAGAAAGAAAGAGACAAGACACAAGTATTTTTACTTGGTTCGGTCAATCGACCTACGTCCAAGGAGGAGTTAACAACTCATCAAATCATGCAATCATCCAATAGGTAGAGAAGGAGGTTACAGCCTAATCAATCTACCCAACAAGAACCCCAAGCATGAACTAATCAAGAAGAAGAAGGCAACTCAGAACATGTGCACCTGATTACACAGCAGCAACCACTCTTCTCTTCAAGGCTAACGAGCACACCAACAGCAAGGAGAACTCACACCTTCAGAAGCAAGAGAGCTTCAAGCAGTCCAAGCTTCAACAGTTCTTGAAGCAGCAGTAAGATCAAGCACCAAATCCCTTCAAGCCCTAGATCAGAACCTCACAAACCATAGCAGAACCAAGAGCAGAGAATCGAGAGGAATAAACTCAGAAATCGCAAATGAGATGAATGAACCGAATGCTACCTCTCTCCTCAACCCCAATAGATATAACACATACATCATTGTGTAAAGACCAAGCTGCCCTTAGAAACATTTACATAAGACCTCCCAGTCCTAATCTAAACCAAAAGACAGAAATACCCTTTACAAACAACAACATAGATGAGAGTGGATTCTTTGACATGAGATCTCGTATCCTTTAAAAATGGGGTAGACAACACCATCCAATAACTACTAACTATTAGGAGAAATTGAAAAATAACTTGTGCCAACAATATGAACGGTCCGAATGCCCCTTTATACGCAGTCGTAACATATTTCCAATATATTGAAAGACGAACTCTACCATTTTCCCTCTTTTCTTCTTGAACAAGTTGCACTTTTGGCCCAACCAAAATTTCACGTTCATAACTTTTAGATTCACTTTCTTCATCATCTTGAATTGAATTTGTTCTATCCGTTTCAATCTTTTCATCATGAACAAGTTGTCTTTCTAGACCAACGAAATCTTGTTTATTATCACATTTCTCATTGGTAGTTAAATTAGTCGAAGTAATTCCTTGTTCAATAGAATTAAGTTCTTCTAAAGCTTTCTTATGTGCACCTACTAAGTTTGTAAAATCAACTCCTGAACTAAGAATTTCTTTATATTTTCCTACTTGAGTAATCCTTCCATCTCTCATAACCTGCCAAACAAGAGAAAGTAGATAATCACTTTTAAAATAAGTAAATATTAAGTCTAGAAATTAAGATGTCATATTCTCACCATGATAAGATCAGCCGATGAAAGAAACTCTACTTGGTGAGTAACATAAATTATTGTTTTTGAACATAATATTTCCAGCAAACATTCCTATAAAAAAGATTCACATTTAGTTATCCAAAAGAGCCACTGTGAATCAATAGAAAACCATTAGCTTAATGTGTATATTTATGTCTTCTTTATTATATAGTCACTATTTTATTATTCTTAAATCATTTAGTGAACAAAGGTACAATGTTATGATGAGATGTATGATTACGAGGGTCAATTCATCAAGGAAACAATTAGAACTTAAGCTTAAAGAGTAGTTACCTTAAATAGATGAGCTCCTGTATGAGCATCCACAGCACTAAAAGGATCATCCAGCAAATAAATATCAGCATCATAGTACAAAGCACGTGCAATCTGTATCCTTTGCTTTTGCCCACCACTCAAGTTGACCCCCCTCTCTCCTATGATAGTTTGGTCCCCATAAGTCCACATTTCTAGGTCCTTCTTTAATGAACATGCTTCAAGGATCATCTCATATCTTTCCTTGTCCATATCCTGACCAAATAATATATTGTCTATTATTTTTCCGCTTTGTAACCAAGGCGATTGTGCAACATAGGCCTTTGTTCCACTCAACTTAATGTGCCCAGATACCTTCGGAATTTCTCCCAATATGCATGAAAGTAAGCTTGACTTGCCTGACCCAGTTGAACCACAAATAGCTACTCTCATACCATGATGCACTCGAAAATTAAGATCTTTTAATGTGAGATTAGGGGAGTGAAGGTCCCAAGAGAAATTCCCCTTGACTATTTCAATTGCAATGTCATCACTATCATTTGGAAGTTTTTCTTCTATTTTTGGATGAAGATCATCTAGACAAAGGAATGATGCTATTCTATCCAAGGAAACTTTAATTTGAGCTGCCATGGATATTGTGTCTGGCAGACTATAAATCGGCCCTTGCAATATCTCAAATGTGGAAAGTGCAGACAAAATCTTCCCTGATTCTAATGGAATTTTCATGAGCACACAAAACCCAAAAGTGACCATCGATACAAATAAAGGAGCACACAAGTAAACAAAGGAAGCCATGGCTGATGTATAAAGTAACTTTTTTAATCGTCTTGTTTCAAAATTTCTGAATTCAAATATCTTATTGAGGAACTTCATCTCCCATCCTTGAAGCTTGAGAATCCTCTTGTTCTTCAAAGCCTCAGATGTCATCTTCATTCTTCGGTCCTTTGAATCCATTAATTTTCCTTGAAGTTTTTCTTGTAGAATTCCTAGTGGAACATTTGCTAACATCAAAATTATTGTGGCAACAAAAGCTACAACTGACGCAAGCCCAAGACTTCTGTATAAGATGAATAATGCTAGAACAATCTGGACAGGAACCCTCCATATATCATGTAAGTACCAACTGAAAAATCCAATCTTTTGAACATCAACACTCAATAAATTAATGTTCTCCCCACTACTCTTGCCCTGCTTTGATTGGCTTGAAAGTCTGAGTCCCTTCTCGTAGATTATTGCAAATAAAGCAGTGCGAACTCTATTTGCCATTTTTCGGAATTGAAAGAATAGGTGCCTCTCTAAGAGGCACCTTATGAGCTTTGAAAAGAAGAAAATAAGCACTAGAACATAACCTTCATAATTCAGTTGGTGAAAGCTATTGAGATAATTAACGAATGAGTTAATAAGGTATGGACCAACATAAGACGCCAATATGCATACAATTGAGAATATCCCTGTCCTTAAAATTTCTTTCCTTGTCAGGAAAATCAATGCTTTTATTAGCTTGAGGGTGCATACTTGTCTAGCACCACCACTGTCATCATGATCAGAATCAAGTCTATTTCTAAAACAAGTAAAGATCTCTTTGGTAGTATCACAACTGGCAAGCTGAGGAACATCTTCAAGGTCCAATGTTTTCTTATACCCAAGTGCAAGTAAAGGGTTCATCCAATAGAAAGTAAAAATACTAAGGAGATTGGCACTTGCATATGGAGTTATCTTCTCTGGATTGACACTTGGTCCTTGTTCATCACCACCATCAGTTTTTTGACTATAGCTTGTTTTCAAAAGAGGATCCAAGAGGTGATAATCTTCACCCACTTTTCCCTTTGTTAACAAGCCAACATAACAAAAGCATAGACTAGCAATAATTGGCACACCATTGGAGGCCCATAGTAGAAATGGTAAGGGCAAATGCTTGCAATACATACCAAAATGTATGATAAGATAGGAACATGACATTATGAAGTAGAAAGCCCACCAAATCCTTAGTAGAACTGGAAACCTGCGATTACTTGAATGAGAAAACTCAATGTGCAAGTATATAGAGATGCCAAACCATGTGAGTGTTCTCAATGAGAAATCCAATTGAGCTACCTGCTTTAGATCAGTCCAATCATGTTTGTGCCCAGAAAGGTAGTTTAAAACGCATAGGAGAAGATCACAAAAACGATAGACCCATGCAAGATATAAGGGCTGACCAGTAGTAAGATAAGTATGTATTCTTTACCACTGCTGTTGAGTTTTCAGGAGTACGCATCTTCCATCGCTTACAAGCCCAAGAAATGGATAAAGAAAACAACATTATAAGGTGTGAAGCAGCTGAAAACATTTGCATGATGATAACAATTGTTGTAGATTCCGTAAAAAGTACCAATAGACTCATACCATCCTTTGAACCTTCAAAACCACCCATCTTTGAAAACTTCTGTTTTTTCTATTTGTAATGTGTGACCTAGTTACGTAGGTTCAATACAAATCAATCAACTTTATCATATTCCAGATAGATGCAAACCCATCTGCAAAAACATTGCGGAAAAAAACTCTAGCATTCAGATACCAACCGTTTCCATCTTCATGTTCCAGAAAGACTTGGATCAGTATTAGGGTCTCATAGCATTCAACCTGTTAGTGAAACAAAAACAAATCAATAATTAAAAAATAATAATAATAAAAAATGTTCAAAAATTTATTAAGAGCAATATATAGGATTGATAAAATTGAAATATATGGAACCAGTTTTTCACATTTAGAGGAGAGGAATATTTCCAATTATAAAAGGAATCTAAACAACTTATGATAATGCGTCATTTGAAACTACCAAAGGAAAATGAAAACTTCCCTAATGAGAAGTTCTTTGGTTTTGATTGAAAACTAACTAAAGAAAACCTCAGTTTCCTTTTTGATCCCTAGTAGTTTGATGTAGCGTACAGCTTTGAGTCAGTCAAGCTTGATGGAGAGAGAGTTAAAACAATTAAATTAAATACGACCTTGTTGGAAGTACTTCCATGGTAAAAGGTTTTTGCTTACCCTAAGTCTGATACTCAACACATCTTCGTCACCACAAAGTGAAGAGAAGTTTGAAAATCATATTAAATGTGTCCAAAGAAAGAGCAATAGAAAAGGAGGAAAACAGGAATTTCAAGTGGGTTCAAGAGAAAGACAGACAGAGAGATCACCTTATTGAGGTAGAAGCTTCAAATTATTCCATGCATGCATGTTTCTAGATGGCAAACATTCAACTTCACCAGAGATCGAAAAGATTTCCCTTCAGATCTTCAAAGGATTTTAGGAGACGTTTCTTGGCTACGAGGGAAAGGCGACTTTGGCTTTATATGATTCCTAACTTCCTGAAGGATAGCCTCTGCAACTCTACGGACTTCCTGACAAGTGATGGGTCTGAATTACTTTGAACGGGATTGACCAAGACTAGTCAAGCTATGATTCGGGATAGCATGAACGTAGATCTGTTCACTCTTTCTTTCATTTTTCTTCCTTTTTTTTTTTTTTGGGTAAAAGTTTATTTTGTTCTTTTAGGCCTTTATTAGTGTTGATGGTATCGTAATTTGAGTTTTTCATTGGGTTAGTCCCCAGAAAATTAGTAGTAGTGATAAATCTAGTTCTAAAAAGAACCCAATGGACCAAAAGATTGGGCCAAATCAGTAATAGCTTAGGACGAAAATAAACTTGTTGAAAGCAGGTTGAAAGCCAATCCAATTATGATAAGTTACTTTTATGTTATATTTTTGAGTTTTAAATGTTATTATCTCCAAAACTATGGGAGATTATCTCAGGGGTACTCGTAGGCGGTTTCAAAAGGTGGTTATTCCCTTCCTCTATAAATAGCAGTGAAAACTCATTGTAAAAACAACTCTCAACACATCAATAACAATTTACACTTAACAATTTTATTTTAGTTATCGTAGAGTAGGTTTTCTTCTTCTTCTTCTTCAGTACCCTTAGCGTAGTGATGGTATAGGTTAAAAACCCATGAGTTTGAGTCGCCTTTTCTTAGTGGCATCAAAGTCTTTGATACGCCGAGGTAAATAGAATCCACAACAACTTGAAATTTCTCCATTCTCTTGGGTCAATTGCAAACCCTAGCACGCCAATGAAAATCCAAGAAGAAATGCACCAACACATTCATTTTTGGATAATTCATTGATTATGGAGATTATACACTGAAGAAGAGTTTGTAAAGTTATAAGATAGGAAATTTTATATGCCGGTCCTTCAATGAAAGCTAAAATCTTGTTGGGTCACTTTCATGAAGAAAATGATATTTGCATTTAGAGAGGTCTCTAACACCTTCTGAGACCATTATTGTAATCAACTTTTAAGTGTTGAAGGATTAAAATAACCCCAAAGCTTTTAATAAAAGAAATTTAACTAAAATATCCCCAATACCCTATTCTTAAAAAAGTATAGGTCGGTGAAGGAAACCCCTTCACCCATCTTCTTCCTTCGCCCCACTAGAAACTAATCACCCACCAATCACCGACCGATCACCAGAAACCACCCACTAAAAGAAAAAGACAAAAATCAATGCATGTGTTTGGATTTTCTAGGGTTTCAGATAGGTTTTTTTGAAACCGGCTATTGATTTTAGGCCTTCAGGGGGTTGTCTCACTCTCTCTCTGCTCTCTCTCTCTCTCTCTCTCTCTCTCTCTCTCTCTCTCTCTCTCTCTCTCTCTCTCCTCTCCCTTCTTTGTGGGTAAGAAGCCGCTTTACCATTTCAGCCCTTTCACCTCTTTGGACCCCACCTTGGAAGTAGATTCTCAATGGAGGTGAAGAGCAACCCCAACCATTGTCGCCGATCGACACTTCCAACTCTATCAATCTTCTTCAAAATTTTGATCGCAAAATAAAAATAGTTGAAAGCCATCTATCATGGCCTTCACCCCCAGAAGCCATGGCCATTTTCCACATTCTCACAAATCTGCAGCTAAAAGGAAGTTTTGATTCCCTTCCAATTACTCAGCTTGGATTGGACTCTATCAACAATACTCTTCAAGAACTCCACTCAAACTCAACTACCTCCATGTGTGCAAGACTTCAAGAATGACTCAAACTCAACTAGTTAAGAGACTCCAACAGATCATATCTTATCCACAAGTTCTATCAATCTTCTTCAAAATTATGATTGCAAAATAAAAATAGTTGAAAGCCATCTATCATGGGCTTCACCCCCAAAAGCCATGGCCATTTTCCATATTTTTCTCACAAATTTGCAGCTAAAAGGAAGTTTTGATTCCCTTTGAACTGCTCAGCGTGGATTGGACTCTATCAACAATACTCTTCAAGAACTCCATTCAAACTCAACTACCTCCATGTGTGCAAGACTTCAAGAATTAGACTCAAACTCAACTACTTAAGAGACTCCAACAGATCATATCTTATCCACAAGTGAAGCAAACTTAGAGTTGCACTTAGACACACAAGAGACATAGTTCATACCAAATACAAATATATGTAATTCAAACTCTAGATTAGAGTCCAAGATTAATGTTGAGTAGGACTCTTGTAACTTTGTCATTTGTACTATAGTCAATCTTAAGGAAGCCAATCACACTCCCATGAACATAGGTTGTAGAGATCAACCAAACCATGTAAAACTAAGTCTCTCTCTCCATCACCCAAAATTGTGTCTCTCTCTAACCCTAATTCATTGCATCTAACAAAATTGAGTCAAGCTTGAAGGGTGTTTTTGCTCTTAAAGCTTTTCAACATATGTCTTGATGTAAAGAACCATTGAACAACTTTAATCACTTCATGAGTGTCACATCCCACCCAACCGGATCCAATCATTCCCTAATACCAGTGGGGGTGATACACTACAGGATCAAGGTTCAATGACAAATCCATACAAACATATGATATAGCATAATCTAAGGACAAGAATAAATCAAATTTAAATATTAATCTGAAATATTAAAGTTTACAATCATCCATGTCTAAAGTTTGGATGATAGTGCAAGTTTAACCTAAAGCTATACACCAATGTCCATCAAAGTCTTCAATGCCAAGAACTCACTAAAAACCCTTGTAGTTCACTTTCAAATAAACTGTAATGTGAATCTATCCTTGAAGACCTTACAAGAAGATGAGTTTGTAGACCCAACCTTAGCAACAATCCTAGAAAATATAGAAAGAAATTTGAAACCCAAACAATAAGCTCAGAGAAGAAGACTCAAAGAGTCAAAGGTACATATAGGTTTCTCTGGATCTTGGTAGGAGTGTTTTTCATCCTTTGTTTTCTCTTAGATTCGAATTTTGAATTTTGAATCCTGCGTAATTGAATTCGTGAAGGAATGAAATTTGAAAAATTAAAACATGGTTGGTTCGTCTAGACCGACTGCATGGGTTCCGTTCGAACCTAGGGACTGGTCGGTTAACTGACTCAAGTGACATAAAAGCACAATGAAGAATCAAGGGTCACGATTTTTTTACGCTTATCGGACTGCGGAAAGGCACCCACCATGTTTTAATTTTTCAAATAAAAAAAAAAAAAAGAAAAAAAAAAGAAAAGGTAAGCAAATCTATAAAAGCAAAGCTATAAAAGCAAAGTACTGGAAACTGAAAAATCAAAACGAGTGAGAAAATAGCAGAAGAAACTCCCTCACAAGACTCAGCATCCCGAAACTCTTCTTCATGCGTGTTTTCTAACCTCAAACGATCTGGAACGCGTGGGGCAATAGGTTTCGTCGCCAAATCCCTGCTCATCCTCCTCCCCGACTATGAAAAGTTGGATTCCGAAAAGAAGTGTTTTAGTTTTCTCTACAGGCGGATAAGGGAACTTTTTTTAAGAGAGAACGGTTTTGGACTTGGAGAGAGTTCTATGGATGGCCAAAGAGCTGGTACAGGAACGTGTAAAATTGCCGGAAATTGTATTCTCACTCTGATTTTGTATCACACTAGGAATAAATTTTAGGGGTTTGTTCTGCTTCTATTTCTTCTTCTCTTTGTAAACCAATAACCCTAGGGAGAGCTAGCAGTTGATACAGATAGATTAGTGGGTGTTCAATAAAGATGGATGAGTACCAGAACATGGAGAGATTTGGAATGGTAAACGGTTTCGAAGATGGGCAATATATTGGTGGTGAGTTTGATGACAGGAAACGCAAAGAGAGGCGGCGACAGACCAAGGAAGACGTACTCTATGGTGTCTTTGCGGATAGCGATTCTGACGCTGAAGATGGTTCTTCGAGGAAGCGACGAAAGGATTTCTCCAGAAAACCTGATTTCACTAAGCCCGTGAGTTTTGTTTCCACTGGTGTTGTGATGCCTATTCAGGAGATTGATAAGAATGCCAAAGAAGAGAAGAATGAGGAAATAGAAATCGAGTTGGAGGCAGATAAGGAGGAAGGGACATCTGGATTGGGACTTGGAGCTAATAATGCTGGATCAGGATTGGGGTTTAACTCAAGTTCGAGGAAAAATGATAGTCGGGAAGAAAATGGTGATGGTGATGGTGGTGATGATGATGATTTTTTGCCCACTGCATTTGGGAGAAAGATCAAAGAGGGTGCGCAACAGCGGGAGCGAGAGAGAGTGAAGTCCAAAGTGGCTTCAAAATCCCAAGAAGAGAGGAAGGAACTACAGTTTGGTGGTGTAGGAGCGTTTGAGAAGCATACAAAGGGGATAGGGTTGAAATTGCTTGAGAAGATGGGATATAAAGGAGGAGGGCTGGGAAAAAACAAGCAAGGTATTGTCGCTCCTATCGAAGCCAAGTTGCGTCCTAAACTGATGGGTATGGGTTTTAATGATTACATAGAGACTAGTTTGCCGGTATTAGAAGAATCAGAGGAGAAGAAAGCTGTGACTGGAGTTGCTCGCCCTGTGAAAGAGAAGCTTTGGTCCAAGAAAAACCGAGGTAAGAAGAAGGAATACATTACTGCAGAAGAGCTGTTGGCAAGGAAGCAAGAGCAGGGTCTGGAGGTTGTTCAGAAGGTGCTTGATATGAGGGGACCACAAGTTCGGGTCTTAACAAATTTGGAGAACTTGAATGCTGAAAAAAAGGCTAGGGAAAATGATACTCCAATGCCTGAGCTTCAACATAATATCAAATTGATTGTAGATTTAGCTGAGCTTGATGTACAGAAACTGGATAGGGATTTGAGGAATGAGAGGGAGACTGCAGTGAGTTTGCAGGCAGAGAAGGAGAAGCTCCAGAAGGAGGCAACTCGGCAGAAGAAGCAATTGGATAATATGGAATACATTTCTGGTGTGTTGGTTCGGATAGGTGATGAGAATTCATCTGGGAGTTTGACATTGGATTCACTTGCAAGTGCATTCCGTGATTTACAGCGAAAATATACTGATGACTACAAACTCTGCAACTTGTCATCCATTGCCTGTTCATTTGCCTTGCCATTACTAATTAGGGTCTTTCAGGGATGGGATCCACTTCAAAATCCACTGCATGGGTTAGACGCGATATCCACATGGAAAGATCTGTTGCAAGGGGATGATCCCCTTGATTACTCAGATGCTGCATCTCCCTTTGTCCAATTGGTTATGGAGGTTGTCTTTCCTGCTGTGAGAATTTCTGGGACAAATACATGGAAAGCCAGAGATCCTGAGCCAATGCTGCGGTTTGTAGAATCATGGGAGAAGTTATTGCTTTATTCAGTTCTTCAGACAATTCTAGAGAATGTTGTTATGCCGAAACTATCGGAGGCTGTAGAATCATGGGATCCACGTTGGGAGACTGTGTCTATTCATGTCTGGGTGCATCCGTGGCTTCCTTTGTTGGGACATAAGTTGGAAAGTTTGTACCATACAATACGGTTCAAACTAGGAAATGTCCTTCATGCGTGGCACCCAAGTGATGTTTCTGCTTACGCAATGCTATCTCCTTGGATGACTGTATTTGATCCTGCCAGTTGGGAACAGCTGATAGTTCGCTATATAGTTCCAAAGTTGCTGAATATAATGCAGGAGTTCCAGGTGAACCCTGCAAATCAAAAGCTAGATCAGTTCTATTGGGTAACGTCTTGGTCATCTGCTATTCCAATTCATCACATGGTCTCAATGTTGGAAGTTGCTTTTTTCCCTAAGTGGCAACAGGTTCTGTATCAGTGGTTGTGCTCTAACCCTAATTTTGAAGAAGTCACGCAGTGGTATTTGGGCTGGAAAGGACTTCTTCCTGCGGAATTGCTGGCGAATGAGCGTATTCGATATCAGCTTAATGTTGGGCTTGAAATGATGAACCAGGCTGTAGAAGGTATGGAGGTGGTACAACCTGGAGCAAGAGAGAATGTTAGCTATCTTAGGGTCACAGAACAGAGACAGTTTGAGCAGAAGAAAGCAGCAGCAGCTTATGCTCAACAACAAGCTACAGTGTTAAGCTTGAAAGAAGTCATTGAGACTTACGCACAGCAGCATGAGTTACTATTTTGGCCTAAACCTGGTAGAATGCACAATGGTCTTCAGATCTATGGCTTTGGCAATGTAAGCATATATATGGACTCCTTAAACCAGAAAGTTTTTGCTCAAAGAGAGGATGAGTGGTCATTGGTGTCTTTAGAGCAGTTGCTTGATTTGCAACTAAGTGCTGGGCAGAAAAGGCGATGAGTATGTGTATCCTATGGACAATTCATTCATGAAAAAACAAGGTCTGTTCAGCCTTGAATTTTATTTATTTTTATTTTTTATAAAAGAATCAGTCTTCATCTATAATTAATTGCTTACCAACTCAACCACACACCCCAGAAATTTAGAGTTATATTCTATCATTCACATGTAAGACAAAGATCTTATCCGTCTTGCTGTGGTTTTTTTTATGATAGAGAAGATGATATTACATTATTAGAAAAGTCTACATATCTGCAGATCTGGATAATTCAAATGGAGCATAAACTACAAGAGTACAGGAATTAAACGACAGTAAATGCGTCTATGCTACATGTGTGAATAAAATTTCTTATTAATTTTCAATAAAAGAGCATCCCAGCACCCCAAGACTTCTGCTAATGCAGGGTCTGAGAGAGGGAAAACTTATGCAGCCTCACCCCATGCTTTGCAGGAGCAGCTGTTTCCAACTTCTCCCCATATTAATTGCGAAAGATCTTTTTTTATCAGTTTGGCAATCAGGCTGTGGACAAGTTGTAATAATTTTTGGACACTGGTACACAGTGTCACTGTTTTGTCAAGACTGGAAATTCTTGAATTTTGAAGAATCTTGAACTTCGTTATCAAAGTGCTGAGCAATTCAAGGCATTTGATGGCTAGCTAGCAGCTCAGGCAAAAAAATGTCTGCCTAGGCGCTGTAGTACTTATTAATGTATTATTGTCAGAGCTGTTCATCTGAATCTTGGATACCCAGAAAGACTTTCAAAGTCCTACTAATAAATTAATTTTTTCCTCTTGTTTCTTGATTTTGAGGTGGTGGTGGTGCTTGCTTCTGGCTCTGTATATATATATATATATATATATATATATATATATTATGTAGGCTACTAAGCAGGAAAAAAGAAAAAAGAGAAGAAGAAAATGTTGTTGCCTTTGCTAAACACTGCCAATACCTCAATTCTGATGCCATGCTGGGATAGTGGTTATGAGTTTTGTTAGGTTGGCACTTGGCAAATGGCATTAGAAGCCTCTAGCAAGCAGCTTGAAAACAGATCATGGAACATCTTGAACACTCTTGATTGGTAAAATTATCTGAACATTGAGCTTGCAAATCACAAGCATTTTATTTTATTTTGGGGTGTTGGATTTATTCTTGCGGGGGTGTCTGGGTTGTTATTGTCAGATCTTCAGGCTTCAACGAATCAATTGTTGCTGTTATTCTTTACATGTTACATTGTAGTCCGATTAATATATTGGTCACTATTTTCTATTGCAGATAACTCTGGTCACATAGGTCATAGGCTTCCTGATCATGACCATTAACATATACTTCATTGCAACCGGCTTGTTAGCTTACAACTTGTTACTGAGTAAACTACAATAAAAAGTAGTATGTAATATAGATTTCTAGAAAAAATAAGGATGAAGAGGAACCAGAGGGCAAGAAGGGAGTGGAGTTGGAGGGGGAGGAGGAGACAGACAGGAAGGTGGATGAGAAAGAAATAGGAAGAACTGAAGAAGAAAGAGATAAGAACAAGATGAGGAGCTGTATGCCAATGTTTCTGCTCTTAAATAATATTTCGTAGTCGGATATACTTCTTTTTTTTGTGTTTCTGTTAATTTGAAACTTCTGTACCTACAAATGATGTATGTGGAAGTGGAAAGAAGTATTTCTGCCGCTAAAAAAGCACAGAGAACACGTAAAGAATGCACATAACTGATTTAGTTCTTTGGCTTCCACGGAATGATAAAATGTCATACTACATATGTTTCCATTACTACAGGAGGGATTAGCCTTCACCTCGTACCTGTTCTCATCAAGGACAAGTGGACAACTTAACCAGAGGCATACAAGATGAGGTCCCATGATCATTGTTGATGATATTGTATTGATAGACGAGACAAAATTTAGGATTGATACCAAGTGGAACTATGGAAATCAACCTTGTAATCAGAAGGTCTAAAGATTAGTAAGACTAAAGCCGAAAATATGGTTTGTAAATTCAGCTACTCTTAGATGGAACATTAAGGGGTGAATATTTGTTAGAGGGAGACCCCATAAAGTTATCAGTATAGAGCTATTAGGGATCAAGAGGGTTACATAGAAGAAACCATTACCTAGAGGATTAAAATAGGGTGGATGAAGTGGAGATGTGCATCCGAGTTCTGTGTTGTCACCATATCCATATCAAAGCTTAAAGAGAAGTATTATTGCAATATCATTAGACTAGCTATGATGTATAGAAAGGAATGCTTTTCTGTGAAGAAATGTCGTAAAGTTAAACTTGGTGTCGCTGAGATGAGGATGTTGAGAATGATATGTAGGAAAACTAGAAGGATAAAGTAAGGAATGACCAATTTAGCTGGGTGGGAGTGGCTCTGATTCTTGACAAACTCAGTGAGAGTTGAGATGACGTGGCCATGTACTATGAGGCCTCTGGACAGTGCAGTTCAAAGGAGTGACTGCTTCATATTGTGTGAAGAGCCTGAGGCAGCCTTAAGGGGTAACCATAGGAGAAGTGATTATAAAAGAGATGCTTAACTGAGACCTGGTTCATAGCATCACTCTGAGTTCACTGGAAAATATATGTGTGGTCAACCCCATTTAGTTGGACATTAGCAAAATTTTGGGTAGTTAAGAAATAGTATGTGGCTAAAAAGGGTTGATGCCCCTAGAGTTTGTGTTGATGTTGTTAACCAGGCTTTTTTTTTTCTGGGGGATCCATGTAGCTGAGCCCGTTATGTTGGGATGAAGGTTCGAAAATTCCTCTCGATTTGCCATCTTGGTCTGGGTCAAGATTCTGAAATCTTGAGGTCTAGAAAAAGATCTTGTGTTGTATTTTTTTTTTGTGGGGGGGGGGGGGGGGGTTGGGTTTTGGGGAAGGGGTGTTTGGTTTTGGGTTGATATGCCGTGGGTCAAATTTGCATGGTTATTTTTGAAATTTCATTGTTCTAGTTCTAATAATTCACCAAAAAAAGAAGAAGTTCTAATAAACATATTTAAGCTTTCAGTATGTTTTTTTTTGGGGTTTGGGGAGGGGGGAGAAAAAAACACACAACAAATTAGTGATTTGAATTAACTCCCCTGGCTGGCAATGAGGGCCGAACCCTTAATTCGAACGTGTAGTATTTCATAAACTATACGTAATTTGAAACTCTGAATGATATGAAACATTATGGATTAGTAAATTAGGCATTAATTGAGAAGTAAAACATAAAATTAAAGACTTGGAAGTTCTCCTTGATCAATTTGGGGCTTAGGAAGAAACAGGCTTCTTTCCTTTAGTGGGCCAATAAGAGCTATAGATAATCTGATATGTATCTCAAATTGTAAAATACCGCATCATCGAACTGCCCTTAAATGCTAGTAGCAGATTGGTAGAGGAAACTTTCGCTTCAAAGCATCAGTTTCTCCTTAAAATCATATTCGGTCATTCATGCTTTTTTTTTAGAAGCTTCCATTTTCTGACACCAAATGTTCCCCCAGCTCTGAGAAGCACTGGAAACCCCTTTCCTTTTTATGTAAACACAGGGACCTCCTGGCTGAAAGCTTGAGTGGGGCTCCCAGGAAGGATCCAAAAAGCCTCCATAGGTTGGTCGAACCCTAGTTAGGGGTATTTTGGGCATTTTATCCCTTCTTTTATTTCTGAATTTAACTTTAGTTGCCAGAATTTTAGGGACCAGTTTGAGCTAGAGTTGGTTTCGGTTTGACAGTTATAGTTAAGTTGAAGTTGTTTTTTGAAAGAGTCCTATTTAGTAGTTTAGATAAGATTCCTTTCCTTATGGATTAGGAGTTTTGGATTAGAGTCCAGTCCAACATGTAATGAGATCCTATCAGTAAGGATATCTCAGTTTGAGTTAGAGTCTCTTATTTTCAGGCTATAAATAGTCTCTTCATGTAATGTTATTTTCAAATTTGATGAATTAAAGAAATTGTTTGTTAATTGCTTGAGTGATAGGGTTCCTTTGAGGGGGGACCTTGTGGTTGTCTTTTTGAACGATCTTTAGTTCTTTTTCAGCATTCAAGCAGTCTACACTCAAATTCTGAAGATATCATCAAGTCCAGCAAGCTTTCTTCAATTTTCCAGCAAACCAAGTACATTACAACCCCTTTCCCACCAGTCCCAGACTCCCCCTCTGTCCACAGCCCTCCCCTACCCCTTTCCTTGTCCACGCAACCCTAGGACCCCTCACTACCGTAGCACCTCTGCCCCTTCCCCTCTGTTTCAGGCTTAGAAATCCTCCCCACCCATCACATACACCTTCTACCCCTTCCCCTTTAATTTCCTGCAACCCCAGCCCCTCCACCATTGTGACCCTCCCCCCTTTCTCCTCCTCCCCCGGTGTGCCCACATCCCACTCCTATTAGGAAACCCAAATTTCCAGCTCTATTTAAGCCCTTTCCCCCTCCATTAGGGTCACATAACCCTATAAGTCCCATCCCTACTGTTAGTTTCTCAAATCAGCCCTATTTTCTGGATTTTAAAAAATTCCTGCACTTCATCTTCTTCAAGTGAATCTGCAGAATTTTGAGAAATTACAAAACACCCTCACCTTAGCGCCAACCTCTCTGAAACAGTTTCTGAACTGCAGAATAGTGACGTCATTAGTTCTAAACTGCAGGACAGCAACCCATTCCCCAACCCTAGCCATAGCTGAATCAGTCCTAACCCTAAATTCTGAGTTTGAGTTAAAAATTCAAACAGGAGATTCAATCTTCAAAAGAGTTCAGATCTGAAACTCATTCTCAGCAGGCTTGAATTGCTTTAAAATCCCTGAAAAGCCCTCTATCGATTGCTGGAGTTTCGTGGGCAGCTACAAATCTAGGAAAATTACAGTTTTATCCTTAACCCTAGATCTATGGTTACATCACTTTTCTGTTAATCCCCTGCCCTTTCTAGCTCCAAATAATTGTATAATGTTCAGGTCATCTGACATTTTTACCTAACTCTATTAACAAATGCAAACATCTAACTAGCTCTTGTATAAAAAACTGCAATGGTTGCGGTGGAAAGTCTCTTGAAGTAATTGAGCAGGGCTAGAATAATTATCCTTTTCCATGGTCAATGTCGTAGAGCTGACTTTATGGCTGCTTCTTGAACCCATACGATGAGCACAGGAAATATTTTGGCTAGTAGCTGTCTTCTTGAATTGTGAATTGATACTTCAGGAAAAACATACAAGACTTGAACTGCAAGATTTCTGTTTTCCAACAAGCCCTTTTCCACTCTTCTTTGTTGGCTTTCTCTTTGTTCTTATTCTTCAGAGGCTCAACAGTCACATATAACCCGCTATGTTTCTTGTTAATTTAAATGGTCATAATTCTTAATATGTATTTACTTAATCCTTTTAGCTGTCCACACAAGACCTTCATCCTTATTTTGAAATAAGAATTTGCAGCAGGTTGAAAAGTTGCATCATACTGACTTGCAACAATTCCATTACAATCTAGCAATTTAACCTGCAGCCACAAATTTAAATGCAGTTGGGCTTAAGTATTCTTCTTTATCCTAGGATATTTTCTCCTAATCTATAATTATCTTGCCGTGGTTAATGCTGTTTGTGCTGCTTATCTGAAGCCTGGGAAGGGTTGTATAGCTTGGCAGCTAGCAGAAAGTCTCATTCATACCATTTGAATTGAATCTTGAAATTTGTTTTATTGAGTTTTACATGGAATGCCAGAGCTCAGGATTTGTTTTCCACTATGGTTGACCCATAACTGTAGTCTAGGTAACTAGTACGTTAGAACCTGTATCTCTGACAGGGCAATACTAAAACTTGGCATCCAAACCCATCTTATTATTTCCTTTCTTATAGGCAGTCACTTGGGTATGGTGATTTACGTTTTCTATTCTAGCCACTACAACCCCCCCCCCCTCTTCAATTTGCACATTCTTTTTTATTCTTTTATTTTTTAGATTAAGAAAATCCAACGTCTGGTAGTATGGGGGATGCATGTAGTTGTCCAAGAAGTGCATGAGGCCGGATGCAAATTAGGTCTACCCTTGTAATTTAAATTGGAAAAATGCTTAGTGGAATCATATTGAGTTTATTTCAATGAGAGTGGATAATGACTTTACTTTTGTGGGTCTAGATCTGCACTGAGATGTCAGTTCAACTCTTTTCATGTCATGAGGCTTATAGGCATATTTTAGGATTAAGAATTGCATCATACTCCGTGTACTCCTTAATAGTTGAATGCATGACTCAGTCCTTTTAATTCAGAATTGTTGTAACATTATTTTCCTTAAGCAAGTTCTCATTGAATTAAAGACAATGGTTGGGTTTTCGTTGCAGATAGTGAAGAAAGTCTATTAACTCACAAGTGCTAGCTTGTTATCTAGTTGATATTTTGGTCTTTATCATCTGTTATCTCATTCAGTATTGAGATGTTAAATGGAGATCTGGAAAATCATCTTGTAATCCAGTTGACAATTGTTCAAGCGGTACTCACAATATACACGTGCAGATTTCCATTGCTCCTTTTATTTTGTTGTTTTTATGCTCATGAAAATTATGCCTTGACATCAAAGAATATTTGAAACAGAACTGATGATCAAGGGTGGGAGGCTGCATCAGTGAGCCAATGAACTGCTTGAAGTGATTCTGTCCTTATGGTTACTTCTTGGCATCCCAAACATAATATCTCTTCTAGTCCTTTATATTATAAGATGCCTCTGATTTGTTCGTGTTGGCTTCCTGCAAGGCCATGATTCATCTTTGAAGACATCAATTCATGATTGCTAGGTATCCCCACCCGTCTTTGAGTTTTCATGCATCAAATGCTATCAGAAATGAAATAGTGGAGTCTTCTGGAGTCCAGAGATTGAAAGTAAGATAGAGGATGACAAGGCAGAACTTTGGCTTGAGGGAGAGCTTTAGGGACCCAGAGACAGAAGTATTATTGGTAGGTCCAGTAGGAGTTTTGACTCTCCATCATAAAATGTTTGGGTAATTTGAGGGTTAGGCACAGTCCTACTAAACATCCAAACTTTCTGGCTTGACCACAGAAAATACATGGCGAAGGCAAAAGGTGCATTCAGGATTAACAGTCATTGCAGTCATGTTTGCTGGGGTATTTGTTTTTCTTCAGGTATGTTGATACATCCGGCAGCTGATTGAATACTTGATTTTCTGGAAAAATAAAGAAGTCAGACACTTGTTGCCGTTAGATTAGGCAGGGATTATTAACGATCCAAACAATGGATCATTGTATAACCTCCCTAGAGAGGATAATGTAAGAATGCAATTGCCCTAGAGGATTTGAACAACAGAAACTGAGCAAACAATGATTCTATTGATCAGTTAGGCTTTATGATTCAATTTTGACATGCATGCTGAATGTGTTCATAATATTTGAATGTCCCTATGAGTAGGAAATACGTACTTTGCTTTAAAAATCCGATTTGGTGGAACTTCTGTCAATGATAATAACCAGAAACTCAGACCACCTATGTTGGATGTGCTACATAATCGTTCCCTTAGCTCATAATTACCTCAGTGGCCGTTGAAATGAACCTCAAGAATGTGGGTTCTTGGAGGAAATGGACACAGATGCACAATTGAACTGTTTAGAATTACAAATACGGGAACCGAAGTGCAGTATTCTGGGTTCTATTTTTCACTGTTTTAGTGTCAATAATTGCATGCTTATATTATTAATAAAGATCAACAATAGACATGAAATCCCCTAATTAAGGCCAAACCAAATCCGAAGAAATTCTTATTTCAGGCGGCACTTCCAACTTCTGGGCATCATGAAAGGGTTGGTTTTGTTACTTCTTTGATGGTCCTTCTCCATGTAGTAGCAGCAGCCAGAAATAGGGGAACCCAAAGAGAGTTCAGGAACTAAGTTTGCTTCTTCTGCTGAGAAGCTCAGAGAATAGAAGAAAATGAGAGGGCATGGTAGAAATTTTAACTAATACAATGAGAAGTGATTGAGTTCCAATCCTGAGAACTAATTGCAAGGGCTATGGATGTAAAGATAATGAAAGAGGCCAACGCAGAGCTGTTCTAGTGATTGAAACCTACACCGTTTAGTGAAGAGGTCGTGGATTCGACTCTCGCTGATGCATTTTAATAATTTAATATCCCATCCCCCGGCTTAATAAAGCCCCATGGTACAAAAAAAAAAAAAAATAATGAAAGAGAGTTACAAATGGAATCTTGTACAGCTCCGTCAATTGATTTTGATTGGCTATTCATGCACTGCTGTGATCAACAAAATAGTGCATCAGTAGTTGGACGACTGGACCGTGTAATCTGTTAATATAGAAGTCAATACAACTAATCAAAATTTCCAACCTACCTGTCTGCTGGGTTGGTTAGTCAAATTACTAAGAACTCGTTTGATAATTCACCAAGTGTTTCTGTTTTAAGAAACATTGAAAATAAGTGCTTTTAGAAGTAGAATCATTTTCTTAAGCGTTTGATAAAACTTACTTGTGAAAGTAGAAACATAACTTACTTGTGAAAGTAGAAACATCCATGGGCATTTGAATCTCTCATATTCCTCCTACAATTCTAATTCCAAATCTTACTCCAGCTCCAAGTCTTGTCCTCCTCGTGCCATAGAAGGAAGAACTCTATCAAAGTATTGAGATGATTTTAGCAGGTTGTCACATTTAGAGTGTCAAATTATATAAATACTCCTTCTAAAATTGTTCGTCTTAAATCCAACACGTGTTCAATTTATGTTGCTTCGAAAAATAGGCAACAACAAATAAATGTTGCTTCGAAAGTGCTTTTTGCAGCAGAAATTTTCAGGCGGTTTTTTGTGAGTTTTGTTTTCTCGAAGTTCGAAACACTAAATCATTTTTTTTGGTGAATTATCAAATGGGTCCCAACTTTATAGAAAAGATGTGCAAACAAAGAGTCATATCATGGAGTGCCAGTTCAACATTTTTTTTTTAAATTTTTTGGGGGGAACTGATAGTTTTATGTAAAAGGTGGGGATATATCTTGTGTATGCGATTTTGGATTCAAACTTCAAAGAGATCAAACTCTTGACCTCATGCTATGAAATATTAGTCTTCGCCAACTGAACTAAACCCTAAGGTTTCATATTATAAGTTTTGACGTTTGAAATAAGAAGTTGATGATGGGATTGCTAGGGATCTTGAAGGGGCTCATCCGTAATATATTAATGTTGATTGCTAAGGAGGTCCATCCACAATCCTAAAATGCATAATTGACACACATTACTTGAAAAGGTAAAGCAAAACAAAATTTTGAGGGATACCAATGCTGATTGCCAAATGCTAGGGAGGTGTGTATAAAAAAAAATGTGCAAGATGTGCTTTTGCCATATATTTAGGAGGGAGTTCCACTTTATGAGTGTTCAAGAAAAGGTAAATCTGTTTCTTACATAGTCAGAAGAAGTCCTCTCTTCTTCAAGTCGTTGAAAAATCATCCGCAGAATTGACCTATTTTCTTGCAAGCATGTCATTTCTAAGCATCCATTTTGCTCATCACTTCATATAATCGGTTTATAATTCTGTTTGAACCATAATTTTCTGTCGGTTGGTTGCTTGGTGATGTCCCCATTCGACCGGTCCATTGATCAAACTTGTGTGAATCAATTATTTGGGATTTTTTTGTCATTAGGTAGATGAAAACACTTAGTTTTAGAAGATCTACATCAGTATTGGTGAGAATAGGCCTCACCCTCTCCATGGATATAAGTCACATATCTAAGGGGATGGGTCGTACACCTCAATGGGTGAGTTCTATAAAAGGTGGAGATCTAACCCTAAGTAGTTGGCTCAGTTGGCATCTTGGTGCAAGACACAAATGCCTAGTAAAAGGTCATCACTTTAAATGTTCTTGGGTTTAGACCACACCAATTCGTTATGCTTGAGCTCTTTATTTTTCAAATTTAGCTAAAGTTGGAGTTCCTTGTAATATAATAAAAGGTTAAATGCCAATCTTTGGCTTTTGAATTTATGTAATTCGGATGTCAACGTTTCTGGGGGGGGGGGGGGGGCGGGGGGTTTTCCAAACAACAACCTTGGTTAGCAGGTGCCCCCCGCCCCCCCCGTGGGATGTCAACATTGACCGCTCTAGTGCTTTAGTAAAATTGTTTTCTATAATAATTAAAAACAAAACTCTTTATTTTTTTTTTTTAATAATAATTTGTCCTTTAGATTAAAGTTGTAAATTTCTTTATCTTAAGGAAAAAAAAAAGAAAAAAAACAGGATTTCTAAAGAGGAAGCTTGAGTTACTAATCGATGCCCTCTGCTAAGGATAAACTTGGTCACTCTGTACATTTCGGTCTAAACTCATCTGATTAGGTTTGTTACTTATAATGGTTCGACCATACGGTTCATGGTAGGACCGACCACAACGTCAAGAGTACCCGAACAACATGTTTAGGGAACCTGACATTGATAAACTCCTATTATTTATCAACTTCATGGAAATACGAGTTAAGGTAAAGAACTCTTTGTAGAGTTACTTTCCTAGAGTAACTCATCTTAGAGTCATATTCCGAATCCAACTCTACCATCTTACACCATATAAACTCCTCAGGTAAATCTAAGAGGGTAAGCATTCATATTCTGTGTGATCAATTACTTGAATTCTCTATTGAGTAATTGAGATCATGGTATTGACTTGCTCGACGGAGACGTACCTCGACCACCCAAGGTCAAACACGTGTTTTGCAGGAACGTGACAAGGAAGGACGAGCAGGATTCCATATCAACTCCCTCATTGCCAAAGCTTTGATTAAAAAACTTAACTTCACAATCCGGAGTTAGCTGAAAGTTGGCCTTTGAGCATGATTTTAGTAGGGATACGGCCATCTAAACCCAATATTACTCTAAGGACCTAAAACCTCAAAGCCAAACTCAACCCAACTCTAATGTAATGACCTACCTTGATTTACCTCAATAGGATAGAATTAGCGGTGATTTTTAACTTGAAACAAAACAAAGCAACAAAAAACATGGATTAATGACATGGAAGAAGATTCATACTCTTCACCTCCTATGACAGTATTGATGTTTCCCAACTGAACTAATCCCCTTATTACCAAAAAAAAAAAAAAAATTGAACTAATCCCTTAGGAGTAAAATACTTGGTTATTAAAAAAAAACAAGAAGGCTTTGTTGATAATTGTTCAAACTCAATTAATATATTATTCTAATTTTACAGATTTTAAGAAAGATCTGGTAGGATCGAGTCGTGCCTGTCGGTGCTAGTTACACCTTTTGGGTTAAAAAGTTAAGTTTGGAATGGGCTCAGGGCATGTTCGGCCCATTTTATATCAATAGGGTATTACTTATTAAGGGTGTAAATGGGCCGGATTCGGATCGGATAGTAGTATATCCATATCCGCATCCTATTATATTCAGACGGATTCGGATAATATCCTATCGGTTTTCGGACGGATTCTGTGGATGATAATCGGATAGTTATTTTCTTAAGTAGATTATTCTAAATGGGCATGAATATAGATTGAATACAAGTTTTCAACTACCTGTTTACTACCTTTTTATTTGTGAGGGCTAGGTTTGAAATTTAAGAATTTAACAACTTTGATAGCTATTTTAGTGGAAAATCTAGAAAAATAGTCACATATCATAAATAAAATTTATAAAAATAAAAATAAAAAATCTAAATAAGTAACCTAATCGGATAATTTTATCAGACGGATAATAATCGGTAAGAAAGGGGTATACCATAGCCGCATCCTATTAATAATTGGACGGATTCGGATACCCCTAAACAGATGCGGATGCGAATTTAGAAGCGGATTTCGGATATCCATTTACACCCCTAGTTTTACTAATGAGTCCGGATCACCTCTCCATCAGGGGAGAATAATGTGTTCCTTAATGACTTTCAACCAAATAATAGCAGGTGGGTGAGCTCACGTGGGATCCATGATGTCTCTTTTTTTTATATTTTTTTATTAATATTTATAGGTGGACCCCACCACTATTACATGTTTAAAAACTATCAAGAGAGCACATTGTTCTCCCTTCATGGGAGGTGATCCAAACTCTTAATCAATACCCCTAGATTTTAATCCACAGTATCCAATTGGTATTTTTGACACAGAAAGTGATACGGTATTAAATTTGATTCGATAGTTATTGATAATATTTTGACAAATTTACCCCAAATATTACGTAGAATGGATATTTTGACTTTATTACCCCTTGTTTGTACTTTAAACGATGTAATATCGACATGATATGATATCACTACAATATGGACACCTTAAACCATGGTCTTGGTGCTAGGTATTTGGTTTATTTCCCATTTTACTAGAGGAAGTATCATTAGTGAGATCTAAGGTCTTGTTTTATAACTCACCAAGTGTTTCTGCTTTGATAAACATCAAAAAATTCTGAGTGTTTTAGGAAGTAGAAACACTTTTTTAAATATTTGATAAAACTTGCTTTTGGGAATAGAAACAATACCCATAGGCATCTGATAAAATCTATTTCTTGAAACAAATTTGAAAATTGTAATAAAATTTATGGAATTTGTCATTGTTATGTTTAGATGGCCAAATTCCATAAATACCCTTTATAAAACTATTCCACTTTAACTCAACCCTCACCCAACTTTTGCTTGGAGAACCACACGTTGAAAGTGTTTCTCAAAGTAAAAATTTTCACAAATTTCAATTTCTGTTGCAAAAATCATGCGAAACAAGACATTTTTATCAAATGGTTTTTGACCCATTTTTTTACTTTTCAAAGCAAGAAACACCAAAAGTGTTTTTTGGTGGGTTATCAAACCGGTACTAAATCTGGACCAAATCCCACCATAGTTACTAAAATTAGGCATAGATATTGAACCTATATAATTGATTCTTATCTAATTCCACTATTCAATTTCCATTTTTCTATCTTATATTGTGTTTTAAAATTGTGCATTAATTTAAGGGTATATTAGTAACTTCTTTGAATTTAAGTGAGGGCATTTAGGTCTTTCTACTTGTTTTTGTATAGGGGTTTTATCTTTATGGTTTGTAGTTGTCGTCATTAGGTGATTCACGATTCTTCTTGCTCTCTCTCTCTCTCTCTCTCTCTCTCTCTCTCTCTCTCTCTCTCTCTCTCTCTCTCTCTCCCTCTCTCTCTCCCCCTGTGTGTTGCAATTCTCTGTTGCTCTGCTAGGCCTTGTGATTTCTTATAGGTGTTGCTCATGAAGGTTTATGGTTTGTAATCCTCGTAAAAGAGTGTTGTCTTGTGAGAGATTGAGGGTGTACTTGTTCATTCTTTATAGTGGAAGGCTAGAGGTTTTACCTCTGCCTTGGATGTAGGATTGTAAGATCTAAACAAAGTAAAATCTCTGTGTTCGTAGTGTGCAATTTATTTCTCTGTTAGATTCCACGAATTTGAGTTGTGAGATTGAATCAAGAGGCAAGAGCGTGGGTTTCTTTCTACATCTGATATCTAGAGCTCGCAAGTTGGTGCTCATTACTCCCTGGTTGTGTGATCTCTATATCGTTCAAGGGTCTTTTGGGTTTCCTTCTCTTTGATTACTCTTTTTCTTCTTTCTAGTTTCTTGCATATTCTCTATTTTTGGTTTTCCATTGGTTTTTTTCTTGAATACACGGAACGTAATGGGGACTAAGTAGGTTGAGTTGGAAAAGTTTGATGGGAAGGGAGACTTCAATATGTGGCATAAAAAGATGAAGGCGATACTGGTACATTAGAATTGCTCTAAGGCCCTTGAAGATGAGAGAGCCTTACTTGCTTCTCTGTTTGACATTGAAAAATTTGATATACTTGAAGTTGCACATAGTTTGCTAATTTTGCATTTATCTAATACTGTGTTAAGACAAGTAGATGATGAAACCACTGCTGTTGGTGTATGGATTAAATTGTAATATCTGTTTATGACTAGATCTTTGTCTAATAAGATTCATTTGAAAAGAAAAGTTATTTGGTTTTAAAATGGATCCTAGTAAATCTTTGGAAGATAATATGGATGAATTTAACAAAATTACAATTAGTTTATCTAACATTGATGAAAGATTTCAAATGAAAACCAAGCTATAATTCTTTTAAATGCTTTGCTTGATTTTTTTTTAAAGATGTTAAGGCTGTTATTACATATAGTAGGGAGTCTTTAACTTTAAAAGATGTTTTGGGTGCTAAGGCTGCTATTAAAGAATTAGAAATAAAATTTGAAAAGAAAGCCTATGCTGAAAGTTTAAATGTTAGAGGCAGATCTAAAAAGAGAAATCAATCTAATTCAAAGACAAATTCAAATAACAATAATAAATCGAAGAGTAACCAACATAATAGATCTTAGTCTAAGGGGAGAATTACTTGTTGGTATTGCCACAAGGAAGGCCATTTTAAGAAAAATTGTCCTAACATAAATAAATCTCAAAATAATGGGAACCCAAATCCAAAGGATTCTGCTAATTTATTGGATGGATATGACAGTGTTGAAGTGTTAGTGTTGTCAAATAGATTAGTAGACCGGGAACGGGTTATGGATTTAGGTTGTGCATTCCATATGACATTTAGGAGAGAGTGGTTAAGTGACTTTAGACCAATAACAGGTAACAAAGTCCTTATGGGAAATGATCAAACTTATGATGTAACAGGTATAGGATCTGTTAGGTTTAAATTAGGGGATGGGACATATAAGATTTTAGAGAATGTTGGGTTAGTCCCTATTTTAAGAAGGAATTTAATTCCTTTAGAGATGTTAGATTCCAAGGGATTTCCCTACAAATCTGAAAATTGTGTTCTTAAGGTGACTAAGGGAGCCTTAGTTGTTATGAGAGGGAAATTAGAGTGTGGCTTGTACATTTTAGAGGATGAGGTTGTTATGGGTGAATCTGATCTAGTCTTAAAAAAATCTGATTATACTAGTCTTTGGCATTTAAGACTTGGACATATAAGTAATCAAGGGTTATAAGAGCTTTGTAAGCAACGCTTGTTGGACCCCAAGAAGGTAACCAATCTTGATATTTGTGAAAACCACATTCTAGGTAAACCACATTCTAGGTAAGTCTCATAGGCTTACTTTTAGTGCATCTTCACATAAATCAAAATCTATATTAGATTACATACATTCAGATTTATGGGGATCTCCCCAAGTTCCTAGTTCTTTCTCAGGCTCACATTATTTTCTATCTATGGTTGATGATTATTCTAGAAGAGTTTGGGCCTATTTTTTAAAACATAAAAATCAAGCCTTTGAAAGTTTTAAAATCTTGAAAACTCTAATAGAAAATCAAACTAATAAGAAAATAAAAGTTTTAAGAACTAACAATAGACTTGAATTTTGTAATAATCAAATTTCTTATTAATGTGCTCAATTTGGTATTGTCGGGCATAAAACATGTGCTAATACACCTTAGCAAAATGGGCTGGCTAAATGGATGAATAGGACAAAATTAAACAAGGTTAGGTGTATGCTGGTTGATTATGGTCTAGGTAAATCTTTTTAGGTTGAAGTTGTATCTACAGCCTGTCTTGTGGTTAACATGTCCCCCTCCTCTACTATAGGTTTTAAAACTCCTATAGAGCTTTAGATAGGAAAACCCTCCAATCTGAATTACCTAAAACCTTTTGGTTGCATTGCTTATGTTCTTACTAAGCAAGGAAAATTAAACCCTAGAGCTATCAAGGGTGTTTTTACAGGATACCCTCTAGGAACCAAAGGTTATAGGTTATGACTCATTGCTAAAAAGAAGCGTGTCATTAGTAGAGATGTGTTACAAGACTCTAAAGAGTTTGATGACTCGAATAAAGTTAGGTTGGAGGTGGAGAATGCTACCCATTCTAGGCAGCATGATGGTGATGCTAAAGATCAATTATTTGGTCCACATTTTGATCAAGATCATGATCTAGAACATAATGATGATGATGGTATAGAATTACCTTATGATATACCCTTAGAAACTAAACCTAATTTAGGTGGTCAAGGCAATGCCCTTTGTTTGATTATCTTCTTTCTAGTGATAGGTCTAGAAGGACCATTAAACCACCTACTAGGTTTGCTCATATTGATGTTATAGCCTTTGCACTTTAGGTTGGTGACTTAATTGAGCTCAATGAGCCAATTAATTACAAGGAAGCATGTGAGAGTTCATTTAAGAATGATTGGTTGAGGCCAATGAAGGAAGAATTTGATTCTTTGATGAATAACCGTACCTTGTCCCTTGTGGACAATCCTATAGGTAAGAAGGTCATAGGTTGTAAATGGGGTTTTCAAAAGAAAACCTACTGTCCTAGAGAATGCTAGATTTAAGACTAAGGTTGTAGCTAAAGGCTTTTCTCAACTTGAAGGTAAAACTACCATGAGGTTTTTTCTTCTATTGTTAAGCATACTTTAATAAGATTAATGTCATCTGTTGTAACTATATTTTATTATGAGCTAGAACAATCCGAAACAGCTTGTATGGCTTTCTAAATAACGAAATTTTTATGGAACAACCTGAAGGCTTTGTAAAAGAGGGTTCTAAAAATGAAGTTAGTTTGCTTAAAAAATTATTATATGGTTTGAAACAATCCTCTAGATAGTAGTATAGAAGATTCAATGACTTTATTTGATTTCTTGGCTTCTCTAGAAGTAGCTATGATTATCATGTTTACTTCAAGATGCTTGAGGATAAATTTTATTTATTTGCTGATTTATGTTAATAACATGTTAATTGTTTTTAAGAATATGAGTGATATTAATAAGTTAAATGACTTATTGAAAGCTGAGTTACTTATGAAAATTCTTGGACCTGCTAAAAGAATTTTTGGAATGTATATAATTAGAGATAGAAAAAAATAAATTATGTCTTTAACTTAATTTGGTTATATTAAAAAGGTTATTGAATTGTTTTCAATGCATAATTGTAAGCCTGTTAATGTGTCTTTGGGGTCTCTTTAGATTGAATTTGTTGATGGTGATTTGTCTAGTGATGAGATTGTCTTTAAGAGAAATGTACCTTATGCTATTGGTAGCTTAGTCTATGCAATGACAAGTACTAGAATGGACATTGCTTATGATATTAATGTTGATAGTAAGTTTGTGGAAAAACCTTGTAAGAACCATTGGAAAGCCATAAAATGATTTCTAAGATATTTGAAAGGAACTTCAAATCACTGTTTACAATTTACTTCTAATGCTTCTAACCATTTTCCTGTGAAAGGATATTGTGATTCAGATTATGCAGTTGATTTAGATAAAAGAAGGTTATTGTTGGATTTGTATTTACTTTGGGTGACAATGTTTTAAGTTGGAACTTTAATCTACAACATATTGTTGCCCTATCATCCACCGAAGCAGAGTATGTTGCACTAACTGAAGCTATAAAAGAGGCTTTATGGATCAAGGGAATTGTTAAGGAGCTAAGATTTGAAGTTGAAGATCCTATTGTGTTTTGTGATTCACAAAGTGCAATACATTTGTCGAAGAACAATGCTTACCACGAAAGGACTAAGCTCATAGAAATTCGGTTACACTTTATCTAAGAAGTCATTGCAAGTGGTCAAGTAGGTGGAGAAGATCTCTTCAAGTATAAATCCTACTAATATTTTAACCAAGTGTATCCCTATTAGTAAGTTGCTGAAGTTCAGCATTAGTCTTTTATATTTTGTTTTTCCTTTTCTTAAGTCAGTGTAGGGGTAAAGTCTATAGTCTTGAGTCTTAGGTTTTTTGGTTTTAAACAAGGTGGAGTATGTTATATTATGTTTTAAGCCTTACATTAATTTAGGGGCATATTAGTAACTCTTTGTATTTAAGCAAGGCTTCCTCAATTAGTTAAAAGAATGAAATTGGTTGGTATTATGACAATGCTAGGTATAGATATTATTATGGGAGAAGTTGATCGTTGAAATGATATCATTTAGGTCTTCTACTTGTTTTTGCATATGGTTTTTATCTTTATGGTTTGTGGTTGCTAGGTGGTTCATGATTCTTCCTCTCTCTCTCTCTCTCTCTCTCCTCTGTGTGCTGCAAGTCTCTATTGCTTTGCTAGGGCTTGTGATTTCTTATAGGTGTTGCTCTCTTTTGTTGGGGCATTTGTGTTGTATAGGTTCCTGAAGGTTTATGGTTTGTAATCCTTGTAAAAGAGTTTTGTCTTGTGCAAAATTGAGGGTGTACTTGTTCATTCTGTATAGTAGAAGACTAGAGGTTTTACCTCTATCTTGGATGTAGGATTGCAAGATGTGAACCAAGTAAAATCTCTGTGTTCATTGTGTGCGATTTATTTCTCTGTTCGATTTTGCAAATCTGAGTTGTGTGATTGAATCAAGAGGCAAGAGTGTGGGTTTCTTTCTACATTCTAATTCCAAAATTGTTCAATTTCGATTCTTATACATAGATGAGGTTCTAACTTCCAAAAATCCAAGGTCTTCTAGTGGTTTTCAGGTATGCCTTAGTAACTTGAGCATAGCTGTTGAAACAAAATGTTCAAAATATGATTAAAACTTGAATCATATGTTATTGTTATTTTAATATAATTATATATTTATCATATGGGCTTTGTCGCGAGAAATTTAGACCTACATTGGATAGTAAGGAACTGATTATTTGATTTATATGTAGAAAGGACTTATGCATTTACCTTTGGAGTTAAGGATCGAATTCACGTAGTACGCTGCAAACCCTTGTGCAATGCAAACCCAGTTGAACCCTAGTTTGACCGGGCCATGGCTATATGGTTTATATATTAATATATTAATATTAATATTTCTATATGATATGACTTGGGATTGGGACTTGGGTCATGGGCCCTAATCTGAAAAGCTCATTGATGGGTTAAAATGTGGAGATGCCATTTGTGGCTTATATAAACCCAAAGGCTCCTTTTGTACAATTAATCCTCCATTCTTTTTTTTTTTTTTTTTTTTTGTGTGTTTTTTTTTTTGGTTTTTTTTTTTGGTTTTTGTTTGTTTTTGGGGGGGGGGGGCGCCTGGGCCCGTTTTTCCAAGTTGGGAGCATCCAAATACCTAAAGTATACCATTGGTATGTTTCACTTGTCAAGTTCTGACTTCAACAATTTGTAGGTGATCATGGTTTCCTCTCATTTCTACTTAGTAGGTTGGTTTCCTCCCATTTCTCTGATAGATCTTTCCTTTGAAGGAGATGTAAAAGAAACGGAACAAGAGATCACAGTATGGAAGTAGGAACTTCTAGGCGCGTTACAACGTCGCTTTCTTTAAGACGTAATTCGCCCTCACATCAAGGTGCTATGAGGTACTGGGAACCGTCTCCCAAGATACAAAGAAGCCCAACTTTGAGTTGAATCTTCCAAGTTTTGCTAAGCACAGACAAAACTCAAGAACATAGAAGACTTTGGATTTTTCGTATGTTTTTGCTGTTGTGAAGCTAGAAGGTATTTATAGGCATTGAGGTGCCTCTTCTGAACAGTTCATGACTCTATTCGTATGGGTGCACTTCTCTGTAGGGATACAAATGCTAACGTTTAAATATGAGCCGTCGGATCGTTCGGCTGCACGATCTAACGGTCCATATTGAACCATCAAAAGGATATTTATTGATCTACTTCCATCACCCTAGATCTGCCGTTGATCAAAATACACGGTTCAGATCTGATCTCGCTCGAAAGATGGAAGGCTTGTCATTTCAATCTCGCTATGTTTCTTTGTTAACATTGTTGTTGGCCTCTTCTAATTATAACTCCATGTTCCTAAATCACTTGATTCTTTTGTCAGTTACATGAAATGAATGTTCCAAAAGGTTAGCATACTATAGCATATATAAGCACTAATATGGTGATCTATCTCTAGACCCAACTCTGTCAAGGAAATGTCACTGTGTCAAATAATATGGCAAATTGGTCTGGTACTTGTTATTCTACTCCTTCACTTGCAATATCTCATAAATTAATAGTATTTATTATATTATTATACCATTTTATATATATTGATAATTCAATTAAAGGAATTTTCCTCTGTCATTGAAACTATGGGCAGGACATTACTCCACTTTGGGTATCCTTAATTTATAACTTTTAAGATCAAATGGATTTGTTAGAAAACTCCAAAACAAATTGTTGGAAGAGTGAGTATCTATTGTTAGTAAAGAAAAATCATATCTCATTAATTAATAGAAATTATTATTTTTTTTACCTTTTTTTTTATTTTATATTCAATTTTTTGGGGGGGGCACTTTACCTTTGGGTATCCTTAATTAGTCATTATTCATAAATAATAATAATAATATATTATTATACTTATTAATAAAATTACAAATTTAGGCATCATCTATGTCTTAAAAGTCTAGTTGATGAACAGATAAGGGCATTTAAAGAAATAAAAATATAATCATGTGTTTGAGTTCATGCTTTTATAATAGTAGTATAATGATATAATAGTATGATAGTATGATTTTGAGGGTATTCTTGAAAGAAAAATATAGTCCCCTTCAAGTTCATGCTTTTATAATAGTAGTATGATTGTTTCTTCATTCTACTAAAAAAGAATATTGTTGTTTAATAGCAACCAATATGTTAAGACACAATCAGACACAAGTGTGATAATGACACTATCTAATCCAAATTTTTGCACTAATTTACCACAAAATAACAAAAATATTTTGATGTGTGTAGGGATTTTTAACCACCTAGCTAGGACTGGCGGGATGGAGCATTGGGAGATGCAGAGATAGACATATAGAGCCTATCAATTTTGGAAGACAAAGCACAAAATCACTGTTGGAAGCAACTCTTTTTGGGTTACAAACTAGGATGGATATAGCAAATTAGCAACCGACGACGGAATTGAGATAGAAGAAATATGGATTAACTATCAACAGCAACTGGATCTTCTACCCCGACCGTCAAAAGGAACTTGACCTCTAAGGGAAGTACAGAGACTACTGAAGCTTGCCAACACAACAAAGAAAGTTAAATATGGCACTTTCCCAAACTCTATGCTCCAAATCTACTTTGAACAATTAGCTTTTTCAACAACTAATCGAACGGATGACTGTAATAGACTATTATTCTATGGGTGTAGGTGTGTTTTGGACATTTAATTAATAGTAATCTTTTTTCTTCGATAAAAAAAAAAAAAAAAAAAAAAAAAAGATTGGAAATAGTTCCATTCCAGTAGTGGGTCCATTACTTGCAAGCCAATAAGATCTGTCAGGTTCAATCAATTCCACATTCGAGTAGTAGTAAACTTATTAACAATCACTCAAACTCTTAACACTTTCAGCCTTTTTTCTGGGTAAATGCTCTGATTTTGATTTTCCGTAAGAAGAAGCATAAACTTTTTATGGGTTTGGGCTTAGGTCATATCATGTCAATGTAAAGTAGTACATAGAATGAATGATCAGAACAATAGAGATTTTTTTCATAGTGAATAAAATCTGGATTCAAGAAAATCAAATTTAGCAACATCAGATGGTCAAAAATCCAGAATTTATGCTTTGTTTCAATTTTATCAAGAGGCAAATGATAGGTGGTGAGCCAAGGCGATGTGGGATCCATGGATATGCAATTACCTAAATTTCATCTAAATTGGTTATTAAGTTAAAAATTGGCCTATTGTTCCCAACCTAAGAAAATAATAAATAGAAGCACACATACACTCTAGCAACATATCTCTATGTGTGCTTTTGAATGATTAGATGTGCTATTCCCTTAGCAGATGAAATAGCTAAAAGGTTTGGTTTTTTACTAAGGGATTTTTTTTTTTTGGGGGGGGGGGGGGGTTGGGGAGGTTTGCTGTGGGGGAGATGGGGTGGAAAGTTTAGCAATTAGGGGTGATTCCTGGCTGGGTGACTATTTGATTGGGTAGCCCTTCCCTTCTTGTTTACTAGGCAAAGTTGTTAGGATTCCTGAGGTGGTATTTTCACTTCATGAGTGAGTTTCCTTTTTGAATGAATGAAGAATCATTACCAAGAACCCCCAAAGGAAGAGAGAATGTCTTTAGTTTAAGATGTGTTTAGCCGACCCTATTTAGTTGGGAAATGGCTTGTTCATGAGTTATTTGATTGCCACTTATGACCTTAATTTAAAATGTGTTTTTAGCATACCCCATTTAGTTGCGAAAAGGCTTCTTCTTGTTGTTTTAGCAACGAATTTTGAAGTGGTATTAGCACACCTAAGGTGAATGAGTCCTTCGAATCTATTGAGGACAAAGACATGGACTGATATATCAGTATCCAAGCTTGACATGTGATTTCTAATATTGCAAGCCTAAAGACCCTGGATGCACTATGACCAAATATTTTTCAATAAATCAACTAGATGTGATTATAATCATCTCAATACTTCCAACAACAACTACAATGACAAGTCTTTTCCCAACTAAATGGGGTGGGATACATGGATCATTGTTTTCCATCTAGTTCTATTTGAGGCCATTCTAGATACAAGCCCTAAGCCATGCATATACTTTCTCACGACTTCTCTTAAGGTTATCTTAGGTTTGCGCCTAGTTCTTCTAATTCCTTCAATCTGGATCAAATCATTTCTCCGTGTAAGAGCATTTGAAGGCAATGTTTACAACCAATTAGATAATTAACAAATTTCAGCCAATCTTGGTTTCCCCTTTTTGATATTTCTATTTTGTTGAACACCGGTCCATCTGAATTTTCAATAGGGAACAAACACCTAGGAAATTAGTTATGTATGGTGTGTTGTTGTTGCTCACAATTCTTCCTTCCAGAAAACTATGTTGTCATCTCCTTTTTTCAAGTTGTTTATTTCAAGTAATCTTATTGCTTGTTCATGGAATGTAATCATTAGACATCTGGAAGTGTGATTGCTGCATATTTTCTAGATTTGTGCTGCGGTAGCAAAGTTTGAAGTAGGTTTTGGGGGTATCATATTGGAAAGGTGATGTAACACGGGTACTAGGTTAGAGTTGAGCACCCTCTCAAATTGAACCTGCTAACAAATAAATAATTTTATTAAATTCTTTCTATCTCAAAAATAAATAAATAATAATAATAATAATTTAAAATCCTTTCCTAAATTTAAATCTCTTGATTTCTATATCCATTTTTTTCTATCAGAATCTATTCATCTCTTTAAAACTTTCTTACTATTGGCCAAACAATTTCATTTTCATTTTCATTTTATTTATTCTTTGTATTTTTGTAAATAATAATAGAATATGAGTTGAGATATGAATCTTGATATTGTGAAGTTATATGTTTTTCTTAATAAATAAAATATCGTACACTTGGATAATTTGTTAAAAGGTAATATAAAAAACAAACAAACATAAAATCATATCCAAAGGAGCATCCAAGCATTAGAATGATATAAATGAAATAACAACTTTATTTTATTTTATTTAGGTTAAGCAATAACATTAAAAATAGAATGTATGATGCTATAGACATCAATTAATTATCAAATTAACTTTATACCACAACAATTTCAATATAACTTTACTCCACAATTGCAAATTTATAATTTTATTCAGCTAATTTATATAATAATACTCAAAATTATTATAGTTCTTTTTTATATTTTAGTAAAACATCAAAGTTATAATTCATAATAAAAAGAATAGGCTAGAAGCACCTAATATATATATTGAAATACATTACATTTTGTAATTAAAGAATTTAAAAAATTATTCAACTAACTAAAAATAAATAGTATAATTTAATTCATATTGTTATAACATTAGAAATAAAAATTTACCTGAGGTTTCTTCTTATAGGTTAGTAGTATTTCAATTGCCTCCAATATGTCAAACATATTTTTCAAAAAAAGATAAATTAAAAATCATTGTGTTGAATTATAACTAAATACAATAGCCGCAAACATTTTGATTATTAAGGTGATTTTGTATGATTATTTATTATCTTCAATCATGCATAATCTATTTCTTTAAAAAAAAAAAAAAAAAAAAAAAAAAGTTAAGAGACACTTCAAAATATTTCGCAAAAATGATGAACACTCCAAAAAGATATCAACTTGACTTTTACAACCAAAGATGTCTCTTAAATTTTCACAATAGTACACTCCCGTTAGCAAAGTCCGTTAAGTCATCCTTAGATAATCTCATAATTCATACATTATTATTAATCTCTTGTTACTTTACAATGTTGCCCTAAAAAAGATTGAATCCTTAATTCTTTATTTTATATTATAAGATTTAAAACAATACAACTAAGGTATATTTGTCATTTATTTTAACTAATCAATGTTTCTAACTGAAGAAAAAAAAAGAAGAAAAAGGAAGTCATTGCCAATTTGGCATAGTTTTGGGGTATCTATGCTTTTCGTCAATTAACTTGGACTTTCTCTAAAGTTTTTCCAATAAATATCATGCATAGTGTATGAACAAAGTAGTTCAAAATTACTAATAAATGATATACTCTTAGGGCCTGTTTGGTTACATGAGTCTGGAGATTTCAAATATCTGAGATTTCAATCTATGACTCAATCTATGGAGTTATAATTATAAATTAGTGTTTGGTGTGGAAGAAATCGGAATTCATCCTAAAATTTATTTGATCGCTGTTTTGTGATGTCATTGTATGCTTTTTGAAATCTCGGTTTCCCCCTTACCCATAAATCTCGTTCACCTTTCCTACGTGTGTGTTTCATGAATCCGTTTTCACCACGGGTATTTCTCGTTCGTCCGGTCCTGTCTGTACCACGGCCCTAAAACGTCTCACGTGATTAACATTTATAATAAACATCACAATTTTAAACATTTTATTGTGTTCATTAATTCACTGATTCACATTATACAGTTCAAGATATTATTTGCCTTCATAATACATCCAACAATCTTATAACTAATGTCATCTATTAATATTTCTTGTAATTGATTTATTTGGTTGAGAGTAGATCTAATTTAGTTTTCGAACTCTGTAGGTAGAGTATTATGAGATCTATTAGAAATTTTGTACACAAATTTGAAAATTGATTAATTATCATATTATTATATAAAAGCATGTACTACCGCAAATCTTTCACTTGACTATTATATCCTTTACTGTTATTCAAATATCTTATTTTTTATATTAAGTTTTTTGTCATTTAATTTTTTATTAATTTTTTTCTTGGTACTCCTTATATTTTTCTTCTTAATATTTAAATACGTAAAATCAAATCAAAACCACGATCTCAGCAAAAATTTCAAAATATATTTCTTTTTATATGGTAAAAATATCTCAATCACTCGGCAAAAAATCAGGGAAGAGAATATCCCCATAGATTTATTTGGAAAATCTTACAAATCCGGAGGGTTGAGGATTGAGGACAACCAGTTAAAGGACCTTTAGAAGAGGATTGAGAATATCCCCATAGATCAATCTTCATAAGAGGATTAAGAAAAATCAGGAAAGAGAATACACCCCCATAGATCAATCTTTAGAAGAGGATTGAGGACAACCAGTTCAAGGACCCTGCTTCAGTCTTGCGCATAATCAGCCCTAAATGTGCTTCATAAAGTCATAGTAGTATAGTACCCAAAAAAAAAAAAATAGTACCATCAAACATGGAGATTCTATCCTTTCCCACTTAATTGTGAGCTACGCTTGCACCAAGGGCTGAAATACTTTTTGTGATCGTCTATCAAAAAATAACTATCTTGTGCTACCTGTAGATTAGGGAAGGGTTCTTTCTACTCCTTGACAACTTTTGTTTGTGATAGTGACAATTAAAGCCAAAGGGAACACTTAAATTATTGATTAACTACCCAGTAGATTTTGCTTCTCTTTTAGATTGTTACCATGTGGAACAGGAGTAGAGCCACAAAGGACTCTTTATAAGGTTATGTAACCCTTAAAAAACTTTTTGAGGATCAATATTTTCCTTTTTTTGTGCTAGGAAGGGTGATATTCTGAATTTGCTCATTGAGTACCCAATTGTTTGTGTTTGGCAGAATGTTGTCTTTATATGATATGTTTTTGTACACTTTTTTGAATTATGACATCAAATAGGACATCCCTCACGATATCAGAAATATGACCAATCCCACTAACATTGAGAGCTTAGACAACTAGAGTGATGTAGAGCAGTCCTAGAAATTAGGGTATTCTACAAAGAAACAGGATCCTAAGCTAATTAAGACACTAGGAGGGACTAAGGGGTTTGCATAGCACATATTCAGACCAACAATTAGAAATTTATTATGGATATAATTTTAGCAATAAGAAATATAAATAGTATAACAACCCCAGTATTTCTAACCCGCGATCCGTATTGCAAGTCCAAGAACACGAAGGTCTAGCCGGGTTAACTTGTGGAGTGTCCGGATAGAAGTCCATGATCCATACCCTAAACCCATGGATCTAGATTCCTTTATAGAGAACCTGCCTTACTGGGAAATTGGATCTCTGGTAGAAGGCAAGTGGTGTTTGGAGATGTTCGGAATGAAGGTAAGACCTCCCCCATGTGTTGATTAGGGTTAGGTTGTACTAGGGTTTCAACCCCCTAAGCAAAGCACCCTTGTATAGCAATATACTAGGGGTCGGTTTCTAGTGGCGGTTGATTGAACCAGACAACTGCCAGGTTCTGCTTGCTGGAAAATGCCTTATTTTGCCCCCTTTTCGTTATAAATAGCAACCCTCGCCCTATTAACGCATTATCATGTTCGGGATTGCTATTTTGGGCGATTAGATGGTAGTGGAGACGTGTTGGAAGATGGGCGAAGTGCTATTAGTGATCTGGAGATATCCCTCTGCTATATTTGGTGATCTAGTTAAGGTAATGAATCTCCATCTCCCATTCTCTTCATTTCAACTTCTAATTGATATGAACCCATCCCCATTTTGTTTGTGGTTACCCACTTGGTTAGTTGTAGCTCTCTTTCCAATATTCTTGATGGAATCCTGTCCAGAAACGAATCCCCGCATTTGTTAAATTGATGGATCTAATCAAGGGGAATGATTTGGGTATTAGATCTGTGTTAATTTTAGGGTTTCATGTTACCCATTTATTATAGACCTATTAAGATTGAAATTCGGACTAAGATCATCCCAGAACGGATTGAAATCGGATGATCAAAAGTCTGATTTTCGGAGTTGGAAACTGTCTGAAACAGGGGTAGTCGCTTGTGGAGGTCGCTTTACTCAAGCAAATGCCACAAGCAACCGGCTGGTTTCCAGTGACTGTGTAGGTTTGATTTTGGCTTTCATTTGACTGTTGACTCTTATATATTCTTGTAACCTTATGCCTAGGTGTCCTATGTTTCTACTTAAAGTCTTATAATTATTATTGGATTGCAACTTAAAGAGGTTCTACTAAATTACAAGGTAAGGACATGCATTCTTATTTATATGCAATTACATATACATGATGATTCGACTGTTCTATTTACTATTCTTCAATTATGTATCTTGCTGTAATTGTATAAAGCATGTGAATCTTATTGTATACTTGTTATTTGTAATATTCTTTTATGTACTTTATCTTTCATGACATTGCACAACTGTTCATGGTATGATAAAGAGTGATGTAATGTAGTTGTGACGAAAAGGGTATTCCATTGGGATATCTTGGCTGGAGATATCGAGGGGCTGTGGTATGGGACACATGCTCACTGATGCCTCTAGCACTATCATGATTACTGGATGACATACCTAGGAGAGTCTAGAATTGCATGGCTAGATACCCCACATGCTATTACCCTTTCGGCATGGAATTGAAGCCGGGTGACCCGTGACAATGATGACGTGACTCTGTTTCATCCTACAACAGTAACCAGTCCTGTGCAGAGACTCAGTGGTCCACTGTTGGTCATGCAATGGTAGGGTTGCATATGTTAGGGTTGGGCTCATGGACGTCCAAGGAGCGGACCGGGTGTCGTGAGGAGTCATGAGAGCATTCCGCCACAACAATAGGTGGATGACCATAGGGTTAAGGAGTAGAGTCCAACAGAGGTAGTCAGTCCGTGAGGGTTCTCACTCCTAGGTTGCGAAGGATACTGAACCGAGTTGGTTGGTGCTATAGGGGAAGTATCTAGACTCCATATAGTATGTTACCAGTATGACTTGCATTGGATTAGAAACCCCGACATGCGCCAGTACTCATTACCAATGGTCATGGTGAGAGAGTGTTGAGTTAACCCCAGCCATGGTTTGAGAGCCAGTCTGGACTTATCCCTTTGCCCAAGATCCCTATAGAAGAGGACTGGTGTATATCTTAAAGTATGTCAACTGTTAGAGACTTTCATAGTTAGATTTTAGTAGCATTCATATTTCTGCATACCATCCATATCATTTCATATGTGCATTCGTGGATTGTATTGACATATATATGAGAATTGTCTGTTCCTTATTGAGTTTATCAGAATTCATTCCTTTCATTGTATATATTATATGAGTTGTACAGATGGTGGCACAACATCAGAAGTTGGAGATGATTCGTATGAAAGAGCCTTCTTTTATGAAGCTAATGTGGCACAAACAGTGGTTCATGAAATTGCAGAGCATGAAGCCTCCTAAAGATGCTTGGTGTGCGCTTTTAGCATCCATTGATAGTCGACGGAGGCAGATCACCAGGATTTTGATGATCGTATGGAGAAAGATTAGAGGACCCCTTTACTTGCAAATTTTGAAAACCAGTTTTTAGATTTAGAAAAGAAAACCGAAAAGAATATTATTTATTTTAATTATTTTGTTTCCATGAACTCGATATTACATTTGATTCTTGATTATTTCCTTTGATTATTTTCTTAGATATTTATTGGAGTATTTGGACTCTTGTAACATTTTTATTAATTATTGCACTTATTCTTGCTCTTGATTGTCTATACTTGTATTTATTATTATTGATGGGTAAGACCGTGGATCCTGTGACGGTTCACTCCCACGGGTTGTCGGGCGAATAACCGTGACCGACGGGTGAGGTGTGACAAATAGCATGCAAATTTTCAATCCAAAGAATTCAAGAAAACAAATCAAATCAAGCTTAGTCAATCCACACGACTAGTCATGGGGAAGGGAGAATGGGGCATTGCATTCACAGTAATAAAAAATTCAGCAACAAGTAATATGCTTTATCAATCCAATATGGGTAAAATATATAAACAGTGCAATCCCAACTCAAACCAAAAGGTAGCACCTAACCCAAACACCAATGAAATTAAAGTAGCAAATCTGAAATAATGTAACCAGCAGCTTCTATTAACTACTGGGAGAATCAAGTTCTGCAGAATTCAAGAAATGAATTCTGCTACTGATATGCTCAACAGAAAAGTAGGGGCCAGCAAAGGAGGAGGAGATGCAGAGAAAAGAGGACACAAGAAGAGACAGCAAGGAGGGTCTGTCAACAGATATAGGAGGACAGTACTAGGAAGCAGCAGGCCTGACGCAGGGTGGGCAGGATAAGATACGTAGCAGAAAAAAGGAGGAAGAAACAGATGAGGCTAGAAACCCATAAGAGGAAATAATCGAAGAAGAATAGGCAGAAAAACCAGAGAAATCTCAATGCAAGAAATTCCTGCCATGAGGATGTGGGGGAAGAGGAAAAAGAAAAATTATAGGAGAAGAAAACAGGGTTGTTTGAAGAAAAAAGAGCAGGACTAGTTAGAACAAGGGGTAAGGGAATTTTCAGAACCAACTGAACTACCAGGGGGGGCGGGGGGGGGGAAGGCTTATCTTCCAGTGAAAGATAGGGCTTTCCACCATAAGAGAGAGCGCTGCTGCTTGTGATTTTCCTTTTCTGATCCCCCCCCCCCCCCCCAACTTGATCCTTGGTGGTTGGTTATTAAAATGAAAAAGACTTCTCTATAAACATATGAATAAAGGAAAGAAAATACCTAACTAAATAAGATCCCATAACACCCAAGATATGGGAAAAAGGAAACTCCTTAAGTTACCTTTACACGAAACCAATAAATACTAATACTAATGCAACAAAAAGAAAAACTATGTGGTATGGACCACAGTCCTAAGGGTCCAAATGACCATTTCTAGAAGATATTTGTATGTGCCTCGATGAACCAAGCCGAAAGGTTCCATCGTCTCTGTCTTTGGTAATAACGAATGATGGGTGGACATTTGATGTCCCCATCATTGAGTCTTGAATATGAATCTCTAGAGAAAAAACTGTTTTTGTCTTTCTTATTTTCCTTGATAATAGATGTTCATTATCTGCTTCATGCTTAGGCTCTTTTTGGTATCAATTCTCATTCTTTATTATGCCTATTTAAAATAAATAAGTACAAGAATCTTTTGGTCAGAGAAAATGGTTTGGAATTTACGAAAATAAATTATGAGAAAATAAGTTTGGTGCAGAAAAAATTGTAAAATGATAGAACAGTGAAAAGAGAAGTTGGTTGTTAGATGGTTCTTTTTCCCTCTTCGGCTTGTACTCCAATGAGTAATATTTTCTATCCTATGGACAAGTTCATTATGGATTTTGGAGGTTTTTCTATTATTTTAAATAAAAATAAAATTCAGAATAGATGCCAAACAATTTAAAATAATGAAAATTTCTCATAATTGACAATGATAATTGATACCAAGAAGAGCCTTAAACTTGCTATAATTATGATAAGACTTGATCAACCCCACCATCCCTAACTCAAGTCACCACCAAACCCCCTCCCCCCAAACCATAAAAAAGAAGGGGAAAAAAGGAGGTAAAGAGAAAAGACCAAAAGAAGAACATTCATATACTTTTTTCTGCTGACCTCGTATATATTTATGCCGATTTGATGATTTCTTGGGAAGAGAAGCCTAGTGATCAATATGTGATCTGAAAGGCCAGAAAGGAAGAGTACTCCAAACACTGAAATGATATCCATACTGTAGCCTTAAGTGAACTCACATGTTTAGCCTTCTGGGATGTTCCAATTCCCTGTTTTGTGCCTGTTTATTTTGTCAGAGTTCATATTGACTTGATCTTTGAGATAGGAATATAAATATTTATGCATACTTCCTCTGTAATGCATATTATTTAGGCGTGGTTCCTTGTCATTCTTTTTTCCTGTGTAATATAAATATATAATGATATTTTTGGTGCCTCACTTTAGATGTGCTTCAACCATTATGTAATATTTACATTATTATATTATATTGTCTTCAAGGGTCTTACGAATAGTTCTATTTTTCATTACTTCATGAAATTAGGCTTGCTATGGTCATTGGTTCATGTTTTGGTCTGATGAGGAAGTTTCATCACATTTGACAGCATCCACACAGTTTTCTTGACCAGTGGGTATCATATCTCATCAGATAATCCCAGAACATTGTCTTTCCCTGCCTCCTCCACAAAAAAGAAAAAGCATTCAAGTTCAGTACTTCAATTTGCAGAAGAGAATTACAAGTAGGCAATGAATTACCGTGGCTAATCCAATCCAAAAACTGCCATCTCCATTAAGGAAACCAGGCAAATTATTAATGAAGGACTCCACGCTTCCTTGCTTCTTACCTTGAACATGATATTTGCTACAGATTCTCCTGCAAATATTAATTGGGTCGTTGGAGATCAGTAGAGTGTAGTGAAGATCCAGTGGTTTACACATGCATAGCGAAACCCTAGAGTGATTTACAAAAAGAAGACTTTTACAAAAAGAAAATAACGGAGATGTCTCTCAACCATTCACAAAAAATCTCACCCCAAACCCTAATACGAAAAATCCAAATCTCTCATAGGTGAAGACAAAGTACGTATATATACTCCATTTTCGAAGTCAGATACAATATTTACCTTTTAAGTGGATGCTAGAAAATTACTTATTTTATGTGTATGTCCTATGGCTAGGGTTAAAATTTAGGAACTTTTCTTACCTATCAAAGAGTTATATTATGTTTACCAAAAAAAAAAAAAGTTATATTATTAGTAATATCAGGTTAGTATGAATTTTATTAATTTTGGTAGTTTGTTAGAGTATGAGAGTGAAGGAATTTTGTTGAGAATCAATTTACTTGCTGGTCTAAATATAACCACCCTCCCTTGATTTTGGAATTTAGTGGATTTGTTTTAAGTGTTTGGTACTTGCCTTGTTTACTTATCTCCCCCATCCATGTTTGATACATTTTCTCCTAGTCTTGCTTCTCACCTTCGTTGATTTATTCAGGTTTTTGTTTAACTAACTACCTCCTCCATTTCCGTTTCTATTTATTTTCTCTAATTTTCTCATACCATCTTTTTCCTTACCTTGAATACTATCAAGCTCGGCTCTCAATAGCACCACAGATCTCAGCTAACTGAGTGAAATTAAAATCTGTTTTATTTCTGGATATAAATACTAAAATGTGGTAGTTATTCTACTGAAATTCTGACAATGAATTTTGAGATCTGATTAGTCCTATTTCTTGACATTAGATTGGAAATAGTTCCATTCCAATAGTAGTGGGTCCATTACTTGTAGGCCAATAAGATCTGTCAGGTTCAATCAATTCCACATCAGAGTAGTAGCATGGTACCATGTGTCTCGGGCGATAAATCGCCGACACACGGTGATTATTCTACGTGTCGCGAGGGGGTGACACGAAACCCACCGTCGACACGATTTTTACCCTTTATCGGCGATATATCGCCGACGGTCGACTATTCGACTGGAGAACAGGCTGAACATCCCGTGGTTGCAGTGCACCAGCCTTGCCTCCATCAGTTTCCGCACCAGCTCCGGCTACTGTACTTCTGTACCACCATCGCCACCGCCCCCGGTGCCCTCTCCGGCCAAAACACCACCTGCACCAATTCAGGCTACCAGCGGTCCAGCACCAACCGTAACCCCATCTGCGCCAGAATCGACACCAGTGAAAAACCATTGCCCACAGCCCACGTCGAACAGTGAGAGGGAATCTAATTGACAACAGAGGGAAGAAAAATAGGAAATACGAAACCCAACTGACCTTTTGGAAATCTTCTGGGGCAACACCGGGAAGATAGAAGGAATCTCCATGGATGAAGAACAGCAGAAACGTAGAGATCCAGAGACTAAACACTAAGACCCAACGACTCTCTATGGCATCAGAGAGAGATGGAGAGAGAGGGAAATTTAGCAGCTAAAGAAGGTTTGAACTTTGAAGACGAAAGTGGAGATCTGGATCTGCAGATCTCTCCCTCTTTCGTTATGGAACTAGAGAACAGAGGTTGGAACTTGGAATTGTCTCTGGATTTTCATTTTTTTTCACCGGCTCTTCAAGAAGTTGCCCGACATGTCGACCTATGTCGCCATGTCGGTGGTGTCGCCAGGCACCGACACGGCGACACAGTCGACGTATCGGACCTTGAGTAGTAGTAAGCTTATTAACAATTGCTCGAACGCTTAACACTTCCACCTTTTTTCTGGGTAAATGCTCTGATTTTGATTTTTCCGTAAGAAGAAGCAGAACTTTTTATGGGTTTGTGCTTAGATCATATCATGTCAATGTAAAGTAGTATATAGAATGAATGATCTGAACAGTAGAGATTATTTGGATTTATCTGGAAGAGAATCAAATTTAGCAACATAGATGGTAAAAAGTCCAGATTTTATGCTTTGTTTCAATTTTATCAAGAGGCAAAGGATAGGTGAGCCAAGGCGATGATTACCTAAATTTCATCTAAAAATAAAGTAGAACATTAATAGAAAAGGTATCCCCTTCAAATCTTTTAACCGATCAACAGATTAATCAGTAAAACACTAAGACAACTTAATCTACAAGTTAACTGAGTTGCACAATTCTTATTTTTCCAAAGCTCCTTCACTTGCAGTTTCTTCTGTTTCTATGTATGCTAGGGCTACTCAAACAGAATCCTCTCCTACTCAACCAACCACACTCCCCAGCCCTGGGCAAAAAAAGAAAAAGAAAACGGAGCTAATAATATGTTTTCAGAAAAGAGGCAAAGAATATCCTCAACCCCTACACATGACTGGATGGTTCAATGTTAATGTGTACCCACCAATCCTGGAGTATTGAACCTCACATTTTGAAACTTCAGTTGATATAAGGTTTCTAAAACTGCATATAGGATTCACACAGGTTAATTATCCGAACCTTGCAGCAGCCCTTTACCCCAGTTCCAAAACCAGTAATTATACTTAAATACAATGGATAAAATGATCAACTCCTCCAAATCACAGTGAACATATAAAAGTAAATGAGGAAATCTAAGAACCCAAACTGTATAATAGAACATCTTTTTGCCTCTTTACCCGCCCAACAAAAAAGAAGACACTGTGCATGTTCATCAATAAGAATATTGTAGCCATTTTTCACCATCCCAAAAGTGGTAGTTCAACATTATCAGAAACGAAAAAGAGGACCTGCAAGGAAGATACCTGGTCTAAAGAATACAAAAAGCCCAAAAGCAATTGTATATATCCATGTGATAAAAGGAATATATATATGTCCATGTGATCAGAATTAGGAGAATCTCCCGGGATGATGCCAAAGAAGTTTTCTTGGATACTCTGTTTAGGAATGACAGCCGCAAAGTAGTTGCTGACCTCCTTTGATTCTATGTCTACAAACAACCCAAAAGTGTCTGGGTTTATTGATTCAAAATATTTCGAACATATCATAGCCTGGAGTTCTAATATTTCCTCAGTTCCATCACAAGGCAGATTGAAATGTCGAAGCTTCGCTATGTGTCCAACCGAAAATTGTGTGTCAAGAAGACACCTAAAGTCTATTGGAAAACTGTGTCAGCGTTTGTGGTGCTAATAGAGTCAAAAGCATCCAAAATATCACAATTACTTGGTGTTCTAATAAGTTTTCGTACGACAAACTTCTTCTCAAAAACAAATCGAATGAAAGCCGTTGTACTTGTGAAGTCGAAAGTAGAATTTCCATAAACCTTCAAGTGAAAGTTAATGACTTTCATCTTCTTCTCTATATGACAGATATTGGTAAGGCTTAGACGAGAAAATCTCAGGTAGCGCTTCAGCTGGTTCTATGGCATCCATCTTTGTTAGGGAGCGAAGGTTCAAGAATTGAGGGTTCAAGAAGGTGAAGTAAAATGAAGTAAGGCGAGAGATTTCTTCTTATAGGTTAGTAGTATTTCAATTGCCTCCAGTATGTCAAACATATTCTTCAAAAAAAAAAAAATTGAAAATCATTGTGTTGAATTATAACTAAATACATAGAATAACTAAATACAATAGCCGCAAACATTTTGATTATTAATGTGATTCTTGTATGATTATTTATTATCCTCAATCATGCATAATCTATTTCTTAATAAATAAATTAAAAAAATATATTTAAGAGACACCCCAAAACATTTCGCAAAAATGATGGACACCCCAAAAAGATATCAACTTAACTTTTACAACCAAAGATGTCTCTTAAATTTTCACAATGGTACACTCCCGTTAATAAATTTCGTTAAGTCATCCTTAGATACTCTCATAATTCATACATTACTATTAATCTCTTGTAATTTTACAATATTGCCCCCAAAAAGATTGAATCCTTAATTTCATCTTGTTGTTTTATCTTTAATTCTTCATTTTATATTATAAGATCTAGAACAATACAACTAAGGTATATTTGTCATTTATTTTAACTAATCAATGTTTCTAACTAAAAAAAAAAGGAAGTCATTGCCAATTTGGCATAGTTTTGGGGTATCTATGCTTTTCGCCAATTAACTTGGAGTGTCCCTAAAGTTTTTCCAATAAATATCATGCATAGTGTATGAAGAAAGTAGTTCAAAATTACTAAGAAACAATAAAAAAGAAATGATATACTCTTAAAATGTCTCACGTGATTAGCATTTATAATAAACATCACAATTTTAAACATTTTATTGTGTTCATTTAATTCATTAATTCACATTATACAGTTCAAGATATTATTTTCCTTCATACCCACCCTTTTTTTTTTTTTTTTTTTTTTTTTTTTTTTTTTTTTTTTTTTTTTTTTTTTTTTTTTTTTCGCCTTTTTTTTTTTTTTTTTTTTTTTTTTTTTTTTTTTTTCCTCCTGGCGTGTTTTTTTTTTTTTTTTTTTTTTGTTTTTTGTTTTTTTTTTTTTTTTTTATATATATCATACTACTATTATAAAAGCATGTACTCTACCTTTTTCGCAAATCTTTTTCTGTACTTTTCTGTCCTTATCATTGTTCTAAATACCAATAATGTTGTACTATTTGCTATTTCTTTACTTATTTTTACAAGGATAATTTAGACATTTTAGTCATAAATTATTATTAATTTATCATTAATTTTAATCCCTCTTTCAATCTCTCTCAAAGTCTGTTGCTCTCTATATCCCTCTCCCTCTCGAACTCTCTTTGAATCTCTCTCTAAATCACAACTCTCTCTAAATCTCTCTCTAACTCACCACTCGCTCTAAATCTCTTTCAAAGTCTGTCGCTCTTTATATCTCTCTCCCTCTCAAACTCTCTTTGAATCTCTCTCTAAATCACAACTCTCTCTAAATCTCTCTCTAACTCACCACTCTCTCTAAATCTCTTTCAAAGTCTGTCGCTCTTTATATCCCTCTCCCTCTCGAACTCTCTTTGAATTTCTTCTGAATTTTTCTTTGAATCCCTCTCGATCTCTCTGAATCTCTCTCAATCTTTCTTTTCCCGTTCGTTTGATTTTTCTCTTTCATCTAATTTTTCCAAATTCCCAGCTTTCAATTATTGCAGAATTTACCTCTGCAGAGGTTCAGAACAAAGTAATAATTGAAGAGATATTCTACACCTTCCGCTGAATCGAAAGTAAGAGCTTCTTGAAGTAAACCTTTGCACAATTCAAGTTATTCTTTTGGTATATTATTGTTAACGGATGTTCACAGAAAAGCAAGCTATACTGGGTGAGGGAGGTCGAGCTCGAGACGTCTCTACTAAAAAAAAGAAAAACAGAGCAGAAGCCTGAAACCAAAGAAGATTGGGGTTGGAAACGATGGCCATGGCGAGCTTTGCTAGGTGAAAGGCTTATATGTTGTCAAGGAACATCTATAACTCATCAGATGCTCTAAGATATTCTCTTTCTTCTCCAGAACTTTTCTTCTTCTTGATCCGAAGACAATGATGTCGTGTTGATCGGCGGTAGACCTGGTAGCTATGTTGATGCCATTAAATCTGCTCAGTTGAATCTCAAGACTATATGTGTCGATAAACATGGGTTCTTCTCTATCTGTTGAATCGGACGAGTGATGTGTATAACCTATTCTTATCTTGGATCAACTCGACATGTGAACCGGTCTCCATCACCTGTCCGTTTTGCACCACAGCGATCACATCAGCGTTGCGGATTGTGGAGAGTCGGTGGGCGATCATGATTGTGAAGGATTTTAGGTGATTTGATTATGGCTTTCGCTATTGCTATCCTCTATATCAGATCCCAACATTCCTCACTCACCTACCTGGGTTTCATATCCTTGAGGCAATTGATATAAAATTATGAGCATTAGCAGCTTTTGCAGTGGCAACAACCTTTCAATCATAACATCTAAAGGGTTTGTGGCTATCTTGATTCTCGCATCTGGGTACCAATCATCTGGTCATGCTGCTGTTTGGGATGCACAAAATATCAGGAAAGCCAAAATAATAGGGTTGGCCTTTCGTGTACGGTGAACAGAGGAAGAAAAATTGAGAAATTCTCTTTGAAAATTTTAAGCAGATCGTGGACTCCACTTAGGCAGAAAACACAACACCAAGATGGATTCTTGGAGAAGGCGTCCATGGCTCTGTTAGTAGCACGTAGTACAAAAAGTCCTCTTTCCGATGCTACCTCCAAGTGCCAAAAAAACAAAAAGGCATTTTTATTTCATGCATTTGCTTGATGAGTCTGGAGGACAAAATGGAGAACCATGGGATGGACAAATCAACTATAAAGTTCACACCAAAGATATAGATCTACTGCTGGCTATGGGAGATGAATTGGCAACTGATATACTCATTAGGCTCCCTTTAAAGATGCTTTTTAGATTTAAGTGGTTCTCCACTCATTGGAACTGCTTGATCTCAGAATCATATTTTGCCTATAAATTTGTTAATAGACAAGCATGAGGATCACATACACATAAAACCACTCCGGTCAGTTTCTTTTGCCATTTGGATCCTTCTACACATGATTATGGATATTATCCTTTAGAGGACCTGGGACTTCACTTTCTTCGGCTTGACAATGGTGTTAAATATGAAAGTGATGACAATAATGTCATCATGCAACACAGATTGAAAAGACCGAATCCATATCAAAGTGGTGGAAGAGATGAATGAAAAGACTTGAAAAATGCCGAATGTCATCTATAGGAGATATAATCTTCTTCCTCAAGGCTCCTTCCGGCGGCAATTACGGTAAACTAAATTGATTCCGTTCACTTTCTCAATTTGACAAATTTAGAATTTTATTCTCTATCATTCATGGCCTTTTTTGGTGTCTATTTACCATGCATATCATCAGTTTATTCGATTTCCTCTTCAATTCCGTCCATTGTATATGAATGGGAATTAGAAGGCAAACATGGGCTAATTGAGATTAGTATTCCAATGCCACATATTTATTCAAACATATTTATCATGAGACTATTCAGATATATTTTTTTCTGAACTCATCATCACATCTATAATCTTGTTCAAGAATCGTTTTTTATTTTGCTGCTTTTATCATAATCATTGATGCATGATTACACAATAGTGGCCATGGATTTAGTTCAAACACTGTTCATATGGGTTCTTTATTGTAGCCAGAAGTTGGCAATGGCCCTATGCCTACCACATTCACTTACAATGTGGTTTTGGACAACCTTTGCAAGAATGGGTACAACAGGGGAATATAGCCTGATTTTGTTACATATGTATCCTTTATCAATTGTCTTTGTAAGGGAAGACATTAGTTGCCCTCTTTCTGCAGGACCAGATGTTAAAGGTTGGGATTAAGCCAACTATCACCATATGCAATATCTTATTGAAATCCATGATTCAAATCGCAAACTATGGGACATCATCTTGCTATGGAAAGAAAGGGTTGTAATTGAAAGAAAGGTTTGATTAGATATTTGACAAATACTATCTGTATCTAATATCCATATCCGATTGAAGTTTAATTTTGAGAAATACATCATATCCCTTCATTAATATTCATTAATAGTAGCTAATTCCATTAAACTAACAATAGTTACTCTAATTGGATGTATATTCAAACTACATTTGAATATCTTTATCGATTTGATTACTTTGAATTCGGATAGAATATTATCCGAAAACCCGATTAACTAAACAAATTTGCATTCGGCTATAAATTTACTTATCCAATGGATATTGGATTCAAATTTGTATAATGTGTTTAATAATTGGATTTGAATCTGAATATTACCATATTTGAGGCGAATATGATCCATTTACAACCTTATCTCTCTTATAGTCACGTGCATTTGCACGTGCTAATATTTACTAGTATAAATAAAAACCAACTAAAACATATTTTTTCTTTATTTTATTTCTTTTTTTTTATTTTATTTTTTTTTTTTTTTTTTTTTTTTTTTTTTTTTTTTATTTTTTTTTTTTTTTTTTTTTTTTTCTTTTTTTTTTTTTTTTTTTTTTTTTTTTTTTAAAATAAAAAAAACACCACCAAACCAACAAATTTTTTATTTTTTTTTTTTTTTTTTTTATTAAAAAACACAACACACAAAACAAAAAAAAAAAAAAAAAAAAAAAAATAACATATTATTTTTTTTTATTTAAAAAAAAACAAAAAGGGGAGGGGAGGGGGGAAAAAAACAACCACCAACAAAAAAGAGGAAAAAAAATACCAAAAAACAACCTACAAAAAAGGAGAAAAAGAAAAAAAGGAAAAAAAAACCCCCAAAAATCAATCTTCAAAAGAGGATTGAGGACAGCCAGTTCAAGGACCCTGCTTCAGTCTCGCGCATAAAATTTAATGTGTAGGACTCAAGCATTTTGCAGTTCAAGAGTACAATTTGGATGGGACCAGAGCTTGATCACGGTGTGACTGCTTCGGTTATGGCACCAGAAAATGGCGTCGATTACTGGATTATAAAGAACTCATGGCGTTCCACTTGGGGTGAGGGTGAGGCTGGATAAACCCACTAGGAATCAAGGCATTGAAGTGCACCCCAACCAAGCCTTTTTGGGATTGCTGGCTGCAGGAAGAGGAGCAGTGCTTGAGAGTCAGAATGTCGTAGGGGTGTTATGGGCAAGACAGGTTTAATGGTGCTGTGTGAAGGATTGTTGTGCTTGGTAACTGTAGTTGGGATATGTTACCCTAGATACTTGCTAGTAATACCAACAATTTGATCTACAATTGCAGATAGATACCAGTGTGTGGATTCACCTTTTATCATTGTACATAACTTATATCAGGAAGAATTATTATTTGCCTGCTTTATGTTCTATGTAAATCAAAACCTTCATTCCCTATGGCCATGATAGAATCATTTGTACCCTGCCATATATAGTTATGCTCATAATTCAGTTTCATCTCATAGTCATGCTCCTTATTCTTGTATATGCCATTCCGAAGTGATCTATTAATCTACTAATAAGTCGTTTCATGGCAGTTCCATCTATCGCTTTATTGTGAAAGACCAGATCAGCCATTTCTGCCATAAGTACCTCCATATTCCACTGAGTAGAATTCGACAATGGATTTGAGTCAGTGATTCGAAGACTTCCTTTCCTCAATCTTGATTCGCGTAAAAATTCAGGAACTATGATACTAGTGGAACCGGAGAAACCCGAATTTTCCCGGGTATCATATAATTACTTAGCTTATTCTTCATTGTTCAAATATTTTCGAAAAAATTATAATTTCAGTTACTCTGTTCTTTGGTTTCAGTTACTGTGTTATGCCTTGTTCCTCATTGTTCGAAGATGTAGTTTTTCTAGAAAATTAATAGATCAAAGTACTGTAATTGCCGGATTTGGGAAATAAAAGTTAGTCTTTTCTCGATAGTGTCCTCAATTTTGCATTGTTTATTGCAAAATCAAACAAACCCAGAGATGAAATGTTTAATTTATCTGTGTTTCAGGATGTGTTCTTGGGTGCAGTAGATACGAGTGCACTCACAATGACATGGACCATGACTGAACTTGCTAGGCAGCTTAAAGTCATGACGAAGGTTCAGGAAGAGATCAGGAGTTACTGGCGGACCCAGGATGAAATAGTGGGGGGGGCCGAAGAATGAAAGCCAGTAACCTTCCTATTTGGGGTCCAACCACTAAATTATTTTATTAAATTAAAGAATAGACCCACATATATTTTGTGGGGCCCACACATATTTGAAAAGAATGATAAATTATTGATAATGATATATTTTTTTTCAACAAAATATAGGTAAAATTAAAGCAACAATATAAAAAAAATATACACATAACTTCAACCCTAAAAAGTTAAATGCAAATCAAAATTTTCATTGGTAGGAGATGTAAACCAAAATTTTTAGGTAAGAGATGCAAATCAATGGTAGTTAGTTACCTACTAACTATAGATAGACATTTTATTCACAATACAAAATCAAATAACAAAAATTGCAGAAGAAATAAAGAAACATAGAATATAAAATCAAATTAAAAAGAATAACAAAAGAAAAGAGAAAAAAAAGAAACAATGAATAAATTGAGAAAGAGAAAGAGACTTAATTGTGGAGTAGATTTTTTTCCGAATTTTCTTAAGCCACGCTTATAGAAGGGGAAGAGAATAAATAGGAAAAAAAGAAGATAGAGGAGAGGAGATAAGAAAATAAATAGGGATTGAAGAGTTAGTTTTTAATTAGAAATAACATTTGATTTTTGAATACCTAATAAGATTTTTTTTTTTCAAAAATTTCCTTTAACCCATGCTTATAGAAACTGAAGAGAATAAATAGGAATATAAGATGAGAGAGAAGAGAGGACAGAATAAATAGGGATTGATGGATTAGTTTTTTTTATTGGGAATGACATTTATACCCATCATTTTACCTTTAAAAATTGTTTACAATATTGGCGGGGGGCCAAATAGTGACATTTCACATGTGGGAAAAGAAAAAAATCGGAAAAATTAAAGGAATTAGGGGAATATGGATAAAATTTTAAAAAATCCGGGGGGGGGCCATGGCCCCCTCCGGCCCCTTCATAGGTCCGCCCCGGAGTTACATTGGAAGTAAAAGGAAAGTGGAAGAAGATAACATAGAACATTTGCATTACTTCAGGGCAATAGTGAAAGAATCATGGAGATTACACCCTCCAGTTCCAATGCTAATTGCTAGAGAAACCATGGCTGATTGTAAGTTAGCAGGGCATGATATTCCCAACAATTCAAGACTTCATGTGAATATCTTTGCACTGAACAGAGACCCGAAGTACTGGAAGAACTTAGAAGACTTTAATCTGGGGAGGTTTATGGAGAACCCATTGGATGCAAAAGGCCATTGCTTTGAGTGCTTGCCATTTGGGTCAGGTAGGAGGATTTGCCCAAGGATGAACATGGAAATTGCAAATGTGGAGCTTGCTCTTTTAAATCTTCTATACTACTTTGGCTGGGAATGACCGAAAGGAACAACCATTGCTGACATTGACATGGATGAGTGTTTCCCTCTTACACTCAACAAGAAAGAACCTCTGATTTTAGTTCCCAAAGCATATCACTGGCAGAAGGCTTGACTTGTGATTTGGGTTTTTCTTGATTATAAGCTTTAGAATATAAAACTTTTCTTATTTTTCTGAATTACAAAGTGGAAGATTGGGGGTTGGGGGGGGAGGTTTTTATTTTCCAAGTACTCATCCAACCCTCCTGCTTCTTCATGTGGATTATGGATTGCTTCAAGAAAATCCAGAGATGTGAGATGTGACGGTGACACTGATGCAACAATTACTCAATTAGAGATGTGACAGTGACAACATTTAACTCATTTTTCCATGTCAATGCAACTTTCAACAGAACACAAGAAGAAGAAAACATAAAAAGGAGAGCTGTTGTATTGAATCCAATGGTTGTGTTCAGCTTGAATAGTGACTTCAATATATTTGAGGTTGACATTCTTTACTTGGAAATCATCGATGGGGATATCACAATTGTTAAACATGCATATTAGGTTGTAAAATTGCATACCTTATTGCAATACTAATATATATATATATATATATATATATATATATATATATATATATATATATATATATATTGTTTTTTTTTTTTTTGTTTTTTTTTTTTTTTATATATGTTTTTTTTTTATTCATATATATATATATACTAAAAACTACTTCAAAATCAAATTCAAACCATAACAGATCCGTTATAGTCTTTCATCCCCCCCCCCCTCTCAAACTTTGCATTGGCAGGTGCAAGAGTTTGTCTCTATGCTTGAAGAAAGCTTGTGATGTTAAGCCCTTAATAAACACATCTGCAATTTTATCACCTGACCGAACAAAGTGCACTTTTATGGTGTTGTTATAAACCAAGTTGGACAAAATGATAGTCCACTTCTATATGTTTTGTGTGAACACGTAGCACTAGATTTGCAGCCATTCCTCTTGGAAGTTGAACTTACAAATCATGTAGAACATAAGAAAGCCATAGTAACTCAGATGTTGTGACGGTAAGGGATTTGTACTTCAGCTTACGTATTTGATCTAAATATTGTAGATTGTTTCTTGGAAGACCATGATAATAAATTATCCCCAAGAAAAGTGCAAAACCCACTAATTGACCGGCGTGTGTCTGGGCATCCTGCCCAATCTGCATCAATGTAAGTAGCTATGAAAGAAAGTTGGGTTGGTTTGAAGAGAACACCAGCATCAATACTATGCTTAACATAATATAAAATATGTTTTGCTGCTTGTAGATGATCTTCTGTGAGAGATTGCATGAACTGGCACACTTGATTAACTGCATAGGGGATATATGGTCTAGTGATCGTCATATATTGTAAAGCTCCTACTAATTGTCTGTATGGTGTTGGATCAGGTAGGGGATAACTTGTTGTTGATGATAACTTTGTTCCATCTGCAATTGGGGTTGTGCATGGCTTTGAAGTCTCCATTCCTATAGACTTTAATAAATCGATGGAGTATTTACTTTGAGTGAGTAAAAGACCATCTGAACTACGATTAACCTCAATTCCCAAGAAGTAGTGCAAGTGTCACAAATCTGTCTTTGCAAATTCTTTGCTCAGGCTTTGAATAACCTCTTGAATTGTAGCTTCATTGGCTCTTGTCCATATTATATCATCTACATATAACAGCAATACCGTCATTGTACCTTGGGTTTTGCGTGTAAACATGGAAGAATCTGCCACACTTTGCTTGAAACCTTCTCCTTATAGGTATGTTTTGAATCTGTGAAACCAAGCTCGTGGAGCTTGCTTGAGACCATAAATTGCTTTTTGTAGATGACAAGCATGTGTTGGGTTAGATGTGGAAACAAACCCCTGTAGTTATTCCATGTTAACATCTTCTGCTAAGTTGCCATTCAAGAAGGCATTTTTCACATCAAGTTGATGTACTGGCCATGACTTTGAGAGTGCAACAGTTAATATTGTCCAAATGGTGGTTGGCTTTACAACTGAACTAAATGTTTCATGAAAGTCCACTCCCGCTGGCTGAACCCCTTAGCAATTAATCGTGCCTTGTATCTCTCAATGGAACTATCACTTTTTGTCTTGATCTTGTACACCCACTTACAGCCTACAATATTCATACCCTTGGTATAAGGCACCAAGATCGAAGTCTGATTGTCTATCAAGGCTTTGTATTCTTGTTGCATTGCATCAATCCACTTTGGGTCTTTTGAGGCTGATTTGTAGGTTTTAGGTTCAGCTGGGATGTTGGAGATGGTGGTAAGAAAGGTTTGAGGTATTGGGTGTCTAATAGTGAGTAAAAAGAGAGGGGTTTTTGGTTTGGCAAAATTGGTTTTACTCCTAGTAATCATAGGATGAGATGGTTGGGGCTATGGTTGGTCTATTATTGGAGGTAGTTGAGGTGGGATTGATTAACATCTTAGGTTGAATTTACCATTGATATGGCTGGTGATGATGTTGTAGGGGCTATTTGTGATGGTTGGTTGTTTGAAATAGGTGAAGAAGAATGTAGAGTGAGTGGAGGCACATTTGGTGGAGTGCGTGGGATGAAAACAGGTAGAGAAATAAACTCGACTGGTGGTTTGTTTGATGATTGGTGTGATGGGGGATTTGAAAAGGGAAATTCTTTTTCTTCAAAAATAACATGTCTAGATAAATATACCTTGACAGTGTCCTTATCTAAGCATCTATAACCTTTGTGATAGAGACTGTAACCAAGAAAGACACAAGCCTTGGACTTTGATGATAATTTGTCTTCTCTGTAGGGTGTCAAGTTGTGATAACAAAGGTAGCCAAAAACTATCAATAAACAATAATCTGGTTTTAAGCCAAACAATGCTTCATAAGGAGATTTTCCTTGTTATACCGGTGTAGTTAACCACTTTATTAAATAGACGGCAACAAGTTAAAGGCTTTTAACCAATACTCTTTGGGCATGTGAGCTTGGAATAGAAGGGATAAACCCATCTCTGTAATGTGTCTGTGTTTTCTTTCTGAAACTCCATTTTGTTCTGGAGTGTGAGGACATGAAATCTTGGGTACAATGCCACATTCATCAAGATAGTTTTTGAAAGCTCCCCTTGTTAACTCTAAGGCTCCATCACTTTGAAAAATTTTAATAGAAGTAGAAAACAAGTTTTCAGCCATATTTTAAAAATGCTTGAAACAATGAATTGTATCAGATTTAAATTGCAGAGGATAAAACCAAATAAATTGACTGAAATCATCAACAAAAATAATATATGAAGTGAATCCACTAATTGACAAAGTTTTAGTGGGACCCCACAAATCACAATAAATAAATTGTAATGGTTGAGTAGTTATACTAACTGAAATAGAAAAGAGTAATTGTGATGTTTGCCAAGTTGGCAAGCGTCACAAATTTTATTGGATTTAAGTGTTTCAAAGGAATCAAATAAGACACTATTTCTCAAATGAGTAAGTACTACAGAAGAAGGATGACCAAGCCGGCGATGCCAAATATCAAAAGGAGCATTATTTCCATAAAAAGCCAAAGGAGGCATGCATTGGCCGAGAAAGAATAAAATTTATCTTTGACTGGACCCTTCAGTAGAGTGATGCCTGACTCCAAATCCTTAACATAGAAACCCCATGGAAAAAATTCAACAAAACAATTATTGTAAGATGTAAGTTGAGAAATGAAAATTAAATTATTTGACAATTGGGAAACTATTAGTATATCATTAAGAGATAAATGATTTGAATTTGTTTTCAAAGTTGAGGAGCCTATATGAATTATAGGGAGTTTCTTACCATCACCAACTGAAACCTCGTCTTCTCCTTTGGTTATATAAATCCAGAGAATTGAAATCTTTAGATTCATGAATGCAAGATTTATACCCGTTTGGTTGTGAAAATCTCTAGATTCATGAAATCTAGAGATTCATATTTTTACACTAAAAACGTGAATCTGTAGATTTATGGGTATGGGGTGAAATCCAGAGATTTCATTTGTACTATAAAAACGCTAAACATTTGCTTATTCACAAAAATCACTGATGAATCCATAGATTTCATTACACATATTTGGTTAACCAAACATTTAATTTTATAAATTATAACTCCATAGAATTGGAATCTATAGATTTGAAATCTCTAGATATTTGAAATCTCCAAACTCATGTAACCAAACAGGCCCTAAATTATTTCTTCTACATATGTCATAATGAACTTTTTGGAATTCCGTACAAATATAGCAAAACAACAAGGTACTTACAGATCAACTGACAAAACAAACCAATGGCAGTAGATGTCTATATAGGAAATGGAACAACAAACATACATAAAAATCCAGCCATTAAGAAAGACACTAGAAGATGGAAGGCTTGTCATTTCAATCTCGCTATGTTTCTTTGTCAACATTGTTGTCGGGGTCTTCTGATTACTCCAAGTTCCTAAATCACTTGATTCTTTCGTCACAGGAAATGAATGTTGTGAAAGGTTACCATACTATGGCATTTAAGCACTTATGGTGATCTATCTCTGGACCCAACTCCTTCAAGGAAATGTCATTGCGTAAAATAATATGGCAAATTGGTCTAGTACATGTTATTCTAGTCTTTTGCTTGGAGCCTTCATAGCTAATGCCTGCCTAAGAAGATATTGGATAATTGCCAATTTCTCTATTCTATACTTTTTGGTAAGAATGATTCAAATAGAGACCTTTCATATAGTTTGGATTCCAAAGAAAACTCAACTTGAACATCATACAAGGTCCACCCTTACCATCAAACATGCTATTGTATCAAGCCTTTTAAGGGCAAACGCAACACATTAATGTCATAGAAGTCATTACTAAGCCAAGAGTTTTGGATGATTGGGGTTTAAAATCACCATTCTAGATTTATTGACATTGATTTTGAAGACTCTTGCATTCCTTCTTTCTCCATACTCATTGATCATCGTCAATGACTCAAAACATTGATAAAGTTTTCCTCTTTCATTGACATCTATGGTAGTGTATATATTTCCCATGCAATTCTACGTTCATTCCACTGGCTATGGAGAGGAAATAGGAAGTCGACAATTACATTGAGACTAGGAAAAAAAATAGTAAAAATGTAAAATCAATTAGAGAGGAGAGAGAAAAAGTAATGGATTCATTCTTCTTTACTCCTTAAATAAATCAGTATTATATGCGTTAAAAATTTGTTAGAAATAACTTACCAAAAAAATTGTTGGAAGAGTGAAATAATCTAACATGAAAGAGTGTTAGTTATATAAAGAAAAAAAAATCAATATCTCATCAATAATAGTATTTATTATAATATTATACCATTATATATATATATGCTTCCATCTTCGAGTATCCTTGTATCTCAGCTTGGGCAAATTGTTGGGCTGGATTGCTTTGGACAATCTGTTGGGCCGGATCTTGGATTTTCCGATTTTTCTGCTCAAAGGCCTTATGGATTTGGGTCTCATTCATCTGAAGTAGGTCTTTATATATTATATTAAAATACTTGTAAATGGCACAATATAACTTTTTGTATCTTAATTGATAACTTTAAGATCGAACAATTATCATAGTGGGAGGAAATAGGGTTTTTTTAAAACTCTTTGAGCACAATATCCTCCCACTATGAATGATTATATTAAGTTCCTGCTTTTATAATAATAGTATGATTATTAATTCATTTCACTAAGAAAGGATATTGTTATTTTAATTTTTTGTTTAAGAACAACCAATTTGTTTAGACACAATCGGATGCAAATGTGATAATGACACCATTTAATCCAAATTATCTAGTAAAGCGGTTAAATGCCCAATCTTCTACAGGGAGGTCTTGGGTTTGTATCTATTTAGTGGCATTAATATTCTCATTCCCATCCTAGTGTATAAGAAACTCTTAATAAAAATAAAGAAAATATGTGCTATATGGATTAGTGAAAGGATGTATAAATAATATTTTCATTAATATTTTTACTTTATTCTACCAAAAAAAATAATATTATTACTTTATTCTACCCAAAAAACAAATATTTTTGCTTTATTTTTCCGGCAAAATATTTGTGATTTCGTAGGAAAATAAAAATTGCATTGCACCCGAAGATGCTTCTCTGTCTCTCGTATACCCTGGATTTACCTGGGAAAATGATCTCCACTCAAGTTTTGAAGCAAAAGTAATTACAAAGAAAGAGAATGAGAAAGAAAGCGGTTATCTTTTCCCCTGCTTTTCCTTCTCAACTCTTGGAAACAGAGGTTAGATCTGTTACTCAACCTTCCCTCGTTTTGCTCCAAGTAACTGTTTCATTTATCTTTTTCCAAAAAAAATTGTTAAAAAAATAAAAAAAATAGAAGAATTGTTTCATATATTATTATTATTTTTTGAATTTTTATTTCTGATGGGTTCATCATCTGTACATCCGTAGGAAGTTAGAAGTTTAGAATAACCTCTCTAAATTCTTTACATAAATTCTTAGATTCAAGCTTCATAGTTTTTTCGATGTTTGAATCTATAATTTTGAGGCTAACGTTGTGAAATTTATCAAGGAATCCTCAGAATTTGAATCAGAAAAGTTGGGTTATTTTCCTCTTCACTTTTCTAAATTTTGCACCTGAGGTTTCTTCCAGGTGGAGAATCTGCTTCCTTTGTTCTTCGTTGATTTGGTTTCGATTAGGTATCCTAAGCATTTTCCCACTGAGTTCTTAAAGAGGAACCCTCCATTGTCCATTTTTACATAAACACTCTCTTAATTAATTCTAAAAGACTGTTGAACGGAAGGGGAAAGAAAAGAAACAGCAATGAGAAAATAAGAGATTTGCTTCCATTGTTTGCACTCTGGGCTTTGATTATTCGAGCTCATAGTGGGAGGAAATAGGGTTTTTTTTTTCTTTTCTTTTCTTTCTTTTCTCCTTTTTCTGTTGTGATCGTACAAATCCTGCATTGGTCTGAGGTTTCTGTTAATGGGGTCGTTGAGGTTTGATTTCAATGTTGGAAGTGAAGAACGCTGGTTCAGACGGAACTGAGATTGATATTTAATGGGGAACACCTGCGTAGGACCCAATCTGGGCAACAATGGATTCATACATACCGTCACCTCTGCGATATGGGGTGGGAGAAACCCAGGGGAAATACTACCTTCTCAGAAAGGAGAAGAAGACACCAAAAAACCAGCAGAGGCAGAAAAAGAGGCAACAAAAGCGGCACCGGCACCTGAGACGTCATCTAAAGAATCTCAAGGCCCCTTGCCCGTTCAAAACACACCACCTGAACCTGTTAAAATCCCCGAAAAAGAGTCTAAACCTGAGGAATCTACCATGCCTTCTAGGCCAGATGTGAAAGAGGAGGAAAGTAAAGCAGCAGAGGCTTCAAAGCCCAAGAAACCTGTACATATCAAGAGATTGTCTAGTGCTGGCCTTCAGGTAGATTCTGTGTTGCAGAGGAAGACGGAGAATCTGAGAGAGAAATATAGTTTGGGTCGGAAGCTTGGGCAGGGACAATTCGGGACTACTTTCTATTGCTTGGAAAAAGGAACTGGAAAAGCATATGCCTGCAAATCAATAGCAAAGAGGAAATTGACAACTGAAGAGGATGTAGAGGACGTGAGGAGGGAAATCCAGATAATGCACCATTTGGCTGGCCACCCTAATGTCATCCAGATTAAGGGTGCTTATGAGGATGGTGTTGCAGTTCATCTTGTGATGGAACTGTGTGCAGGTGGAGAGCTATTTGACAGGATTATCCGGAGGGGTCATTACACAGAAAGGAAGGCAGCTGAGCTTGCCAGGATTATAGTTGGTGTTGTGGAAGCTTGCCATTCTTTTGGTGTCATGCATCGTGACCTTAAGCCTGAGAATTTTCTCTTTGTCAGCCAGGAAGAGGAATCGGTACTGAAAACAATTGATTTTGGGCTTTCTGTATTCTTTAGACCAGGTATCTTCCTTGGAGGTCCTCTTTTTCATTTATCTGATAATGTTGAAACCACTTTTGGGATGGTGAAAAATGGCCACAATATTCTTATTGATGAACATGCACAGTGTCCTCTTTTTTGTTGGGCCGGTTAAAAGGCAAAAAGAGGTTCTATTATACAGTTTGGGTTCTTAGATTTCCTCATTTACTTTTATATGTTTACTGTGATTTGGAGGAGTGGATCATTTTATCCATTGTATGTAAGTATAATTACTGGTTTTGGAACTGGGGTAAAGGGCTGCTGCAAGGTTCAGTTAACCTGTGTGAATCCTATATGCAGTTTTAGAAACCTTATATCAACTGAAGTTTCAAAATGTGAGGTTCAATACTCCAGGATTGGTGGGTACACATTAACATTGAACCATCCTGTCATGTGTATGGGTTGAGGATATTCTTTGCCTCTTTTCTGAAACCATATTATTAGCTCCGTTTTCTTTTTCTTTTTTCGCCCGGGGTGGGGGGGGGGGGGCGCTTGGGGTGTGTGTGGTTGGTTGAGTTGGAGAGGATTCTGTTTGAGTAGCCCTAGCATACATAGAAACAGAAGAAACTGCAAGTGAAGGAGCTTTGGAAAAATAAGAATTGTGCAACTCAATTAACTTCTAGATTAAGTTGTCTTAGTCATTCACTGATTAACCTGTGGATCGGTTAAAAGATTTGAAGGGGATACCTTTTCTATTAATGTTCTACTTGATTTTTTTTTTCATTTTTATTTTTTTTGGGGGTGGGGTGGGGGTTTGAATTAGCAGATAACAAATAGGAGATTGTACAAAAAGTCATTCATATTAGGGCAATTTCCTGCCCTGTGTTTCCAGATAATAAGGTAACCTTGACTGTGAGACAACCCAATATGCATGAATACCTTAAGAATAAATTAGACCAGATAATCGTTTCATAGGGACAGCAGATGAATTGGTTTTCATTCTGATGGAGAATCTTTTGAGCAAAATCAGCCCTAAATGTGCTTCGTAAAGTCATGGTAGTATAGTACCATCAAACATGAGAGCTTCTGTCATTTCCCACTGAATTGTGAGCTAGGCTTCCACCAAGGGCTGAAATACTTTTTGTAATCGTCTATCAGAAAATAACTATCTTGTGCTACCTGTAGATTTGGGAAGGATTCTTTCAACTCCTTGACAACTTTTGTTTGTGACAGTGATCAATTAAAGCCAAAGGGAACACTTAAATTATTGATTAACTACCGAGTAGATTTTGCTTCTCTTTTAGATTGTTACCAAGTGGAACAGGAGCAGAGCCACAAAGGACTCTTTGTAAGGTTTTATGTAACCCCTAAAAAACTTTTTGAGGATCAGTATTTTCCTTTTTTTGTGCTAGGAAGGGTGATATTCTGAATTTGCTCCTTGAGTACCCAAGTGTTTGTGTTTGGCAGAATGTTGTCTTTATATGATATGTTTTTTGTACACTTTATTGAATTATGACAACAAATAGGACATCCCTCACAGTATCAGAAATATGACCAGTCCCACTAGCATTGAGAGCTTAGACAACTAGAGTGATGTAGGACAGTCCTAGAAATTAGGGTATTCTGCAAAGAAACAGGATCCTAAGCTAATTAAGACACTAGGAGGGACTAAGGGGTTTGCACAGCACATATTCAGACCAACAATTAGAAATTTATTATGGGTATAATTTCAGCAATAAGAAATATAAATAGCATGCAAATTTTAAATCCAAGGATTCAAGAAAACAAACCAAATCAAGCTTAGTCAATCCACACAACTAGTCAAGGGGAGGGGAGAATGGGGCATTGCATTCACAGTAATAAAAAATTCAGCAACAAGTAATATGCTTTATCAATCCAATATGGGTAAAATACATAAACAGTGCAATCTCAACTCAAACCAAAAAGTAAAACCTAAGTCAAACACCAATGAAATTAAAGTAGCAAATCTGAAATAATGTAACCAGCAGCTTCGACTAACTCCTGGGAGAATCAAGTTCTGCAGAAATAATTCTGCTACTGATATGCTTGACAGAAAAGTAGGGGCCAGCAAAGGAGGAGGAGGAGATGCAGAGAAAAGAGGACACAAGAAGAGACAGCAAGGAGGGTCTGTCAACAGATATAAGACAGAACTAGGAGGCAGCAGGCCTGACGCAGGGTGGGCAGGATAAGATACGTAGCAGAAAAAAGGAGGAAGAAACAGATGAGGCTAGAAACCCCTGAGAGGAAATAATTGAAGAAGAAAAGGCAAAAAAACCAGAGAAATCTCAATGCAAGAAATTCCTGCCGTGAGGATGTGGGGGAAGAGGAAAAGAAAAATTATAGGAGAAGAAAACAGCATTGTTTGAAGAAAAAAGAGCAGGACTAGTTAGAACAAGGGGTAAGGGAATTTTCAGAACCAACTGAACTCCCCAGGGGGGGGGGAGGCTTATCTGCTAGTGAGAGAGAGGGCTTTCCGCCATAAGAGAGAGCGCTGCTGCTTGCGATTTTCCTTTTCTGATTCCCCCCCGCCCTTCTGATCCTTGTTGGTTGGTTATTAAAAGGAAAAAGACTTCTCTAAAATTACCCTATGAATAAAACAAAGAAAATACCTAACTAAATAAGATCCCATAACACCCAAGATATGGAAAAAAGGAAACTCCCTAAATTACCTTTACACAAACCCAATAAATACTAATACTAATGCAACAAAAAGAAAAACTATGTGGTATGGACCACAGTCCTAAGGGTCCAAATGACCCTTTCTAGAAGATATCTTTATGTGCCTCGATGAACCAAGCCGAAAGGTTCCATCGTCTCTGTCTTTGGTAATAACAAATGATGGGTGGACATGTGATGTCCCCATCATAGAGTCTTGAATATGAATCTCTAGAAAAAAAAACTATTTTTGTCTTTCTTATTTTCCTTGATAGTAGATGTTCATTATCTGCTTCATGCTTAAACTTGCCATAATTATGATAAGACTTGATCACCCCACCATCCCCATCTCAAGTCACCACCAAACCCCCTCCCCCCAAACCATAAAAAAGAAGGAAAAAAAATAAAATAATAAAATAAAATAAAAGAAAAACAAAAAGAGAGGAGGTAAAGAGAAAAGACCAAAAGAAGAACATTCATATACTTTTTTCTGCTGACCTTGTATATATTTATGCCCATGTGATTATTCCTTATGAAGAGAAGCCTAGTGATCAATATGTGATCTGAAAGGCCAGAAAGGAAGAGTACTCCAAACACTGAAATGATATCCATATTGTAGCCTTAAGTGAACTCACATGTTTAACATTCTGGGATGTTCCAATTCCCTGATCTGTGCCTATTTATTTTGTCAGAGTTCATATTGACTTGATTTTTGAGATAGGAATATAAAGATTTATGCATACTTCCTCTATTATGTATGTTATGATTGTTATCTAGGTGTGGTTCCTTGTCATTCTTTTTTCCTGTGTAATATAATGATATTTTTGGTGCCTCTCACTTTAGATGTGCTTCAACCATTATGCAATATTTACATTATTATATTATATTGTCTTCAAGGGTCTTATGAAGAGTTTTATTTTTCATTACGTCACGAAATTAGGGCTTGCTATGGTCATTGGTTCATGTTTTGGTGTATTGGTAAGTTTTTTTTTTTGGTTGGGGGGGGGGGGTAATTCCTTTTGAAGCTAAGAAATAAGATTTCTTATTGAGATTTATTGTTTTTTGGGAGTTCAATGCAGGACCAGTTTAAATTTTGGGTTAGGTTTTAGTATTTTGCAGTTTATCAACTGTTCACTTTTATTGTTGTAGTCGGCTGAATAATTAGGGCCAGAAGTAACCTTTTAAGTGGGTGCTAGAAAATTACTTATTTTATGTGTATGTTCTATGGCTACGGCTAAACTTTAAGAACTTTTCTTAGCTATCAAAGAGTTATATTATTAGTAATATCAGGTTAGTATGAATTTTATTAATTACGGTAGTTTGTTAGAGTAAGAGAGTGAAGGAGTCTTGGTGAGAATCAATTTACTTGCTGGTCTAAATAGAACCGCCCTCCCTTGATTTTGGAATTTCGTGGATTTGTTTTAAGTGTTTGGTACTTGCCTTGTTTGACTTATCTCCCCCATCCATGTTTTATACATTTTCCCCTCGTCTTGCTTCTCACCTTTGTTGATTTATTCAGGTTTTTGTTTAACTAACTAGCTCCTCCATTTCCATTTCTACTTATTCTCTCCAATTTTCTCATACCATCTCTTTCCTTACCTTTACTACTATCAAGCTCAGCTCTCAATAGCACCACAAATCTCAGCTAACTGGGTGAAATTAAAATCTGTTTTATTTATGGAAATAAATACTGAAATGTGGTAGTTATTCTGCTGAAATTCTGATCGTGTCGCTAACCAATAAAAAAAAAATCCTATACTAATCTAGCTTGCAGAAAGTACGGGGTCGAACTATGGGGAACTAAAAGGCTAAATTACTAAGATTGAATTCAACAAACTAAATTTAAATTAAATCTATTAATTAATGCAAAAACGTTAACCATGAATACGTGAAGATCTTTGGGATTTCGAATCCCCAGTGCTTTTCCCTAACCGATATAACTCTACACTTCAAAGCAAATTAGGGTGGTCTTCCTAGATATGTCCTATCTTAGCAAGACTATCGTCCTTCGCCGAAGCTTGGCACGCTTAGTTTGCTGAGCTATAGAACTTCTTTGGCCAAACTCAAACACAATCAACTAGAAGATATAGAACAATCAAATTAATGAAATAAACATGGTTCATCTACATCCCAAAGAAAAGGAACTAGCTACTCATTATCACAAAGTTCATAAGACAAATAAAGATGAAACATAAAGAGAGAGAGAGAGAGAGAGAGAGAGAGAGAGGAAGAGACGCGTTCACCGTCTTCTCCTCTTCTCTGTGGCTGGCTTCTCTTTTATGTCTCCCACATACAATGAATCCCCTCTCTTTACCCGTCGATTCGACCTTTATTCGTTTGGATTTTGGAAAAACTCAAAACTAGAAAGTTGTAGATATTTTCGATATCGTTCCATAGCATCTTGAATCACCGCAATCCGAGCTCATACGAGAGAGATATGCCCAAAATACTGAAGGTAGGTCTGTTTACCCGATTTTCAGATTTATTACCAATTTTGTTCCTTAGATCTCCACTTGTTTCCAATTTGGCTAAGATCTCACTTTTCATGATTTCTTGGGCAGCAAGATTGAATGCCATGATTTAAAATCCACCAATATCTGATATATTTTCCAACTTTACTTCATATTATCTCTAATAACCAAAATCACCTTTTTGCTGAAAAATACACAAAAATAATCAATCAACTCTCTTTTTATTAACTAAGTATGGGAAATTAAATCAAATAAATAATGATAAATGCATGCTTATCAAATTCTGACAGTGAATTTTGAGATCTGATTAGTCCTATTTCTTGACATCAGATTGGAAATATTTCCATTCCATTAGTTGGTCCATTACTTGCAGGCCAATAAGATCTGTCAGGTTCAATCAATTCCACATCAGAGTAGTAGTAAGCTTATTAACAATGGCTTGAACTCTAACACATCCCCCTTTTTTTTGGATAAATGCTCTGATTTTGTTTTTTCCGTAAGAAGCAGCAGAAATTTTTTATGGGTTTGTGCTTAGGTCATATCATGTCAATGTAAAGTAGTACATAGAATGAATGATTGGAACACTAGAGATTTTTTTCATAGTGAATAAAATCTGGATTTAAGAGAATCAAATTTAGCAACATCAAATGGTCAAAAATCAAGATTTTATGCTTTGTTTCAATTTTATCAAGAGGCAAAGGATAGGTGAGTCAAGGCGATGATGGGATCCATGGATATGTGATTACCTAAATTTCATCTAAATGGTTATTAAGTTAAAACTTGGCCTACTATTCCCAACCTTAGAAAATAATAAATAGAAGCACACCTACAGTCTAGTGACAGATCTCTATGTGTGCTTTTGAAGGATTAGATGTGCTACTCCCTTAGCAGATGAAACAACCAAAAGGTTTGGTTTTTTGCCAAGGGAAAAAATGTGTTTTCTTTTTTTTTATTATTTTTTTGTGGGGGAGGGGGTGGTGGTGGTTGGGGAGGTTTGCTGTGGGGGAGTGGGTGGGGGGTGGGGTGGAGAGTTTAGCAACTAGGGGTGATTCCTGGCTGGGTGACTATTTGATTGGGTAGCCCTTCCCTTCTTGTTTACTAGGCAAAGTTGTTAGGATTCCTGAGGTGGTTTTTTCACTTCATGAGTGATTTTCCTTTTTGAATGAATAAAGAATCATTACCAAGAACCCCCAAATGGAGAGAGAATGTCTTTAGTTTAAGTTGTGTTTAGCCGACCCTATTTAGTTGGGAAAGTGCTTGTTCTTGAGTTATTTGATTGCCACTTATGACCTTAATTTAAAATGTGTTTTTAGAAGACCCTATTTAGTTGCGAAGAGGCTTCTTCTTGTTGTTTTAGCAACAAATTCTGAAGTGGTATTAGCACACCTAAGGTGAATGAGTCCTTCCAATCTATTGAGGACAAAGACATGGACTGATATATCAGTATCCAAACTTGACATGAGATTTCTAATATTGCAAGCCTAAAGACCCTGCATGCACTATGACCAAATATTTTTCAATAAATCAACTAGATGTGATTGTAATCATCTGATACTTCCAACAACTACAATGACAAGCCTTTCCCAACTAAATGGGGTGGGGTACATGGATCCTTGCCTTCCATTTAGTTCTATTTGAGGCCATACTAGATACAAGCCCTAAGCCATGCATACACTTTCTCATGACTTCTCTTAAGGTTATCTTAGGTTTGCGCCTAGTTCTTCTAATTCGTTCAATCTGGATCAAATTAGCGTAGGAGCATTTGAAGGCAATGCTTACAACCAATTAGTTAATTAAAATTTTTCAGCCAATCTTGGTTTTCCCCTTTTTGATATTTCTATTTTGTTGAACACCGGTCCACCTAAATTTTTCAGTAGGGTAAACACACCCAGGAAATTAATTATGTATGGAGTGTTGTTGTTGCTTACTATTCTTCCGTTGAGAAAACTATGTTGTCATCTCCTTTTTCAAGTTGTTTACTTCAAAGTTTTCTTGTTGCTCTTCATAGCATGTAATCATTAGACATCTGGAAGTGTGCTTGTTGTATATTTTCTTGATTTGTGCTGTGGTGGCTAAGTTTGAAGTAGGTTTTTGGGTATCGTATTGGAAAGGTGATGTAACATGGGTACTAGGTTAGACTTCAGGACCCTCTCCAATTGAACCTGCTAACAAACAAATAATTTCTGGGAATTTTCCTTGGTTATGGGTTCTCTCAAAGGGTGGTAATTGAGTAGAATAGGATATGGGATGAAATTGGGACGTGGTAGTTATGGGATGGATGGGAAAGTTGAGGTTTTAATTCTTTCCAAATGGTTTTGGTGAAGACAATGGCGAATCAAGATCCTTAGGTGGGTTGAGTTTGATTGGGAGAATTGTATTTTGGGTGTGGAAAGAATTAGGGAAGGTTAAGAGTTTTAACAAACTTCAAACTCCAAAGTGGAATGGTGGATTGTAGTAGATACGGTTTTGGGATATCTGGACATGCCCTACGCAGGACGTGATGGAGAAATTGTAGATGGGATAGTTTAGGGATTTAACAATTTAGGGAAAGGGTGGGAAGGGTTTGAGAGGCTTGCGGTTAGTGAGGAAGGGAGAGGGAAGCTTGCAGTTGGTTCTTTGGTCAATCTTAATTGATTCTTGAGTCGTCTTCTCTCTTTCTTGATCTCTCTTCTTTTTCTTTTCTTTTATTTTCTTTCTCATTTCTTTTTCTTTTTCTAAGTTGCGGCAAGACCAAGAAGGGGACAAGAAAGAAGATAGGGAGAGAGGAAAGGCTGGGATAGGGTTGTGGATGGAAGAGAGAGGATGGGGAGGGGGTGAGGGGCTGCTGCCGCAAGGGAGAGAGGGGATGGGGTGGTTTCACAAGGTGTAGGGGAGGGAATGGGGTAAGGAACGGGCTGGGGTTTCACTTGTGATTGAGTGGACTGTACATTCGAGGTGGCTGAAGTTGCTGTCACAAGGCTGCCACAAAAAAGAGATTGAAGAAGAAGATGACAATTGCAGAAATTAACTCACACTTAGCCGTGGGGATCCTTCTTGGACCCCACGATTCCAATTCCTTCAATGCTCAATTTATTAATCTAGTCTAACTGTCTAAGTAATGCTGGGTATGGGACCTTTAACTAGCCAATTACAAAGAAGAAAAGACACGTGGACTCAAACTAATTAACTAACAAACTTGGACTCCAATTGGGAATCCCTTAATAACTACCAACTAGTTACCAGCTCAATAACTAACCAACAACTAAGAAAAGTGGTCTCTTAAGGACAACAAAGATTACCAAATAAAATAATAGTTATCTAGAAGGAAAATAAATTCCAACTAGGACTACCAGATGGATTAAGACTCTTCAATGACTTGATGATGACATAATCAAATTAAAAAGCAAAGTAGATCTTGACTCCTTACAGGACACCGAATCTAACTGGACTCATGATACCCCAAGAAGGGGTGCAAAAATGACCAGAATACCCCTTGGGGTATTTGGCCAGCCTTGGCTGCCACATGGTTAGGGGGCTGTTTTGTGCCCAATTTTTTAGTCTCCTTTGGTCTGCTGACCCTGGTTACATCAAGAGGTCATCTCAAGAGACGAAGTACATATATGAGAGATGCAAGATTGAGTCGCATATTAACTCTATGTGGCTGATACTTTCTTCTAGGTTTTGTTTCGGTGATGTATCGTATTAGTACCTTAAAAAAGATATGTATTGGCTAGTGTTGTAGGATATGTTTAGATACTTGTGTTGAAGTAATGGTCTGTTTTGCTGTTCATGTTACTGTGTTTAGATACTTGTGTTGAAGTAATGGGCTGTTTTACTGTTCATGTGAACAGTAACATGAACAGTATTATGCCTTGATTCTTGCTTCCTTTTTTAGATATGCTACTCTACTTTCTATTTCTAGTGTAGGAATCTTGCTACACAAGTTTTGGAAGTCTCTAGAAAGCATAGTTTCTATTTTCTGTTGGTTACTAATTTCAGAACTTTCCCTTTTATGTACTTTCTATTTTGGACAGATTTTAGGAGTTAGAATACTAGAAAATTCTCTCCATGAGTTGTATTATTTATTTCTTTTTTACAGGACAAGTTTCTTGTCTCTCAAGTTGTATGCTAAGCACTTGAATTCTATAAATAAAGGAAGCTTGCAATTGTAGTTTTACTTTAGCTAGAATTGCAGGCTTCTTTTGTGGTTCTCTCCTCTCTTTTCTTCCTCCTCCTCTCTTTTCTTTTCTCAAGTTCAAACACGGTTTTGGTTGTTTAAAGCTTGATTTCTAACATGGCATCAGAGCTTTTTTGAATCCAAACAGTATTATTCTCAGTGTTCTCTTCTGAAGTTTTTCTCTCTCTCTCTCTCTCTCTCTCTCTCTCTCTCTCTCTCTCTATTCCAGTCTTCCTTGGTGTGCAGCCACCTAATGCTGTATCTAATGTACTGTTATATCAGGTTTTTATTATGAACAAATCTTGCTACTTATTGCCTTACCTTTCACATTCTAAAACTTGGATTAAATCCAGATTTGCTTCCTACCAACATTACATTTTTTTCTTTCTTTTCTGCATTCTGAAATCCTCTTTCCTCTATTTAGACCTAGGGTTTGCAGATTTTTTTTCTTCTTTTTTTCAACATTCTACTGCAAGTTCTAGAAGGCTGATTTGAGTGATATCTACTTTAGTTTAATGTCTTCAATTACAAGTGAATCAACCATGAGTACGGCTGAATCTAAAGGACCTCAAGGAGATCATGTCAATGTTCAAATTACTTCCATTAAATTAAAAGAAAGTTCTCCAGAAAAAAGTTCTAAAGGATAAAATTTAGCCTTTACTAGCTTTCACGGAAGGGGACGTGGTCGTGGAGGAATTAGTAGATCTTCTGGAGGTTGTGGTATTCAATCCTCTGACAAGACATCACAATTATGTACTCATTACGGTAAAACATGGCACTTAGTGGAAGTTTGTTGGGCCAAACATGGAATGCCAGAGTGGGCAAAGCAACTTGCCAATCATGCCGTTTCCGATGGTAATACTGATTCTGTAACAAACTATGATATTGGTCTGTATATTTTTCAGGAGACTTGTCTAGGACTTTAAGAGATGATGTTAGCCAAATCCTTCGCCGATTGCAAAATATTGAGACCTGCACTTCCACTGGTGCTTCTGCTACATACTTTCTCAAATAATACAACACTTCTCACTTTTACTCTTGGCCCTTGGATCATTGACTCAGGGGCTTCCTCTCACATGACTGGTAAGTCGTCGCTTTTTAGTTCTTTTTCTAAATCTACTACTAATAATTCCATTGTTATAGCTAATGGGACTTCCACACCTATTCGAGGCTTTGGAAGTGTTTCTCTTATAGCTTCTCTTACTTTTTCATTTGTCCTTCATGTTGCAAAGTTTCAATTTAATTTATTATTTGTTAGTTAACTAAAGCATTAAACTGCTCTTTGACCTTTATTCCTACTTCTTGTGTTTTCTAGGACCTTCACACGAGGAAGATGATTGGTGGAGGGTGTGAAAGGAATGTACTTTACTATTTGGACTGTGTTGTCCCTGTTGCGGCTCTCTCTAACAATGGTGTAAATGCTCTCCAGTGGCACTGTCGTTTAGGCCATCTGTCTTTAGTTGGATTAAAGCTTTTACTCATAATTTTAAATTGTGAAGCGTGCGAGTTAGGGAAGCATCATCGTGCCACCTATCCTCCATGCTCGGTCCCTCGTAGTGGGTCTTTGTTTTCTTTTGTTCATTCCGATATTTGGGGTCCTTGTAGAGTTGGTAATAAAATTTAGTAATAGACATAGTTTTCGATATTTTGTCACTTTTGTGGTCGATTTCTCTCGTCTTACATGGTTTCATCTTTTAAAGGATCGAACAGAATTCTTAACTACATTTAAAAAATTATATTCATGCAATTCGGAGGCTACAGTTACAGAGAACCAATTTGGGTTTATGTCGGGAAGATCTACAACGGAGGTTATTTACTTAATTAGGAGACTTATGGAAAGGTATAGAGAATGTAGGAAAGATCTTCATATGGTATTTATTGACCTAGAAAAAGCTTATGATAGAGTCCCTAGAGCGTTAATTTGGCAAGTACTAGAGAAAAGAAGTTTTGCAAGTAAATATATAGATATAGTTAAGGATATGTATGATGGTTCGGTGACTAGTGTTAGAACAGTGGGGGACAAAGTAATGAATTCCCGATAACAGTTGGGCTACATCAAGGGTCAACTTTAAGCCCGTATCTATTTGCACTGGTAATGGATGAATTAACCAAAGACATTCAAGATGAGGTCCCCTGGTGTACGCTTTTTGCAGATGATATTGTGTTGATTGATGAGAACCAAGTGGGGATTAATACTAAATTAGAATCATGGAGAGTAGCTTTAGAATCAAAAGGTTTTAAACTTAGTAGATCGAAGACAGAATATCTAGTTTGTAACTTTAGTCATGATCGGGCAGATGATGAGGTGGTGATACTTGACGATAAAGAGATTCCTCAGAGTGATTGTTTTAGGTACTTAGGTTTAATCATAAGTAAAAGAGGTGATTTAGAGGATGAGGTTTCCCAAAGAATTAAAATAGGGTGGATGAAGTGGAGAGGTGCGTCCGGGGTCTTATGTGATTGGCGTATTCCATTAAAGCTTAAAGGAAAATTTTATAAGACCGTTGTTCGACCAGCTATGGTGTACGGTGCAGAGTGTTGGGCTGTTAAAAAGAATCATATAGATAAACTCAGTGTAGCAGAAATGAGGATGCTAAGATGGATGAGTGGCAAAAATAGGATGGATAAGATAAGAAATGATCATATTAGAGTTGGTATAGGAGTTGCTCCCATAAGTGATAAGCTTCGAGAAAGTCATTTGAGGTGGCACGGCCACGTTCAATGGAGACCTATAAATGCCCCTGTACGGAGAAGTGATATAATCCATATTGAAGGAATTAGAAGAGCTAGGGGTAGACCTAAGATAACCTTAGGAGAAGTGGTGAGAAAGGATATGTATAGTTTAGGCCTTGTATCTAGCATGGCCTCGAACATAATTGATTGGAGGGCAAGAATCCATGTAGCCGACCCCATTTAGTTGGGACAAGGCTTATTGTTGTTGTTGTTGTATTCATGCAATTCGGACTCAATTATCTCTTCCTATTAAAATTTTTCGGTCTGATAATGCTTTAGAATATATACAACGTGATATATTTACCCTTTGTGATTCCTTTGGAATGATTCATCAAACCAATTGCTTATTCACTCCCCAACAAAATGGAGTGTTGAATGCAAAATCGCCACCTCTGGGAGGTTGCGTGAGCTCTTTTGATTAAGGTGAATGTTCCCAAGAATTACTAGTGTGATGCTGTTTTGACTGTTGGTCATTTAATTAACCGAATGCCTATGACTTTACTTTTTTAAAAATCTCCTTTTTCAGTTGTTTTTCCAAATAGAGAATCGTTCTTTGTTTCACCCAAAATTTTTGGATGTGTTTGTTTTGTTCATATACCACATCCTTTGGATGAACTTCCCCTTGTTCTGTCAAATGTATTTTTCTTAGGTACTCACGTACTCAAAAAGGTTTTTGTTGTTATGATCCTGTTCATTGTAAACAATTTGTAAGTGCGGATGTGACTTTTTTTGAAGATACACCTTATTACCTTAGTCCATTTGTATTTGTTGAAAATCGTGTTTTAGATGTTGTTCCCCCTATTCCTTTTCTGTGGTTCCTTCCACTGGCAGTGTCCCTTTACAGGTTTATCAGTGGAGATGTAAGTTAACAGAGCGCATTGTGGATAGTACTGCTCCTCTTGTAAATACTAGCGACTCTCCCCTAGTGGAGACTGAAGCTGGTTCTACAGATGTTCCCACTTCATCCTCTCCACTAACGGATTTTAATAGTGGAGATCCTATGCTGACTTCAGATGACTTATCAATTGCTTTGAGGAAAGGTACTCGTACTTGTACTTTACGCTTTAACATTGCTTACCCTATTTTCAATGTTGTTTATATTTCTCATCTACCTCCTCACATTCACTGCCTTGCACTTTCTCTATCTGCTATTCATATTCCAACCCATCATACTGAGGCCTTTAAAAGCCTTGGCTGGAAGGCCGCCATGGATGTGGAAATGGATGCTTTACAGTCTCATGATACATGGTCGTTGGTAGACCTACCTCCTGGAAAAGATGTGTCTGCTGTCGGTGGGTGTATACTGTTGAGTATCATTTTGATGGTATGGTTGAAAGCATGGTACAAAATTCGGTCGAAATGTGCGAAATTTAGGTCGAAATTTCGCATTTTGGAAAATGCAAAACGAAACTCATGAGGATCGAAAAAAACTCCTCAATTTCGATCGAAACTGTTAAAATTTCGTCGAAACTTGTCAAAACCTCGAAACTTGTTGAAACTTGGTTCAACCCAGTTAGACCAGCTTGGTTTATGAGAAAAAAATCCCAAATTTCGTGGGAAACTTGGGAAATTTCATGGGAAACTTAGGAAATTTCGTGGAAACCTGGGAAATTTCGTGGAAACTTAGGACTTTTTCCTGTAAATTTTGTAGCTTTCCCAAATTTTCAATTTTTTTGTTTATTTCATGTTTCCCCAAATACCACGACAAATACCCCCTCCATCAGGACTTCCCTATCTAAAGTGCGTATTCCCTCAGGCTAGTTATCTTAAGCATGTTGATGACCACACTCATAAAGTTACAGTTGTCGATTACCTTGACAACCATAGGTATAAAATGTCATGGGATGTCTATGTTCGTTGGTTGGAGGAGAGGATGTTACAGGCATAGTACTACTCAGCTCACAGGATGAATCCCTGTTGGCACTTCTCTTAGCACTAAGTTGTATTTTCCTTTTATTGTCAATTATTTTGAAGTTAGAAATTATATATTGAATGTTATGTGCTTAAGTAGTTAAGTTTATAATGTACTTTTCGGACAACTCTACATTGATGTTATATACATTAAATGACATATCTACATTGATTTTTTTAGCAAAATACAACCAATGTGTTCTTTATACTCTAATTAGCTTAAATACAGAATCCCACCCCAAAATACTCTCTAAAACCTGTCGAAACTTGTATGGAAAAGTCCTCGGTTTCCTTGAAATTTCCTAAGTTTCCACCTAAGTTTCCCATTTTCATCCAATCGAAACTTGAGTTTCCCTCGAATTTTTTACCATGGTTGAAAGGTTAAAGGCCTGTTTGGTGGCTAAGGCTATACTCAATCATACGGTGTGGACTATTTTGAAACTCTTTCTCCTGTGGCTAGACTTAATTCTTTTCGTGTTTTGGTTTCTTTAGCTATGAATTATGACTGGCCTCTGTTTCAGCTTGACATAAAAAATGCCTTCTTATATGATGATCTTCATGAAGAAGTTTATATAGAGCAACCTCCAAGGTATGTTGCTTAGGGGGAGGACAGTGTTTGTGTTTGCAAACTTCATAAAGCAATTTATTGCCTTAAACAGTATCCACGAGCTTGGTTTGAGAAATTTAGCAAGACTATGGAGTCCTTTGGATTTGTACCGTGTTATTTTGATCACTCTATCTTTGTTAGACGACAGAGTGGTTGAGTTATCATTATGGCAATTTATGTTGATGTTATTGTTCTTTCAGGCAATAACGTTGAAGCCATTCATATAGTCAAGGCACACTTACAAAAGTGTTTCCAAACTGAAGACTTGGGTGATCTACAATATTTCTTGGGGATTGAGGTAGTTTGCAGTAAAACAGGAGTTAGTTTGTCACAAAGAAAATATGTCTTAGATCTTTTGACTGAGACTAGCATGGTTACTTCTAAGTCTAGTGACATTTCCATGGACCCTCAGTTAAAGTTAGGATAAGATGATGGTGATTTGTTGGCTGATGTCTGCGGTTACAGGAGTCTTATTGAGAAACTTATTTATCTTACTGTTACTCGTCCAGATATTTCTTATTTTATTGGTATGTTGAGTCAGTTTATGCAGTTTCCTAGGAAGGTTCATTGGGATGCAGCAATGCGAGTTCTTTGATATCTTAAGAGTGCGCCAGGGAAAAGGCTCATCTATCGACCACATCTAAGTATGGACTTCGTCTCCTTTGCTGATGTAGATTGGGCTGGATTCGTCACTGATCGCCGGTCTACTATAGGTGTACCTTCCTTGGTGGAAATCTTATGACTTGGAGGAGTAAAAAGCAATCCACTATTGCCCGGTCTAGTGCTGAAGCTGAGTATAGGGCCATGGCCCACATTGCTGCTGAATTAATTTGGCTTCATTCCTTATTAGAAGAGATGGGGTTCACAACTTTTGCTCCTATGAAAATGTTTGTGATAATTAGACTGCCACTTACATTGCTAGTAATCAAGTATTTCATGAGAGGACGAAGCATATAGAGGTTGACTGTCATTTTGTGCATGACATAGTTAAGAAAAAGCTTATAGAGACTCCCTTTGTTAGCTCTACTAATTAGCTCGCTAATCTCTTCACTAAAGCTCTATTTTGACCTTGTTTCTAGTCTATTTGTTGCAAGTTGGGCATGGGAGGCTTGTATGCTCCAGCTTAAGGGGGAGTGTTGAAGTAATGAGCTGTTTTATTATTCACGTGAACAGTATTATGCCTTGATGCTTGCTTCATTTTTTAGATATGCTACTCTGCTTTCTATTTCTAGTGTAGGAATCTTGCTACACAAGTTTTGGGAGTTTCTAGAAAGCATATTTTCTATTTTCAGTTGGTTACTAATTTCAGAACTTTCCTTTTTATTTACTTTCTATTTTGGACAGATTTTAGGAGTTAGAATACTAGAAAATTCTTTCCATGAGTTGCATTATTTATTTCTTTTTTATAGGACAAGTTTCTTGTCTCTCAAGTTATATGCTAAGCACTTGAATTCTATAAATAAAGGAAGATTGCAATTGTAGTTTTACTTTAGCTAGAATCGCAGGCTTTTTTTGTGGTTCTCTCATCTCTCTCTTTTCTTCCTCCTTCTCTCTTTTCTTTTCTCAAGTTCAAACACCGTTTTGGTTGTTTAAAGTTTGATTTCTAACAACTTTGTTGAAGTATACATAAATTTGGGAATTTTACTATTCACATTACTGTTCACGTGAACAATATTATGATATTGTTTTTATTCTATTTTCTATTTCTAATGTGGGAGTCTTGCTACATAAGTTTTGAGAGTTTTTAGAAAGTATAGTTTCTATTTTGATGGTAGTTTCTATTTTCAGAACATTCTATTTTAGGAGTTAGGAAGTTACTAAAGCTGTAATTTTTTGTTTCCTTTTTCTAGAGGACAATTACTTGTCTCTCAAGTTGTATTAGATTCATTAGAAGCTATAAATAAAAGGGCTTTGTGATTCTAGACTCTTAAGCAAGAATCACAAGCCTCTTCTTCTAGTTCTTCATCTCTCTTTTCTTTGTTCAAGTTCAGCTGCTGTTTTGATTATTTAATGCTTGTTTCCTAACATGGCATCAGAGCAAGTTTAATCAACCTAGGGACCGTTTTCTCTCTCTTGGCTGCCCTTTTTTTTTTTCCCTTCTTTTTTCCTTTTTCTTATCTAGGGCAGCCCCAACCTTCGTTGCAGTAATTGTGAATGGCCGTCCTTCTTCTTTGACTTTTGAAGCACCAAGTATCTATGTATTAATACTACAAAAGGCCCAAGCTTTCTGGGGATTTGTCTACCTATTTGATTCAACTGAGGCTGCTACTACCCTATTTTTTTGTGCAAATCTGAAGTTCGATCTGCGCTATACTGATGTCATGGGATTCCTCTTGATTCTTGCGAAGATATGCCCATAATTTGGATTGCAAGACCTAAGTGTTGCGTTCCATTGTTTGTGCTATAAGTGCTGCTGCAAGGCATATACTAGTACCCCTGTTTCATTGATTTTCTCTGTTTTGAAAAATTCTGCTGCTACCATCTTGCTTTCCTACTACTTCCGTTGTTTATTTCAGAATCAAGTTTAGCCTTCTTTTTATCTAATACTTCTACGAAGGCCTAGAGGACTACTTTTCCTTCATATCAAGATTTGTTAGAGTTTCAAATCTAGCAGAAGTTTGTTGCTATGGTCCGAGATTTGATATTATCTACTATTGCAACTACTGTTATTGCACTTCTTCTGAGTGGATTGTTGCAATTCTGAGATTCCAAGCTGGTTCAGTAATTTTCTCCTGATCTAATTTGCTCTTGCCCTATTTGAGGGTTGGTGGTGGTCCAGAATTTTTTTCCCCCTGGTGAACACGACTTTGTCCTGTTAAACAATTTACTGCTGCTTGATCAGCTTTATTGGTGAATAATACACTGCTCTGTGGCTGCTACTTTTCCTTCTTGGGTTTCTTTTGTGCTCATACTTTAAGATGCTTGTCACTGGTCATCATTAATTGTCCACGTGTAATGCTACACGTGAGGGGGAGAATGGTACCTTATTCTATATCTACTTAAGATGTGCTGATGGATATTATTTGTGAAGATCTTTGTCCTCAACTTATGGCATTCTACAACAATATCATTACCTATCTTTACCTAGATTGTCTTTTACCTAACTACTTGGTCCGTAGTAACCCATACTACCTTACCTACTTGGTTTGCAGTAACCTATACTATCTTTTACCTTACCTACTTGGTTTGCAATAACCCATATTGTCTTTTACCCTACCTACTTAGTCCGCAGTAACCCATACTGTCTTTTACCTACTTACTTGGTCCGTAGTAACCCATACTACTTTACCTACTTGGTCCACAGTAACCTATACTGTCTTTTACCTACCTACTTGGTCCACAATAATCAATATTGCCTTTTACCTACCCATACTTTACCTATTACTTGCCTTCTTGTGAAGCATTTATATGGACATTGGAGTTGCAATTTTGAAGATTTAGCGTGGACATGTCTCCATATTTCAGGCATTATGTGGATAGTGCCTTTTGCCTACCTACAACTTGGCTTCTTGTGAAGCATTTATTTGGACTTTGGAGTTACAATTTTGAAGATTTAGTGTGGATATTTCTCCCTACTACCGGCATTATATGGGTAGTGTCTTTGATCCTGCTATACTTATGGATTTTGTTCGTCTTCAACATCATCGATTGTTCTCAATATTGGATGGTTCTATTGACATGAAGAATTAAAGTTTTTTTTAAGTTGGTGTTGATTATCTTCTGGGTGAAGTTTTCTCAGTGTTTATCGACATCTGTCATTGCTACATGATTCAAGATTGGTGCTACTTTTCAAGTTTATTCTTATTGTGCAAGCTGAAGTTTTCTTTGTGTATGCTCCAGCTTGAGGGGGAGTGTTGAAGTATACGTAAATTTGGGAATTTTACTGTTCACGTGAACAGTAAAAAACAACATTTACTGTTCACGTGAACAATATTATGATATTGTTTTTATTCTATTTTCTATTTCTAATGTGAGAGTCTTGCTACATAAGTTTTGGGAGTTTTTAGAAAGCATAGTTTCTATTTTCAATACTTTCTATTTTAGGAGTTAGGAAGTTACTAAAGCTGTAATTTTTTGTTTCCTTTTTCTAGAGGACAATTACTTGTCTCTCAAGTTGTATTAGATTCATTAGAAGTTATAAATAAAAGGGCTCTGTGATTCTAGACTCTTAAGCAAGAATCACAAGCCTCTTCTACTAGTTCTTCATCTCTCTTCTCTTCTTCTTCTTCTCTCTTTTCTTTGTTCAAGTTCAGCTGCTGTTTTGATTATTTAATGCTAATCATACTGATTCCCAAACTGGTCAGGACTCCATGAATGATAATTCTATTTTTTTTCTTTTTTCCCGAAAGTAATGATGGTGATTCAGAATTTGCAGTGGTTGTTATGTTCATTTTTGAATTCTTGCTCTCTCTTATTTTCTTCCAAAGTCACCTATTTGGAAAAAGACAAACTTTTAAAGTAGTGATTTGCAACATGTTAGTGTGAGAACTCTTGAAGCCTGCTTGCTTCAGTGTAATGTGTAGATTTATGATGCTGATAATGGTTGTGAGATAATTAGGTTCAGAAGTAGATCTAGTTTTCTAAAATTTTTCCATAGAAGTCATGAGGCTGAACCTGCTGCCTTTCTAGTCTTAATTTCAGTTCCAACCTCTCTTCATTACTTCAAGGATCTTAGGTTTGAAATAAGCAAAACAACAACCCCGTGCCCACTGCTTAAAAAAGAAAGATGCTATGGACAAAAAGCCTGGGAACAGCAAGGAATAAACCTGGAGCACATATTGAAACTAATCGCTGAGCTACATCTGTGACATATTTGCAATGCGTCAAATAGGTATACTTTCAACATATGATAGAATTAGATCTGTGAATGCTAGTAGAGATGCATATAACAAATTTTGCTCTTCAAGGGCACCCTTAGGGGATTAGGTATTAAAATGCAATGTCACTCTCTTATTTCTAATGCTAATGAATATTCCCATTTATATTGTTCATGTGTGCATCCTGTGTCTATCACGGTGCATGCATTCAGCTTGCTTTCCGTTTGTCCAATTCTAACCGAGTTTTTCTACCATTTAAATTCAACATTTGTTCTAGAATTTGTGCAGAAAATATCGATGATTTGATATCACAGTTAGCTAATGACAAAGTAGGATGGATAGTGGTTTCAGTTGTTGCTGAAAGTTGACTTCATACATGCAAAGAACAAAGTCCCTGCCTTGCTAAAGCTGGAAACTTGAACAATTAATTGGAAAAAGGTTTCTGCAGCTGAAAATTGTAATGGAGCTTGTTATATATGTATAACTGAAACAATTAATAGGAAAAAGGTTTCAGCAGCTAAAAATTGTAATGAATCTTGTTATATATATATATATATATATATATATATTTCTACTTTTTTGTTGGAAATATAACATGATGTAGAATAGGGAGCATTATCTTTAAATCAATACCTTCCCTCCGCCCCCCCCCCAAAAAAAAAAAAAAAAAAAAGCCAAGACTTCAAATGCAGGCACAAAAAAAAACTGGTATTCACGCTGATATAACATCATGTAGAATAATCAAGATATCTTACACTTCAATAAATGGTTAATTCATTGCAACTCATGTCATGCCTTATTTTATCAATTTGTGCTGTGCCATCTGATCAGGAATGTATATACTCATTCTTCAGGTGAAACATTCACGGATGTGGTTGGGAGTCCTTATTATGTTGCCCCAGAAGTGTTGCGGAAGCACTATGGTCAACAATGCGATGTTTGGAGTGCCGGGGTTATCATTTATATCTTGCTAAGTGGGGTCCCACCATTTTGGGATGGTGAGATTCTCATTGTTCACTCTTTTCTTGCTTTCTCATTCATTTGTTTCTGTCCATATATTTTGTCTTTTATGACTCATAAATCTAGGAATAACATCTATGTTTGTTGTTAACCGTCATGTTGGTACAGAATCAGAGCAAGGAATATTTGAGCAAGTGTTAAAAGGTGAGCTTGACTTTTCATCAGATCCATGGCCCAGTATCTCTGAAAGTGCAAAGGATTTAATCCGGAGAATGCTTGTAAGAGACCCCAAAAAGCGGCTCACAGCCCATGAGGTTCTTTGTAAGTGCATCTTTCTCCATTAATGTGCTTTTCAGATGTTGCAACTGTTGAAAAATTTAGAGCCTGATTAGCAAATTGTTGGGCACATGTTAGGGTGTCAATTTGATAACTAAACTGCATATCAAAACCGCCCGCATAAAACCATAAGATACCGAACTGTTTCAGAAATGGTAGGGTACAGCTATTGAAAACGGTATTGGGTGTGGTATGGTACAGAAATGATTTGATGCCTTATTTTGTATTATTTGCACTAATTAGTAGTAAAACTGTTTTGTACCATTTAACACCATATAATGCTGTATACATATCATTTAGAGATCCCGTTTTCATTCCATACACAAAGCCGTACCATTGCAGTACGGAAACGGTTTCGCAAAAGTAGATCTTATGCGGTACTGTACAGTTTCGGTTTTTGGTAGTTATTTTCGATACTGTACCAAAACCACCGAAACCATACTGCTTGACACCCTTAGGTTCATGGTTTAAGAACTCGAATTTGAGGGCAGTCTTGCCCTTTCAGATTAGAGGTGGGTAGTGAGATGTTAGGTTTTTTTTGGGCCTAGAAACCAAGGTTCGAGTCAACCTGGAGAAAATTCCAAGTTTTCAATGAGATGTGGTCAAAACTGTGCGAGTCTCAATTTTTGGCTGGTCGAAACCAGTGCCGAAACTGAGATTTAGAACCTTGATCATAATGGCAGCGATTATCAAATACATAGCCCAAAATGCATCCCGACCGCGAACCACTTGGAGCAGCGCCGCTCCCGAGCAGTTCGCTTTGAGGCCACCCCATGGAGAGCTCCCTGTACTCACAAATCCAAGACCTACCTGAACGTAACCTATTTTGTCCCATAAGTTGGTTTCAATGATGATCTTGGAAGAATTAAGTCCTGTTTGGTCATATATCAATCTAGGACTACATTACCAATGGCAGCAGCTCCAGTACTCTCCAGCTTATATCCACATAGCAAGAAGCTGGTGCTGAAAGACTCATCACCCAAAAACAGTAATACGGAAACATCAAGAGTCAATGGATAAAATGCCACTAGATTCAGCTTTGAGTTGGTTCCCATTCTATTACAGATGTTTCATAGAATGTGTGAAAGAAAGGGGATGTTTAGTTTGGCTGAGGAAGAACAGTGATGAAATGTATTTTAAAAAATTGTAATCTTTCAAATCCATTTTCTATTCATTTAGTTTTTCAGTATCTAAAACCAAAACAATTTCAGATTTTTGACCAAATTTCTATTTGTTTACTATTTCGTGAAATCATTTTGAACTTGAAATTGAAATTGAAACCATGCCAAATCAGCGCTAAAATAAGATAAGCTGATGTCTTATTAAAGAAAGGGTTTGAGGACATTCCCAGTGAATTATGCCACAATTGCTTAATAAAAAGTGAGTTGGGTTGAGGGAATTAGTATATAAAACATGAGAAACAAAAATCTTTTGTAAAAGTTTATATCTACATCTGTGTGCATATACAACCAACTTTAAGAAACACACCCATGCATATGATGGAGATTGTCAATTTTATGAAACCAGAGACAAAGAAAGAGCAGAACTGGAGGTGAAGAAGAGTAGGGAGAATTGGATGAGATCCAACGCTCTCCCTCACGATATGCTTTATTAATAAGATGAGATTCAGGAAAAGTTTCCTAAACCAGATTACAGACTATGGAAAGAAATACAACGAAATTAGAAGAGAAATTAGAGAATATTGAGCCTACAAGGAATTGCTTGTCAACTAAGCAACCAAAAATAGAAACATAAGTCAATTTAGAAAGTAATATCCTAATCTAGTAAATAGAAGCTTAGGAAATAAAATAAAATGTGTAGAATAAAATCAGATCTTATCCAATTTAGAGTGGACCTACATAGCATGGTTACCACTGTAGTGATAAGTCATCTTAACACTCCCCCTCAGGTTGGAGCATTGGTATACATATCAAAAGCTTCAGCTTGGAATAACAAGAACATATATAAAAGAACTTCCCATTCTTGAGGACAAGTAGCAATAGCAGATGTTGGTAAACAATGGATCTTCAACCTATAGATAATCAAAAGCAACTTAAATAATATGTATGTTGAATGAAGCATCTAACGATGAGAATGATAGGCAGTAGTGAACATAAAGCACATTTACAACTATAGCAGCATCAATAATGTCGAAGGCAGTTTCCAAATAATTCCAAGAGTGGTAAATAGCATTTGTCTCAATAGTGTAGCATCATACATTACAAGAGGCAGGTGGTAGGCAGGAATATTCATAAGAGAAGATAATAAGTCAGCTCCAATTTCCACACAAGTAGATAAAAAGTGCAGCTCCAACGTCTGCACAAGTATATAAAAGTGAAGCTTCCACTGACCACACAAATAGGTAAAAAGTGCAGCTCCAGTGTTAACACTAGTATATGAAAGTGTAGTTCCAATATCTGCACATAAGCTTTTTGTGAAAAGGGAAGTAGTAGATAGTATGTGGTAATTTTCTCAACTAGAGGCAATAAATAGAGCCTAAAAAAAGGTCTCTATAAGTCGAATATAGCTTACTAAGAACCAAATGGGTAAGTATAGGATATTGTGGACCAAGTAGGTAGTTATTGTTGCTATAAAATACCATCTTCAAATAAAAGTCTTGAATAGATAGTGAATACGTCTATTATCTCCCCCTGACGTGTAATATTACATGTGGGTAGTGACCAAATTAAAAAAAAGGAAACCCAATAAACAAAAGCTTGATATACCTTCAGTCATCCCCATACAATGACAAAGGAAATCCCAAACTGTTATAGTCTATGGTCCACCAAGGTATGCTAACAGTAGCTTAGTAATTAAGTTGAGAGAGGGATACCGACAATTTGACCTCTTTTTATTTTTATTTTTATTTTTTTAATTTCATTGCAGCATATTATCTAATAGAATCGAATCAGAATTAAGTTTGTAAACCTGAAATCTAGAGAGGAAATATGAGTAAAAAGAGAGAAGAAGAAGAAGAGAAGTCACAGGACAAACCTACTGTATATAAGTTGTTTACACTTTACAATTTGTATAGGAAACAATATAGAACTCAAATAGGAGAAGAAATCCCAAGTTCGGCTGGGCCTAGACTCCTAATTGTTGCCCCCCTTTTCCCATTGAGATTTGGCACCAATCGTTGACACTTGTTGGTACTTTTCTTTTCTCAAAATGCCCTTTGTAACACCCCCCTCAAGCTGGAGAACATATATTTCTCATGTTCAGCTTGTTACAAATATACTCAAACCCTTATAGTCCTTAAAGTTTTGGTGAACAAATCTGCAAGTTTCTCTCCAATACACACATGGCTGGGGAATATTATGCCTTGTTGTAACTTCTCATGAATGAAGTGGCAATCAACTTCAATATGCGTGGTACATTCATGAAAAACTGAATTGGATTCTATATAAACAGTAGTTTCGTTATCACACCACAACTTCATTGGTGATTCGTTAACAAAGCCTAACTCTTGGAGTAATCGTTTTATCCATACCATCTCACAGGTAACATGTGCCATAGCACGAACTCAGATTTTGCGCTTGACCTTGCTACCATAGTTTGTTTTTACTCTTCTATAACACAAGGTTTCCTCCAACAAATGTACAATAGCCTGTAGTTGATCTTCTATCGATGGGTGATCCAACTCAGTTAGCATCAAAGAGTCCTTGCACATGCCTATGACCATGATTAGTGTAAAGTAAGTCCACGTCCTAGTGCTTTCTTAAGATATCTCAAAATTTGAATAATTGTGTCTCATAACACTAACATGAAGGCAATGTTAGGTTGAGTCACAACATAAAATTTAGTGATAAGAACTCGATTTTAGGGTTACAATTCTTTGAATGATTTCCCTAAAATTAAGGGTTCGCCTAGAATCTTCCAACAACAAATTTTAAAGGAGGTTGATCGAAACTCGAAAGCACAAGAGATATTCGTAGAAAGGGGTATGGATTGTGTAGGAATTTACTAAATTCCCTTGGGATGGTCTAGGAATGTTTAGGGATCCTAAGGATATCTTATGGGTGGTTTTGGGTTTATTTGAGATGGCTAAAAATTACTGGATAACCTCTGGAATGGTTTGAGTGGGAGAAAAGGACTATTGTTTATGTATCTTAGGTTGTGGTAATGTCCCAAGGCCTATGGGATGAATTAGGGTTAATGGGAAATGGGAGGGAATATCCAAAGGGTAATGAAATGAATATGGCAGGGATTTGAGATGTAAGAAAATCAAGGAAGGAAAAGTAAAGGGAATTAACAATTTAGGGATAGGGAAAAAGATGCGGGAAAAGGGAAATTAGGATTAAGACATTGTGCAATGGGAAAGAAAGGCTTAGGGTTTTGAAGATCTTGGAAGAGGATTCGTGAATTCTTGAATGGATCTTCGATTCTTTATTTTCTTCTTTTCGCTCTTCTCTTTCTCTCTTCTTATTCTGAAATTCCAGAACTGCCAAAAGATCCAAGAAAAAAAAAACCAGAAAAATTAAAGAAAACAGAAAAGGTGGAGGGATGAGCTGCCACAAGAAAGAGGAGAAATGGGTGCGGGGGCAGGAAGGGGCTGCAATGGTAAGGGGAGGGGTTGTGGTAGGCTGCAATGGAAGGGAGGGGCTGGGTAGGGGTTCTTGGCTACTGTACTTGTTTTACTGCTGAAGAAGGAGAAGGTTTGCTGATTTGTTGAAGACGGCTGCTGGAACCTGAATCAAGATTTGTAAATCTGCCGTGGCCCTCCCAAGAGAGCCACGATGTATTCTGCACGAACAATATCCAAACTTTGTTAAATGTAGACCAAAGTTTACAACCATGTACTGACTTATTTATAGCCTTATATCAAAAACAAAAAACTTAACTTAAACTGGGAGACTGTATTTGGACTCAACTAAAACTTAGAAACCTACTTAACTAGGATTTCCTTTATAACTTAGGATGCCCTGTTTACAAGTAAATAATAACCACACAAACTAAAGGAACTCTTCTTGAAATTAAAGATTAACTTATTTAAAAAAGTCCTACTTTAAAGAAAGACCCCCAAGGATTCAAGAACTCAACTCACAAATCAAACCAAGACTTTTAGACAGAATAAGACTCTGAGAACTAAGAACAAATTTCTGAAATTAAACTCCAGCAGATAATTAGGGCTGAAATTGACCAATTTACCCATGATTGAGGGTTTGCCCACCCCTAGGTGCACCACCTTAGAGTGGCCTTGGGGTCCACAACAGGGTTTCAGTCAGGGAGCTGACCCTTGTTTACATCATTTAGCTTCCGTACAAGTCTTTTTTACTTCTTTGGATCTTCCAAAATGGTACCATCTTTTTGGATTAGCTTCAAATTGGCTTCCATGGGAATATATGGGGGTTTTGATCCCAACGTTCTTGTTTTAGAGAGTAAATCGATTACATACTTCTATTAAGATTAGATGCCTTTTGTTGATTGGGCAACTTCAACTCCTAGAAAGTATTTTAGTTTGTCCATGTCTTTGGTCTGAAATTTCTCTTGTAAATAGGTCTTCAATCTATCAATTTTTGAAATGTCATCTCCTGCAATGACAGTATGATCTACATAAACCATAAGAAAGATTTTGCCAGCATCAGAGTGTTTGAAAAACAGAGAATGATGACTCTCACACCGTGTCGACCCAAATTCTAAAATAATGGAAGTAATCGTCCAAACCATGCTCAAGGTGACTGTTTGAGGCCATATAATGATTTGTAGAGATGATAGACCATACCTTTCTCCTCCAGAGCAAAAAACCCAAGTGGTTACTCCATATACACTTCCTCATTCAAATCCCCATAAAGGAATGCATTCTTCATGTCCAACTAAAACAGAGACTACTGGTAGGTTCATTCGAGCTAAAGAACCGTCAAGATTGATTTTTCATAGTGAATATCCACCGACAACCAATAGTAGACTTCCCTGAAGGCACAAACACATGTTCCTAATTCTGGTTATCTTCTTAGGCATGTAATTTGACTTTCATTCCACTAGCCCACCTAGGATCAAACAGGGCTTTAAGAACAGTCTTACAAATAGGATAAGTCTCAATACTAGATAGGACAATAGAAAAGCAAGAGGCTAAAGTAGAATAAGAAACAAAATTAGAGATAGGACATTGAACACAACTATGATTACCTTACGAAAAAGCAATAGGATCAGATGTGGGAGGGATGACCTTAGGATCAGTAGACGAAGTTGTAGAGATGTAGAAACCACAAGTATAGAGGAGGAAGCAGATTCTCGAATGGTGCACATAAACCTTGGTGATGGCCGACGGAGGTGGTGGTGAAGGAACTATTCCATGCGGAAAAGCACTTTGAATAACAATGATGGAGAGATCATCATTGTGGTCAATTAAGCTAATAGATTTGTTAAAAAAAAGTAGTGGACTAGAAAATGATACATTTGCAGTAACAAAATATTTCTGTAGGTCAAAATAGCAACATGGATACCCCTTTTGAGTGTGAGAGTACCTAACAAACATACACTTGAGAGCACGAGGATCAAGTTTAAATTTTCCAAGACGATGATTACGAATGAAACAATCACTACCAATCATGCGAGGAGTCAAAGTAAGTAAGGGAGATGAATGGAATAAGAGGGAATAAGGGATGCCACCTTATAACATGGAATAGGGCGTCCTATTGATAAGATAACAGGCAGACAAAATGGCATATAGAAAAGATTTGGGTACTTTCATATCAAATAATAAAAAAACGGGTAGCCTCCAGTAAGTGTCTATTTTCTTTCTGCAACCCCAATTTTTTTGAGGAGTGTCAACACATGAAGATTAATAAAGAAGTTAACTGGAAGCCATAAATTTACAAAAGGGATTAGAAAAATATTCTAGCCATAAATTTACAAAAGGGATCAGAAAAATATTATTTAGCATTATGACAACGAAAAGTGCAGTTTGAGACACCAAATTGAGTATGAATTTCAATAACAACATTACAAAATATGTCAAATAATTCAGAAACATTTTTCATCAAATAAAGCCAAGTAACTCTTAAAAAGTCATCCACAAATATAACAAAGTATCGATCACCTAAATAAGAAGTAATAGGACAAGGACCTGACACATTAGAGTGAACGAAGGCGCTAGGAAAATGACCAAAATAACCCTGGGGTAATTTGGCCAGCCTTGGGAAGCTTCTTTGGGTTTGAATGTTTGGACCCAATTTTGGGGCTTCTAACCTAGGTTACATACTTACATCACCTAATCCTTGGATAGCCCATTATTTGTTGGTTTGTATTACAATGTGTCTTGAAAGATCTAACCTTGACCTTAGGTTACATCAGGAAGCTCACACAATAAAGCATTCCAAACTGACAAGACTCACAATCTAAACTAGAAAAGGAATGACAACGTTTATCTAATAATTTTAAGCTTTCCAAGGAGTGATGCCCTAATCAATACTGTATTTGGTAAGGAATGGAGATGCTGGAACAAGTAGTAGAGGATGTATCCTCGAACAAATGCAGTCCTCCTGACACATGGCTTTTACCAAGCGTCTTCTTCGTTGTAAGATACTGAAAATAAATGGAAGTCAGGAAATAATGTCACAAAACAGTTGTTAGTGGAAGTCAATTTATTTACAGATAATAAGTTAAAAGGCAAATTAGGTATGTAAAGAATTGAGGGTAGGGTTATGGATGGAATGACTTGAATAGTACCCCTTCCTTTAACATTGGTATGGGAACCATCAACAAGTATAACTAAAGAGGATGAATGGAAAGAGAAAAAAAAGGGGGGGGGGGGAATGATACCTATAGCTCTGTTCATATGATCAAAAGCACTTGAGTCAATGACCTGAGGGAGAGAGGTGGTCGAAAGGCAAGCGTTGGCATCAGTTGTCTGAACAAGGGTGGCAGTTGTGGGTTGTGGTTGAGTGGCTTTGAATTGAGTAAAATGAATGTAGTATTCCTTGGTCATTTTTATAGTTTTACCCTCATGTAGAACTTTAGTGGCTGTAGAGGTTTGTTTAAAAGTAGTGGTTGCATTAGCAGTGTGTGGGGGCTTCCCATGGGCTTCCCATGAAGGTTTTGACAAAACTGCTGAATATGTCCTAGACGTCCAGTCCATAATGATGACAAGTTTTGACTTGTCCTATACTATCAGAAGAGTTGTATGAACCTGTATGTTTTCCAGCATTATTTCCTCGATTTCATCCCGTTCTCTATTCGCTAAAGGTATGTCCTCTTGAAGTGCCACAGGAAACGATTGCCAAAGCTGAATTTTCAGTAGTGTTATTGGGAATCTCCTTCCAACCAGAAGACCCCTCGAAAAGGTGTCAGCTAAAGTGAAGACATGATCACTACCAAGAGTTTGGGCTCTAACTGCCTCACACTCCTTTGCTAGAGCTCTCTTTGTGATGTGAACACGATTTGGATCCCTAGCCTAGGTGGGCCTCACAAGATGGCTCTAAGAAGCCTTACCAGGCTGATCGAACCCCTAGGAGGGGTATTTTGGCATTTTCTGCCCTATTTAGTTGCTGGAATTTAATTCCAGTTTAATTATAGAGTCCACTTTGTTTAAAGAGTCTTGTTTTGAGTTAGTAGTTGAGTTACTTATTGAGTCCTTAGTTTTTTAAAACTCTATCACATGTGGCAATTAGTTTAAATAAAACAAAATATAAGCATGTGCATAAGAGTTTAAGTTTTATTAGGGACCTTTGGATGTTTGGATTTTTTTTTCAATTGTCAAGATTATGTGGTGGGATCCTAATCTATAAAGGAATCCCGCTTAGTGTCTAGTTCTTTTTAGTTGGCAATAAATTAAGGTCTATTCTTTCTTTGTAAGTTTAAGTCAGATTAAATAAAATTAAGGTGTTTGTGAGAAACTAGGTCATGGTTCTCTTTGGGAGGGCCATGGATTTTGAAGCATTCTTCATCAAGAATCAACAACTATTCTAAAATTCCAGCAGCCATTAACCATCACAGTAGCCTCCACCAAGTAAGTAAACCCTGCAGCCTCTTTTCCCCCTCTCTTGGACCCATGCAATGCACCCCTCCTCTTTCCCCTTCTCCCCCCAACCCCTCTCCTACCCTTTTGCACACCCCTAGTTCCCTTCGCCCCTTGCTGCCGTGACCTGGCAGCAGCCTTCCCCACCCCCTGTTGACTTCCCAGCCCCCTGCTCCCCCCCAATCCCTTTGACACCCGAACACTTCCCCAGCCCCTCCCATGTTGTGCGCAAGCCATGGGAACCCTCCCCTCCCTTCTCCAACCACCACTGCCATTTCTCTCTGTTTCTTCTTCCCTGTGGCAGCAGTAATATCCCTCCCCTGTTAAGTCTCTAATCCCCCCCTGCATCCCCTTTCTCTCCTAGTTGGATCGCATCTTACCCTTCATCCCATCCCTACCCTTAATTCCACTTAAAACCTAAAATCCTAACAATTATAAAATTCTGCACTTCATCTTCTTCATTAACTAAATTCTGCAATCCATTAGCTCTTCCTAAACCTTCATTCACACTCTAAAACCATTAGAACTAAGTTCGCAATTACAAATCAACAGCAGCAGCCCCATTCTTCACCTAATCGAACCCCAATGCCCAAGTTTCCAAATCCTGCTGTTAAACTCCAGGTCTGGAATCAGCATTACAACAAGGTCTTGAGTGCTAAAACCCACCCTACACATCCTATTATACTAGTTCTTTGCTGGAAGATTCTGGGAAGCCCTTAGTTTTATGGAAAATTCACAAAAACCCTAAAATTGGGTTCACATCACTTTTATTTTGCTTGGTTTTGACATCAGAGGAGATAGGTAGAATAGAGTTTAGTTCTTCATACATTCTTTTAAAATCTGCAAAATATTGAAATCTCTACCTTTTCTATCTATTGATAATAATCCTGTGACAATTCATAGATTCTAGTCAGATTATTTTGACCAAGATGCAACAGATTCAAATACTGCCATAAGTCCCTCATAGTTTGCAAGCGAGTAAGAAAATCAACAATATTATCGTCCAAAGAATTAACTTTTGCCCCAGTATATGGGCATCAATAATTGCTTAATGATCATCATCTTTAGGTGCAATCTTAGTCAAGTGATCTACCTGTCCTCGTCCTGGGAGCATGGTGGGAGATCTCGCCGAGATCTCGCGAGATATCTCGTTTTTTCACCTTGGCGAGACGAGATGGAGGTCGAGATCTGCGAGTTGGGATATCTCGCTCGAGATCTCGCCATATCTCGCCATATCTCGCTATATCTCGCCATATCTTGCCATATCTCGCCCTGGATCTCGCTGGAACTCTCAATTTTTGCTTTTTTTTTTTGTAGATTTTTGCTGAATTTTCACTTGCAACTACTCTTAGCACATCTAAAACAAGGAAGATCAATCATTTTCTACTTGTCTTATGGATTTATGATTTAATGACTTATATAGAACTTCTAATGGTTGTATAATTATTTTATTCTTGAAAATTGAGATTGTGATACTCATATGGATGGAATTTTGATAACATTTAAGTTAGTTGATGCATTTGATATACTTGCTTTTCATTTATATGCTTTAAAGGTTCTATATTACATGTTGTATAACATTGCATTCCCTAATCCTACTACATTTCGGCTTCACACTATGGGTAGACTTAGAAATCATACATAGGGTTGTTTCTGACAAATCCAAGGCCACCAACGTGTTCAAAAGGCCTTAAATAAGCTAAATACCAAGTTTCCACCCAATTGGGACCCTAAAACCCACCGAGATGGGCTACCAAGTTGACGCCAAAAAATTGTATATCTCGACCGAGATCTCACCGAAATGGTCGAGATCTCTCTTTTTCAAGGTGGCGAGATCTCTCTCGAGAGCGAGATCTTCTACCATGCCTGGGAGAACAACTCTAGTCAATCGATAGGAAGATGAAGGAATAATTTTATCGATGTTATTTTTATTGTCACCCTTACTAGATGATGTTTGTCCCATATCCAACTAAAGCCACTAATAGGGATAAAATATCCCCCCCCCCCCTTCGTTTTATCTTTTATTTTTTAAATACCCTACAAAGATCAGGGATATTCCTGAACCAAACCAGAAACAGAAACTGAAACAAAACTTCAGTCAAATCAGAACTGTACTGAACCACTCGGTAACCACACAAAATTAATTCAGAACAGCAGAGATTTCACAACTCCTAGGTTATTATTTTTAGGCAATGAAACTCTAAACGGGTACTCAACCAATCCTCCCATAGATTGATCGATACAGCAGTCTACAAGCAATCAACAAGCCATTCAAATCTTCCATATCAGTGCAAAACAGGATACTAACCTCTCAGCAACCAAAACCAGGAGTTGTGCAACCAATTTTCAATCCAAAACAGAAGCTTTGGGAGCTACATTATCTCATCGAATCTTCCAGCTGAAGAGGTCCAGTGTCAGGTGCTGCCACCCCTGCCAATCATGACCTAAAAGAGCTTCAAACTTGCAGCGACAGCTTTAGGAGTTATAGGTGTGTTCTTGAACCTCAAAAGCTTTGAATTGAAGGTAATCTAAAAAAGCTACAGCTCTGACAGCATGAGATTTGGAGAGTGATATCAAGAGAAAATAGGGAGAGGAGAAGAAGAGAAGTCGCAGTCTTGATGTGACGGCTCAGGGTGAGAATCCTGAGCCCTCAAAATAAATCTACTATATATAAGCTGTTTACACTTTGAATTTGTATAGGAAATAATATAGAACCCAAATAGGAGAAGAACCCCAAGTTCGACTGGACCTGGACTCCTAACTGCTGCCCCCTTTTCCCTTTTGTTGTTCCAAAATTCCTTTCCTAACAAAACCAAATAGAAGGTAGCAGATGCTAGGTAATCCAGTCAGCAGTTTGCTGTCAAACTTGGATCTAGCATACTAGGGGCTGGGTAGCTCTTATGATCTCGGCTTCCAAATAAATACTGATTCTAGTGGGAGATTGTGAAGTTGTTCAATTATGAAATCCAAAGCAAAGCCTGCGTAGAACAGGATCCATTGGGGGTGTTTCTGGTCTCCTTTGTGCAGAAGCAACGGTAGTTACTATCTAACTGGGGGAAGGAAACTGATCTTCTAGGTGATCTCCAGCACTTCTAGCAGTCACAAGTAACAGTAGAACAAGGTGAAATATGAGTGAGCCAATCATAAAATAAGCCCAAACTGAAAAGGCAATAAGACAAATGAAATAATCTTAGTGAGAATCTGAAGAAGGAGAAGACTCCATCAACCAAGAAGCTATAATGAGACTGAAATTAAACCATGTATGTATAAACAGGGTACTCAATTGGAGCAGCAGTTTAAAATCACAAAAAGAAATTCCAATCACCGGAAACTTTAACCAACAGAACTTAGTAATGACTAATGAGTCTGTAGGCAAGAAGTAATAGTACCCCAATAAAAAGAATCAACTCAGCAAAATAGAGAATACAGGGCTACCTGCAGATGATCACAGAAACATAATAAGAAAAAATTAAAAAATTAAATTAAAGAGCATCTGCAGGTCTGTTTTGGAGAGGCAGCAGTCACTAATCAGGCCATCCAAATTCCCCAGAACTTGGATCAGTGTTCCACGAATACTGTAAAACCAATGCTCAGAAAAATACCAACATCAGCAGTTGGGAAGCATGTAGTCAGCAGGTACCTTGAACTGCATAAACTGGGAAAACAACCCCATAACCAAGGTTTAAAGTATTGGTCTGTATCGTATCGTATCGGCCGATATTATCAGTATCGCAAGCCTGCGATATGATATAGGCTGATACGTATCTAAACTTTTGTTTTTCGAATCATCTCTCACGTCTCTCAATGTGTCGGATGATACATGCCGATACAACGCGATACACACTGATACATAGCGATACGATGCGATACACAATGTTACATACCCACAAGTATCTATCCAACTTAAAGAGGGAAAAAGCCTGGTCTTGTGATGACTTGCAAAGTCTTGCATTTCTTACTATTTGTGCAGATAGTAGACCAGGTTGCCCATTTCTATGTTTTTGGCCTTGACTTCTGTTTTGTAAAGCCCTAGGCTGTTTAGTGAATAGATCTCCAATTATCACTCTGCTGTCTTTTTCAATCCATTCAATTGCATATCCTGTTTCAATCCATTCTGTTGATTACCCTGTGTAATTACACTATTGATTACACACATTCATCTAAGAGAACAGCTGCCAAACCCCTTAGGCCTTGGATATACACTAGAAGATGCGTTTGTCACCAATTCGAGCAAAGATGTGATGTGAAACCTTGACTCTTTGAAGGCATGAGCTGCTTCAAGGCAATCTACAAGCCATGTGACTAGTAGTTGCAAGATAATGGGTTGGACATACAAGCCTCTCAAATTGGAAGATGAGTTTTTGTTCTTATGGCCATTTTCCTTCTTTCTCAAGATAGAGTCTAATGTTTTCTATTTAAATTAAATTATTTTCATTTGTATTTTGATATTTTCTATTCTATTATTCACCCATCGATATGTTTCTTCGATACGATACGATATAGACTGAAACGTCTCTTAAAATCACCCTACCGATACGCAATACTTTAAAGCTTGCCCATAACAAGAGACCAATCCTCTCATGATATATGGTTACATTAATAACATTAGGACCCATATTATGGACTCTATGGAAAGAAATACAATGAAATCAGTGGTGAATATTAGAGCGTATTGAGCCTACAGGAATTGCTTGTCAACCAAGCAGCCAAAAATAGAAACGTAAACCAAAATAGAAAGTAATCTTCTAATCTAATAAATGGAAATTAAGGAAATAAAATAAAATCTGTGCACAATAAAATCAGATCTTATCCACTCTAGGGTGGACCCCACGTACTGTGTTTAAACTTAAGTGGTAAGTCATACATATATTAACAGAGATGATGGGAAAATTTCTTCTTTATGAGTACCTTCAATGATATCTTATTAAAGTAGGGGGAAACCTCATCCGGGAGCTCCAGAATCAGCTGTGACTTTGAAAGAAACGGTGGCTGGTTGAATAGGATAACCTTCTGCATTCAGCTTTTAGTTTATCAATGAACATGGGTTGGCCAAACACACTAGCTAATCGACCAAGAGAACTGACTCCCCACAAATAAAGCTGTAGAGCTGGAAACCTAATCCACACTGGGATCGAGCTCACTGATTTGGTCTCCAAACTCACATCTTGCTACCACAGTTTCAGAATCAAGGGCTTGCCATCATAAGTCCAAGACCCCCGATCTTAAATAGTTTGACGAGCGTCAGAGCTTTGAAAGTCGAAAATAAAAAGGCCGGTGTTCTGACTAGACACAGCTCCCCCTGCTTTCCATCTATTTGCAACAAAATGTTTAATCACCGCAAATGGAGGGTGGTCGTAGATCAGGCATGAACCCCACTAAAGCCTATTGCCATTTTGTGATCTCTTCCTCAATCTCGAATAGGGACCAAGTGGGGACTAGATGTTGATGGGGAATAGCAAACCAAACCCTACTGATGCTCTTGGAAACATGCTCTATATACAACATTGAAGGAAATTTTCTTTTTTCTTTTCTTTTCCTTTCCGGGGGGGGGGGGTTGAAACAACACTAAATACAGCTTTACCCATACTTTAACAAAGTTGCAGGTTTGAACACTTGAACTCATGACCATGGTGGGAGATCTCGTGAGATATCTCATTTTTTCACATTGGCGAGACGAGATGAAAGTCAAGAGCACAGAGTTGGGATATCTCGCTTGAGATCTCGCCATATCTTGCTATATCTTCCCATATCTCGCCTTGGATATTGCTGGAACTCTCAATTTTTGCCTTTTTTTTGTGGATTTTGGCTGGATTTTCACTTGGAACTACTCTAGCACATCTACAACAACAAAGGAAAATCAATCATTCTTTGCTTGTTTTATAAACTTATTATTTAATGACTTATATAGAACTTCTAATGGTTGTGTAATTTTGTTATTCTTTTATTGAAAATTGAGATTGTGATACTCATATAGATGGAATTTTGATAACATTTAGGTTACTTGATATGTTTGATACACTTGCTTTTCATTTATATGCCTTATATAATACATGTTGTATAACCTTGCATTCCCTAATCCTACAACATTTCGATTTCACACTATAGGTAGACTTAGAAATCATACATAAAGTCGTTTTATGAAAAATCCAAGGCCACCAAGGTGTTCAAAAGGCCTTAAATAGGCTAAATATCAAGTTTCAACCCAATTGGGACCCTAAAACCCACCGAGATGGGCCACTGAGTTGATGCCAAAAAATTGTATATCTCGACTGAGATCTCGCTGAGATGGTCGAGATCTCGGTTTTTCAAGGAGGCGAGATCTCGCTTGAGAGCGAGATCTTCTACCATGCCCATGACCACATTGATAATGGAATAACCTTTACCATAGTGAGACAGTGTTTCTGTTGTTATTTTCTCCTTACCTGGGATGAGGGAAGTCAAGTCACTGGGGTGAGCATGTGCTTCTAAGACCAAAGCGCCTTGGTCAATAAAGCAATGGCTTGCCTTGGCATAAATTTTCCACCTGGATACATAAGCATTGTTTAGGTGAAACTTTGATAACATTGATCTTAATAAAATCTTAGAGTAACTTCCTAAGTCATAATCCTGTCAAATGCAAGTGGTAACATTCCCAGTGCAATTTAATGCAACCAGTGCCAGCAAAAAATCGGGAAGCAGAGTTGAGTTTAGTTCAAGCATTTATCTTGGACCAAAGCTTGAGTTGAGTTTAGTTCAAGCATTTATCTTGGACCAAAGCTTCACGTATAAAATTGTCAAGGGTGAGCTTTGATCTTCCAAATTATTCTAAAAGGAAAAGGAGCAAGATGAGGAGAGCAATGATCAATTGAGACTGATTGTAGGTATACTTGAATAGAACAGGGGACAATGCACAGGGAGAGATAAGGGAAGGAACTAAGGAGAGGAAAGGAAGCTAGAAAAATTTCTATCTGAAAGAGACACAGAAAGGGATTAGGAAGACTAAGAAAGGAAAGGATTGCTACTATTTTATCACAGCATCACTAAAACAAAGACTAGGAGAGCAATGATCAATTGAGACTCACTGTAGGTATACTGGAATATAAGAGGGAAAGATGCACAGGGAGAGATAAGAGAAGGAACTAAGGACAGGAAGGAAAACTGGAAAATTTTCTAGCTGAAAGAGACATGGAAATGGATCAGGAAGACTGAGAAAGGAAAGGAGTGCCACAATTTTTTCACAGCATCAGTAAACCAGTATTCTATTCTCAATACTAAAAGCGTCAATCACTACTGTGTATGTATAAGTTCTACGTAAAATTCACTCCTAAGAGGGAGCTAGTTCAACAGGTTAACTAATCTGTTACATATCAAACTTTTCCAATATAAAATAAATTTGTTCATTAAAGTAACCCCAACCAACCCCCTATTGGACCAGTAGCCTCCCAATTTGAATTGGTTTGTCATGGTCTAGAACTGTTGATTGGTCATGCTGGTCCAGCCATGCACATGCAACTGCATCAGTTCTAGTCTTATCAGACTCGAAAATCTTTTGCCTAAGCAAGCTGAAATTTCACCCCATGATGCATGCTGCAAATGGGGTGGACTAGAATCTCTTACTAGTCTTGTTCTGGAATGGTTCAAATTACAAAACAAGAGTAGGCTGGTCTGGGAACCACACTTTAAATAGAACTCCTAATGGGACTAGGACTCCTTCACAACTTGACCAAAACTAAATCAAACACCGAAATAAAAATAGAGTTGGACTCTTACTAACATGTTGAATATAATTAACCCTGATTGGGCTTGTTTAGGACTGTTCAAATTACCAAAATACCTTTCACTTGGTGCATTTTTTCTTCAGGGCCATAGGGTGCTGGGCAGCAACCCTAGGCCCTGTTTCAGCCCTTGGTCCCTCTTGGGATGGTCCCTGATCCAGTTCAAACCAAGTAGATAACGAGTCTGTGGTAGTAGTTGATTATGATGTAGTAATCTTCTGTCAAAATTTGATGTTGCAAACCCTATTGCGCTATTTGGGTAACTACAGCCAACTTAGGATAGGTTCCTTGGATAAAAAGGAGAAAATTCTTGGACTGTTCAACAAATTGTAATTGAGTAACAACTGCTATGGTACAACGAGGAAAATAAAACGTCAGATCTGCAGCAAGGTTAGATCTCCAAAGGGGAAGATTCCCTTAGGTAAGGGGGCAAATATCCAAGAGTAACAGAGACCAGGTTCTATTTAGGTCTGAGAGGGAAATGGGTATTACTTCTAGGTATGCAGCAGAAAAAAGAATTTCATATCTTCACAAGGTTAGGTCTTCAAAAGGGGGAGATTGTCCCAAAAAAGGTAGAATCTTCAGTATCAAGGAAGAACAATTTGTGCACAGGTTTGAAAGGAAATTTACTTTTGGGGGAAAAAACCTAGTCAAACAATGCTTCATAATAGAATGAAGCAATCAACAAGTAATTAACCAGCCAAACCTCCAACTAATTTAAAGAAAGATGATTTTCTCCTTTTTCTTTCTGCAAGCTTGAAGTTGGTGAACCAAAAGTAGAAAAGAAAATAGAGCCACTATAGTCATTGTGCTTGTGGTGCAGCTAGTTAGAGCATAATCTTCAAAGCTCTACTCACCTGAAGGTTTATGGTTCGATCCAGCCCATCAGTGGTTCAACCTTTCCTTTTCCTTTTTCTTTTCTATGCCAATGACAGATTTTGTCTTCTACAGGTTTTTTCAAGCTGACAAATCACTGCCTTTGACAGTCACCGATGAACAATAAGCACTACCGACTCCAATCACAGATAGGTGTTTCAGATCTGCAATTCAGCGTGTCCCCATAGATACATGCTCTGATACCATGTTGTAGTTTTGAGAGATTATTTCTCAAAAGGTTTATTCATAGGCCCAGTGGGGCATTTATAGTTAAAATCTGAGTTAGTCCTACTCTAAGTAGGAAAAGAAGTACAAAAACCAGTATGAATAGCTAAACTAATCCTGGACTCATTAGGAAGCTAGTCTAACATGGAATAGGATTCCAAAATAGAAAACATATAAAAAAGAAGAAGACTAAAATAGGAACTTTAAAGAGGCCATTCCAATTAGGAAACCTCAGTCCTACTCCCAACAACAATGCATTTATGTTCTGTTTCACATAAGATGATCCTAACTCTAGGTCAGATTCATGGATGTTTTTCTGACACGTTCAAGATTCGATTTGTATTGGGCCAAAAATTTTTATGTGGGAGATTCTGAGTGTTGTAACCAATTGATGACTGATCTCAGCCCCATATCTACTTATCAAGCCGTTTGACAAACATTATTGAAATCAGGAAAGCTTTTTATTTTCTGTGGTATCTTTTTGAATTGAATTTTTCTTGATTACCCAATCTCTCATTGTTGTTATCACATTGTACCCAGTCTAGTCCCTGCGATCTATTTTCTCTGTCAATTTTCTATGTTTGGGGAACTGTGGTTTTCCTTTTTCATTAGAACATTATCTGTGGATTAGCATTACTGATCAAGTAGCATGACTTCTGGCAGGTCACCCATGGGTTCAAGTCGATGGTGTTGCTCCTGATAAGCCCCTTGATTCCGCAGTCCTGACTCGCTTGAAGCAGTTTTCAGCCATGAACAAACTCAAGAAACTGGCAATCAGAGTGAGTACCCAGTGCCTCCACCTCTCTGAGGAATTTTTAACTTTACGCATGGTAGCACTGGATGTTGGACTTTTCACTTGTTAAGATACAGGAGAATGAAATGTTGTCAGTGTCCAAAAAATGCTGCATATATTCTGTTCTGCATCAGGGAAGGATTTTTATTTTTATTTATGTATTTATTTTATTTTTTTTTGAGGGGGGGGGGGGTGGTTGTGTGCAGAGGGAATTGAATACTAGGTAGGATTATTCTAAAATTTTAATTTTCTCATATAGATCTAGTATTACTTTTATATGAGGAGGTTACACTATATTGTGTGAAAAATCAGAAACTTGTTGTAATCCACTGTTTTGTTATTCTTTATAGGTTATTGCTGAAAGCCTTTCTGAAGAGGAAATTGCTGGCCTTAAAGAGATGTTCAAGATGATAGACGCAGATGATAGTGGTCAGATCAGTTTTGAAGAACTAAAGGCTGGTCTGGAAAGAGTGGGTGCTAACATTAAGGAGTCTGAAATATATGCATTAATGCAAGCTGTAAGTTCACATTTGCTGATACTATATCTTTTTGTTTTGCCCTTATGGGTGGAAAACTGGCATAAGTGGTAAATTTTCATATGGGATTTTAATCCTGAGAATGTTGATAACTCATGAAGGTAGTTTATAAGTCATGGAGAGCAAAGAGATGTAAACCCCACTTCTTGAAAAAAGCAGCATTCATCGGGGCCTTCTTAGGGGTGACTTCAAAATTTCATTGATATTACTGAACTTTCTCTTTCAGTCTTTCCATTGACTTTCCTTCCTCATTTTCCCCGTAAATATATACATACCATGGCACAGATAAGCATAGGTGTCAAGTTGTCAGTTAGTTGTGTGGGTGCTACTTGCTAGCACTGCTGCCTTGGTGTCATCTACACGTCCAGACCCCTAATTTCTTAGGTTAGCTGTTCGTCTTGGCAATTGCACATATAAAATACTAGGGTTTATGATAGATTTGGAAAAGCTTCTGAGTAATTTTTGAGGAGATGAACCACAAAAAGGGTTTTGGGAGAAGAAAAAAAGGGGGGGGGGGGGGGGAGAGAAAAACAAAATGGTTATTTCTTCCCTGGGGCATGCATCTCTTGGTTATTAATGTTGTTGGATGGATGGGGAAATTCCTGCAGTGGGAAGGAACTTTTAAATTAAGTGTCTGGTCAACTCTATTTTACTTCTTTCCATATGCTTTGTACCCATTTATCCTCTTTAGTAGCAGTATACTTCCTTGTTCTTGGCTTTCTGGTTTCAACAGTAGGGTGAAGTTTTTGTTTTAGCAGTGTTACTTAGTTGTACTGACATTAATTTCATAATTTTATTGGAAACAGGCAGATATTGACAATAGTGGTACCTTAGACTATGGGGAGTTCTTGGCTGCAACTCTACACTGGAATAAAATTGATAAGGAGGATCATTTGTTTGCGGCTTTCTCATACTTTGACAAAGATGGAAGTGGTTACATCACACAAGATGAGCTTCAAAAGGCATGTGAAGAGTTTGGTATAGAAAATATCACCTTGAGCGATTTGATCCGAGAAGTGGATCAGGACAATGTAAGAACCAGCCCCTCAATTTTTCCTCGAACATTATGTTTTATGGAATCAAAATGTTCACCAAATTCTTATGCTTTTTATGCCAGGATGGGCGCATAGATTATAATGAGTTTGTGGCAATGATGCAAGACAGAGGTGGTTTTGGCAAGAAGGCCCTGCAGAATAGTGAAACCGTAGGGTTGAGGGAAGCCTTAAAGATCGGATGATTTGTGGCAGTGATTTTGTATTTTTTAGATTTTTTTTTTTATTTTTTTATATTTTTTTTTACCATCATTATTAGAGTTGAAGATAATATTAATTGTATGTACTATTAGGTTTATAGTGGGAATTTTTGGAATAGGCAAAAGTTGGTTTTCCCCAGCTCTCCCTTTTAATCCTTTGATCTGTTTTTTTATTTTCCATTGGGAGATGCCTTTCTAAAGTCGTCAATCCTGCAAACAGAAATCAGTTTTTTCTTTTTTATTGCGACCTAAACAAAAATACAAGCAACAAGGAGTATGCAGATGAACCAAGAGCTTGTTTTCTGGTTTAGGCATTGGCACCTTTTTGTCTTGCTCCTTTTTCCTGGTTCATTAAGTGGAGAGCAGCCAATCTTCAAGTTTTTCTTCAGCCTAAGATGGATTGGTGTTTGTTTGTGCTTAAAAATGCTACGCAAGTGCACGTGTTGCAGTCAAGTAGTAAAGAGTAAGTAAAGTATCGATTCCACGGATAATTTTATCCTTGAATTTCAATGTAAAAGGAAAACTAATTTAAACAAGGTTGACAAATTACTTTTGTTCTAAAAAGATAGATGAATTAAACAAAATCCTAAATTGGAGAGTACACAATGGAAAGAATTATAATAAATGGTATGAATATTGAGAATCAATTTCCTCTTCCCTAAATTAGGGTTGTGAATGTTGTAGCAAAGTTACAGCAAAAGGTTTATCGAAGAACCTAGAACGAAATTGTACACGGGTATTTTTCAATCCACTCATGCATTAGCATCCTAATTTAAAATCATCATATTCCTACTGGGAATTGAATTGAGGATGCAAGTGACACCTGGGTTTCAACGGCGATTATGTGAAGCAGGTGAATATCCATATCTTACCAGCTAATTAGCTAAATCTAAATAAGGATCAAACTAACACATATTGTTCAATATTGGTCTAACTCCAATTAACTTTTTAGTTAACTAAAAACTCAACATTCACTTAATGTTGACCAATCAATAAATGAAATTACTCAAAAACATGTGAGCAAACTGATAATGTACTGTGCTACAACAAAGTTACAACAAACTAAATATTCACAGCTCAAATCGCAGGTTCGGGTACTTTATCATCCTAACAAAATAAGAAACTAGCTCATATTAAAATTCAAAAATAAAAAAGTATATGCAGCCATTAGAAGAGTTTCAACTAGAATATAAAAAAATAAAAAAAATATAGAACCCAATATATAACTAGAAGAATCCTTCCACAATGTTGCAGCTTCCTATCTTCAACAGTTCCTCCTCTTGGCCAAATTCCCTCCCCTGTGTCTTTGGTCTTGCCTCCTTTGGTACCTCTTCTGTTTTTTCAGTTACCCCCAAACTTTTCTTAATTGATAGGATAAAAATGGATTGTAGGATTAGAATTTTTTTTTTCCGAGATCAACTGTTAAGATCCTTCACGTAATGACAAGAGGAATATCTAATCAACTAGCCATTTTTTTGTGATTTCACTTGAGAATGCCATGTGTGTCCAATCTAGAAAAATTATGTTGCCGCAATGCTGCAGCATCTCTACAATAAACTAAGTAGACTTGTTCTTTGTTTCTCTTCTATGACTCATGACATCTCTTCATCCATTATAATTCTTCTCTTACAACACTAAGAAAAAGAGAATTGGTCAATTCCATACATTAATTCAAGAAAATTCATGTATAAATAAAATACAAGACCTTTACAAGATTTAAAACATTAAGATTCATAAACCACAATTTATTGAGAACTATCACTAAAACAAAGAGAAAATGCTCTTAAATCAAGCTATCTAAAGCATACAATCACTTGAATTAACTCTATTTCATAGAGGTATCACACCCCCCAAACTTAAGATACTGTTCAACCTCGAGCGATAAAAGGAAAACAAAAAACTAAAAACCAAAGGACAATACTATGAAACCAAAAGAAAAGAAAAGACAACATTAGCTTAATCATGCAATAGGACAGAAGTTATGCATAAATTGCCTCTCAATCTTTCTCTAATTTTCAATTCCAACACTTCTTGCCAATAACATTTGGATGTCATAAATTTACTCATAAGGTATCAAATGTGTGTGAAAGTTAAGGATCTCACCTTAGATTACCTTAGTCTAGCTGAATTATGGTCATCAAGCTTAGTTTATTGATTTCATAGGTTAACTAAATGACAACATCTCCACTAATTAGGGACCCATAACCTTTTGCACCCCAAAAACCTGTTTTACAATCTTTTGAGTGTTTGATCCCCAAACTTTATTTCTATGAACTTTCATTTTTTTTTTCCAAACAATTTCTTTCAATTACTTTTGATGTCATTCATGTCTTTTTACATGAATACCAACATTTATGATGAAGGTACTCGATTACTCAACAAAATCACAAACAATAGTGCACATGCATGCTCTTATTCTTGGCAATTGTTTGACACAAAAATAAACATGAGTTATATATGTACTTCTGGTTACTAGGTAGCCCAAAACATAGAAGCATTATTCTTTCTCCCTTTTTTTTTTTTTTTTTTTTTTTTTGGGGGGGGGGGGGGATCAAACTTTTGCCAATATACACAATACACAAAATTTTTGGAACAAATCAACTTACAATTATATATCAATTGCATTCACCCAAATTGGGACCCATAATATGTTGGTTCTCATTCAACTAATTATAAATCCTAAACTCTCACATTGCAACCTTCCCAAGTTCTCCATGGCTTGAAGCATCACTTGGTGCTCAATAATAGGACATCACACATATAAGTAAATAAAGACACTAGATCATTATAGCGAATTGTTGTTAAGGCATTTGCATTGACATTTTTATTACTAACTACCATCAATATCAACACAACGAAACCATATTAATCACTGGATACACTATTTTTATTTTATTTTATTGCACACCACACATAGAAATCCATACTTTATACGCGAGACATGAAACTGACATTGTTGCATCAAAAGAGAAGCAAAACAAAACAAACAAAACCTAAAATTACAAATAGGCTAAATGACTTACTAACTTTGCTGTAACATGAAATAACAAAAACAACAAAATAGAAAAACTGTAAGATAAAAAAACAACTGATGACTAGAATACCACTCACAAATCAGCAAACAAAACTAAATACTCTGCAAATAAAGTAAACAAGACATCACAAAAACTAAGATCACACATAAATAAATAAAAAAATGAAGGTGATAAAGGTGACATACAACATGCAAAGCCTACCCCCAAACTTAAAGTGAGCAATGTCCTCAAAGTTCCAAAATAGAGCAATTGAGAGAAATTAGGTGAAAAACCAAAATGACTAATGGCACAACAAACATCAGAAAGAGACTTCCCTAAAAGATCACGAAAGACGGGCGAAGCCTACATATCCTCTGCATTGTCATGTCTTGTGGCCCTGGTGCCATCACTTTATTCATTCTAAAATTGCTCTGGAGTGCTTGGTACCTAGCTGTAACATAGGACTAGAAGTATGATTGTTGTGCTCGCATTTCTCCAAGTTCCTCTCAGATGTGAAATTGAGAAATCTCCATAAGGCTCATGCGTTGCTTCAACTGAGTGTAAGAAGGTGGTGATATAATTGGGGTAGACGAATGTGGAGGCATCTCCGCGGCATCAACATGGGTGTGCTTTGGCAATGGATCAAGCCGATCTCTCTGAGTCATGCGTACAATGGTATACTTTGTGATGGAACATTTGTTGGGTGTTTAGGCTTTAATATCTTAGCTATTGGTGAATGTGAGATTTTGTTGCAACACGACTACAACATAGGTAGAGTATCCCAACCACAAAACAATGGTGCTTAAGAAGAACTTGGTTGCAGCAAAGAGGAGAAGAGTACAAGAAGAAAGTTGAGATGAAGGTCGACTAGGTTGGAGGTTGATTTGAGCAGTCCAAAAGGGGTAAGAAGGGCAAAGATTTATGGACTAAATAGTAGGCAATGTTGTCGTTGGGTACTGCTGAGATCGCAGTGGATCAGAGGAAGAAAACGAGATGTTTTAGGGTTAAGGTTGGTGGTAAGCTTTGGGTTGGTAACTTGGTAATTGGCTTTGAATGGGTTTGAGTTGGTAAGGGGTTGAAATGGGTCATGGGTTGGTTTAGAGGTTTGTGACTGATAGGTTGTTTTAGTTCAAAGAAAAAACCGAGTTGGGTTGATTAAAAAAATCGAATTGGGTCGAATTAATTGCCCCCCTCCCCATTTTTATTTATTTATTTTGGTTGTGCAATGACAAATGCTCTAATAATGCTACAACAATTTTGTAGCTTTAAAACTACTCTTTCCTTCCCCTTCTATCCATGATGGATATTAGTCCTTTGTTGGGATTACATAGTATATTGTATTTGTATACTATAGGGAAATTGTATTCTTGTATTTGTTTTGAGTCTTGTATTTGACCGCAATATATATATATATATTGTCAAATATGTTATACAAGTATCACACTTTGCATTCTCTCACATGGTATCAAAGCACACTTAGTTGCTAAAGCTTATAATCAGCGTCCCAAGGTTTGATTTTAGTGAAACTTTCAACCAAGTTGTGAAACCAGTTACAGTGAGGCTAATTTTGTCTTTGGCTATTACAATAATTGGCCCATAAAATAGCTCAATGTTGCCAATGCATTTTTATTTTGTCTCATGGGTTTGCGGCATCCAAAACTGGTACTAGTTTCTTCATTTTTCGGCAATAGAAGATTGTCATATATTTTTTAATCTATGTTGATGACATATTAATCACCGGGAATATGATGATGCGATCTCATTGCTTATTAAAGATTTGTCAAGTATCTTTGCTATGAAGCTACTGGGTGACTTAAACTATCTTCTAGGAGTAGAGGCCCAACGAACTACAGTTGGACTTTACATCTCACAACATAAGTAAATTTTTTATTTGCTAAAGCATACTAATATGAATCAAGTTAAGCCAGTCACAACACAACTCTAATGGCAATTACTTCTTTGTCTCTCTCTAGCGGAACACTTTTAACTAATGCTACTTTGTTTAGATAAACAATAGGAATGATTCAGTACTTATATATTTTATACGGCCTAATATCTCCTTTACTGTTAGGTGTGGCCCAGCTTATGCATGCATCAACTGACTTAAATTGGTCTACTGTTAAAAGAATATTGTGATATTTGAATGGAACAAAGTCCTATGGGCTTTTCCTTAAAACTGGATCATCCATTTTTTTAAGCCTTTAGTGATTGAGATTAGGTTGGTGACTCAAAACAAGACGATCCACTATCGGTTTTGGAATATATTTTGGTTCTCATCTTATTTCATGGAGTTCAAAAAGCAAAGAATTGTTCTTCCGTCCTAAACTGAAGTTGAATATAGAGCGATCGCCTCTACAACAACAGAATTAGTTTGGATAAGGTGTCTTCTTCATGAATTTGCAATATTCCTAGCACCAACTCCTTTGGTTTATTGTGATAATCTGAGTGTTATTTTCCTTACTATAAATCAAGTGTTCCACTCCCATACAAAAACACTTGGAAATAGATTTTCATCTTGTGCGTGAACTCGTTGCTAGCAAGAGATCGGCAATTTGGTTTGTCTTCACTGTGGATCAACTTGCTGACATCTTGACAAAACCTCTTCCTTGGCCATGATTTTTTCTCCTTTGTTCCAAGCTTGTAGTCCATGACGTGCTCCTCTTGTGGGGGGGGGGGGGGGGGATGTTGGAAATACATAGTATACTGCATTTGTATATTGTAAGGAAGTTGTATTCTTGTATTTGTTTTGAGTCTTGTATTTGACCGGCACTATACATAGTGTCAAATATGTTACACAATTTATCATACTTTACATTCTCTCACATTCTTCAGTGTTTTACTTCCCCCACAATCCCTGCAAGCCACAATGCATGCTATTCTTACCTACCAAGGTAAAGCTAAGACAAAATTGTAGGCTACCCACAAATAAAAAGTTAACTCTACTAATCAACTAATTAACCAATGAACAACAACATAACTAAAAAAAATTAGATTGAGTTGCTTCCCACAAGTGTTTGTTTTTAAGTTGATAGCCCGACTACTTCCCTTTTAGGCATCATGAAGGGTGATTGAGGTTTTGTTGCGCTCTAATGGTTCGCCCCAATAATGCTTGATCTACTGCTCATTCACCAAAAACTGCTTGTTGAAATTTCTTTCTTGTAACTGCATTGCTTCATGGGGAAAAAAATCATCTGTTGTGCACAACAATGTAACACAACAGTTTGACACATGTCATATTCTTAATTAATGGCCCAAATTATAAGGTTGAGCTTTAAGTGAATGATACCAACGTTTATAACCCATTTCCAATACTAGGTTCTAAAAAGGAAAAACCCATTGTGAAATTTTCCATCATTTTCCGGCCTTTTCATCTCCATCTTCTTCCCTCTCATTGCCATATTCCTCCATGATATATCTTCTTCATCTCTTGGTTTCTTCTTCATTGTTAGTCCCTTTTATTTAAGAACTCCTTTTTTTCCATCGCTTTCTAGTCAATGGAAACCATTGATTGTTGAATACATCCTCAAGTAGAAAAATGATCTTTCTCTTAAAAAACAACATAAACCAAGATCTTTAACTGGGTGGATTTTGCAGGTTCTCTTGCTCCCATAATGGTATACCTAAAAATGATTTTACAAGTTTCCTATGGTCTATGTTTTATCTCTTTATTCTTCTTTTCTTTTCTTGTCTAATATTTTTCTACTGTTCAACAATGTCAAGAAACACTTGAATTTGCCTATTTAATTTGGTGGGTTTTTGTTTATGAGTAGCAATTTCAGTGATGTCTATAAATATGAAGAAGATGATTTGGGAAAGCATAGCCTTAACTACAAGAATGTATATATATGGGCTTTTAATGAAATAGTTTTGGGAAGACACTATTTTACTGCAATTTTGAGTGGCAAAAAATTGTTTGGCCAGAAAGTAATTGCTCATGCAAATGTATATGTAGACCATGATACAAGGCTTTGTGGTGCAGGTTGTTGGAGGCTGGTTAAAACAAATGACATCATTATTTTGGATTCAATTACTATGAGCCTTAGAAACATGGGTTCAGGGGAAATTAATTGAAAGAGGCAGAGAGGGGAAGGGGATGAAGAGAATAAGAGACAGAGGAAACGAGAGAGGGAAAATGATGGAAAATTTCACAATGGGTTTTCCCTTTTTTAGAACTAAGTATTGGAAACCGATGGGTTCTGGCTAAAATGGGTCATAGAATTGGGTATCTTTCACTTAAAGCCCACCCTTCTAATTTGAGCCATTAATTAAGAATATGACAAGTGTCAAACTGTGGGGTGCATTGTTGTGCACAACAAACGATTTTTTTCTTGCTTCATGTGGGAAAACAATCACTACCTTAATGTTCCTGACCATCCAGATTTCAACTTCCCTGAGAATAGTTTAATCCTTGAGTTGAACAATAGAACTTGCTAGCTTGATTCAAACACCTTATTCAAGAATTTTTTTATCGTGCCATTTCTTTACTTTTTCCTTATACAACTAGGTATTCTCATACGCTTGAATTCTGAATTCATCAAGTTGATTCAATTGCAACATTCTCTTTTCACCAGCTAGAGTTGAGTCAAGATTGATTTTCTTGATTGCTCAATATGCTTTATGCTCTAGTTCCAAGGGTAGATGACAAGCTTTCTTAAACACCAGCTAATATGGTGACATTCTAATGGGGGGGCTTTGAAAGCAGTCCTGTAAGCCGAAAGTGAGTCATTTAACCTTGTAGACCAATCATTCCTTGTTGGGCATACTATTTTCACCAAAATCAACTTGATTTGCCTATTAATAACCTCAGCTTGTTCATTTTTTGGGGAAAGATAGCCTGAGGCAGCCTTGTGACGAACACCATACTTAGCCAAACCAAGGTACCTATTACAAAATTGTGTATCTTTATCACTAATTATAGCTCTTGGTGTACCAAATCTGGTGAAGATGTTCTTCTTCATGAATTGAATAACCACTTTCGCATCATTAGTTAGACAAGCAGCTAATAACCTCCACCACTTGGATACGTAGTCCACTACTACTAGAATGTATAGGTTTCCATGTGAAGGAACAAAAGACCCATGAAATCAATTCCCCAAGCATCAAACAACTCTACTTCCAAACTATTGGTCAAAGCAATTTCATTCATTTTGGAGATGCTTCTCACTCTTTGACATCTGTCACATCTTTGAACAATTGATGGGCATCTTTGAACATATTTGGCCAATAGAATCCTAATAACAAAACCATTGCAGCAATTTGATCACCTTGGTAATGTCCAACATATGGAGAGTCATGACATTACCTCAACACTTCCTCTATTTCTACCTCAAGGATACAATGCCTCAAAATCTAATATGCACATTGCTTGAACCATGGTTCATCCCAAAAGTACTTTTTAACCTCATGTAATAATTTCTTCTTTGTTGTGCATTCATTTTAGGAGGTAGAAGTCTGCCGGCCAAATAATTAACAAAATCAGCATACTAAGATGTTTGCGAAAGGCAGACAACAAAGAGTTGTTCATCAGAGAAAGCTTCTCTAATATCAAATTAAGCTTCTTGGTTTGGATTTCCAAATGACATATATGGTCAACCACTTGATTCTCAATCTCCTTTCAATATTTTATCTCCAAATCAAATTCTTGAAGAAATAGGATCCATCTAAACAACCTCGATTTAGCATCATTCTTTTCCACCAAATATTTTATAGTTGAATGATTTATGAACACAATAAATGTTGCTCCCACAAGATAAGCCCTAGACTTGTCAAAAACAAATACAAAAGCCATAATTCTTTTTCTATGACAGTATAATTCAATTGAGCTCTAGATAAGGTCATTCTAACATAGTAGTTTGAATGAAATATCTTATACTTGTGCTATACCAAAACTGCTCCCATAGTCCAATCACTTGCATCACACATGACCTCAAAAGGTAGGGACCAATCCGATGCTACAATTATTGGTGTGGAGACTAACCTTTTCTTCAACTCTGGAAATGCTCTCATATATGTTTCATCAATGTTGAACGGATTCTCCTTTTTAAGCAAGTTGCACGAATGTGTTAACTATTTGAGAGAAGTTTTTTATGAACCTTTTATAAAATCCAACATTGTTGAGAAAACTTTTGATCCCCTTCACATTTGATGGAGGTGGCAGTTTTTCTCTTTTAGCAACCTTAGCTTTATCAACTTCTAGATCCCTTTTTGAAATCTTATGCCCAAGAACAATCATTCCTTAACCATAAAATGACATTTTCCCCAGTTGAGGACTATGTTGGTTTTTTCACACATTTTTAGAACTTTTTCCATGTTGGTTAGACATTAATATGTTTCTCCAAAAACTGAAAAATCATCGATAAACACCTTTACAAAATTTTCCACCATATTAGTGAAGATAGACATTGTACACCGTCGAAAAGTGGCGGGGCATTACAAAGGCCAAATGGGATTCTCCTTAAGGCAAATGTGCCATAAGGGCAAGTAAAAGTGATCTTATATTGATCCTTAGGAGCAATGACTATTTGATTATAACCTGATTATCTATCTTAGAAACAATAATACTCTTTTCCAACTAATTTGTCAAGCATATGATCTATGAAGGGAAGTGGAAAATGATCTTTTCTTGTAACCTTGTTAAGTTTTCTATAATCCATATATATATATATATATATATATATATATATATATATATATATATATATATATATATATATATATATATATATATTATATATATATATATATATATATCAACTTATTGTCATCATTCTCCACAATTGCCATTCATTCTTTTTTAGGGACACATTACACTAGGTTCACCCACTGACTATATGAAATTAGATATATTACCCCAACGTCGAGCCATCTAATGATTTTTTTTACCATTTCCTTCATGATTGGATCTAGCCTCCTTTGTTGCTCCATAAATTGCTACGACATTACTCCAACATTTTTTTATGCATGCATGTTGAAGAGTTGATTCCTTCCATATTTGCTATGGTCCATTCTAATGCTCTTCTACACTTCTTCAACACTTCAAGTAGCATATCCTCCAGTCCTCTGTTAGCAATGCTAAAACAATAATAGAGTTTGTCTTGGCTTCACCCAAATAGGCATACCGAAAGTGTTCTGGAAAAGGTTTTAACTCTAACATAGGTAGTTCTTCAATTGAAGGTTTAGGGGATTTAATTTCACATTTGGATAGTCCAAGATGCTCAAATTGACTCCCTGTAAATGTCTTAGTTGGTCTTGCTTCTAACCAAGCCATGTATTTATTTGTTTCATCATACACTTGTTCACTTTCTATTGCCAATGGAAGTTCTAGTGGGTCTTTAATACACTCTTTTTCAAACTCATCTAAAATTAGCTCTTCAATGACATTCACAACTAAGGATTCCTCTATCTCATCTAGAGATTCATTGCCTTGAGAACATTGAATGTGACTTGCTCTCTATTTAACTTCATAGTCAATTCTCCTTTCTGAACATTGATCAATGTCCTCCTTGTTGCCAAGAAGGGTCTCCCAAGATGATGGGCGTATCTCTATCTGCTTCAAAATCAAGAAAAACGAAGTCAGTAGGGAAGATGAATTTATCTACTCTTACCAATACATCTTCAATTTTTCCTTTCTGGATGAGTTAAAGATCTGTCAACTAGTTGTAGTGTTACTATGGCTAGCCTTACTTTTCCAACACCAAGCTTCTTGAAAATTGACATTGGCTTAAGTTGATATTCGCTCCAAGATCACAAAGTGCTCTTTTAATATAATTGTCTCCAATAGTACAAAGAATGGTGAAGCTTCCAGAATCTTTTAATTTTGGAGGGAGCTTGTTCGACAAAAATGCCCTATTTTCTTGTATCATTGTCACTATTTCAAACTCTCCAAATCTTTTCATAATTGAAAGGATGTATTTCATGAATTTAACATAACTTGACATTTGTTCAAGCACTTCTACCAATGGTATATTAATATGCAGCTGTTTCAAGACATCCAATAATTTCTTAAAATTTTGATCCTGCTGCCAGTGTATCGTGTGTCGACAATAAATCGCCGATACACGGCGATTTTTCGTCATGTCACTGGGGGCGACATGAAACCCCCCAGTGACACGACAGTACATTTTATCGGCGATATATCGCCGACAGTCGACTTTTCGGGGAGATCTGCCGTTAAATGTCCATGATTCCGAGGATATGGTGGTCTACCGTCAGCATTGGATGGATTCCTTCACTCTCTTAAGATCAATCATCACATAATAGCAGCAGCAGAAGTCCGGTTGGTGATGTTAAACTAGAACCACAGGAGACGAAGATGGCATCAACTTCATCAGCATCGCCGGAGGAGGATTCAACTACAGGCTCCAGCTGTAGAACCGTCGAAGAAGCATCACAAAGGTGTAAGGCAACGTCTATGGGGGAAATTTGTGGCGGTGATCAAAGATCCGGCAAAGAATAGCGCCAGAGTGGCTTGGGACGTTTGAGATGGCTGAAGACGCTACGAGAGCTTACAATCAAGCTGCTTATAGGATTCAAGGGTCTCGAGCTCTTTTAAATCTTCCGTCTCTTCGACCTAGTTCACCTGATTGTTCTGAACAGCTTTCATCAATACACTCGAACAACGTTTCATCATCTTCATCATTCATAGTTGATAGCAAACCTTGTAGCTTGTAGGAGAAGAAAAAGAGACGTACCTTGTAACTAGTGAGAGAAGAAATAACTTGTAAGAGAAGAAAAAGAGATGTACATCATGTACTCATGTACCTTGTAACTTGTAAAAGAAGAAAATAGATGTTATTAAATATATATAACAGATAATTGTTAAGGAAAAATCGTGGATATGTCGGGCGACATGTCGTTTGTGTCACCCATGTCGCCCGTGTCGCCAGGCACCGACATGACGACACCAGGCGACACGTCGGACATTGCCTGCTGCTGCTTATGAAATCTTTAAGGAAAAGATGGAGGTGGTCTAATACTTTATTTTTCTGGAGAACTTTGTTGCAATGATATTGTGGCATTATGTACAGTATACTGTTTTGCATAATCAGTTTATTCCTTTTGAACAGTAATCATATATTCATTCTCTCCTTTTTCTTGGATCAAAATAGGCTCATGCTATTGGTTGGACTTTGAGTGAGGTTGCTCTTCTCCTCCTTAATGCAATAACTTTATAATGTTCTTTACCTTCACGTCAAGGGTTTTCCGTGTCACTTGGCAATGATCCTTGAGGGCTTAAAGCACTAGCTAGATATCCTACTTGATTCTCCAAATTCTTCAGTGAGGCTACTTCACTTTAAATAATGGCTGACTAATTTTGAATAATTGCATCATTCTTTTCCATATACTCCTTTAATAGATTCATTATTAATGAAGATGGTTCCATAGGTCGAGTCTTTACTTGTTGTTGAGCATTTGGAGGGTGTTGTGGTTGGATTGGGATTGAGAATAGACCAACATTTTGTCCTTAAGCATTCCAAGAAAAGTTAAGATGTTGCCTCCAATCAAGATTATAGGTATTGAAATATGGATTTTTGGTCTTATTGAAATTCCCAATATTGTAGGTAGATTTTAGGTTGGATGGAAAACTATTAAACAAATGCCTCCCACCACAATATGTATAAGAGGTTGTCGTATTTTGTTGTAATTGTACTGCTGTACTAAAGTTCATAGATTTCAACACACTAGTTAAAGAGGACATCTGTGCAATCAAGGTTGTCAGTGCATCTAACTCATAAATCCTTGCTACTCTTTTATTTCTAATTTCTCTCTCAATTGACCATTGATAGTTGTCGATGGTCATTTTCTTCAAAATGACACAAGCTTCATTATAAGACTTTGATAATGTAGGCCCATTTGTTGAAGCATCTACTATGGATTAAGTTTGCTCATTTAAACCATCTTAAAAAGTTTCCATTTTAATCCAATGAGGAATTTCATGGTAAGGACACTTACCCAAGAGATTTTTATATTTTTTTTCCACACTTCATAAAAAGATCACTATCTAATTGTTGAAAACCAATAATATTATTAATAAGTTTGGCATTCTTTGTTAGAAGGAAGTACTTCATCAAGAACTTCTCTACTAAATCATTCTATCTAGAACTTCTCTACAAATGGTGGAGGTAGAGAGTTCAACCATGCTCTTGCCCTATCCTGCAAAGATAAAGGGATTAGTTTCAGTCTCAAGGCTTCTTCAATTGCTCAAGGTATTTTGAAAGTAATACTCACCTCCATGAAAAGTTTAAGATGGAGAAAATGATCTTCGGTTGGCATCCCACTAAATTATTCTATAGTTTGGAGCATTTGAAACATCACAGGCTTAAGCTCAAACTGTGGCACTTGGATTTCTGGCCTTACTATACTAAGATTCAACTCATGCATCATTGATACAATATATTCTCTAATTGCCCTAATCTCTATCATCAACCTCAGCTATCATATTATTGTCATTATTATTTCTCATTGTTTCAGCCATTGTTTGAATTGCTACCAAACCTCGTTGCTCCCTTCTACTACCTTGAAATGTCCTTCGATTTCTGGGTCAATGGGTACCACCTCTTGATCACACAACGTAATCATACAAGATGTAAAGCACTTGGAAACAAAAGAAAACTAACATCAAATAAAAAAAATGTAATAAAAACTAAAAATCACTTCTACACCGATTAACAATGATAAAACTCCTTGGCAACAGTGCTAAAAAACTTGTTTGCTTGTGTATAAAAATGCTACGCAAGTGCACGTGTCACAATCAAGTAGTAAAGAGTAAGTAGAGTATTGATCCCACGAAAAATTTTATCCTTAAATTTCAGTGTAAAAGGGAGACTAACTTAGACAATATTGACAAAATTACTTTGATTAAATTAACTAATTAAGCGAAGGATATATGAATTAAATAAGAGATCCTAAATTGAAGAGCATGCAGTGGAAAGAACTAAAATAAGTGGTATGAATGTTAAGAATCAATTTTCCCCTGAGTTAGGGTTATGAATGCTATACCAAAGCTACAACACAAGGCTTATTAGAGAACCTGGAACAAAATTGTACACAATATTTTCCAATCCACTCTTGCATTAATATCCTAGTTTAAAATCATCATATTTCTATGGGGAATTGAACTGAGGATGCGAGTGACACCTGGGTTCCAACAATGGTTATGTCAGGCAGATGAATATCCCTATCCTACTTGCAAATTAGCTAAATTTACGTTAGGATCAAGCTAACACACATTGTTCAATATTGGTCTAGCTCTGATTAACTCTCCAGTTAACTAAAACCACCACATTCACTCAATGGTGACCAATCAATAGATGAAATTACTGAAAACATGCATGCATGTGAACACACTGATAATGAACTATGATACAACAAAATTACAACAATTTACAACTCAAATCATAGGTTTGGTACTTTATCATCACAATAAAACAAGAAACTAGCTGATATTCAAATTCAAAAATAGGGAAATACATGCAATCATTAAAAGGGTTCATAGAATATAAAAAAGTAAAAAACATAAAACCCAATAGAGAATTAGAAGAATGCTTCCACAATGCGTGTAGCTCCTCCTCTTGGCCAAATTCCCTCCTCTATCTCTAGTCTTGACTCCTTTGGTGCCTCCCCCTTTATCCAATTACCCAAATTTTCCTTAAGTGATAGGGTAAAACTGAATTTTGGGATTATAATCTTTTATTCTGAGATCAATGGCTGAAATTCTTTATGTAATGACAAGAGGAATGCCTAATCAGCTAGCCCGTTTTTGGTGATTTTACTTGATAATGTCATGTGTGTCCAATCCACTATCACTTTTTCACAAAACTTTTTCTTTTCATTTCTTTCTCCCTCGCCTTACTATACATGGGCTCATATATTTTTTTTCCCACCCCTTTTTTTCCACCCTACCTTTACAAACAAACGCAACCCCATTCTTTATTTTCATTATTGTTTTTGAAATCAAAGTTACACAGTGACCCTACCCGCAATAATGGAGTGATAGGTACCTAATGACTCCTTTATAATTATTATTGTTATTTTTTGTAAATAACACTGACAAGAGAAAAGTTTTGAGTGGACTTACCTTTCCTTGTTGCTGATGGTGAGTTGGATGTTTCACCACGAGGATAGAGGATTTTACGCTATCCGTACTTTTTCATCACATATTTAAGAATATATATCTTTGGTCCATCTTGTCAATGTTTAAATGTAAATATTTTCTAAATGCATGATAGAGAAGTGTAAAGAAGCAGTTTTATTGTAATTTTGCTTGGGTCATGCACATTAAACCGTCAAGTCGAGATTTTGGACAGTCAAATCAAAAATCTTGGTCGAAATTGAATTTCGACCAACCATTGAATTTCAAAGGTCGAGATCAAAATTTTGTCCGAAATTCTAATCCAACAGGTGGCTTGGCGGTCCTGTGCATTAAATGCGGTGGACCTAAGCAAAGTCCCATTTATTGGGGTAGAGAATCCAGGCTTGCTGACAGCTCCCCTTTGTCTTGCTGGTGGTGACAGTGCCACTCTGGAATGGTAAAGAAAGACAAGAAAGGCCAAATAAATACGGGTGGATAACATTAAGAGGTACGGATTCTTTGCACAATAACACTATAGGTAACATTATTTTACTTTTTCTTAAATGGGCAGATAAGGAGTGGAATAAGATCAGCAATGACCTCATTTATCGAGAACCCACTTGTGAATTATAATGAATGGATGATCTTTTACTTGTCCATTAAAGTCCTGCCTTCATATTGAGAACCCCGTCCTTAGTGATTAGAACAGATCTTTCTTGTTCTCATATCTTGAAGGGGTAAAGAACACCAGTCTTTGTTGGGAGAAATTATAATATGATATGCTGGTTGTCATGTTATTTATTTGTCAACTGTAGATCTTCGTCTGTTGGGAAACTAGTGGAATGATTTTTTGATTCTCAATAAAAATATTTTCTTCAGTTCATCTTTCGGTGATCTAATTTTTAAGAACTCAAATTGAATATTCAAGTAGATTAAGATAAGTGACTGAACGGAAGGTCACTCCCATGATTAGACCCCCATGAGGCCATGTCGCCATGATGGCAATACGCTCCATTCTTACTATAGCTTCAGCACTAACAGTGAACGGCTAGAATTGAAGATAACATTATCCAGAAGACAAGAAAATAGAGATGTTGTTGTGGTGAAAATGTGCTTGTGACTCCCTGGTTTCGCTCCTGATCCGGGTTTGGTTCCTGAGACCAAAACAATAGTGAAAGCGGGCCGCCTCTGAGGATGGAAAGCCACCTCCAATGATTAAGTCAGTTCAGGTAAGAAGACCAAAGACTCCCCTTGAGGAATAAATGCTCAATGTAACGAAGAAGGGAATGTTCTTCAGGAGTTAATACAGGAGAATAATGGCTGGAGTTTCAAGTCTTATCGTTACTCATGCGTAGTGCTGGTATATATAGCTGGTCCATACCTAAACTAATGATGAATTCGCCGTAGCCTTATGATGAAGATGGCTTAGATGAATGGTGGAGATGGCCTCTCGGCGTGGCTTGGACAGCAAGTTGATACATGTGACCCCCGAGACAGCTGATGATCTCATAGGTGAATAAAGAGATCAGCGTTAACTTGATCTTGATGTGACACCATTCCTTAGCTGGGGAGACAAAACAGGGGTACGTAGTACTCGACGTAGGCTTTGAGCGAATGAGAAGCTTCTGAACTATCCATGCGCATTTAATGAAACTTAGTACATTCAATACTGAATTAAATATTGGGGTTTAATTAATATTTGGATAAGGATACGCCGAATCTGTTACCAGCGTTGCTTCTACCGAGAAGTCACTTGATGACAGTTGTGTGTCACTGTGATGCATGATTCTTGGCTTCGCCAATTGACATCTCCTCTAGGAAGTCCTTATGACTGAGAAGTGTCAATTGAATTATCTTGGACTGAGCTTGAGTCCTTAGGTTTGGTTCAAGTGGTCTGCTTCAGTTCATGAATTTGGACCGTAATGACCATAACAAATGTGTTACCTGTTTAGGGTTGGAAGTCCATATATCAAGAGACATGTTCCTACCATTGAGAACTACACTGGAAAAGTGTTTATGCTAAAATGACACGATACGAAAAGTGTTTACAACTTCTTACATTTAACCATGTGAGTCTCGCATTGATCTACTCCTTAGTGGAGGAATTAGACTATCTGGGAATCGTTGCAATTAAATCTGTTCACCAACTATCGCTCGTCCAATGATTAGATGGATTGAACGCACAAAGGACTGGACACAAGAGGATCCGTGTGCATGCAGATTTCAAAGAGAATAAAAACCAACAATAATTCATAATGTGGCAGACCTGCGCAAGAAATTGAGGGAGAGGTAGACAGACCACTCTAAGATAGGAAATTAATGGTGATGGTGGGGGAGAAAAGGTGAAGGTGGGGTTGTAGATTTTGTGAAGAAGAAGAAGACGACCCACCAGGGAACAATGAGCATATATGTGACACCTAATTAGTCCATCCAATTAATAAAGCAGGGAGTGGAGGAGTGCTGGTCTCTTGCCTTTTCTTTTTTCATTTTTTTTTTGGTTCAAGAGGAGTGCACTATTAATAGATCCATCACTACCACTCCAATAATTGTTTGTCTTGATAATGAAGGATCTTTATCAGAATTCAGAACCCACCAAATTAATCTTCCTCATTTTCTGCTCAGGCTATTCAAAGTCTCAGCCACTAAAACCAGACTGAGGACGCCCTACATATGAAGCTCCATATATAGCTGCCCTTTAATGGTATTAGTGTTGGGAAGGGGGATTTGTAAGGTTTGTTTTTCAGAGAAGATGTATAGAATTTCAGTTGATTCAGAAGGGATGCATGTAAGGAACTTTTTTCTTCCAAACATGCTTGATGTTGCATGAGTTTTATCTTGAGTTTTTCTCACCAATGCAGGCAGGATTGCTCGATTGGTAAGACCAACAATTTTTACTCAAGAGGTCGTCATGATCTACGTAAACATCCTTTATGTATAAAAGTCACTTCTCTACCAAAAGTATGTTAAGCTTGAACAATCTGGTCAAGCAAGGTTAGGCAACAGTTGACTGAGTCTGACAAGAGTTTGGTTTGTATATATTGAGAATTTTGAACTCTGAATCATCGTCTAACAATTAAGAGCTAATTTCTTTTTCTTGGGATAAAAGGGAGAGAATATATTAATGGATAGCCACAATTACAAAAAGTTACAATCAAGGAACGATAGCTCGTTCAAATCGCTCAGCGAACCGAGCGAAAGGGCGAGATATCGCCGAGATTTCGCCGATATTTCGCCCCAAATTGTTATTAAAAATTCAAACCCACATGCGTTTTGGCTTTTTTTACATAAAATAATATTATGTGAAAAGTTGATTAGTCAAATCGGATTTATGTTTGCTTTATGGGTTTTTGTTTTTTGTGCTTTTTAAAACAATTTTATGGTCATTTAAGAGCCACGTGACATGAGGCTCAAATGCCAAAAAGGTAAAGAGGTATGATTTACCAAATGTTTATACTTTCATATTTCTCCCTGCTTGCGTGTACATAATCTCATCCGATCTCATCTTCATCTTCTCATCTTCATCTTCACCATGGACGGTCGGTCGGACGAACTCTCGCCAGCAGTCGCTAGAGCCTAGAAGTCACTGCATCTACATCTAGATGATAAAGCGAGGCTCAGGTAGGCACCCTAGGTTTCGTCGCCTCCATTCTTCTCCCTGCTTCTCCCACGGCTATCGCTATTGCTGTTGCTGCCGGTGGTGCCTTTGGGCGCCGGTAAAAGACATACTACCACCACCAACACCAAAGGCAGCACTGATGAAGACCTGGAGTTCCCTCGGATTGACCGAGAGAAAGAAGAGAAAGACTGAAAGAGGCGATCAGTGTTGATTTTCCAGCGAGATATCGCCGGATTTCGCCGGATTTCGCTAGTTCGGCAAGATATCGCCGAAAAATCGGCGATATCCGACAGATATCGTTTCGCCCCCTGGTTTCGTTTCGCCGAAATAACTTTCCATGGTTACAATTACATTACACCAGACTTAATTTTCCATCAAAACTTGGTGATGATAAGCGAGTCATATTAGAGAACTAGTTCAAAAGAAGGTGGTTTTTAAACAAAATGAACCTTATAGATCCAGTTCTATTAAGTATATCCACCAAAAAATGAGTTAAGCTAAGAAGCCACACAAGATGTTGAGGTGTAGGAGGAAGATCAAGGATGGCCTTTTCATTGCGCTAAATCTCCTGGATCTGGTATTCAGTAAGTTCTACGTGATTCATACTAAAACGAATGCAAGAAAATCAATTCCCACACACCTCATGCTAATTACTTGGAACGACGAGCCTACACAGAAAAGGCTATACACCCACCTAGTTCTTTTCAACTATGGATTAAGAAACCCTACATACATTAAAATAGGGAAGTAAATAACTTCTAAATGAGGCAGAGAAGAAAAAAAAATACATTGCTCAAATTAAATGAATCCATATTGCCTTTTTTTGTTTTTTGTTTGTTACAACCTGGAATATAACTTTACCCTTGCTTATGCTAAGAAGCTGTTTCAGTAGACGACTGACAGGTCAACTAGTAATTTTGGTATACTAGTACTTACTAGTGTATTTGAATCTAAATCCAAGAAAATCAAAGTTCCAGCTTTTAATTTTGAGTATAAGATCTAAATTAATTAAATTCGAAGAACTAATTGTGAGAGATGGGAGGTTCTGAATCCGCTAGAATCCAAGATCGCCGACTTTCTTGAATCGTTTCAAGAATGGCTTCGTCTGATTTTTAAAAATGATTTCTATTGCGATATGGTAGTGTAAATATAGGGAATGATACATATCATCTACACATTTTTAGTTAATATCACATCAACATTTTCATACTATTTTGTGCCATTATCGAATTGATTATGTAGTAAAACCATACTATATCGTCAAGCCAGGATAATGGTTTTCAAATATTTATAGGTACGAAAATGATATTCATATAATTTTGGTTTTAAGTATCAATTATTTTCAATTAAAGATCGTACTGATACCGTACCGTTTGGCATCTTTAAGAAAATTCCTGCTACCCTCTCCACAGGTAACCTCTGAGGGATTGGATGAGAAAGCACAACCCAGAGGACCTCTAAAAATTGGACACGATATTCATCAGAAGATGATATGAATTGATGATATGATGCGACAACGATGGGACCCAACACTGGCTTTTAAGTTTTAACTTTTTCTCTCTGTGTGCACCAGAAAAGAAAACTGACAATTTTAAAATTATGTTGATATCACTAGTCTCAGACAAGACGGCTTAAAATGGTTTGTGTGGTTTGGGTTGGACTGGTTAGGCAACTCCAATTAATGAGAGACTTATCTCATCTGGCCTTGGCCGGCTCTACCACTCTCACCTTTTGTCATTCAAATCTAGTGGACCGGGTGGGTTGGATTAGGAAAGCACCGTACGTGCGTACACTCCGTATGACTGCATCACTACGTGTACGGTAGAGATGTTATTATCATGTCAGATGTATTAATGTTAAAGTATAAAAAGTCTTTTTTTGTAAAAAATATTTATTTATTTTTAAAATAAATGATGTATTTTTATATATTGGGAATGAGAGTATTACATAATATACCATCCGCGTCATCACTAAATGTGTTGATCTTACCAACCGAGTATTCCTATGATGGTATATTTTAAAGGTTTGAACTTTTGAAGTATCGATATTGAATATTGTATCCGTCGGATAATTTGAAGAGACAGGTTATTTTGTATTGAGTATTGCATTTATACTGTTGAATACATTTTGGTGTAATCCAATATATGCTTATTAAAAAAACACATGTCAATATTTATCATAAGATTCATATCCTAACTGGAATCATATTGTATCGTGGGATACCTTCAACCATGCATTTTAATGTATTTTCATTTCCCCTCTAATGAGGTTAGCCATCAGGGTTAGATCTCTTGTTTTGCTTCATTTTCTCCGTAAAACATTGTTTTGATTGATTGATGGTAATTTTGGTGACTAAGATATACACTGCATTTGCCTTTTTTTTTCCTACTAAATAAATGGGTTGCTCTCCTTTATAAAGGGTTATGGAGGGAACCATTAAATGATAGTAGTGCAAGTGTGCCAATAGATGCAAGGTTTGCTTCACAGCTGCCACCACCACAGCCACAGAAATAGCTCCTCGATCTCTCTTTTTCAAGCTTTCATCTTCTTCGTTTCCTTCCCCTTCTAAATTCACAAAAAGGTATAGGTTGATGTCCTAGCTACTTCTCTCTCGTTAATTTTCATATATGTCTGAAGATGAAGTAAACTGAAAGGAGAGCAAAACACAGAGAGAAAATGAAGGAGCTAGCTGTTAATACATTCCTGTAACAGCCAACATTTTACTTCTTTTCATGGATAGTGTCTAGCTAGAACCGTTTGACGGCCACGCTCTGATTCATAGTTGTTTTAACAAAAAATATAAAAACTGGGTTTTTGTTTTGGCTTCCTTGTTTCTTAATTTGTCTCTTAATCTTAGGCGCTGGGTTTCACTTAATTGCAGTGGCTTGATCGTAAGTGGTTTCAGATGGATACAATAACGTCGCCGACAGCATCAGGACTGTGTAGAACGAAATCAGATCAGTTGGTAGAGTTACCAACAACGATGAAGAAGTCACCGAGCAGATCTATGTCGGTTGAAGCAGGTGATCAAGTAGTCGTGGTAGATCAGAACAGTGGTGGCAGTCACTCCAGGAAGCCGAGTTTTGGGAAGAGATTCTCAGCGGTATCACCGAGGAACAGTAGTGGTGGTAGCAGAAACCACCACCACAAGCAGCAGCAGCAGCAACACTTGAGAAAGACGAGAAGTGCACAGCTGAAGGTGGAGTCGTTCAACGAGCTGAGCAGCGGCACCGCTCTCAGTAGGGCGTCAAGTGCTAGTTTGGGCTTCTCCTTCTCTTTCACGGGATTCACACTTCCACCTGAAGATGACTTTTCCGATTTCAAATCTTTCAGCGATAACGATGAAAACAACCGTAAGCCTCTCTCTCTCCCCTCCACCCCCTGCGTTCAACGTAATTACGTCAAATGGGTTTTTTTTTTTTTACAGTTTTACCATTTGCATGCCACCTTATTTTCGTTTATTTGCATTTCTACGCTAAATAGTTACTATATTTGCTACATGTTTAGCTTCTTTTGCATCGAGTAAGCTTGTTATGGCTCCTCACCTAAAGGCCTATTTGGGTGTTGCGTGTTGTATATTGAAACGTCGGTCGAGTTTTTGATCTCAACCACTCGTTTTGCATAAATAGTTCAAAACAACTTTTGCGAAACGAGCAGTTGAGATCGAAATCTCAACCTTTGTTTCGATCTCCACAGTAGACAGTACAGTTAAATGTGCAGCACTCAATTTCAGCTCACTTAAGCCCATATCACATGACAAAATTCAGATCATATGTCCATTACTAAACTGCATGTGCTCCATGTTACCATACTCAATCTACCTATATGGCTGGTTAGTGTAGGACCCACACTCATGTGAACGTAAAAGCATGAAAATAGAGGATTTGGACTCCACATGACATGTGTCCTTGTCCTTCTGACCTCTCGATGAGGACTTCGTGTCCTTTTGTCTTTCTAAACGGTCCATGGATGAAGGTCATGTGGAGTGTTTAAATCGAACCTAGATCATCTACCCGTCGGGGGAGCACAGGTGATCCCCCATGGCTTCCTGACCACAAAAACTAGTGGGACCCACTGGTAAAAAAAATTATTTTTTATTTTTTTCAAAAAGTATTTTTCATCATGGGCCCCACTGATTTTTGTAGTAAAGAAGCTATGGGGAAGCACTCGACGGGGAGATGATCCGAACTCTTTTAAATCTGCACTATCTGTGCACGTGTATAAAACCGTAACTTATGGATGTGCAAAATCCAATGATATAGATTTAAACAGTCAATGTAGCTTCATCTGGAATGACACGAAGGCCGGGTATAGAGGAACCGCCATTTATTTATTTATTATTATTATGTTATGTATATTATTTGTTTAGAATAATATTTTATAACTTAGTAAAGTGATATAAGATTTTCGTACAAAATCTTGAAAAGTAACAAAAAGAAAGTGGAGACAGAAAGAGTGAATATAACTAGTAAGTGGAGAAAAGGACGGACAACCAGTGGCGAAAAAAAAGGAAGAGAAGAGGTTTAACTTTCAAAGGCTTCTTCGTAAACACAGCTACAAACATCCACTCCCAGCCATTGCTTTTCTTGTGGGTGCTGTATGCCTGTTGTGTGGGTCACTGTTGAGCTCATCATGCCGTTTGCCATAAATTAACATAAGTGGACCATAAATGGGTCCCACAGTATTGACACCAATGATAATGATAAAGAGAATTATAAGTGTACCCCCACACAATTATTAAAGTACATTCTACTAAGTGGATCCCATAAACAACTCTACCTTAAATATGGTGGTACAAAAGTGTGAGGAAAATACAATTCTTGTCTTGAATCTTAAGATCTTGCACTCATGAACACTTTGCAATCCGATGCATTATGTAAGTGTATCGAATGATGTCTTAGACTTCAAATGATAAAAATGTGCAATTAAAGAGAGGATACTATCAACTTTGTCCAAGACAAGTAGGGCAACTTTAGGACCCAAAGATCCATCTAAATTATTTTGATACCTTGATCTTCCATAGCATAGCGGGTTAATCAATCATCCTTTTTTTTTTTTTTTTTCCCCTATGAATATTAGGTTATATATATAGGGGAGGTGGGTATCTTTTATATATGAAGGAAATCTCGACCACAAAGAGATTTGAACCCTCAACCTCTTACTTATGTTCTCCATGAAAAAAAAACAGGTTAGTCTTTGCCATTTGCCAATTGAGTCAAGTGTATATACCCGCGAAAGGGTGGGGGGGGCCATTGGATGAGTAAAAGGATAGATTTTTTTTTTTTTTGGGGGGGCCATCGTAAGTCCCAGCCTAATTGTATAAAAACATTCTCGTGGTGACCAAAATTTAAGTTATTCTTTTTGTCATAACACTTGCTCCTCCATGTTTGGATAAGGTTCAAACAGTTGGCCGAATTATCATTTTTAAATTGGGGACTGTTTGCCAGTTTTCTAGCAACCCAGGCCCTTTGCCAGTTACATGAGCGCGCTTGGTCTGATGGTCTGTGGGCCTGTGGAAGTTAGTTTGGGGCTCAACGAATAAGCCCCTTTCTGCTGCAGCTTGTAGCAAGCATGAGTTGCATTTGGCAATGCAAGAATGCACTATTTGGTAATTGAATTGCACACGTAGTAGTACTTACAAGTTTATATGTAATGCATGCAGCAGAGGACATTGAAGCTGGCACTTGCAACAAGATTCATATGGAGACCACACACCCAATCAATCTCAAGGTAGTGACCCTGCAGCACAAGATATTCCTCTTAATCCTTTCAGCTCCGCATTAATAAACCATGGCTGTCATGTTCAAAGCCTCAACCCATGTACATTGTCTGCGTATGTCAAAAGTATCTCCTTTTTGGACTGTCTTACTGGTTAGTTGAGCATGGTTTGGCCAAAACTGGCCACAGTTAAGCTTTCCTGTTTCCTGTTCTTGGGAGAACTGATTGGTTGATTTACACCCAAAATAGCCCCAGCAGAGACACTTGTCATAGTGATCCATGTGGTTCACCCTGAAAAATTGGTAGTGATCAATAATACCAAATGTGGCCTAAAGCCATCAATCTTTCACACTTCAGATGGGTATAATCAGTTAGAGTGATTTACTAGTGTGGCACTCAAACGACCACCAATTCCATCATGTAACTGAAATTTCAGGTTATCCATGATTGAAAGTTCCACGGCCAAAGTCTGGATGGAAACTCACTTTTCATTTTTTAATCCTTTGATTCCTGCATTCTGCAGTTCACAGAAGTGACATTCAAGGTTGTCCTCAAAGGTGTCAGAACAACAGTAGAGAAGGATATCTTAAATGGGATTACAGGTTCAGTGAATCCAGGGGAAGTTTTGGCATTAATGGGACCATCAGGCAGTGGAAAGACTACCCTTCTTAGTCTGCTTGGAGGAAGATTAAGTGTACCTGCTCAAGGTGGCTCTATTACTTACAATGATCAGCCATATTCCAAGTCCCTAAAACGCAGGTACGAGAAAATTATTATGAACAGAGAAATCATAAAGTTAGTTGATCAGTAGGAGATGTAATATGCTTAAAAGAATTAAAACAACGTTATTTTTATGATTGAAATGTTTTTGAGGCCAACCCATGGATCCAATCATGAACATGGGGATGAAGACCCAGGGAGATAAAACCTCTATTGCTTAACATGTAACATATGGCAGGATAGGATTCGTAACTCAAGATGATGTTCTATTTCCTCACCTTACAGTGAGAGAAACATTAAGATATGCAGCTCTTCTGCGATTGCCAAAAACACTGACAAGACAAGAGAAAGAAGGACGAGCTACGGATGTCATCTATGAACTTGGCTTGGAGAGGTATTCCCCTTCTTGTTTGACCTCTATGAAATCTCAGAATAAACATTTTGGTACAGCTACAAATTAACATGCACATCGTATGTGCAGATGTCAAGACACCATGATTGGAGGGTCTTTTGTGAGGGGAGTTTCAGGTGGTGAGAGGAAAAGAGTGTGCATTGGCAGTGAGATTCTAACCAACCCTTCAGTTCTGTTTCTTGATGAGCCCACCTCTGGCTTGGATTCAACAACAGCTCTTAGGATTGTTCAGATGTTACATGACATTGCCGAGGTACCCAGATTTTCTAGTCAACATTAATTTCCTGAAAAACTTGTGTCTAAACTGAACTAAAAGCAATAAGAGTTGTATTAAGTGCAGAATGTAACTCAATTTTTAGGACTGAGAAGAGTATGAAACTAGAATGCTTGAAAATCTCACCTTAGAACTTAACATTCAGTCTTTGCCTTCTCAAAGTCCACTTGGATTCTACAATCATAGCATCTAGCCAACAACTTCAAGTTTGTGTACCCATCAACTGGTAGTAATTAGGGATAATACAAGAAACACTGAACGTTCACCCTGGTAAAGCATTTGAGAAAAAAAAAAAAAAAAAAGCGCCAAACTGATAATAATAAGAATCTAAAACTCAGTAATTTGTTACTATGTTGTCTCTGAATCTAATGGCAGGCGGGCAAGACAGTGGTGACCACAATTCATCAGCCATCCAGCAGATTGTTCCACAAGTTTGACAAATTAATCCTTCTTGGGAAAGGGAGCTTACTTTACTTCGGAAAAGCATCAGAAGCAATGCTTTATTTCTCTTCTATAGGATGCTCTCCTCTCATTGCCATGAATCCAGCAGAATTCCTCCTAGACCTAGCAAACGGAAATATAAATGATATCTCTGTTCCATCAGAATTAGAGGATAAAGTTCAGATGGGGAATGCAGAAACTGAAACAAAGAATGGAAAGCCATCTCCGACTGTGGTGCATGAGGTAATGTTTTACTTGTTTCTGAATCACTATGTATTAAAGCTTCCTATAGATTGAAGCTTCCTACATAGGAGGAACCATACTTTTCTTCCTTCAAGGATAGATGCTTCTTTCAACATCCAGCTAACAATCAAAATCCAAATTCACTTCTTGCAACAACTATTAGTTGCCTAACACTTTTATCATCATGTATGTGCAAAACTTCATTCTCAATGAGACTGAACATAATGGACACAGGATTCATCATGTATGTCTTTCATAATATGTAAAATATAAATACAGGATTCTCTATTGCACCTGGCAAGCTCCAACTTCTAACCTTGTGAGTATTGTATTAAACAGTACCTTGTTGAGGCCTATGAGAGTAAGGAGGCAGAGAATGAGAAGAAAAAACTTATGGTGCCATTACCCATCAATGAAGAATTCAAGTCAAAGGTATCAAGAGAATGGGGGGCAAGCTGGTGGGAACAGTATTCCATCCTGTTTCAGAGAGGTCTAAAAGAAAGGCGGCATGATTACTTAAGCTGGCTGAGAATCACCCAAGTTCTTTCCACAGCCATTATTTTAGGTTTGCTCTGGTGGCAATCGGATGGTACTACTCTGAAAGGACTCCAAGATCAGGTACACCTTTGCCTTCATAATTTTTTTGACTGACACTGATGATACTGAGTGAGCAATAAACTCAATCTTAGTTGTTCTTGAGTGGGACTTGCGGAATGAGTAGTTCTTTTTGGAGGGTTTCTAGAACAAAAAAGGGTGAACCCCTTTGTTTATCTTTATTTGGTATAATTTCATGTTCCAGATGGAGGAAACCTTCACCTCCGATTTTGAAGGGGAGACATTCTATAGGAACTGATCCCAATTGTCCTATTGCTAGTCCATTCAACATTAAATCCAATATTGAAAATACAGAATCCTCATTTTTCTACACTGAAGCCTTTGATAAACTTGTATTCGAGGTGCTGGTTCATTTTATTTCATGCTCACATTCTAAAATATCAGAACCACCCAATAAGAGCATACAATTTCTATGACAAGAAGGCTAGCAGATGTATTTCCTATATGTTAATTTGCTAAGGTTCAATCTAGACAACTGGTAAAAAAGATTATCAATTTTAGTAGATGATATTATATTTTATTTAATAGCATAAATTTTACTAAGCATCAGCCAGAAGTTTGGTCATCATGAACAAATTTGTAGACATCTAGCTATGGTCCTTCCTTGTCGCTATCATATATATGCTTGTTTCATGAGTAAAGTATATTTGAAGCTTCTCGTTTCTTAATCAACACATCCTTTTCAGATTAAGCCCTTCAAACTGCATCATGTGAATTGCACCCACTAATCTTCCTTTGGCCTAAATCACAACCATCTCAAATCACCTTTCTTTATTACCTCTTAGAGATACTCCTAGATTCCCTTTCGAGGCATTCATATATTCCTCAATTTTCTTCCTGGCTACATGCTTGTGTAAACGTTAATAGGGGCAGAAAGAAACTCAGAGTTAGGCAAAGTGCCAAGAAAACACAAGGACATAAGGCTCATAGTCGCTAAATAAGATTATTCATAAAACCGTTGCTCCAAATGTCTGCAATGTGTGTCATGTTTATACTTTATCGATAATGTTATGGTATATAAAGTAGATGAATGAAGCATCTCTCTGCTGGCATTTCCATGTTATATACTTATATGCCAAAACAAAATCAAATCTAAGCTACTGTGTCTTGCATCTCAGGCAGGATTGCTGTTCTTCATCTCGGTATTTTGGGGCTTCTTTCCTGTTTTCACAGCTATCTTCACATTCCCTCAAGAGAGAGCCATGATAAGCAAGGAACGAGCAGTTGACATGTACAAACTAAGTGCATATTTTCTTGCTAGAACAACAAGTGATCTGCCACTTGACCTCTTCCTACCTATACTTTTCCTTCTCGTTGTTTACTTCATGGCAGGCTTGACATTAAGAGTTGGTCCATTCTTCCTAAGCATGCTTACTGTGTTCCTCTGCATTGTAGCAGCTCAGGTATTCTTCTTCACAGTTAATTGTTAAAATTAAGATGATCTAAGGTGCATAATTGCACATAGTTTTTAAAACAGCACGCTCTCATTGCCCAAAAAACATAATAATAATCAAAACAGCTTGGCTGGTAAAGTTGAATTTGCAAAACAGAGGATGCTCTTTTACAGATTCACATAAGCCAGGCCAAAGCTGTTGCTTGCATCAACCTGGCCGTGCCCTTTCTCATTCCTCCCTGGCTGGATTTGATGGCTATGATGGATTAAACTTAATAAAGAACAACATATTACATGCAAATTCACTGGGGTTAAACACTGGCAGGGACTTGGACTGGCTATTGGTGCAATGCTCATGGATGTAAAGAAGGCTACAACTCTGGCTTCTGTAACTGTGATGACATTTATGTTGGCTGGTGGATTTTTTGTTAAGGTAAGCATGCAAGCATACAAAAAACACAATCTGATAACATTTCTGAAATCTTACAGCTCCCAGTTGAATGGAAAACACAAATCAGTGTTCAGATTCAGCAAACTTTGGGAGTCATTGAATCCTAGATCCTAACCCAATCTTTGGAGGGTGCTTTATATAAGAAACAGACCCCAATTTATGAAAACCCAGTCTTAAATAATTATCTCAAGTCTGCACATTTGACAAATGCAGAAGACTGGCCTAGTTTAACTGTCCATAACAAGATCAGACTAGAGTTTCTATGAACCTCATCTGAAACTGAACAAGTACCTCTAAAATGACAACAATGAAACCAAATTAAACTTTCAATGTTTGCTAAAGAAACTGTATACTTATGTTCTAAAAGCAATGTGTGTAATTTCGCAGAGAGTTCCAGTGTTCATATCATGGATCCGTTATATTTCCTTCAACTACCATACTTACAGGCTTCTTCTCAAAGTGCAGTACAACCATAAAACTTCTGCAATAAATGGCATGAACCTGGGCAATGGTATTACAGAAGTAATTGCCTTAGTAACCATGGTTTTCGGATACCGTATTCTGGCATACCTTTCATTACGAACCATGAAGCTCTGACTTTGATCTTCAACAAGTAGGAGGATTATGAGCAGAATCATCAACACTCTGCAGAAATCAACCTTTTTCTCATATCTTTGCTGCTCAGTGACTAAATGGTTGAGTTAGGAAAAGGGTACCAACCAGTAAAACTTATCCAACTCTTGTAAGTTTTTTTAACCGATAATGGTTGCTGACTTGCTGGAAAACTGGGTAGGAAATTATAGGTCCTAGACTCATAGCCTAGGCGCATCTTGAGAATATATCCTTCTTATATGTAAGGAATACTTGAGGATGTTTTGGTATTATCTCTCCAGCCTTCCCCATATTTGGTTCCTTCCAAATATTTATGTGTACCTGGAGATAAAACCACTCTCTGAATATGAATTGTATTTGATGATATGACTATCGTTTCTGAATATGAATTCGAATTGTATTTTGGCTGAAAAAGAAGTGGTTAAGTTGTAAATATTTATTTTGGCAATAATTGTGTACTAAACTAAAAAAAAAAAAAATACTGTATCCTGTAGCTAGTTACTTTACAAGGTAAGACTTACCAAACTTAACAAAAGGCCAAGGGTAGTAAGCGAATTTCAACTTTGAGGGCTATGAACATCTAAAAAATTCAACAATAGATTTTGTCTGAGAAACCCCTATGTCATTTATTAAATCCACTATGAAAAATAATAACAAATAAATTGATAGCTCCCATCTCCTAACCCCTTTTTCTTTTTTTGGGTAAACCAACATTCATTTCAAAGAACATGAGCAAGATAAGGTGTCAGAATTACATAGATCCAACACCCAAGTAGTGAAATTTGGCCAATTAATCCTCCCTATCAAGGTAATTGCCTTTCCAGCTAGACAATGAGCAACTGATTTGCATTCCTAAGGAACAAAATGAAAACTACAAGACAAAAAATATGAAGAGAGGTGTGTGATATCGTCAACAATATTCAAAAGGCTTAAAGGGGTATACAATTGAGAGTTAAGAAATCATAACCCCTTCTCAAATCATTCTAGTTGTAAAAAGAAAAAGACACCCCTAAAACTACCATCTAAATGTTAGAAATGACTAAAAGAAAGTCCTCTCATACCTGTTCATAAGTTACAACTTGTTAGAACATATGCTGACAAAAATATAAAAAAATTATCAACTTGGACCCGTTACTATGGGACTTTGTGGGAGGAGGTATTAGATGCTATTTTTGTCTTCAGATGACCATACAACAGACATTAAGAAAAGGTTTTTTTTTCTTCCCCCCCCCCCCCCCCGTCTTCTAATAAGCATCCTTTTAGGTTCTTTGAGATATTTCCCCTTTTTTCTAAATTAACAACTAAATAACAAACTAATGGAAGAATGAGACATGGGTTTCATGATTCCTCAAAGTTGTTTTGTCAAGTCATGCCACTTCTTATAACTAGAATGTTATTTGCCCAAGTATTTAATAAAATCTATAAGATTTAATCTGTAACCAAGTTCTGCATTCTCTTGTCCAACAAACCCCCCCCCCCCCAGGCAAAAGAAAATTTCCTGGTAAAGGATTCTCTTACATGCCAAATTCTGGAATCAAAAGTTATAATATGGTCTAGATCTGGATACCTATTGCATCCTCATGGTATTTGTTTGGGGCTCATGAAAGGAGAGAATGGAAGGCAATCAGATTGCAAAAACAGGACTACCCTTGTCATATCAAGGTGTTGGGAACAAAACCACATCAGCTAATAACAAGCCTACAGGCCCCTTATACCCTTGGGTGGTCTTCCTACCCGTTATCCAGGGTTCTGCCTTGAGCATCAGAGATTTTCTCCCAGCGACATCTGGGGCCAATGACATGTCTTAGTACATGACATGTCTCATTCAAGTACTCTCTTTTTTTGGGTGGATTGATGAAAGAAAACTAGTACAGGGCCATAGTTTGCTCACACACTGGGACCTTGATAAGCTCCTAACTGTACAAGAGATACAAGGTGTTTAACTTCCCAACTACTAATTACAGTACAAAAAGAAGATGTGACCTCAACTGGGCAAGGTCCAACAAAAGAGGAAGCAAGTAAAATGGCCATGGCCTGCTTATTGGGTAGGGTAGGAGCTCAGGCAAGGAGTTGCAATTTGATCGAACCTCCAAAACAAGCCCATCATTCTTGTACATGTAGGACAGGTTCATTCAAGACTGCTCAGCCTTTCTCAGTGGTTGGGCTGATCAAGTCAAGCTTAGGCTAAAATGCATCTGAACGGAATCCGCAACAATAGAAACTTTACACAAGAATTGGGTCTCTTATTATGAGATAAGCCTCATTGGAAAAAAGAATCTCAGGATATCGAAGGTATCCTGATAATACATTGATTGCTGAAGATCATAAAGGATACTTTGGAAAGGGAATAAGTTTTTTGATGATGGGGACAAGTCTTTGCTAGCATTGTCTCCTAGATTTGGGTTTTCTCCATTCTTGGTAACGCTTGGTTTGTTTCACATCATGGGATGTTCAAACGCGAAGCACCTATATCAAAGTAGATTATCCTCATTTTCACGTGTCCATATTTAGCTAATATAGCAATATCACATATGCTGAATCCCTATATTGGACGCCGAAATTCAAAACATCCTCCAGAAATAGTGCATTGAAACCAATTTTGTGTTTTTTTTTTCTAATTCCCCAAGGTTGTTTATCCATATTGTTCCATTTCCACATCAAAGGTGTTTCGATTCGACTTACCATAAGCATTTGTTCAGAAGGCAAAACTCTGTTATTACGTCTCATCGAATATTTTCTAGAAAGCCATGAAAGTCTTATCCTTCAAGAAAATATAAACCACTGATCCATATAAAGCCAGTCTTTTTCATACCAGCAAAGAAAAGTGAAATTCAAACAGTATCAAAGAAACAACATATCTGAGTTCACCCAAAAGTAATTGTCTCTTAATTCAAAGAAGAAGAAAAAATTTTAAGCAGTAACTTGTGAACAAATTGGTAAAAGGAGAACAATCCCACAATTAAACACGAACTCTCAAATGAGAATAATGAGTAGTAAACTAACAGAGAGGAACTCAACTTGAAATTGGATTGTGCTTTAGAGCTTATTTGCATCAACCAACAGAACGAGTCTACGATCGATCAGAAGATTCCACGATTGGTTTCGAGTGTGGCATGGATGGACGATGCAAGGGAGCTTCCATCAACATGTAGAAACCGTCTGCTTGGATAAGTGAGACAATAAATATCATTAGTGTGCAGTGAATCTGGGCCGGGTTGGGCCCTGCTTGGAAGCACCATTTAGCCCCATCTTGGTCTGCCCTATCCCTCACTAAGGGTTAAATCTCAACCCAAACCCAACACTACTGGGTTCAGCCCAGCCCAGGCCTGTCCTCATTGACCATGATAGAACCAAGGACCGAAATGTCGCCTGGTGTCGCCATGTCGGTGCTTGGTGACCCAAGCGACACGGGCGACATTTCGGTCGAATTAAGGTGGTGTAAAACACAAGGGAGAGTGGGAGACAGCCAGGTATTTAATGTGTGATAGGGACATGTCTTTTACTTTTACGGTTTTACCTTTAATTAATGTAATATAAAGACAAAAAAATGATAGAGACTTTTAACTTTCATGGGTTTCCAAAATCCTATTTTTCATAAAACATTAAAACCCATGCCCATGCATGCCCTGTTCAGCTATTTCAGAAATCAAAAGCACTTCTGCACCTTTGCACTTAATCTTCTTCATCTTCTTCACTTCTGCTTCATCTCCAAATCATGGAAGTCGCTAGAAGGTCTGAAGAAAGGTTTGGATAACTCCAAAGAGCAAGGTGAAGCAGAATCAAGTCATTGAAGCACTTACTCACATGAAAACAAACTGAGAGGGAGAACCGGAATCTGCTCAATCCAGCGATCAGACAGTTTGTGGAGTTCAAATCTTTGTTTCTACAACTCTTTTTAATCGATTTCTACCTCTAATAATTTGTTTTTGAACCAAACAAAGAGATATCGTGAAGTTTCGGGCAACTTTTGCTGGTTCGACGGAGAATCAACGACTTTCCTGCTATTTTTCGCCGATAAAATGAATTTATCATGTCGTTGGGAGGTTTAGTGTCGCCCCCCAGCGACACCTTGAAATATCGTCGTGTGTCGGCGATAAATTTTAAATCGCCGACACACGGTACCATGGATAGAATTGAACCAAGTTGGATGAACCCTGAATTTGGTGTGTAGGTTCAAAGATTTTAAATAAGATTTTTTTTTTTTAAATAAATTCAAGTTGACAATCAAATATATAAAGATCATTGTAGGTTTAAAACTAGTCAAGATCACATAGATTGATTAAAAAGACCTTAAATAATGACAATACAAGGTCATGAAACATACCTTATTTAGGATCTATTGGAGACGGAACACAACATAATCTTTTTTTCAGTCTCCTATGAAGAACGAACCATACGCTTGACACTAGGATCCTCTCCTCTAGCTCCTTCCTATTCATTGATTCAATAGACTAATCTTTCTAAACTCACTCCTTATTTGCAGAGAATAATGTGTAGTTAATTAGGGTTAGAGAATGGACCTAATATCTCCTTATATAGACAAATCCATTATACCATTCATCAAAATCAAACAATCCCTATCAACCCACACTAGCCAATCCATATCAAAGTTTTAGTGAATAGTGATTGTGCATCTCTCATAGCAGACCAAATAAGGAAACCAAATCAGAATTAGATATGATCAATAAAGCCCAACTTATGTGCAATATTTTATTAATATCCTACTACCACTCTCCCACTTGGGCTGTATTATTGTTACCAAAGTCGAGTAAAACAAAATTCTGTTTGTTTTTAAGAAAACAGTTGAAGAAAATTTTGACCTTTATAAGCATAGCATATGCTTTTGTACTGGTTTGGAGATAATATTAATCCCTTCAATAAAGCCATAAGTATTGAATCATATCAGTAATCACATCTTTTAAGCGATACAGAACTATCCATGATAAAAAAAAATACTCTTAATTCTATTGAAGTGGATGCAACATGATATTATGACAATTGAATAACACTTTATAGAAAATCCTTATGTGTCTTTCCCTTATGTTAGTCAAAATCTCTCCCTTTATGTAACTCAATGCCATGAGAGAATATATTTTATGATTCCTACAAACCTATATATCATTCCTTAATAACTTTAGTTTGACTTTATGTTTATATGAAATACCTTAAGGCTAATACATAAATGCCCTAGCATTTACTTAAGGTTGACACACACCTTAAGGCTTGTACAATATGCAACATGATAATAATGTGTCCATGTATCACTAAAGAACTTTATTAAATTCAAACAATAAATCATTAGTGCAAATACAAATAAAATGTCAAGAAACAAATACATATGAAAACTTTATTATACACTAGAGCAAAATATAGAAATTTCCACTAAGCAACTGCATCTAAGGATGCTCTTAAACCCATAAACACTATATACCTCTCAAAGACGTCAAGGCAGAGACCCTCAGTTAGGGGATCTATAACCATGTCATGTATGTCAATATGCTCTATTGTGATATCACATTCTTTAGCCTTTTCCTTAATGGTCAAAATTCTTGACCTTCACGTGTTTAGATCATGTCATACCCTTATTATCGTTTATAAAAAAATACAATAAAATTATCTACAAACTCTGCCTACATAATGGAAGTATACTTTGCTTTACACTCTTCCACGACATAGTACTTCTTATCAAAATTCTCAAATAACAATTGGTTGGTCCCATGTAGTAAATTAATGTCACCACTAGCTAACAAGCAAAATATGATTAACATAAACAATGATGAAGAAAATTTTCTTCCATTGACCTTGCTATAGATACATCGATATACAAGGTTCTCAACAAAAGCAAATGAAAGTCGCAACACTATAAAACTTTAAGTACCACTATCTGGAGGTTTACTTGAGACCATAAATAGACTTCTTGAGCCTACACACAGGATGATCAAAATCATCCATGGCAAAACCCTCAAGCTAAACCATATAGAGTTCTCATCAAGATTTCCATCTAGAAAGGTAGTCTTCACAGCCGTTTGGAGTAATCCATATCAAATTAAGCTACTAGTATCATGGTCACCCTCAAAGTGTCCTTAGAAGAGACAAGTAAGAAAGTCTTGCTAGTCAATTTTCTCTTTCTGAGTAAATCCCTTGGACATCTTCATTCACAACTTGACTCCGACTGGTGATCCACTTTCCCAGTCCATCAAGGTTTCTACGGATTCTTCTTCGGATTCCTAGTAAGGCAGGTTCTTCATTAACAAAATCCATATCCATAGACTCAGGGTATGGATCATGGACTTCAATCCGAACTCCCCACAACTTATTTCGGCTGGACCTTTAAGTACTCGGACCTGCAATACGGATCTCGGGTTAAAATTATGAGGATTAATTGTTACAGGTGTTGTCGGTTGCTTCCGAATGAAATTGAGATAACAATTCTGGATTGCCTTTTATCTGTCTTACAGACACCAACACCTTCTGCTGTTGGAAATTTTATCATCATGTGTCTAGGAGAAATTATGGCTCCCATAGCAGTCAATGTTGGGCGGCCTAAAATAATGTTGCAAGCTGACAGATTACACACAACCATGAACATGGCTGGCAAAGTCACTTGTTTGGGAAACGTTCCCACCGTCAGATCAAGTTGTATGTTTCCCTCTATGGTGGTTGAACTTCCCACAAAGTCATAAAGCAAAGCTGCAGTTGGCTTAAGTGCATCATGATCTATCTTAAGTAAAGCATCAAGAGATAGAATATCTGCTAATGATCCAGTATCAACTAACACTCTATAGATCATGTGACTTGCCTACCTAACTTTGATAACTATTGCATCCTCATAAGGCGTATGGATATCAACCAGCTCCTTCTCAGCAATGGTTATTGGTTTGCTTTGAATAAAAAGAGTTATAATTGAGGGCTCAACGACGCCTACAACACGTGTACTTCGTTTAATTGGCCTAATAGACTCTGAAGTAGGTCTTCCAAAGATTGTGTTAATCCTAGGAAGATCCTCATCTCTGAAAATCACTAAAGCCTTTCCACTTGACTCTGTCCTTTCTCTTAGGGGAGTCCTACTGCGCCTTTTCGGTGGAGGTGAGTCTTCTCCACGATGATCAGATTTGACATAATGATTCAAATGCCCTTGGGCGATCAGTTTTTCTATCTCCACCTTAAGAATTTGGCAATCATTGGTATGATGTCCTTTGTCTTTATGGTAGAGACAATATTTTGACATGTCAGCCCTATTTTCTGGTCGTGCATACAATCTTCCTAGGGTTTTAAGTAAACCTAAGTCTCAGATCTGCATTAAAATTGCAAATCATGACTTATTCAACAGAGTAAAAACTTCATCATCATCATCATCTACTCACTTGCTTCTCCATTACTGTCTACTTTTCTGATCCTTCTTTTGTGATCACTGCTTAGAACTTTATTCAAGGACTTTTCGAGTGAAAGGCTTCTCTCGATCCTTGTAATCACTTCAGTTTGCTTCCAAGACTTCCTCCACAATTGCCATCTCATACCCCAAATCCAAGAGCTCTGCCAACATTTTGGGTTTTTTTCAACAATAGATGTAACCAACTTTTCATTAGTTACAACTCTCTTAAAGGTAGTAAAAGTGACCTTGTCATTAAGATCCTTAATCAAAATGGATATGTTGTTGAATAAGGTGATTATCAGATAGACTCTAAATGCCCTTCCTTAAGAGCCAGCTAGTTGTCCTCTATCTTATCCTTCTTAATTAATTCCACTTTTGAATCTAGCCATAAAGGCATAACCTAACTCCGAAAAGTTATGAATGGAGTGTTGGGTAGGCAGTGAATACCAGATAGTGGCAGGTCCATCTAAAGAAGTTGGGAAACATCTGCACTTAATAGGGTATTCTCCTCCACACGTAGTCATAATAGAAGTAAAATGACTTATATGTGCCATGGGATCTGTAGTCCCATCACAAATTGTAAAAGTTGGCTTATGAAAACCTATCAGTAAGGGAGCTACCATGATTTCTGGTACAAAAGGATCTTGATTCAGCACAAGTTGCACCACATCAGGAACCTTCTTACCTAATTGAAAGAGACGTTCATTCATGTCTTGAACTTGTTGGTAAAGACTTTCATCCCGAATTGACACCGAAGTTTTGGAACCTTTATCTTCCAACATAGAGCCTCTAGACTCAACCACACGTTCTTTCAACACTTTTCATGGCTTTGAGGAGTGAAGCACCTTCTTGCCAGCTCTTGGAAAGGAATGTATGTCAGGATGAGTACCCAATCTATCAAACATAGACCGATGGCCACCTGCACCAAGCACTTTGCCCTTCCCTTTGTTTTTTGTTGAATGAATGGGGAGCATAGTTGGTCCATCTCCCTGGGCCATGTCTTGCTGATTGACAAGGGAGGGAACCATTACTTTAGACAGGACAACTGATGGACCTAAGGGTGGAATTAGCTGATTCCACTAGTTCACCATTGATTGGAAGGAACCCATCATATCCAACATCTTCTATTGAAGATCCTGCAGCTGTGTGGGATCAAGTGTCAAAGTTGGTAATGGTCCCTGTAAAGGGAGTTCAACAGGTGATACTATTCCTGCTCCATCTAGCGGTGGTTCACGTGCCAGGGGTGTAGTTTTATCCTTTGAGGTTCCCCCTCTTTGGACAACCACCTTCTTTTTAATGTGTGGAGGTCTTGGAGATTTGGAACCACATTTTTTAGAATGTTCTTCTGCCATCTTTCTCAACAAAGTATAACACACTTGGGAAGACTACAAATCTTTCCCATAGACGGCGCCAAATTTTGTTCCAAAATCTGCCTAGTTTAGCCTAGTTCACTGCTGGTCCAAGCCCCTAGTTCCTGAGAATTAAAGAGATAGAGAGTGGGCCACCTCTGAGGATGGGAAACCACCTCCAAGAATTGAGTCAGATTCTTAAAAAAAAACACAAATCCTAGTATGGAGGAGTAAATGCTCCAAGAAAAAATGTCTTCTTTGGAACTTGCAGGAGATTAAATGCTAGAGTTATTATAACTGGGCTTATCCTAATACATACTGAGTATGTGGCTTATATACCAATTTCATACCTCTGATGTGGCAAAGATGCATCATAGCCCTCCAATCTTCCAGTTCAGGATGAAGGGTTGAGATTACTCACGATGGATTACTTAATCACCAAGTTAAGAACTCAATCTTCCTGGAGAAGCTTCAAGACAGCTGTACCTTATCCCAAATTGATTAGGAGTTCAGAGTCATGAGGGTGTAGATGTGACAACAATCCCTTACTTTGGCAGACAAACGTAAGGGAACATTACTCAAAAAAAACTTGAGCGAATGAGAGGTTTCCTGATGAGCACTGGACATTTAATAAGTCACAGAGCACTAAATGTTGAATTTAATGCCTTGATTGATGTTTGGATAAAGATGAACCAAATCCCCTTACAGTGTTACTTTTGCTGAGATGTTCCTTCACGGGTGTCTGACAAGGGTTATTCAAGAAGTCCTATATGTCATGTGCCATTCAAAGAGAAGCGTTCTTCGAAGCAAGCATTCTTCCGAGAAGTACTATGCCGATTGGATGGTTTGTTCTAATTTAATGGTTTGAACCACAATGGATATAACAATTTTTAATACAAATTGATGCAATATCCATCATGCCAAGAGATATGACTAGCCAATATTCGACTGGATAATATTAGGTACTAGTCATTGTGAGTAATGTTGTATATGACTAATCAGGTAGTCTTAGAGACTTGTAGTATTTTGTAATAGATGTGGGAAATTTTAGAAGTGACTTTTCACAAAAAAGAAATGAAGAAGAAGAGAGAAAAAAATCAGTGGAAGGAGGTTTTAGTTAAATCAGTGGCTTTATCTGGATACACCTATGCTGCCTCACATTTTAAGATCCCTAAGGCACATCACCAGAAGCTAAGGAGCTCGATCTCTCAGTTCTATTGGGGCAATACGGACAAGGAACACAAGGTATGTTGGATATCATGGAAGAGGATGAGCAAGTCAAAAGAGAAAGGGGGTCTAGGCTTCAGAGATTCTGAATTACATAATAGAGCTTTATTGGGTAAATTAGCTTGGAGGCTTTGGTCAAATCCCCAATCTTATTGGGCTCGATTTTATAAACAACTCTATTTCCCTCACTGTGATTTTTTGGAGGCCAGATTATCCTCGTCTCCCTCCTGGGCTTGGAGAGGAATCCTTGAAGGAAGAGAAGTTCTAAAAGCAGGGCTATTGTGGAGGATTGGTACAGGTGTGAAAATCAATATTTGGGAGGATGGATGGATTCCTCAAAACCCTGAATATAAAGTTGTGCACCAATCTTTCAGGTCTTCGAGGGTCACTTGGGTAGCTGATTTAATTGATGAAGTCAACAGAGTATGGAAGGCTGATCTTATAAGGGAAATGTTTCATGAGGAGGATTCAAAGGCCATTTTCTCTATAAAACTTGCTTTGTTTCCAAAAGAAGACCATCAAATTTGGGGTCTAGCTTCAAATGGTATATTCTCTACTAAATCTGCTTACCACAGGTTATGTGACATTTTAGACAGAGAGAATAGAGAAGCACATGGTGCTGAACTGTCCAAGATGCAAGTCCCTAAAGAAGTTTGGAAAGCTATTTGGAGCTGCAAGACATCCCCAAAAATTCGGATCTTCCTGTGGAGAGCTCTCTCTGGAGGTCTAGCTACTGCAAAGGCTCTTCAAATTAGGCATTTGACTAGGGACTCTTGCTGCCCTAGATGTGGTGGGGATGAGGAAACTGTTGAACATCTATTGTTGGATTGCTCTTTTTCCCGAGCCGTCTGGTTTCACTCTCCCTTGGGTTTCTCTGCCCCACTGTCTAACTTGTCTCTTCCATCTTTTATAGCAGTATGGAATCAGTTGGGGATATCAAGTCTCTCAACATTCATCTGTTGAGAAATTTGGCTGGCCGTAATAAGCTCCTTTTTTAAGGCGTGGAACTCTCTCCATTGCAGGTTGTGCAAAAAGCTCTGAGGAGTGTAGCAGATTTTCAAGCAGCCTTTCAGGTCTTGACCACTAATGACACTCCTCTTTTACCATTGGAGAGAACTAATCTGAAATGGACAGCACCTCCTAGAGGAGTTTGTAAGCTCAACACTGATGCTGCTACAAGAGGGAAGAAAGGAGGATTGGGTTTTGTTCTTCGTGGAGACACAGGGGCGCCCACTCTTGCAGTTTCAATCCCATCAGATTTCGGTTCGATGTCTGAAGGAGAGGTATTATGTATTCAAGAGGGGCTACTTGCTGCTGCTGCTGAAGGAGTTGTTTATATTGTTGTGGAGAGTGACTGTCAGGAGGTTGTTCGTTGGCTGCATAATCCCTGCCTTACCCCTGTAAGTTTGAAACCTATTGTGGAGGATGTTACTCACTTATCTTCTTACTTTTTGGATTGTTCCTTCTCTTTTAGTCCCAGGGAGTGTAATCATGTAGCACACTCTTTGGCTAGGAAGGCCGCTGCCTCTACAGGGAGGATCAGTTGGCCACTTTCCACCTCTTGGCTATTGGACCTTTGTAATTCTGATGCCTTGCCTTCCTGTGAAGTTGAATGATAGTTTCTTTACCAAAAAAAAAAAAAAAAAGAAGAGAGAAAAAAAAATGAAATAGAAGTGGTTCCTATTATTTTGGCGGGAATGAATTCTTGTAGCCAGTAGTTATGGCTCGATAGTTGTATTTTCATTTAACCAAGAGTCCAAAGAATTGGTTTCTTAGTGCAATTTATCTTTTCATATGTTTCAATGATTTTTGGAATAAATTAGGCTAACCAATATCAAATATGAATTCGGATACTATCCATTTTGGTTTGGTTTGGTTTTTTTTTTTTTTAGCCGGCGAATTTAATATTAGGGGGATATTACTAATATAGGTGCCGCCAGATGGGTGTGAACCCAATACCTTCCCGCTATCCATTTCATGTTGCCTTTCGTCTTTCCATCAAATCATCGAATGGGCGACACATGAACAGTTGAAATTTCAACCCTCCGATGAAAAGCTGAAACGGAATCAGTCAACTTTCAAAGGCATGATTCATTTCCATCCGACAATTGTAATTTTATTCGTCAAGACGTTCCTCATCCAAAAGTCGAATGGACCGGATAGAGGGCAACGCAAGACGAAGAGGATTTCAACCCGACACTCTTTGCAGCATTGGGGAATAAAGGCTACAAGATCCAGATCCTATGTGTCCAGTTCTTTGTGGGTCCATCCAACCAACCGCTGGATGGGCGAGATCTGGCCACAAAGAGCTGGCCCGACGAATATTTTAAAGCACATCAGGTATCCAACGGTCTAGCTCTTTGTGCATCCAAATGTCGTCCATCCACCAGCAGAAAAGTTGACTGCCAAGGATCACCAAACACACGTCAATGGCGTAATGCTACTTTGAATTTGGTGTTTAAAGTTCTAAGGTTATTTCCTCTTTGTCTTCCCACTTCTGTTGCTTCTACTCTACTCCGCCTCGATGGTCTTATTTCATTCTTTTTGTTTCTCCTTCTACTTCAACCCTATTATCTAATAAATTCTGACTTATTCTTTACTCTGTTGTCTTTATCGATCGTTGAAGAGTTTCTCTGCATCTTCTTTACACCAGCAGTACTTCTTTCATTAAATTAAGGTTTCTCTATTATTTGAGACTCACTTTTGGGATTGAACAACAAGAAAATACCTCTATATATACACACACAGAGCAAAGAAGAGGAGACGAAGGAGAGAGAGAGAGAGAGAGAGAGAGAGAAATCGTTATGGAGAGCTCTACGGTTGTTGGATTTATGGGAGTTTTCGCAGTTTCAGCAGGTGTTGTACTCCTGGCTCGTCAAGCTCATGCATATCTCCTCTCAGATTTCATGAAGAAGCTTGAACTGGAATTGGGTGGTATGGTTGTTTCTTCATTAGTTCCTTTTAGGGTGCTTAAAGCCTGAAATCCATCCATGGTTTTGTGTTTTCTTGTTTCTCATTTGTAGAAAAAATATCCTTCCTCCATTGCTTCATTATGCTTTCTTAGTCTTCTTTGATGTCAGTTCCATTTCTTATGAAATCATACGAAATTCTATGTCTTGTAAAAAAATTAGAGAATTTTAAATTAGAATTTCGCTTAGGTAGAGTTGGATTTGTTTGCCTCTTCAGCAGTAAACTACCATAGAAAAATCATAAGACTTGGGTATTGATCCTCCCTTTTCCATTTTTGTGGGTTCATTATGGATCATTCATTGGTGTAGCATACCTATTTCATTTTCTAAGATCGTTGTTGTATATAGAACAAAATTTCATGTTGAATAACCAGAATGTACCATCAAAGAGTGATCATTGGCAAATGACCAACAACAAAACTCTCAGTGAAAAGTCATAGGTTCAACTCTCTCTCTCTCTGATGACATATTTAAGATAAATATAAAAACTATTTTATTTGGCCCAAGAAAAAATATAAAAGTTACATTGAGGAGGTAGTCAAGATGTGTATAAACTGGTCAAGATAAACCTCATATCCAAATAATAATAACTAGAATTCACCCTATGTATTGTGTCTTAATCTAGAAATCGATAAAAGGATACTATCAAATTTAATTTTGAAATGTTTTAAAGTCAATCTTGTTTTCATGGCGGATAATTACTACAAAGTTCTCATCATAACATTTTTTTTTCTTTTGGGGACTTCTCAAATTCATTAGGAAAAAAAATTTCTCTTTTCTTCTTTTATTTATTTTGTCTTACATTAAATTTGTTTTATTCTCTCTAATTTGACTCTGATTATTCAATTATTCAATTATCAAATAGATGCTAGTATTTTCTTTTAGTGGGGGAAGGGATAATTAATGTTTGTAAGATTAATATATAATTCATGTAAAATATTCATATTTAAGGTTGATTCTTCATGTAATTCATGATACTTATAATTGGCCATAGTCAAGTCATAATTTTGAAAGACAAAATCAAATATAAAAGATAATACGACTTAGTCATAAATCACCTATATAATATATAGCATTATATTACAATTGAAAGTTACTATTATCATGTACATTTCCATGACATTATTAATTGAACTTATTCACTTTGAACAAATAAAATTAAAAGAAAAGAGATAAAATTATACAAATTATTTGATACCTTGAAGGGTTTCAATAAGAAAATATTTTTGTTATTTGATCATTCCCATGAACTGATTTATTATTATTATTTTTTATCAATGTTTGATTTTTCTATTTATACTAGGTGGGGTAAAAGCTCGACCCAAGAAGAGGAAGACCAGAACACGATTTTCAGATGATGATGTGACTGAGCTCTCATTGAACAACAAAGAGTATCAGGAACAGCACTTAAGGTCAATATTTGCAAGAGAAAACCAGACAAAGGTGACAACAAATGATAAAGCTTCAACTAAAAAGAACCCTAATCTGAAGTCAGAATATTACGTTAACATGCCACTAAATAGGGTTGCTCTATATAAAGGGATAATGGAGTACAAAGCAATGGCTACTTTGTTGAAAGACTTAGAAAACGAGTTGTGATATGCATGGAATTGGCAGACCTTGTTTTCAATTAATATTGATTCCTAAGACCCATTATTGTTATAGAGCATGACTGCATCCTTGTACTTCTATCTCCATCTAAGAAGGGTCAACTGTATTAAGAACAAGAAAGAATGTGCAATATGATCACTGCTTCAAACATTACATCACTAAAACGAGCAAATAAATTAGCATTCATGTATCTATTGTATTTCTTTAATCACTGTTGTTTAGTTTTATTTTTATTAAAAGCTTGTTAATATTAAGAAGAGTACGGCTGCAACTGGTATAGGTTGGATTGGACTTGTCAAAACCTTGATTTTGATCTTACAAGGTCATATAAGATTAGACTAGCTAAGTTAGACATCTTGTAATTCAATATTATTGCCTTATTGTTACTAAACAATGCAATACCTATAAGGAGGTAGAGTCTGGTTGGGATTGATAGGGCTGTCCTTAGTAAACGCTCAAATCCTAACCAACCCTAACCCTTATCAAGGCTTCCTTGCCTTGGCTCCAACCTGTCTAAGAAGAACAAGAAGGTTTTCTTACATGCCATAAAGAGAGCCAGGTCATTTGAGTAATAAGGCAACCATAACTCCGAAAGGGAAAAAAAATAATTGATTTTAGAAAAACTTGTTTAGAACATGAGACAGGAGTTTAGACTTCTACTCTTGCAATTTAAGTCAATTAGGGCAGTAATATTATTAAATAAGCTAGACAGCTTTAGAAACTCCAAATTCCATATCATAGACTAACTCCATATAAAATCTTCATAATCGTTGAGAAGACGACATCCTCAGCTTTGAATAGGTATTTAATGTAAAGATTATACTTGACTTCTTCAATATATACCTAATTACACCATATTGTTATTGGTGAAATCTACTTGTACTAGGCCTGAATTCCTCCGGGGGAAAAAAAAAAAAGATGAACATCACCAGTATATTCAAGGTCCTGACTCCTGAGTTGTGTAGATCTTATTGAGATCTTGAAACAACCTATTATGAAATATTACCATAAAGAAGTGGCCAGAGACAATCTGAACAAAGACGTTTTAGTCATTTCTAGGTTTAGGACTTGTCCATTTTCTTATTTATTTAGAGATATTATCTTGTTTTGAGTGGGTAGAATGATTTTTAGGGTTGTATCATATTCTTCTTCTTCTTCTTTATAATGAAACCATTACATAGCTTGACTGTGAACGTAACCTTTCATAAATCTTATGTTTTATTCCTATAGAATCCACTGTCATTTTAGTAACAAAGATCTGAACAGTTTTTTCAACTAGGAAATTAACATGCATGGAAAAACACAGATTCTGATCTCCACACAACATATATTTGTTTATGCCCCGTATGGTGAGATCATGTACTTAATTTTTAACGTGTAGAACAAGCATGTTTGGTTAGAACTATTCTTGTTGAGACTCAAAGCTTTCTCCCGGCCTGGACGCAATTGTGAAGCGCAGGACCTTTCATTTTCAAGGAAAACATAACATTATTGACTAAAGAGAACTGGATAACTGAGAATCTGCTGGAAAAAATAATCAATTATAGAGAGAAAGAGAAAGAGAAAGAGAGAGAAAGAGAAAGAGAAAGATAGCTGCAGATAGGATTAATTAGAACAGAAAGCAACTGCTGCTGCCGTAAGCTCGCTAGCAAAAGAATGCAACCATGACTGGTGACCCAGTTGAAATGAGAAGGGAATGGTGACATGTTGACCACTGGTTTGGCACTGCTCACGTAAGACCGTGCATATATGGTTCAGTGAATCAAATTTTCACAAAGTGCATCACCTGATGAGTGGTTTGCACTAGTGAGTTATCCCTTCCCTAATCTTTCTTTAAGAATAGCACTCAAAAAACAACAAAACAAAAAATTAGGTTGAACTTGAATTATTTGTAGAGTTTCAGAATCTGAATTGCCACGTGGCAGAAGTAAGAAATGGTTAAAAATCAATGTCACTAGCTTAGTGACAATACACAATACCTTGACGTACCCCTTGCTATAAAGATCTAAGGGCTTTATTCTCTCTAAATTAGTTGCATGAATTAAGCTTTTCATTGATTTTTGTAATTATTTTTTCATAATGTGTGAACCTAGGATTGGATGTCACTGTTAAGTAAGGTCCGAAATTGTTTTTCTAACACAACTTTTTTTTTTTTTTTTTTTTTTTTTCCTTCTTCCTATTGTGTAAGTTTTTTTTTTTCTTCTTTTCTTTTTATGCCTTTGTGTATCTATTTAGATTTTGAAACAAGCCTATGAAAGTAAAATGTGTTTCATTGCTTTGAGTTTGTAAAACATAAATATGAAAAGACGCGTGATTAATCAGCCAAGGGATATACATTAAGTGTAATTATTATAGTTAATTGCACATATAATGACAAACTGCAGCACATAGAGTTATTTGATTCTAAACATGATGATGTAAGCAATTTTAAATTATACTTCATTTGTGTGGCCATATCTGTAGAGAATGGTCAAAAGATTATTTTTTATTTACTTTGTGATAAAAAGATTGCTACATGATTTTATATTTTTCTTGAACTATCCCCACTTGATGATATTCTTTAGTGTTTTTTTATTGGGGAAGGTCACACGAACGTGTAACATATTTTCATTTATCTATTTTATGGAAGAAAAAAAGACATGTTACCCTCTCACAAAGATTGTCATTGTTTCTCTTCTTTTTTTCATTTAACATATTGATTTTCATATGATGCACCAACATCTATCAATTTCTCCTCTAATCTCACTAATTATTATTGGCTCTTGTGTGCAAGATGTCAACATACACATGCATCGCATCAGTTCTTCTTTTGTTTTACTTATCTCTTTTAAGTTTAAATCAATATATATGGTCTTAGCATTGGAAATACATAATCTTAGCCAAATTAGAAAGGGTCAAGGCTTGATTATATGTCTTGGTATAAAAACAAACCTCACCTACGAAAATGTTTTGAGTTATGAGAATTTAACAAAGGGGGCATACTTGTAAACTCATAAATATGATCCCATATTTTTTAAAAAAATGGAGAAAAGAAAAGAAAATAAGCACAATAAATACACAAACTTCTAGCATATACACAACATTAATGTATAAAATGTGTACAAACTTTTAAAAAAAAGACATTTAGTTAAAAAGTGAAAGTGATAAAGTAAAATCTGTAGAGATACCCAGCAAAGAATTGTACAAAAAGCATATAAAGCGAGGTCTGGTATACAATTGGATATATCAAAGTATTAGTTATTGTGGGTTATGATGTATATGCTAAGGTATTCTTAGAGAGTTGTAGTTATCTTGTAATAAATGTGGGTAGTTTAGAAGTAGTTTCCCATAGGCAGCATTTTTAATAAATTCCTATAATCACTATTCATGTTTTGATAATTATATTTTCTATTAAAGAAATGATTAGTCTATGTATATAGCTTGAGATTTTGACCTAAATGGAATATGGAAAAGACCCCTTCATAGGGATAAGAATGTTTTTTGCTTTTTTTTTGGTAAGAGGGATAAGAATGTTGAATAAGAATGTTTAGAAAACGAGAATTTCGAATAACATTGGAATGAAAATAGAACAAACAATCTTTCCTGTTAAAAAAAAATAATAATCTTTGCTGGACTTGGAAATTGAAAAGTTACGCGGTAGGTGAGCAAAGGAAAAGTTAATTGGAAGAGATCAACAAGAAATGTCAATGGCGTAATGCAACTTGGATTTGGTGTTGAAGTAGGAAAATGAACCTCTTTCTTCTTTCTTCTTTCTCTTCTCATTTCTGTTGCTTCTACTCTACTCAACCTGGATGGTCATCTTTCTTTCTTTTTGTTTCTTCAACTTCAACTTCGTTTATCTAATTAATACATTGACTTATTCTTTCCTGGGTGGTCTTCAAAGAGGTTCTCTGCTTCTTATTTACACTAGTAGTTCTTTCGTTATATTAAGGTTTCTCTCATGTTTGAGGCCTCACTTTGGGCTTGAACAACAACAAATATTCCAATACACAGAGAGAAGAAATAAGGAAAAGAGATAGAGAAACCACCATGGAGAGCTCTACGGTTTTTGGATTAATGGGTGTTTTAGCAGTTTCAGCAAGTGTAGCACTCCTGGTTCGTCAAGTAGATGAGTATCTCCTCTCAGATTTCATGAAGAAGCTTGAACTGGAATTGGGAGGTATGATTTTTTCTTAAATTTTTTTTCCCCTAAACTATTTTCGATTGAACTGGGTGCTTAAAGTCTGAATTCGATCCACAGTTTTGTTTCCTTGATCTCATTTGCAGAAAGAAAACAATCCTTCCATCCCTTCATCGTATATTTTCTTGTTGGTCTTTCTTTAATCCCCGTCTTGCATTTCTTATAGGAATTCACAGAGAATTTGAAGTTAGAAAGTCCATTTAACTAGAGTTCGTTTTGTATACCTCTTTAGTATTAATCTCACAAAAAAGAAAATGATAAGACTTTGGTATTGATCGATCCTCTCTTTTCTGTTCTTTTGGTTCCGTATGGATCTCATTGATGTAGCATACAGAATCTATTTTCAAAAGCCACTTAAAGATGAGTTGCATATAGAACAAAGTCCATGCAAGAGTGATTAGAATGTGATAGGTGTCCGTTACAGGGTATTTTGATTGGTTCAATAGCATATGGTCGTTTACAAAGTCCTTTTATTTGAGAAAGGGTTTTCACGTAAAAGATATCTATATAAAAAAGAATGTACAATAAGGATACATATATAAAATTAATTCATCCACAAGTAATCAGCTATATTGAACCGAGGTTGACCTATTGCATCCTTCTCTATCTCTTGAGTAATCTCTACTAATAATTTTGAAATTTGGATAGAAAGTTGGCCTTTTACTGATGATTTTGCCATAAAAGTCAACCACAACATTTATTTTTCCAAAATAATAAATGATTTTTAAAGCCCTCGTTTCTAGATATAAATAGAGAACTCATTGTCTATGATTTTTAGATATAAAGCATTGTTTCTTCTTACATTAGTTTAGCTCCTGTAGTAAGAGATAGAAAGGAAATTGAAACAAAATCCGTTAAGAGAAAGTTGTTATATATACTACACTATCTATGTGCAGTTTCATGCCCTTTAAAGTAAAAAATATGAAATTTAAAAAATTAGAATAAAAAAAAAATTAAGTAGGTATTTTATATGAGTGGTGCTATATTAATCTTTGTCTTTGAATTAGAAGTATGAGGGTGTGAAGTACACCGCTTTTCTATATGTTATGTCCCAATTTTAGAATCTGATTTTAAGATAATGTCATATTTAATTTAAATGTTTTTAAAGTCAATTGATCAACTGTTCACTTGACAAGACCAACACTTCTTAGTTAAGAGCTTGTGATTTTAATTTTGTCAGATGATATTATGAAATATCGCATTGTCATGGTGTATAAGGGTACCTTAAAGGGTTTCGATTCGATAAGAAAATCAATCTGTGTATTTAATCATACCCATGAGCTCATTTTTTTCCCCTTGTTATTGTCATGTTTGCTTCTGCTATTCATACTAGGTGGGCTAAAATCTCGATCCAAGAAAATGAAGCGCAGGGTTCGCTTTGCAGATGATGTGATTGAGCTTTCATTGAAGAATAAAGAATATCAAAAGCAACATATAAGGTCAATGTTGGCAAGAGAAAACGAAATTAAGGTGATGAAAAATGATTCAAAGTCTAAGAATCCTAATCCAGTGGTAGAGGATAACATGAACATACCACTAAATAGGCTTGCTCTTTATAAAGGGATCATGGAGAACAAAGCATTCAGTGGCTGTTTTCTTAGAACACGAACTGGGATACATGGAGTTGGCAGACCTCGAATTTGATTAATACTCTTTCAGATTCCAAATACTCATTCTTGTAATAGACCATGAGAACATTCTTGCACTTCAGTCGTCTCCAACTAAGAAGGGTCAATTCTAAGGGGAAGAAGAATGTGCAAGAACACTCCAAAATAAATGTTCTTCACATCACGACATTTTTTTTTCCTTGAAATAAAATTTTATTGATCATGTCAATTGTCAGGGGATAGCCTATTCGTAATTTTCGACGAACAAACCTCCAATCAAATTCTAAATTTTGGGCAACATTTATTGTTTTATTTTTTTGAACTGAGGGTCTCGGGGCCAGCTTACTCATACATTGACTGTATTCTTGTAACAATTTTTTTTCTGAGAATGACATTCTTTTTGAAAAAAATAGAGATTTTATCAAATAACGGTGGTCCGAATACAATTTTAACCGTTTGGTAAATTTTGTGCTAAGAACGTTTGAGAACACATATGAACTAATCTGCATTTGTCAAGTTTTGTTCTTAAGAATGATTTTTTTATGAAAAAAAAAGAAAAAAGAAAAAAGCTCATTACTAAATGTATGAAATAAATCTGAAAAAACCATTTGAAGTAAGTCTAAAATACCATATTTTGATATTCAAAATAGGATTTTTATATTTAATGTAAAGTAACTAATATATCATTTTTTCTCTTTGTTACATCCATAGTTCGAAATTTCGAATCGTGTCGCTCCTTGGCGACACGGCCGAAATTTCGCCAAAAGTCGGGCGACTTTTGGTAGGGGTTCGATGAAAAATCGAACCCCTGTTTCGATGGGTTTTTTTGGTCATTTTGACCTGAAATTTGATGTGTACCCTAATTTGAGGCCAATAAACATATTGGTAGTGTTATTTTGATCTAAAACATTACCTAAACTAATGTTCTTAATCGACCCATGTCCTACTATACGCGGACGAAAGCCCCGAAACTAAAAACCTAAAAACTCATAAAACCAAATCGTATAAAGTCTACAATTCATTGTACAAATACTGTAATACATAAAGTCATCCAACCATATAAAATCTGAAACTCTCAGTACCAAGTACTGTGCCTAGGTGGATTGAACTCCTCTGACTCAGACTGTCTCCAGTGATGCCCCCCCCAACAAATTCACATACTCATCCCATCTCATACGATATTGAAAATTGTCTAAGTAATCATTAACTGCAGTTCTATAGCGGTCATCTTCCGCTGCCATGAGAACTCCAATTTGAGGGAAGTGAGAATAGGGCCAAGGAACGTACTGCATGCCATCAGATGCCCTTGTTGGTACGAATGACTCGATTGTGAAAGAGGGAGAGGGTACACCATGCCCCATGATACGAGACTAGAGGGGACACCATAGCTCCCATGATACGAAGAACTAGAGGGGTTACTAATTCCCATATCATACTGTCCATCCGAAGGAGGGAGAGGGACACCATAATTACCCGTAGGCCAATAACCTGGTGTGGAGCCTACAGACTCATCCAAGCTCATGGACCCCATTGACGCAATCGCCGCATCCCAAGGATTAACATAGTCATGGCCAGCTCCCCTTCGATGGTGGCTCGGCCTCGTATCGGGATATTGACGACCACGCCGATAATCACCACCATGATCATAATCCCGAGTGGCATGATCAAAATGACTCTCTCCGGTGTATCTGGGTGGGGGCTGCTGTGTCTCCGGTAGTGGAACATGTATACACTCTCCAATGCCTCCACCACCACCACCACCACTACCACCACCACCACCACCACCTCCACCACTACCACTACCACCACCACCACCATCATCATCTCCACCAGTCTGACTAGGCGAGAGTGTGTCATCGGGATTGTCGTCCTGCGGCTCCTCCGTGCCTCGCCGCCATCATCCAATCCTCATCGCGGTGGCAGCTGCCTCGCATGTGCTTGACCCTCTTCGGTGGCCATATACTCACCCACATTAACCCTTCCGCAGCTTGAGCTAGTTTTGGGTCAGGCCTCCCTCCAGGTTGGTCCAATACCGGCTCACCCCTATCCAACATCCACTGAGTGAGGGGATCTTGGTCATCTTCGGCAACATCAAATATATCATCGAGATTGATGTATTGCCTTTCATTCTGAGCCTGCTCCCTGGCATATTGCAGCTTCAACCTCATATTATAGTGAATAAATACGAGGTCATTTAGACGCCGGCTTCCCAACCGGTTCCTCCTCTGGGAGTGGATCATGCTGAATGTACTCCAATTCCTCTCACATCCAGAGGCAGAGCAAGTCTGAGACAAGATCCTGATTGCCAATCTTCGTAAGTTTGATGCACTAAGTTTGATGCACTATTGCCATAGAGATACCACCATTCAGCTGCATTATCACAAAAACATTAAGTTAGAAACTCAAAAGTCAAAAGACTCAAAACATTTATGCATCTAAGCCCTAAGGATCTAACTATATAAGTATCTAACCTGGATCCATGGTTTCTCTACCTCATACAGCACCAGCTCCACTAAAAGACCCAAATGCATCTCTAAACAATTTGATCTGCAATAATACAATCATTAGTATTGATTGGTTATCTAAATTATTTAAACAATTAACACAACTCACTAATCGTTTGAAATTCCCAATGTCTCACCTCATTGTGGCAAAATGATTGGACCATCTCATCTGGCTCCAACTTCATTATCACCTGTATCAGGGCATCCAATAGGTTTGTGTCCAACCCTAAATGTTGACTATATTGATATTTAGGGTTTAGAAAATATGCTGTATAATTAAAAAAAACTTAAAATTAGTACCAACTACCAAAGTACCAATACCTACAATGCTACAAGCCCACAAGTCTACAAGACTACAAGTCTACAACTACAAATCAACAACTCAGAATATTTACTTACCGGCCCTATGAAGAGGATGCATCGGATGAGTCTGTCCATCGTGCATCGACAATATCTAAGAAAGCCCGATGTCCTCTAGGGTTTGCTGCCTTTATCGCATCCTTCATACGCTCAAGGGATGCATACAAGTGGGGCATAGTGGGTCCCCTCAAGGAAGAGTCCACCATACGCAAGACCTTTACTATAGGATCTATGGTCCGCAACACTACGATAACACATCTCCGGAAATTATCAGATGATATTGTGTACTGTGCGGCGCGCCCATTGGTCGTGCTGAATTATCACAAACTCATTAAGTCAATAGACAATAAATATCATACAAGATAATCATAAACTCATAATATAAATATAATAATTTATAAGATGAAATAGTAGATAGTTATCTTACTTGGATCCAGCCCAACCAAACCACTCCTCGTGATGCAAACATGGATCTGAGGCTCGACTTCTTATCTTGCATGCTGCTCAAGGCGACGAAATTTGTCGCAAATCTTGTCGGACCAGGTCGCACCAACTCACCTCCACATGATCTTCGCATCATTTCCAAAGCAACGTTATGATTGTAAATGAAGTTGGTTACCTGTCTTGCACTCTCAACGGTGTTGTGGACAATGCTGATTTTCCCAATGTCCTTCAAAGATTAGGTCAATTGAATGTGCAAGCACAAGGTCTCCACATAAGGTTATAATCGGTGAAGCCATCAACACTTCACCGGCCTTCTTATAGTTGGAGCCATTGTTAGTGACAATTTGCACCACATTTTTCCTACCAACCTGGTCGATCACATCCTGCAGGAGACCCATGATATATCTGTGGTCTTTCGTATGACCGTAGCATCCACTCGATTTCAAGAAGACAGGTTCTCCAATCACAAGATACCATGAAGTTGATGATGGACTTTCTCGTCGGGCCGGTCCATCCATCGGACATGATGGTGCATCCATAAGTATCCCAAAAGGGTTTCATACTATCAATATACTCCTGCAGCTCTTGCTTCTCCTCTTGAAGGAGGGTGGTCATCAACTCGTAGGGTTGGGACCACTATATCCGGGGCTTGCCGCTGCAATAGTATCAATTATATTCGTATAGTATGGACCCTGTGTCTGTGTGTTGTCTGGGATGTGATTGTAATAAATCCACTTTGACATTGCTTTCTTTACCTTCTTTGCCATACCTTTCCATGCACCGGATATCTTGGGCTGCTTGGCCCCTTTTCTCCCTGAATGTATCAAGATCCCGCTCCATGGTCGGGTCCGGATGGCGTGGATAATCGATGGTTGCCGTGGTAGTGGCACCGAACAGTCTCGAACCTGATGTATAAGGGGCCCGTTGACTCGTGATCTCGCCAAACATGCCAAATACACCACCCCTCCCCCGAAATCGAAGGTCTAGCCCCCGTAGGCCTAGATGGACCAGCTCTTGTAGCTCTAGCTCGGCCATATCCTCGCTCCCCGATGGTGCAATCGTCCGCTCTCTCGCCATGGCCCGCCGCATATCCCTCTCCTCCCGATCTCTCGTCCACATCAACAGGATCAACATCCCTATCATCATCCGAATCATCCACATATGATGACGGTCCCCGCACCGCATCATCTAGTGCTCGTTGACTTTCCTCCGATCATCTTTCTTCTTCCCCTTTTGTTTTTGTAAATCCCCGAGTAACTTGATTACATCTGGATGGGCCTCTGTGCATTTAGTCACATCCTTTGAACTCCCAAAGTGATGTGACCCTTGAACCTACTCGATGCCACCGGAGTATATTCTTTTGTGACAAAAATTACAATCAGTTTTATTTTTGTCTCCATCAATAGCCGTACAATATTGCCATGTTTGGGTTAGTCCTCCCTCCTACTGCTCGATCTCTCAGTGTTGTCCCCGACCACTCCTCCCTGTCCCCGCCCACCCTGGGAAGACCCAGTTCCCCTCTGACTCCCACCAGCAGACAAAATGACTGTTGCATTCAAATAACATTAACAAATAACAACATCATTATAATTGTTTATACACATATAAACAATCATATATGAAATTATGAATATTGCATGTATGATATAATTATAAAAATAGCTGCCCATATCAAAACAGACGATGAAGCCACATGGGCAACACAACCAACAGTTGAAAAATACTTATATAATTATTCCATAATTTTCAAAACATTTCCCCCCATTTTCCCCTATTTTTTGCAATTTTCATAATTATTGATATTTTTATTAATATCAGGATATTTTTTGAAAAATAAAATAACTTATTTTTGGGTCAAAAAATATTTCGACTACGTGAGTCAGTAGATCGGCTCACGGAGTTCCACATATGTTTTTTCTATCATCATACAACCACTGTATCACTTAAAAAGTAATCATACAAGATAATCAAAATATCATTTTTTACCCACAAAAATAAAAAAATAAAATACTTTGCGGAAAAAAATTCCGACTCCGTGAAATCGTAGATCGGCAAATGGTATTCAACATATATTAATTTCAAAATCATCCAACATCATATAGCATGCATTTTGTGAAAAATTACTTGGATAAGAATAGTTACCTGTTTGACGAAAAAACTCTCAGATCTGTGCGAAACGGCTACTGATCGACAGAAACAACGTGATATCCGGCAACAAGGAAGCAAGATGTAACCGTAGATGTCAAAGATCGGACGAAAATATAGTGAAAAGTGCGAAAAATGAGAGAGAGAAGCTTTGGAGAAGAGAGAAGAGAGAGAAGAGAGAAATTAAAAAAAATTCGAACGAAATTCGCCCGAATTTTGCCCTTTTATCGCGAGAAGTCGGCGATTTATCGACTGACTTCTCGCGATGTCGGTGTCGCTGGGGGTGTCGTGTCGCCCCCCAGCGACATGGTGACATATCGCCCTGTGTCGGCGATATGTCGCTGACATTTTGTACCATGGTTACATCAAAATTTATTTATTTATTTTTTGGGGGCCGGGGAGGGGGAGGGGGGGGAAGAAAAATAATAAAAGAGAGGATTACATACGGATTTCATCTAACTAGGGCCTCTAAAGTCTAAACTCATCTTAAAATTTTCATATTTCTTCTTCCCATGGATGGCAGCTCCGGAGCTCGCACAGCTCATCTCTGTGGAATTCATAGACAGGCAAATTAAGAGCTAGCAACAGCTGCTTTGACTGACAGCGCGCAAGAAGTTGATCGATCATTCCAACTCCCCATACCCCAACAGAGTTGATCGATCATTCCTACGAATCCTCAGCGCAGAGAAGAACGGCGAATATCTTCTCCTTCACCTTTGTTGTTCCACTCTCATGAGTCATGATCTCTCTCGATCTTAGGATTTGCTAGTTGATTAGAGTCGTTCGCCGTGCTTCACCTGCGATTTGTATTCCTCTCTTCGCCTCCCTCGATCGCAGTTTCTCGAGGGAAGCGAAAAGCTTCATATCTTACTCATAGACGCAAGGGACAGTGCTGTTTTCTTTAGTTATACTTACACCTTGTGCTGCTGTACAAATTACTGTTATTTCTTTTCTTCCTAACAATCAGAGAATCAATTAATCAAACAATACATGGTAGAATCAACAAATAGAGGATTCAAATCAGTACTTTGCTTGCAGTAAAGATGGCAAAGAACATGAAAATGGAAAAGATAAAACACAGAGAGAGAGAGAGAGAGAGAGAGAGAGAGAGAGGGGAGCTACCGGTGGAGGAAAACTTGAATCCGTTGGTTGCAGAGATGAGAGAGAGAGAGAGACATGAAGGTGGATAGATATATTTTTATCAACTGAGTCATGCTTGGAAATTAATTTTGGGTAACACTTGCCTAAACCCATACTAACCAATACCAAGTGCCTTTTTAACTCCTATTGAATTTTGTAGACACTAGATTTTGATCCCTTGGCTCCCTACCTTAAGGGTGTCAATTGCGTACCGAAATCGTTTAATCGTACCGAACCGTAAAGTCTAAAACCGCACCGTACCATACCGTTCAAAATTCGGTACAGTACGTACCGAAACTAAATTTCTTCGGTACGGTTCCGGTTTTAGGTACTCATACCGTCGGTACGTACCGAATTGGTACCGTATCAAATTAAAATATATAAATTGTAATTTTACACTTAAAACACTTAACCTTTTCCCTATCCTTAATTCCCTATTTCAATTTTTCGTTTCATCATTCATTCCTCTTCTTAGATTTACTTGTTTTGTCTCTATTAATTAGATTTATTTGTTTTATCTATGTTAATTTCAAATTATATCGATTGGTTGATCACAATTTCATTAGGATCTTCATGAATTAATCACAAAAGCAAAATAAGTTCATTCGTACCAAAATTGTATTGCACTAGATACCATATTCAAACCGTTTTCCCGTACCGATTTAATACCGAAACCGTACCGAACAGTTTTTGTAAATATCGATACCGTACCGTTTAAATTCGGTACGGTACGGTTCTGGTTTCGGTATTCAAAGTTGGTAGTGTACCGAAACCGTACCGATTGACACCCTTACCCTACCTCCGCAATCATGAAGACTGAAAGGAAGGGGGAAAGCCAATTCCAAAGTTAACTAACCTCCATAGGCCGAACTATATTCTCCTAAGCCCAAGCATGTTTTACCGAGGCCCAATCTCGATCTCGTGGCCCATTTATTTTTCAAAAAACACATTTTGTAAGTAAGCCCAAATCCCTGAAGAGCCCACGGACTCTGCGGCTCCATCCGTTCAAGAAAAGTTTACGTGTGGCTCCTCTTAGCATCTTCAGCTTCGTAGTGATCGTGGTACCATAATGGCATTTCAAGGTGTGCCTAGGAACATTAGGATGTCTCATCACTTTATATGCGCGACCAAGGGGTCGTTTAATTATACCAAAGGAGTTGGTGGTGTTTTGGATATAATCATGAAGAAGAAGAACAAAAGTAAAACAAATGGATCATTGTTAAAGCTGCATGACAATTCAAGAAAGAGAGGAAATCAAGGCTACTGATGGTTAAGGTATCTCAAAATCACCCCCACCCCTACCCTACTAAGCAAACCCACTTGACCTTTCTCTCTAGCATTGTGCTTTTGCTCTAAAACTAATTTTTCAAATTGTAGGCCTGAATATAAAATATTTACAGAATGAGTTATCAAAAATTAAAAACAGATCGATCTTCAACGCATAAATATGTGTTCCGGTTTATACCGGTCTAATCAGGCTTGACCGGATTTAGCTGATGAGATGAAGGAATCTATGGGTCCGCCCAAGATTATAAAGAAAAGTTGATCACCATCCAATTAGAAGCTACGATCTGACGGTCATGATTGAAAATATTATAGGCGGAAAAATCTATATAAACGAAAGAAAGGACTCATTAAAGGTAAGTCTCTCAGATCAGTTCAAACACTAGAGGATTCCTGACTTTACTCCATTAGAATAGCTTAGAAGCTCCTGCAAGCTCGAAGAGATTATCTTCTCATACCTAACTAGACCATCGGAGACGCGACGCCGATCAAGATGATCAACTCCGTTTCTAACCGGTGTGTTTCATTTTTCATTGAAAGAGAGACTGACAAAGGAATCAAACCAACCAGATCAATCTAGATCTGAGAAGTTCAGTGCGAAGGTGGCGGTTCAAGGCTATCGGCAAAATTAGCACCAACAATATGTAAAAATGATTTTACATAAGAAATTGTCTCCCAGAAACATAATATCTGAAACATTAATAAAGACAACACTTGTTTAAGCCGTATTAACCAGGGGATTTTTAGATTCGTTGTTTGTACTTCCTATTGGATTTGTTGAGACCAGTAGAAAAACCCATTTCAATTTCTACCAAAAAAAAAGCCCATTTCAAAATTATCTAGAGAGGCCGACCTTTAAATCCAGTGGTGCCCACATCCGGGGCCCATGTACTCTACGGCTCCACAAGAACCTTCCAGCTTCACCTTGTCCCATTTTCCTCTGGTTTCACTGATTTTGTGGGCGTTAGATAAATCAGACAAGGACATGGAAAATCGAAGACGTAAAAAGGAAATTATTTAAAAGCAACATTTAAAGGTTAAGTCAAGGCAAGGTTGGTTAACTGCTAAAAATTCATGTTTCTCAGTGGAGAGGTCTTGGGTTTGACCTTTGTAAAAGCGACATTTCATTTCCAGTAACAACATTAAAAAATTATTGTTAATGATTCAACGTTGTCTTATAATTGAAATTTTTTTAGAACCCCTCAAAAAATAAAAAAACATTACAAAATTGATCGACCAAGACCGAAAGAATGATCAACAATGAAAAGAGGGGTAGAGTTTTCGAGATTAAGTAATTATTAAAGATATTCACTAAAAAGTAATCATTAAATTAATAACCTTTTTAGCTGACCAAAAAGTAGCCTAATCTCTTATTCAATTAAAGAAACACTCTCGACCTTTCCAAAATAAAATAATAATAAATAAAAATTACATGTACTTCTATTATTCTTAATATTTTATTTTCTTATTTCACATCATATTAAAAAACCTTAAAGAATCCTCACCAGATAAGGGTCAAGAATATCATATTTATAAATTCCCTCACATTGATTGGTTCTAACATTCTTCCACGAAGGAGAATCACACACGTTCACATGTCCTGTGACCTTAAATCAAAGAATCCTTTTACATTTTTCGATAAAAAAGAATTCATTCACCAAACTACCAAAGCAAAACAATACACTTTGGTCCTAGTTACGATGATCTTGAATCCAAAACGAGGATAAAGGCCAGCTCAATCTCGTCCTGTTCATGATGGACAAAACTCTTTTTTTTTGGTAGTAAAGGAAATTTATTTGAAAGTAAAGCCTTGAGGGAAAGTATTCCCAGAGGCACCAAAGTACAAAAACCAGTGAATGAGAGGGGGGGGGGGGAGGGGGGGGATGAGGGACTGGGGATTGGCAGCTTAATAGGCAAGTCTATCTACAAAAAATTCCCCTCCCTAAGAGTGTGGATGAAAGAAAAAGAGTCAAAATTTACAATATGGAACTTGATTTCATCTAAAATGTGTTTAATCTTCCAAGGCACTTAAGGACATGGCTGATTGATCAGATTAACAATAACTTTATTGTCTCCTTCAAATATCACTTTCTTGAAACCGTAGACAATGGCAAGATTTATGGCTTTTTTTAAGGCTTCAGCTTCAGCTTGTATAGTGGTAATGTTGCCACACGGGGAGGCAAAGCTGAGGAGGTGATGACCAAGATAGTTACGAGCAACTCCTCCAATGCCAGATTTGAATCTGCTGGAAGTATCCAACAAAGAAAAGCCATCAATATTAAATTTAATGAAATCTGGGGGAGGAGGAGTCCATTGAAGATTCAAATGCTGCTTCGATCTTCGATTTCTTCTATGACAAAGTTGCAGGAATTCTGAATTTATAGTCCACGCAAGCCACCAGATCTGTTTATGAGTTTTGCTGGGAAGACCATGAGCTGCTTTGTTGAAGTTCGACCATATTATCCAGAGTGTAGTGAGGTGGAGAGTTAGTGCTTGTTCTTCCTTTGAATGATGTTTGATCTTGGAAATCCAATTCCTAGTTTGATCACAGATGTTTGCATTTTGTATCCACCAACATACTTTGAAATTGCTCCAAATCTGTTTGACAAAGGTACATTTCAAAAAAATATGATTAATATCAATCAAAACATCAGAGCAAGAGGGCATTTATCTGGAATATCACATCCTCTGTTTCTGAGCAGGGAAGGTGAAGGGAGTTTCTCATGGAGCAGCTTCCAAGTGAAATGTAAAATCCGAGGGTTGATAGGGAGGTGCCAAAGCTTCTTCCAATGAATGTGAACCTGTTGTTTCTTGTGACTGAGAAATCTGTAGACTGAAGATACTATGAGGTTTCTTGATTGAGTTTGATCCCATATGATGCGGTCTTGTTGCTTGATTGAAGGTAAAGGTACTTCCAATATGGTTTGTGCAATATCTGGGGGCCACCACTTCTGTACAGCAAAGACATCCCATGATGATGTAGAATGATTGATGAAATGAGAAACTTTCTTAGGAGCTTCCAATGGGGTTGGGAGAAGCACTTCAAGTTTCTGATTTGGATTAATCCATCTTTTAGACCAAGGATCAATGTTTTCTCCATCTCCCACTTGAAAAAAAATGTTGTTCTTGATAGCATCTCGGACTTTGATAAGAGATTTCCAACCCCAAGAAGAGCTTCAGTTGACAGTAGCTTGAAGGAAGCTACAGTTTTTGAAGTATTTGCTTTTCATGATTATGTACCACATTGAATCTTTCTCAGTGATGAGGTCCCAAGCTTTCTTTGCTAACAGAGCATAGTTGAAGGACTCAAGATCTTTGAGATTCAGTCCACCATAGCTTTTTGGAAGACAAATGGTTTTCCAATCAATGGTATGAATGTGATCCTTATCACCATTGGACCAAAAGAATTTCTTGTTGGCTGCATCAATGGTTGCAAGAGTTCTTTTTAGTAGAATAAAGCATGACATGTAGTGACTAGGCATAGTTTATGTTACTGATTGAATCAAAACATATTTCCCAGCATAGCTCAATAGCTTGGCTTTCCAACCTTGTAGTCTATTGTTGACTCTTTGTATGAGATTGTCACAATGTAAATGCTTTATTTTACCACTGAAGAGAGGGATACCAAGGTATATATCAAGTTCAAAAGTGGGCATCAAATTGAATTTTTCCTTTGAGTTGGTTTCTGATGGTGTTAGGGGTGCTCTTGTTGTAATGGGATAGTCTTTTGGGAGTTCAAGACTTGGCCTGAAGCATGACAGTAATTGGAAATGATTTTGTAGAATTGAGCAATCTCTTTGTGGTTGGCTTGGGCAAATAGTATGAGGTCATCAACAAATGCTAAATGAGATAGACTTTGTCCACCATTATTGAGTTTAATGCCCTTGATTTTCTTCTTCCATCTGGCTTCTTCAATATGAGAAGATAGAACTTCAGCACATAAGGCAAATATGTAGGAAGAAAGAGGGTCTCCTTGTCTAAGGCCTCTTTCAGGCTTAATGTTTTTGGATGGATTGCCATAGATGAGAAAGGACAATTGGGGAGAAGTGATGCAAAACATGATCCATCAAATCCAATTGGGGGGAAATCCATATGCCTTCAGAACTCTCTCAATAAAACACCATTCAAGTCTATCATAAGCCTTATTCATATTGAGTTTGATAGCCATGATACCTCTCTTTCCTTTTCTTCTATGGTTGATTTTGTGCATAATCTCATGTCCAATAAGGATGTTGTCCTGTATATGTCTACCCTTTATGAACCCATTTTGGTTAAAGGAGATGATTGTTGGGAGGATGAGCTTGATTTTGTTGACCATTATTTTGGTGATGATTTTGTAGCTGACATTACATAAACTGATTGGCCTAAAGTCATTTACAGATGAGGGAACATCAACTTTGGGAATGAGAGTGATGTAGGTATGATTGATGGGGGAGGAGAAGGTTGATGATTTGAAAAAGTTATGAACATGGTCAATGATGTCTTTTTTACAAATCTCCTATGAAAATTGATAGAAATCACTTGAGAATCCATCGGGGCCAGGGGCTTTTTGATTAGGGATGCTGAAGAGTGTATCTTTGATTTCATTTTCAATGATGGGAGAGTTTAGAATGTTCAGGTGATCATCAATGATTTTGTTTTTAATGGGATCAAAGTAGGACTCTTCAAAGCTCGATTTTGATGAGGTAAGGATAGACTTGAAGTGGGAGATAAATGTAGCCTCAATCTGATTGGAATCTTCATAGAAAATGCCATTATAGTTGATAAATTTGATTATATTTCTGGCTCATCTCTTCATGGTTGTTGTGTGATAGAATTTGGTATTTTTATCTCCCAATTGAACCCATTGTATTCTTGATTTCTGAGCCATTTTTTATCAATCTGATTGAGGGTGAGTCTAAGTGAGGCAAGGAGTTGGTTCTCTTTGATTTCCCAATGTGAATCTCTGAGATTAGTAGGATATTTCATGTGATTGTCAATGTCCATCCTAATTTGAGACTCTTTTTTATGTAGGTCATCAATATGGGACCAATTCCATTTCTTGAGTTTCTGTTGGAGTAATTGGAGCTTGAATGAAAGGATGTGTGAAGAGGATCCTTTGAATTGACTAGACCAAGTTTGGTGAACAATATGTAAGAAGGATGGTTCAAGTAACCAAATTTTTTCAAATTTGAAGGGTTTTTTGGTATTCGGTGAGGGGGGATCTAAATGAAGAAGAATGGCACAATGATCTGATTTTGTAACAGTTAGATGTTTAACAAAGGCTTCAGGAAAGATATTAAGCCAAAGTGTGTTAGCCAAGTATCTATCAAGTACAGATTCGACCCTCTTTTCCCCCTTCTGTTTGTTACACCAGGTATATTTGTTCCCATGGGCTTGTAAAGGAACAAGATTAGCATCAAAAGTGAATTTTTGAAAATCAGCAGTGCGATGCTGTTTAAGGTTTAAACCTCCAAGTTTGTCATTTCCAGAAAGGTAAGAGTTCCAGTCACCACATAAAAGCCATGCATTATCAACAAATTGTGCAAGATTGTGAAGTGTTAACCATTGGTATTTCCTAATGTTATTATAGGAACTCAAATAAATGAAAGTCATAGTCCATTGAGTGGAGTTATAAGATACATGAGTATGGATACACCATTCAGAGGACCATAAAACATGAAGACTAACTGCAGCAGACCAACATAAGAGAAGACCACTACCGTGAAGGGGGGGGGGGATAACAAAATGAGAATCAAAACCTAATTTCTTAAAACCTAATTTCTTAGAGAAAATACTAGGACAAATAGTAGAACTTTTAATTTCAGACAGAAAAACAAGTTGAGGCCTCAACTTATGGATGTTAACTTTGATTTCCCTTTGAGCAAAGGGTTGGCCAAGCCCTCGGCAATTCAAGCAGTAGGCCATCATGGCTCCCTTGATGGCAATTGACGGTTTGCCATCAAAACCTCAGAGTCAACAGTCTTTTGCTTCTTTAAGTGAAAATCAGAGTCATTAGATCCTTCCCCAATTTCTTTGATGGTGCATTTTCTCTTATAGGAGGGGAGAGTAGATGTGTGTGTGTGGGGGGGGGGGGGGAGGAGAGGACCACCCCTTAGTGCATGAGTGATTGAGATTTCCAGATAATGGGATGTTGCACTGCTGGCCAAATGGAGTTGTTTGAAAATTTTGATTTTGAACTTGTTGGATCATCCATTGGAAATGTTGGAAGAGTGGGGTGATGGGAGAGTGGCTGGTGCTTTGGTTCTCCATAGGTTGTGGATCTGTTGGGGTTGCTAGAGAGAACTTTGTTAGGGGTTGGGGGCTGGGATTAGTTGGAGGAGTAATCATGAATTCCATATTTTCAAATTCAGTGGGGGATTTATCAGGCTGTTGATCTCTATCCTTCAAAGGTCTAATGATGTTGATGGGGATGTGATCATTCACAGTAAGATACCTCAGGATTTCAAGGTTGAGTGAGTGAGCTATCCATAGAAAGGACTTCAAAATACAAAGTTGTCTATCCTTAGTGTATGGAGCTTCGATGGGAGGGTTAGGGATACCATTCAGATCAGTAGGGTTAAAGGGAATTGATCCAAGAAATAGATCATCATAGATCTTACTGATATCAACCAGTGAACTTGCTCTTCTTGCAGGTATGGCAGCCGTGGGAGCCTGAGTTTCAGTTTTTCTGCTGCTCAAGTGGAGGAGATTGATTGGGTGAGTTCCTTTGTGTTCTTGTGTGGATAATCAATGCATTTATGGCCAATTCTGATGCAGTTTGGGCAAATGTTGGATGGAAGATACTCAAAGCTGAAATGGATGACCTGTTTTTTGTTTGGGGTAATTTCAAATATGACGGAAGTGGTGAGATGAAGCTTTAAAGGGATGGCTATGCGAGCAGCAGGTAGATTGTTTGAGGCAATGGGGCCTTCAGGATTCTCTAATTCAATTACATGACCAACAGTAGAGAAAATGTTGATAAGTATGTCAGGTTTGTGAAGGCTCCAATGAAGGTTAGTAATTTGGACCTACATGATTCCTAATGAAAAAGTAGCAAGACTAGCGGTATTGATTGGTTCCCAGGATTGCATAAAGATAACATAGTTTTTGTAGTACCATGGCTGTGAGAACAAAACAACATTCAGATCTCTAGCTCAGTCAAATTTGATAATGAATTTGTGATGGACAAAACTCTTCACACTAAAGAGGGTTAAGAAATTCTCCTTTTTAGGTCTAAAAGAAAATCTAGATTTTAAGAACATACATACCATAACGAGTTCCTTGAATGCGAATGGAACATATACTTGTCATTGGACTTGATTTGGATTAATCTTTATGAAATACTACTACACCCTATTTTGTGTCATGAATTATATTTGTAATTGATTTAAAAAAAATGAATTATATTTTAACGAAAGCAAATGTGGCTACCATGCTTGGTTATCCATCCACATAATGTTAGTGCCATATGCATCATCACCAATTGAGAAATGTTTTAACTAGAAACCTACCAACTTTAATTAATTTATCCAAACTTATCCTAAACATGCTCTCCCAAGTAGCCGGCCAACCATTTTTTCTTTTTAAAAAATAAATTATATATACTATACTATATTTATTTTAGTGATATAACATAAACTTCTTTCACCATCGAAATTTTGATTATTTTATTGATATTTCTGGAGTCACTCGGAGTGTCACTTGAAACACGTATAAATCCAATTCCAAATCCAAAGCGTACACGGTATCCAAGAATGCCACGTGGCTAAACCGAGAGGTCTCACTCTCCCTCACAAGTCACAAGCAAGGATGGTTCATGCTGACTCGGTCGCTTTCCCAACGTATATATATATATATCTATATCTGCCCGACAGAACCAGAAAAGGAAACTCCATTTCAATTTCTCTTTCTCCTGAGTTTCAATTTTACACACGTTTCTGCAAGATTGAGAGGCTAGCAATTGAAAGTGGCGAAATCTGCGGCAACAACCTTCCAAACTTTTCAGGAGAAGAAAGCGCCGGAATCCGGCGGTATTAAGACTTCATATTTGCACTAGGAAGGAAATCTTTCCTGCTCAAAATCTGTCTCCCTCGCTCGTTCGTTCTTTCCATTTTATCAATTTCTTTCTAAGGCATGCCTCGACAGATTGTGCTTCGACGGGAACCTTTGCTGCCGAAGACAAGCCAGAGGAAGCGAATAGCGGAGGTCGCCGGAGGAACGACCGCGGAGTGTGCGGCCGTCTGTTGTTGCTTCCCTTGCGGGATTGCAAATCTGGTTTTTCTCGCCGTGTATAAGATACCTGCAGGGATTTGCAGGAAAGTTGTAAAGAAGCTGAAGAAGAAGAAGAAGACGAAGAAGGCGGCGAAGCAGAATTTGAAGGATGGGCTTTTGATGCAGAGTCACCGTACCTACGAATCCGACGCGTTTTCGGTGGATTTGTGGACGTTGGATAAGTCGGACAAGAACATAGACGATGCGACGGCTGATAGGGTTCTGGAGTTGGAGAAAGAAATGTGGGATCAGTTCTATAGTACTGGATTCTGGAGAAGTTCTTCGCAAACCCAGAATGAGTTACAGGCATTGACGACGGAAAAGAAGAAGGATTTAGATTTAGGGGCCATCTCTTTTGTTAGAGAAGTGCCTGTCAGAGATGCTTGAGACCATTTTTATCCAATTTGTACAGAGCTTAGAAAATATTTTTGGTTTTTCTTTTTCTTTTTTGCTTAAATGATCAGATTTGATTGCTTGCAAGGTCCGGTTTCAGGCTTCTTTCCCTTCTTCCTTCTTTTCTTTCTTCTTTCTTTTCTTTTCTTTTCTTTTTCCAAAATTTTGTAATTATGTCTCTATTTCTCTGTGTTTATTTTAATTGATCTTAATTATGTCTTTCACCAGTAGTTTTGTCATTTAGGATTTAGTCACCTAGACGTAGAAAAAAATCAATAACTCAATGTAGGAGATTAGAGTTTGAATCCCCTTGACACTAGGGCAAAATTTGGCATTTTATTATGTAATACCTTTATTCCCATTATATAAAACTGTTATAAAGAAAGAAAAACAAAAAATCCTAGCGTCTCTTCTAACAATCATAAGAGTCATAGATCCAAGCATATTTGTGCTTGAGGTTGAGGGAGTTCATCTTTTGAATTTGTTGGGCTATATATGCATCCTCAACTACTTTTAAGTATCAGTATCGAGTATCATATATATTATGTACTTACAGGAGACATATCGTCTTATATTGAGTATTACATTGAATTGGCCAATACACATTAAGGTGCAATCAAATACGTACCCTTAAAAGAAATATCAATATAGATGCATATCGACTATATAGGCAAGTATACTATCATACTATGAGATTTTTAAAACCATGCTTATATATATATGACTCATAAAGCAAAGCAGAAGTCACTCACTTCCTACAGCAAGCAAGGCTAATTGGATACAAGTACTGGTAGTGGTATTATCACCCAGATAGGAGGTCTTCAAGAATCTATTGATGCATTAGTTCAATTATCTAGTTTGGCTGGTCTACCCGAACGAGTTTTGAATAGTTCTTTTAGGTGAGGAGTGTTAGGGACACTAAGTTAGACACGTGTCTTATATCTATATATATATATATATATATATATATATATATATATATATATATATATATATATATATCATACTACTATTATAAAAGCATGTACTCTATATTTTTCGCAAATCTTTTTCTGTTCTTATAATTGTTCCAAATACCAATAATATTGTACTATTTGCTATTTCTTTACTTATTTTTACAAGGATAATTTAGACATTTTAATTATAAATTATTATTAATTTATCATTAATTTTAATCCCTCTCTTAATTTCTCTCTCGATTTATCTCTTGACCTCTTTCAATCTCTCTCAAAGTCTGTCACTCTCTATATCCCTCTCCCTCTCGAACTCTCTCTAAATCTCTCTGACGACCTCTTTCAATCTCTCTCAAAGTCTGTCGCTCTCTATATCCCTCTCCCTCTCGAACTCTCTCTAAATCTCTCTGACGACCTCTCTCAATCTCTCTCAAAGTCTGTCGCTCTCTATATCCCTCTCCCTCTCTCTCTCTCTATGAATCTCTCTCTCTCTCTCTCTCTCTCTCTCTCTCTCTCTCTCTCTCTCTCTCTCTCTCTCTCTCTATATATATATATATATATATATATATATATATATATATATATATATATTACATTATATAATGTTCCTATATTAATCATGTTTTAATCTCTCTTGATCTCTCTCAATCTCCTCTCCCAATCTCTCTCAATCTCTTCCTATGATGAATTAGGAAGATTTAAATTATTTTATTGAATCGATATCTCTAAATATCTCTCGATCTCTCTCAATCTCCTCTCACGAATTGGGAAGACAGAGCAAGGGCTTCAATACAAGGTTAGTCGATAGACCTCTATTGATCTCTTTCGATCTCTCTCAATCTTAGGGATTCCTGGCTGCTTTGCTGCACTTGGCGGAAGTCGAATTTGATCATTATGATATTGTGTTCTTATTTTTTGCCTTATTTTGACTGTTTTGTTTTTCTCTGCCTCCTGTTTTTGCAAGCCAGAAAAAGCTTGAAATTGACAATGAGTCTCTTTTAATCTCATTCAAATTTTCCAATTAATTCCTTTAATCCATGTGCATTTGTCTGGAAAGTAATAATCCGTGTCTCTTCAATATGTTGTTTGGCATCTATACGTCTTAGTTTATTGAGAGAGTATTTGCTTTATAATGTATGCATCAATGACTTAACAGGTTTTGATTCATTCGTCAAGTTCAAGATGCATGATGTTCCATCTTATTTTATTTGTCCAATCTCTTTGGAAATCATGAAAGATCCAGTAACTCCACCTCCTGGGATAACTTTGACAGGGAGTTCATAGAGAGATGGATTCTCTCTGGCAACAACAACATTAACCCTTATTGACAGATACTGATTTGACCCCAAACCTACTTCGAGGATTGATCCAAGCATGGTGCACTCTCAATGCTTCCAAAGGCAATGAATCCCAACACCACAGACTCCAGTTTGTGAAGCCCAGATCGTCAAACTTCTTAAAGAGGGTAAGGTTGTTCAAATAGAATGAGATGCCTCTAGAGTCTTTGTTCCATCACTAGCGAATGCGAGAGGAACCGGAGATGTCTGGAATTTGCAGGTGCAATTGAGTTCTTGGCTTCAATTGTATTAAGCGGGAGTCCAAGCGCGAGTTGTAGAGCTAGTGATGAAGCTCTATACGTACTTCAGCGTCAACAGGTATCAGAGGTTGGACTCAAGAAACTTATTGGAAAAAATGGTGAATTCATTGTTGCAACATGGGAGTAACTCATCACGTACTTACTCTACAACAATACAAGAAAATATTAATTTTTCATGCACATAGCAATATAGTTTTGGATACAACCAGATAAAAGACTTGTAAATTCCATGTTTAACTTGATGGTCTTTAGCTCAAATTGGTAGAGCATTTGGAATATAAGTGTGTTCCAAAGATGGTGGTTTGAATCCACCAAGCCCTTTTTAGTCTACCTTTCATAGTGAAATTAATTATGTTCATCATAATTTATATAATTTCAAATTATGTTATCTTTCTCTGTCTTCTCATTCCTTTATTCTTTTTTCTACTTTTCTATAACTCTTGGTTATATGGTTCACAAGAAAAAGTGGATGCTTATGTTCTCTTGACATCTCTTTTGTATGGTTAAATATTATAACCCTACGTACCTTTAAATGAATTGTAAAGTATGATAAATAGTTTTTCAAGAATAATCAGTTGACAAAATCATGGTAGCAAACAATTTTCTAAAATGATTTGGTTCATATGACAAAATATTGATATCAATTCCAAATGACATAAATACTAAATTCAATACAAAGAAGAACAAAACCCTAAGGTTTGATAATACTTTTTTTTAATACCTTCCACGTGCATTTGCACGTAAATGTTCTAACTATTGTATATATATATAGTTCTCATAGACCATTGAATGAAAAAGACAATTCATTGTCACGTTATTTCACATGGTATCAGGCCATCACTCAGTACTGCCTTCTCAAAGTACGAAGTGGTTTGTCTAAAGTGATTTTTTCTTGCAGTTGTTTTCTTGAAAGTGCTTTTTGACTTTCTTGCTTTTTCCCATTTGTTTTCTTGATGTTATCTCTCAAGCTTTGTTCATGGCGTCGTCTTTTTCAACCAGCATTCTACCTCTTTCTGCTGTAGCTTCTTCATTTGCCTATCCGTCTTCTTTGAATGTCAACAATTTTGTGTCTCTTTGCTTAACCACTGAGAATTTTCTATTATGGCAAATTCAATTTCTTTCCCTGGATGAAGGCCAAGACCTATTAGGGTTTCTAACTGGTGATTGTTCTGCTCTTGATCGTGTTCTTCAGTCAGTTGATGGAGTTGAGCAGCCTAATCTTGTATACCAAGCTTGGTTACTCACCGATCGCGTTGTTAAAGCCTGGATTACAGGCACACTTTCCACAGATGTTCTTGGATTTGCTTTCGGTGTTCTATCTACCGTTGAGTTGTGGAAAATCTTGTCTGATGAGTTTTCTCGGACATCTGAAGCTCGCAAATTTGAGTTGATGTCTCATTTGCATTTTATTAAGAAGAAGAATACTCAATCTCTTAGTGATTTTTTGCTTTGTTTCAAGTCAATTTGTGACCAGCTTGCTCCGTGGTGGCTGCATTGGTCGTAATGGTGGTTGTTTTTATCGCAATAATGATTGAAGTTCATTTTTCTCACAGCATAGAGGTTTTGCTCCTTCTGCCAATGTTTTTGGTAATTCTGCTTCTGGTTTTGGTGTAGCCATGCCCTTTGGCTCTTCTCCATCTGGAAAGGAGAATCAAACTTCCATCGCTCCTCTTCGCTGCCAAGTTTGCAAGAAATTTGGACATGATGCCTTGAAGTGTTGGGGTCATTGGAACAATTCTTATCAATCTAACGAGCTACCGAAGGCTCTTGCTGCTATTCAGCTCAATCCTACTCAGGATTCTTAGTGGTTCCCTGATTCTGGGGCTACTGATCACATCACCAACACTCCAGGTAATCTTTCTACTATAGTGCATTTTGGTGGTTCATCTTCTCTGCTGATTGGTTGTGAAATCCCCCGATTTCTAACCCATTAACCTATGGTTTTAGGACCGCGAACCCGGGCCTCGAGTCGGCAACAACTATGGACCATTCGAGTTGAGCCCGAAGGTTCAGAGGAGGACCAAATGATCGTGGATGAACCTAGTGATGATTTGATAACTCTCATGGAGTTTAAAAGAAGAGAAAAGATTCATCACGATGGTGTTAAAAGGCGGTTTTGGCATGTTCATAGATCGGCAATGGATAATCCAATTGAGACAAATAAGGTATCAAATCGAAGATCGTCGAAAGACCTTTCCAACAAGCTAAAAATCACTGAATTCCGAGTGCGTTTGGGGGTCCAACCATGGATGGAAAGTTGGGCCGGTTGGGTGAACCAATCCCCCACCCTATTTTCTATTTAGGGGCAAAAACGGAATTTTGGAATTTTAAACCCTATTTTATGTTTTAACTCATCCGTAGCCTCATTTTATTTTACAAGAACGACTTTGAGGCTGCGGGAAGAGGAGAAACGAAAGAGGGGGCGATTTCTATTCTTCCGGAGGCATTCTGTGACTCGAATCTTCACGAAAACTTCAAGAAAGGTTAGTTTTCTTTAATCCTTCTCTTATTCACAATTTTGTGAGTATTTTCTCTCCTTCCCTTTTGAGGAATCTTGAAAGGGAAGCATGTTTAGGTTGATGGCTTATTTCTCAATTTTCATTTTAATGTCCCTTTCTAGTATATGAGTTATTGGTGCAATCACACGATAAGGGTGATTTGACTCTCTAGGTTACCCACGGGTGATTTATGAGAGCCAATTTGTGGCACTTTGATTTAGGTCAAATTAAATCAAATTGAGAACACCCTTGTGATCTCTTTATTGCCAATTAATTTTTCCCCACAATTTCGTTTCTTTTCGACTTCAATTAAAGACAAAATTATAACTTTTAGCCGATTTAGATTAAAAGGGTGAGTTAGAACCTAGAGTTCTATTTGGGGTTGTTACGGGAATATTTTTACATATTTTACTAAATCCAAATTAACTCTTATTTTTATTTTTGTTAATCCTTTTGCATGATTAGGGTAAATTACCCAAAGGTTATTTTCCTTGTGAGAAGAGAGTATTGATCTGTGGAGAAAATATCAAAGTAAAAGGTGAGGAATAACCAACCCATTATATTGAATTGATTGTTGTTATTTTATATCTTTTGATAAATATGAATTGTCATAATATATGTTTATCATTATTATTTATGATGTTGCTTCTTGCTGTGAAATATAGTAATGTTGTTATGATATGGAATGTGAATGTATGTGAAGGGAGAAGAAAAATATTATTATTTCTTCTACCTTGTATTATCTACTTGGGTTGTGGGTTTGCCCATCGCCCTAGTTATGTGATTTCTTAGTTGTGGTTGGAGAATGGGGAATGCCCTTTTGGCATTTCTGGCCATAGATACTAGAGGAGGCGGTATGTGACGCATTCCTATGGTGCCCTTGGCGCTTTCCCTAACTACTGGTTGGCATATTTAGGGCATGTCTAGAAGTGTTGGCTAGGTGACCTCTTGAGTACTACTACTCTTCCGGCAGGGGTATTGAAGCCGGTTAACCCGTGATGGTAGTGGCTGGGTCCTGTATCGAGCAGGCCCACTATCATCATTGAGAGGTAGGGTTGCATATAACAGATAAGGGCTCATGGGCACTCAAGACCGGTGAAATGACCCGTGAGAGGACATGGAGATCATCATGTCTATTATATGTGGATGACCATTGGGTTAAGGGATGTAATCCAACAGATGCCTCCCATTGAGGATTACATTCATAGGTGGGAAGGTATTGAACCAACAGAGCACTAGGCGTGAGGGGAGATATCCGGACCATTGTAGTACGAGACTGTATGACCCTGCACTGGGCTTAGGTTTGTCCCTGACACACGCCAGATCTTATACCAATGGTGATGTGAGAGAGTGGTGACTTAATCCCCAACCATGGCTTGATGAGACTTTACCCAACAGCCACGGAGAACCCAACAGACGTGCTTAAGTGCCGTGAGGGAAGAGTGATGAGACTGCCCAAAGAAGACTGGTGTATGATTTAATGCGTGTCTACTTTAGAGACTACATTATAGAGTTAGGAACCTCATATCATCACTTTGCATTTGTTTATTTATATTATTAAATACATGTTTGTCTTATGAATGTTGAAATTGGAATTGTATGAAGATATGATGTGATTGTGTTACCTCACTGAGTTCTATGAACTCATTCCTTTATTTTGTTGTTTCTTTAGACTGTTTTACAGGTCATGAGGACCCATTTTTCGTTGAGGATCCCTTATCAGATGGTTATCCAGACGGTGAAATTGGAGACGAAGTCGAGGCACATGACGCTTCCTGTTCCTGCCAAGACTGCTCTTATGGAGAGTCTTTTCCTTAGAATTCTTTAGATTATTTCCGCTGCAACGTTATATATTCTTTCTTTTTGTATAACTCTAATGTTTAGTTTTGAAAGGGTTTTGAATATTGTAATCCTTTCTTTTCATTCTTGATTATTAAATACTTGAACTGATTTATCTCTGGTCCATTTAAATTTACTTTATCATGTATTGTATGGAATTGTCCCTGAACCTAGATCTTGCAGTGTATCACTCCCACGGGTATTCGGGTATAACCAGATCCGGCTGGGTGGGGTGTGACATTGGTAATGGTGACTCTTTGGAGATTTCTCATATTGGTAATGGTTTGCTCTCTGTTGGTTATAATTCTCTGTCATTGAAGGATGTTCTTGTTGTCCCTTCAATTAAGCAAACTTTGCTTTCTGTATCCAAGTTGACTGATGATCTTGGCTACATTCTTGAATTCTCTAACACTGGTTTTATTGTTAAGGATCCCTTCACTCAGAAGGTTGGCATCGGGGAGTAGGAAAGGAGGTCTCTATGTGTTAGACACTGTTGTTGCTAATTTTGTTTCTCCTAGTATGGCTATGTTTTCTTCTCGGCAGAATGCTGTTTCAGAGGATAGATGGCACTAGAGGCTTGGACATCCCTATTCTGGGATTGCAAAATTTTTGAGTTCTCATGGTTTAATTAAGCTTACTTGTAAAAACAAGACTGGGACTGTTTGTGGTGTTTGTCAATTAAGTAAGAGTACTCATTTGCCTTTTATTACATCATACACACGTGCACACTAAATAATGTTCATGGTTCCCCTGTTGAAGATGGTTCACCCATTGTGGTTGGTTCACCTGTTGTACATTGTTCACCCACTGTGATTAGTTCTCTTGAAGTTGTTGGTACGCCTACTATGGCTAGTTCATCTAATGGAATTGCTTCCTCAATTTTGCCAAGCACCCATGGGATGGTTACTCGTGCCCGAGCTAGGATTCATAAACCTAATCCCAAATATGCCCTTGTTGCCTCCACTCTTCCTTCTAAACCAAAGAGTGTTAAAAGGGCCTTGGATCATTTTGGTTGGTATGCTGCCATGAAGGAAGAAATGGATGCCTTGGCGGTGAATCATACTTGGACTTTGGTTCCTTGCCAACCTGACATGAATGTTGTAGGGTGTAAATGGATTTTTAAAATGAAATTGAAGGCTGATGGGACTTTAGGACTTCTTAAGGCTAGACTTGTTGCTCGCGGCTTTACCCAACAAGAAGGTATTGATTTCTTTGAGACGTTTAGTCCTATCATCAAACCAGGTTCTATTCGGTTGGTTATTAGTATTGCTACAGTGATGAAATGGCCTATTCGCCAACTTGATGTCAAAAATGCCTTTCTTCATGGATTTTTGACAATTCCTATGTTTATGACTCAACCGCCGGGATTTATTGATGATGTGCGGCCCACTTATGTGTGTCAACTTCACTGATCTTTATATGGTCTCAAACAAGCTCCTTGTGCTTGGTTTGATCGGTTCAGTGGCTTTCTCATGGATTTTGGGTTTACTAGTAGTCTTTTTGACAGCTCTCTCTTTGTTTATCGTCATGATAGCTATGTCTTAGTATTGCTTCTCTATGTTGATGACATTGTTCTTACTGGGAACAATGAAGCATTTCTCCACTCCTTCGTTGCCACTTTGGGTCGTACATTTGCTATGAAGGATTTGGGGCCTTTGCACTATTTTTTGGGCATTGAGGTCACTACTACTGATTATGGTCTTTTTCTCTCTCAATCCAAGTATGCTACTGATCTTCTTTATCGTGCTCAGATGGATGAATGTAAACCTATTGCCACTCCTATGGCATCTCGGGCTCTTGCAGTGTCGATTCACGGCTTTTTGGATGATGTTACCTTATTTCGTAGCCTCGTTGGTGGCTTACAATATTTGACCATGACACGTATTGATTTGTCTTATGCGGTGAATATTGTTTGTCAATCGATGCAAACTCCAACGATGACTGATTTTCTTGCTGTCAAACGTATACTTCATTACATCAAGGGTACCTTGGATTATGGTATTCGTATCCGTTGCGATAACTCTCTTTGTCTTTCTAGTTTATTCAGATGCTGATTGGGCGGGGTGTCCCTTGACTCAACGTTCTACTACCGGGTTTTGCACTTTTCTTGGTGCTAACTGCATTTCTTGGAGTGCAAAGAAGCAGCCTACTGCTGTTTCGCGCTCTAGCATTGAGGCTGAGTATCGGGCTATGGCTTCCACCGCTGCTGAGCTCACTTGGTTAGGTTATCTTTTAGGTGATCTTGGGATTTCTCAGCCTAATCTTGTTGTTTTGTTTTGCGATAACTTGAGTGCTCTTCACATGTCGGTTAATCCTGTGTTTCATGCTCGCACTAAGCACATTGAGATTGACTACACTTTGTACGTGAGAGAGTGGCACTGGGTCATCTTGTGACTCATTTTTTGCCTTCCAGTCATCAATTGGCTGATTTGTTCACTAGACCTCTTGCACGTAAGGTGTTTACTTCTTTATATACCAAACTTGGCATCGGCTCCCGGCCAAGTTTGCGGGACGGTTTTAGGGACACTAAGTTAGACATGTGTCTTTGATATATTATATTATATATCTTTGTATAGTTCTCATGGAGCCATTGAATGAAAAAGATAATTCATTGTCACGTTATTTCACAAGGAGGAGTCGAATCAATAAGATTGGGAGTACCAATTTACTGCTGAGTGAATGTGACTTGAGATATTATACAATTAATGTAGGAATTAAGATTGACCACCACCAATTCCAATCCAGATCATCCATTAATACCTCTTTAGGTTTGCTTTCTATTCATGAAATTCGATTGCCATCTATGCTTTGATATCACATTTCACTGTTGTATCTTTTTCCTGTTACTGTTTTGACATATTAATCTGCAAGCTTGAGAGATGAGGATTTTGTATTCCTGATGTTAAAATGAACACCAAAAAATATCAATAACAGAAACGAAAAGAAAACACGGTATCATATATATTAATGTGATTCATATACCTTGAACTTGAAGGCGTGATGATTTCATTCGGTTGACTGTTGGAGTAGCCATGATAAGCCCCGTCTTTGATGGAATGATTCTGGGCAATCCAGGTGGCTCGCTGTGATACCGTAAAATTAAGCATTAGATTGGGACAAGATACTTTTATCAAGCTGAGGTGAATGAAACGATAGCAAGTTAGAAGTTTCTTATACTACAGGATAATTTTTAATTTTTTTAATTTGATTCCGTAAAAATTAATCTTAAAGGCATGGAACAGAGTGTGAATTCGAGGATTGATTATTTATGGAATAATTTTGGATTTTTTCATGGCGGTTCCAGGATTCAATATCGAGGGGTCGATTATAAAATTTCTATCATCACTAATAAAAAATATTAAGATATTTACACCAATTGTCTGGAAAAGTTTTCACCAATTAGGGGTCTTTTGTTATTTTACTCAAAAACCGCTAACACTCAACTAGTCACAAATCTCAGCCACAAAATATGATGATCTTTACACCAATTGTCTTATGTTGTTACAACAGTTGCAATGAACTACCAATTAGAGGTCAATCTGCTCAGCCCTTGGATCTCCACGGGATGTCTGCAAAGCAAAAGCGTTGGAGGGTATGGAGTCCACCTCCGAAGGCTAAGTCGAGTTGATGAACTTAATCACAAACGGCTTGCTAGAAGCACAAAGCTAATGAATGAAGAATGGGAAAGGTCATCTAGATAGAGGCTCCAAAGTTTGGTGTATCGGACTAGTCTCGTAGTATTCCTTTTGATCGATTGATCCGCCCTCACCTTGTATCGGTAGTGAGGTTTATATAGAGTGTACCTTCGAATCTCCTTCGTTGGATGCACTCGAGCATCTCGGGTAGTCGTTGGACTTGACAATGAGATCCGTGAGCGATAGACTCTACTAGTTTGGGCTAGTAGAGGACCTCAAGATAACCGTTAGGTTATGCGATAGCTATCCCTTTGATGATGATTATCCGCAGCCGCGTGATGTCATCGGGTGATCACCTTAATACATAAGTAAGGTGGCTCTGGCACGTCCCGAATAATCTTTCTTCTTCAAAATCTCATCCAATCGTCGGACTGGCTTTCTCCGTCTCGAGGGCGAATTATCTAACCCGGTGCTGATCATAAACTCTCCATATCAACTACCCCTCTTAGAAAGCCCTACAGATATAAATACCCTTCTTGCATGTAACTCAAGTGATATCCTCATCAAGCTCAAGCTCTTTTCCTTTTTTCCTCTAAGCATAACCTCGACGACTTAGTTCTTTACTATATTTGTTATTGAATCTGACTTAGGCTTTGGAGGCAATTCCCCTATCCATGATGACCCACTCTTAACCCCTTGTTTTCCTCGGTCTATAGGTACAATCCAAATCAAATCAAGCTGAGGGAGTTTGATGTTCCAATTCGGTAGCAACTAATTAAAGAGATCTTTCTAAGAAAATTTCAAAAAATCGAGGGGCCATGGCTCCCAGGCCCTGAGGAAGCTCCGTCCCCGGGGTCCCCGGGTTTCTTAACTCTGGTCAATCAGTACGATACTTCAATAGCACAATTCTGGGAACCAGCACCATTCTTCAAGAAGATACCTAAGTTTTATGCTCGGAGAAGACATCTCATGAATGGGGGAAAATCAACTTTGTGGTTATTTGTTGTTCACGAAGAGGACTCGAATCCATTGTGCCTTTTGTATGCATTTAGCCAAAATGGATGAAGACAATTTCATGTTCAGAACCAAGCCTGCATGGTTTTCAGAACCTCATAATGTGGGAAAGAGAGGTCAACACCATGAAATCCGGATTGTACATGCAGCTGATTTATGCTGGGTATATAGACACTAGATCTAGTTCTCTTTTTATGGTGAACTTACCATCTGTTACCTATTTTTCTTTTTATTTCTATTCAATTACACTATAAATGTTCTTTCGTTTGTTGAAGAAAAATTCAGTTCACTTATTGAAACTGTCTTCTTGTTGTTCTACTCTTTTTTCTCCTTCTTTTGTTATTGAGAAGCAAAACAGGTAATCAAATGGAGAAGCCAGATGCATCAGTGCTTATATATTATGAACGAATAATAAACAATATCAGAAATATCATATTGGATTTGATAGTTTTCTGATCTGAACTCTTAAATGATCTCTGCCACTGCCATTGATGCATGGCTTCATGTTCATCTGTACTTATCCAGACTCAGGAGAACTGTTTCTTCATGTTATTCTCTATGCCCAACAGTGAAGCATCATCTTCATCCTCTGTCGATTGAACCCTCTTTTGGGTTATTCAATTCCCATCCACTCATCAAGCTAAAGACAAGTCAAAAAGGTAATCAAGAAGGACACCACGAAGAACCAGAATGGCCACCAACCGCAAGCACCAACAGAACCTTGCTTAAAACCTGTTTCAATGAACTCAATGCCTTAACAGGTCTGTCTTTCTCCTACTCTTCTACCCATACCATATTACCTGTGTTAAAATTTGTACTTCTCCCTGAGAACCGAGTTGAATACCTTCTTGCCGAGGGTCTATGTGATTTTACCAATGAAAAATTTTCTATCTTGCAGGATTTGAGACACTATCAATCCCAAATGCACTTTTGAAGGAGGGTGGTTGAATTTGGTTTCTTTTTTCTATCAAAAAAAAAAAAAAGTTTGGTTTCTTTTGTTTTTTTTTTTTCCATAGTAGCAACTTGTAACTTGTAGCTACACAGGTTCACCAAGAGCTCAATGCGAACCAGTTAAGTGATATACTTTCTGTTAGATGCCATGAGTTAGGATAAGAGAGACATTTTTGGGTGAGGGAGAGAGAGATTTAGTTTATGCGGTTCGTTTGATCTCTATGACTTACGTGCACGGGAATGTGATTTGTTTCCTTGAGATTAATTATACTACATATTACATATTTATAATTACGAGAGTCATGCTCAACATTAATCTTGGAGTCTAACTCTAGAGTTTGAGTTTCGCAAGTTTTCTATTTGTGTTTGGTATGAACTATGTCTTTTGTTGATTGAATGCAACTTTGAGTTTGACCCAGTCGTGGAAAAGATGTAATTTGCTGGAGTCTCTAAGTAGTCAAGTTTGAGTCTGGTTCTTGAAGTCTTGCACACATGGAGGTAGTTGAATTTGAGTGGAGTTCTTGAAGCCTCACACACATTGAGTAGTGGTGGCTAGGGCAACCCTAGATTCGACTTGGGTTGCCTGTGATTTTCCTGTTTTGGCCTTAGACTACGAAAAACCATTATTATCCTTAACACGCCCCCTCAAACTTAAGGGCGGAGATGAGACCTTGAGGTTGGACAAAAGAGTACTGAACCATTGATGCAGTAGAGGCTTTGTGAAGATATCTGCAAGCTAATCCTTAGTAGATAGATACCAAACTTGGAGATCACCCTTGGCAACCTTATCTCGAACAAAATGAAAATCAATCTCCATGTGTTTAGTACGTGCATGGAAGATAGGATTGGATGTACGATGTGTGGCCCCCACATCTTCACACCAAATAATAGGAGCAAAAGGCAGATAAACCATTAACTTTGTTAACAAAGATTGTAACGAAAAGAGTTCAGCAGCTGCATTAGCTAGGGCTTGATATTTTTCCTTAATAGTAGAGTGAGCTACAGTTTGTTGTTTCTTATAGCATAACCACTAATAGATTTTTTATCATCAGGGAAACCAGCCCAATCAGCATCAAAAAAAGCTGATAAAGAATTCGAAGATCGATGAAGAATAAAAATACCATTAGAGGAAGTTCCTTTTAATTAGTGTAAGATGCACTTGACGGCAAAACCAATGATCAACAGTGGGAGAGTGCATGAATTGACAAACTTTATTGACTGCAAATTGAATATTCGGCCGAGTCATAGTTGCATGCTGAAGAGCACCAACAATGCTTCGATATAGAGTAGGATCTGCCATTAATTCACTTGTAAACTTAGTTTATCAGTGGTGGAGACCATAGTAGAGACAGGCTTACAAGTAGACATATTTTCCCTCTTTAGAAGATCTTGAACATACTAATGTTGAGAGAGATGAAAGCCATCATGAGATCGAGTGACAGACATGCCCAAAAAATAAAGAAGAGAGCCCAAGTTTTTTAGGGCAAAAGCAGAGCCAATATCACTGAGGAATTGGGTCAATAAAGTGTCAAAACTGATAGTAGTATAATGTCATCAAAATAAAAAATAATAAACATAGTGCCAATAGATCCACAAAAAGTAAATAAAGAGGTGTTAGTTTTACAACCAATAAACTTATATTCAACAAGAAAGGAGCTAAGCCTATTGAACCAAGCACGAGAAACCTATTTTAATATAAAGAGACCAGTGAAGTTTGGAAACATGGTTAGGATGAAGGGAGTCAATGAAGCCAGTGGTTGCTTCATATGTGCAGTTTCATGCAAATTAAAACCCATGCAAGAAGCCATTTTGAATATCCAGTTGACGAATAGGTCAAGACCATGAAATTGCAAGAGGCAAGACCAACCGAATGGTAGTTGGTTTGATGACCGGGCTAAAGGTTTCATTATAGTCAAGGCCTTCCTATGGATTAAAACACTTGGCCACTAAGCGGGCTTCGTATCTTTCAATAAAACCATCTGCCTTTCACTTAACTCGAAAAACCTAATTTCATCCAATGACATTATGAGAAGGAGGAACAAGAGACTAAGTAACATTCTTCAAAAGTGCAATGAATTCTTCATCCATAGCCTTCTGCCAATGAGGTATTTGTTGGCAATAGTAAAGGAAGTAGGTTCAATGTGGGTGTGATCAATTTGGATGAGTAGAGCCCTAGGGTTTGCTTTTGATCTAGTGATCATGGGATAAGTGTTTTGTGAAGGTTAGGAAGTGATGGGTGGTAGAGTAGCTTGGGAGTCATAGGGTAGGTCAACAATTAGATGAACAGGAGAAAGAGATTTGGCCAAAGGAGGTGAAGAGGATGAGGATTTGGCCAAGGAGGTGGGGGAAACCCTAGAAACGTGGGGACTTGGAGAAGAGGCCATAGGGGAGGAGGTGTGGGACCCAATGGGAGAAGTAGGGGTGAAGGATTCTCCAGGAGAGTTCAACTAGGTTGGGCTCCTAAAATTAAAGGAATGGGGGTAGGGTTTCCCACTAAAACTGGAGGCCCTAAAATGGAAGGAAGTGGTGGGGTAGGGGAGGGAGTTACCTCACTAGAAAGCAAAGGAAATCTTCTTTCATCAAACACAACATGGCAAGAAATAAAAAGTTTTCCAGTAATAGATTAAAACATTTGTATCCTCTATGGCGAGAACTGTATCCCAAGAAGACATGTATTTCAGACCAAAATTCTAGCTTATATTTATTATACAGTCTCAAACATGGATAACATGCACAACCAAACATCCTCAAAAAGTCATAATCAGGCTGAACTTTAAACAATTGAAAACCAAAGAGGAATTTTTCAATATTGGGCTAGGCAAACAATTAATTAGAAAAATTGCAATTTCAAAGGTATGCATCCAAAACTTTTTAGGGCAAGAAGCATGTGCTAGTAAAGTCCATCTAGTTTCCATAATGTGCCGATGACGGCACTCAACAGCCCCATTCTACTCATGAGTATGAGGGCAAGAGAGCCCGTATTTAGTACCATGTTCTTGAAGGAAAGTGGAGACAATTCTATATTCACCTCCCCAATCACTATGAAAATGCTTGATTCTTCTAGAAAAGAGATTTTCAACAAGCAACTTAAATCTCTTAAAAATACCAAATACCTCAGATTTAAAAGTTATTGGATAAAACCAAATAAATTTGCTGAAATCATCCACAAAAATCACATAATATCAAAACCCCTCAAGAGACTCGATAGGAGGGGCCCCAAACATCATAAAATACTAACTCCAAAGGTCCTTCAGAAAATGATTTTGATGGGTAAAAATGGAGTTTGTGACTTTTCCCTATAGACAAGCATCACAAGCATAAATAAAATCATCTGAACTAACGGGTAACTCAAAATTAGAAATTAAAATTTTTAACAACTTTGGAGGCAAGATGCCCCTAACATGAATGTCAATTCCAAAAATAAGTCTTTTCTCCAACTCGCTTTGGGAGAGTAATTAGAGCCCAACCGAATTTGGTACAATCCATCTTTAACACTACCTTGAAGAAGACATCTCCCCATCGTACGATCCTTCACATAATAGATATTAGGATGAAATTCAAATAGAGCATCAATATTCTTTAGTGAATTGGAAGACCGATAATGAATTCTTAGAAATAGAGGGCACATGAAAAACAAAATTCAGATAGACTTGAGAAGAAGATGTACCGTTGTGTTACCAATATTACTAATAGGAAGACAAGCACATTACCAACTTGAACCTAATCTAAACCATGGTAGGGTTGCACAATATGGAGATCCTCAAGAGCATTGGTGATGTGATGTGTAGTGCCAGAGTCAAGGTACCAAGTTTCATCTGGAACAGAAGCACTAGAAAGTTTAAAAATATTCAAAGATGGAGTTGCATCAAAGGTACCTTGAATTGCATGATTGAAACATTTATAACAGTCCTTCACTTTGTGTCTAGGATGATCACAAATTTGGTAGATAAGACGATTACTAGTCTGATGAGGTGGCTGATGTGTATGAGAGCCACAATGAGGAGAAAAATGACCACGACCAGATCTGCTTCTTGGAGAAAAACGCCCCCTATAGGGCTGACGTGGAGGCCTAATAGGGTTGGTTGGCTAGTGGCCAGGTTTGCCATAGGAGAAGAAGATTCAACAGTTGTTAGTTCATCTCTTAAAGAAATTTCTTGAGTCAATAACATACCTCGTAATTCATCTTAGGAGATAGGAGAACCGTGAGTGGTAATGGTAGTCACAAAAAGGAGAGTATTCAACTCCTAAGCCATTTAAGACATGTGGACAGAGTTCTTCATCATTCATAGGCCATCCCACAATGGCCAACTGATCAAAAATACTTTTGATGTGAAGAATGTAATCATGAATGCTATTGTTACCTCTTCGAATATTTTGGATCTAAAGGCAAAGTTGCATTATGCAAGTGGAGCAAGTTGAGTAGATTCACTCAAGCTTGGACCAGACTTCTCTAGAGGTGGAGCAACCAACAACCTGCGTATGAATTGGTTCAGTAAGGGGAGAAATTATCCAACACATCAATAGTTGATCCTGATGATTCCACTTTTTTGATAGTCAGGATTTGGTCAAAAGATCACAACATTATCTTTATTGGAAATGGCAGCAGGTGGGCAAAGAGAAGAGCCATAAAAAAAAATCTCAAATAGTCCGTATGTCTTCAAAAGAGGAACAATTTGAGATCTCCACAACAAATAATTCGTCTCATCAAGCTTTGTTGAGAGGAAGCCATTGATGAGGGAAACAAATGGGTAGGAACCTAGAGCTCTAATGTTACAGTTAGAGAGACACGTTTTGGCAAGATGGAGAGAGAGAGAGAGAGAGAGAGAGAGAGAGAGAGAGAGAGAGAGAGAGAGAGAGAGAGAGAGCTCACATGGTTCGGTTGATCTTTGCAACCTATGTCCACAGGAATGTGATTTGCTTTCTCAAGATTTGATTGTAGTATATATTACATATATAGTTACGAGAGTCCTACTCAACATTATCTTGGACTCTTAACTCTAGAGTTTGCATTACACAAGTTTTCTATTTGTGTTTTGTATGAACTATGTCTCTTGTGTGTTTGATTGCAACTATGAGTTTGATCCACTTGTGGACAAGATGTAATCTGCTGGAGTCTCTTGAGTAGTTGAGTTTGAGTTTGGTTCTTGAAGTCTTTCACGCATGGAGGTAGTTGAGTTTGAGTGGAGTTCTTGAATCCTTGCATGCATGGAGTAGTGGTGGCTAAGGCAACCCTAGATTCGACTAGGGTTGCCTATGATTCACCTGTTTTGCCCTCAGACTGCGAAAAACCGTTATTATCCTTAACACGCCCCCTCAAACTCAAGGGCATAGATGAGACATTGAGGTTGGATAAAAGAGTATCAAATCGTTGATGCAATAGAGGCTTTGTGAAGATATCTGCAAGTTGATCCTTAGTAGATAGATACCGAACTTGGGGGTCACCCTTGGCAACCTTATCACGAACAAGAAAATCAATCTCCACGTATTTAGTACGTGCATGGAAGACAGGATTGGCTATAAGATATGAGGCCCCCACATTATTTTACCAAAGAATAAAAGCAAAAGGCAGACAAACCATTAACTTTGTTAACAAAGATTGTAACCAAGTGAGTTCAATAGCCACATTAGCTAGGGCTCGATATTCTGCCTTAGTACTAGAGCAAGCTACAGTTGGGACTTGAGGTCAAAAAACTATATTTTTTTTCAAATAAATTCAATTATATTTGAATGCATCTTTCCATTTTGGCCAATCATTTTTCATTTACATTTAAAAAATAAATTTATGTTCAAAATCCTCATATTGTTGCATTATTTCAACAATAACATAATATGCACAAATGTTGTCGACAACTATATATTTTTGTTCCATAATTTTCTTGCAGTGACATAACGAAAGGAGATATCTTCACTTTTATTATTTTTAGGTACCTAAACCTCTTATGGGGTTTTATGAAAAGTTATGTATTTAGGATTTTTATGGTCAATTGTCTCCATATTATGACCATCTTGATCATTTACTCTCTTTCTTTTTTCTAGGATTTTATCATTGGATCCGATTGATCTTCCACGTTTTAAACGTGGTTTAATTTCATTTGTACTAACAAATTGTTCTGCTGGGACATTAACCCAAATTAGAGCATTTGCAGTTGGATTATGAGATTTAATAACTGTTAGCAGGTTAGTAAATATTATACCAGTTGATTTATAATACTTTGTAAATACATTATCTTTTGAACTTCTGATTCACATTGCTCAATGCCAATATCTCGATGAGATAATGATAATGATTTTAATCATCTCTTTTTTCAACTGTTTATTTTCTCCCCCTCATATTGGAAAAACCAGTTTGATAATTAGAAAGTCTTGTTTTAAATTAATCTCTAGTCATTGGCAAGATATTGAATTATATAAGAAGATTCATATTTAACATATTCTCAACTTTCTTTGGGGATTTATCTTTGTGCGTTGTAATGGAACAAGTGAAATGTAAACTACACGTCCAAAAATTTTAAGATGAAAAATATTTGGCTCCTGACTATAAATTAATTATAATACGGAGAATTTATGACAACATATTGGCCTGATGTGTACAAATAATACTGCATATGAAATAACATATCCCCATGCCAATACAGAGAGTTTTGTTCTTATAAACAATGGCTTAGTTATTAATTGGAGACATTTAATATATGATTTTGTCAAACTATTTTGGATATAAACATGAGCAACACGATATTCAACTGTGATTTCAATTGTCATACAGTAATCATTAAGAGCTTGAGATTTAAATTCCCCAATATTATCAAGACAAATTGTCTTTATTCTATAATCTAGATATTGTGTTTTTAATCTAATTATTTGAGTAAACAATCTCTTAAATATCAAATTGCAAGTTAATAACATATATGTGACCATCTTATAGACGCATCTCCTAAAATCATATATTATTTGAAATGGTTTACATGATGAGTAAATGTGTCCACACATTTCCCCATATATACATTTAAAAAATGGAAGAAATTTATCCTAATTTTAACTAGTGATGATCTAGTAATAAATTGGTTACCAAAAAAAAAGATCTAGTAATAAATTTCCTTTGAGAACCAGCAACATAAAAGAACTCATTGAATTGAAGAATATTCTAGTTCTTCAATAGATGATATAAATTTTCATTAATTTTTTGCATTATAGTCATGGTACAGCGTGTCGGTGATATATCGCCATGCCACTGGGGGGCGACACGATTCCCCCAATGACACGATAATTACAAGAAATCAATAATATATCGTCAACTATTGATTTTTTCGGCTGTTGGTGATATATTGCCGAGTGTTGGTGATAAGAGGGAATTCAACCGAATTTCTCTATGAATTTTGTTTTTTTCTCTGTCCTCTCTAAACTACTCAAGAGACTCTTTCTCTTATTTTTTGCATTTTTCACCATATTTTAGTCCGATCTTCGACATCTACGGGTACATCATGCTTCATTATTGCCGGATATCACATTGTTTTTGTCGATTAAGAGGGGTTTCGCACAGATCTGAGAGTTTTTTCTTCTAGCAGGTAAGCATTATTCTCCAACTAAGACAAAATGCATGCTATAATGATGTTGGATGGTTATGAAATTAAAGTATGTTGAATACCGTGAGCCGATCTACGATCTCATGGAGTCAAATTTTTTTTCGCGAAGTAATTTATTTTTTTAATTTGTGACAAAAAGTTATATTTTGAACATTGAAAATGATTACTTTTTAAGTGATATAAATGTCGTATGATGATAGAAAAAACATGTGGAATTCCGTAAGTCGATCTACGAATTCACAGAGTTGAAATATTTTTTTCACCCAATAATTAATTATTTTATTTTTTAAAAACTATTAAAATATTAATAAAAATATCTATAATTATGAAAAAATGGAAAAACATGCATTATTTGTAGTAAGTCGCAAATAAATTTATTAAGTTTCAAAGATATTTATCAAAATGACTATTTTATTGAGACTATAAATGATGGTAAAAGTAAATATTTATAAATTATTACAAAAGTGTTATATCTTTTTTCTCGGTTTGTATTACATGAATATTTACATGGTTGAAACATATGTTGTAGTAGATTAAAAACATATTGATTCTAATGGCTTTATTATTTGGCATGACTAGTTGGACCATCTCGGATCAACTATAATCAAGGTCTGACATGTCGACTAGTGTGGCCGTCTTGGTGGCTGGCGACACGACCGACATAGCGACATATGCCGACATGTCGAGCGATTTTTTGAGGGGGTTCGATGAAAAATCAATCCCCTATTTCGAAGGGCATTTGGGGTCATTTTGGCCTGAAATTTGACTTGGAGCCTAATTTGAGGTCAATAAACATATTGGGAGTGTTATTTTGACCTAAAACGTCACCTAAACTAATGTTCTTAATCGACCCATGTTCGACTGTATGTGGGCGAAAGCCCCGAAACTAGAAGTCAGGAAACTCATATAAATCAAATCATCTAAAGTCTACAATTCATTATACAAGTACATAGAGTCATCCAATCATCTAAAATCTCTAACTCTTAAATCTAAGTATTGTGCCTAGGTGGATCAAACTCCATTTGATTGTGCTGTCTCCAATGATCCCCCAACAAACTTACATACTGATCCCATCCATACGATACTAATAGTGCTCAAGATAATCATCAATTGCAACTTTATGGCGGTCATCTTCCACCTCCAAGAGAACTCCCATGTGAGGGAAGTGAGAATAGGGTCAAGGAAAGTGTTGCATGCCTAATGATGCTACTGGTGCCAATGATTGTGAAGTTTATGGACTCCTCAATAGACATTGGCCTCAAGAGACCAAGGTCATACTATTGCCCTGCAAGTGTCCATAATACAAAGTACTAGAGGGGATACTCATACCCCTACCATACCATCCATGTGAAGGAGGGACACCATAAATACCGGTAGGCCCATAACTAGATGTGGAGCTTACGGACTCATCCAAGCTCATGGACCCCATCGCTCCTATTAAGTTGTCCGCCAGATCCGAAGGATTAACATAAGAACCATAGGATCCGTAATCCTAAGAACCATAAGATCTGTGCGGGAGGGTGACATCACATAACCACCTCTCTGCTGTTGCTAGTTCCCATGGCCCTTCCCCTTCCGGTGGTGGCTCGACCTCGTATCAGGATATTCACGACCACGATGCTGATCACCACCATGATCATAATCCTGGGTGGCATGTGTGAAATGACTCTCCCCAGTGTATCTAAGTGGGGGCTGCTGTGTCTTTGGTAGTGGAACATGCAAATGCTCTTCAAGGCCTCCACCACCACCACCACCACCACCATCATCATCATCACCCCTCACAGTTTGACTAGAAGTGAGTGTGTCATCTGAATCATCATCCTGCCTCCTGCGTGCCTGGTGCCATCATCCAATCCTCATCAATATTAGCAGCTGCCTCTACATGTGCCTGACCATTTCGAAAGGCCATAAATTCATCCACATCAACCCCTGCAGCTCGAGCGAGCTCTGGGTTGAGCCTCCCTTTAGGTTGGTCCAACACCGGCTCACCCCTATCCAACATCCACTGAGTGAGGGGATCTTGGTCATCTGCGCCCACCTCAAATATATCATCGAGATCAATGTACTGCCTACTATTCTTAGTTTGCTCCTTGACATGTTGTATCTTCAACCTCATATTGTAGTGACAAAACACTAGATCATTTAGGCATTGGCTTCCCAACCAGTTCCTCCTCTTGGAGTGGATCATGTTGAATGTACTCCAATTCCTCTCACATCCAGAGGTAGAGCAAGTCTGAGACAGGATCCTGATCGCCAATCTCCAAAGGTTTGATGCACTATTGCCATAGAGATACCACCACTCAGCTGCATTATCACAAAAACATTAAGTTAGAAACTCATAACTTTAATACTTAACATCAAATCAACTTATTTATATATTATAAAATTTATGCATCTAAGGATCTAACTATCTAAGTATCTAACCTAGATCACTAGTTTTTCTACCCCATACAGCAGCATCTCCACTAAAAGGCCCAAATGCATCCCTAAACAACTTGACCTACAATAGTACAATCATTTGCATGATTGGTTAGCTAAATTCTTTAAACAATAAATATAAATTCTAATCGTTTGAAATTCCCGATGTCTCACCTTGTTGTGGAAAATGATTAGAGCATCTGATATAGCTCCAACCTCGAAATCACGTGTAATTGGGCATCCAACAGATTTGTGTCCAACCCTAAATGTTCACTATATTAATATTTTTGGGCTTGGAAAATATGCTGCACAATTAAAAAAGCTTATAGTTAGTACTTAGAGGCTTAGAGCTAAGATTGAATGAATTGCCAATACCTACAAGGCTACAACTACAAGTCAACAACCCATAATATTTACTTACCGACCCTATGCAGGGGATGCATCAGATGAACTGTCCATGGTGTATCCACAATATCCAAGAAAGCTAGGTGCCCTCTAGGGTTTGTTGCATGTACAACAACCTTCATATGCTCAAGGGATGCATACAAGTGGGGCATAGTGGGTCCCCTCAAGGAAGAGTCCATCATATGCAAGACCTTTATAATAGGCTCTAAGGTCTGTAACACCATAGTAACACTTCTCGAGAACTCATCAAATGATGGATTTTCTTGTCGTGCTGGTCCATCTATCAGAGATGGTGCATCCATAAGTATCCTAGAAGGGTTTCATATTATCTATATACTGTTGTAGCTCTTCTTTCTTCTCCTAAATGAGGGTGGTCATCAACTCTGTAGGGTTGGGACCCTCATGTCCAGGGCCTGCATCTGCAATAATATAAACCATGTGCCTGTAGTATGGACCCTGCGCTGTGTTTGTTGGGATGTGACTGTAATACATCCAATTTGATATTGCTTTTTTACTTTCTTGGCCATACCTTTCCATGCACTAGAAATCTTGGGCTGCTTGGCCCTCTTCTTCCTGAATATATTAAGATCCTGCTCCATGATTGGGTCCCCACAATGTGGATAATCAGATGGTGATGGACCTGATGTATGAGGGGTCCACAGACTCTGTGATCTGCCAAACATGCCAAATACACCACCCCTCCCCCTAGATTTAGAAGGTCTAGCCCCTGCAGCCCTAAAGGGACTAGCTTTTGAAGCTCTAGCTCTAGCCATATCCTGTTCCTAATGATGCAACCGTCTGCTCTCTGCCATGACCTGTTGCATGTGCCTCTCCTCCTGATCTCTCGCCACATCAATATGATCAACATCCTGGTCATCATCTGAATCATCCCCGTATGATGACAGTCCCCACACTACATCATCTAGTGCTTTGTTGACTCTCTTTCGATCATTTTTCTTCTTCCCCTTCGCTTTCTATAAATCCCCAAGTGCCTTCACTACATCTGGATGGGCCTCTGTGCATGTTGTCACATCCTTTGAACTCTTGGCCCTTGAACCTACTGATGCCACCTGAGTAGATTCTCTTCTCACAAAAATTACATTGTGTTTTATTTTTATCTCCATCAATAGCCACACAGTATTACCATGCTGGGTTAGTCCTCCCTCTTGTTGCTGGTTTCTCAAGCTGTCCTTGTGGTTGTCCCTGTCTACCCTCTGAAGAACCAGCTTCTCTTTGACTCCCACTTGCAAACATGATGACTATTGCATTCAAAATGATGGCATAAGTCACTTAACAACACCAAAATAATTTTCTCTACACAAATAAACAATCATGTGTGAATATTGCATGTAAAATGTAAATATGTAATCATGTTCCTAAGTATAACTGTATTAGTATATAACTATTAACTACTAAGCATTAAGTATTAACTAACAATTCTTCATCTTGTTTTTAAATATAAAATGAATTTTTATAATTTTCTGGGCAAAAAAAATAAGTTGCCCATATCAAAAAAGCGATGAAGCCACATGGGCAACACAACCAACACTTGAGAAACTTACATAATTATTCCATAATTTTTAAAACATTTTTTCCCATTTTCCCTAATGATAACTAATTTGGTCCTCCAAGTAATGATTGATTAGCTCTTTTGGAGCCTTTAATAAATTTTGTACTACCAATTATTCTATAGCTATTGACTTTCTCATCATTAAATAAGAATTTATTTAATTATATATTAGTACAATATGCGTTGTAACACATTAGAAAATATCCATTTTTTTTAGAATGAAACAAAATACATCAAAGATATGGAGAAAGTCAACGTAAAAAAGAAATAAAATTAGACGGGTAAAAGAATTACATTTAAGATAAACAATCTAACCTAATATCAAATTTATTTTTATTTGAACTCCAATAACGTAATGAAATCTTCAATTATTATTTTCAAAGGAAGTCTGCAATATCTAGATGTGTAATATCTGTGAAAACATCAAAATCATCATCTTTGTATATAAAATTTGTTTCAGTATCATTATTTTGAAAAGTCAAATTCATCTCCATATTATTTTCACTCCTTTAATTGAAGCTTAACAAAGCTTAATAAAATGTTGTGGAGTACGACAAACACTAGCTCAATGACATTTTATACCATATCGATGACAAATATTGTCTTTACTCCTTGAAAAGTTATATTGAGAATCATTATTATTCTCTTATTTATTTCCATCATAATAACAGTAATTATTACGCTTTTTGCCTCGTCCATGTCCATGTCATGGTAATGTCATGACCACAATTTTAATTGTCTTCTTTCATACTTATCATTAATTACTGCATTCACTTTAGGGAATAGAATATAACTAATAAGACGAGTTTCATGATTTTTCATTAATAGTTCATTATTTTACTTAGTCACAAAGAGATATGATATCAATTCATAGTTTATTTTAAAACCCTTTTCAAGATATTATTTCTGTAATAGTACATTTGCAGCATGAAAATTTGAAAAGATTTTTTCTTTCAGCTAAGTCCTCAATAATATTTTATATATATAATTATAATTGAGAACTAATTTTAAAAACTGCAGAACTGTACTCATTTATAACTTTCAAATCTTGCATCTTTAGGTATATCTAACAATATTTATGGTGCAAAATTAGCAACCACTATATACAATAAATAAAATGATAATGTTGAGGTTGGTTAATGACAAACTACAATTGTTAAGGCAACCTAAAATGTTGCATGACCACATAAACTACCATATGTAATATACTATTATAATTTTATATGATTGCAATTATAATCATATAGATTCCATAGCAATAAAATATTAAATATTATAATAGAATAAATTTAATAGGATGATCAACACATAATAAATAAAATATTAATATAAATAATTTGTCAAAATGTGCACATATATACACAACTAATAATTATTATGACACTTAACGTAATTACCAACATAACTATCTAAAATATATATATATATATATATATAAGAAAGAATAATTGTAAATCATTACTTGCTATAGAAAAAAAATTAAGAATTGAAACCTTGGATCACAAGTCATAATTTAATCGATTGAAAAACTATATCTACCGAATTTTCTAGTATTACATCAAAGATTATATTTTCAACTTATCATAAAAATTGAATTTCTATCACATTATTAATTAAATCTTAAATCTCCAAAAATAAAAAAATAAAAAATAAAGAGGAAAAATATTGACAATCATCAATCAACTAATTAACTAAAAAAAAAATTGATTTATTGATAAAACTATGAAACCTTATTGTACTAATAACACTTAATGACCTAATATCTTATCATTTGTTCAATATTAAGATTCAATAAATCACATACCTTATCATGACGTACTTACATTGCAAGATAGATAACACAAACTATATTTTTTATAGAAAGCAAACGCGAGGAGGTCAATCATCATTTTCACTTTGGAATAGAAAACATAATGATATATAGTTTGTCGTATTTTTTCTCAAAACACAATTACTTTGAGCGTAATCGGCTGATAATGTGTGATAAAATGGAGAAGATATATTGAAAAACAAGGAAAAAATTTAGGACAAGATGTATCGAACTATTTTATTGAGTTATATGCATTAAACATTTATAGTGAAATATCATCTTCTTTGATATTGAAATATCAGAATTTATAAGGAAATATAATATACAACTTTTGCACACAATAAAATGTTCTTGATATAGAAGGATATATTGCTATGATCTTTAGTTAAAATGAGAATGTGGATTGCCAAGATTGCATGCTTAGGTGGCTGAGATTTTCATTTGGAAGTTACATCTTTTGATATGATCTCTTTGGGGTGATGGACATTCATAATCAATATTACTTATAATATAAAGAAAATTTTAAAAATATTTCTTTTTTTCCAATAATAAGAGTAACACTCTACCACAGTTGTACTATCTTTAATTTTGTTAAAAAATTGGTGCAGAAAAAGTATGTTGTGCACAGATCCATTTCTAAGGAATGTCAAATTAACCTATCATTATTGTTGGGAAATGTCATGTCAGCATTGCCACATCAACCTTCATTAGTTTTGATGATAATAAACACAAATTACTATACATTAAGTTGTGATTGTCCAGCTCATTACTAGAATAAGTGAACTAAATCCGACTCATTTGACCAACTCACCAAATGCTCAAACCCAAATTAAGCTAAATAATCTTTGACAAAGAATCAATATCAAGATAAGCGTCAATACCAAAGCACAAGAAGATGGGAATCAGAACAAGTTCAAGATGTAGATGAATTAGGAATTTAGGACACATTCACATACACTCATATGTAATCACATTTAATTATATGCATATCATGTCACTAAACTAATTTAGGACATATTATGAAAATGTATGAGGCTTAAGGTTGACCAGAATACAAAAAATCCAATCAAGTCCAAGTCCCAACTTGATTGGGACTGCCAGACGGGATGACCGTTTAAGCTAGATGAATGTCCGTCTGGTCACAGAGTGCCACACAAAATTTCCGTCTAGCCAGACGGTGCTCTGTCTGGCTAAGGCAAGCCAGACGGACGATCATCTAACCAGATGAACGTCCGTTTGGTCCTGACTTAAATCTAACAGCTATTTTTTAATGGATACAAATTGAAACGGAGCTCCGTCTGGTTAGACGGATGTTCGTCTAGACTAATATTTTACTGAAACTTTCTATTCGTTGGAAGGTTGGGCCAAACAATTGAATGCCTTTTTTATAAGTCCAACCACCCTTATTTGATAGTCTCTACCTTTTCTATTGAGCATTTATTACCTCACAACTCTCAAAGCTCTCAAATTGGTGAACTAGCATTGCTCACTTGCCTTCCAACTCCATCCAACTTTGAAGGATATTCCAAAGTTGTCAAACAAGCTCATTGGAGTCAAGCTTAAAGTTATTGAAGGTCATTGGGACTTTATTAGTGGTGCATCTCATATATTGAGTATTCATTTGATCTCGACCCATGGTATTGAAAGAGAATTACTAGTTTCATAATTATCATTGAAATCTACAATTTATTTCGTATTTGCAATTAAACTGAAAATTAGGCAAGTCCAGTAGTTGCAACCTATTCACCCCGCTCTAGGTTGCCTTAACAATTATGATATTAAGACGTATGCTATCATTGTACTAGATACCTATAAATCTTTTTTGATGAAGATACACACATCAAAATCCCCACCAAAGAACGCCAAGGTACATTTTTTTGTCTAACTTGTATCACCATTGATTAAGATGAAGTTTGTATTGGCAAGGCGAAATTCATGAAGTTCACTCACGTTCACATAAGATTGGATTCGGAAACAGTGAGTCATTTCAGGTCCCTTGGAACACCCCCTCCTTTTATATGGTAATCTCTTGGAATGTTGTGAGCTTGGTAGCTGAAATTGGAGATCATGCAAGAGGCTTCATCGATGCGCCTTGTTCATTATGGGCCAGCAAGAACTAAATGTGTGCGTATATTTCTTAGATGGATTTTCCAATCCAACCCAGAAGTTTCCTTTCTTCCATCGTCCTTCTCTAAGGCTCTACTCAGGCTTAGTTTGGAATGATGCAGGAAATGTTATATATACAATTATTCATTATTTCTCTTACAAATCTACATTTGTTCCTAAAAAAACAATGTATACATTCAGGCACAAGCATCATGGGATGGCTTGTAATTTTGGTATTGCAATCTAATCGATATATAAGATGACTGTAACGTCTAGAATCCATCTCACCTAACACATATTCGATACTACCAATGTCAACCAAACAATTAAAGATTAAGAACCATTCATAAGGGTCAGACTTACATTTTTTTATTTATTAATATTTTTTGTTGGGGGAGGGGGGTGTTTTGTGTTGTTAAGTTAGATCATATTTTCCCCTCTTCTCAAGAGATTTCTCTCCCATTTCTTACCCTTCTTTTACTCGGTAGAATTTATGTCTTATTTACCAAATTTCTTTTAATATCCCTTTCTCAGCACTCCCATCCAAAAAATGTAGAGGTTTTTCTTATTTTGCCCACTTAAGTTGGGCCTAAACTCTTATTTGCCCGCTTAAGTGGCCAATATTTCAGTTTGCCTAATTTGGCGAACTTGAAATATTACCAAAACCCAATGAAAGCGTTTGTAAGGTTGACCATTAGGTTTTCAAAATTTGAAATATGTTATGACCTAAATGTCTTTACCTATTTTGTCAAATTTCACTTAATTTTTTTCAAATTTACAAAATGACTCCCTGTTTCAAAATCAGATGGCGAGGCGATGTTGGCTTCTCTTCCATCGCCGGCAAACTCCTTCAAATGATATTATTAAAACAAAACGTCAAAGCCATCGTCAAAGCCATCGGCGATATAATAATGGAGCTGCTCATCAAATCAGGAAGACAATTTTCAGATAACTAGAAGAATATCTTTAATATCGAAGTCCATGAATCTAGTCTTTGGCGAATGAAGAAACTTTGAGTACTTGGACTTTCCATCATTTGTCTTGTGTAGTTGTAGACCAAAGGTCGCTTGGTAACTATCCCTGAAAATACCATACTGTAGAGACTGTTTGGGGGCCTTATCATTGGCAATTTATATTCCACTCCGTTAAGAGTAAGGGCCTGTTCAGTGGTAATTTATATTCCACTCCGTTAAGAGCAAACTTTCCATCTTTGATTCCGTTTCTTACTCGACCCAAAATGCATCCAAAATAAGGAGCGGCACCTTGCTGATCAATAGATACCGTGCGACATAAAATCAAAGGAGAAGAAGAGAATTAGACTAATTATAGAAATGTGGTTCATTGATTGATGTAAAGGGTCGCTTGGTGGTAGTATGAAATCAGAATCTTTTAACCCAACCAACATGATATTATTCGGGTGAATCTAGTGAAATGGAGCTCTCTTGTAAATTTGAAAAAATTAAATGAAGTTTTATAAAATAAAAAAAAAATTTATGTGGACAAACAAGAAATTTTGTAATACTTTGCACGGCTTGAGGAAAGATAATGATACACTGTGTCATGTTTATTTCTCATATATATTTTTTTTATAAATGAAAAATTTTCAAATAATGTATAGCTATTTTTTTTTTTTGTCATTCAAAATATATCTTTATTTTTGTTGATGCACTTCTAGCACATTTGGAGACAGCTTCTTGTTAGAAGCCTAAAGTCTAGAAGGTCTATGATTCGATCTTGAGTCCCTTCCATATCTCCTCTTCTCCCCATAACATTTCCAAAGAACCCATGGGCCCTGGTAATAATGACCAAATATCTACTTGGTCAAAGAAAAGTATATATGCCTATTTCAAAATATTAAGTATTTTTTTTGACTGTCATTTCAATTCACCTTGGTTATTGTTAATGGATATTTTTTTAATAATATATACTTTTTTCCAATAATAAGACTAACACTCTACCACACTTATACTGTCTTTAATTTTTTTTTAATAATTTTTTATTGGAGAAGTATGTCGTGCAAAGGCCCATTTATAATGAAAAATGTCAACCCATCGTTCTGATATCAACATATGTATGCTACTAGTGCCGCAAGATACACACAAATCTTACTAAATTAGCTACAAAATTGCTAAATTTTAAATTTCAAACCTAGCCCTCACAAATAAAATGGTAAAGATGTAAACAAGTAGTCGAAAATTTGCTAAATTTTCGGACGGATTTAGTCGGATTCGAATGATAATCGGATAGTTATTTTCTTAAGTAGATTCTTCTAAATGGTCATGAATACAACTTTTCAACTACCTGATTACATCTTTACCAGTTTATTTGTGAGGGCTAGGTTTGAAATTTAAGAATTTAATAACTTCGGTAACTATTTTAGTAGAAAATCTAAAAAAATAGTCACATATCTCAGGTAAAAAAATTATAAAATACAAAAAGTAAACTAAATAAATAACTTAATCAGATAATTTTATCGGAGGGATAATAATAGGTAAGAAAAGGGTATACCATATCTGCATCCTATTAGTAATCGGATGGATTCGAATTCTAAATGGATGCTGATGTAAATTCGGAAGTGGATATCTATTATCCATTTACACCCCTAAAAAATATTAAATTTCATAAAACTCAGCTGTAAATCATGATCTAGTATAGCAAACAAACTATAGCAAGATGATTACCAATATATCCATAGTAGTTAAAAACTTATAACAATAATCGAACTTGGGAAGAATAACTTTATAGAACCAGCATGAACCTTGACGACTTTGCCTCGTTGCCGTTAGCAGGAGTCTTGAAAATTGTCAATGCCCTACAGAAAGAAAAAGTAGAGATTCCCTACTTAAAATAAGCATTTTGCTTGTGATTAGATCCAATGCTGCTTGACGGCCATGAGAGACTAATATGTATTAGATCTAAAATGTTAAGATTTATGAGTTATTTATGTAGAATATCTAATTTGAATTAAGTTTTCATATTAGGATTGATAAGAAAGATAATTCACTGAATTTACTATGGCAAGAAAATATATGGTATAAATTAAAACAGAAAGGTTTTAATAACTTGAAAAGATAAGAAGGATGCAAATAATTTTGAAAAAGATTTGAAAAAAAGAAGAAGACGGCTGTAAGAAACGAGTATTAGATTTAACATTATAAGATTTAAGAGTTGATTTTAGATATTGAGGTCTTAGATTTAAAACAGTAAGATTTAAGAGTTAATTTTGGATATCGGGGAGTTATATTTAAAACGGTAAGATTTAAGATTTTTTTCCTTGTAGAATCTCTAATTTAGATTAAATTTTATTTATTAAGAATTGATTGATAAATAGATTTATTGGGTTAGTTATGATAAGAAAATAAAGCATGTAAATGAATAAGAAAGGTGTCAATAACTTGACAAAATCAAAATAATGAAAATAATTTGGAAAAGAATAGTCTATCGCGATGGAAGGGTATTAAAATTAAAATGGTAAGGTTCAGGAGTTGATTTTGTAAAATATGTAATTTGAACAAAATTTTCTTTTTAGGAATTGATAATAGAGAGATTCATTAATTAAAGCAAGAAGATAGAGTTTGCACTAAAATATATTATCTTTCTATTTGATCTTGCAAATTTAGTAAAAAAAATAAAATTAAAAGGGTAATAAAACTAATATAAAAAAAAATGTCATTTGAATAAAAACAAATGATACAAAAGTCAAGGAAAATGTTAGCCACGAAAGAGGAGTACATGTTTTTATATGATAGTATGATATATATATATATATATATATATCCCTTCCTGGGGCTCACATTAGGTGTGTGTTAATAGCATATGTGATAATATCCACCAAACAACACTTATTGGCAATAGAAGTTGGTATTGGCAAGGCAAAGTTATGAAGTTCGTTCATAAGACCTAACTCAAAACGATCATTCAAATGATCAATGGGTTGTTTCAAGTCCCTAAGAATCTTGGTAATGCTCTGAAATTTTACTAGCTTGGTAATTGATATTCGAGATCATGGAAGAGGCTTTGTAAAATGCACTTTGTTCATTATGTGCAAAAACTAAACACATATGCAAATTTCTTAGATGGATTTTACAATCCACCTAAGAAGTTTACTTTCTCCCTTCCTTCCCTAAGCTCTATCCGACTTACATTGGAATGATGCTAATGGAAAGAAATATTATAGATTGTAATCCTGATTCTTCACTTCTTCTCCTTCACTTCTTCTCGTATAAGCTACATTGTTCTTAGAAAAATTGTATACATTAAGGCACAAACATCATGGGGTGGCTTGTAATCTTAGTATTGAAGTCTAATTGATATATAAAATGAATATAACATTTAGAATCCATCTTAACCAATACATATTCAATACTAGCAATGTCAACCAAACCAATCAAAGATTAAGAAGCATTCATACGGGCTAGATTTTTAAATTATTTTTGGGTTGAGAGGGGGGTGTTAATGTGATTGTAGTTTCCACACAAGAATTTTTTCTCCCATTTCTTGCCATTTCTATATTGATAAAATCTAGGGATAATTACTGTTGCCTCCTTGTAGTTTGATTTTATTACTAATAACACCCTGTTCTTTACGAAATTATTGTTGCCCCCTTCCTTATAACGGTGTTAAGTAGCCGTTAAGTTTGAATATGTAATGTCTAATTTGCCATTCATTAAAATTAAGAAATCAAAAGACGATGCTACCCCATTTATAAAAACCAAATTAAATGTCAATTTTACCATAAACTTCATTTATTTTGAATTAATGAAATGGACAAAATTCAAATCCGATTTGGTTTCCCACCTTCACTAAACTTCATTTATTTTGAATTAAAAAAATGGGCAAAATCCAAATCCGATTCGGTTTCCCGCCTTCACTAAGCTTCATTTATTTTGAATTAAAAAAATGGGCAAAATCCAAATCCGATTCGGTTTCCCGCCTTCACTAAGCTTCATTTATTTTGAATTAAAGAAATGGGCAAAATTCAAATCCAATTTGGTTTCCCACCTTCACTAAACTTCATTTATTTTGAAAATATTTTAGGTGATATTCAGTTTTCAATTTGAGTTGAATTCGAATTTCCTTTCCCTTCGGTTTTATTTGAGTTTTATTCAATAATTCTTTCTTTATTTGGTGGTTTTTTTTATTTATAATAAAACGGATTATAGTTATTTTTTTTCTCTATAGTTAATTAATGGTATAATTGTAACTTGACAAAAGGGTAAATAAGTAAAGAGATAAGTATAAGGGTATTTTGGGATTTTTAATAAAATATTAAGATGCCACATCATTAGTAAATTAACGGAACTTAACGGTAGGGGGGCAATAGTAATTGTAGACAAAGTTAAATGTTGGATTAGTAATTTTAAAAAGTAGAGGGGATACAGTAGTAATAAAATCAAAGTATAGTGGACAATAGTAATTATCCCAAAAATCTATTTCTTATATACCCATTTTCTTTTCATATCCTTTCCCGAACACCCTCCTTCCCTCACCTCTCTACAATAAATATAAAATATATATATATATATATATATATATAACACATGTCCCAAAGGCTTTTTAAGGGCCTGTTTGGTTACATGAGTCTGGAGATTTCAAATATCTAAATATTTGAAATCTATAGATTTCAAATATCTAAATATTTGAAATCTATAGATTTCAAATCTATAGAGTTATAATTTATAAAATTAGGTGTTTGGTTGTGGAATGAAATCTGTGGATTTATCCTAAAAAATTATTTGATCGACGTGATTTTTGTAAATGTGTAAATGTAAAGCTTTTTTGAAATCTCTGGATTTCATCCTTTACCCATAAATCAATAGATTCACGTTTTTAGTGTAAAAAGGTGAATCTCTAGACTTCATGAATCTAGAGATTTTTACAACCAAACGGGTATAATTCTCAGATTCATGAATCCAGAGATTTGAAATCTCTGGATTCATGTAACCAAACAGGCCCTAACAAAATTGTAAGACTTCAGTTTGAGTCAGGAAAGATAATGATGCAATATGTCATGTCTTTGGTTTTTCTTTTAATTGAATATATATGTATTTTATAAAATAATAAATATATTTGATAATTACTGTCATTCTCAACTCATCTTGAATATTCTTATTCTTAGTGGAAAGAAATCTTTAAGGGCCTGTTTGGTTACATGAATCTAGAGATTTCAAATCTCTGGATTCATGAATCTGAGAATTATACCCGTTTGGTTGTAAAAATCTCTAGATTCATGAAATCTACAGATTCACGTTTTTAGTGTAAAAAGGTGAATCGGTAGATTTATGGGTAAGGGGTGAAATCCAGAGATTTCAAAAAAGCTATACAATTGTACATTCACAAAAATCATGTTGATCAAATAAATTTTTAGGATGAATTCACAGATTTCATTCCACAACCAAACACTTAATTTTATAAATTATAACTCCATAGATTTGAAGTCTATAGATTTGAAATCTCTAGATATTTGAAATCTCCAGACTCATGTAACCAAACAGGCCCTAAAACAATACTTTTTTTTCTTCTTCTCAATAATAAGAGTAACACACTGCCACACCTATACTAAATTTTATTAAAAGAAATTAATGTTATGGGAGAAATATGTCGTGCAAAGCCCATTTCTAAAGAATATCAAATTAACCTATCTTTATGGTATTAAGATGTGTGCTATCATTGTCCCAAATACAAACAAATCTTTTTTTATATGGATTTACAAATCAAAATCCCCACAAAAGAACACCAATATATAATTTTTTGTCCAACTTGTATCATTATTGACTAAGATGAAGTTTGTATTGGCGAGGCAAAAATCATTAAGTTCGCCAATATTCGAATAATATATGACTCGAAAACAGCGATTCAAATGATCAATGTGTCGTTTTAGGTCCCCTAGAATCCCCCATTTTAATTGTGCCTTCCTGAATATTCAAGATCATGTGAGAGGCTTCCTAGATGCACCGTATTTATTATGGGCCAATGAGAACTAAACGTACATGCAAATTTCTTAGATGAATTTTCCAATCCATCCAAGAAGTTTCTTCTATTCCCTCCTTTCCTAAGGCCAATGGAAAGAAATATTATAGATGGTAAGATTCTTTATATTTCTCTTATAAAACTACCTTTGTTTCTATAAAAAAAATGTTTTCACTAAAACACAAACATTATGGGGTGGCTTGTCATTTCAGTATTGGAATCTAATCTATATATAAGATTAGTGTACCTTTTGAAATCCATCTCAACCAACACATATTTAATACTACCAATATAGCCCAAACGATCAAAGATTAAGAATAGGGGTTGAACTTTCAAATTTCTTCTCTTTTTCTTTTTTCTTAAAGAATTTATGTCTTATTTATCAATACCCCAACCAAAAAGTATAATATATTCTAAATGATTTTTTCTTTTTGACAAAATTGTAATACTTCACACGGTTTGATGAAAGATAACCATACATTCTGTCATGTTTGTCTTTTGGGATTTTTTTTTTAATAAATGGAAAATCTTTAAATAAAGTGTGGCTGTTTTCTTTTTATATATTATTCTATATTTATAATTCACCTTGGATATTCTCGATTCTAATGCAAAGAATTTTTTAAAATAATACTTTTTCTCCTCCAATAATAAGAGTAACACTCAAACATACTTATGCTATCCTTAATTTTGTTAAAAAATAATTTGCTATCAGAAAAGTATGTGGTGCAAAGGCCCATTTCCAATGAAAAATGTTAATGACATGAACATATGTGTCCTATTATTATCACACAAAATCTTTTTTATGATAAAAATACACAATATACAAAATTTTGTCTAATTTGTATAATCATTGACTAAATGTTTAAGTAGGTTGAAAAAATTTTGGACATCATCTGGGGAAGATGATGGGAATATTTCCCATTCAACCCCCCTTTTTTTTTTAATTTATGAAAAACTTTATTTAATTAAAATAGAAATTTTATGATGAAAGATAATTAATGTTTTTGCTTTGAGCAAACATTATGTATATCTTAAAGTTTTGAAACCAAATGTAGTTGAAAAGTTTAAGAACTCAGATACCACCTGTACATCCCACCAAACCTCAGGGCTCTACATGAAAATTTATATTTTATTATCAATTTATTTATTCAGAATTATCAAAATAAAAATAATAAATTGCTCAAACGTACTTCTACTTAGGATTAGTTACACTGATCATCCCAAAGACATGGATGTATTAACTACCCCAATTTCAAAGGATTGTGATTATCTCCAACATGAGAATAAGGTGTTTTCTCTGCTTTTCCATCGTTGGAATTGCACCATATGGCAAGGTTAAATTTTGATTGATGAAATTATCTTTATTGATCAAAAGAGAAAATTAGATAAATAGCTATTTTTAAGTTTTTCTTTATATAATTAGTTACTCAAATGTTTCATCAAATCTAGCTAAATCTGGTTTTGGGTTTATAAAACTAATAAAAAAAGTGATTTTTCATTATCTTTGGACATTTTTATCCTTAAAATTAACCATAGCGATATATTAAGCAAACATCATCTTTCTGGGTCCCCAACCTCACCATTTTTTTCTTTCCACTACTTTCATGGTTGAATAATGTGTCAATATAGTTAGTTTTCAGGGTAAAATGTCCAAAGACGATGAAAAATCAATGTTTGATTAGTTTTATAAATTCAAAGTCAGTTTAGTTGATTTTGTTAATTGAAACATTGAGTGACTACTTTTGTATAGAGAAACTTAATAGCTAATTTGATTTTTTCACACATTCATGAACCGAGAGCTATTCCAAATCGAGATTCTTTAAAACCAATGACAAAAAGGAAAGATAGAGAACAATCCACTTTACAAATTATTGTTTTTTTTTTTTTTTTTTGGGTAAGTAAGAAAATATTATAGAAAGCGTTAGTGCAGATAGCACTTACAAATACTAACTAATGTACTATTACAGTCATCCATCTGATTAGTTGCTATGTTTGCATATTTTTCAAAATACATCAGAGCACCGGGTTTGGGACTTTATCATATTTCACTTGTTTTGTTATGTTAGCCACTTCCATTAACATAAGTAATTCCACAAGAGGCAACTTTTCTCTTGATGGCCATAGTAATAGATCTGTTAAACATTGATTGTTGGTCCAAATTTCTTCTATCCTTCTTCCGCTTCTTCTTGCTTTGTCCATCCCTAGTTGTAGGCCACCAAACATTGCCTCCAAAATACTTTTAGTTTTTCCCTTTTCCAAAATTGATGGATTGTAAATGTCCGTCACTGCATATCCCGATGCTCCATCCTGTCGCGTCTAGCTGTTGGTTAGATACCCCTGCACAAATTAAAATATCTTTGTTAGATTGTGGTATATACCTACACCAGTTATCTTCTATTTCATCATGGTTTACACAAATTGTTTGATTGGGAATTGTTGAATTCTATTCCTCCCTTTGTAATTTTAAGGCCTTAATCCAATGGTTAATGCTTCCTAATGCCTTTTGGGGGTTGGGTATTTTTTTTATTAAACACTTTTTCGTTTCTTTCTTTCCAGATGAAATAGCATGTTATTGTAAATACCGACATGAACCATCGAAGATTAGCCTTATTTAATTTTGAAATCATTCCATGACACCATCTCAGAAAAGATGTGTCCGCCCAATTTTCAGTGCGGAGCCCCAAAGGTCCAGCTACATGAACTCTTTTTCCCTAGTCACAAAAGATGAAGATGTGCCAGATTGATTCTTCCTCCTTTCCGCATATTGCACACTCCGGCTGTATTTGTGACCATTGAGCAAGTTTTGCGCGGACCGACAATTTTGCATTTAAGACACACCAAAAGAAAACTTTAAATCTTGGGTGTATTGATAACTTCCACATGTGTTTTCACCAATTTCACAAATTGGTTTCCCTGGTTCGTAAACCGTTGTTTAATAATTACTCGATAAGCCATCTTGACCGAGAACTCTCCATTTGGAGAAATTGAAAAGGATCAATAATCTTCTTGATCTGAAGAAGGGATTAATGTAATTATTCCCAAGTTTTTAGTTGAGATTAACTCCCTGTTCTGACTTCTCAAGTCTTCTGCTACTTATGCCACTGTTGCCTGGCAAAGGCCATCTTATGAAATCCTGGCCTATTGTTGTGTTGTATGCTTGTTATTGATCCCATGGATCGAACCAAAAAGAAGTTCTTTGCTCATTCCCAACTTTTCTCATCACCATTCCCCTCAGCTGTGGAATGATACTCGTGATGCTATTTCATATCCATGATCCCTTCTTTGTAATCACCTTCGGATCGAAGAGACTTCAGGTCTTTGAAATATTTAGCTTTTAGAGTCCGGACCCATAATGCATATGGATTTGTGAGTATTTGCCATTATTGCTTTAACAACAAAGCTGAATTGTAGTCCTCCATTTTCTTGAACCCCATTTCCCTGAGTGCTTTTGGTTGGCAGAATTTACCCCACGCAATGAGGTTTAGTTGTTTGCTTTTGTAAGGTTGTCCATTCCAGAATCTTTGGCAAATTGCATCAATTTTTTTGCATGTTATCTTTGGGAATCTTAGACATTGCATCTGGTATAATGTCGTCATTGATTGAATTGATGCCTACATTAACAAGACCCTTCCCGCAAATGGCAAATTAGTCGCCTTCCACATTGTCATCTTTTTCGACATTCGGTCCACCACCACTTGCAAAGTTCTAGCTTTCGCCTTCCTTGGCATCAGATTTGACCCTAGGTACATTGTATCACCTTTAATTTTAGATACCCTCAGAATCAAGAGTATCATCTTCCTTTCTTTTTTGGGGACATTCTTGCTGAAAAACACCACACTTTTCTCGAGATTTATCTCTTGTCTTGTTAGATCCGATAATAATTCTAAAACTGCTTTGAGGGTCAAGACTTCTTTTGTATCCGCTATGCAAAATAAGAAAGTGTCATCTGCAAAAAACAAATGAGATATTTCTGGTGCACCCCTCCCAACTTTAATTCCACTTAGCAAATTTAGGGTTTTGTACTCATCAAGGAGACGTGAAATACTTCCATAATGAGTAAGAAAAGATAGGGACTAAGAGGACATTCTTGTCTTAACCCTCGAAACCCCTTAAGAATTAGGAGATCCTTTAATTTTGACCGAGAAGGTGGGTGATGATATTAGCTCACAGATTAGGCTACACCATCTATCATCAAACCCTAAGAACTAGAAAAGTTTGATAATGATGTCTCTATCAGCTTTGTCATAGGCCTTAGACATATTGAGCTTCAAAGCAATGAAATCTTTCTTATTTCATGTTTTGTGCATGTAATGAAAAGATTTCATGGGCCACCATAATATTATTAGTGATCTACCTTTAGGCCACAAAGGCCCCTTGACACGGGGAGATTATGCTGGGTAAAAACTCTTTTAGTCTTTTGGCTAACAGCTTAGCAATAATCTTGTAAGACACATTACAAAGACTTATGGGTCTAAACTCAGATATAGCAGTTGCATTGTCCTTTTTTGGGATAAAACACAAGAGGGTATGGTTAATCCCTTGAGGAAGGACTCCATTAGCGAAGAAATTGTATACAAATTTGAAAACATCATCACTAATAAGATCCCACGATTTTTTGTAAAAGAACCCATTGAACCTGTCACACCCTGCCCGCTAGCCTCAGTTACCCGCCCGACAACCCGTGGGTGCGATCCGTCACAGGATCCATGGTTTTAGTCTATCAATAATAATAAATACAAATACATGTAATCAAGAGCAAGAATAGAGCAATAATTAATAAAAGGTTACAGGAGTCCAAATACTCCAATAAATATCCAAGAAATAGCCAAAGGAAAGAATCAAGAATCAAATGTAATATCGAGTTCAGTGGAAGCAAAATAAATAAACTAAATAATCTTCTTTTTGGTTTTCTTTTCTAAATCTAAAAACTAGTTTTCTAAATTAACAAGTAAAGATGTCCTCCAATCTTTCTCCACACGATCATCAAAATCCTGGGAAATCTGCCTCCGTCGACCATCAATGGGTGCTAAAAGTGCACACAAGCATCTTCAGGAGGCTCCATGCTCTGCAAGTCCATATACCACTGTCTGTCTCACATCAGCTTCATATGAGAAGGCTCTTTCATATGAATGATCTCCAACTTCCGACGTTGAGCCACCATCTGTACAACTCATATAATATATACAATGAAAGGAGTGAGTTCTAACGAACTCAGTAAGGAACAAACAATTCTCATATATATGTCAATACAATCCACGAATGCATATATGAAATGATATGAATGGTATGCAGAAATATGAATGCTACTAAGATCTAACTATGTAAGTCTCTAATAGCTGACATGCTTTAAGATATACACCAGCCCTCCTCTGGGTAGGTCTAGTCACTCTGATCCGGCAAGGACTGGTTACCTCTATAGGGATCCTGGGCAAAAAGGGAAAGTCCACACTGGCTCACAAACCATGGCTGGGGTTAAGTCAACACTCTCTCACCACGACCATTGGTAATGAGTACTGGCGCATGTCGGGGTTTCTAATCCAATGCAAGGTCATCCGGTAACATACTATATGAAGTCCAGATACTTTCCCTAAGGCACCAACCAACTCAGTTCAGTATCCTTCGCAACCTAGGAGTGAGAACCCTCACGGACTAGCTACCGCTGTTGGACTCCACTCCTTAACCCTATGGTCATCCATATATTGTTAGGGCGGATGCTCTCATGACTTCTCACGACACCCGGTCCGCTCCTTGGACATCCATGAGCCTAACCCTAACATATGCAACCCTACCATTACATGACCAACAGTGAACCATTGAGTCTCTGCACGGGCTGATTACTGCTGTAGGATGAAACAGAGTCATGTCACCATTGTCATGGGTCACCCGGCTTCAATTCCCCTGCCGAAAGGGTAATAGCATGTGGGGTACCTAGCCATGCAATTCTAGACTCTCCTAGTATGTCATACAGTAATCATGATAGTACTAGAGGCATCAGTGAGCATGTGTCCCATACCACAACTCTCTGATATCTCCAGCCAAGATATCACAATGGAATACCCCTTCCATCACAACTACACTACTTCACTCTTTATCATACCATGAACAGTTGTGCAATATCATAAAAGATGAAGTACATCAAGGAACACCACAAACAACAAGTATACAATAAGATTCACATGTATACAAAGAATAGTAACATGTCAAAGAATAGTAAATAGAACAGCTGAATCATCATGTATATGTAATTGCATATAAATAAGAATGCATGTCCTTACCTATAATTTAGTAGAAGTCCTTTAACTTGCAATCCAAAAACTATTATAAGACTTTTATTTGAAACAGAGAACACCTAGGCATAGGGTTACAAGAATGTATAAGAGTCAAGAGTCAAAACAAATCAAAAATCAAATCTACACAGTTACTGGAAACCAGCCGGTTGCTTGTGGCGGTTGCTTAAGTTAAACGACCTTCACAAGCGACTGCCCCTGCTTCAGACAGTTTCCAACTCCGAAAATCAGACTTTTTATCATCCGATTTCAATCCGTTTTGGGATGATCTTAGTCCAAATTTCAAGCTTAATAGGTCTAGAACAAAGGGGTAACAAGAAACCCTAAAATGAACAAAGATCAACCACCCAAATCATTTTCCCTTGATGAGATCCATCCATTAAACAAATGTGGGGATTCGTTTCTGGACAGGATTTCATCAAGAACATTGAAAAGGGAGATACAACGAATCAATTGGGTAACCACTAACAAAATGGGGATGGGTTCATATCAATTAGAGGTTAAAAATAAGAGAATCGCATATGGAGATTCATTACCTTAATCAGAATCACCAAGAATAGAAGGGAAGAGATTCCATATCATTAACAGCACTTCGCCCACCTTCTAGCATGTTTCCACTGCCACCTAATCGCCCAAAATAGCAATCCCGAACATAAAAATGCGTTAATAGGGTGAGGGATGCTATTTATAACGAATAGGGGGCAAAATAGGGCTTTTTGCTGCAAGCAGAACCGGTCGGTCGCTTAAGGTGGTCGCTTGGTTTAATCAACCGCCACTAGCAACCGCCCCCATGTATAATTGCTATACAAGGGTGCTTTGCTCAGGGGTTTGAAACCCAAATACAACCTAGCCCTAAACAACACATAGGGGAGGTCTTATCTTCATTCCGGACATCTCCAAACACCACATGCCTTCTATCGGAGGTCCAACTTCCCAGTGAAGGCGATTCTTCAACAAGAGAATCCAGATCCATGGGTTCTGGATATGGATCATGGACTTCTATTTGGACACTCCACAAAATTAATCTGACTAGACCTTCGGGTTCTCGGAACTGCAATACGGATTCCGGGTTAGAAAAACGAGGGTTGTTACAGAACCCATTGAATCTTGGTGCTTTATGAGGTCCCAAAGAGAACACCGCCTCCTTAATTTCAGACAAAATTGGTATCTCAGCTAGAGATCTTCCATCCAAATAAATTGGCGGGAAAACGCATTCTATAAAGTCCGGATCTAGAGTCCTCGAAGATTGGTAAAGCTTTTGCATGAAATTTGCAAAAACATCAGCTATCTCATCAAGTTTACAAAAAGATTTACCCCCTTCCTTAACGATAGAAATTCCCCTCTTATGGAGGTTAATTTTACTGGTTAAATGGTAAAATCTCATATTTCTATCCCCATACTTAATATACATACCTCAGGGTTTCTGAAACTAAAACATTTCTTCCGCCTTAAGAGCCCACACCATCCTTTGTTTCTTTTCCTAAATAAGGTCTCAGTCCGGGTTCCCACTTTGTTCTAGGATGTCAATTTCAAGTGCCGTATTCTGAAAAATGTTATCCTCCATACCAAACACCGAGGTGTTCCATTTTTAAAAAAATCTAGACAAAATTGCCAATTTCTCACTGAAGGGAATATTCAAAATCTTATCCCATGCATATTGAAGAAAAGATGGAAACAAAGGGTGTGAGAACCAAGCATTTTAAAAGTGGAATAACTTTCGGTTGTAAGTAGTCACCCCCAGGGGTTTAAGAATTAGAGGGTTATGGTCGGACCTAATAATAGGTAATTTTTCAACTTGCTGATTCAAGAATAAGCTTAACCATCCCGGAGAGGAAAAAACCCTATCAACCTTCTCCTTAATCAGATTAGGGGTTTTTTACTTATTCATCTAAGTAAACGAGCATCTAGGTGCCGTGATTTCTACCAAATTTTAGTCATTAATGATTTCTTTCAAACCTTGCACAACACCTGATGCTCGAAACACTCCCCCAATTTTGTCATTGGCATCCAAAAGCTCATTAAAATCACCTAAAATAGCATATCGTTCTAAAACCCTCTGCAAATTAGTGCCAAAGTGGACCAAAACCCTTTTCTTTCAAAATAACTAGGAGGAGCGTAGATGAAACATACAACGTAACTCCTACCCTCTCCCCAGCATCGGACAAAGAACATTGATTGATTAGAAAGAAAAACTTCTGCTTTGCAATTAATAGAATTGAGAACTAACAGCCCCCCCCTTCATACCATTCGAGTCATTGCTCCCTTCATGGCCAGTCAATAAGTACTAATGAACAGACTTCTTTTTTTTCCTACAAGGCTTAAATGGTTCCGGCATTTAGTTCACACAAGAAAACTAGACCGGGTTTGTGCTTCTTCAATGTTTTTTTTTAAGCAATGTTGAGTAAACGATCCATTCATTCCCCTCACATTCCACGTCATAAACTTCATTATGACAAAAAATAATGACAACAAACTGGATATCGAATTCCAGGAATCACAAAAGAATTTCCACCTCCTATTTCCCGAAGAATGCACACGATAAAAAGTAAACAAGCAAAGGATTTCCAAAAACAAGAAAAATCAGAAAGGGATTACAAAGACCGATAAACACTGACGTTTCCAACTAAGCACTATCATATAGAACAAATTATATGAAACCGAATAAAGGACAGACAGATAAACACAAGATTAAGTAAATAACCTATTTCTAGATTTAGGATTAAGTTTCTTCCTCTAGCTATTAAGGACATCAAGAATTGAAATAAACAACATAATGCACAAATCGAAAAACTCAGAGTACTTGTGATATGGAGTTTTCCTTTTTTTTTGAGGTAAGTATAGAAATTTTTTTTAGAACAGAAAATATAGAATTTCCCTTTAAGTAGAAATGTAATGATCAAACAATATTCTATCCAATATTCTCTTATAAAAAAAAATAATATACATATATATATTAAATTCAATTCAATCCCACTTTTATAATTAAATTTAGAATTAACTTTTTTATTTTTTTGGGGGTATTGTTGGGTTTAGTGATGAAAATCACTTTATCTTTGTTTGAATTCAAATTTTGAATTTGGTGGGTCCCACTTAGTGTTTAACATGGGTAGGTGTTTGGTATCATTAAGAGGGCCTTGGGAGAGGTAAATGGAGAGAGAAAAAGTGAGTTTCTAGTGACTTCTAAAGAGGGTTTTGTCCAAAAACGGGATTGAGTCTTTAGAGTCTTCTTCTTCTTGTGGTTTTGCAAGAAAATGGTTTCTTTTCTCTTGTGTTCTTCTCCATTGCAACTCCATTGAAGCTTGAGCTTGGATTGAAGGGTTTTCTTCAAGAGCTTAAGGTGGAAGGGTATTCTAAGGAGCTTTGAGAGGTTATGTGACCGGTTGAGGTAACATTGTATCACACTCAAATCTTGTACTATTTTGAAGATTAAAATAGCGAAATCCCTTCCTGTGGATGTAGCTAATCTCGAATATTTCGGATTAGTGAACCACGTAAAATTCTTGTGTGTTGTTTGCATTTCCTTTTCATTCTTGTGGTGGTTTGTTATTTATTTGCTGTGTGATTGTCTTTCAATTTATATTGCACAAGATCCTTGGTTTATTTTGTTCATTTGGGTGATTTGTTTAATCATCCGGTTATGTGGATAAGGTCTTGTCTTCTACAATTGGTATCAGAGCATAGGTTTTATGCATTTATTTTGAAGACAATGAGTGCTCATACATTTAGGGTGGAGCCATTTGATGGAAAGCAAATTTTGAATTATGGAAATGAAGATGAAAGATTTGTTGATTCAAAATGGTTGTCACAAAGCATTGTTGGGAAAAGATAAGAAATCGGAGGGAATGAAAGATGATGATTGGGAAGAGATGAATCTCAAAGCCATGTCTACTATTCGGTTGAGCTTATCCAATGAAGTTTTATTTAATATTGCACATGAAAAATCGGCGGCGGATTTGTGGTCAAAGTTGGAAGCATCTACCAAACAAAGTCTCTCACAAATAGAATTTTCTTGAAGAGAAAATCATTTTCTTTAAGAATGAAGGATGGTTCAAATATTTCTAATCATTTGAATGAGTTCAACAATATACTTTGTCAATTGGAAAGTGTTGAAGAAAAGATGAAGGATGAAGACAAGGCGGTGATTTTACTTTGCACTCTCCGGAATCTTATGATCATTTAGTAACGACCTTATGTTGTAGTAGGGGGATTTTCTTGACTTTGATTCGGTTTGTAGTACATTACTTGCCGATGAACTCGGAAAGGCTTCGTTGGGAAGTTCTATGGAGGTGGGTTCGGGCTAATATGACAAGGGGTAGAGCAAAGACGCCATGATTCTTCAAAGGGTTCTTCAAGAAGCAAGTCAAGACATCATTCTAAATCCAAAGGGCATGATGGCAAGTATAATTGTCGGTTTTGTGGAGAGAGTGGACATCTTAAAAAGAATTGTTTCAAAAGAAAGAAAAATGGTTTTAATTCGGGAAATGAAAAAGGTAAAGAGATTGTTGGTGAACATTCTAAGAAGGCAAATCAAGTTGTGGTTACCACATCTAGTGTTATCGAAGATGAAGTGTTGATAGTGGGTTGCAATTCGAAATTTCACCAAAATTGGGTTCTTGACACCGGTGTTACACATCATATGTGCCCACACAAATCTTGGTTTAGCACATATGAGCCATGTGAAGGAGGATTGGTGAAAATGGGGAATAACTCATCTAGTAGAACACTTGGCATTGGATCGGTACACTTGAAGATGTTTGATAGTATTGTTCGCACACATGAAAATGTTAGACATGTTCCGGATATGACAAAAGGTTTGATTTCTTTATCTACTTTGGAGAAGGAATGTTGTAAATTTTCCGGAGGAGATGGAGTACTCAAAGTTTCAAGAGGTACTCTTGTTATCATGAAGGGAATCCGGGTTGGTCTCTTGTACAAGTTGTTGGGTAGTTCCATTGTTGATGATATTGCAAATGTGGCGGTTGACAAAGGAGATGCTTCTCTTAGGTTGTGGCATCGAAGACTTGGGCACATGAGTGAAAAAGGTATGAAAGTTTTGATGGAAAAGAAACTTATCCTAAATCTGAATTTTTTAGAGAAGGAATTTTGTGAGCATTGTGTCTATGGGAAGCATCATAGAAGGGCTTTTAAAGCGGATATGCACACAAGTAAAGGGATTGTTGATTATATTCACTCGGATGTTTGGGGTCCATCACCGGATATGTCTTATGGTGGTGCTCAATACTTTGTTACTTTCATTGATGATTTTTCAAGGAAAGTATGGGTGACAATTCACTTATCAAAGAGTGATGTGTTAATGGCATTCAAGAACTTCAAGGTTGAGGTGGAGAAAACAACCGGTAGGAGCATCAAAGTTTTGAGGACGGATAACGGAATGGAATATGCAAAGAATGAATTTGGTAATTTTTGCAAGGAAGTTGGAATTGTATGGCATCATACGGTTGTGCATACTCCACAACAAAATGGAGTGGCGGAACGCATGAATAGAACATTGATGGAGAGGGTTCAGGCTATGCTTAGCAATGCAAACTTGGAGAAAGAATTGTGGGCCGAAGCGGTGTTGACGGCATGCTATCTTGTGAATAGGTCTCCTTCAATGACTTTGGGTGGAAAGACTCCAAATGAGGTATGGCATGGAACTCCTTGTGATTATTCGGATTTGAAAATTTTTGGATGTGATGCATATGCTTTGATTCCAAGTTGTCAAAGGAGCAAACTTGATCTAAAATCCAAGAAGTGCATTTTTGTAGGATATGCTAAGAATGTGAAAGGGTATCGGTTATGGGATCCAAGTACCCATAAGATCATCATAAGTCGTGAAGGACATTTTGATGAATCCTCTATGTTGATTAAGGGGGTGGAGAAGAAATGTGATGAAGAAAAATCAATTATTGAGGATACCCATGAATTTCACATGCAACCTATAAGTTCTTCAAATGAGGATGCTCATGATGAAGATGTTATGGATCTTGATAATCAAAATGTAGAAGGAGAAATTCAAGAAGAAACACTAGTTGGCGTTGAAGAATAAATTGTGGTACCTTTGGGAGGAAGGCCAACAAGACAAACTCGTTTGCCGAAAAGGTATAAAGATTGTGTTGATCCAAATACTCTTAGAGCTTTGGTGGCTTTAAATGAAGAACCAAGTACATTTCTTGACGCCATCAATGCGGATGATGCAAAGCATTGGAAGGATGCAGTAAATGAAGAGTTTCAAGCACTTCAAAAGAACAAGACATGGGATTTGGTGGAATTGCCAAAGGGAAGAAAAGCCATTGGTTGTAAATGGGTGTACAAACTCAAGAGAGGGGTGAATGGCAAGGTGGAAAGGTATAGGGCAAAGCTTGTTGCTCAAGGCTTTGCACAAAAAGAAGGTATAGATTTCTTTGAAGTCTTTTCCCCGGTTGTGAAGTTGGTGACTATTAGATTGGTGCTTGGACTTGTTGCTATGCATGACTTGGAGCTTGAACAAATGGATGTAAAAACAGCGTTTTTACATGGTGATCTTCTTGAAGAGGTGTACATGAGGCAACCGGAAGGATTTGTTGAGAAAGGCAAAGGGAAGCTCGTGTGCAAGTTGAGGAAGTCCTTATATGGACTTAAACAAGCTTCAAGACAATGGTACAAAACTTTTGACTCCTTTATTTTAAGTCTTGGTTACAAAAGAAGTGAATATGACCATTGTTTATACATTAAATTCTTTGATGATGGTTCATATGTGATTTTAGTTTTATATGTGGATGACATGCTCTTGGTGTCCAAGGATAGAGCTAAAATTGAAGAGCTCAAAGGATGTTTGAGCAAGAGGTTTGAAATGAAGGATCTTGGTCAAGCCAAACAAATTCTTGGAGTTGAGATTCAAAGAGATAGAATGAATAGGACTTTATCACTTTCACAAAAGTCTTTTGTGAAGAGAATTCTTGAGAAGTTTGGCAAGTGTAAAGAAAAGGCGGTTTCAACTCCATTGGGATCACATTTCAAATTATCTTCCAATGATAGCCCAAATACGGAAGATGAAAAGATCAAGATGTCAAGATACCCTTATGCAAGTTTAGTCGGGAGCTTGATGTTTCTAATGGTGTGCACTAGGTCGGATATTGCTCTTGCGGTTGGTGTGTTGAGTAGGTATATGACAAATCCCGGAAAGAAGCATTGGGAGGCCGCAAAATGGGTGCTTAGATATTTGAGAGGCACAAGTGACTACTCTATCACATTTAGCAAAGGTGGAGAGCAAATTCAAGGCTATGTGGATGCTAGTTATTGTGATGATCGTGATAAGGGGCGATCTACAATGGGGTATGTTTTCAAGTATGGAAATGGTCCAATAAGTTGGATGTTTAAGCTTCAAGCGACGGTGGCATTATCAACTACCGAAGCGGAATACATGGCGGCACCGGCTTGTAAAGAAGCGGTGTGGCTTCAAGGTTTGATGGGTGAGATTGGCATTGAGTCGAAAGGTATGCATTTGTTTTGTGATAATATGAGTGCAATTTACTTGGCCAAGAACCCGGTACATCACAAGAGGACAAAGCATATATTGGTATAATATCATTATATTCGAGAAGTCATTGAAGACGGAAGGATCCAATTGTTAAAAGTTGGAACCAATGAAAATGTGGCGGATATGCTTACCAAGGTTGTCCAAGGAGAGAAGTTGAATTGGTGTCTATCTTCTCTTGGTTTCAAGAAACATGATTCTACAAGTAAGTGATTTCCATCAAGGTAGAGATTGTTGGGTTTAGTGATGAAAATCACTTTATCTTTGTTTGAATTCAAATTTTGAATTTGGTGGGTCCCACTTAGTGTTTAACATGGGTAGGTGTTTGGTATCATTAAGAGGGCATTGGGAGAGGTAAATGGAGAGAGAAAAAGTGAGTTTCTAGTGACTTCTAAAGAGGGTTTTGTCCAAAAACGGGATTGAGTCTTTAGAGTCTTCTTCTTCTTGTGGTTTTGCAAGAAAAGGGTTTCTTTTCTCTTGTGTTCTTCTCCATTGCAACTCCATTGAAGCTTGAGCTTGGATTGAAGGGTTTTCTTCAAGAGCTTAATGTGGAAGGGTATTCTAAGGAGCTTTGAGAGGTTATGTGACCGGTTGAGGTAACATTGTATCACACTCAAATCTTGTACTATTTTGAAGATTAAAATAGTGAAATCCCTTCCCGTGGATGTAGCTAATCTCGAATATTTCGGATTAGTGAACCACGTAAAATTCTTATGTATTGTTTGCATTTCCTTTTCATTCTTGTGGTGGTTTGTTGTTTATTTGCTTTGTGATTGTCTTTCAATTTATATTGCACAAGATCCTTGGTTTATTTTGTTTATTTGGGTGATTTGTTTAATCATCCGGTTCGGTGGATAAGGTCTTGTCTTCTACATGTATGACTTTAGAATTAATCTTTGATCGCCAACTTCCCTTTAAACCAGGATCCTATTTTGATTTTTGACCACAATAAATAGCAAAGGTATTAATAAAATATCACGTTTTGTATCAATAAAAAACCACGTGAGTTCACCAGAGGTGCACTCATTCGCATCCACAGCCCAGTCAAACAAGAACCAACAAATTTACATCCAAATTCATGTGTTCAGATTCCAAGATGAAATATCAGCCATTAAGAATATAAAAATCAGTTTGAGTTTCATGTTTCATTTTCTCTCTCTCTTGAGAGTTTCAAATACGCAGATTGAAGGGCCAAGAAATTATACAGGTGGAGAAATCCTCACCAGAACAAACCAAGAGTTTCAGGCGAAGAAAGAGGCGGAAACGGGCGCTTTCGGGGGTGTATAAGAAGGGTTGGATTGGATCAAAGGTGTGTTTATTTCTGTTCTTCTTGGTGGAAGGATCAAAAGTGTCTCCTGGTACAGCGGGTGGGGGACCCTAGTGCCTCGAGAAGCACTAACAATGGGGTCTCCTTTCGTTGGATCTCTTTCTTGACATTCACTCTTCCTTCCCAAATCCCTTTCCACCGGAATAACTTCGCCGGAAATTTCACTACTCTTAGAAAATCATGGCTCGAGAGGTTGTGGTCCGGCAACAATGCCTAATGACGACGTACTCGGCGAAACAGAAGACACAGTTAGCAGAATTCGCCGGAGGCACAACCGCAGAATGTGCGGCTATATGCTGTTGCATCCCTTGTGGGTTAGTCAGCATTCTGGTTCTCACCATGTATAAGTTGCCAGCAGGGATTTGCAGGAAAACCCTACTGAAGATGAAGAAGAAGGAGAAGAAATGCTTGCCCACCAACGAGCTTTTGACAGAGAGGAACAACAAGGCCACCTGCGAACACCTTCGAACAGAACAGCGGCCGCACAGCCTGCACCCAGTTTCCGTGGATTTTTGGCCGTTGGATATTAATTCCGAAAAGAACCAGGACGATCCGACCGCTAAAAGGGTTTTAGAGTTGGAGAATGAAATGTGGGCCCGGTTTTATAGTACCGGATTCTGGAGAAGTCCTTCCCAGACCCAGAGAGATTAGTCGTACCCAGAGGACAACCCCCCCCCCCCCCACCCCCACCCCACCCCACCCCACCCTGCTTAGCTAGCGATTTATTGTTATCCGTCAGAAAACAGTACGTATTTCATTCTCTTTGCTATTCTCATCGTCATTTTCCTTCTGTTTTGGTATTTAAACGTGTTGTCCTTGCAAATTTGCAATCTTTCAATGTGTACAAAGCTATCAGGGTTGGTCGTATAATGAAAAGAAGCCTTTGGCTTATAAAATTTGTTATACGTGTAGAATTGGGGAAGCCCATGGCAAGTTGGGATCCTCTCTCTAGCTTGACAGGTAAAGAATTGTACTCATCTAATATTTTTTCATCGCATGTTTGGGAATGAGATCTACTTATGCATCATTCTATTAATACTTTACTTGTCATGTAAAGGATCTAGACTCTTTTTTTTTTTTTGATATAAAAAAGAGAGGATCCAGTAGTGGCGACCTTAGGCCCCCCGCTATACAATGTTTGGACTTTTGAGTTTGACATATGTAAGCATTAGCCTAGTGAGCTACCAGCGCATGCACCGACCCCATCAACATATTCCCACTGGAAGCCTAGTATAGTTCATAAAAGTCGGTAGCGATCCTATATATACCCAGGTCAAAGAATATACAACTACTTAATGTGAGAAACAAAAGAGTAGAGAGAATTAGAATCTGAAATGTAATAACTTTCAAACTGCACGTAAATGAGATTGGAACCATTAGACCACCAACCCTAGTTGTAGGATTTGAACTCATCAGTTGCTCATTGGTTTGCAGAAATTTATGTTGTTGCGTGTAGGCAAAAGTTCAAGAGCTTATGGTTACTACCACGGAATACCCTATTCTACCTATCAAGACCACCCCACCCCACCCATAATGGGAAAAAAAATAAGAGACAGAAGAGAAAAACTTCTCTTTGAAGGAGTTGGCATATTTCCTCAATTTCATTGTACGGAAGGTTGGATTAGTTGCAAAATCTCATATTTTTGGATAATGAGGGGCACAATACTCTGAGAGTCTAAGCCCAGTTTTTATGTTGACATAGTTTATTGTGGGAGCCACTGTAACTTATACCCCCATTCTTCTCTTTTGCCATCAAATAATTAGACATGTAAATGGATTGGATTTGGCTTGAATATACTAGCTAGTGTCTGAATTCGAATGCGACAAAATTTTAGAGAAAGCATCTAAATTCGAATCCGGAATTTTATCAGATATCCGATAATAATCCGATCCGATAAACTATCCGATTATTGATTGGTACTTGTCATTTACTTTGTATTTTTTATTTTCAATTTCCAATTTTCGATTATCGATTATCGGTTTCTGAATCCGATTATAAGCCCATTTTTTAGAGAAAAATGTTTAACACTTTATTCTAACCGGATAATTTTTTAATTCCAATTATTTGATTACCAATTATCGGTTTTTGAATACAATTATCATCAATTTTCAGAGGAAAAAATGTTGAATACTTTATTCTATCCAGATAAATTTTTATCCGAATATTATTTGATCCGATAAGTAATCATCCAAATCCGAATCCGGTAAGAAAAATTCCTGATACGGACACCCTTAAACGAATATAAATGTGAATTCGGAGGTGGATTTCGGCTATCTGTTTACAGGTCTACAAATAATAAAAACCATCCCCTTTGGATCTGTGGGCCCCTAGTCAGTATGATTGGCATAAACCCCACCCCCCAAACAACAAAATGAAAATGATTAGATGGTTGCTCCCTAAATAGTAGGTTTTTTTTTCCTGCTCCCTTGAATTATAGGTCTCCCAATTGGTTTTTCTATCTGTTATCTCAATATTTTGATAACTATCTTGTTATATTAGCTGCAAGTATCTCTGTCAGCGGTGCATGTTTTCTACTCTGCAGGATAGATCTTGCTTCACAAGAGAAATTGATTGACCTTGCTTTACCGGATATCACTATAACAGAGATTAATTCATTGCAAATCGTTCAAATTGACAGTGTGAAACCTTTCGAATCTTAGGGTAAGTTGCAATCACTCTTCTATCAATACACTTTTAAAAACAGGTGAGGTTTTGAAATTAGGTTGCTTTTGGGATACAATGAGTTAAAATGATGATGCGTCCAAAAATTGTTCAATCCTTAATGTGTGCCTGCAAAACAAGATTAGAAGTGGGCCGACTCCACGATCGGGAAGCCACCTCCGAAGGTTAAGTCAATATTGGATTTGTGAAATCCCTCACAAACCCTAACCCAAAAATCAATGTTGTAGGTCCGAAGACCCGAAGTCAAGGTAGAAGACAGTTGTGGGCCATTCCAATGGAACCCATTGGATTTGATCTAGAACCAATGGAGGTTGATGATGATGATCCTAGTATGGAAACCCTGTTTGACTTTGAAAGAAGATATAACTTGAATGATGATGGACATGGGAAATGGACTATGAGTAGGTGATGACACCCTTGGAGGTCCTATAGAACCAGGTAATACTCTTTCTTCAGTTAAGGACCCAAGTGGAGCTTGTGGTTTTCGGAGACCAAAGACCGGGGCATTGGTTGGTCGATTGCCTTGGTCACCCCAAGCGACCAAGCTAGTCCTCGAGATAGATTTGGAAATTTTTGGAAAATTAGGTTTCCGGAGTTCTATATATACAAACTTCGATCTAATTTGAACCACTTTGCCTCTAAGCTATTGGAGAACGTGAGAAGAACCTTAGAGCTCTCTCTTCAAGGCCAAGGAAGATCTCCTAGCATCCGTGAGTAATTTCTCCATCGAATCTTCTTCTTCAAGGTTAGTAATCGCTTTTATTCTCTCTAGATCTATTCTTTCTTCTATTTCTACTCATTATGATGATTGTGAAGAAGATATTATGCTACTATAATGACCTACTTCTTCATCTTCATAGTCTTAGAGTGAATCCCCATCCACTCTATTCTTTCCATGAGCAACACATAGTGATTTTGGTGTTAAACCTAGCATGAACTTCATGACCTTATTCTTACTTGAATGATTGGAATTTGCTAGATCTATTCCTAGGTTATTATCTGATCATGATCTATTGTTTTCTTATTCCTAGAGTGGATTCCCATTCACTCTAGTCTATCCCTATTATGCGATTTGTTAGATCTTTATTTCAATGACCTTGTTAGATGCTTAGATCCTATATACTATGCAGAAATCTCTATAATTTTGGAGTGTTGGCACGGGGGGGGTTGTTTTTCGCTTGATCCTATTTGACGCCCCGCGCGGATCTCTAGACAACACTTTCCCTATTTGACCCTTTTTAGGGTTTGTTCCTTATGATCAATACTTGTTTGTTTAGGTTTTCTTTGGTGATTTTGGACTTGCCCTCTGATCTCCTTTCTTCATAGTTTACAAGCGAGTTTAAGGTGAGTACGTTCACTCACAATTGACATTATTACATTCTTTATTATGATAGAACTTGTATGTATATGTTAACTACTGTCTTAGAACCTTTTCTATATTGTTAAACTTTTGTAATAATATGTTTCATTATGTTAACTTGTATACTTGTATGAATGTGATTGATTGGAATGGATTGTGTTATGATATATGGAATTGTATTGTGATGTCATTGCCTAGGTTGTAGTTGTGGAATGGGGAATGCCCTTTTGGTATTTCTGTCTTGGGACATCAGTAGAGGTGGTATGGGACGATTTTCTATATTGCCCCTAGGCGCTTTCCGTAATTACTGGATGACATACCTAGGACATTGTCTAGATAAGGTTGGCTCGGAAACCCCGTCATATCTTGCCCTATCGGTAGGGAATTGAGGCCGAGTGACCCGTGGTAGCAATGGGGATTTTGGGCACTCAAGACCGGTAGTTAGCCCGTGAGAGGACATAATCACATTGTGGGGGTCATTCATTGGTAGAGTCGCACATAATAAACTTGGGCTCATGGGCTCTCAAGACCGGTAGACAACTCGTGAGAGGACATAAGAGCTTCTCGTTTATTATATGTGGATGACCAATACGGTTAAGAGTTTGTAATCTAATTTGGTAGGTGCCATATGATACGATGACTCTAGGGAGAGAGATTCCGGAACGGAGTGCCTAGGCACGGAAGGGAGGACATCATACCGGAACAGATTGTCTAGAGCATGGAAGAGAGGTATCCGACTCTGAGATTGATATGACTTAATAGATGACTTGCATTGGGCTAGGTATAACCCTAACACGCGCCAATACTCATACCAATGGTGGAGTGAGAGAGTGGTGACCTAAACCCCAGCCATGGAATGTTAGAGAAGGATGTCCTGACCCAATTACTACTAAGAACCCAAAAGACGTGCTTAAGAGCCGTGATGTTGAGTGACTGAGACTACCCAGAGGAGTATGGTGTTATATCTTAATGCGTGTCTGTCACTAGAGACTAGCATATATAGAGTTAGAAGCATATTGCATTATTGTCTCATATCATATTGCATCATGATTATTCTGAAATGTTTGTAGTTGTTATTTGTTATTGAACTACTTGTTGAGTTCTTTTGAGCTCACCCTTCGAGGACAATGTTTGTTAGACCTTGTTGTAGGTACCGATGACTTTGAGATCCAGGACTACGAGGCCACAACGAGTGACACGTATTGCATTTAGGGTATTGGCTATTACGAACATAACAATGAAGATTTCTAGTGTGATGATGGTACATACCAGGATTAGTCCCATTCTGGAGCTAGAGCACCCGTATTTGGATACAGAAGTCTTCGAGTTTAGACATACTTTATTTGAGTTTAAGAAGATTTACGATTATATTTAGATTGATTCTTAGACTTCTTTATTTGGTTGTAACACATTAGAGTTTTGATCTACCTTTCCGCTTGACTATAGAGTTTATTTCTGCTATACTCTATGCTTTGATTTTCATATTGTTATCATTTATTCCGCACTTTGATATTTTTTGTGATCTATTTTGAGCTCTTTATTTGATTATTTCCTTAATAATAGTTATACAATGATTTGTTCTTGCTCTTGATTATATTATTGTGCTATGTGGGAGTATGATCGCCTTGAACTGATCTTTGGGGCTGTGGATCACACCTCCGAGTATTGCAGTTAGGGTACCAGCTGGGGGGATTTGACAGGATCCGCACAGAGCTCTGGCTAGTTGCAGAGCTTAATTGAATAACGATAATGGAGCGACACAATTCAAATACCTCTGCTTTGTGTGACCCCTCTTATTCTTGATCCTTGGATTTGTTCATGATCCTTCTTGGTGGCTGTTCGATCGTAGGGCTCCCCCCTTTTTTTTGAGTCAGTTGTAGTTTCCATGTATGGGATAGTCATGCATCCCGAATTTAATGGGATCAAGTCCCTTTCCATAACTGTTGGGTTCCTTAACACACGCTACTTTATTGGTTACAACCTTAGAACCAGTCCCCATCGGGGTCCCTGACATGACCACAGTTGGACCCGGTGAGTTATTATTTTTTCCTTATCACTAGCCCCCCAGGCCAAGCGATCGGGATGGAACAATTGATTGCTTGGTTTGCCTTTTCTCGATCATGAGCCTCTAACACGGTAGGTTGTAGTCCAAACGTCTTCTCGTCTCCTACTCGTTGCATTTATTGCACTCATCTAAGCAATGGTATGCTCATCGATCTGCATCCACTTTTCATAACCCGCGCTTCCAACACCACGTGGCCCTAGGGAGCAGGTGCCATCATGATGGCCTCTTCTCTAATCGTTAGCATTCTGCAACCGTTGATTCCCAATCAATCTCGTTCGTTGAATACCATTATTCGAATTATCCTTCATCCTTGGCCATTGATTGAAATTAATCTCGTTTGTCCAAAATCTTGTCACATCTATTTAAACCTCTTCATCCATTACCTCCAAATTTACTTTGTTATTTCGCAAACTCGTCTACACTTCAAAGTCTCCAACAAGTTTTTGTGATTTCCAATTTCCCAGCTTTGAGTTTCACTTTGTTTAAGATCTAAACAAGTAAGTTTCTTGGCCCTATGTGTTGTTTCTTCTCTTGTTCCTCCATTTATTTTCTTTTTTGGGTTTAGGGTATCTACTTAGCTCATCAGGATTCCAGCCTTCCATTTTTCTTTGAAAAAACCTTAGAATCCCTTTCTTTTTCAATCGGTAGTGGCAAAACTTCTAATGAAGACTCCATTGATTGAATACTCGATGGGGATGATTCTGCTAACCAGCCCAACCCTTCGGCTTCAGTTGAGCTGTCGGGCGAAAGGAATGAGAGGATTACCGATCGTTGGTTATCCTCCATTCGCTCAGCCCCTAGAGAGCAACCAGGGAATGTTGCTAATAGGGGTGCAAGTTTGGCCTTGGTGGCTCTGACCCGCCATAAGCCCACCCAGAGCTCGAATAGGGCTTGGGCTAAAGATTTTGGCCCTAAGGGTGGGTTAGGGCCAAAATATTATGGCCCTAAACTAGGGCGGGCTCGGGATTACTCTCTGGCCTACCTAGCCCTCCCCGGCCCATCCCTGATATTGGCCGTGATCTTTGCCCTGATTCTAGCCTTGATTTTGGCCCTGATTTTGGCCTTGATCTTGGCCCTAATATTGGCCTTGATTCTAGCCCTGATCTTGGCCCTGATATTGGCCTTGATCTAGGCCCTGATTTGAGTTTGCTCCTTCCACCCACATGGAGAGGAATTAATTCTAATCCACATGGGTGGATACTTGACACGTATCAATTTTAAAAACATGATCATGTATTGTAGAAAATTAATAAAAATAAATTATAACCTCATTACCAATATAGTATGCATCCATCTGATTTTGGCCCTGATCTTGACCCTAATTTTGGCTCTAGTCTTAATGTTAATTTGACCTTGATCGTGTACTAGATTTAACTCTAATCTTCATATTAACATTGATATAACTATATGTCTTGATTTTGACATTCAGTCATTTTGATCATATTAGACTATAAGTTCACTTTTTATATTATTTTTAAGGTAGTTTTTATTTTTTGAATTAAGTCATTTTAGTTCCCAAAAAACATTGACTTTTATTTTGTTTGGACTAAGGCGATATAATACATTATATATAATAAAAATTATTATATAGAGATTTGATATCTAACAAATCTACACCCTTTTTCTCATCATGAATATTGACATATTTCTTTTGCCTCCAATGTGATTTTATATTAAGTACAGATAGCTGTGTTTGTAATTAAAACATCATTTTCTTTAACTACGAAAAAAATACCAATACTAAATTATCGTTGATTTACTTGTTAATAAGGATTTGCATATGGATTTTTTTGTTGAATAAGGATATTAAATTATTGAACAGTTGTGAATGAAAATATACTTACCTACGGCTTAAGTCTTGACTTTGAAGATACGCTTTTCATTTTATCAAATCCTTTGTAAATTTTGAGTTTCTGATGTTTCTACTTTTACAAAAAGAGTTTACGTGTGACCTTCTCTACAATTAACTTGACTTTCAAATATGTCTTTAATTACAATTCTTCTCTCTACATGTTCTCTTTCATGAAAGATTTTAACTCTTTGCCACTTGAAAAGAACCATAGAAGAAAACAGAACAAAAAAGAGAGAGGGAGAGAGAAATTTGGGGCAAAGACAGACTGGAGTGAAATTTGGTCATTGTCTTAGAAATTGAGAATCGAGATAAGTCTTTTTCTTTTTCCCTTCGAGCTTACATATAATAACCCTAATTTTCATCGAATAGCAAATTAGAAAACCCTAGAAAATTTGGATTTCACTATTTCTCTAAAATCTAAATGGATACAAATACAAATTGAACACAAGTTTTGGACTATTTGTTGACATATTTACCATTTTATTTCTCTAAAATATATTTGGAATTTAAGAATTTAATGACTTCAATATTTGTTTTCGCTAAAAGGGTCATTTGTATTAAAAAGCGAAAAAGAAAAATAACAAACATACTATCAAAGTGGCATCCCTCAAATCTGCAACATCAGTTGCCCCCAAATACACCCAACTTCACTGGGTCCAACTCACATAATCATAGATAATGAATCAAAATCTGAAACGAGAGCGACCAACAGCCCCTAAATCAAGTTCTCTCCTTATCAATGCTATCCAGGGTATATTAACATCAGTTTGCTCTAACCTTCTTATTTTTCCTTGGGCAACCAGGCTTACGACGAAGAGAGCCACCCTCCACTTGATCAGGAAGAGAGCTTGAAGGAAGAACTACTTCCAAAAGCTGCTGCTCATCTATGCTGGAGTGAACGACCAAAGAAGAGCCTTCCAAACCATCCAAATTTTGTTGGGCCCCACACAATCCCACTTGATGCTTAACTAATAGATCATTATCTACAATCAATTTTTGCTGGGAGTCCACCCTACTTAAAGGAGTTGTAACCAACTTCGAATTCAATTCTTTATTAAAAAAATTTTTGAATTTGAAATGAACTCGTTCCAAGTGAGAGAGAAACACCAAGAGAGGAGAGCTTACCTGAATTTTGCTGGACCAACATATCATTAATTCCATCAGAATTTTGCTGGGCCCCACATGGTCCCACGTGATGCTCAACCAACTGAGCATTATCTCCGTCTAAATTTCGTTGTGTCCCACTTGTTCCAGCATAGCAATCCATGCTACTTGAAGGAGTTGTAACCAACTTCCAATTCAATTCCGAATTTTTCTTGGCCAACAAATCATTATCTCCAACTGAAATTTGCTAGGCCCCACATGGTCCCACTTGATGCTCAACCAACTGATCAATATTTCCATTCAAATTTTCCTGGGCCCTACTTGTTCCAGTAGATTAGTCCATGATACTTGAAGGAGTTGTATCCAAATTCGAATTCAATTCCAAAAATTGTTTGGCCAACTAATCATTATCTCCAACTGAATTTTGTTGGGCCCCACATGGTCCCACTTGATGCTCAACAAACTGATCGTTAACTCCATTCAAATTTTGTTGGGCCCCACTTGTTCCAACAAAGCAGTCAACGCTACTTGAAGGACTTGTAACCAACTTCGAATTTAATTCCTTGTTCAAAATCTTTTGAATTTGAAAAGGATCCGTTCCAAGAGAAAGAGAAAGATCAGGGGAGGAACTCTTACCCAACTCAACTACCACCTCAAAAGGAACCACTCTATTGGATTTGAGTTTTGAATTCAAATTAGAAATTGAATCAACCGAATCTTCATTGGATGAATCTGCCGAATCCTCCAAACCTGCCTCCTCTAAAGATGGGTTGTTGAAGTGAACTAGGAGTTTGCATATGCACACCTACATTAGGAATCCCATCCACAGTAGGAATTTCTGCTGGAACGCTTGAAGGCTGCACCTGCAACTCATCCACCTTAAAAGAGAACTTACAATGAAGACCCAAATGGCCTTCCCAATTACACAAAGAACACCGCTGAATACCATCCTAAAAAATCACCTTCCGAAGAAAACTAAAAACTTGAATAGTCCCTGGTTCAAGACGCTTGATCTGACCTCATTCACACAAACAACATCAACCTCCAATTCGATCAAAACTCTAGCATAGTGACCAACATATCCTTGACGAGTACGTCTATCAAGAGAAATAGGGCGACCCATAGACTTTGCAATCAAAAGAAGCACTTTCTCATGCCAATACTCAAGAGGTAAATCAGGGAAATGAACCCAGACCAACTTACCCGCAAGTTGAGGAGAATGGATATTAAAATCCGGCTGCCATCGCTGAAAATGAATGTATTGCTTACCCACATTCCAGAATCCTCTGCGCCACACCTCAGTCATATTTTCCTCACTATGAAACTAAAAGATGATAAACCCTTTCCCCAAGGAATGCAAGATCACCCCCTTAGACAATTTCCAAGTGCCCCTAGCAATCACTCACAATTCATCCATGGTTGTGATGCGAAAATTTTCTCGTCCAATCAAAGAAAACAAGAATTGATTTCGTTGTAATTAGTTTTCCTGTTGTGGGATTACAATCCTATGAAACTTTCCCGCCTGTATAGGAGAAGGGAGGGAATCAATCTCAGGTAGCACCGAGGTCTCCACGATTCCTGCATTAGAAATTTTCTCACCTATGGTGGAACCAACACCATTGATAGGCACTTCAAGAGGCTTCAACCGCAAGAAGACAAATTCCCTAGGCACCCCCGAATTCCCCAGAGCTTCGCTCTCCTCTATATTTCCTCACCATCAATCTTGATCTGATTTCTATCAATTCCAAAACGATTGAAAAGCTCCCGGAACTAGCATTGTTCATTGTATGCTCAGTGGTTAATGCAAAGTGGGAAGAGTTGCCGCAGTGAAGTCTATTTGATAGCGTTTAGAAGGGGAATTTCAATAGTGACATAAGTACTTCAATATTTATTTCAATAGAAAATCCAAAAAAAAAAAAAATCACTTATCTCAAGTACAAAATTTATAAAAGAATAAAAAAATTTTAATAAGTAATTTAATTAGATAATAACTAGTCTGAAGGGTATTACCATATTCATATCATATTAGTGATCAAACGGATTAGGATACCCTTAAACAGATGCAAATGTAGATTCGAAAGCATATTTTAGTCATTCAGTTAGTGCTTGTTAGGTTACATGAATCCAAAGATTTCAAATCTCTGGATTCATAAATGTGAGATTTATACCTGTTTGGTTGTGAAAATCTCTAGATTCATGAAATCTAAAGATTCATCTTTTTACACTAAAAACGTGAATCTATAGATTTATGGGTATGGGGTGAAATCCAGAGATTTCATTCCTACTATAAAAATGTTAAACATTTGCGCATTCACAAAAATCACTGATGAATCCATGGATTTCATTCCACATATTCAGTTTACCAAACAGTTAATTTTATAAATTATGACTCCATAGATTTGAAATCTATAAATTTGAAATCACTAAATGTTTGAAATCTCCAGACTCATGTAACCAAACAGGCCCTTTAGTCATTTACACGCCAAGCAACATTCTATATTTTTATTAATAAAATTTATGTAAATAACTATAAGTTACTTATAATCAAATTTCTAATTCAATTACATTAGGATTTTTTTTAAGAATCAAACTTGTACATAAATGGGGATACGTTTTAAAGGCCATAAGTTTTTTGTCTTTTGAAAAATATTATGCTGATAGGGCCTAAAAGGGGTAATCCCGATACAGATCATGATTGTCATTGACATCATTTTGGATCAAACCTATATTGATAAGGTTTTTTTAATAATTAAATGTAATAACTAATATTAATAGTGAGAAAAAATGTTCGCTTTTGAGAGAATTTCAAATCGACTCATCTCCCCTAACTTTTTTGCTCAGGGTATGAGAGTGGATCCGTAGAAAACACTTGAAAATTAGTTTCGGTAGATGGAATCAGCTAATTTTATCGGATATAATAGAAAAATGGTACTTTTGATTCGGCTTGTTACTGTATCATTTGCACCACCAAGCTTGCCTTCCAAGTAGGAGCACATGGGTTGTCAAGCACTATATCTACCAAAAAACCTCAAAGAGAATCCTTTTGGTAGCAAAAAAATATAATTTACCATCTTAGATCACTAGTTAGTAGTTACATTTATTTTTCTCTTTTTTTTTTCCCTTCCTATTTTTGTTATTGGATTTGAATTTTTAAATGAACCATGCATTATATTAAATTATTAGAAGATTTCTTAAAAAAAAATAAACCACATATTGACATAGAAAAAAGTGAGAAAAAAAAAAACCCCGTACTTTAACATATGATCTTATCAAAGAATGATTTAGTCTCCCCTAGAATTTAATATGGTTTATGTCTTTGGCTGTAAGAATCTAATATACCTAAAAAGTGAATTCTATATGAACAAATAACTTGGATGGTTAACCATTTTCCCCCACCTTAATTTATTAAAGGAATGGGTAAGTTTTATGTTATCATTTTTAAGAAATCATAATAATAATGTAGTTTAGAAAATTGTCAATTGTACCTTAAGGCTAGCTGTATTAACTCAAAGTAGACAAATAAATGGATAGTCGAAATTCGCCTCTGAATTTGCATTTGTATTCATTTAAGGGTATTTGTATCTGGATTTTTTCTTACAAAAAGATTTCCATGTCCGTCCACTAAGCAACTACATTCAGATTCGGATAATTGCTTATCAGATTGGATAAATATCAGGATAAAAGTAAAATATTCAACATTTTTTACTTTGAGAAGGAATGATAATCGGATTCGGATACCGGTAATCAGTAATCACAGTTAAAGTAAAATATTAAACACTTTTTTTTAAAAATGGGCTAATAATCAGATTTGGAAACCGGTAATAAAAAATATAAAAAAAATGACAATCAATAATTTAGGATAGTTTATCGGATATCCGATTAAAGTTTCATATTTGAACTTGGATGCCTTCTTTGAATTTCTGCCGGATTTGGATAGCGGTTTTGTTAATCGGATTCGGATTCAGATACTAGTGTATCCGAACTGAATCTGATCCATTTATAGGTGTGACTCAAAGTATGATTGGAGAAAAACAATTTTTATTTCTATTGTTTTGTTCATATCCATCTCAACTCTAAAGTCATTATTTGAACTGTATGCTTTTTCTTTTTTAAAGTATTCAAATTTAAAAAAGACTCAAACCTTCTTATACATGCATTTAAGGAGAGAAATACAAAAAAATATATTTAAACTAGAGTCACCTATCAAAGTCAAATCACATAGAACATAGGAAATTAGAATAAAAACTTAAGAAGTGTGTTTAACAAGTAAAGCTGAGAAGACATTCTTACCAAAGAAAATAAAAAAAAAAAAATAAAAACAAAAAAGAAGCTTAAAGACATCATCTTCTTCGCCCGTATTCTAGTGACTACAGTGGTATTCTTCTCTTCTCCTTCTCAAAGTCTTAAGTCTCAACTCTCAACTCAAGTCTAAAATTGTGTTTAGCTCTTCAAAGGTCTCAAGCTTTCTTTATTTTTTTTCTCAAATCTCAATTCAAGGCTTGCAATTCAAGGTGTGTTCCCATTTATTGAATTTTTTTCCCTTTTGTATGCTGTGTTTTTCATTTTTTTGATGGTAGCTAGGTTCAGCTATGAGTTCTATTTCAGTTGGCAAAAGTAGTGAGAAAGCCACTCGAACCTACAGGGAGAAAGAAGATCGACCAATAGAGAGTGAATCCAATCTATGATAAACCGTATGAGAAAACTTGGCCTTCTCAACCATGAAGAACTTGCTTAAATACACCCTAATTGTCATGAATTTCTTGATTCCAAAACAGAGGCAAAAAGGGCACTAAGAAGTGTTCCAATTTCTGTGAGTGTCGGTTGCCGTTGGACTATCTGATTGATATGTTCAGGAAACTTGTAAATGGAATGAATAAAAACTGTTCATGTTGTTGTTGGAAAATGCGGCTCCAAAACTTGGTCCGGATTGGATTTAAATCTGTATGAAAACTAGTTGGAAACTAATACAATTATTATTATATGATTAACTATTATTTGATTCAGTTTCTGGATATGATTGACCACTGAGAGCAGTGGAAGAGGTCATGTTAATTTTGATTGGATTCATATTAGAATCAAGTTGAACTGGTTTAGAAAACCTTAGAATCCATTCTCACACTTTTAATTTGAATGTGATTCCAGATCCTCTCTACTAATTCTTCCCCTTTCTGTATATTGTAAAATATTATACATTTTCTGCAATACCTTTTGGATAGGAGGGTGGAATACTGACCTGTTTGCCTGGGTTGTCTGCACTCTGCATGAAATGCATCCATAATGAGTGTTCTTCTTAGAACTCTAGAGTAAGTGGGAAAGGATTGTGAGATTGCTAGGGGAAGGAGATATTCTGCTGGAAATGGCAGGCAGAACACTCCAAGACATTACAACATAACACAAAACATTACAATAGAACAAGCCATGAGATCGAATTCAATGCATTTGGAACTCCAGGCTTGATCTTTCTATTGTGAATTATGATCTCTAAACTGCAGGGGTTTCCTTTTTTAGATGAAGACACCAACACAAATTTTTACACAATAAGCAGAAATTCAGTACAAAGCAGAAAGATTAACAATTTGGTTGGCATTAAAATGAATCAATTCTTTATCAATTGTACTAGTGAGGTGATGTGTCTCAATTATGATCCTGATTCCAACTAAGCCACTCCGATATCCGAGTACTCCTCCATATACAAAGATGATGAGTGTTGTAAGAAAGATTAGACGCTGACCGGCTCGTTTGCCAAGCAATCACCTTGCCTCCAATGGCTAAGTCAGACAGTGACTAGATTAAGATCTCGTGCAAGAGCTACACAAGATTATGCTAAGAATGAGTTCATTGCCTACCGGAGGGGTGAGTCCCTATTTAAATAGAATACAATATGATGGCAGACAGGTTTCCCCGACGGTGGCCGTCCAATCAGCACTGAACAGGCTCCCGCATCGGTCACCCCACCTGATCATCTTCTGAGTTGACCTTCCATTTGTGGCAATGTTGCCATACAAGTCTAGCATAGATGGAGCTTCTTATTCGTCCATCCGGTTCGTATCCCGACTGGGTTAGTTCAGTCGGGTCAAGCCCCAGTTGGGTATAACCTTCCCGTATCATGAGGCATCACTAATGGGCAAACTTGAACCATAAGAGAGAAAAAGTGGGTGGCAAAGGGGAGAAGAAAAAAAAGCTCAATTCCTATTAAAGATGGTTTCTACCAGTTTCAAAAGCCTCTTGCATTGTTTAGTTACCTTCTTTATTTATTTTAGTTACCTTTCCACATTATAAACTAACTTATAATAACAAATATAAATATCTAAGTTCATATGTTTCAATACCTTTCTTATTATGTATGCATTTTTTTTATAGTATTCTTAATATGTATTTTTATGCAAATGTAAAATGTATTCTTATGCAAATGAAAATTGCATTTGCAGATATCAACAATGCAAGGAAATACCAACTAAAGTGCAACAGATAAGCCAAGCGGTTCTACCCATGAAAATATTGCTTCAAGTGAGGTGTTTTCTGGTAGTAAAATAGTAAGAGCAAATAGTGTTTGGAATCATTTTACCAAAATTGCACCTACTAGTGGTTCAAAAGTTGCAAAATGCAAATGCAACTATTGCGATGGAGAATTTTCATGTGTTAGTTCAAGTGGGACTAGTGGATTAAAAAGACACTTAGAAAGATGTTACAAATATCCAGTTACTCAAAAAGACAAGAAGCAAAAGTTGTTAGAATTTTCAGTTGAGGAGAGTGATGGTAAGAACTTTGCTTCTTTGTCAAGTTGGAAATTTGACCAAGAAATTTGTAGAAAGGCGCTTGTCTCTATGGTCATTGATAAAGAAGAAATAAAATTGGCTTGAACCAGTTCGGATAAACCTAGGTCAAAAGGGTTGGACCAAGCTAGACCGACCAGGACAAGGTTGGTAAAATGAGCATACATGCGGAATATCAAGATGAATCCTATAAGACTTGTAGTCAAAGAAAATGTATTTAACTGGGATTCGATAACCCGTATTTGAGTAGAACTCAATCATTAAAATCCTTGTTTGAGTCCAAACAATATTCTAGTTTAAGATGAACTAATACTCTAAGGTATCAGGAGAAACCTATAAAAGGGTAAGAAGGCACTAGAGAAAGGTACACGGAATAGAGCTATCACTACTCTAAACTTTATTGTTCATTGCTTTCTTATTTTCCTTAATTGGAGATATTCCTAACTAGATCGTCGTAGGTGACACTCGACCTCCCCGGTCGAACTCATTCTTGCAGGTTCATTCAGTTGAGGAGACGAACAACATTGCGTAGGAACAATTGGTGTCGTTAGTGGGAAACTGATCAAAAAGCTATTATGCAAACCAGATCAGGATTATTGTTAGGAGACGGATCTGAGAGAGAAAAGGAGGTTGAGAGGGGCAGAACCTCGCAAGGAGTTGAAAAAATTCCTGAGCATCAAACCCAGCAAGATCCTTCAATTCTTCAAGATCCTCCAACAAATCAATTCGCAATGATGAATCAGATTGATGAGCTTCAAAAGCAACAATCTGAGCTCCAAAAAGAAATCTCATCCTTGAGCGAATTGGTCAGGATGACCATGCGTCACATAATCGCCCTGGGAGCAGGTTCTCAGGAAAATCGGAAAATCTCGGAGGGGAGCGGACATGACCGACTAGTCATACCCGACCAAACAGCCCGTTCATCTAAAAAAGAACTGCAGAAAGCAAAAGAGAAGGAGGGAGAAAGGTTTCAAGCTTCGAAGGAGGCAAGTCCAAAGAAAAATCCTCCAATCAACGAAGACGAAGATTGAGGAAGTAGCACTGATCCAATCAAAAATCCGAAGGACAAAAAGAGCCACAATGGCCTGAGTAAGTGGGATGAAGATATGAATAAACGAATCACGAATTGGACGAAAATTTGAAAAAAAATTGATAGATCTTGGCAAAGACGAGCTGTATGCATGCTGTTTTAAAAGAGGATCCTTTCATCAAAACCATCTCGAAGCCAGAGATGCCAAAAGGCTTCAAGTGTCCCACTTTCACTGCATTCGATGGATCGTGATGCCCAAAACATCATATCATGCACTATAAGTCTGTCATGTCGACCTATAGACACAGTGAAGCAGCTATGTGCTGAAGCTTCCCAGCTTCTCTGATAGGAGCAGTGTTAGATTGGTTCTTGGCACTCCAAGATTGGTTCTTGGCACTCCAAAGTGACTTCATCAAAAGTTTTGACCACCTAGGTCGGGTGTTCCTATTACGCTTCCAAAGCGGAGTAGGTACAAAAAAGAGAGAAGATACTTTGTTTTCAATAAAACAAGGCCGAACGGAGTCCATCCAAAGTTTTCTTCAAAGACTCAACAATCTAACCATGTAGATTGAAAACTTGGATGAGAAGATTGCTTTCCATGCATTATACCAGGGACTCAGCCATGAAGGCCTGCTCGAGCAACTCTTGTTGGATATGCCTGAGTCATATGCAGATCTCGTTGAACGATGCCACAAACAAGCGGAGATATCAGAAACAATCGAATCCCGAAAAAAGTGAGCATCCGATCACTGAAGCAAGACTGCATAAAGAAAAACCCTTGGTCAAGAAGCCAACCATACACCTGACCAGGGATGGTAAAACTGACCAAGAAGGGGTATCGGACCTAAGGAGATCGGAGATCCTAATGCAGATCAAAGATCAAGGAATTCTCAAGTGGCCTAGTAAACTGTATTCTCGACCAGAGGAATGTGATAAAAGCAAATATTATGAATTTCATAAAGATCACGGGCACTGGACAGATGATTGCAGACAATTGAAAATAGAAATTGAGAAATTAATATCTCAAGGCCAACTAAAGAAGTATATTCAACTAAGCTAGGTTGGCCGGCCACAAACAGAAGGAAACAAAAAAAGATTGAGGTCTCCAAGCAGAGAAAGATACCCAAATCAAAAAGCCCGACCAAAGGAGGGAGGAGGTGCTCAGAAACAACCACCAATATTTACGGTGTTCGGCGGCCCAACAAAAGAATCAACCAGACAAGCCAAGAGAAAAGAAACAATACATGAGGAATGTTGAACTCGAAAAGTCAACTGAGAGGGTTACATCAGAACCAATCACCTTCTCAGCCAAAGACAGACAAGGGGTAAATACTCACCAGGACGATACCCAAGTCATCAAGGTCACTTTGGCTAGAACTGAGGTCCATAGAGTTCTAGTTGATACAAGATCATCAGCAAATATTCTATCACTAGAAGCTTTCAAAAAGTTAAAACTAAATGAAAGTATGCTCATCCCATGTGGAACACACCTATATGGTTTCACAGGGTCCTCAACTCGAGCAGAAGGAACTATCAGATTAGATCTCTGCAATGGCGAATACCCTAGAGATAGGATTGTTCAATCAACTTTTATGGTCGTCCGAGATTTGTTTGCATATAACGTGATCTTGGGACAACCGACCCTTTGTACTCTAAAAGCGGTAGTATCATCACTACACATGAAGATGAAATTCCCCACAAAAAAGGGAATAGGATAATGCTCCGCCGACTAGAAAGGAAGCTGACAAAGTTACACCAACTACGTAAGAAAAAGAGCAAAAACAAATTCAACTATGTCGGTTGAAATTAGGGATGATCGAGACAAAGAAGCTATGCAAAGGGTAGAACCAGTGGAGGAGTTGGAAAGAATCTATTTAAATTTGAAACAAGAAAATTAGGGAACAATGATTGGAGCAGAACAAGAGGCAGATTTTAAAGCTAGATGAACCCAATTTCTGTAGAAGAATTTGAATGTCTTCGCTTGGTCGGTAGAGGACATGCCCGGAATAGACAGAAGAGTTGTTGAACATAGATTAAACATTGATCCCCAAGAAATTCCAACATTGCATAAGAGAAGAAACTTCTCTTTAGAGAAGCATGAGGCAATCCAAACAGAGGTACAGAAGCTAAAGCAATCCGGATTCATTAATCCCATTGATCATCCAACTTGGCTGGCCAATGTGGTAATGGTGAAAAAGGAAAACGAAAAGTGGAGAATGTGCATGGATTACACCGACCTCAACAAAGCCTACCCAAAGGATTGCTATCCTCTGCCAAGAATAGACCTACTCATCGATGCAATTGCAGGTCATGAGATGCTAAGTTTTATGGACGCTTATTCTGGATATAATCAAGTTCTGATGCATCCAGAGGATGAAAAGCATACAACATTCATGACTGATAGGGACAGTTATTACTATAAGGTAATGCCCTTTAGCCTAAAAAATGCGGGAGTAACTTATCAGAGAGCAGTTAACAAAATATTCGAACAACAAATACGCAGAAACATGGAGGTTTATGTTGATGACATGTTAGTTAAGAGCACATCTTAATCCGACCACCTCCAAGATCTTGCAGAAGTTTTCGACGTACTCCGCAGATACAAAATGAAGCTTAGCCTTGAAAAGTGTGCCTTTGGAGTATCATCAGGAAAATTCCTAGGCTTCATGGTATCCCGAAGAGGAATTGAAGCTAATCCAGAAAAAATCAAAGCAATACAAGAGATGAAACCCCCGAAAAGCATCAAGGAGATACAAAGTCTTACTGGTCGGGTGGCGGCCCTCAACAGGTTTATTGCTCAATCAGGAGAAAAATGTTTTTCTTTTTCCAATCTTTAAAGAATGTATCCAAAAAGGGATACCAGATTGGAATGAAGATTGCCAGTAGGCATTCGAACAGTTTAAGGAAAAATTAACTAGTCCTCCTCTGCTTGTACGACCGACCACTAGAAAAGAATTGATCATCTACTTGGCTACATCACCGGTGGCTGTCAGTGCAGTACTTGTACAAGAAAAAGAAAAACAACAAAATCCGATTTATTATGTAAGTCACGTCCTTCTTGATGTAGAAACAAGATACCCTGAGGTAGATAAACAAGCTCTAGCCTTGATTATAGCTGCAAGAAAACTCAGACCATATTTCTAGTCACATCCTATAACAGTACTAACAAACTTTCCTTTGAAGAAAGTACTACACTGACCAGACTTGGCCAGAAGACTGGTAACATGGGCAATTGAATTAAGTGAACATCAAATTCAGTTCCGACCACGTCCAGCGATCAAGGCATAAGGTCCTGGCCAACTTCATTCTCAAAACTTCAGAGCCAAGATTCAAGCAAGAAGAAGTAGACCCTCCTGAAGCTATCAAAAGATGGATTCTCTCGGTAGATGGATCTAGCAACTCACAAGGGAGTGGAGCAGAACTGCTTTTAACAAGTCCAAGTGGATTCCAAATAAAATATGCACTCCGCTTCAAATTCAAAACTTCCAATAAATGAAGCTGAGTATGAAGCATTGATAGCAGGACTTCGCATGGCAAAAACTCTTGGAATCCAGAACTTGGAGGTCAAGAGTGAATCACATTTGGTCGTAAATCAAGTAAATGGGATATACGAGGCCAAAGAAAAGAGGATGAATAGATACCTCGTTATGGCCGATCAATACAAACAATACTTCAGTGATATACAAATCAATCAAGTCCCAAAGGCAGATAATGATCAAGCAGACGCTTTATCATGCTTGTCTGCGGAAGATATAGATATGACAAAACCAGTCATATACATGGAAGAGCTCCATTTTCCGAGCATAAATATAACCGACCAAATACATGTATAGACTGACCAAGGGTGGATGGCTCCTATACTCCGCTATTTGGAAAACAACCTACTACCAGAGGATCCAAAAGAAGCTAGAGCTGTCAAGCAAAGGGTAGCTATATTTATCTTCAGGAATGACAAATTATACAAAAAATCTCTGACCCAACCATTACTACGATGTGTAGAGGCCCCAGAAGCTGTTGCTATCTTGAGAGAAATACATGAAGGAGCCTGTGGAAGTCATATAGGAGCTAGAGCACTGGTAGACAAAGTGATAAGGCAAGGATACTATTGGCCCACACTACAAGAAGACTCGAAAAACTATGTTCGAAAGTGCGAAAAATGTCAGGCACATGCCAACATACTGCATGCTCTTGCAACGCCCCTAACATCAAGTCATTCTCCTATACCTTTTGCCAGGTGGGGAATTGACTTGGTGGGGAAACTGCCAAAAGCTTCAGGAAGTAGAGAGTACCTGGTGGTCGCAGTAGATTACTTTACTAAATGTGTTGAGGCTGAGGCGTTAGCATCCACCAATACCGACTAGATGAAAAAAATTCATCACACACAATATTATGTACCAGTATGGAATCCCTAAAATCATCGTTACCGACCATGGAAAACAGATCAAAAATTCTGAGTTGGAACGATTCTGTAAAGAACATGGTATAGAGCATCACCTATCTTCTGTGGCATACCCCTAGAGTAATGGCTGAGTGGAAGTTACCAATAGATCAATGTTTGACGGATTGAAGAAAAGACTGGACCAATCTAAAGGCAGATGGGTAGAAGAATTACCTAATGTTTTATAGTCTTATCGAACAACTTCAAGAACAACCACAGGAGAAACTCCATTTCGACTAGCATATGGAGTTGAAGCTCGAATTCCCGTAGAAGTGAAGGTCGATCAATCAGAGAAGAATAGTTTAACAAAGAAGCAAATATTGAAGGAATGAGGGAAAATATAGATTTCATTGAGGAAATCAGGGATAAAGCACAATACCATCTAGAAGAATATCAAAGACGCATTGCAACATACTACAACGCAAATGTAAAACCACGACAGTATTTCCCTAGAGATCTAGTCCTCCAAAAATCATCTGCTTCTGATCGAATCAAGGAAAATTGGCTCCAAACTGGGAAGGACCATACGTCATAGTACAACAAGTCTCACCTGGAGCATACAAACTACGAGATCAAGAAACCGAGCAACTAATATCTCAAACTTGGAACTCGAAAACTTGAGGAAATACTATCAATAGAATAATATCAAATCCTCATAAAATTTTGAAGTTTTTTATCCTTTATTTTCTGGTCTTTTTAAATCTTTGTTAGACATTCAAGTCTTAGTCTTTGTTTGGTTTTCTATGTCTTAGACTTTTTGAAGGCTTAGTTTTGTTGAGAAAATATAGTTTTAAAGTTTAATCAATTCTTTAAATTTCTAAGTATATCATCACAGCCTCAAATCGAAACCGAGCTATAATGCTCGGGGGAATAAGAAAAGGAATAAAACTTCAAAAAGACCTAAGTCCCTTGGGCACCAAAAAGACCTAAAATCTTATAGGCATCAAAAGACCTAAATCTCTTAGGCATAAAAACCAAGCTATAATGCTCGGAGAAATATGAAAAGGAATAAAACTTCAAAAAGACCTAAGTCCCTTAGGCACCAAAAATTACCTAAATCTCTTAGGCATCAAAAGACCTAAATCTCATAGGAATCAAAAGACCTAAGTCTCTTAGGCACCAAAAGACCTAAATCTTTAGGGCATCAAAAGACATAAATCTCTTAGGCATCAAAAGACCCCCAAAAAAAAAAAAAAAAAAAAAACTTAGGTGCTAAAATTAATAAGACCAAAGTCCCTTGGGCACCTAGAAGACTTAAAATCTTTTAAGCATTAAAAGACCAAAGGCATAAAAAAGGCTCAGGCACTAAAGAATAAGACCTAAGTCCCTTGGGCCTGTTTGGTTACTTGAATCCAGAGATTTCAAATCTCTATATTCATGAATCTAAGAATTATACCCGTTTGGTTGTAAAAATCTTCAGATTCATGAAATCTAGAGATTCACCTTTTTACACTAAAAACGTGAATTTGTAGATTTATGGGTAAGGGGTGAAATCCAGAGATTTCAAAAAAGCTATACATTTGCACATTCACAAAAATCACGTTGATCAAATAGTTTTTTAGGATGAATTCACAAATTTCATTCCACAACCAAACATTTAATTTTATAAATTATGACTCCATAAATTTGAAATCTCTAGATATTTGAAATCTCCAGACTCATGTAACCAAACAGGCCCTTAGGCATCCAGTCAAAATCTCTAACTGAGCTATGGTACATGGGAAGAAATTGGGCATCCAGTTAAAACCCTTAACCGAGCTATGGTACTCGGGAGACAAAACATCTAAAAGACCTAAGCAAACTTAGGCATTCAAAGAACCGTAGAAAACTAAGGTCTCAAGAACAAAGACAGATTCCAAATAACTGAACAAACATGCACCAAGTACCAAATGTTTAAAACATAATTCATCAAACAGATGAAAGAAAAGACCAAAATGGTCAAACATACATATGACAAATAATTGTCTACTCATTTCGAACTAAGATCACTCTCCGGATCCTTTTTGTTAGACTTGTCTTTTGAAGATGTACTTGAACTTCTAACCTCTGGCATTGGGTCCTAGTTGGAGTCTAGAAAACCGACCACCTCAACATTTTGAGGCTTTGGAAATTTGGGATCATCAGCACACCATTGAGGACGAGGAATCTTGAGGTCATCATAAATTCCTGGATCAATCAAACTTTGGAATCTTTCCAGATCCAGATCTTTAAAAGCTCCAATAATACCTTGGTAGGTCGAACGCCAAGCATAGAGATATCAGGGCAACAACCTTAGCCATAAACTTTTTGCAACCAGCTCTTGACCCATCTCTTAACAACTTCATAACGAAGTTCATTATGGACGTCTTCAAAAACACAAGGAGCTTTCTCTTCGACCAATCTTGTAAGACGAGCAACCTCATGATCCAAGCTCTCAAGCTTAGCTCGAAAACTGGAAATTTCTGCATTTTTGCCAACCAAGGATCCTTCAGCCTCTTCCAAATGAGTCTACAAGGAAGACTTGTCGAGCATCAAAGCTTTGTTGTTTCCTTTTATTGCAGCCAGCTCGGTCATAAGCTCGGCCTCACGAGCAACCAAAGACTCCTTGCTAGACTTCAAAGACGACAACTCTGCCTCTAAATCTTTAACACGTTGATCGGATCTTTGCAAAGAAAAGAAGTCTTCCCGAGTAGAATGAATACTTTGACCCAAAGATTGAACTAAAGCACAAGCCATCCTATAACCAAAAAAGAAAATGAATGGTTATAAACAAAATAAAAGAAATGAATTACCAAATTAGGTACCAATCACATACCTAACAGTGATACTGTGGGCTTTTAGACGACCGAACTCCTAGAGATAAGTTATGTCAGCAAGAAGAAGAACTCCGAACATCCAATCATTTGCAACATGAGAAATAGAAGAAGAGGTGCCAGTGAACACCGAAGAACTGGCATCCAATGACCACTCTTGTCGAAGAATATTGGTTGATCCTGAGGCCCTCATCTCCGACTCTGGAGCATCCTTAAATATCCTCACCTAAAGACGGATGAGGATCAGAGTCTGAAACCTTCTCAAAACCACCACTCGAACTAGCAACCCTCTTCATTGCTCGAGGAGGGAGGTCGGAAGCTCTCTCTTTCCAAACTTGGGGAATTGTTTTCCCCTTAGAAGAAGAAGCACGGCCGGAATGACCTTTATTCGGTTTGGCCGGATGCTTCACCTGCACTTCCTGCAATTCAGTGGCCGCAGCAGCCTCAAAGTCCTCTTCACCGAGCAGCACTGCAGTAAGATTACTTGAAAAGAATAAAAACAAAAAAGAACATAAAAAGAAAAGACACTAGTCTTACCAGTCAAGAATCCCCAATAATGAAGAATGCTCGGATATTCCAGGCAATATCCATTGACAGTAAGAAAATTCCGATCTTCGGTGGGAATCCCCCGAATATGATCCCTTGCTTCTTGTTCGGAACGAGAAAGAAGAGGGATGGCATTTGGACCCTCTCTAGGATTTTTAGGCCAAGAAAGAGGAAAGCTAGGGGGAGAATGAGAACGTACAAAGAAATACCTAGGTCTCCAATCCTTGGTATTCAAAGGAAGGGTGCCTTTCCCTACGAAGTTCCCTTCCCAACCAGACTGAAGAACAATACATTTTGAAAGATAAAACCAACGGTCTTGCTCTTGCTTCTTATACATAAAAATGAAGAAACAGATTCATGGTTGGTAATACACCAACCTCACTTTGTTTACAAAAACCCCCAAAAATAGATAATGTTACGCCATCTATTAGGCGCCAACATTCCCGGACACATCCCAAAATGGTTAAGAATATCTACAAAGATAGGGTGTACAGGAAGTCTGAAGCCACTAATGAGAGCATCCTCATATACAACAAACTCACCAAGGGGAGGTCGGTGAGCTCGTTCATGAATAGAAGGTACTCTAATCATAAAGTCATCAAGAATGGCATACCGAGCACGGATAAGCTCTATGTCATTCTCAGTCAACTCAGAAGGATAGAAGCTGGGACTTGAACTGCTAGGATCAAAGTCTATATGCTCGGGAGTTCTAGATCGAAAGGTTGTTCAACCATTTTTTTTCCTATTTGAACTAAACCGAGCACGTATACTTAAAGACCTAACTTCCTCATTACTAAGAAATTTTGGGCAAGTTCCAGGAGACAGATTGGGGTTAGCAGAGGTATCGCTTTCTGTATCACTATAACCAGAAGAGGATGCACCACTGCTCCCATAATGAGTTCTCTCACTATTAGAAGTGGGTCGCTTAACCGAAGACCTAGAGGGTTTTGTGGCCACCGACTTAACACCCATGACAAATAAAAAAGGCTAAAGCACAGTAAAAGTAGCATAGGAAAAGAAGAACGAAACCCATAAGAAGAAAAGGAAAATAAACTTTAGAATACAACACGAATACAAAATAAAAAACCATCAAAAGCATCAGAAGGAAAAAATGAACTTACTTGTGGAGAGAATTGTTGAGAAAAGCTCCAACAAGGCAGGAAGAGAGATTTTTTTCTTTGCAACACTGTTTTCCTCTTTCACAACCAGAAATCGCAGGCAACAGAAATGAAATGAAAGAGAAGAAGATAGATTCTTGTACTTTTTGAAAAATCCTAATCTAAGGGACCAAAAAAGAGGACTGCAGAACTTCCCAAGAAGATCTTGATCTAATGTCTTCAGGAACACCCTCATCCAACGATCCAGAAAAGATCGAAATCTTATATCCTCAAAAGATTCAAATTTAGAGGTTAAGATGAAGAGATAGGAACGGTGAAATTCAAGACTTTTAAAATTCAGAAAGTCATTATGAATTACTATAAATTCCTTACCACATGTCAAAAAAGGTGGCATTTTAGAAAACGTGCGCAACCGTTTCAGTTTTTTACGGCACAGTGAACTGTCAACTGATGTTAGCAGAAATGACAAATTTTCTCCAAGTGTCAGTGTTCAGATATCAAGCTTTGCAATAAACGATCGAGCATAAAATCTATAAAGCCCGAACAGTATGATGTTCGAACTTAAAAGACTGGGGGGCTTATGATAAAGAAGAAATAAATTGGCTCGAACTAGTTCGGATAAACTTAGGTCTAACGGGTTGGACCAAGCCAGACCAACCAGGACAAGGTTGGTCAAACGAGCATATATGTGGAATATCAAGATGAATCCTATAAGACTTGTAGTCAAAGAAAAGGTATTTAACTGGGATTCCATAACCCGTATTTGAATAGGACTCAATCATTAAAATCCTTGTTTGAGTCCAAGCAATATTCTAGTTTAAGACGAACTCATACTCTAAGGTATCAGGAGAAACCTATAAAAGGGTAAGAAGGCACTTGAGAAAGGTACACGGAATATAGCTATCACTACTCTAAACTTTATTGTTCATTTCTTTCTTGTCTTCCTTAATCAGAGATATTCCTAACTAGATTGTCGGAGGTGACACTCAACCTCCCCGATCAAGTTCATTCTTGCAAGTTCATTCGGTTGAGGAGATGAACAAGATTGCGTAGCAACAGTCATTATAGACAAACTTCCCTTTACATTTGTTGAACAGGAAAGTTTTAGAAGATTCATTAGGGTATTATAACCTAGGTTTAATATTTTGTCACGCACCACTATGACAAAAGATTGTTTTGCACTATACTTGGAAGAGAAAAAGAAATTGAAGGATATGTTTAAGAAAAATGGTTATCGGGTGTGCATTACTGTTGATATGTGGACTTCAATCCAAAACCTTAGTTACATGTGCATAATAGCACATTACATTTATTTGGATTGGAAATTATAGAAAATGATTATTAATTTTTCCATTGTCCCATCACCACACACCGGTGAAATGATTACTAATGTTCTTGAATCATGCTTATTGGATTGCGGTTTAGAAAAGTTGTGTAATATTACTGTAGATAATGCATCTAACAATGATGTGGCCATTTGAAATTTGAAGAGAAGGTTGATAAAAAAAAAATGGATTGTTGTTGAATGGTGAATATTTTCATGTCAGATGTTGTGCTCATATTCTGAATTTAATTGTTAAAAGTGGTATTGAAGTTTGTGGGGAAAATTCAAAAATTCGTGTTGTAGTGAGATATGTAAGAAGCTCACCTGCAAGGTCCCAATAATTTAAGCTATGTTGTGAACAAGAAAAAATTCAATGCAAGAAAACTTTATGTCTTGATGTTGCTACTCATTGGAATTTTACATATATCATGTTAAGAACAATTTTAGAATTCCAAAAAGCTTTTGAATGCTTGGAAGATAGGGACTTGAGCTTTGCAATGGATTGTAAGGATATGGTCCCGAATGAACAAGATTGGGAAAATGCAAAAATATTATGTAATTTTTTGGAAGTGTTTTTACAATGCCACTACAAGATTATATGGATCACTTTACATCACTTCAAAATCTTATTTTTCTAAAGTCTATGGAATTGAATCACTTTTGGTAGAATGGTCAAGAAGTGAAGATCCTATATGTCATAATATGGCATTAGTAATGATGGACAAATTTAAGAAGTATTGGGATAGTGCAGAAAAAATGAATATCTTTTTGATTATTGCTATTGTTCTTGATCCCCGCTTCAAATTAGCATTTGTTGAGGCTTGCTATTTGGAAAGGTATTCTCAATGTGATGTGGAAATGAAGATTGGAGAAATTAAGAATATCATGAATCAACATTATAACTTTTTCCAATCATTTGTACTACCTCCTAATGCAATTGAAGTTGCTGTAACTTCTAAATCTAGTGATCTTCCAAAGAATTCTACAATGGATATTCAAAACATGATTTTTCAAAAAATGAAAAATAGGTTGAGTTTACAAGTGGGAAATGAGTTGGATCATTATTTATTGAAGACTATTGTAGATGGTGGAGATAATTTTGACAACTTCAACTGGTGGAAGATTAATAGTTCAAGATTTCCCATTCTTAGTGAAATGGTTTGAGACATTTTGCCAATTCCGGTTACCACTGTAGCTTCAGAATCAGCTTTAGCAATGATGGTTAGATTCTAAACCAATTTTGGAGCTCATTAACACCACAGCTTGTAAAAGCTTTGGTGTGCACACAAGATTGGTTACGGCAAGCACCATTATTTTGCAGTATTGAAGAAAACCTAGATGACCTTGAGAAGATTATACCAGGTAATGAATTTTATTTTTTTTGGTTTGCCAATCCCGGTTTATAAACCGGTGGTTCGACCCGCGTCGCACACCTGGCTATGGTGGGTGAGTCTCACAGCGGGGATTTTTTGCATACACAAGGATTCGATACTGGAACCTTGCTTAAGTGAACCAAGCTGCTTACCACTTGGACCAACCCCCGTTGGTAATGAATTTTTAATTTATTGAATTACTCTATTTATACGTATTTTGCATTATTGAATTATTTGCTAATTACTATTTTTACATTGTTAATATTTTTAGATTTCAATGAAGACAGCGTAGTTACAAGTTTAAATTGAAGCATGATATTGCATAGTTTCATATTTTTCATTGAAGGTAAGGATTATAGTAAGGATGCAATAAAACTTTTCTTCATTTTAATAGTAACACCATGGTAATTTCTTTTATTTATTATTGACTGAAAGTCTAAAACTTTGTATATTAGCCCGTCTAGCTCAGTTGGTAGAGCGCAAGGCTCTTAACCTTGTGGTCGTGGGTTCGAGCCCCACGGTGGGCGTTAATTTAACTCTGCTAGTGTTTTGCTACTCGTCCCAAGCTTGCTTTGGGTAAAGGAGGAGGAAACCTTTTTTCATGGATTCGACCTTATATGATAAAAGCTATGCTAGGGCGTTCCCCGACAAAAGAAGCGACATGCTACACTATGGCCCGGTTGTAGTGATAAGTGGGCAAGGGTTAGCTAGGGCGTCCCGCACCATGGACGACACGGGTCACGAGCTCGTCTATAAACATAGGATGTGGATTGACAACTAGGAACATAGGCTCTTTAACTGCACCATGGACTTGATAGATGTTATGAGGAGAAAGAAGCTAGTCTATAAGAACCGATGGAGGATTAAAAGCGAGTTGACATCTTGGAACATAGGATCTTTAACTGGTAAGAGCTTAGAATTGATAGATGTTATGAGGAGAAGAAGGATTAATGTAGCTCGCATTCAAGAGACTCGATGGAAGGGTAAAAAAGCCAAAGAGTTGGATGACTTTAAACTTTGGTATACTGGGGATAAAACAAATAAAAATGGAGTGGGTATAATAGTGGATAAAGATTTAAAAAAAGATATGGTGGATGTTAGAAGAGTGGGTGATAGGATTATTGCTATCAAGGTTGTAATGGAGAAAGAATTCGTAAATACAATTTGTACATATGCACCTCAAGTAGGATTAGATGAAAGTCTTAAGCAAGAATTTTGGGAAAATATGGATGGATTAATGCAAGGAATCGTCAAGGAGAAAAGATTACCATAGGAGGTGATTTAAATGGACATATTGGAAAATCTCAAAGAGGTTATGAGAGTGTACATGGAGGATATGGTTTTGGAGAAAGGAATGAGGAGGGGATTTCAATTTTAGATTTTTTTTTTTTTTGGTAAAGAATTTCAATTTTAGATTTTGCTACTGCTTTTGATCTATCTATTATAAATACTTACTTCAAAAAGAGAGATGGACATTTAATTACCTTCAAAAGTGGATAGCATAGAAGCCAAATAGATTTCTTTCTAACTAGAAGGACTGATAGATTTTTGTGTAAGGATTGCATCATTTAGTCTCATCTGAACACAATTCACGCAATTCAATAATTTAAATATGAGAGCATGATAATTCTACATTTAACAAGCATGAGCATCATTTCAAATTCATGATTAACAGTTTAAGAATACTATCAACATTCTAATTCAAGCAGTTCAATCAAGTCATTAAGCTGTCATCCAATCCCATGCATTTTTGTTCAATACACAAAGACATATATCATGCACTTTCCATAATTTGCATCAACGAATAAATAAAATAGATTTCATGTCATCATGTGAATGTTACATGTCTACTAAAAGGAATCACCCACTTAACATACATAGGTTGGTCAATATCACTTACTTGTCCCTATTCCATGCATGTATGTTTTGACCCTGGTTCCGTTAAAATCCGCTCTCCCTCCTATACCTCGAATAATTAATGGCTATTTCGAATACGTGGGAACCAACGGGAAATTTTCCCCTTTTCTCTCTCTCCTCTCCACGGTTTTCCTCTCTCTCCTCTCTCCTCTCTTGCCTTTCTCTTCTCTCTTTCCACCCCCACAAAAAGATATAACCCAATTCCTAATGTCAAGTACACTATTTTTTTCGCCTCTGTTTGTCCTGCTTGGTTTTGTTGTTTTTTTTTCGGTTGTTGTTTGTTTCTCCACTTTGTCTTTTGTTTTTTTGGTTTTTCTCTGGTTTTTTTTTTTTTTTTTTACTTCTACTTTTTTTTTTTTCTTCTTCTGGTATTCTTTCCTTTTCCTTTTTTTTTTTTCTTTTTTTGTTTTGTTTTCTTTTGTTTTTTTGTTCTTTTGTTCTTGTTATTTTTTTTTGTCGTTTTCTGTTTTGCTTTGTTTGGTGTGTTTTTTGTGGTTTTATCACTGGTGTGGTGTTTTTTTTTATTCGGTCATCTATTGTTCTTTCTTATTTGCTTTTTCTTCTTTCTCTCTTTTTTACTTGTCATCCCTGACTCACTAGTTTGATTACTTTTTTAGTGGGTTTGTAGTTGTGTCTTGCCTAGTTGTTCCGCCTGCTTTATGTTATGTGGCTGTCTTGATCCTTCTTTAATTATCCTAATCATTTTTTTCTTCATGTTATACTTTCATAAGCCCATAGCTTAGGTATCACATTACCTTCATGAGAGATGCATCATTGCTCCTAGGAGTGATTTCCTTATGACTATTTAATTGATTAAGCCCCTATCTCGGGATACTATTTGCATTTAACGAGAATCATATTTAGGTAGTGCTTTAGAGTTGATATTTAGTAACATTACCGTTCCTCGAAAAATCTTCTATCCACAATCTGGATTTGTTGCTTACAATCGAGAATCTTGGTGACTTGAGCTTCTAACATATTAACTTTATTTTTCGGCAACTTGTTCAGGATCATCTTCTTTCTTTTCCTTAGAGGGCCTGCTCCCATCATAGCCCTTGGGTCTCGTTTATCTTTCTTTAACACTTGAGAGATGTCGTGTCCCATTATTACTCTGCATTACCTTGAGGGCATCATTTCTTTTTTTCCTTGATTTTTTTGCAATTCATATATATACATATCATACATATTTATTATGCTTAATTTTATTTAGAAAAAAGTAGTGCGGTATTTTGATTCAAAATAATATAGAACATACAATTGTTTTTTGTGCAATCTCATCAATTGACGTCCATCTGCATGTTCATGAGTGATTATGTACCCCGGTTAGTTGTACTCAGTTTCTTTAACTGTTTTAACATTGTAAATATCATAGTTAAATATTTGATACTATAACATTTATAAATATATATGTAGAGTTCTATAGTTAGCGTTTTAAATATTACCTTTTCATGGCGAATTGTGAAAACTCTTCGACTGCGATGTGGTGTTCACACATACCGCACGTACTACTTACCATGACAAATGAAGAATGATGTGGTGCAATCGCACATATACCAATGATTAGAAATAGACATTGAAGATATGTATGGTTGACTCCATGAAATGAAACACTAACACCCATACCATTTTACCTTAAATATCACCGTATTTGAGTTTGTATGCATATGGTCTTGGGTGAGCAATGTAGTGATTTTGTCGAGATTCAATGGGATTAAGACATATTATCATACACCTCCATGTTCTCTCGAGAATATAATAGGCAAAGTCGAAACAATATTATATTTATACATATTAAACCTTTCCTTTTGTGGGTTTTACCAAACCTCGATTAAACCCCTATTTGGAAGCATGGATAGGATTTGGGGACACGAAGGGGCGAGCGGAGCGAGCAGGAGAGAGAAAAGGAGGGTGTGCTTGTGAGATAGAGGAGGGGGGAGATTATTCTCTTCCTCTTCTTCGTCTCACTCTCTCCCTTTGGAAGTCACAATCCGACCTCCCATTTAACCTTTCTTGGTAGCCGAATAATCGAAAAAAATCTAGAACACATTGTTTCATTTTAATACATGTAGAGAAGGATCAATTTACCAAAAAAACAATGCGAAGGGATCAAAAGAAAGCACCTCGACCGATCTTGCTTGCTCTCGTCCACATCAAACCTATGTTTCCCGAACTATTGTTTACTTGTCTCATTGCGCCATTCTATTCACAAAGAGAAGAGATGGCGGGAATATTAGGAGGGAATGGGTTTGCTAGGACGTGGGTTTTTTTTCTTTTTTGTAGGAGAGAAACGTGGGTTTTTGGGTGTGAAAATGTTGATCTTTTTCAAAGAAAACGATTTCTCCCCAAAAAATCGTTAGAAACCGAATCCAAATATAACTTCTTCCATTTTTATTGGGTAGAAGAATCCAAATATACCACTTTAAATCCAAAATATTACATAAAATCCAAGTTTTTCTTCTTTCCTTAATGTTTCAATAATTTTTCCTTATAAATATATTTTGTTTCTTTATTATAATTTCTTTCGTACTAGCAAGATTTAAGTTTAAATATTTTGGGGTTTTTGTTAAATAATTTAAATCATCAAATATTTTCATTTTAGGGGAAACATTGTTTCTAGAAAATTATTGTTTATTTTTTTGTTTAATTCGTTTGATGTTTCATGGTTTTTCTCCTTTCATATGTCATTATAAAAATTTTAATTTAATACAATTCCATAATTCAAAAAAAATATAAGTTGATGTAGAAAGAAAGGAGACTCTCAATACTTATAAACTCTAATTTTCGAATTTGATTATCATCCATTTTCAGAGAAAAAAATGTTGTATATTTTACTCTATCCGGATATTATCCAATCCGATAAGCAATTATCCGAATCCGAATCCGGTTGCTTAGCAGACGGACACCGATATTTTTCGGATACAGATACCCTTAAACAAATATGAATGCGATTTCGGAGGCGGATTTCGGCTATCCATTTACAGGTCTAGGAAAAAGAGAAATTTCTATATCTCCCATGGGTGAAGCTACATTGGGGCAAGAGGACCATCCCCCCCCCCCCCCCCCCTGTTTAATTCCCCGTCCCTTAAAAATTTTTTTCCCTTTGACCCTCTTCCATGTATGAAATATGGGTGTCTGCCCCTTCTGCCCCCCTCCACCCCGGCTCCGTCCCGCGTTGGGTTGTAGTCGTTGGTTGTATCAGTTCCTCCTTGCCCGCTATCCATCCATAATCCATTTGGCTCTCACCCTTTTTGATATTCGATATTCTCCGCTCTTTTGTTGTGTTGTCTTCTTTTTTTTGTTTATCTCCGGTTCATCTTATCACCCTTTTTGGAAATTGCTTCTTTACTCCGATAATTTCTTTCCTTATCCTTACTAATTTCGTTTCTCTTATCATCCTTTTCGGATGTTGTACTTTTTTTATTTTATCCTATTATCCTCGTTGCATTTTTTCTCTTGCTTCTGTTGGTATTTTCCGGAAATTTTCTCCCCCTTCATATGTTTGTTCTCTTTGCTTCCTTTCGTCTTTCTCTTACCTTGGTAGGTCTTGGCTTGGTCCCCCGCCCGCTTTTCTGTTGTTCTCGTTGCTCTTTTTTACCCTCTTGTTCTCATATTATTAGATTCCTATTTTGTGTTGTTCGTGTTATTATTTTTTTTATTTTGTTGTGGTTTAATACTTAATCTATTCTTAAATTACAACATACTACTTTAATAATATTTCAGTTAGAGGGTTGTTTACTACCTTTTCCTTGTTTCCCCTGTTGTTACTACTTTTAAATATCCTTTATTTTGTTTACTACATTCCTCTCTTTTTGTCCGTTGCTTGTTCCTTTAATTCCGGTTGTTCCTTTTTCTCCTTTTGTTGTGTTTTGTTTCGGTTCTGTCTTTTTTACTTGGTTTTAAATATCGGTTATTTTTTCTCTCTTTGGTTGTTTGTCCGTTGCTTGTTCCTTTTTCCTGTTGTTTCTTTCTCCTTTTGTTTGTTTGTTTCCGTGTTCTCTTTTTTACTGGTTTGAATATCGGTTTTTTTTACTCTGTCCGTTTTTTTTCTTAGGTAATATTTTCTTTTGACCGTGTGGTTGTTCTTTCTCCTTTTGTTTATTTCCCTCTTTTTTGTTGTGTGGGCCGTTCGCTCTTTTTTCCCTGCCGGTTGGACTTGCTTCGGTTGTGTGTTTCGCTGGGGTTTGTTGTGTGATTCCTCTCTCTCCTCTCTTGCCCACTCCTTCTCTCTCCTCTAGGCTTTCTCCTCTAAGGCCTTTAATGGCTTCTCTTTTAATTCCTCTTCTTCTGTTTCTATCTTCTTCTCTCTCACTCGTTCTCTCTCTTCTCTTCTTAATCTTCTCTTTTAATGGCTTCTTCTTCTTCTTTCTCTTCTGTTTCTCACGTTCTCTTTCTCTTTCTTATGCTCTCTCTCTTCCTTAACTATGCTGCAGCATATGCACTTATATTTCTGAAAACTGAAATTCTTTCTCTTACCTTTTAACTCCTCAACTCCACTAACGCATGCTCTGCTTTCTCTCTCTCTTTTCATCTCCTTCTCTCACTTCCCTTATGTCCCACGCACACACACAGGTAATAAGAAAAGTATGTTTTTCATCTTAAATTTCACTTTGAATCCCCTTCTCTCCCCGGGGGGGGGTTTCCCTCCTCTCTCTCCCTCTTTCCCTCGGTGTTTGCTTGCTTGTTGTTTCTTTTTTTTTTTTTTTTTTTTTGTATACATATATATATATAGTGGGCTTTTATGGATTCATGGGCCCACTCTATTATCTTACGCAGAGCCCGCTCTAAGGTGCTAATATTAGTACCTTCGGGTTCAAAAAATCATACTGATCATTTCCTCGTTTTCAGTTCAGTCTAATTCTACTGTTGTGGGACCCACAAGCGATGTCTGACCTCGACCAAATGTCAATTGGCATCTAGCCTTATTCAAGTTGTTCTTTAACTATGCTCAAATCATTTGATTAAACCATCAAACCAATCATCAGGATCCTTTAATAATCTTAAAGACTGACACAGTCACACACAATAATAAAATAACAATATAAGAAGATGCGGGGCATCACAGATCATTGAGTGTGCTTGATTGTGCTTGTACGTGCAACAAGAAGATAGAAATAGAAGAAGAAGATTAAGAAGAGAAGAGAGAGAACGAGTGGAGAGAGAAGAAGATAGAAACAAAAGAAGAGGAATTAAAAGAGAAGCCATTAAAGGCCTTAGAGGAGAAAGCCTAGAGGAGAGAGAAGGAGTGGGCAAGAGAGGAGAGAGAGAGAGAAGAGAAAGGCAAAGAGGAGAGAGAGGAAAACCGTGGGGAGGAGAGAGAAAGTAATAAAAAAGGGGGAAATCTCCTGTTGGTTTCCGCGTATTCGAAATAGCCAGTAATTATTCGGGGTACAGGAGGGAGAATAGATTATTACGTAACCAAGGTCAAAACACACACATATGGAACATGGATAGGTAAGTGATATTGACCAACCTATTTATGTTAAGTGAGTGATTCCCTTTAGTAGATACACAACATTCACATGATAATATAAAATCTATTTTATTTATTCGTTGATGCAATTTATGAAAAGTGCATGATATATGTCTTTGTGAATTGAACAAAAATGCATGGGACTGGATGACAGCTTAATGACTTGATTGAACTGCTTGAATTGGAATGCTGATAGTATTCTTTAACTGTTAATCATGAATTTGAAATGATGTTTATGCATGTTAAATGTAAATTATCATGCTCTCACATTTAAATGATTGGACTATATGACTGGGTGTCTAGTTTTATTCAGATGAAACTAAATGATAATTGAAATGCAAAAGGTACATTGAAATAGATGGAGCATGATAACACAATACTAAATTGGATACAAAAAGAGTAAAAGAAAATGAAATGAAGTGTAATAGCTTCTGTAAGTCCTGGTGCTTAATGTACCCAAATGGGAGGGCATGAAGCAAGACTGAAAAGTGGAAAGATTGAGTTTGTGCCGATGGTAATCCATGAGGTGTACAAGGCCTTGTGCGTAGAAGCCACTTCGGTGGTGAAGAGACAGAATCCACTTTGGTGATGAAGAGACAGAAGCCACTTCAATGGTGAAGAGAAAAGTATATCCTCTGGATTTGCCTAGGCTCAAGACTATAATATCAGATAACAGAAATGAAAATAAATTAAAAGAAAATTGAAATACATAATGTTATATGACTTTGATGTGATAATTGATGCATGATGAATTGCCTGACTTACTTACATGGTTGTCTATATTGCTTACTTGACCGCAAAGCTCACTATTGTAAATGTTGATAGGTCCTCAAATATATGACAAGGGCAAGGGTGCTGCCACTTGATAGTGCATTTTAAAGTAGAAGATTGAAAACTTTTCATTTCTTTCTTTTTGTTGCAACTTATGTATTGCTTAACTAGACTTTAGATGTATATATTCCTTTGAGACTGTATGTACTGAACTAGACATTGTTGAAAGGTCAAACGTAAACATAACAGGATTTTAGACTGTGTATATATGTTTATGAGTCAAACTATCAAATAGGTTGTTTGCTTTGCTGTTGAGAATGTTTGGTTTAGCATTTTGTCTTAATAGTTATAAACAGGTTGATAAAGAAAGGAATTGTCACGTGCCCTAGTTAAATGTCCATAATGTGGGCCCCACCAACCTTGTGAAAACTGGGGTCGTTACAGAGGTGGTATCAGAGCAGTAGAATCTGTAGACTAGAATGATCGATGATATTGGAAATTGAGAGAAGAAGGATTAAATTTGAAGGAATTTAATTTTGATTCAGTGAATGGACTGACTTAAGAATCAATTGTTTGATTTATAATATCGAGGATTTGACTAGTGAGAAAAAGATGAGAAAGCCGGTGAAAGGATTGATTATGTAATGTCCTATATTGGGATGACTAAATTGGAAAGAATGTATGTTTGTAGATGTTCAATTGAGGTATGATGATATTTCTACAATTATATGAAATGAATTATGAATTGTGAGTATTATAACTCAACTCATGCATATATATGAGTGTAATGTATGATATGATGATTGTGACTTCACTAATAGATATATAAATGACTGCAGTGTATGATGTGTGGAGTGTGACTTATATGCATGACTGTAAGATACTAAGATACTATATCTTATAGATGAATGATTCTTCAATAACTGAGATGTGGATATGAATGATTGTATGACTGACCTGAATGAGTGTAAGGATTTTGTATTAAAGCTTATGACTGTTTGATGAATAATATGCTATATTACTTTGTTTATACATGATTGCATTTTGGTTGAAATATATATACTTACTTCAAACATAATGATAAATGATTTCTCATATGAAGAACTTTATAAATGTAAGACTAAAACCACTTTGGTGGTATAGATAGATGTACATCCTCTATGATTTGCTTAGGCTTATGACTAAAACTGAAAAAGGAAATGAAATTGAAAGGATTTGAAAAGAAGTATATTTGATAGTATACATTTTCAATATGATTGAATAATGGGATAATTATTGTTGCCCCCTTGTACTCTGATTTTATTACTACTTTATCCCCTCTACTTTTTAAAATTGTTAATCCAACCTTTAACTTTGTCTAAAATTACTAATGCCCCCTTCCGTTAAGCTCAGTTAATTTATTGATGATGTGGCATCTATATATTTTTTCAAAAACCCAAAAATAACTCTACAATTATCTCTTTACTTATTTACTCTTTGCAAGTTATAATACTATATTTAATTAACTATGGAAAAAAATTAACTTTAAATTAAATTTTCTTTTCTAAAAAGAAACTACTGATTAAAGAAAAGACTTAATTTTTCTTCTCTAAAAAGAAATTGCCGAATAAAGGAAATATGTGATTAAATAAAACTTAAAATAGAAACTAAAATATTAGGAAATATCAAATGTAATTCAAAGTTGAAAATTGAGAATCTCCTAATATATGCTAACCATTGTACAAAGTGTGTGGTCCCACCAAAGCCAAAATTTATTGTAGAATATAAGATTTTAAGGATATAATTGACATTCAATATAATTTTTGAAAATGAGGGTAATGTTATATTTTTTTAAATACTTAATTTTAATGAAGGGCAAAATAGAAATTACATATTTGATGTTAACAACCACTTAACACCGTTAGAAGTGAGGGGGGCAACAGTAATTTCATAAAGAAAGAGGTTTGATTAGTAATAAAACCAAAGTACAAGGGGGAAATAGTAATTATCCCTTGAATAATGTATTTTAATAAAGATAGTTGGATTCATGTCAGTTATTGATTATGAAAGGAAGTTTGAGGAACTCTCTAAATATGCACCTTATATGATTAGCACTAAAGAAATGAAGGCTCGACAGTTTGAGCGAGGGTTTAGGTCTAATATACAGAGAGCTATGGGTGTTCTTCAATTGAGAACATATACTGATGTGGTTTATTGATCTCAAATATATGAAAGCATTAAGAAGGCAAGAGGATAAAAGAAAGAGGAAAAGAAAGGGGATGACCGAAGGTCATTTAAATTTGAAGGATTTTGATGTGATTCTAATAATGGACTGGCTAGTTGCAAATCATGCTAGTGTTTTATGTTATGAGAGAATGGTGATACTAAGGCCTGTAGGGGAACTTGAGATCCAATTCTTAGGATTGAAAATAAAGTCTTCCCCAAAAAGAATGATCTTAGCTATTCAAGCCAAGAGATTGCTCAGGCATGGATGCCAAGGGTATTTAGCTTCTGTGCAAGATTTATAAATAATTGGGATGGCTTTACCTGAAGTACCAGTGGGGAAGGACTTTCCTGATGTCTTTCCAGAAGACTTGTCAGGGCTTCCACTAGAAAAAGAAGTGGAATTTGCTATTGAACTTATCTTGGCAACCACCCCCCCCCAAAAAAAAAAAAAAAAAAAAAAAAAGAAGAAAAAAGTTGAAAAAATTGCTTGTTAGCCGACGGTGCTCTTTGGGTTTCCTGTGCCGGTGTTTTGGGCGGTGTCCTGGCTGTGTTCCGGGTTTTGGTGGTCTGGTTTCCGCCTCGTTTTTCCGTCTTGTTTTCCTCCGGTTGGGGTTGGTGTGTGCTGACCCTGCTCCCTCTGTCGGTTGGCGGTCTCTTTGCGTTGGCCTTTTGTTGTGTGGTTCCCCGGTCTCTCTCTTCCTTTGTCGGGGTATTATTGAAAAATTATGATTGCAATATTAACTACCATTCTGGTAAAGCAAATGTGGTGGCTGATGCTTTAAGTAGGAAGTCAAATTAAAGAATACTCTACATCTATAATAACAAGTCAACCTCATCTTATAGAAGATGCAAGGAAGATGGAAATTGAAGTCATGCTTGGAGGTAAGGTTACAGCATTGGTTGCAAGCTTGATTGTGAAAACTGGGGATTACCTCATCTATTATGCTTGAGGATCCCTAACATATTAAACCCCCCCTACCAGTTACGATTAAAGGATCAATTTAATATATCACATTAAACACAAGAAATTCACAAACAAGTCAACAAACCATCTAATATGTTACACTTTAGATGTAATTTTCATTCTTCAATCCTAGGTCTAGCATGCATTCCTCATTGTTACATGATTGAAAACACACCACAAGATTCATAAAGGTTGATTAGGCCTTCAGACACTAAGAACAAAATTGAAGAAAACAAGAGGGAGGATTTTTTTTTTTTTTGTAAGAACAAGAGAGAGAATTGTATTATATGAAAAGGGAATAAAATCAAAAACTATTTCATATTAGCATCCATCTAACCCTAACAAAAGAAACATAGAATATTATAGGAGAAGAAGAAGAAGAAGTAGTAGAAGAAATAGTTAAGGGAAACATCACTCTAAGGTTGAAGAAGAGACTTCTACCAACTCCAAAATTCGTCACAAACCAGCTCCAACTCTCCAAATTTGTCTTCTGCAATCCTCTAAATCCCAAAAACGTTCTTTATGGATGGAGTATGCTCCCATTTTATAAAGTGATTTCCCAAATTACATGAGATATGATTCCTAACAAAGTTGAAACAAACTCTGAGTTCCTAACCTGACTCAACCAATAAATTTGTTTATCTAGGTAGTGTACACAATCCCATTGTTAGATTTTGAGATCAAGAAGTCATGAAGATCCTGTCCAAAATCAGCTCGATTAGAAGCCGAATGACCATCCGATGAAGGAATTGATCAAAACTGGACAGAACACACTCAAAAATGGGATTCTTCCTTCTCCTTCTCTAAATAGAATTCTTTTTTTCTCTTTTTCCTTCTTTGATCAACCGTCACACTCCACTAATTTCTCCAAGAAAATCCTAGATAAGATGATTCACTACAAGCACAAATAATAAATTTGAATAAGGATTTGCCATGATAAATATAAATTACCAAAATTACTTAAATTCAGGGAAAGTGCATCTGATGCTCATTTGCATGCGATATTATGATAAAATGATACAAACAATTGCGAACACATGTATGCACAAAATGAACTTATCAATTATGTTGATCCATCAAGAACTCTTGTGAAAGAAGAGGCCAATGAAATCATCCAAAGCCAATGGCTCGAGACAAGTGGTGAAAGATGCAGCAAAGTTATTCGACTCCTAAGCCATAGTGTTGCTACCTTTCTTAATATGAGATTATTGATATTTTAGTTGCATGATCCTAGCCTGAGATTGAGAGGCATAGGTGTGTTCCAGTGTATTCCAAGCTATGTAAGAGGTATTAACGCCTACAATATGGGCAAGAGCATTTTCGGTCAATGAAGAAATTATCCAACTCAAGATTACCTTATCTTGTTTCTTCCATGTGTGAAAAGCTGGATTTGATGTTTCAGTAGTGGTGGGTGAGTTCGACGATGGTGGAAGTGTTTTTGGTGGACAAACATTACTTCCATCAGCAAACTTAACATCGTAACAGCTTGGTCAGTACAATATGATTTTTCTTCTTTTGAGTAAGTTCTAACTCGTAATTCCTTATTCCTTTCTCAAAATGACGTGCAACTTGAAAACTTTCACACAACAATAGTTTTCATAGATAATGAACAAAATGAAGTTCAACAACTCTTCTCAGGATGATGATAGACTGATGCTTGTAGACGTTGGTTGTTGTTGTTGTATTCTTGTCTATTCATCAATAGTTTACAGCAATCTCTCTAGCTATATAAGCTAGTCATAGGAGTAGAGCTTAGCTTTTCCTTTTGAACACTTAAAATCCATTTTCATTTCCCAAAATGAAAACTAGATGTTGAGAATTACTCATATTGCATTACAGTCGCTAAAAATGCCAAAGCTGCAGTGAGTTAAGATTGTTACTTTCAGATATGGACAGAAGCTAATCACGAAAAACAATGAGGTTCTCTATTTGATAAGAATGACTTAGTCACTCTTAGACACATGGTTGTCAAAGCATCTGCCTTGGTGTGCCTTGCTAATCGCCTAGGCGATGGGCCAAGGTGATCTGTGAGTTAAGATAGTTACTCTCAGATATGGACAAGAGCTAGTCACGAAAAACAATGAGGTTCTCTATTTGATAAGAATGACTTAGTCACTCTTAGACACATGGTTGTCAAAGCATCTGCCTTGGTGTGCCTTGCTGATCGCCTAGGCGATGAGCCAAGGTGATCTGGTGCCACCTTATCGACTTGGTTTTTTGTTGCCCTCGATCTCCTTACCTTCCCTTATTGCCTTGCCTCACCTTGTCTCCTTGACAACCATGCTTGGACATGGATAGATCACATCGATGACCATGATCGTTATCTGCAATAGAAATCTTTAACCTCAGTTTACTGTTCACCAAACATATCTTATGGGAAAATACATGTTGCAAGAGACATACCCTTGGAGGTCTCTCTTGCTCTCCTATATGTAGAAAGGATTCTAGGCTCATTTCTTGGGCAACTTTAAGCATGCTCTTATTTACGTCTCTCTCCAAATGTCTCTCTTTCTCTCTCATCCACACATCAATCGTGGCATTCAACATGGTATCAGAGCTCTAGGTTTAGGCTCACAACCCCACGTTTCCCTCCCTCAGTGGCTTCCTCTCAACGAAGCTTGGTGAAACCAATTATCTGTTATGGAAACCACAGATCGTACCTCTTTTGAAGACTTGTGATCTATTTGATATCGTGGATGGATCTTCTTTTTTCCGACCCTCTAACATCCTTGATAAAGATGATGCAACCATCTTCCAGCCAAATCCTAATTTTTAGAAGTGGAATCGTTAGGATCAACTTGTAATGTTAGATTATTGCTTCACTCATTGAACCTGTTCACGCCTAAGTTGTTGGCTGCACTATCTCCTGCAAAGTCTGGTTGAAGCTTGAACAGATCTATTCTATTGCTTCTTCTGCTTGAATTATGCAACTTAGACTTTAGCTGCTAGCTATTAGAAGAAGTAATAGTAGTATACACGATTATCTTCTTCCACGTTAAAATTAATTTTTATCAACTTGCAACAGCAAAAAAATCCCTAACTGATGAAGAATTATGCCTCTATATTTTGAATAGTGTGGGAGCCGACTATTCTCCCTTTGTGACTGCTATTACCACCCACACTTCACCTATTTCATATGATAAATTAAGAGGTATGCTTCTAACTCATGAAATTCGCTCACGTAATGAATTTATTACTAGTGATTCTTCTCCACCATTAGCCAATATGGCAAGTAGTCAATCATCTCCTATTCGGCCTCCAAGATAGGCCCCTAGAGGAAAATTTTCACCAAGGAGCAGATCTGGTCGAGGGCATTTCACACATCTTCTCATATTGGTAATGTTGGATCTAGAGTTGTTCATCAGATATGTGATAGACACGGACATAGAGCTAGAGACTGTTATTAGCTCTTCAATCAGGCCATTCAAGGTACCATTCCCACTCCTCCTTTAGTGAATATTTATTAATTTTCTGGTGCTATTACATATGAGAATTGGTATCCTGATTCTAGTGCTATTTACCACATCACGAATGCTCTTGAAAACCTTCATGTTGCTCAACCATACCCTGATCCAATCGTGTTCAAGTTGGGAATGGTGCTAGCCTACCTATAAGTACACTAATAATATCTCTCTTGGTACTAATCCTCTCTAGTGTATTTGAATTTTGTTCTTCATGTGCCATCTATATGCAAGAATCTCTGATTGGTATCTCAATTCACCAAGGATAATGATGTTATCTTTGAATTTCATCCTGACGTGTGTTATGTGAAGGATCGTACGCTGGGGAGACATCTTCTTAAGGGCAAGATTAATGATAGTTTTTATCAATTGAGTTCGGGTGTTCATTCCTCTCCAAAAGCTTTACTTGGAGAAAAGACCTCTTTTTTAATTGGCACTCATGTTTGGGGCATCCTACCTCCAAAGTTGTTAAGAATTTAATTTCTAGTTTTGATTTACCTGTTGCCTCAGAAAATTTCCTTTATGTGTATAATGCTTGCCAAAAAGGGAAGTCATAAACTTCCTTTTTACCTTTCTAAGTATGTTTCTGTTGAACTTGATTTTTTCAGATGTGTGGGGACCTTCCCCTGTTGAATCTCTTGATGATTATCGCTATTATGTTATCTTTGTGGATAGAAGTTTATCTGGTTTTATCCTATGGCGGTTAAATCCAAGGTTGTTGGCATTCTAAGAGGTTCAACATGCTTGTTGAAAACCTCTTTTCCCCACATGTAAAACACTTTCATAGTGATTGGGGAGGAGAGTATAGAATCGTTTCTACTTTACTTCACAAAAATGACATTGACCATAAGGTTTCTTGCCCTCATATACATGAATAGAATGGGGCTGTTGAGTGTCATCATCAACATATTGTCAAAACTGACTTGACTCTTTTGGCCCACTCCTTTTGCCCTAAAAAGTTTTGGTTTCATGCATTTGAGATTGCTACCTTTCTTATCAATAGATTGCCTTCTTCAGTGCTCAAGAATGTCTCTCGTTATTTTAAACTATTCAAGGTACAACTTGATTATAATTCTTTGCGAATATTTGGTTGTACATGTTATCCTTGTGTACGGCCCTACAATAAGAACAAGTTGGAATTTTTGTCTGCACTTCATATCTTCTTGGGCTATAGTTCACGCCATCGTGGTTACAAGTGTTTTGATCCCCGTAGCCGTAAGATTATTGTTTCGCGGCGTATTGTGTTTGATGAACGTTGTTTTCCCTTCCTTGCCTGTGAGGGTACACCACAGCGCCCCCCCAACCCCGACCATCGCTTATAGGACTCCACCCCTACTTCGCTATATTTTAGGACCACCCGTAAGGTCGAACTCTCCATCTAGGGTCTATCTTGCTATCTCCTACTCCCCCACCCAATTCCTCATCTCCTAGCCTTGTTGACTCTAGGGTATCTTCCACACCTTTGGCTCCCTCTCTAGTTCAACTTATTGTTGATCTACCCTATGAACCTCAGCCCAACTCTCCTCCACCTGCCCTCCTTTACCACCATGCAACACTCATCCCATGAACACTTGCTCAAAAGCTCCCCCTACGGCTCTCTTAATCTCTGTTAACCCTAATAACTATACCATTGAACCTACTTCCTTTACCACCATCAATAAATTCCCTCACTAATGGAAGGCTATGGATGAGGAGTTTACTGCCCTCTTGAAGAATAGTACTTGGTCCTACTTCATCATCTCCTAATCTCATTGGGTGCAAGTGGGTCTTTTAGATGAAACATCAGGCTGATGGCTCTATTGATAGATACAAAGCTTATTTTGTTGTCAAAGGTTTTAACCAACAGGAGGGTATAGACTACATTGATGCTTCAATCCTATTGTCAAACCAACTACCATTCGTTTGTATTGGCCCTTGTTGTGTCTTGCTCATGGCCCATAAGACAGTTGGACATTCAAAATGCCTTTCTTCATGGATTTTTAAGTGAGATAGTTTACACAAAACAACCTCCTGGTTTCACTGATCCTACTCACCTTGATTATGTGTGCAAGCTTCATTAGTCTCTTTATGGTTTGAAACAGATTCCTCGTGCTTGGTTTGACAGGCTTAGCAATTTTCTTCTTGAATATGGCTTTATTGGTTTCAAAATTGATACATCTCTATTTATTTATCATGCTTCTGGTGCGATTATGTACATTTTGGTGTATGTTGATGATATCATCCTCACTTGGCGTTTCGACTCTCTCTTGGTTGCTTTTCTATGCAAGCTTGGCTCTATCTTTGGTTTTTTGAATTTGGGGCCTCTTCATTATTTTCTTGGCATGTCTATCTTTAGATTATAGGATGGCATTCATCTCTCTCAACAACAATATATCAGGATTTGCTCAAGCGGGCAAATATGTCTGACTGAAAGCCTCTCTCTAGTCCGATCTCTACCACTGATAAACTGAGTAGATCTACTGGTTTCCTGATGGATGATCCAACACTTTATCGTAGTATTGTCGGGGCTCTTCAATATTCTACTATGACACGCCTCAATATATAGTTTGTTGTTAACAAGGTTTGTCAGTTCATGCACAATCTCACCCTTGATCACTAGATTGTTGTGAAGCGCATCTTACAATATCTAAAGGGGACCCCATCTCATGGCATCTTCATTAGTAGTCAATCTTTGATGAGTTTATCAGCATTCTCTAATGTTGATTGGCCTAGTTGCCTTAATGATCATAAGTCCACTGGGGGTTATGCTATTTTTGAGGGCTATAATCTTATTTCTTGGAGTTCTCGAAAACAACACATTGTGGCCCACACTAGTATAGAGGATGAATATCAAGCTTTACCCAATGCTTTTGCTGAATTCACTTGGCTTCAATCTCTTCTCTGAGAGTTATATGTCTTCTCATGGCTACCCCTATCCTCTAGTGTGATAATATTGGTGCCAATTATCTCATTGCCAACCCGGTTTTTCACGCTCGTACTAAGCATGTTGAAATTGATTTCCACTTTGTTAGTGATAAGGTTGCAAAATGGGATCTCTAGGTTCTCTATTTATCCACTGAGGATGAACTGGCCGACATCTTCACATAGTCCTTATCTCATCAACGGTCTAGCTTTTTTTTTGTCCAACTTCAAGATATCCTCTCCACCCTTGAGTTTGAGGGTGTGTGTTAAGGATATTTTTGGCAATCCACATAAAATGATAGAAGAACCAAGAGTTGCCCTAGCCATCGCTTCACCTCAACCAATTAAGGGTATTTCTAGAAGACTCCCTACAACCCCAACATAATCTAGAAAACTTCTTCTAGTGCTGGTGGAATCAAACAAGAGGAGTGATTCCAATGTATCTCAAAAACATCAAATGGCTGCATCATCTCAACAAATGATAAACACTCAAAGCTGTACTTCATCTCAAATACACTAGAGATCAAGATTATGTAAAACCCTAATAAGTTACCTTCTTGTGTAAATAGAACTCAGAGTGTGAGAGTCCAAGACTAGCGGTGAACAAGGACTCACGTTTATAAATATGTAATCATTTAATTCAGACACACAGTAGTGAAGAACAACTATTATCAAATGGACGTAGGTCACACTAACTAAACCACATAGACTATCTTCTCTGTGTTATCTCTCTGACCTTCTCTCGGCAAATGTGTGCGTCTCTCTCTCTCATCCACGCACCAATGGCTTCAACTCCCCCCCCCCCTTGTTTTTTGTTTTCCCCAGACTCCTTTGCTATTGACCCCCCCTTTTCCGGTGGGCAAAACGGAGACCCACCAGGTGATCAAAACAACCTTTGTGTTTTAAATTGCCAGGCAGGAATGGTGAAACCTTTTGCATATTCTGCTTCGTTTCAGGCTGACATGTTTCCAGCTCAACTAGTATTGGCAGTAGCCACTGTGGATGTCTTTCATGAACACGATAGACCTATGACCTATCATCGTACTACTGCCTTGGGAGCTTCATTTGGATTTTCTCTGATAACCTTTCTTCTTTTTGACCTGTCAATACTAAAAGAAGCAATTTTGCTTTAGTAGTGCCTCATTAATGCGCTTGACCGTGCAGCCAGCTGTCCGATCTAATTTGACGGCTGGTTTCATCTTTTCATTAAAATAATCAAAACTCACGTGTAAATCCTGTTGTTGCTGACGGTTGGGTCCAATGACAATAAAACGGTTCCAGTTGGGTGGTTCGGAGTGATGGTTTTATACCTGATTCAAAATACGTATATACGAATTCAAAAACCAAAACCAGCGGTTCAGTTGAGAATTTCAATATGTTTTGGAATACACAAAACCCATGGCTTTCACCGCCCAATCTTAACATTCGTGTGAACGATTTGGAGCTCTGAAAATCTGGAGAAGAAGAAGAAAAGCAAGCAGGAGGAGGTTTAGGGTTTACCATCAGAGTTGATCGAAATCAATTGCAGGGGATTATTCTGCTTTGCTACACGATCGATCGAAGCTCGAGAAGCAGCAGGTTGAGGAAGAAGAAGAAGCAGTGGAGAAGACGAGTTGAACTCGTGTTTCATTTCAAAATCAAAAGCCCCAACTTCCAAAATACGAAGTTGCGGAGGAGAAGACGAGTTGAAAGCTTCCCAGTTTTGATCGAAGCAGAAGAGTAAAGAGCTTTAGTACACGTTTACACTCATCATCTGTGTCAAAGCAGACGAAACAGTTACACTCATCATCTGTGTCAACATCTACTTCCTTGAATAATCCCCAAAAAGGTATTTTTTGGTGAAAGTCTTGAGAAGAAGAAGAAGCAGGAGGTTGAACAAAAGTCTTGATCGTTCCTGCGCCATGTATTTGCTTTGCTTCACGATCGAAGAGTCTCATTTCATCTCTTCTTCATCTCGGAGATCGAAAATGGCTCTGTTCTTTAGAAGATTATCAAATGCTACTCCAGTTGTATTGAACAATACATTCAAAGATGGACCCAAACCGAATTCTGGTGGTTTTAGAATTCCATTTGGAGTAATCGCTGCTCTTTCTGGTGGAATCTCATACTACTATTACCCTTCGCCGAATATGGTAGTTCCTGCTGTAGATTAGTCTTTTCGGTGGGAACTGCTTGTAGATGCAGTGATGTGTCTTGAATATCAGAGGTTCATTGTTGTCCGGTTTTCAAGCACGGAATCTTCATCTCGGTTTGGAGGAAATCTGTGTTCTCCGAGCATTTGGATCTCTTGAGTTTGGTTTACTGGTTATAATAGAAATAGCTTGACGTCTGTATTGTCTATTTGATTTTTATCTGAGTTAAATTAGATTTTGGCTTGTTTGACCAAATTTTGGTAAGCGTTGGACCTAACTTTTTGTTTATATTTTTACTGTTCTCATATTCTCTGTCATGGATGTTAGGATTTAGGTGCCTTTTTCTGTCTTGCTTTATTTCTTGATTACTGTACGATTCTGATCTTTCAGTGTTTACTTAATACACATTTAGTAATTTGTTTGATCTTTTTTCCGGCAGAAAGTATGTTATTTGATTGAATGTTGAGAGTTGAAATTTCTTTGGTTGTAGGTTCAGCTGGATCACAGTACTAAAGCGGCGGATGAAAAAGTTGGTTAGTTTTCATACTGTATTGTCTATTTATTTATCTATTTTTTGAATGTGAAATCTGCAGAGAATTCCACAGCATGTGTATAGTATAACTAAATTGAAACAATCACTTATTGTTGAACTGTTGCAAAGTATATCATTCTTAGCTTTAGAGTTCAATGAGCAAACATGGTACTCAGTTATTTGCTGACCAAGAGGAAGCCTCTAAAATGATGCCTCCATGTTGACAAACCTCAAAATCTGATTAAAAATTTTACTGCAAATATTCTAAACTTAGAGTTTGTATGGTACCCTACTGCATATGTTCCTGACACACTACTCTATGCACTCATTTTGGGTTTCTGCTCCTTTTCCAGCTCTCAATCCAGATGAGTGGGTTGAATTTAAGCTGCAGGAAAGTGCAAGGGTCAGCCACAACACAAAGTTGTTCAGGTTAATCTTCATTTCTTGATCTTACTTCTCAATTCCTATAAAAGGAGTTTTATTATGTCTTATAAACTTGGGAACCCAAGGCTTTTGCAACTTGATTCACGGATTTAGTTCCAAAGCTTATACCAAGTCTAAAGGTCTGTGTGCTCTTTGAAGTACAAAAGATGGATGCATTTGGCTGAATAATTCAATAGCGATTGCCTTGGGTAAAATTGACAGGCTTGAATCATTTCTTCACTGTACATTAGTAATACTTCCTGCACTTTTTGAATCTTTTTCTGCTATCAAATAGGATAATTGGTGTCATGTAAGGAGAGAAGAGGATGAAGGAAAAGCCAAGAGTTACTCAAATTGTTGTGCAAAGAAAATATTTAGTGCTCATATGTGGTTGGCAAAATCTTTAAATGCAGCCGATGTCTAAGTAGGACTTGTGCAACTGAGTAGAAGTTATTAGGTCAGGGATTTGTCATTGGGTTGTAAAGGAGTGGATATTTGTTGATGTAGCAAATCCATATTCGGTCTGTTTATTTACTAAGAAACTTGATATCCTATTGAAAGGTCCAATTCATATCCATTTAAATATTTGATAAAGATCTCCTAATCTCATATAATGGCCTATAACATCCTAATTTTGCGCTTGCTTTTATCTATTTGCCCTTCATTTTAAATCTTTCTCCACAAGTTCCTTTCTTACATAAACAAATCAGCCTTATCCCAATTAAATGGGTTGCTTACTTGGATTCATGCCCTTTAATCAGCTCTTTTCAGGAGCGTACTTTGATACAAGGCCTAAGATGTCTATGACTTTCCTTACCATTCTAAAGATTACTTTGGGTCCACCTTTGGACGATCAAATTGATATACACAGTCCAATGGAAGTTTAGCTTGATGAACCCCTCAATTGTCCGATGTCAATTTTTAAATCCTATGAGCAGATTCTCATTCAAGAGATGTCATTTGCTAACAACCATTTAGGATGTGTTGGATCATCGATCGTTCTAAATCAACATTTGTAGATGCCAATCGTGTATTGATTCTTTTCTTTTATGAAACTCGTAGGTGAGTTTTTCTCAACAACAGGAGACTTGATGTAGATATGTTGCCCTGACCAACTGAAACCCAACTAGGTTTCTAGATAGAGATCAGTTTGAGTCATGGGTCTAGTATAATTTTAGGAAATATGATCTTGGGGAAATAGTGTCATTATTTGTTTTAGGAATTTGTTGCACAAGATTTTTTATTCTTTTCGTTTCTTTATTCAAATTAGAGTCCTTTTGTGATTGGTGTATTCCATTAAAGCTTAAAGGAAAATTCAGTGATTGGTTTTATTTGGTGAACAATTTGTATGTGATTTATTTCTTATCTTTTGTTATTTGAGTATGTGTTAATGACCATGAATAGAATCGAGTGGAGAAGAAGGAACTTTTTCTATTCATATTGCCCTTGAACTGACTATTGTCCCCTTTTGTCTTTATAGGATATCAAAATCACGGTTCAGAAAATAGGTCTGGATGCTCTGCGATGCCGATCTGGAAAGTGGACTAAGAAAGGGGCTGTAAGAATAGCTCTGTATTTTTGGCAGCCATTCTTTGCAATTGTTTTGCTTGGTTCTCATAACTGAATGTTTTTGGTTCACATGCATTGTTTGTTTTGTAAGTTGGTATTTTTGTGGTTGAGAAAGGTGATGTTGTCAACCTAGTATAATTGCACGCACGTCACACCGTTGTCTTGTACAGTAAGTTATAGTGGTAATAGTTTCCTGGATCTTTAGTTTACTTCAATACGAGCTTACTCTTGTGATAGGTTCTTTAAACATGTTATAAAAAATCATTATTTTTTCTCAGTTATTTCTCGAAGTCTTCGACTTCTCTGAAAGGTCTAGAAGTTTGCTCATATAATAGAATATTATTCTACCTCTGAAGTACATTTTCTTCTTGCTCTGCAGATAAGTAACACAGTCCCTCAATCTGTCCGTCGCTTATATTCCAAAGGAACTCCATGTTACCTCATCCCCAACAAGTTTTATCTCTAGTACTTGTTTTTTGTCAAAACTTTTCATTATGTGACATAACCAAGCAGTGGTCTGGACCTATAGATGCTTCTGTATTCATTGTTTATACAAAACTAAAGTATATAAATAAATATGGTCATTTGTATGACAAATGTGTGTTATAGTGACAAGCTAGTTCGTGCCCCCTGATCTATATATTGAACCAAAGTTACTTGTGTAAACACACGTAGAAACATCTTATACTCAATTTACCAAACCCTTCAGACAAACAAGAAGACCATCAAATGCATTTAGCCATTGCTTAGGCTAGAATGAGGGCTATTGCTTTGATGTTCTAACAGCATACTAGTTTAACTAACATTTTAATGTATTCTTCTAGGTTTAGTGTTGAAGAAATATTTCGTTTCTTGTAACTGTTGCCATTTTGACTTGTTATAGTGGTTTGTAAAAGATTGTTATTGCATTGGGACTTGAGAGATGATATGAAGCTTGACCATTATTAGTGAGTCTCCAGTGCGCAGCATTTCGAAACTAAATTTATGTTTCCACACTTGTGTTTGGGGAAGCATCAACTTTCCTTTTGCCATGTAAGCGTGTGTTCAAGGTTACTGATTCTCAGGTATTACATTTTTCATCATCACGTGATATTATTCGTAAGTCTCTTATTGTATTTCGAACTCTTTATTAATTTTTAGAGCTACATTTGATATTCAATGGTCATATTTCTCTCACATTGAAATTGAAGGAATATGTAAACTCACTTAACAAGGCCAATTAATGATCTTATAGTGTACCATTTAATTATTTTTTTTTTTTTGGGGGGGGGGTTTGATAAGTCTTTTATACTAACCTAGTTGTATGATGCTTTTGAACTCATATTTTTATTATTACTAAAAAGCCTTAGTTTTTTCATTGATTTTAATTTTTCAGGTTGAGGTTGCTGTCCGGGACAATGCCCAGAGACTCTATGCGATGAAGCTGATTTAGTTGGCAGAGTTGATTCAAGGAACCTTAATGTGATGAATAAAGTGCTTGTTGGTTTATTTTATTGGCTGTTGCTGTAGCGAAATAAAATTAATTCATTCATTCTATATACTTTCAGAAATAAGAGAAAAGAAATCCAAGAAAAAGAAATATTTTATTTGGCTATACCTTTGTTTTATTACTCTGTTATTCGATTAGTTTGTTTTTTCGGCTTCAATAATATGTACAACAGTCATTTTTGGTTATAATTCTAGTAAGGATCTGTTAGCTTGTGTATTTGTCTTTGCATGACAATCTTCATTGGCTATTTAAATGTAAAATTCGAATTTTTTTTTTTTGGGGGCGGGGGGGGGGGGGGGGGGTGTGGGTATAGATATTGATGAACATCAGCTTGTTAGCCTCAGGGAAGCCCTCCGTCAATATCAACTTTTTGAGGAGGTAGGCATTCTTGTATGCTAGTTAACATAATGACTAGGAGATTTTTTTTCTATAGATTTCAGTTTTTATCAACCTTTACAGATGAAGTAGGTTTTGTTTCTTCACAGCTTGTTGCAGACATGTTCCAGGAGCATGCAAGAAAACTGGTTGAGGAGAGCATTTTCAAGGCACTCGATATTCTGAAGACTAGGACAAGAGCAGTGTATGACACCTATTATTTTAATTCATGTTGTCAATTGTATCCTGAGGTTGTGTAGTTGTGTATGCATCTTTGTTTCCTATTTAGGAGGAGCAAACTATGAAGGCGGAATAATTATTCTAGCCACACCACTGAAAAGAATATTTGTTTTGTCATCATACCGCATTTGGGACACATTGAAGCTTATTTGGCAGTTGCAACTGTTAAATATCTGTGGTGTGGTCTAAATCAGCAGCGGGTGAAATTTCAGATCTCAATTCAGCAAATGTCCTCCATTATATTCATTTATCACTATACTTTTTAGCTGAATGTGACTCTTGTGTACTCAACACTCACACTTCCCATATTCCTAGATTTTCTAAGCTTTATTTTAACACTTTGCCAAGTAAACTTCAGCTGGGAAGTGACACAAATGTTGGGAACCTTATGATTGACCAGTCCACCAATTTGGAGACCCTGACCTCCCACATACAAACATCTGTAAAATAGGGCCAAGGTTGTAAGTACAAAGATAGATTTGAGTCACACAGAATTAGAGAACATCTTAATGTAGCTGCCTCCATATGTTTATGTATATATATTTTTAGTCATTGATTGTCTTGTAGCCTCAACTGAATGATGGCTAGAAATCTAGGATACATAAATGAATAGCAGTGAGATCAACTAGCATTTAAGAGAATTCTGCCAAGATTCAGTCATGCTGCTGTTTAGGGCTGAAATTGAATTCTGAATCTGAAATGGAGCTCTTAGTTTAGTCCTCTGTTTCTGATTTTCAAAATTTAAATGTCACTCCCACGTCCCAATTAGATTTTGTTTGATTTTTTTGTCTAACAAACTGCTGATTTGAATTCCTCAATTCTAGAATTAGGGTGAAGGTTTACAATGGACTCAAATCGGGCTCTGTTTAGGGTTTCTGGGCTTCTCAGGTGAAGTGTAACAGACTGGTTCATGGTTTTTAGAGCTCTAGGATGGGCTCTAATAGTGACAGGTTTAGGATAAGGGGTCAAGGATTAGGTAAGTTAAGGTTCTAGAAGGGAAACTAATTATTTTTGAAACTAGGGTGTTCAAGATCTAGGGTTTTGAATTACAGTTCAGAATTAAGACTTCAGGTTTAGGGTTTGGGAATTCAGAGCAGCAACTATTTAAGGTTGTAAAGGGGTGAACAGGGCTGAGGCTGGATTGAGTAATAGTGGTTGTAGAGGGATTATGAACCTGCAAGGAGGAATATTCTAATAGGGGTTTTATTAGGGACCCATTTTTGTATTGGTTAGTTAGTTAAAGCTTTATACGTGAATCATATTGTTCTATATCCTATTAGTGAGGGTCAAAATAGATACATATGAGATCAATGGTTAATACTTATATGTACTTTTAAGATTCACTTATCTCTTCTTTTTTGTCTCCCCTAAGTTGCTAATGACTAGTGCTCATCTGAAATATTTAGTAATCTAATTAAAGAACCACTAACAGATAGCTATTATATCTCTTCATTGCCTTGTTAATTCTTTTCTCGGGTAATACCTTACTCCACAACGGGCTGCTTGTAGATTGGACTCTACTAGGTCTTTTATTACCACAGTACAACCTGTAGGTTTCTCTATCTTCTGACACAGGTTTATTGATGCAAATTCTGTGGGATAGTATTGAAATATATGTGGTTTTTATTCCTAGGGACCTTGGTCATCGCCCATGCCCTCATATTTTCTTTCTTTTTATTTGGATGAAGTCCTCCTTTCATGTTGACGGCTATAGTATCAGTGATTTCTGTTAACGCATACCTTCTTTATAAGATGCTATCTTTATCATATTGACTGTATGCAATGACTCATTTCAACTGAATTTATTGTGGGCATGAAAAATTATGCATTTGGTTGCATCTCTGAACTAGTGCTGCTTTCTCCATGTGCTGACATTTTGACTTGAAAAGTCATGATTTGATATGCAAATATTCAACGATATTAAGGCAATAATTTCAGTCACACAAGTAAGTTTTTCATGCTTGATCATCATTTTTTTTTTCTTCCTTAGGCAAAAGTGAGATCTCCTTTGTATTTTTCTTTATCCAGTTTTTTGTCTATCCAACTCAAAAATCTTAAAAACTGGAGTTCTGGCCTTCTGGGCCTTGGTCTAACCTAGTTATGTCATAATTTGGATACAAGGCAAGATCCTTGTCCAATATTCCTCGTGAAAGTTCTGGCTAATCAACTGCAACTGCTAATTAAGTGCAATTTCAGTACTGTACAGCAACGATATAGACTTACCAATTATCACAACTAAATGGGCAATTTATATATATTCTAGGAGACCCACCAATGAATAATGGCTTCTTCATTTTAAAGTTGTTCTTCATTGAGCTATAATGTTCTAAGTTACTTCCCGTTTGATCCTGATCTCTTTTCCTTTTCTATTTTCTCTCCATTCTACAAGTGGTAGAAGATATCCTGTTCAAAGCAATGCATTAGAATGTTCTCATTGGAGCATTTACAATGAGGAGCTTATTGAATAAATTATGAAAACTGAGTATACAAAACATTGATGATATCCATTTTTGGCTAACAAAAGTTGGGTTTCTAGCAAGGGAGCAACAAAGGTGGTGAGAATGTTCTTGATGATATTGTGGCATTTAATAATTTGCTTGAGTCATTAAGCAAAAATTCTGAAGCTGAAAGTTTTGCTCCTGGGGTTGGACCTATTTCTTGAGATAGGTAGACATGCTACTTCAGACTTACTGGAGCTTTCTATTCCTTATGTGTACTAACAATTCAGTACTAGTTTCTTTGTTTCTCTATGATAGGTGGTGCATTTGATGGTGACAAAAAGATAGATGACTTGAAGCTCCTTTACAGAGCTTATGTGGTAGAATATTTGTCAAGTGGACAAAAACATTTGGTGGTGCATTTTGTGCCTAGATAGTCAGAGGCGTTAAATGACACCCCCCATGAAAGGCACCACTGCTGATGCTTCTATGCATTTTGTTGTTAGCCTCTGAGTTAATGCAGGAGCCACACTATGTTCAGGAAACCTTCTCACTGGCTGATTTTATTCTTTTATATCCCGAAATTTACTGTAAATAAATTCTCTTACTTAATATACTCCCTCTTTCCATCCAACTTATTCCATCCAAAAAGAAAAGAAAAAGAGAATCATTTCATTTACCACTTTGGTTGGTTGCGTGGATTCATCGAATACTACAAAAAGCAACTAGGACTTCCTATTGACCTCCAAATGGTAGGTTCTAGTATGAGATCTTAGTGGTGGAGTTCTTTTCATTCACACCGAAGAGAAACTTTAATGTTTTCATTTATTCATTCATCAGAATGATAAAACTAAATCCAACTAATTATCAGAGAAACTTTATTGTTGCAGCTACTTGAACTTTTAAGAATCATATCCAAGGCAAAGCACCTGCTGGGCCTCCCAGAGCTGATTACTTGAATTCAAAGAGTATTAGGATTGCACCAACACAAAGGAAGAGTAGAAGAATTAACCACAGATACATTGGAACAGCACAAGTCTTAACCTAACATTAAACGTAATGAGATAGGTTGGTTGAGTTTCTCTCCCCAAAGGGAATGGAGGAACTACATTTAAGGAGGTTGGGGTTTGTTATAGGTTGAACTAGTGTTTGGAAATTCCTGTGCATGGAAGTGAGGAAACGTGCAAAAAAAAGCCGGTGACTACCTCATTTGATTTCAGAACAGATCACCTTTCTTTTCTATCTTAATTGCAATAAAAATCTATAAACCAAAGAATTGAATCTTTTGCTTAGACTGATTCACACAATTTTCTTTCAATGGAAATAAAGCATGAATGCAGTTGTGAAACCGAATTCACGAATGCGGTGTGTTATTGTTTCAAACGCAAGAACGAGGAAATGGAAATTTTTATAAACTTGGTAAAACGGAATGGTTCCGTTCTGAAGACCCTTGAAACGGAACCATTCCGTTTCATCAGGCTGATCACATGGATGAAACGGGTTGGTTCCGTTTAAAAAGGAACCAACCCGTTTCGTCTCTGTTCTGTGATCACTCTGATGAAATGGGTTGGTTCCGTTTAAAAAGGAACAACCCGTTTCGTCTCTGTGATCACACTGATGAAACGGGTTGGTTCCATTTAAAAATGAAGCAACCCGTTTCGTCTATGTGATGACTCTGATGAAACGGTTGGTTCTGTTTAAAAAGGAACCAACCCCTTTCATCTCTGTGATCACTCTGATGAAACGGGTTGGATCCGTTTAAAAAGGAACCAAACCACTTCGTCTCTGTGATGACTCGATGAAACAGGGTTGGTTCCGTTTAAAAAGGAACCAACCCCTTTTGTCTCTGTGATCACTCTGATGAAACGGGTTGGTTCCGTTTAGAAAGGAACCAACCCCTTTCGTCTCTGTGATCACTCTGATGAAACGGGTTGGATCCGTTTAAAAAGGAACCAACCCACTTCATCTCTGGTGATGACTCGATGAAACAGGTTGGTTCCGTTTAAAAAGGAACCAGCCCCTTTCGTCTCTGTGATCACTCTGATGAAACGGGTTGGATCCGTTTAAAAAGGAACCAACCCCTTTTGTCTCTGGGGATCACTCGATGAAATGGGTTGGTTCCTTTTTAAACGGATCCAACCCGTTTCGTCTCTGTGATCACACTAATGAAACGGGTTGGTTCCGTTTAAAAATGAACCAACCCCTTTCGTCTCTATGATCACTCTGATGAAACGGGTTGGATCCGTTTAAAAAGGAACCAACCCCTTTCGTCTCTGTGATCACTCTGATGAAACGGGTTGGATCCGTTTAAAAAGGAACCAACCCACTTCGTCTCTGTGATGACTCGATGAAACAAGGTTGGTTTCGTTTGAAAAGGAACCAACCCATTTCTTCTCTGTGATCACTCTGATGAAACGGGTTGGTTCCGTTTAAAAAGGAACCAACCCATTTCGTCTCTGTGATCACTCTGATGAAATGGGTTGGTTCCGTTTTGAAAGGAACCAACCCATTTCGTCTCTGTGATCACTCTGAGGAAACGGGTTGGTTCCGTTTAAAAAGGAACTAACCCGTTTCGTCTCTGTGATGACTGATGAAACGGGTTGGTTCCGTTTAAAAAGGAACCAACCCGTTTCGTCTCTATGATCACTCGAATGAAATGGGTTGGTTCCGTTTAAAAAGGAACCAACCCGTTTCGTCTCTGTGATGACTCTGATGAAACGGGTTGGTGCTGTTTAAAAAGGAACCATTCCGTTTTGTCTCTGTGATGACTCTGATGAAACGGGTTGATTCCGTTTAAAAAGGAACCATTCCGTTATACAAGTTTGCATACATGTTTGTGCATTCATACATACCAAATTTTCATATATTTTCCAATTTTGGTAAATTGGAAACCACTTTACATACCAAGTCTTTCTTTCATCAGACTGTTATGGTCACTGAAATTTTAAAATGAAGACTTACAATAATGTGTATGGGAATTAGTATCACTATCCATATACAAATATTCAATAATGTTTCAATATGAAGCAAATGTTTCAACTATTTCTTTCATCAGACTGTAATTGACATATGGACAATAGATATGACAAATTATATAATTGAATGTGTACAATATCATATATTATAGGTCAAATTGTTTTGACAAGTATTTACAACCCTTGAAACACAATGTGATCAGTCTTTCACATAGATACAATACATTTTGTTAAAATAAAATTTCAGTAATACCCAACCACTTTACTCTTGTCCTCTTGTCTATGTTACAGTACTAACTTTGAACGTAGGGCGTCTACATGTTTTTTGAATAAAGTACATAACAAGAAAGTAAAAAAGCCAAACACATAAGAACAAAATTACATGATACGACATTGTGATTCGGTCAAACACTGATTGATTGTGCACTTGATGAGTAGGGGCTCGCCTTGCAGCAACCAAATTCAGCTGATTGTGTAGTGGCTCGTCATATAATTTTGGTGATCTCACCTCATGTCCTCTACTATTCACACTGTCATACGACTTTGAAGCTCTAGAATGTATGTACGTTGCTGCTTCACTGCCACACATCTGATCTACCCAAATAAAAGAATGTGGATGCTTTACAGCATTTGGGCACCTATAACATCTGCGACTTGGATTTTTAGTTGTGTTTGAAGTCAACAGCAACATCCTCCCTTGCCCGCAGTAGCATAATGGAGTGGGTTGCTCCATACTTGTAGACGACTGGTCTTCACAATAGCATCCACCCATTCCGGATAAAAGATAACACAACTGCACCAAATTCACAACTCCTCAAGCACAATAGTGAGTCAAATATGGAGATCTACAATTCTAACCCCTTTCTTAAGACAAAGTTTTATGATCAAGTATGTCAAAATAAAACAAAACAAATATGATCAAACAATACAAACTGGCAAAGATCATCAAAGGTTTTTCTTCATGTTGGGAGTGTATTTCAGTTTTTGAATTGGCCTGCAAATCAAAGTCCATCAATTAGTAAGAAGAAGCAACAAAATAGTTTTCCAGGTGATAACAGTGCATATGAAAACTTACCCTTTGACTTCTAATACATCGCCTGGTTGTAAACTTGCAAAACACTGACTCATTTTGCCATCAGTGTACATTTGCACCATTTTGTTTTACAAAGCACTTCAGTATCGACAGTTTTAAGAGGCTCTCTTCAAAACAAGAACTAAGAACATTGATAGGTAATTGAAGTAGAATTAGAAAGTCTTGTTGCCAATTAATGGTGGAATACCTCAATCAATAAATCAAAATATCCCTTGGCGTTTAGATCTGATATAGGAGTATACCTAAATAGAAAAAAATTAGCAAAAATAAACATTTATTCCCAACCAAAGATTCCCATTTTGGTGATATTGCATCAACCCTCCCTGGCATAAAAATTTTCAACTTTGAATTTTGTAGTGATAAGGGGCAAACACAAGTGAATGACAGCAATGAACATATACAACCAAAAATTGGGTGATGCAGAAACATGAAGAATGAAGTCTTCAAGAAAAAAGTTTTCTCTTGAAGTGGAATCAAATAAACTCTTCAATGGTGGAAATATAATTAGGGGGTGGTGACAGCTTTATATAGAGCAATGGATGATCAGTAAGGAGAGGAGAAAACCTGAGGGAAACTCAGATTTGGCGAAGGAGAAGAGAGCATAAAGATGTGGGGTAGACCAATGAACATGCATGCACCAGCCGTGCAGGCTCTCAAAAACATAATCCATTCTATTCAGTAAGTATATAACATTGCAGAATTAGATCATACATAAAGAGAGTTAAGGACTCCTAAATATGACCAACTCTCTAACAACAACAACAACAACAATAAGCCTAGTCCCAACTAAATAGGTTCGGCTACATGGATTCTTGCGTTCCAATCAGTTTTGTTTAAGGCCATGCTAAATATAAGGCCTAAGCTATGCATATCCTTTCTCACCACTTCTCTTAATGTCATCTTAGGTCAACTCCTAGCTCTTCTAGTTCCTTCAATTTGGATTATATCACTTCATCATACACAAGCATTTATGGGTCTCAGTTGAACATGACCGTGCCACCTCAAACGACTTTCCCGAAACTTATCACTTATGAGAGCAACTCTCATACCAACTCTAATATTATCATTCATTATCTTATCCTTCCTAGTTTTGCCACTAATCCATCTTAGCATCCTCATTTTTGCTACACTGAGTTTATCAATATGATTCTTTTTAACAGTCCAACACTTTACATCGTACATCATAGCTGGTCGAACGATGATCCTATAGAATTTTCTTTTAAGCTTTAATGGAATACACTGATCACACAAGGACTCTAATTTGAATAAGGAAACGAAAAGAATAAAAATCTTGTGCAACAAATTCCTAAAACAAATAATGACACTATTTCCCCAAGATCATATTTCCTAAAATTATACTAGACCCATGACTCAAACTGATCTCTATCTAGAAACTTAGTTGGGTTTTGGTTGGTCAGGGCAACATATCTACATCAAGTCTCCTTCTGTTGAGAAAAACTCACCTACAAGTTTCATGAAAGAAAAGAATCAATACAAGATTGGCATCTACAAATGTTGATTTAGAAGGATCGATGATCCAACACATCCTAAATGGTTGTTAGCAAATGACATCTCTTGAATGAGAATCCGCTCATAGGATTTAAAAATTGATATCAAACAGTTGAGGGGTTCATCAAGCTAAACTTCCATTGGAATGTGTATATCAATTTGATCGTCCAAAGGCGGACCCAAAGTAATCTTTAGAATGGTAAGGAAAGTCATAGACAACTTCAGCCTTGTATCAAAGTACGCTCCTGAAAAGAGCTGATTAAAGGGCATGAATCCAAGTAAGCAACCCATTTAATTGGGATAAGGCTGATTTGTTTATGTAAGAAAGGAACTTGTGGAGAAAGATTTAAAATAAAGGGCAAATAGATAAAAGCAAGCGTAAAATAGGATGTTATAGGCCATATATGAGATTAGGAGATCTTTATCAAATATTTAAATGAATATGAATTGGACCTTTCAATAGGATATCAAGTTTCTTGGTAAATAAACAGACCGAATATGGATTTGCTACATCAACAAATATCCACTCCTTTACAACCCAATGACAAATCCCTGACCTAATAACTTCTACTCAGTTGCACAAATCCTACTTAGACATCGGCTGCATTTAAAGATTTTGCCAACCACATATGAGCACTAAATATTTTCTTTGCACAACAGTTTGAGTAACTCTTGGCTTTTCCTTCATCCTCTTCTCTTCTTACATGACACCAATTATCCAATGTTGATAGCAGAAAAAGATTCAAAAAGTGCAGGAAGTATTACTAATGTACAGTGAAGAAATGATTCAAGCCAGTCAATTTTACCCAAGGCAATCGCTATTGAATTATTCAGCCAAATGCATCCATCTTTTGTACTTCAAAGAGCACACAGACCTTTAGACTTGATATAAGCTTTGGAACTAAATCCGTGAATCAAGTTGCAAAAGCCTTGGGTTCCCAAGTTTATGAGACCTAATAAAACTCCTTTTATAGGAATTGAGAAGTAAGATCAAGAAATGAAGATTAACCTGAACAACTTTGTGTTGTGGCTGACCCTTGCACTTTCCTGCAGCTTAAATTCAACCCACTCATCTGGATTGAGAGCTGAAAAAGGAGCAAAAACCCAAAATGAGTGCATAGAGTAGTGTGTCAGGAACATATGTAGTAGGGTACCATACAAACTCCAAGTTTAGAATATTTGCAGTAAAAATTTTAATCAGATTTTGAGGTTTGTCAACATGGAGGCATCATTTTAAAGGCTTCCTCTTGGTCAGCAAATAACTGAGTACCATGTTTGCTTATTGAACTCTAAAGCTAAGAATGATATACTTTACAACAGTTCAACAATAAGTGATTGTTTCAATTTAGTTATACTATACACATGCTGTGGAATTCTCTGCAGATTTCACATTCAAAAAATAGATAAATAAATAGACAATACAGTATGAAAACTAACCAACTTTTTCATCCGCCGCTTCAGTACTGTGATCCAGCTGAACCTGCAACCAAAGAAATTTCAACTCTCAACATTCAATCAAATAACTTACTTTCTAACAGAAAAAAGATCAAACAAATTACTAGATGTGTATTAAGTAAACACTGAAAGATCAGAATCGTACAGTAATCAAGAAAAAAAAGCAAGACAGAAAAAGGCACCTAAATCCTAACCATCCATGACAGAGAATATGAGAACAGTAAAAATATAAACAAAAAGTTAGGTCCAACGCTTAACAAAATTTGGTCAAACAAGCCAAAATCTAATTTAACTCAGATAAAAATCAAATAGACAATACAGACGTCAAGCTATTTCTATTATAACCATTAAACCAAACTCAAGAGATATCCAAATGCTCGGAGAACACAGATTTCCTCCAAACCGAGATGAAGATTCCGTGCTTGAAAACCGGACAACAATGAACCTCTGATATTCAAGACACATCACTGCATCTACAAGCAGTTCCCACCGAAAAGACTAATCTACAGTAGGAACTATCATATTCGGCGAAGGGTAATAGTAGTATGAGATTCCACCAGAAAGAGCAGCGATTACTCCAAATGGAATTCTAAAACCACCAGAATTCGGTTTGGGTCCATCTTTGAATGTATTGTTCAATACAATTGGAGTCGCATTTGATAATCTTCTAAAGAACAGAGCCATTTTCAATCTCCGAGACGAAGAAGAGATGAAATGAGACTCTTCGATCGTGAAGCAAAGGAAATAAATGGCGCAGGAACGATCAAGACTTTTGTTCAACCTCCTGCTTCTTCTTCTCAAAAAAATACCTTTTTGGGGATTATTCAAGGAAGTAGATGTTGACACAGATGATGAGTGTAAACGTTTCGTCTGCTTTGACACAGATGATGAGTGTAAACGTGTACTAAAGCTCTTTACTCTTCTGCTTCGATCAAAATTGGGAAGCTTTCAACTCGTCTTCTCCTCCGCAACTTCTTATTTTGGAAGTTGGGGCTTTTGATTTTGAAATGAAACACGAGTTCAACTCGTCTTCTCCACTACTTCTTCTCGAGCTTCGACCGATTGTGTAGCAAAGCAGAATAATCCCCTGCAACTGATTTCGACCAACTCTGACTGTAAACCCTAAACCTCCTCCTGCTTGTTGTTCTTCTTCTTCTCCAGATTTTCAGAGCTCCAAATCGTTCACACGAATGTTAAGATTAGGGCGGTGAAAGCCTTGGGTTTTGTGTATTTCAAAACATATTGAAATTCTCAACTGAACCGCTGGTTTTGGTTTTTGAATTCGTATATACGTATTTTGAATCAGGTATAAAATTATCACTTGAACTGCCCAACTGGAACCGTTTTATTGTCATTGGACCGAACCGTCAGCAACAATAGGATTTACACATGAGTTTTGATTATTTTAATGAAAGGATCTAATCCAGCCGTCCGACGACTGGCTGCACGGTTAAACTCATTAATGAGGCACTACTGAAGCAAAATTGTAAAAGAAACTCTACACTTGATGCTCCTCGTTATTCACACACAACAGAAGATGCAGTTACTATTAGTTGCAGTTGTGGATTCCCACTTGCATTTTATAATATCAGCAGTAGAAAGACTTCTTCCTTTGCTCAAATGTTAAAGCTTGGTATTGCACAGAAGTTCCTCAACAGTGTGTATGTGTTGCTACTTTTTGTCTTTGCTGAGCATGTTTTGCTCTTACTTTGCAGATGAAAGTGGTGTGGTTTCAAATTCCAAGTAGAGGAAGTAGAAAGAATCTTTTAGATGGATGTCAGGGTCTGCAGTACTCATTCGCTCATCAAATTCAACCATAAGGCAACACATGAGTTCCTTGATCAGGAATTGAAAAATCACCGATCATTCAGCGACAAACTTAATGTGCAATAGATAAGGAATCCCTTTCCTGACACTCGTTATCTCAAAGCTTTGAACTTCTTTTTCTTATGCATTCAGTTCCTACGTGTTGAATCAGTTATGTTTATATGAACTGTTGAGGAAAGGTTTTGAGTTGGATGCTCTCTATATGAAGTTATCAACCAGTTTTCACAAATAACAGACATGCATCTTTTTTCTTTTCTTTTTTTCATCTTTTTCAACCAATATTCTGCTTTAACCTTCCTAAACAGAAAAAGAGAGAAGCCACCCCAGCTTTTGTCTCGCTAATTAATTTGGAGTTCACTTTTGCACTCTTTGGCTACATCTTCAATGCATCTTCTTAAGAACACCCTGCTTTAATCCTTATAAACAGGAAAAAGAGGGCATCCCAATTGAATATTATCTTAATTAGTTGGAGTTCATTTCACATTCAACTCTTGGCTACATTCTTTCATTTGTCTTCCCTACTAACACCCTGCTTTAATCATTGTAAACTGGAAAAAAGGGCAATACAGTAGAGTATTTTCTTTAATTATGTCGAGTTCACTGCACATTTTGAACTTTTTGGATTCCTAGCCATAAAAGTTCCATTCCGCTTGCAGGTAACCACCCAGAACACATACCAAAACCATCCATGGGGTGTGTTTCCTTCTGGAATTGGTCGATTGATAATTTGACATCACGGCAGATTCAGACAAAGATGTGTAAAACCTCGAGTTGTTTTTTGCTGTAGGAAAGCTTAAATGTAACGGCTGAAATCAAAATGGCGGGGAGAGTATGAGTCTTTATTTTTATATTTCAAGATTTAATATTTATTAAATTTGCAAACATAGAGCTTTTGACTCTCTACCCACTATAAGCCCCCCACTTAGCATTCCCTAGGTCTAAAAATGATAGAAAATAACACAGCAGAGACAAAATCGGTCCACTCTAGCCTCAAAAGCACACACACAGAAATCCACACAATAGTAAATTTGAGTAAACAAAGATTTAGAGAACAATGAAGAAGGTTTCTCCAGACAGAGACCTATCATCAAAATCCTAGTAGTTATAGTGTGTTCGTTGGTTGCAGCATGATTTAGCATCAACTGTAATGAAATTTCCTCGAAGGTTTCGGAGCTTTTCGACCCCCTTCGTCTCCTCCTCCTCCTCTAGGGAACACGGCAAAGTAAGCCTGCGCGAAGGTGAGAATGATAATTATTAGTGCAAGAATGGATGCAATCGCAGTCCAGGGACTTTTGAAATGCGTGATCCAAAGCTCCCGTGACCATATGAAACTCCTCTTCTGGTAGCAGTGCTCAATGTTGTCCATAACGGTGGTGTATTTACTTGGGATTGGCACCAATCTCTGTGATAATTGATTGAAGAGATCGGCCACTTCTTGGTCACTGCCCAGTTGATTGACAAGTATACGCTTTTTTCGCAGCTTTTGAACGTCTTCAGTGTGATCAATGAGTGCATCCAAGAAGCAAATGTATGAAGTGACTATAGGATCATCATTTGGGCCATCAGTACTGCATGCTTCATATGCTACCAAGTTCAACAATCGGGATCTTGTCAGGTCATCAATAACTAGTTGAGGAAGAAACACCTTTGCATGGTTCCAATGGATGTCAAGCCTGACATCTTTTAAGCTTCTGCCCTCGCTTTTCTCAAACTTGATCCCTCCATCTGCAAGTTCAACGACTGAACGGAATGAATGATGCCCTCCATTCGATGATCTAGGTTTAATCTCTTCTCCCGCATCAGCAGTGAGCACCTGATGGAGTATATGGAGGAGATGAAGATGTCTATCATCTATCTTGAAAGATGTCAAGTAGCAGCTGGGGGGATTATCTTCCATGTGAAGTTGACCTTTCAAAAAGCTTTTGATCGGATCTTCCCAATCACTTACGCTGCCTTTGAACTTCATCAATGCCTTGAGAATTAGAAAGGGTAGCTGGTTCTCTAGCAATAACAAGTCACTCAGAACGAAGACTAGTTGATGAGTCTTCAGCTTGGTATCTTCAGGCTTATCATCCACCATCACACAACTACGAATGATATAAAGAACGAAGCAACCATCCATCAACATCATGCGGGTGAACTTATCGCTGTCGCAGTCTCCGTTTTCCATATCATAACATGACCTTGCATTGCCTGCAACCTCCTCGAACCAATTTAAATTTTCAAGGTCCTCGCCCAAGAACTCCTTCGCTATTGAAACCTTGAGCTTCTCCATTTCTTGGAGCTCCTTCTTCCCATGATGGTAAGGTCCGATGGAGACCAGCATGGGTTCAAAGCAGCCTTTGTGTTGTTCAATGCCACTCAGGAATGGTGGAATCTTGTGAATGTGCTCTCTCTTTCTTTCAGGATGATGGGTGTTCAGCTCATGTAGTAGCGGCAGCAGCCACTGCGGATGTCTCCCTACAGTGGACCTTTCACGCTCATCAACTGTGACGACAGGTGAGCTAGTACTGCCTCTGCTGGTTTCATTTGGATTTTCCATGATAATCTTTGTCTTCTCTGAGATCTCAAAGACAACAGAAGCTCTTTCATTGATGCTGGCCATATTCATACTCATAAAAATCTTGGTTGCAGTGCTACATTTGTGCCATTTGCATTTTATAAGATCTGCAGTGGAAGTAAAATGATCCTTCCTTTGCTCAAATTCCAAGTTTGGTATAGAAGAGAAATTCAAACTGCTTTTATCTTGGAAGATTGAACTAGGTTGATTAAGTTTATGTTCATAGGAACATGAAGAAGTCTTGAAATAGATATATACTCTTTGCATCAACATGATTCCAAGACCAGGTATCTCTTCCCTACCAACAATATACTTTTCTTTACTATATAATATCATTTGTATTGTAAAGAAGATGCAAGATAAATTACATTCGACAAAGCCAGGTCCCCCAACAGAATTTTATCAAGAACATAATTAGACAAGGCCTCTTCTACCAAGAATCTACTTTTATCTTCTTAAACAATGAATAAAGAGAAACCCAGTTGATCAGTTTTATCTCAATTACTTGGTGTTGGTAAAGTGGATAAGAATCGTTGGATTCCATTATGTCAGAATAGAAAAATTACAAGTACATGTGAAATACAATACAAGGACTGGTCCACAGTCCAGCTGGCAATAGGTAATACTAAGTGGTAGACCTTGCTGGCAGTGCTTTATCACACTCCCTCAAGCCTACGGGATCACAGACTGTAAGCTTGCTTCTAAGAAGAATAAAGCGAGACTGAGGTAATCCCTAAGTCAATAAATATGCAAGCTGATCCAATGTAGAAATATATCGATCTCAACTGATGCAAAGCCACAAGATCACGAACAAAATAAAAATTCACCTCAACATGCATGGTGCAAGCATGAAAAATGGGATTAGTTGTCATATAGATGGCCCTTATATTGTCACACCAGATCTGTGGAGCAGCAGGTAGATAAACTAAAAGTTCACCAAGTAGAGAACGAATCCAAATAAGCTCAGTAGTAACCAAGGCAATTGAAATAAGCTCAGTAGTAACCAAGGCAATTGCTTGATATTCCGCCTCAGTAGAGGATTTAGACATAGTCCTTTTCTTACGAGATGACTAGGAAATAAGATGATTTCTCAAGAAAACTCAAAAACCTATAGTGGAACATCGATCATCTGGGCAACCAACCCAATCAAAATTAGAATAAACTAACAAAATCATAGAAGACTATCATGAAAAGAACAACCCCATAGTAGTCGTGCCTCTATGATAACGAAATATATGTTTCACTGAACTCCAATGAATGTCAGTGGGAGAGTACACAAACTACGCCACTCAACTAACTGCAAAACCCAATGTCGGTCTCGTGTTTGACAGATACTAAAGAGCCCCAACTATATGCCCATACTCAATGCCATCGACAAGTGCAGTCCCGTCGTGAAGAGACAAAGGAATGCCAAAGGCAGTAGGAGAAGCTATTGACTTGCATCAAGCATCTTAGTCTTGGTAAGCATATTAGTAATGTATTTGTGTTGTGACAAAAATATACCATCAGATGTCCCAGTAGCCTCAATACCAAGAAAGTAATGAAGAGGACCTAAGTCCTTGATGGTAAATGTTGTAGATAGAGTCTTCAAAAGAGAAATGATGGCATCAAAGCTATTCCCGTAACCAGGTGTCATCCACATATATAAGAACAAATAAATTGACATTCGTTGAGTGATAAAAGAAAAGAGAGGCGTCAGTCTTGGATCCCAAAAATACATGAGTGAGTAAAAAAGATGTCAACTTAGTATGCAAGCACAAGGAGCCTGCTTGAGATCATAAAGAGATTTGTTAAGGTGGCAAACATTAGTTGGTTGAGTCAAGTCAACAAAACTAGAGGGTTGCTCCATGAACACTGTTTCAACTAGATTACCATGTAGAAAGGTGTTGGATACATCAAGCTAACGAATCAGCCAATCATTTAAAATAGTTAAGGAAAAAATTATTTGTATTGTAGTATGCTTTATAACAAGACTAATGTATCCCCTATAAGATCTAAGATAAAGGATTTCTGAGGGAAGTTTCTTCTCTACCGTTCTCACGATAGGAAGCATCTAATTTATATTGGAATTTAGGGAGAGTTACAAGTGTATCATAATTCTATAGTTGGAGTTACAATGAAATACAGTTGAGTTTGATTGAGACTCAAGTTTGTGAATTTGGTGTTTGAGTTTCTAACATGGTTGACTCTATCAACGGAACATTCAAATTTTAAATTTTTTAATGTTCCGTTACACCTCCCCGCAAGTGAATCATAATTCTCTTGCACAACTCTTCCAACAATAGTCCACTGCTCGAAGGACTTATCTTTGCAGTGAATTGCAGATGATTAATATAGGAACGAGCACAATTATGGACTATCTTCACAAAATTAAGTCCATCGCTGATTCCTTCGCGGCAATCAATGACAAGGTAAATGACTCTAACTTGGTAGCATATACATTAAATGGTCTTGGTTCAGATTATCTCACTTTCATCATCATTGTGGAAAATATTATCCCACCCGTTACCTTTAACAACCTAAAGGCCAAACTACTTACTCATGAGCAACGGTTACGTCATGGCTATAGGACCACCCAATCAATCTTAACTGATTCTCATTCCCCTACTGCATTACTTGTTAGAGATCAACCCAAATTTAATCGGTCTAATAATAGTATTAATTCCTATCCACCCAACAACCAAAACCCACCTAGATCTGACTTCTGAAACTCATCAAATGGCCCTCCAAGATCTCAAAATTCCTATAACCGACCAAACCAAAACACCTTTAATACTAATTCCTTCAAATGTCAAATATGTGCTAAGCAAGGCCATTCAACCAATAGATGCTATTTTTGTTATGCCCAGAGCTGAAATAATCCTAATCCACAACCTCACATTCCTTATTGTTGGCTTACATGGTACCCAAAATACCCGACACATTACACCACAGAATGATGCACAGTGGATACTAGATTCAAGTGCTACCAACCATATGTCATTTGATCCAACCATGCTACAGCGATCTGCCACTTACAAAGGAGAAGACCAGGTTTCAGTTGGTGATGGTAAGAAACTCCCTATAACTCATATAAGCTCCTCACCTTTAAAAACAAATTCAAATCATTTATCTCTTAATGATATACTAATAGTTCCCCAATTGTCAAAGAATTTAATTTTCATTTCTCAACTTACATTTGACAATAATTGTTCTGTTGAATTTTTTTCCATGGGGTTTCTATGTTAAGGATTTGGAGTTAGGCATCACTCTACTGAAGGGTCCAGTCAAAGATAAATTGTATTCTTTCTTGACCAATGTTGTGCCTCCTTTGGCTCTTTATGGAAATAAAGCTCCTTCTGATATTTGGCTTCACCGGCTTGGTCATCCTTCTTCTGCAGTATTTACTCATTTGAAAAATAGTGTCTTATTTAATTCCTTTGAAACACTTAGAACCAATAAAATTTGTGATGCTTACCAACTTGACAAACATCACAAATTACCCTTTTCTATTTCAGTTATTAGAACTACTCAACCATTACAGCTTATTCATTGTGATTTGTGGGGTCCCACTAAAACTTTGTCAATTAGTGGATTCAATTCATATATGATTGTCGTTGATGATTTCAGTCAATTTACTTGGTTTTATCCTTTGCGATTTAAATTTGATGCAATTCATTGTTTCAAGCATTTTAAAAATATGGCTGAAAACTTGCTTTATAATTCTATTAAATTTTTCAAAGTGATGGAGCCTTAGAGTTAACAAGGGGAGCTTTCAAAAACTATCTTGATGAATGTGGCATTGTATCTAGGATTTCATATCTTCATACTCTAGAACAAAATGGAGTTTCAAAAAGAAAACACATATACATTATAGAGATGGGTTTATCCTTTCCATTCCAAGCTCACATGCCCAAAGAATATTGTTTAGAAGCCTTTACTGCTGCTGTCTATCTAATAAATCAGTTACCTACACTAATATTCCAAGGAAAATCTCCTCATGAATCACTGTTTAGCTTAAAACCAGATTATTGTTTATTGAGAGTTTTTGGCTGCCTTTGTTAACCCAACTTGACACCCTATAGAGAAGACAAATTATCGCCAAAGTCCAAGGCTTGTGTCTTTCTTGGTTACAGTCTTTATCACAAGGGTTATAGATGCTTAGATAGAGACACTGGCAAGGCATATTTATCTAGACATGTTATTTTTGAAGAAAAGGAATTTCCCTTTCCAAATCCCCCATCACACCAATCATCAAACAAATCACCAGTCGAATTTATTTCTCTACCTGTTTTCATCCCACACACCCCACCAAATGTGTCTCCGCTCACTTCACATTCTTCTTCACCTATTTCAAACAACCAACCATCACAAACAGCCCCTACAACATCATTACCAGCCATATCAATGGCAAATCCAACCCAAGATATTAATCAATCCCCACTTCAACTATCTTCAACAATAGACCAACCACATCCCCAACCATCTCATCCTATGATTATTAGGAGTAAAACCAATTCTACCAAACCAAAAACCCCTCTCTCTTTCTCACTATTAGACACCCAATACCTCAAACCTTTCTTACCACCATCTCCAACATCCCAACTGAACCTAAAACCTATAAATCAGCCTCAAAAGACCCAAAGTGGATTGATGCAATGCAACAAGAATGCAAAGCCTTGATAGACAATCAGACTTGGAACTTGGTGCCTTATAACAAGGGTATGAATATTGTAGGCTGTAAGTGGGTGTATAGGATCAAGACAAAAAGTGATGGTTCCATTGAGAGATACAAGGCACGATTAGTTGCCAAGGCGTTTAGCCAGTAGGCAGGAGTGGACTTTCATGAAACATTTAGTCCAATTGTAAAGCCAACCACCATTCGGATAGTATTAACTGTTGCACTCTCAAAGTCATGGCCAGTACATCAACTTGATGTGAAAATGTCTTCTTGAATGGCAACTTAACAGAAGATGTTTACATGGAACAACCACAGGGGTTTGTTTCCACATCTAAACCAACACATGTTTGTCATCTACAAAAAGCAATTTATGGTATCAAGCAAGCTCCACGAGCTTGTTTTTACAGATTCAAAACATACCTACAAGGAGAAGGTTTCAAGCACAGCGTGGCAGATTCTTCCATGTTTACACGCAAAACCCAAGGTATAATGACAGCATTGCTATTATATGTAGATGATATAATATTGATAGGAGCCAATGAAGCTGCAATTCAAGAGGTTATTCAAAGCCTGAACAAAGAATTTGCAATGACAGATTTGGGACACTTGCATTACTTCTTAGGAATTGAGGCTAATCAAAGTTTAGATGGTCTTTTACTCACTCAAAGTAAATACTCCATCGATTTATTAAAGTCTACAGGAATGGAGACTTCAAAGCCATGCATAACCCCAATTGCAGTTGGAACAAAGTTATCATCAACAACAGATTATCCCCTACCTAATCAAACGGCATACAGACAATTAACAGGAGCCTTACAATATATGACGATCACTAGACTAGATATCTCCTATGCAGTCAATCAAGTGTGTTAGTTCATGCAATCTCCCACAAAAAATTATCTACGAGCAACAAAACGTATTTTACGTTATGTCAAGCATACTATTGGTGCTGGTGTTCTCTCAAAACCAACCCAACTTTCTTTCATAGCTGCTTACACTGATGTAGATTGAGCAGGATGCCTAGACACTCACTGATCAACTAGTGGGTTTTGCACTTTTCTTAAGGATAATTTATTATCATGGTCTTCTAAAAACAACCTACAGTATTTAGATCATGTATGGAAGCTGAGTACAAATCCCTTGCCATCACAACATTTGAGTTACTATGGCTTTCTTATGTTCTACATGATTTGCAAGTTCAACTTTCAAGAGGAATGAAAATTTATTGTGATAATGTGTTTGCAACACAAATGGCTGCAAATCCAGTGCTACATGCTCGCACAAAACATATAGAAGTGGACTATCATTTTGTCCGAGATTTGGTTCAGAACAACACCATAAAAGTACACTTTGTTCAGTTAGATGATCAAATTGCAGATGTGTTTACTAAGGGCTTAACATCACAAGCTTTCTTCAAGCATAGAGACAAACTCTTGCACCTACCAATGCAGAGTTTGAGGGGAGATGAAAGACCATAACGGATTTGTTATGGTTTGAATTTTATTTTTGAATTCAAGTTTTTAATTTTGAACTCAAATTCGAATATTGTAAACGACTCTTGTACAACAGCCATGTTTATTTATAAATAGATGATTAGAAAACATTTATCATTGTTTGCTAAAAGAGAAAGATCACCTTCTCTTTCATTCCCACCTATTTTCAAATCTACATTTTACTTTTCTGCACCCTTTCTTGTTAGTGTCGGCTTAGTCTTCTTTTACTTTTAGTCATCCTCTCATTCTCCAATCAATTACAAAAATCTCAGGTCCTCCACCTTTAATCTTCCTGGCTTTTGAAATTCTAGTTCTCACGTTGAAGATTGGTTTCATTCCATTGCATCTAAAAATAAATAGATAAAATATAATAAAAAAAAATCCAGTTATGGTTTCAGATTGATATCAGTAGGGATCGACAATATTAGATCTTATCCTTAAGTTCTTTTAAAAGTCTACATCGTTGACCTCTTTACCCCTTGTTCATGCTATGCACCTAATATGATATTGGTTTAACATCAATAGCGACAAAGTACAAAAGTGACATAGATCATCATCTTCTAATGATCTCACAGATTTTGAGGTGTACACTGAGATATGCGGAGCATGATCCAACATATATTTGTAGCGTTATAAAAGAACCATGAGGATGAAATCCATGGTAAAATCATTGTTTGGTGGGAGAAAAATCATTTATGATATTTATTTGATTTGATTTTCTTGGGTTCCAAACGGGGTCTTCATCTCACCCTCCTCATTACGGTCATAGTCAGTAGGCCCAGCACCCCTTGGGTTGTTGTTTTGCCGTCTTTTGGACGTGACCAAATGTCTATCTCGCCAGCTCATCTTCCGCCCACCTGTATTATTCTTTTCTTTTAAATATTCCAAATCTTTAGAAAAATTAAAAAATGAATCATATCCAACGTAATTAATACATACTCTCACCAACTTTCCGATATTTTCGTACACACGGTACTTATTTAAATTTAATTTAATAAAAAATATCCTTCTAGATTGAGTAACATTCAGACCTCGTAGAATTTCCATTAACTGAAGAGGTCTTACTTCCATTTACGCCAGATCGGTATCTAAGAAACCAAATCTAATTTTACGGTATCCAAGTGTGCCACGTGGGTTGACCAGTCTTTCTCCTATAAAGACTTGGCTCATCATGCTCATGCCGGCTCATTCCCAACTGTCAATAAACCAACAGATATATTTATCTCTCTCTCTCTCTCTCTGTCTCTCTCCTCTGTCTCTTCCTCTCTCTCTCTAGCTAGGGTTTGAGATTCCGAGTTTACAACAGTTCACACACGGCTACGCTCGAAGACAAACTGAGAAGAAACAATCCATAGTTTTTCGGGGAAGGAAGCAGCGGAATCCGGCGAGAACTGCTGCTCGCTTTGAGAAGATTAATCTTTTATCTTTGTTAAAGAAGAAGGAATTGTATCTTCTTTCATGAGAATCCGGTGTTTTCATCTTTTCTAGCGCCACTTGAAATATAACTATTTGCTCCACTCAAAGGCAAGCAAGAAGCATGACTCGACAGATCGTACTCCACCGGCAATCTCAACCGGAGAACTTTCAGACAAGCAATAAGAAACGGTTTGCAGAGGTGGCCGGAGGAACAACCGCCGCCTGTGCAGCCGTGTGTTGTTGCTTTCCATGTGGGCTTTTGAACCTTCTCGTTCTTACCATGTATAAGTTGCCTAAAGGGATTTGCAGGAAAGCATTAAAGAAGATGAAGAAGAAGAAGAGGGAGAGTCAGAAGTTGAGGGAGAAGAGTACGTGTGATCACGACCCGGCCGAGTCGCAGGTACACCCAGTTTCGCTAGAATTATGGTCGTTGGATAATTCGAACGAGAACAACGATGATGATCTGACTGCAAAGAGAGTTCTTGAATTGGAGAAGGAGATGTGGAACCAGTTCTTTAGTACCGGATTCTGGAGAAGTTCTTCCCAGAGCCAGAAAGATTTAGAGGCTTCACCTGTACAAAACGGTTGAAACAAAATTTAGTAACTTTCGGTGTGTTCCTTGCGAATCGCAAGTGAATTTGTGTTCAAACGAGATTCTTGTCTCATTTGTGTTGTACAGAAGGTAAAGAATTGGGAAGCGAAGCAATTCGGTTTCGATGAACAATTAGATTAATAGAAGGCCTTGTCATCGTTGGTTTCTAGGTTTTGGGTAATTCAAGATCAAGGTAAGATCGTTGGCTTATTTGTTCATGTTTAGTGTTTTCTTGGTGATTAATGCGTTTTGGCGAAATGGGTTCATAATTTTATTGACTGAACAATAAAGAAACCCTACTTTTGATCGATTGGAATCTGAAAATAATATAAGTTGGATTGGATTGCTGAAGTTCCCTGTGCAATTCGTAGAGAGATTTCTATTTTTATTTGGGGTTTTTGGGTCATAAAAACTGGTTCGCAGACCAAAGAGTAGAGCAGCCGACACCATCAACATGTGGTACTCCAAACGTGACCAAATGTGTTTTGACCCCATAAGCCTGATTCGATGCTGATTGCTGAGGGGGTTGGGTTCTCTCTCTCTCTCGGGTGGAAGATCTCTTTGTCAGTGTCAACTTTGTGGTGGGCACTTCATAGCTACTGGGGAGGCTTGAAACTACAAATCCAATTTAAGAATGGAAAATTACAGTTTAAGAATTCTTTTGAAATTTATGCTTATTGACATGCATGCTTGGTCCCCCTACTCTTTCATGATTCCCATCCTCCCATTTCACCCATCTGATGTGATGTAACTGGTCTTCTTTATCTCTCTCTTCCCTTTAAGAAACCCATTAGTCAACAATAAATTATCTGGTTTAAAAAAGAAAGTGTAAGGATCTGTTTGATAATCAATCCAAAAAAGAGTTTACTGCTTCTAGACGTAAAAAAAAATGGTTAAAGATTATTTGATGGGGATTGTATTGCTATAGAAGATTTTTAAAACATAGATTAAAATTTTCGAAAATTTCTGCATCAAGAACAGAGATGCGAGTAGGTTTAAATGAAACAGCTTTGAAATGAGATATCATGAAATTTAGTAATTAGGAATATGCAGAACTGTTGGTGGGTTATCAAATGGTTGTCAAGTTCATGAATCAGTCTAGTTCCCCATGCTTTGAATTCTTTTGAAGGCATTTCATCTTCATTGGACACGTCTGTTACTTATAGACACATACATAGAGTAATATTGTGGGCTTGAGCCATCAAGCGCACAACTGCAATGAATTAAAGCATATCATAGCTACATGCCTCATGCATGTTTCTAGAGCCAAGGCCCAACACTGAAACAAGTGATTTTTTATTTATTTTTAATGATAAAAGGAAAATTCACTCACTTGAAGTATTGCATACAGTTACAATATAAAATAGAAAGTTTTATATCATTACTCTCAACAATACTACTAGATGGAATTAGATATAATAATCATTGTTTTAGGAATGTGAAATGGAAACAAGTAAATTAATCTTACAATAAAACCCCATCATGGGAACCACAAAGTTAAGAATTTTGTAACAAATGTTTTTCCTCATTTTTATTTCTTGACGTTAAAGATTTTTTAAGTAATGACTGGTACTTGATGAGATGGGGCCTTGTAATATGTAATAGATTGGCCTGAAAAGCTATCGGCTGTGCCCTTCCCTTGCTACGGTGGTCCACCATCTGGACAAATAGACCAATCTTCCCCCATTTATTTAAACGGGTTCGCGTTGAGCTCCTCTACTTCCATTTTTGACCATTGGATTGGCATATGTGATGATGTGAGACACCCACAATGCTATTGAGTATAATTCCTATGGTGTCCCTATAGTGGACAAAATGATAACAATTATTAAACAGAAGATTCTTTATTTTATAAAAAAAAAAATATCTTTTTTATTATATTTTAATCCTTTGGAGAAGTTTGTTGTGATGAGGGAATTAAAGACATATTGAGTATAATTCCTATGGTGTTCCTAAGTCAAAACGTCTTTAGAAGATATATTATTATATTAATCCTTGATTTTCATTCAGTACCATAAATGCCTTCTGCAGAATGTCAAGATACATTGGAATGATTACAAACAAAAAAAAAAAAAACATTGGAATGGATTGAGATAAATATCGAATTTAACCTCCAAATAGCATAGAACAACAACATAATATGTCTTCTAAAGAGTTTTGACTTGTTGATGTTATTTCTCAAAGAAGCAATGGAAAAGCAAAACCCAAATGTACTGAGCAATGTAAGCGAGAAATTGGACTTGAAAGAGATGACTCTCTTTCTTTTAAATTTTTTCTTCTTCTTCTCAATAGCATGTATCTTTAGAAATATTTGGTTGCATTTTTAAGAAAAAAAATTAACAAGATGTATCAAAAAACAATATATATATATATAGATTTTTTTTTTTTTTTTTTTTTTTTTTTTTTTTTTTTTTTTTTTTTTTTTTTTTTTTTTTTTTTTTTTTTATAAAAAGATGGACTACAGATGGACTACACGCGTTCACTTTATTCTCATGATATTGATACTCCTTATCTTTAGTATTTCTTTCACATATGATTACAAGAAACAAACGTCATTTGACATAGAGTCATTTGACATAGATAAGTTATATTTAATTTTTTTTATTGGTAAAGATAATATTTTGTGGATTTAATGGGTTATGTCATTATGTGACAAATGATTTTTTTTTTCCTCTTTTAAACAATGCATTTTGGTTTTGATGAGTGATGTGACACTCTATATATATATTCCTTGTTTTTCTTAGATGTAAAGATCCGAAAGAATAAATGATGGTCTCAAATTAGGTTTTTGTCTATTGTTTTTGGTATTGAAGGTTGTTTATTTATTTATGTAGGCATAAAAAATTTGAATTAATTGCAAAGATCAATTTATACTATTGATTTGTAAATAGACAAAACCCCCTCCCCCATATTTTTGCTCCCATACTTATTCAAATCAGTCGTATTAAATTATACATGTAAGTATGATTGCCGTACACGATTTCTTGAGAACATACCATTTGCCATTTGGCCTTATTAATTGTTGTACGTATCCATACCATAATTATTGCCTACTCGAACTTACTAACTACCTCGGTAATACTACAAGAGGTTTGGCTACTTAGTGCCAGCAAAAGCATACTTCACATATAAATGACTTTGAAGAAGAGAGACCCCCCCAAGCCCTATTGATTCAACCAAATGAATGGACCAAACAAAAGGGTGTAAATACCTTGGCTCAACTCAATAACCTATGGTGTTGGTTCAAGTGGAGTCAAACAAAATATAAACCATGGTTTGTTAAGGGTAATAATGGTTTTCTATGTTCAATGGATAAGATTGAACCTTCTCATGCAACCCTAGCCGAATCTAGAGTTGCCCTAGCAGCCATCACTCCCCCATGCATGAAGGACTTTATTGGAAGCTCACCTAAAGTCCAGGCCGAATTAACTTTTTCAATCTCCCATTATGTGTGTGTGTGTGTGTGTGACACATTTCTCTCTAAACCCTAATTCGTGGCTTCTAACTTGCCATCAGAGCTCCAAGTTTCCACCCATTCGTTTCCCTCGCTTAATGGCTTCCTCTCAACGAAGCTAAATGAGACAAATAATTTTTTATGGAGATCTCAGATTGTGCCCCTTCTGAAGACCCATGAACTATTTGATATTGTTGATAGTTCTTCTCCTTGCCCACGGGCTACCATCTCCGATAAAGATGATGTTACGATCTTCAAAGCAAACCTTGACTATCAAAAGTGGAATCGTTAGAATCAACTACTAATGCATTGGATCATTGCTTTCCTTACTAAACCAATTCATGCACAAGTTGTTGGATGCACCACCTCTAGAAAAGTTTGGTCAAAGTTGGAGCAAATCTACTCAACTTTCTTTTTTGCTTGTATAATGCAACTTCGCCATCAAATCCAAAATATTCGAGGAAGAAATAGTAGCATTCATGACTATCTTCTTCGCGTAAAAAATATTTTTGATAAACTGGGTACTATGGGATGGCCTGTGAATGATGAAGAACTATGCCTCCATGTTTTGAACGATTTGAGAGTTGAATACTCTCCTTTTGTGATTGCCATTACCACCTGCAACTCTCTCAATTCGTATGATAAATTAGAAGGTATGTTATTGACTCAAGAAATTCGGTTAAGAGATTAACTAACTACTTTTGAATTTTCTTCTCCTATGGAAAACATGGCCAATAGCCAACCCACCCTTATCAGCCTCCAAGATAGTCCTACACGAGCATTTTTCTCAAAGGGGCAAATCTGGTTGTGGTTGTTTTTCTCCTTCTCAAACTAGCAACCAATTGTTTGTCAGATATGTGATCGTACTAGACATAGAGCAAAGGATTCTTACCAGAACTTCAATCATGCCATTCAAGGCACCATTAGTGTACCTCTCTCTGTGAATATTTCTAAAATTACTAGTGTTCCTATTCTAGATGAAAATTGGTACCTTGACTTTGGCATTACACATCACATCACCAATGCTCTTGAGAATCTCCATATTGCTGAAACCTACAATGGTTTAGATCAGGCTCAAGTTGGTAATGGTATTGGTCTTCCTACATTGGTAACATAAATATTGATACATCTTCTTCTCTAGTTTATCTGTTTTCTATTCTTATCTGCAAGAACTTATTATTGGTCTCACAATTCCCTAAGGATAATAATGATATGTTTGAATTTTGTCCTAATATCTCTTATGTGAAGGATTGTACAACGAGGAGATGTCTTTTTCAGAGTAGTGTTAAGGATCGATTAAATTGTACCAAATTCAGTTGGGCTCCAATCTCTCCCCCAAAGCATTGCTTGGAGAAAAGACTTCTTTTGGCATTCACGTTTGGGGCATCCTGCCTCCAAAGTTGTTAGAAATTTAATTTCAAATTTTGCTTTACTAGTTTGTTTAGATGAGTTTGTTTACATTTGTGATGCTTGTCACAAAGGTAAAAGTCACAGACTTCCTTGTTGCCCACCAAACTGTTTCTTATGGACATTTGGATTTAATATTTTAGGATGTCTGGGGACCCTTTGTTGTGGATCAATTGGGAACTTTCGTTGTTATGTGATTTTTTGTGATGATTTAATTCAGCAATTTATTTTATTTTATCCTCTGACAGTTAATTGTGGTTGTTGGTATTTTTAAGAGATTTAAGTTGTTGATAAGTTTATTCTATGTATATATTATTTTGAGTAATTAATTTGATACATTTTCAAGTATTCACACTAGTTTTGAATCATTTTATCTTAATATTGCATGCAAATGAATATAAGATGCACTCTCTCCAAATTTAAGTAATTTTTGTAATTTATATTTATCGTAGTAAATACTGATTCATATTTATCTATGTTTGTAGTGAATCATTTTAGTACTTGTATTCCTTCAACAAAAAGGATTTGCTTTGAGAAATTAATGGAGTTTGAAGGTTTAATCAAAGAAGGGAAAAGAAAAAGAAAAAAGAATCATATTCAGAGAAGGAAAAGGAAGAATCCTGTTTTTGGGTGTTTTCTGTCTAGTTTCGATCAAGTCCTTCATCTAATAGTCATCTGACATCCGATCGAGCTGCTTTTTGGACAAGATCTTCAAGACTTCTTGATCTTTACATCCAACGGTGGGATTGTGTATTTGAGCTCTCAATAATAATACAATGTATATGCCACCTAGACAAACAAATTTCTTAGTTGAGTCAGATTAAGAACTCAGAGTTTGTTTCAAACTATACTAGGAATCAAATCCCATGTAATCTAGGAAATCATTCTATAAAAGAGGAGCATACTCCAGCAATAAGGAAACTTTTTGGGCTTTAGAGAACTGCAGAGGATGAATTTGGAGAGGAGGAGCTGTTGGAGCTTCTACTTCTTCAACCTTAGAGTAATGTTTCCTTTAACTATTTATTATTATTCTACTTCTTCTATAATGTTCTAAGTTTCTTTTGCTATGGTTAGATGGATCCTTATATGAGATAATTATTGATTATATTTCCTTTCACATAATTCAATTCCTCTCTTGTTTTCTTCAGTTTTGTTTTTAATGTCTGAATGTCTAGCCAATATTCATGAATCTTGTGGCGTGTTTTCGATCATGTAACGATGAGGAGTACATGCTAGACTTGAGATTGAAGAATGAAAAATTACATCTAAAGCGTAACAGGTTCGATGGTTTGTTCGACTTATTTATGAGTTTCTTTGTGTTTAATGCAATATATTAAATTGATTCTCTAAGCATAACTCGTAGGGGGGGTTTAATATGTTAGGGATCCTCAGGCGTGATAGTGAGGTAATCTAACTTAGGAAATCTTGTCGACAAGAGTGGAAATTAAATTGGTTATATGAGAAGGGGGGAATAGATCAATAATCTATATCATGTTTGGTGAAACCGAATCCCTAGTAATTTCATTCATTGAGTTTTTTTTAGCAATTTAGTTATTTCATTCCTATTTTGTTAATTTAATCAATAGTTTATAAAAATCCTTCATAATTCATTTAGCCAGATAATTATAGGTGTTTTTGAAGCGTGTACGTAATTTTACTCTATTCGATCCTCATGGGAATGATATCCCTCTTACCTCTTTATTAATTGGGCAACCTTGTGCACTTGAGTGTACCAATGCAATAGTTGCTTGTTGAGAATCTCTTTTCTAGACAAATTAAGCATTTTCACAGTGATGAGGGAGGGGAATATAGAACTCTCTCCATTTTTCTTTAAGAACATAGTATTAAATACAAGCTCTCTTGTCCTCACACACCTATGAACAAAATGGGGTTGTTAAGCGTCGTCATCAACACATTGTGGAAATTGGATTGACCTTATTAGCACATGCTTATTGCTCTAGAAAGTTTTGGATGCATGCCTTAAAAAATACAGTTTTTCCAATAAATCGTACACCAATGCTGAAAAATAATTAAAACTATGTAAATTTCAGCTTGATTATGACTCTTTCAGGATTTTTGGTTGTGGATGTTATCCACGTTTGAGACCATATAACAAACATAAGCTGGAATTTCAGTCTGCATTACATGCCTTCTTGGGATACAATTTTTGCCTTAGAGGATACAAGTATTTCAATCCTATTACTAGGAAAATTCTTATCTCTTGCCACATTGTGTTTGATGAAAGGCGAATCCTGTTCTTTGGCAGTGAGGTAAATCCCTCCCCTTCCCACCATTTCCCTCACTCCACTCCCACTACATCACTTCCCTCAATTTTAGGAGCCCCACCTAAGATGAACTCTCCTGAGGGAGTCCCACACCTTTACTTCTCACATTGGGTCCCACACCTCCTCCCCTAGGGAGACTTCTCCAAGCCCACACATTTCTAGGGCTTCCCCCACCACCTTGGTCAAATCCTCTTCCTCCTCCCCTCCCTTGGCCAAATCTCTCTCCTGTTCACCTAGTTGTTCACCTACCCTATAAACCCCAAGAAACCCTACCACCCACTACTTCCAAACCTCCACAAAACACTCATCCCATGATCACTAGATCAAAGGCAAACCCTAGGGCTCTTCTCACCCCTACTTCCTCAGTTGATTATACCCAAATTGAGCCTACCTCTTTTACTATTGCCAATAAATACCCTCATTGTCAGAAGGCTTTGGAAGAAGAATTTACTGTACTTTTGAAGAATGGTACTTGATCTCTTTTTCCTCCTCCTTCCTCTCATAATATCAATCACCGCAAATGGGTTTTTGGGTCAACCATAAGGCAGATGGCTCCATTAAAAGATACAGAGTCCACTTAGTGTCAAAGGGTTTTAATCAACAAGAAGGCTTGGACTATAATGAAAACTTTAGCCCGGTGATTAAACCACCTACCATTCAATTGTTCTTGGCTCTTGCAGTTTCGTGGCCTTGGCCTATTCGCCAACTGGATATTTACAATGCCTTCCTTCATTAGTTTTTGCATGAAATTGTATATATGAAGCAACATCCTGGCTTCATTGACTCCTTTCATCCTAACTATTTTTGCGGACTTCACTAGTCTCTTTATGGTTTAAAGCAGGTTCCACGTGCTTGGTTCGACCGACTTAGCTCCCTTCTTCTTGAATATGGGTTTATTGGCTCCAAAACCGACACATCTTTATTTATTGTTTTGCTAGCACTATGTTTATTTTGATATATGTTGATGATATTATTCTTACTGATAGTTTTAACACTTTATTGGCTCACTTCCTTAGTGACCTTGGATCTATTTTTTCCCTAAAGAATTTGGGCTCTCTACATTATTTTTTAGGCATGTTTGTCATTAAATCTCACGATGGCATTCATCTTTCTCAACATTAGTATATTCAAGATCTTTTTAAGAGGGAAAATATGTTTGATTGCTTGTCTCTACTCCAGTCTCCACCACTGACAAACTTAGTAAGTTTACAGAGGAATTAATGGCAGATCTATCAAAACATTATTGGTGCCTTTCCATATGAAACTATGACTTGGCCTGACATTCAATTTGCAATCAATAAAGTTTGTCAGTTCATACACTCTCCCACTATTCATCATTGGTGCAGTGAAGCTTCGACGGTTCGGGAGATCCTATTGCCCATATCGGTTACTACCAGCAGACTATGGCACTAGCTGGTAACTCTGATGAAATTCTTTGTAGAGTGTTCAGTTCTTCCTTAACAAGAGCAGCACATAAGTGGTTCTTGAATCTTCCTTCGGGGAGAATTGTTGATTTTGAGGAGTTGGCCCAAAAGTTTATCGGTCGTTTCCAAAGTGGCATCCAAATCAAGAAGACGGAAGAAACATTATTCACCATCAAGATAGGGAAGAACGAATCGATTTGAGAATACCTGAAGAGATTCAACAAAGTCACTATGGAGATCGAGAATTTGGATGAATAGGTGGCTAAAACCGCTTTATTCACTGGGCTTATAAACCGAAGGTTGTTGGAGTTATTACTTCAAGATATGCCTGCCACTTATTCAGAATTGGTGCAACGATGCCAAAAATAGGCAGAAGTGACCGAAATACTAGATGCATGTCAAGGAGAGGCGAAGGCTTCAAGCAAAGAGCCATAAGTTCCCGAAAGGGATTAGAAGCAGAAGCGGCCCAACCATGATCGGGCAAGGAAACCATGCTCGACCTAGAGGCAACGTTCTCCCGATCAAAGTGATTATACACCACTGAATGCCCCGCGATCAGAAATCTTGATGCAAATCAAGAATCAGGACATCCTGAAATGGCCGCCAAAGATTATAGGAAAACCAAGAGAGAAGAATATGGAGAAGTACTGTCGTTATCACAAAGATTATGGACATTACACAACGAATGTAAGCACTTGAAGGCTGACATTGAAAGGTTGATAAATCAGGGACATTTGGCTAGCTTTATGAAAGGACAAGAAAATGAGCAGAGGATGACCGCTGAAAAGAGGGAGTGTCCAGGGAGTAGAGATTGTCGGGTTGAAGTTCCCAAGCCAAAAAAGGGAAAGTAAGCAGGGTGGCCCAGCTGGTCTCCTATTCTCACTATATTTGGATGTCCCGAACCCGAGTCCCTCAGAAAACTGAAAGCAAGATCCAAATTTGTGGGATCGGGAGACTCCTAGAAACAGAAGAAATTGGAAGAGAACCCCATCATGTTCAGTGAAGAAGATAAACGGGGCTTGTGTACACCTCATGATGACGCAATAGTAATTAAAGTTGAAATTGGACGTTGAGAGGTGCACAGAGTTCTAGTCGACACAGGATCTTCAGTACACCTCCTGTCTTACAAAGCCTATCAAAAACTGAAGGTCGAACAAAATTTAATGAAGCCATCGTCTACACATCTTTACGGATTCGCTGGTTCGTCAGCTGTAGCCGAAGAGTCGATTCAATTGGATCTGTCGGTGGGGAATTTTCCGAAAGAAGCCACTATTCAGGTAAATTTCCTAGTCGTTTGGGAACTTCCAGCTTACAATGTCATTCTTGGCAAACCTTCCCTAATGAAGTTAGTTGCTATAGTCTCACCAAGGCATATGAAGATAAAGTTTCCAACCGACAAAGGAATTGGCCAGGTAACTTCGGATCAGAGACTTTCCCGACAATGCTATGTTGTATATCTCAAGGATAAAGTTGGACCCTAGAAGGCCACGACCTTACCAGTCGAGGTAAGGTATGATTGAGATGAGGATGCTATGCAAAGGCCTGAACCAGTGGAGAAATTAGAACGGATCCTTCTTCAATTGGGCGATGAAAGAAAAACAACCCATATTGGATCCGAGCAACTAGAAGATTTTAAAGAAGAATTAAAGGCTTTCCTTCGGGAAAACATGGACGTGTTTGCTTGGTCAGCCGATGACATGCTAGGTATTGACCGAGCGGTAGCCAAACACAAGCTCTGGATCAACCCGAATGTTTAACCGGTAATTCGAGGGAGACGAAACTTCTCGATCAAGAAACACGAAGAGATTAGAGGAGAGGTTGAGAAATTAAAGAGTTCGGGCTTTATAGTAGCCATAGAATGCTCGACGTGGCTGGCCAACGTCGTAATGGTAAAGAGTCGAAAGGAAAGTGGAGAATGTGTACTGATTACACAGATCTCAACAAGGCATGCCCAAAGGACTGTTATTCGCTTCCCCCAATAGATCTTTTGATTGATGCAACCACAGGGTATGAAATTTTAAGTTTCATGGATGCTTATTCGGGTTATAATTAAATTCTGATGAGCAAAGAGGATGAAAAGTTCACGGCCTTTATGACCAATCGGGAAAGCTTCTAGTATAAAGTCATGCTATTCAAGTTAAAGAATGCGAGGGCTACCTACCAAAATATTCCCTATCCCTACCCCACCTCCTCCACCTACAGTCCCACCACCCCCATCCCCACCCATGGCCGAATCCCTCTCCTTGAGCTCCACGTCTCCCTCCCCAAGTAACAACCAAATTCTCCTCTGGGCCCCACACCTCCTCCTCATCCTTATCCTCTTCTCCTTCTATAGATCTCATCACTAATCTCCCTTATGATCCTCACCCTCCATCTCCTTCCCCACCTCCTCTAAACTCTTCTCTTAATACTCACCCCATGGTTACTAGCTCTAAAACCCAACCTTTCCCAAGAGCCCTTCTTCCATATACCTCTGATGACATCCAACAACTTGAGCCCTTCTTACACAAATACCGTCAATGGTGAACGACTATGTATGAAGAATTTAATGCCTTAATAAAGGATGACACTTGGTCTCTTGTCCCTCCACCTCAGAATAATGTTATTGGTTGTAAGTGTGTGTTTCGAATTAAAAGGAATGTTAATGGTTCAATTGAACATTACAAATGTCACACCCCACCCACCGGTCTCGGTTACCCGCCCGACAACCCGTGGGAGTGATCCGTCACATGATCCATGGTTTTTATCCATCAATAATAATAAATGCAAATAAAGACAATCATGAGCAAGAATAAGTTTAATAATTAAATAAAAGGATTATAGGAGTCCAAATACTCCAATAAAATATTTAAGGAAAGAATAAATGATCAAAATGAATATGAGTTCAGCGGAAGCAAACAAAAAGAATTAAATGATTTTCTTTCCAGTTTCTTTCTCTAAAGCTAGATAATGTTTCTCATGTATTTCAAGAAAAGGGGTCCTCCAATTCTTCTCCATACGATGGGCAAACTGCCTATCAACGTGTCTCCTCCGTCCATCAATGGGTGCTATAAGCGCACTCCATGCACTCGCAAGAGCTCTCGCACAGTCTATCTCCATTTCCCATTGTCGGTGCCACATCTTCTTCATACGAGAAGGCTCCTTCATGGGAAACCAATCCATCTTCCGGCGTATATCCTCCATCTGTACAGGCTATTATAACATAGACAAATAAATGAATCAGTTCTGACGAACCCAGTAAGAACAACAATAATTCTCACCCATATGTCAAACCATTAGAAATACATATATGATGTGTATGAGTGCAAAGTATGAATACCACTAAGATCTAACTATGTAAGTCTCTAATAGTTGACAAGCTTTAAGATATACACCAGCCCTCCTCTTGGTAGGTCTAGTCACTCTGATCCGGCAAGGGCTGGTTACTTCTGTAGGGATCCTGGGTAAAATGGAAAGTCCACATCTAGCTCTGAAACCATGGCTTGGATTAGGTCAACACTCTCTCACCACGACCATTGGCATGAGTATTGGCGCATGTCGGGGTTTCTAGTCCAATGCAAGTCATAATGGTAACATACTACATGAAGTCTAGATACATCCCCTATGGCACCAACCAACTCAGTTCAGTATCCTTCGCAACCTAGGAATGAGAACCCTCATGGACTGGATACTGCTATTGGACTCCATTCCATAACCCTATGGTCATCCACATTTTGTTGGGGCGGAATGCTCTCATGACTCCTCACCACACCTAGTCCGCTCCTTGGACATCCATGAGCCCAACCCTAACATATGCAACTCACCATTGTATGACCAACAATGGACCACTGAGTCTCCGCACGAACTGGTTACCACTGTAGGATGAAACAAAGTCACATCATCGTCGTCACGGGTCATCCGGCTTCAATTCCCCTACCGAAAGGGTAGTAATATGTGGGGTACCTAGCCGTGCAACTCTAGACTCTACCTAGGTATGTCATCCAGTAGTTATGACAATGCTAGAGACATCAACAGGCATGTGTCCCATACCACAGCCCTTTGATATCTCAACCCAAGATACCCCAATGGAATACCCTTTCCATTAGAACCACAATACATCAACCATCATCATACTACACTCATAATTAACAAAGTATATGTAAAGACAATACAAACAACAAGCATACATTAAGATCAGCAAGCTATTCATGGTTACAGCAGTATATAAAATGAAAGAACAGTATTGAAAGACATTGGACTAGCATGTTCAAGTCATTTTATAAAGATAAGATTGTATGTCCTTACCTGTAAATAAGTAGAAATCCTCTAGATTGCAAACTAGAAACAATTATAAAATTTTTACTTGAAACAGATGACACCTATAAACAGGGTTACAATAATATGTAAGTCAAATTAATCAAATCAGACAAAATCCAAAAGTTATGAGCTCACTGGAAACCAGCCGGTCGCTTAGGCTGAGTGACCGCCACTAGTGACTGCCCCAAATACATTGAGTTTCAGATCCGAAACTCAGGCTTTTGATCATCCATTTTCAGTCCGAATTTTGAAGGATTATAGTCCGAATTTCAAATCTAACACTCCCACAACCAAGGGTAATACGAACCTAACAATTGACACCAAATTGGTTATCCAGAATCCTCCTCTTGATTAAATCAATCCTTTTCACTAAAGTAGGCTTTTGTTTTCGCACCTGATCTCATCAAGATCATTAAAAAGGTAGGTACTGTAATAGGAAGATTATGAACAACCAAAGAGGAAACTAATCTAATTCAATCATAGCCAAAGGTAGAGTATGAGTGAACAGAGAATCACTTACCTTAACCAAATCAGCTAGAAAAGATAGGAGAAGCTTCCAAAACACTAACAGCACTTCAGATCACCTTCCAGCACGTCTCCACAGCCGCCTAACCACCAAAATAGCAATCCCGAATATAATATTTGTAAAATAGACTAGGGTTTATAGAAGTTTGGGGGCAAAATAGGACAAAACCCCACAACCAGGACCAGGCTATCGATTGGGGCGATCGCTTGGTCCAATCAACCGCCACTAGCAACTGCCCCCTAGTATATTGCTATACAAGGGTGCTTTGCTTAGTTGGTTGAAGTCCAAATACAACCTAACCCTAATGAACACATGGAGAAGGTCTTACACGCATTCCGGACATCTCCAGACATCACTTGCCTTCTAGAAGTCCAACTACCAAGCAAGGCAGGCTCTTTAAGAAGAGAATCCAGATCCATGGATTCAGGGTATGGATCATGGATTTCTATCCAGACACTCCACAACTTTACTCAGCTAGACCTTCGGGTTCTCGGACCTGCAATAGGGATCCTGGGTTAAAAATACGAGGGTTGTTACAACAAAACCCAAAGCCCGATTGGTGGCTAAGGGGTTCAATCAACAGGAAGGTCTTGACTACAATGAAACTTTTAGTCTTAGTATCAAACCCACTACTGTCCAACTTGTTCTATCTCTTGTTGTCTCCCATTCTTGGCCTATTCTCCAACTGGACATACAAAATGCCTTTTTACATGGCTTTCTTGATGAAACAGTCTATATGAAACAACCACCAAGGTTTGCTGATTCGCTTCATCTTGATTATGTTTGTCGACATCACAGATCTCTGTATGGTCTCAAACAGGCCTCCCGTGCTTGGTTTGATCACTTTAGTTGCTTTTTATTGGACTTTGGTTTTATTGGATCTAAAATTAACATTTCTCTTTTCATTTATCATGGCATTTCTGATACACTTTATATCTTAATCTACGTGGATGACATCATTGTTACTGGAAGTTCTGAGTTGTTACTTTCAAAATTTATGACTGCTATTGCCTCTGTGTTTTCTATCAAAGATCTTGGTCCCTTGCATTATTTCCTTGGAATGGTCGTCTCCATTCTCTAATGGTCTTCATCTTTGTCAACAACAGTACATTACTAATCTTCTTCACAGAGCCAACGTGGGTGATTGCAAGCCTGTTATCAACCCTCTTTCTCCTTCTACCTAGTTAAGCAAATTTTCTTGGGAGCTAATGGCCGATCCTACCTTGTACAGAAGTATTGTGGGGCTTTACAATATGCTACTATAACTCGCCCTGACATAAAATTTGCCATCAACAAGGTATGTCAATTTATGCAAAGTCCAACTCTTGATCATTGGTCTGTTGTCAAAAGGATTCTACGGTACTTAAAGGGTATCATATCTCATGGAATTGTTATCAACAAATCCTCTGATATGACATTAACAACCTTTTTTTATGCAGACTGGGATGGTTGCCTTGACGATCATAAGTCTACCAGTGGTTATGCTATCTTCTTAAGACCCAACATTGTATCTTGGAGTTCTCGAAAACAATCCACCGTTAGTCGCTCCAGTACTGAGTCTGAATATTGAGCTCTTGCTAATGCTGTTGCAGAGCTCACTTGGCTAAAATCTCTTCTCCACAAGCTTCATGTTTTTCTGAGTGATGCTCCAGTCCTCTGGTATAATAATATTGGTGCAACCTACCTCATTGCAAATCCTATCTTTCATGCTCGTACCAAACATGTGGAGATTGACTTCTACTTTGTTCATGATAAGGTTGCCAAAAGAGATCTTCAGGTTCGTTTCTTATCTACCAAGGATCAACTGACAAACATCTTCACCAAGCCACTCTTTACTCCACGTTTCACCACTTTGTTGGCCAACCTCAAGGTCACTTCACCTTCCTTGAGTTTGTAGGGCGTATTATGGATATTTCTAGAAAATCAACCAAAACCCTATCCGCCACTCCATCTCAAGCTTATGTGGCTAGGGTTGCTTCTAAGACTTCCACAATTGATCAAACACCAGCCACTACACTCAAGAAGGTCTCTACAATTGGTACTCATAAGGACTCTAACCAATCCAAAGAAGAGTTTGATACAAATTACAATTTCCACAAAAACCCTAGTCAATATTTTATGTAATCTAAAACACCTATCTTCATTTAAATCCAAATACTATAACTCAAGGAATCTAGAAGATCCCAACTACAAGAGTCATAGAACACTAATGAACAAGGACTCTACCTCTATATAAGGAAGCCATGTACACAACTCTGAATATAGTGGAAAATATCTAAAACTCTCCCGTGGACATAGGTTGAATTCAACCAAACCACGTAAACTTGGTCTCTCTCTCAATTCAACGTTTTCAGCATGGGTAAACCTAGTTTCATCTTATTAGGTGATGCATATGGGGTGGCCCATGAGGTATCTCGGGGTCCCAGACTCGGAATAGGCTGAAATTCATCACATTGATTCGAAACAAGCCCGTGAGAAGAACACTCGAGAGTTTCGCATTTCAAGATCGTTTAGAGGGCGTTTTAGGCATTTTACTATTTTCAATGGCATTTTCGTAAAATACCGTTTTTTAGTTTTATGGTTTTTTGGCACTATAAAACCATGTTTTGTATTCCTTTTGGAGAGAAGCTGAATATTGTTGTTTCTAAAGAAACTTTTGAAAGACAGAGTTCTCCAGTTTTTATCCAATTTTTTGTTTGGCCTTATTCTTTGTTGTTTCGACATCATTAGGAGTCGACATTTTTAATCGAAAATGACAAGATTACGAGGGTAAAAGTAGTATTTTATATGGTATTGTCTTTTGGCTTCTTAATTCTAGAAGGGATAAATAGACATTAACATCCAACAATAACGGTTTCTTAACATCATCCAATTAGCAATTAAGGGAATAGTAATCATCCCTTTTATGAAATACAGGGGAAGAAGTTGTAATTTAACAATATTATTGGGGACGACAATAATTATGCCTCGATACAATTTCCTTTCAAGTTCATCACCTCTTTGCATGTCTTCATGAATAAATACCGTACACACGAGATCACTTATTTGAACTTTTAGAATGGAATATTGCAAATGTACTCATGTGAGAAGTTGCTTAAGCAAACTAGAAGTTGCTCATAAGTATGGCCCACGTTCACCATTAAAAAGAGGGACTACAGCAACACCCACCCTCAGCCAGACTCTCCTTGAGGACCAAACCCGAGTAAAGTCCATCAATTCCAAAATCTCCAGCCAAAACTCAGTTTTTGATTCTACAGCAAAAGTTCCAGCCAATTCTGGTGAATCTTTAGGGACTGGGAACTTCGTAGTTAGAGTCGGATTTGGAACACCAGAACAGAATTTTACAATAATCTTTGACACTGGTAGTGACCTCACTTGGATTCAATGCTTGCCATGCTCCGGTGAATGCTATGAACAACAAGACCCATATTTCAACCCTTCAGCTTCCTCCACCTATTCCAATATCTCATGTCGCTCCCCTAAATGCTCCCAATTGTTGTCGGCTACTGGTAACAAGCTATCCTGCACCTCCAATTGCATCTATAAGGTCTCGTATGGTGATGGTTCCTACTCTCAAGGGGATTTTGCAACCGATACACTAACATTATCTTCCTCTGATGTCTTCAGTGACTTCGAATTCGGTTGTAGCCATTATAGTGATGGTTCATTTGGTTACGCAGATGGGTTATTAGGCCTTGGCCGTAATCGTATCTCTACAGTTTCACAAACTGTTAAGAAATAGGGATAATTACTGTTGCCCCCCTGTAGTTTGATTTTATTACCAATAAAACCCTGTTCTTTACAAAATTACTGTTGCCCCCCTTCCTTATAACGGTGTTAAGTTGCCGTTAAGTTTGAATATGTAATATCTAATTTGCCCTTCATTAAAATTAAAAAAACAAAAGATGATGCTACCCCATTTATAAAACCAGATTAAATGTCAATTTTACCCTAAACTTCATTTATTTTGAATTAATGAAATGGGCAAAATCCAAATCCGATTTGGTTTACCACCTTCACTAAACTTTATTTATTTTGAATTAAAGAAATGAACAAAATCCAAATCCAATTTGGTTTCCCACCCTCACTAAACTTCATTTATTTTGAAAAAAAATTAGGTGATATTCAATTTCCAATTTGAGTTGAATTCGATTTTCCTTCCCCTTCTCTTTCTATTAGAATTTTATTTAATCATTTTTTCTTTCTTTCTTTTTTTTTTTTTTTTTTTTTTTTGTGAGAATAAAACAGATTATATATATATATTTTGTCCACAGTTAATTAAGGGTACTACTGTAACTTGACAAAAGGGTAACTAAGTAAAGAGATAAGTATAAGGGTATTTTGAGGTTTTTGAGAAAATATAAAGATGCTACATCATCAGTTAACTAACGGAACTTAACGGTAGGGGGGGCAATAGTAATTATAGACAAAGTTGAAGGTTGGATTAGTAATTTTGAAAAGTACAGGGGATACAGTAGTAATAAAATTAAAGTCCAGGGGGCCAATAGTAATTATCCCTAAGAAATATAAAGGGATTTTCTCCTATTGTCTTCTATCCACTACCAGTTCCACTGGTTATCTTGGATTTGGAGAACAATCTGTAGCTTCCTCCGGTGTGCAATACACTCCATTACTATTAGACCCAAGAGGCCCTTCTTTCTACTTCCTTGATCTCGAGGGAATAAGTGTTGGAGGAGAAAAACTTGATATCCCACCATCAGTATTTACAGTTTCAGGAACTATTATAGACTCCGGAACTGTCATTACTCGTTTGCCACCAAAGGCTTATTCGGCACTTCGCACAGCATTTCGTCAAGCAATGGCGAAGTATCCACCTGCCCCATCATATTCAATACTTGATACATGCTATTACTTGAAATGAATCACCAATGTAACAGTGCCCACCGTGTTATTGCATTTTGTTGGACACACTGACTTGAATGTTGACAAGTCCGGGATTCTTGTTGAAGCAAGTTCAAACCAATATTGTTTGGCTTTTGCCGGTAACAGTGATGCTACTGATTTGGCGATGGTTGGAAATATGCAACAACAAACAATTGAGGTAGTTTATGATGTTAGGAGAGGGAAGTTAGGATTTGGTCCTAAAAGCTGTAATTGACCAGTCCTTGTTGTATGAAAGGAGACAAAGAAGAATATGATGAGATCCACCCAGAAGAATAAAGCATAAGCTAGAAGAAATTGTTGTCCTATTTGTAATAAATTTGTTGCAGTTTCCATAAAACCCTATGTAACCCCTTCTATGGTAATTCTTTTTCTTAAATTCTCTGTTATTTTATAGATTGTCATGGCAAATTTCTATTTTTTTTGGGATAATTAATATGATCCTTGCACTATAGCTTAATTACTATCTTACTCCTTATGCTTTTTAAAATTACTACTCCAATCTTAGACCTTGTTTGTAATTTATTGATGCCCCATTGCCATTAAGCTCCGTTAGTTGAGTGATGGTGTGACGTCGTTGATTTTTCAAAAATACCCAAAATAATGTTGAGATTCTATATTACTTATTTACATTTTGATAAGTTTATTTTATGCATAATATTTTGAGTAATTAATTGGATATGTTTTCATATTTTGACAATAGTTTTGTATCATTTTACCCTAATATCCCATGTAAATGAGCATGAGATGCACTATCCCCAAATTTAGGTAATTTTGGTAATTTACATTTATCTTGGTAAATCCTTATTCAAATTAATCTATGTTTATAGTATGTTCGTTGTGAGTACTTGAACTCCTTCAACAACAAGGATTTGCTTGGAGCAATTAGTGGAGTTTGAAGGTTGATCAAAGAAGGAAAAAGAATCAAGAGGGAAAGAAGGAAAAAAAAAGGAAAAATCCCATTTTTGGATGTGTTTTGTCCCGTTTCGATCAAGTCCTTCATCATATGGTCATCCGATGTCCAATCAAACTGATTTTGGAGGGGAGCTTCAAGACTTATTTATATTTAAATCCAACGGTGGGATTATGCATTTGAGCTCTCAAAATCAATGTGATTTGTATACCACTTAGACAAAACGAGTTGCTTAGTTGAGTCAGATTAGAAACTCGGAGTTTGTTTCAAATTGTGTCAGAAATCACTCTATAAAAGGAGAGCATAGTCCAGCAATAGAGAACATTTTTTGGAGCTTTGGAGAAGTGTGGAGGACAAATTTCATAGAGGAAGAGCTGCTGGAGTGCTGCTTTGGGGCAAATTTTGAAGAGTTGTTGCTGGGGTTTCTACTTCTTCCTCTTGAGTGATGTTTCCCTTAACTTCTTCTTCTTGTTCTCTCATGATGTTTTAAACTTTTATTAATAGGGTTAGATGGATCCTTGCATGAGATAATTATTGGTTTTATTCTCCTTTCATATAATTCAATTCTCCCACTTGTTTTTTTTCAATTTTGTTCTTAATATCTGAATGTCTAGCCAATATTCATGAATCTCATGGTGTGTTTAAGATCATGTAACAATGAGGAATGCATGCTAGACCTAGGATTGAAGAATGACAAGTTACATCTAAAGAGTAACAGGTTAGATGGTTTTTCAACTTATCTATGAGGAGATATATTAAATTGATCCTCTAAAGTGTAACTGGTAAGGGGGTTTAATATGTTAGGGATCTTTAGGCATAACATATGACATAATCTAACTTAGGGAATCTCGTCGAGAAGAGAAGAGAAAAGGTATGTTGGGAAATGCCATGTCAGTATTGCCACATCAGCCTTCCTTAGTTTTGACGATAACAAACACGAAATTACTAATGTCCATATCAAGTTGTGATTGTCCAGTTATTATGAAAGCAAGTGGACCAAACTCACTGGATGTCTAAAGTCAAGGCCAAGACCAAGCCAAGATGGATATGAAGTCTAAGTCAAGATGATCATGAAGAATAGATTACAAAACGACTCAAGAACATCAATGATCATCAACTCAATCTCAAGCAAAAAGACTTAGTAAATTAGGACTTAAGTCACTTCATGTACATTCATATGTAATGCACTCAAGTATACACATATCATATCATTAGATTGACCTAGAACATGTTAGGAAAGTGTATGAGGCTTAGGATTGGCTAGAAATACCAAAAACCCAATCAAGTCCTTGTTTGCACCTAACTGTGCAACTATGCTTCAGACGGGATTCTGTCTAGTCACAGAGAGCTAGGTAGAATTTTTGTCTAGTCAGACGGATGTCCGTCTAGTGCTGACTTAAGCTTCAACGACTAGTTTCAAAGGGTCACTTCCCAAACGGATGACTATCTGGTCAGACGGACGTCCGTTTGGACTGAAATCTGGACCAACATTATGTTCGTTTTCTACCTATTGGGGATTGGGCTAAGGCACTCAAAGGCTATCTATATAAGCCAATTCACACTTGGCTCTCAAACCATGGCTGGGGTTAAGTCAACACTCTCTCACCACGACCATTGGCATGAGTATTGGCGCATGTCGGGGTTTCTAATCCAATGCAAGTCATAATGGTAACATACTACATGAAGTCCAGATACATCCCCTATGGCACCAACCAACTCAGTTCAGTATCCTTCGCAACCTAGGAATGAGAACCCTCATGGACTGGCTACCGCTATTGGATTCCATTCCATAACCCCTATGGTCATCAACATATTGTTAGGGCGGAAAGCTCTCATGACTCCTCACGACACCTTGTCCGCTCCTTGGATGTCCATGAGCCCAACCCTAACATATGCAACCCTACCATTGTATGACCAATAGTGGACCACTAAGACTCCGCACAGACTGGTTACCACTATAGGATGAAACAGAGTCACATCACCGCCGTCACGGGTCATCCGGCATCAATTCCCCTATCCGAAAAGGTAGTAGTATGTGGGGTACCTAGCCATGCAACTCTAGACTCTACCTAGGTATGTCATCCAGTAGTTATAACAGTGCTGGAGACATCAACGAGCATGTGTCCCATACCATAGTCCTCTGATATTTCAAGCCAAGGTATCCCAATGAAATGCCCTTTCCATCAAAACCACAAACCATTATCATCATCATACCACATTCATAATTGATAAAGCATATGTAAAGACAATACAAACAACAAGCATACAATAAGATCAGCATGCTATTCATGGTTATAGCAGTATATAAAATGAAAATTGAAAGACACTGGACTAGTATGTTCAAGTCATTTCATAAAGATGAGGTTGTATGTCTTTACTTGTAAATAAGTAGAAATCCTCTAGATTGCAAACCATAAACAATTATAAAACTTTTATTAGAAACAGAGGACACCTATAAACAGGGTTACAATAATATGTAAGTCAAATGATTCAAATTGGACAAAATCCAAAAGTTACTTGCTCACTGAAAACCAGCCGATCACTTGTGCCGGTCGCTTAGGTTGACTAACCACCACTAGTGACCACCCCAAAAACAGAGAATTTCAATGCGGAACTTAGGCTTCTGATCATCCGTTTTCAATTCAATTTTGGGATGATCACAGTCCAAATTTCGAACCTAACACTCCCAAATCCAAGGGGGAACATGAAACCTAACAATTGACACCAATTTGGTTACCCAAAATCCCCCCCCCCCTTGATTAGATCAATCCTTTTCACGAAAGCAGGGTTTTGTTTTTGGACTTGATCTCATCAAGAGCATTAAAAAGGTAGGTATTGTAATGAGAGGATCATAAACAACCAAAGAGGATAACAAGTTTACTTTAATCATAGAGGGTAGAGAATGAGTGAACAGGGAGTCACTTACCTCAATCAGATCAGCCGGAAAAGAAAGGAAAAGCTTCCAGATCACCAGCAGCACTTCGCTCACTTTTTAGCACGTCTCTACTATCACCTAACCACCAAAAACAGCAATCCCAAATATAATAATGCATTAATAGAGCGATGGTTGCTATTTATAATGAACATGGGGTCACTTGGGGTGGCCGCTTGGTCCAATCAACCGCCACTAGCACCGCCCCCGAGTATATTGCTATACAAGGGTGCTTTGCTCAAGGGGTTGAAGTCCAAGTACAACCTAACCCTAATCAACACATAGGGGAGGTCTTACCTTCATTCCGGACGTCTCCAGACAACTCATGCCTTGATCCAGAGATCCAACTTCCCAGCAAGGCAGGTTCTTCAACAAAAGAATTCAGATCCATGGGTTCTGGATATGGATCATGGACTTCTATCCGGACACTCCACAAATTAATAAGACTAGATCTTCGGGATCTTGAACCTACAATACGGATTCCGGGTTAGAAATACAGGGGTTGTTACAGAGGTAGTCATGAATGCTACTATTACCTCATTTCATCTAATGTAGTTGGAGATGAAGTTGTGTAATTTTTCTAAGGAGGGTGTGGCATAAGTTGTTTCAAGTTATTGTCAAACTTCATTTGTGGTGGAACACCTAACAACTTGAGCATGTACATACTCAGATAAAGAAGCAATAATCTAGCACATGTGAAGCTGATCTTTACGAATCCACTTGTTATAGTCAAGATTTGTTATACACAAAGTGATAGAATTTTCTTTAATAGTGACAGTGGCGGGTGGGCATCTAGAGGACCCATCCAAAAGTCTTCAAAGGAAGAAACAAGTTGGGACCTCCATAGTAGATAATTGCTTTCTGTGAGCTTAATGACAAGTAGATTGTTGAGGGAGGGAAGTGAAGCAAGGGGTTGGGAAAAAACTTGGTGCTCTAGTTACCGATGATACAATCGTCTGATAACAGAATTATTCGAAGATTTGAGAAATAAAAAAGCTCATTGAGGTTTGCAATCTCATGATCAAATCTACTGCCGGGAGATCCTGTTGCAAGAATGCATAACTACAGTTATGGATAATCAGTGAGAAATTAAAATAAGGAAAGAAATCTATCATAGGGAAATATGCTAGATTTGGTTGTCAGTGTGTGAGAGAGAGAGAGAGAGAGCTCATTTGAAAGGAGAAGAAACACAGAAATCTTATGTGTTTTGGTTGAATGCAACCTATGTCCACAAGAGAGTATGAGATAATTTCCACTATGTTGAATGAGTTGTGTACATGCTTCTAATAGAGAGTCAAAGTCCTTGTTCGTTAATCATCTAGGATTTGATAGTTGTCATCATGTGAGTCCATGTGTTATAATGGTTGTAGAGTTTGGGTTTACATGATGATAGGTGTTTGAGAATACATAAAATATCAACCAGGGTTATACCGAAGTAGTAATCTACTTCAAACTATACTCTGGATCTGTTAGAGTTTTTGTGAGTGTCATCTATAGAAGCCATCTTAAGTGTAGTAGGAGTTCGATATACTTTGGGCTTCTGAGAAGTAACCCTAGCTGCATAATCCTGAGAAGAAGTTGAGGCTAGGGTTTTGGGTGGTTTGCCAGAAATATCCCTAATACCGAAGATCAACATGACATCTTTTTGGGATCCAATATAGACTTGGCATCTTTGATTTATACTAAATCCAAAAATAATGCTGAAATTTTATAATTTATTTACACTTTGTTAAGGATAATAATGGTTTTTCGCCCTCAACAAATAAGATTGAACCATCTCATCCAACCCTAGCTGAATCTAGGGTTGCTCTAGCCGCCATCACTCCTCCATGCGTGAAGGACTCTATTGGAAGCACATTTAAAGTCCTGGCCGAATTAACCTCTTCAGGGTATCATTATTTCTCCAAGAATTTGACTTCATCTCAAACACCTTAAGGTCTATAGAAGAACAGACTCAGAGTTTCACTCAAACACACAAGAAACCCAATCTATGTAAAACCCTAATACCAACCTTGTGTAAATCAAACTCTAGAACAAGAATTATAGACTATTGTTGAACAATGACTCATGTATCTCTATATATGTAAGTTGTTCTATAATAAAACTTAAGGAAGCAAATCACATTCTTATGGACATAGGTTGTAGAGATCAACCGAATCACGTAAAATTGACTCCCCCCCCCCCCACATTCTCTCCCCCCCCCCCCCCTCTCTCTCTCTCTCTCTCTCTCTCTCTCTCTCTCTCTCTCTCTCTCTCTCTCTCTCTCTCTCTCTCTCTCTCTCCACCACTCAAAAACGTCTCTCTCTAACCCTCATTCGTGGCATCTAATATGGCTTCTCTGAATGAATCTTAATGAGTTGAATTACTTGTTATGGAGATCTCAGATTTTTCCTCTTCTAAAGAATATGAACTATTTGAGATTATAGATGGTTTTTTTCTTAGCCTACCTCCCATCATTTCCGATAAAGATGATGATGCAATCCTTCAACCAAATCTTAACTATCAAAAGTGGAATTGTTAGGATCAACTATTGATGTGCTGGATCAATGCTTCCCTTACTAAACTAGTTCATGCGCAAGTAGTTGGTTGCTCTACCTGAGAAGTCTAGTCCAAGCATGAATGGATCTGCTCAATTTTCTCTTCCACTCACACAATGCAACTTCAATTTCAAATCTAAAATATTTGAAGAGGTAACATTAGCATTCATGATTACCTTCTGAGCATCAAAGATATTTCTGATCAATTGGTTGCTATGGGACGGCCTGTGAATGATGAAGAACTATGTCTCTATGTCTTGAATGGATCGGGAGTTTCTCCTTTTGTAACTACCACCTGAAATTCTCCCTTCTCCTATGATGAATTATGAGGTATGTTATTGACTCAAGAATTTCAGTTAAGAGATGAACTAACGAATATTGACTCTTCTTCTCTTACGGCAAGCATGGCCACTAGCCAACCCCCCCCCCCCCATTAGGCCTCCATGTCAGCCCTACAGGGGCGTTTTTCTACAAGAGGCAGATATGGTCGTGGTCACTTTTCTCCTCATCATGGCTCTCATACACATCAGCCACCTCATCAGACTGAGAATTGGTACCCTGACTCTAGTGTTACACATTACATCACCAATGCTCTTGAGAATCTCCATATTGCTCAACCCGACCATGGTTCAGATCAGCTTCAGAATGGTAACGGTGCTAGTCTTCCTATTAGTAATACTGGTAACATGAATATTCGTACATCTTCTTCTCCATTCAATCTGAATTATGTTCTTCATGTGCCATCTATTTGTAAGAATTTACCATCGATCTCCCAATTCACTAAGGATAATAACGCTCTATTTGAAATTTTATCCTGATATTTGTTATGTGAAGGATTGTACGTTGGGAAGAGGTCTTCTTTAAGGCAGCGTTAAGGATGGATTGTACCAAATTCGATTGGGTAAAGCTTTGGTTGGAGAAAAGACTTCTTTTTTAAATTGGCATTCACATTTGGGGCATCTGCCTCCAAAGTTATTAAAAACTTAATTTCTAATTTTGTGTTACCAGTTAGTTCAAATGATTTTATTTATGCTTGTGATGCTTGTCTGAAAAGGAAAAGTCATTAACTCCCTTATCGCCCATCAAAATCAGTTTCTGATGGACTTTTGGACTTAATATATTCTGATGTTTGGGGGCCCTCTCCTGTGGAGTCTATTGAGGGGTTTCAATATTTTGTGATTTTTTTGTATGATTTCAGCATTTTTTTTTTTTTTTATCTTGTGACTATTAAATTTGAGGTTGTTGGTATTTTTAAGAGATTTAAGTTGCTTGTTGAGAATCTCTGTTTTAGAATAATCAAACATTTCCATAATGATTGGGAGACGAATATAAAATTGTCTCTACTTTCCTTATAGAACATGGTACTAAACACAAGCTTTCTTGTCCACACACTTGTGAGCAGAATGGGACTGTTGAGTGCAGTCATCGGCACATTGTAGAAACTAGATTGACTTTATTAACACATGCTTCTTGCCCTAGAAAGTTTTGGATACATGCTTTTGAAATTGCAGTTCTTCTAATTAATTGTTTGCCTACTCCAGTGTTAAAAAATTCCTCCTTGTATTTCAAGTTGTCTAAAGTTCAGCCTGATTATAACTCTAGGGATTTTTGGTTGTGCAAGCTATCCATGTTTGAGACCATATGGCAAACATAAGCTAGAATTTTGGTCTGCAATACGTCTTCTTGGGATACAGCTCTAATCGTAGAGGATATACCTGTTTCAATCCTATCATTAGAGAAATCCTTACTTCTCGCCATTGATGAAAGACGATTTCCTTTCCATGCCATTGAGGTAAATCCTCTCCTACCCCCACCAGTTCCCTCCATTTTAGGGTCTCCACCTTTTGTGGGAACCCTACCCCCATTCCCTCAATTTTAGGAGCCCCATCTTAGCCGAACTCAATTGTAGAATCCTTCACCCCTACTTCTCCCATTAGGTCCCACACCTCCTCCCCTATGGCCTCTTCTCCTAGTCCCTACGTTTCTAGGGTTTCCCCCACCCCTTGGCCGAATCCTCTCCCTCCTCACCTCCCTTGATTGAATCTCTCTCTCATGTCATCTAGTTGTTGACCTACAGTATGACTCCGAGGCTACTCTACCACCCATCACTTCCAAACCTTCACAGTCAATCTTAAGGAAGCAAATCACATTCCTATGGACGTAGACTGCAGAGATCAACCGAACCACGTAACATTGAATCTCTCTCTCTCCATCACCCAAAATTGTGTCTCTCTATAACTCATGGCCTTTAACAGTTAGTAAGTTTTTCTTTGGTGGATAGGATAGTAAAATTCCAATGGCATTTCACCCCTCAATATGCCGATGGAAATTGGTAAAACTATAAAGTTTCTTTTACCAAATTCCCTTGTTCTATAATAAAAAATGAAGTCCTTTTCAATACTTTTTATGCATGGGTTTTCAAGAGTCTCACTCCCATATCTCCTATAGTCTTATTATTTTGACCGGCCCTGATCAATGGTGCATGGGTGGATGGATGGCTACCCCCAAGAAACTAATACACAAGACAACAAATAGTACTGCCAATGATTTTCTTTTTTCTAAGTTAATAAATAAGTTTTTATTTTCCAAAAAAGATTGAAAAGTCAGAGTTGAACTACACAATTTGCTGAAGTCTTTATTAAATTCTTATAATAAATGATTGCATAGGGGTTAGACCCAAACTACAATACAACACATTTATTAGTGAGAAATTAAAACATAACCAACAATTTCTTCAAGCATAAGCTTTGTTTCCTCAATATTTTCTTCCTCATGGATGTCATCAGATTCTTCGGAATTTCCCTTCATACTACGAGGACCGGTTAGTAACAGCTTTTAGGACCAAATCCTAACTTTCCTCCCCTGACATCATAAACTACCTCAATTGTTTGCTGTTGCATATTTCCAACGATCGCCAAATCAGTAGCATCACCATTACCAGTAAAAGCCAAACAATATTGGTTTGAACTTGCTTCAACTAGAATCCCAGACTCATCAACATTCAAGTCAGTATGTCCACCAAAATGCAGTTCTATGGTCGGCACTGTTACATTAGCGTTTGCTTTCAAATAATAGCATGTATCAAGAATTGAATATGATGGAGCAGGTGGATACTTTGCCATTGCTTCACGAAATGCTTTGCGAAGAGCCGAATAAGCCCTCGGTGGCAGCCAAGTAATGACAGTTCCGGAGTCTATGATGGTTCCTGAAACTGTAAAAACTGATGGTGGGATGTGCAAGTTTTCTCCTCCAACACTTATTCCCTTTAGATCAAGGAAATAGAATGAGGGACCTCTTGGATCTAATAGTAAGGGAGTGTATTGCACACCAGAGGAAGCAATTGATGATTCTCCAAATGCAAGATAACCAGTGGAACTGGTAGTGGATGGAAGACAATAGGAGAAAATTCCTTTATATTTCTTGACAGTTTGTGAAACTGTAGAGATACGATTACGGCCAAGGCCTAGCAACCCATCTGCGTAACCAAATGAACCATCACTATAATGGCTGCAACCAAATTCGAAGTTACTGAAGACATCAGAGGAAGATAATGTTAGTGTATCGGTTGCAAAGTCCCCTTGAGAGTAGGAACCATCACCATATGAGATCTTATAGATGCAATTGGAGTTGCAGGATAGCTTGTTACCAGTAGCTGACAACAGTTGGGAGCATTTAGGGGAGTAACATGAGATATTGGAATAGGTGCTGGAAGCTGAAGAGTTGAAATATGGGTTTTGTTGTTCATAGCACTCACCAGAGCATGGCAAGCATTGGATCCAGGTAAGGTCACTACCAGTATCAAAGATTATTGTAAATTTCTGTTGTGGTGTTCCAAATCCGACTTCAACTACAAAGTCTCCAGTCCCTAGGGATTCACCAGAACTGGCTGGAACTTTGACTGTAGAATCAGAAACTGAGTTTTGGTTGGAGATTTTGGAATTGATGGACTCTACTCGGGCTTTGTCCCAAAGGAGAATCTGGCCAAGGGTAGGCTTTGTTGTATACCCTGCTCGTTTCAAAGGTGAGCATGGTCCGTATTTGTGAGAAACACGTAGATTGCTTAAGCTTTCGGAACCTGAAAAGCATGAATATATATATCAATCCATTGAACAAGATAAATATCAATAATACAAACAAGAATTTGGAGGTAATAAATAATCACCTTCTTCTTGAGTAGAGCAAACTGGTTTGGAAATCAAAGAACTGACGGTAAAATCATGTGTCTGAAGATTTCCTGCCTCAACCCACTTTGAACAATCAAAGAGAATCAAGACCAAAGAAAGAAGAAAGAAAAGGAAGAAACGATAATGAGAGTTGGCCATGGAATGCTATTACTGATCTTCTCTGCCACAACGGTGATCACAAGCTCGCTATATATAGGTATATGAACAGCAAAGAGAAGAAAGAAGATATGTGTTATACTAAGAGCACATAAATATTGGATCTAGAATCTTCGTTGTGAGTAACCTTAACTATAACAGCTCGTCAACAAAGTCTTTCACAGTTTGAATGTCTGATCGTGCAAAGCAATTAGATGATGAAATATAATGTAAAAAGTAGATTACACAAGAATTCCTTTGATTTTGTTTCTCCAATTCTTTAGAATTTGTGAGGAACATGTGAGACACAAGTCCCACCGGCCACCACCATAATAGATAATCCATAATGATAAACAGAAATAAGGGATAATTATTGATGATGCTACATTGTATTATAGGGAAATTATATATTAAAGCCTGTACTTTAAAAAATTACTATTGCCTCCTTCACTTTTAATGATGTTAAGTAGAAGTTAGATATTAGTATACAATATTCATTTTACCCTTCTTTAAACTCATATGCTAAAGCAAACTTCATTCTACACATCATTAAAATGAGGTATATGAAAGATTATCACTTTGTCTTAACAGTAAAGAGATAATAGTGAAATCAGATTGAGTACATGATTCCAATAATTTAAAGATGAGATAATTAGTGTTGCCTCTAGTGTTGCCTCTTTATACTATAATAAACTTGATTACTACTTTATCTCCTATACTTTTTTAAGTTACTAATACAACCTTAGACTTTACTTGTAATTACTGATGCCCCTTACTATTGATTAGTTCAGTGATGACACAACATCTTTAATTAATTTTAAAACTAAAGAAAACCTTCAAATTTTAAATTACTTATTTAAACTTTATATTGATTTACATTACTGTTCTTAGTAATTAGGGAAAAAATAACCCTAAACCTAAGTGCTAAACGAGCCTATTTTCTTATCAAAATAAGAATAATAATAATAATAATAAAACATCTTCTTCTCTTACCCTGCCAGGAAAATTATGGGGGAAAAAAAAAGATTTTCTAGTAAAAAAACTTATCTAATTTTATCTCTTTTTTTTTTTTTTTTTTTTTTTTTTTGTTATTAGGGATATTTTTGGAAAATTAACCAAAACCCTTGCTGCAACTCCATCTCAAGCTTATGCGGCTAGGGTTGCTTCTAAGACTTTCACAATTGATCAAACACCAGCCACTACACTTAAGAAGGTCTCTACAAATAGCACTTACAATGATTCTAATCTATCCAAAGAAGAGTTTGATACAAATTACAATTTCTACAAAACTCTGGTCAATATTTTATACAATCTAAAGCACATATCTTTATGTAAATCCAAACATTGTAACTCATGGAATCTAGAAGATCACAACTACAAGAGTCTTAGAACATTGATGAACAAGGACTCTAGCTCTATATAAAGAAACCATGTACACAACACTGAATATAGTGGAAAACATCTAAAACTCTCTCATGGACATAGGTTGAATTCACCCAAACCACATAAACTTCCCCTCTTCTCTCTCTCTCTCTCTCTCTCTCTCTCTCTCTCTCTCTCTTAATTTCATGTTTTCAGCATGGCATCAGAGCACCAGGTTCTTTCTTCCCCCCTGTTTTGCTTCCGTCCCTCAATAATCTACTGGCCATTAAGCTCACAGAGTCACGGACATCAACTACTACTTACTATGGAGGTCGCAACTTGTTCCTCTCTTGAAGACTTGTGACTTATTTCATATTGTGGATGGTTTTTCAATATGCCCTCCTACAACTATCACCATTGAAGAAGACTCCATCCCTATATGCAACACCATCTACAACAAAGATTAAGCAATTTCATCATCAGTTACAAAACATGAAACCAGGTAACAATACTATACATGACTACCTTCTTCGCATTAAGCACACTACCGATCAACTTGTGGTTGGCGGTAAGACTATTTCAAATGATGACATTTGCTTGCATGTTATCAATGGTTTGGGCTCTGATTACTCAGCCTTTGTTACTTCTATAACCACTCGTGGATTCCCTGTCACTTTTGCTGAGTTAAAATGAATGTTACTCACTCAAGAAATTAGTCTCAATGATGACTTAACCTATGACTTCTCTTCACATTTGGCTAATCTCTCTTAGATAGGCAATGCTCGACATTATCGCCCTCCCTTCCGAGGTCGATCAAACAACAGAGGCAGACCTTTTCATGGACGATCTTCTGGCTATCATCCTTCACTTCTTGCCACTCCACCTTCACCCTGTACTAGTGGTTACAAACAATAGCATCCGTCTCTCATTATTTTCCAAATTTGTGATCGTCACGGCCATAATGATCATGATTGCTATCAACTTTACAATCATGTTATTCAAGTTACGGCCAATACTTCCCCCTCTATGCATGTTTTTGAACTATCTGGAGGCACTATCACAGAAGAATCTTGGCATTCTGACTTTGGGGCTACCCACCACATCATCAATGCCCTTGACAACCTTCAAATTGCTCATCCTTACACTAGTTTGGATCAGGTGTTAGTTGGTGACTATGTAGGCTTGCCAATCACTCACACTAGTAACTTTTCTATTCATACAAAGCATTCTCCTATTTTTCTAAATAAAGTTCTTCATGTTCCTTCCATTCAAGAGAATTTATATTAGTTTCCCAGTTCACTCGTGATAATAATGTCTTTTTTTAGTTTCATCTTGACATGTTCTATGTGAAAGATCGAGCAACGGGGATTTGTCTTCTCCAAGGAACCATTAGAAATGGACTTAACCAGATTCACTTGGGCGACTTTTCTCCACGAGCTTTCATTGGTGAACGAACTTCTGTCTCCCAATGACACTCCAAACTTGGTCATCCTACTTTTAAATTAGTCAATCGCATTGTTTCTCAATCTCAATTACTTGTTACTTCTGAGAAAGTTCAGTTTTTGTGTGATGCTTGTCAAAAGGGAAAGAGTCATAAACTCCCTTCTTTTCTTCTAATTCAGTTTTTACAAAACCAATGGATTTGATATATTCGGATGTGTGGGGACCTTCTCCAATTACTTCTATTGATGGTTTTCGGTATTATGTATTTTTATGGATGCCTTTAGTAAGCATACTCGACTTTTCCTATGCATTTAAAGTTTGAGGTTGTTGGGATTCTTCAAAAGTTTAAGCTACTTGTTGAAAATTTATTTTCTCGATGGATTAAATTATTTCAAAGTGATTGGGGTAGAGAATATCGAACTTCTCTACTTTTCTCACCTCTTATGGGATTGATCATTGTCTTCCTTGTCCTCACACACATGATAAAAATGAGGTTGTCGAGCACTGTCATTGTCAAATTGTTGAAACTGACCTTACCTTATTAGCCTACTCCTATTGCCCTAGAAAATTTTGAAACTATGCCATTGAAACTATAGTATTTCTCATCAATAGGATTCTTACCACTGTTTTAGGCAATTGAAAATGGCCTTACAACATAGGTGATTGCAAGCCTGTTATCAACCCTCTTTCTCCTTCTACCCAGTTAAGCAAATTTTCTTGGGAGCTAATGGCCGATCCTACCTTGTACAGAAGTATTGTGGGGCTTTACAGTATGGTACTATAACTCGCCCTGACATACAGTTTGCCATCAACAAGGTATGTCAATTTATGCAAAGTCCAACTCTTGATCATTGGTCTGTTGTCAAAAGGATTTTGCTGTACTTAAAGGGTATCATATCTCATGGAATTGTTATCAACAAATCCTCTAATATGATATTAACAGCCTTTTTTTATACAGAGCTGGGCTGGTTGCCTTGACAATCGTAAGTCTACCAGTGGTTATGCTATCTTCTTAAGACCCAACATTGTATCTTGGAGTTCTCAAAAACAAACCACTGTTGGTCGCTCCAGTATTGAGTATGAATATTGAGCTCTTGCTAATGCTGCTGCAGAGCTCACTTGGCTAAAATCTCTTCTCCACGAGCTTCATGTTTTTTTGAGTGATGCTCCAGTCCTCTGGTGTAATAATATTGGTGCAACCTACCTCGTTGCAAATCCTATCTTTCATACTCGTACCAAAAACATGTGGAGATTGACTTCTACTTTGTTCGTGATAAGGTTACCAAAGGAGATCTTCAGGTTCGTTTCTTATCTACCAAGGATCAACTGACGAACATCTTCACCAAGCCGCTCTTTACTCCACGTTTCACCACTTTGTTGGCCAACCTCAAGGTCACTTCACCTTCCTTGAGTTTGCAGGGTGTATTATGGATATTTCTAGAAAATCAACCAAAACCCTAGCCGCCACTCCATCTCAAGCTTATGTGGCTAGGGTTGCTTCTAAGACTTCTACAATAGATCAAACACCAGCCACTACACTCAAGAAGGTCTCTACAATTGGTACCCACAAGGACTTTAACCAATCCAAAGAAGAGTTTGATACAAATTACAATTTCCAAAAAAACCATAGTCAATATTTTATGTAATCTAAAACACCTATCTTCATGTAAATCCAAACACTATAACTCAAGGAATCTAGAAGATCCCAACTACAAGAGTCATAGAACACTAATGAACAAGGACTCTACCTCTATATAAGGAAGCCATGTACACAACTTTGAATATAGTGGAAAATATCTGAAACTCTCCCGTGGACGTAGGTTGAATTCAACCGAACCACGTTAACTTGGTCTCTCTCTCTCAATTCCACGTTTTCAGCATGGGTAACCCTAGTTTCATCTTATCAGGTGATGCATATGGGGTGGCCCATGAGGTATCTCGGGGTCCCAGACTCGGAATGGGCTGAAATTCATCACATTGATTTGAAACAAGCCCGTGGGAAGGACACTCGAGAGTTTCGCATTTCAAGATCGTTTTGAGGGCGTTTTGGGCATTTTTCTATTTTCAGTTTTTTTGGCACTATAAAACCATGTTTTGTGCATCTTTTGGAGAACAATCGAATATTGTTGTTTCTGAAGAAACTTTTGAGAGACAGAGTTCTCTATTTTTTATCCAATTTTATGTTTGGCCTTGTTTTTTGTCGTTTCGACATCATCAAGATTCGACATTTTTTAATCTAAAATGACAAGATTACAAAGGTAAAAGTAGTATTTTATGTGGTATTTTCTTTTGGCTTCTTAATTCTAGAAGGGATAAATAGACATTAACATCCAACCATAACGGTTTCTTAACATCATCCAATTAGCAATTAAGGGAATAGTAATCATCCCTTTTTTGAAATACAGGGAAAAAGTTGTAATTTAACAATATTATTGGGGACGACAATAATTATGCCTGGATGCAATTTCCTTTCAAGTTCGTCACCTCTTTGCATGTCTTCGTGAATAAATACTATACACACACGAGATCACTTATTCTGATTTTATTTTAATTTATTTGAACTTTTAGAATAGAATATTGCAAATGTACTCGTGTGAGAAGCGAGAAGGAAAAAGAAAAATAGAATTAGAGATCCTACGTGCATCAAACCTAGTCGGCTGAAAACTATACAAAAGGTGGCAATCTTCCCATAAGAGAGAATGAAGCAATAAAGAAGGGGTGAACAGATCTGTATCCATATCTTAATTTTTGTTTACCTATTCATCTCTTGTCAAATGGTGGTGGGTCTTGCGGATCTCATCTCACATGGTCTGCATGAATTCTAAACAATACAGAAAACAGAAGAAGAAAAAATCAAGGACCTTTAGAACAATGACCTAATTTTTGCACTTCTGCAATACCTGTCCAGATGTTAATGCAGTTGCCCACCTCATGTTACATATTTATTTGAAGTATCTAACAGTATCAGATGAAATTCAAACTTCGAAATTGTGAGGATCGGAAGAGTTCCCACTTGGAAGGAAACATGTGTAACGTCGGATAAGGAAGGCATATATGGTTCAAGGTGAACCAACCTTTTGTTCTTCACAGCTATAACTCTCTGATATAAAATAAACATGATCAGAGATAAAGATCTCAAGTGTTTATATCTAAAGATCTCAGAAATTTCTCAGAAGCCATACAAAGGGGTAACCAATAAGGGGCGAACAGACAAGGCTTTTATATTTATATCTATTAATCTATTTATTTATCTTTTATGAAGCGGCAGCTGGGTCTTGCGTCTCACATGCTTTACACAAATTCTAAATAATACGAAAAAGAAAAGAAGATAAAATCAAGGAATGCTGGAAGCCTGGAACGATTAGATATCACAGCTAAGGAAGAATGTTTTGAAAACAATATTTTATAGTTATTTTTTCTCTACCGGCCATTTCTTTTGTATATATATACGTAGGTAGGGTGGCAACTTGCAAGTCATCACCCTTGTAGAAGAGGAAGTTATTAGTGATAACATCCCATGGCCACTACTCATTACTTCTTCCATTTCCTTCTTCTTTCTTCCATTTTGTTTCTCTTGGATTGTTCAAAGAGGGTTGAGGCGATTCTTCATCATCAGACACATGACTTCACTATTAATACTTTGACTTCAAAAGAAGTTTGTTTTTCTCCAAACAAAGGTGATTATCTATTTACTCCACATTTTTATTTGAATCAGAAAACATTTGTTCTATCATTATTACCTAAAAGCTATGGTCTCAATCTTTTCAGGTTTTGAAGGCTTAAGCAAACTAGAAGTTGCTCATAAATATGGCCCATGTTCACCATTGCAAAGAGGGACTACAGCAACACCCACCCTCAGCCAGACTCTCCTTGAGGACCAAACCCGAGTAAAGTCCATCAATTCCAAAATCTCCAGCCAAAACTCAGTTTCTGATTCTACAGCAAAAGTTCCAGCCAATTCTGGTGAATCTTTAGGGACTGGGAACTTCGTAGTTAGAGTCGGATTTGGAACACCAGAACAGAATTTTACAATAATCTTTGACACTGGTAGTGACCTCACTTGGATTCAATGCTTGCCATGCTCCGGTGAATGCTATGAACAACAAGACCCATATTTCAACCCTTCAGCTTCCTCCACCTATTCCAATATCTCATGTCGCTCCCCTAAATGCTCCCAACTGTTATCGGCTACTGGTAACAAGCTATCCTGCACTTCCAATTGCATCTACAAGGTCTCGTATGGTGATGGTTCCTACTCTCAAGGGGATTTTGCAACCGATACACTAACATTATCTTCCTCTGATGTCTTCAGTGACTTCGAATTCGGTTGCAGCCATCATAGTGATGGTTCATTTGGTTACGCAGATGGGTTATTAGGCCTTGGCCGTAATCGTATCTCTACAGTTTCACAAACTGTTAAGAAATATAAAGGGATTTTCTCCTATTGTCTTCCATCCACTACCAGTTCCACTGGTTATCTTGCATTTGGAGAACAATCTGTAGCTTCCTCCGGTGTGCAATACACTCCATTACTATTAGACCCAAGAGGCCCTTCTTTCTACTTCCTTGATCTCGAGGGAATAAGTGTTGGAGGAGAAAAACTTGATATCCCACCATCAGTATTTACAGTTTCAGGAACTATTATAGACTCCGGAACTGTCATTACTCGTTTGCCACCAAAGGCTTATTCGGCACTTCGCACAGCATTTCGTCAAGCAATGGCGAAGTATCCACCTGCCCCATCATATTCAATACTTGATACATGCTATTATTTGAATGGAGTCACCAATGTAACAGTGCCCACCGTGTTATTGCATTTTGGTGGACACACTGACTTGAATGTTGACGAGTCCGGCATTCTTGTTGAAGCAAGTTCAAACCAATATTGTTTGGCTTTTGCCGGTAACAGTGATGCTACTGATTTGGCGATCGTTGGAAATATGCAACAACAAACAATTGAGGTAGTTTATGATGTTAGGAGAGGGAAGTTAGGATTTGGTCCTAAAAGCTGTAATTGACCAGTCCTTGTTGTATGCAAGGAGACAAAGAAGAATATGATGAGATCCACCCAGAAGAATAAAGCATAAGCTAGAAGAAATTGTTGTCCTATTTGTAATAAATTTGTTGCAGTTTCGATAAAACCCTATGTAACCCCTTCTATGGTAATTTTTTTTTTTTTTTAAATTCTCCCTGTTATTTTATAGATTGTCATGGAAAATTTATATTTTTTTTGGGATAATTAATATTGCTCCCTTGCACTATAGCTTAATTACTATCTTACTCCTTATGCTTTTTAAAATTACTACTCCAATCTTAGACCTTGTTTGTAATTTATTGATGCCCCATTGCCATTAAGCTACGTTAGTTGAGTGATGGTGTGACGTCGTTGATTTCTCAAAAATACCCAAAATAATGTTGAGATTCTATATTACTTATTTACATTTTGATAAGTTTATTTTATGCATAATATTTTGAGTAATTAATTGGATATGCTTTCATATTTTTACAATAGTTTTGTATCATTTTGCTCTAATATCCCATGTAAATGAGCATGAGATGCACTATCCCCAAATTTAGGTAATTTTGGTAATTTACATTTATGCACTATCCCCAAATTTAGGTAATTTTGGTAATTTACATTTATCTTGGTAAATCCTTCATCAAATTAATCTATGTTTATAGTATGTTCGTTGTGAGTACTTGAACTCCTTCAACAACAAGGATTTGCTTAGAGCAATTAGTGGAGTTTGAAGGTTGATCAAAGAAGGAAAAAGAATCAGAAGGGAAGAAGAAAAAAAAAGGAAGAATCCCATTTTTGGATGTGTTTTGTCCAGTTTCGATCAAGTCCTTCATCATATGGTCATCCGATGTCCAATCAAGCTGATTTTGGGGGGGAGCTTCAAGACTTATTGATCTTTAAATCCAACGGTGGGATTATGCATTTGAGCTCTCAAAATCAATGTGATTTGTATACCACTTAGACAAAACGAATTTCTTAGTTGAATCAGATTAGAAACTTGGAGTTTGTTTCAAATTGTGTTAGAAATCACTCTATAAAAGGAGAGCATAGTCCAGCAGTAGAGAACATTTTTGGAGCTTTGGAGAAGTGTGGAGAACGAATTTCATAGAGGAAGAGCTGATGGAGTGCTGCTTTGGGGCAAATTTTGAAGAGTTGTTGCTGGGGTTTCTACTTCTTCTTCCTCTTGAGTGATGTTTCCCTTAACTTCTTCTTCTTGTTCTCTCATGATGTTCTAAACTTTTATTAATAGGGTTAGATGGATCCTTACATGAGATAATTATTGGTTTTATTCTCCTTTCATATAATTCAATTCTCCCTCTTGTTTTTCTTCAATTTTGTTCTTAATATTTGAATGTCTAGCCAATATTCATGAATCTCATGGTGTGTTTAAGATCATGTAACAATGAGGAATGCATGCTAGACCTAGGATTGAAGAAGGACAAGTTACATCTAAAGAGTAGATGGTTATTCAACTTATCTATGAGTTTCTTGTGTTTAATGAGATATATTAAATTGATCCTCTAAAGTGTAACTAGTAAGGGATTTAATATGTTAGGGATCTTTAGGCATAACAAATGACATAATCTAACTTAGGGAATCTCATCAAAAAGAGAAGAGAAAAGGCATGTTGGGAATTGCCATGTCAGCATTGCCACATCAGCCTTCGTTAGTTTTGACGATAACAAACACGAAATTACTAATGTCCATATCAAGTTGTTATTGTCCAGTTATTATGAAAGCAAGTGGACCAAACTCACTGGATGTCTAAAGTCAAGGCCAAGACCAAGCCAAGATGGATATGAAGTCTAAGTCAAGATGATCATGAAGAATAGATTACAAAACGACTCAAGAACATCAATGATCATCAACTCAATCTCAAGCAAGAAGACTTAGTAAATTAGGACTTAAGTCACTTCATGTACATTCATATGTAGAGCACTCAAGTATAAACATATCATATCATTAGATTGACCTAGGACATGTTAGGAAAGTGTATGTGGCTTAGGATTGGCTAGAAATACCGAAAACCCAATCAAGTCCTTGTTTGCACCTAACTGTGCAACTATGCTTCAGACGGGATTCCGTCTAGTCACAGAGAGCTAGGTAGAATTTTTGTCTAGTCAAACGGATGTCCGTCTAGTACTGACTTAAGCTTCAACGACTAGTTTCAAAGGGTCACTTCCCAAACGGACAACTTGTCTGTCAAACGGACGTCCGTTTGGACTGAAATCTGGACCAACATTATGTTCGTTTTTTACCTATTGGGGATTGGGCTAATTAAGGCACTCAAAGGCTATCTATATAAGCCAATTCACACTTGGCTCTCAAACCATGGCTTGGGTTAAGTCAACACTTTCTCACCACGACCATTGGCATGAGTACTGGCGCATGTCGGGGTTTCTAATCTAATGCAAGTCATAATGGTAAAATACTACATGAAGTCCAGATACATCCCCTATGGCACCAACCAACTCAGTTCAGTATCCTTCGCAACCTCGGAATGAGAACCCTCATGGACTGGCTAAAGCTATTGGATTCCATTCCATAACCCTATGCTCATCAACATATTGTTGGGGCGGAAAGCTCTCATGACTCCTCACGACACCTTGTCCGCTCCTTGACGTCCATGAGCCCAACCCTAACATATGCAACCCTACCATTGTATGACCAACAGTGGACCACTAAGACTCCGCACAAACTGGATACCACTATAGGATGAAACAGAGTCACATCACCGCTGTCACGGGTCATCCGGCTTCAATTCCCCTACCGAAAAGGTAGTAGTATGTGGGGTACCTAACCATGCAACTCTAGACTCTACCTAGGTATGTCATCCAGTAGTTATAACAGTGTTGGAGACATCAGCGAGCATTTGTCCCATACCACAGTTCCTCGATATCTCAAGCCAAGGTATCCCACTGGAATGCCCTTTCCATCAGAACCACAAACCATTATCATCATCATACCACATTCATAATTGATAAAGCATATGTAAAGACAATACAAACAACAAGCATACAATAAGATCAGCATGCTATTCATGGTTATAGCAGTATATAAAATGAAAATTGAAAGACACTGGACTAGTATGTTCAAGTCATTTCATAAAGATGAGGTTGTATGTCTTTACTTGTAAATAAGTAGAAATCCTCTAGATTATTTTTTTTTTTTTGGTGAAAATCCTTTCATTCCATAAAACTAGGAAAAGACTCAGAAGGCTGGACAAGAAAAACCCCAGCTTCTGGAGAGGAAATAGGCCAAAAGGTCCGCCTAGAAACGGCCAAAGCCCTCCGAGCAAGAGAATGGGCACATTCATTCCCATCTCTTGAAATAAAAAGGAACCTACAAGAAGTAAAACTGTCTTTCAAAGACAATACATCGTCAAGTACGGTAGCGGCTGTCAAGGGGGGTGGATCAATACTGATGCCGGCCAGATATTGCTGAAGGCCTAGACAGTCAAGATAGATGTTAACCTTAATCCACCGATTTTCCTTAGCCCAAGACAATGCCTCCCTAATCGCTAAAGCTTCACCGGCAAATATAGATGGCAATGAGCGGGGTGTAGAACATGCTTGCTCTTAGTTCGCCCATGTTCCAAACTCCAAAACCAGCACCTCCTACCCCCGATTCTCGACAACTGCGGTATCACAAGAAATAGAGCACATTTCCAAATCTTGAGTTGGTTCTACAGCTTCTTGGTTAGTGTTCAAGCAATTCTTTGCAGCTCCTCCATTACAATTCCAGAATTCATGGAAGGCCTTCTCCGCTTTTACTACAACTTCCAACGGTGTCTTCTTTTCTCCATTAAACTGTAGATCATTTCTGTGTAACCAAAGGTGCCAGCATACAAAGGAAAATTGACATAAGATTTCTTTCTTGTCTTGCTTAGATGTAAAATGAAGAGTTTTTCAAGCCTCCAATATTCCCGGTAGAGATATTTCAGTTGTTGTTTGTAATAGAAACTCCAGCACCGCTACCCACCTGCTCTCTAGAGAAGTGGCATTGAAACAATACATGGCTGCTTGTTTCCTCTACTTGACCGCACCATTTGCATAATGGTTCCACCTTGATCTGCCTTCTCAATAGATTTTCTACTGAAGCAATACCTTCTGCACAGACTCTCCACATGAAATTTCGAATTTTAGGCAATGTGTTGCATTTCCAAAGTCTCTTCCATTCCCCCTTCTTGATACTCTCCCACCTGTGTCGCCTTGAGGATGAAGGCATATATGCCATTTGAGCATCTCTACGATTAAGAAGGAGATGATATGCTGATCGGGTAGAAAAAACTCCATTCTTAGCTGCACCCCAAACCATCCTATCCTCACAAGCATTCAACGGCAAAATAATTTTTTGGATGGCCTCAACTTCAATCGGGCTGAAAAGCTCTTGCATTAGTGATGTTTTCCACGTTTTAGTCACCGGGTCAATGATCTCATCAACAAATTTAATATCACACCTTGTAGGCTTGGGCGTTGAAATCCTAAACTGCGGTAAAGAAGGAATCCAGTTGGCACCCCAAATTGGAACTTTGTTTCCTTTCCCCAGTTGCCAGATTAACCCATCTTGTAACACATTACGACCGATAAGGATACTCCTCCAAGCCCATGAAGGACAATTTCTGGTTTAGCTTCCATGAATGAACATTTAGGAAAGTATATGTCTTTCATGAATTGTGCCCATAGTGATTCCGGGTTAGCCCAAAGTTTCCATGCCATCTTACTAAGAAGAGCTCTATTGTGTAGTTGAGGATCACTAGACCTAGGCCACCATCCTCTTTAGATCTACATAGTCTAGTCCATGACACCCAATGATTCGTTTTCTTCATCCTTTTGCCCCCAAATACATTAGCCATGGCTTTTCTCACTTCATCATGATGAGCGGGAGAGAAAAATGTGGGCTATAGTGGACATAGCACTTGCTACCGTTTGACCAAAGTGACCCGCCTTCGGTAGAATGAGAGAGTTTTTCCACCCTTTAATTCTTCTTTTCGTTACCTCCTTAAAGACCTCCTTTTTGACATCCTTCTTGGGAAGACCCAAATATTTCCCTGGCCCCTCGCCATACTTCACCTTCAATACTCTAGAAAACCAGCTTTGAATTTCCTTGGTGTTCCTAAGTCAGTTGACTTTTGGTTTAGCCACCACTAGCTTGCGGTACTCTCCCCTTTGCTGCTTTTGTTCCCTCGGATGCATCATCCGCAGTGTGGATTGGTTGGTCCTTCTTGATGCTAATTCCTCTTGTTAAGTGTTCTTTTCCTTCGGATGATGGCCAATCCGGACAGATAGAGATATGGAGAAAGGGTCCCCTTGCTATCCCCTTCATAATGATCCACTATCGATCCATTCACCATAGGTAGGATCGGTTATCACCCCATAACCAAATCAGTCCACTTCAGAGAACCCCAACTTAAGCAATGTAGCACTATGAAAGGCCATTCCAATCTCTTGCTTTTTCATATCTAACTTGGTGCTAGGAATTTTTTTCCTTTTTACGACACTTAATGTAATGAAAAGCTCTGGCTGCAATTATATTGTCGTTATCTATTAGGTCCTAGGAGATATATACCTTTTAGTGTTTCCTTCATCTATTGGCCATGACCTTAGAAATCAATTTGACGCACCCCGCACAAACTAATAGGCCTGTGCTCCTCTCTTTGGATTTTTGGATCAAACATATAAATACGATTGTTCAACCAACACCCCGCTTGAAGTAATCCACCACCACTTCCATAATTTCATGTTTAGTTATCTCAAAAATTCTAAAGTCGTGGAAGCCATCCACCCTGCCTTAAGAGGACCCATCTCTTTGTGTTGCGATCCTCTTCCTCGCTTGGATTACTTCCAATGCTTCATTAGTTTCCTCCAAACAACCCTATCAACACATGAAGAGCCCTCCCATTCCTTTGTGTTACTCCTCCGTCTTAATGATGGAGCAAATCTGACACCTCTTCCTTGATTGGGACCATTCCCATTGGTCTCCTTTATTTCTATTCTTTTGTCTTCTCGTATAGTAGTTGCATGAAGCTGTTTCTTCCCCTTCCCCCACTCTCCCGCCATATTCTTCCCCACCCCCTCCCTTCCTTTACACCCAAGATCTGTTCTGACAAATCCATACAAAACATGATATAGCATAATTAAATGGACAAGAATAAATCAGTTCAGTAATAAATTATCATTTTTCAAATAATGTTCACATCCATTACTTCAAAATAATAGGTATAACATCGAGTTTTAAAAAGAGTTTTTATTCCCAAACTAACTAAACTAGACTAGTTCTCTAATGGAATCCCACCCAAAAGAATATCTTGCCTCTGAAGCTCCATTCCCACTTTTCTTGTCCTCCTTCAAGAAGATATACTAGCAACGAACCTCCATTTGGAAAATCCTCATAACCCAGTAAAATCTAATAGAAAAGACATATAAAGGAATGGTTCCACTCTGGGTCAACTCAACATCATATCACACATTCATTCTCAAGATTTCACACCACACATATAACATGAATATCAATAATGTAATTAATGACAATGATATAATATGTGAATGATTATCTCCTAACTCTATCATGAAGTCTCTATGGTAGACACGCATTAGTCACACACCGTCTTCTTTGGGCGTCTCTCACTCTTCCCTCACCTCATGCCTCTTGTTCTCCCTTTTTTGTCTTCGCTGTTGGGTTGTCACACTCTCTCACATCACCATTGTATAAGATCCCTGTCGGATAATCTTAGGCCCAATGCAAGTCATATGGTCTCTACTACATTTCGGATTTTCCCTCCGCCTAGTGCTCTTTTCTCCTTCCCACCTTATGGAATCCTCATGGAGGCATCTTTACCCCATTCATTAACCCTGTCATCACTTATGGACATGATCTCCATTCCTCTCACGTCATTTCACCTCTCCCTAGCCCTTATCATTATATCACCCTACCTCTCTTGATGTGTCTTTGACATACTGCCTCACTAACATCACGGTTAACCCTTCATACCCCGCCAAAGGGTGTGTACTCATGGGTCACCTAACCAAACACTTCTAGCATGCCCTAAATATGTAAATTGTAATCGGAAGAGCCAACCCTATCTCCCTCCGCCTCCTTTGTATCCTATCATGCCAAGGGCATTCCCATTCTCAACCACAATATAAGCATCATATAATATCACTAGGGCATGGGTGAACCCACAACCCTGTGAAATACGGTGAAGAAATAATAATATTTCTCCTCTTATACAATCACATTCCATTTCATAACCACAATAATAGATTTCAAAGCGAGCAACATCGAGTAATAATAAACATAAATCATAGCAATTCATATTTACAAAGACATAAAATACCACAGATAATACTAGCTACAGATATCATTAATGAAAGTACCCATCATTACACTGTAATATAAAGTTAAGTATATTCCTCACCTTTTACTTTGTTCTTCCTTCAAATCAAAGAATCCACTCCCACAAATTAGTGATTAAAGATATATTAACCTATTCATGCAAGAATAATTATCACAAATTAGAGCCATTTGGGTTTCAAATGATATCTTAAAATCTTCCCACCAAAACCCAAATCAAACTGGTTAGGGTGTTCTCAACCTCACTAGTGAATGGTCACTAATTTGCCACCAACTCAAGTTTATAATGAAGCAAAACTTTGGGAAAATCTAATTGGAAACAAGGATCCTCGGTACCTTCATTTTATTAAATTTGACCAAAATCAAAATGCCCCATTTGGCTCTCATAAATCACCCTTGACCTGAAATCAAATTCTAAAATTTTTTGCAAGGAGATAAACCAATACTCCCAAACTCAAGGAAACATTAATATAATAAGATATAAGCATCTAGGGCACCTATCATTATTCCTTTCATGATCCCTCATAGAAGAAAGTATCACTCCCACAAACTAGGAAGGGACATTAATACAATAAGGAAAGCAACCAAGATACCTAACCCTTCCTTTCAAGATTCCTCAAAAGAGGAAATACTCCAATTGTGGTAGGAGCTTAGAAAATTACCTTTCGTTGTTCGTCGATCCCACCTTAGATGGATCCTCCTCTCTTTCTTTCCCTTTTCTCAAAGCTGCCTCTTTCGCCTCCTGTTTGTGGTAACTTTTTAAAATCCATTTCCAATTTCCCCTAAATTGGTTGTTCCTACTCTCTGGTTGGCCCAAACAAACTCATTTTATGATCTTTTTTGTTCCTTTTGATTTGATATCTTATTTACGTCAATCGAATTCTCCATCACTGATCTACAGATATTCTAAAATTACCCTTTTTACACTATCGAGACTAATCTTCTCTCTTCACTTAAACTCTAGGAGAGTTTTTGAGTCATTATAAGGGTCATTTACCAACATTTGTTTAATTTCCAATCCTTCGGGTTCGAATTGAATGGTCCACAATTGTCGCCGAATCAAGGCCCAGGTTCTCGGTCTTAAAACCACGGGTTAAAGGGGTAGAAATCTGGGGGATTTCACATCTTCCCTCTCCAATTCTTCTTCAAGAGCTAGCTGCACCTCTCTCTCCCTTTGAGTTAGAACCTGGTCAAAAGGCAGGGATTGCATATCTAGTAATTCTTGTTTCAGTTTGGAGATCTTCTTTTGTATGTTTCCAAAGGATTCCCAATTCCATTGCTTCAACTCCTTCCTGCATCTTCCCATTTTCTTGTCTAAAACCAAACTTGATGAACCAACCTGCTTTGCCTTCCATGCATACTTAACGACCTCTCTACATTGTGGGTGCCGCAGCCAGACTGCTTCAAATCTAAATGGTCTAGGTCCCTTTGCTGTTCCACCCTCTGTATCTAGCACAATAGGATTATGATCCGATGCAAGGGCTTCCTTTACAAAGACAGCTGCATTTTCAAATTCAGTCCTCCACGCCGCATTCCCCATTGCTCTATCCAACCGCACTTTAATAATTTCCTCTGCCCTCCTGCGATTACTCCATGTGTAGACTGATCCATTGGCTCCGAGATCCATAAACTTACAAGCATCCATCAACCCACGAAATGCTGCCATATCCCTTTTACCCTCCTTATTGCCTCCAGTTTTTCGAACCGTTGATATGAGAGTTGAAATCTCCAATGCAACACCATTCATCCGCCCTTCTTCTCCCCATCAAGCTCAATTTGTCCCAAACCTCTTGCCTCTTCTCCCTCACGCCCATATACCGTAGTAAAATGACTTCCCACTTTGCACATCACTTTACAATCGATCAAATTCTTGTCTCTATTCCCTTTGTTTGCCGAATAGAACCTTCCCAGTTTTCCTAAGGCCTCTCAAACTCGTTATCCCATTTCAATGACTTCTGATTTTTTAATCTTCCCATCATCACACTTTGATTCCATTACAAAAGCCATGTCTTTGTTAGTCCTCATCAGGACCTTAACACTCACTCGTCCGTGGATTCCCCAATCCACGCGTCCACTTAATCTTCATTTCCCCGTACTGTTCCCCTCCAGCACCATGTCCGCTAAAATGCTTCTCATAATTCCCTTGCATCAGACCTTCTTCCAATAAATCTTTAGCCTTTAGCCCATCATCTTACGAGGTCTTCCCTTGTTTTTCGTTTAGCTCGGATACATTAGTACCAGCTCGGTTTACCACCTTCTTGACCACGTTTCGCTGGGTTTGCTTCACTTCGTTTGTCGAAGATTTGGTTGTGTGATGTTTGAGCATCCATCGGATAATTGGCTGCCAGAAGATGATATTGTGGTGTGTGCTTTAGGTTGTTCGTATAGTTCTCCGTGTTGGAGAAACTAAATGGGTTTGAGTGAAGACTAGATTTTGTATGGATTCTCCAAACTGTTCGCCATAGAGACTTTGTGTTTATTTGGCTGAAGGCAAATTTGATTCATATTGAACCATGGCACTTCTTTTATCATCTTGGATTTCAGCCCATGGGCTTTGGGTGTGGGTGGGCGTTCTAACCGGATTGGTTTGGGTAGCCTCGTTGTTGTGGTTGATGTTATCGGCATTGACCGTTGGCTGTTAGCCATCACTCGAGGTAGGGTTGTACCTCCGATGGGGTTGCCTTTGGCCTCAATGCATGGTGTTGGTAGTGTTTGGTTGGCTGCCTCTGTCAGGTGAAGTTTGCCATTTCTTGAGCATCGCGACGTCTCGAACTCCGTGGGTTTGCAAGGTAGCTTTGAACGTGCAAAGATGTTCGAGTGGGCTCGATCTCTATGTTCCTCGGGTACAAAGAAGAGCTTTTGCCGTGTTGGGAGAGGTCCTTTGCGTGGATTCATCATTTTGGCAATTTCCTTCGCATTAGGTGTGTAGCTTGTCATTTCGCCGGCATCCGCTCGCCCCCGTAGCTCACCTACCCGAGTTGTCACATCGGATCTTCTATCTTCTCTTCCTCCGGTGGGCGCCCACCGGTGAAACGCTTCTCCGGGCTTGCTCCGTGCCTTCGCTGCCGATATTCTTCCCGGATGCCATGTCCCCCGGCCTCATGAATCAATCGCCCATCCGGGTATAACCTTCTGGTTGGGCCCCATTTGCCCGGGCTAAAGCACATTCATTCACTATCCTGCGCCATGCGTGGTTGATGCTCCTCATGTCCTCAAAGTGTTTTGTACACCTCTCTACCTCATGACCCATAATAGCACAATAGTAACAAAATAATGGCAGCCTTTCAAACTTGATCTCTACTTGTATCACACTTCCATTCTCTTTCGCCTTTATAGTGAAACGGAGGGGTTTCCGAACATCCACCGAGTCCTTACCCGACATAGTTTAATCGGTCACCGCGTATACCTTCGATGTATATGATTTTTGAAGGTGTTCCAATCTTTCTTGCCATCGTCATAAGGTTCTCCATATCATCTATATCGTTCGGAATGCCATAAGCGTGCCCAAATCTCCGGTGGTGAAAGCCCATCTTTGCTCTTCGTTCCATCTCTCCAGCAACAAAGATTACCCCGAAGCTCCGGGGTCCTTCCATGATTACATTTCTCATATCCATTTCATGATGAAACGAAACATATACTATCGCTCTTTCATATAGGTTATCTCCACTGGCCGAGGATTCCGGCTTTCACGGTCCTTCCCTTGCTTGTTTCCGATTGGCTTGCCTTCCGAATCCAACCTACCGTGTCGTCTCATTTTTGCTTGTTTCGGTCCGCCCTTTGTCTCCGTCTTCATCATCGTGAGTTGTCTTCCTCTAACGTTTCGGTGTGGTCCTCCCGTTTTTGTGGCATGTGAAGAGCTAGCACCCTGTGTAGATGAAGGAAGTAACGGATTCGTCCTCGCATTGGGGCTGGAGGGTGAATCGCTGGTCTCATGGTATGCTTACAACGTTTCCGGTTACCTTCCGTTACCCGCATCGGCGGATTAACAACATGCATATAGCGGAGAAAAACTTGAACTACCTGGACATGGTAGTGAAGGAAGCTATCGAAATCCTCTAAATTTCAAACCATAAACAATTATAAAACTTTTATTAGAAACAGAGGACACCTATAAACAGGGTTACAATAATATGTAAGTCAAATGAAACAAATTGGACAAAATCCAAAAGTTTTTTGCTCACTGAAAACCAACCGATCACTTGTGCCGGTCGCTTAGGTTGACTGACCACCACTAGTGACCGCCCCAAAAACAGAGAATTTCAATCCGAAACTTAGGCTTCTCGATCATCCATTTTCAATCCAATTTTTGGATGATCACAGTACGAATTTCGAACCTAACACTCCCACAACCAAGGGGGAACATGAAACCTAACAATGGACACCAATTTGGTTACCCAAAATCCCCCCCTTGATTAGATCAATCCTTTTCACGAAAGCAAGGTTTTGTTTTTGGACTTGATCTCATCAACAGCATTAAAAAGGTAGGTATTGTAATGAGAGGATCAAAAACAACCAAAGAGGATAACAAGTTTACTTTAATCATAGATGAGGGTAGAGAATGAGTGAACAGGGAGTCACTTACCTCAATCAGATCAGCCGAAAAGAAAGGAGAAGCTTCCAGATTACCAGCAGCACTTCGCTCACTTTTTAGCACGTCTCTACTACCGCCTAACCACCAAAAACAGCAATCCCAAATATAATAATGCATTAATAGAGTGATGGTTGCTATTTATAATGAATATGGGGTCGCCTGGGGTGGCCGCTTGGTCCAATCAACCGCCACTAGCACCGCCCCCGAGTATATTACTATACTAGGGTGCTTTGCTCAAGGGGTTGAAGTCCAAGTACAACCTAACCCTAATCAACACATAGGAGAGGTCTTACCTTCATTCCGGACGTCTCCAGACAACTCATGCCTTGATCCAGAGATTCAACTTCCCAGCAAGGTAAGTTCTTCAACAAGAGAATTCAGATCCATGGGTTCTGGATATGGATCATGGACTTCTATCCGGACACTCCACAAATTAATCCGACTAGACCTTCGGCATCTTGAACCTACAATACGGATTTCGGGTTAGAAATACGGGGGTTGTTACAGAGGTAGTCATGAATGCTACTGTTACCTCATTTCATCTAATGTAGTTGGAGATGAAGTTGCGTAATTTTTCAAAGGAGGGTGTGGCATAAGTTGTTTCAAGTTATTGTCAAACTTCATTTGTGGTGGAACACCCAACAACTTGAGCATGTACATACTCAGATAAAGAAGCAATAATCTAGCACATGTGAAGCTGATCTTTACGAATCCACTAGTTATAGTCAGGATTTGTTATACACAAAGTGATAGAATTTTCTTCAATAGTGACAATGGCGGGTGGGCATCTAGAGGACCCATCCAAAAGTCTTCAAAAGAAGAAACAAGTTGGGACCTCCATAGTAGATGATTGCTTTCTGTGAGCTTAATGACAAGTAGATTGTTGAGGGAGGGAAGTGAAGCAAGGGGTTGGGAAAAAACCTGGTGCACTAGTTACCAATGATACAATCGTTTGATAACAGAATTATTCGAAGATATGAGAAATAAAAAAGCTCATTGATGTTTGCAATCTCATGATCAAATCTACTGCCGGGAGCTCCTGTTGCAAGAATGCATAACTGCAGTTATGGATAATCAGTGAGAAATTAAAATAAGGAAAGAAATCTATCATAGGGAAATATGCTAGATTTTGGTTGTCTGTGTGTGTGAGAGAGAGAGCTCATTTGAAAGGAGAAGAAACACAGAAATCTTATGTGTTTTGGTTGAATGCAACCTATGTCCACAAGAGAGTATGAGATAATTTCCACTATGTTGAATGAGTTGTGTACATGCTTCTAATAGAGAGTCAAAGTCCTTGTTCGTTAATCATCTTGGATTTGATAGTTGTCATCATGTGAGTCCCTGTGTTATAATGGTTGTAGAGTTTGGGTTTACATGAGGATAGGTGTTTGAGAATACATAAAATGTCAACCAGGGTTTTACTGAAGTTGTAATCTACTTCAAACTATACTCTAGATCTGTTAGAGTTCTTGTGAGTGTCATCTATAGAAGCCATCTTAAGTGTAGTAGAAGGAGTTCGATATACTTTGGGCTTCTGAGAAGTAACCCTAGCTGCATAATCCTGAGAAGAAGTTGAGGCTAGGGTTTTGGGTGGTTTGCCAGAAATATCCCTAATACCGAAGATCAACATGACATCTTTTTGCGATCCAATATAGACTTGGCATCTTTGATTTATACTAAATCCTAAAATAATGCTGAAATTTTATATTATTTATTTACACTTTGTTAAGGATAATAATGGTTTTTCGCCCTCAACAAATAAGATTGAACCATCTCATCCAACCCTAGCCGAATCTAGGGTTGCTCTAGCCGCCATCACTCCTCCATGCGTGAAGGACTCTATTGGAAGCACATTTAAAGTCATGGCCGAATTAACCTCTTCAGAGTATCATTATTTCTCCAAGAATTTGACTTCATCTCAAACACCTTAAGGTCTATAGAAGAACAGACTCAGAGTTTCACTCAAACACACAAGAAACCCAATCTATGTAAAACCCTAATACCAACCTTGTCTAAATCAAACTCTAGAACAAGAATTATAGACAATTGTTGAACAACGACTCATGTATCTCTATATATGTAAGTTGTTCTATAGTAAAACTTAAGGAAGCAAATCACATTCTTATGGACATAGGTTGTAGAGATCAACCGAATCACGTAAAATTGACTCTCTCCCCCCCCCCCCCAACATTCTCTCTCTCTCTCCCCCCCCCCCCTCTCTCTCTCTCTCTCTCTCTCTCTCTCTCTCTCTCTCTCTCTCTCTCTCCTCTCTCTCTCCCCCCCCCTCCTCTCTCCCCCTCTTCTGGCTCTTTCTTCTCCGTCTTTGGTCGTTCTTGTTTGGTCTCTTTTCCTCTTCGTTGCTTTTTTGATGGTTTTTCTCTTAGCCTACCTCCCATCATTTCCGATAAAGATGACGATGCAATCCTTCAACCAAATCCTGACTATCAAAAGTGGAATTGTTAGGATCAACTATTGATGTGCTGGATCAATGCTTCCCTTACTAAACTAGTTCATGTGCAAGTAGTTGGTTGCTCTACCTGAGAAGTCTAGTCCAAGCATGAATGGATCTGCTCAATTTTCTCTTCCACTCACACAATGCAACTTCACTTTCAAATCTAAAATATTCGAAGAGGTAACATTAGCATTCATGATTACCTTCTGAGCATCAAAGATATTTCAGATCAATTGGTTGCTATGGGACGGCCTGTGAATGATGAAGAACTATGTCTCTATGCCTTGAATGGATCGGGAGTTTCTCCTTTTGTAACTACCATTACCACCTGAAATTCTCCCTTCTCCTATGATGAATTATGAGGTAGTTATTGACTCAAGAATTTCAGTTAAGAGATGAACTAACGAATATTGACACTTCTTCTCCTACGGCAAGCATGGCCACTAGCCAACCCCCCCCCCCCCCCCCATTAGGCCTCCATGTAAGCCCTACAGGGGCATTTTTCTACAAGAGGCAGAAAAAGTGAAGGACTCTTACCAGACTGAGCCATCATGGCTCTCATACACATCAACCACCTCATCAGACTGAGCCATCTTATTTGTCATATTTGTGATCACCCTAGACACAAAGTGAAGGACTCTTGCCAATGTTTCAATCATGCCATTCAAAGTAACTTTAATGCAACTCCATCTGTGATTTTTTTTCTTTTAACTTTCCAGTGCTTCTCTTCCATATGAGAATTGGTACCCTGCCTCTAGTGTTACACACTACATCACCAATGCTCTTGAGAATCTCCATATTGCTCAACCCGACCATGGTTCAGATCAGCTTCAGAATGGTAACGGTGCTAGTCTTCCTATTAGTAATACTGATAACATGAATATTCGTACATCTTCTTCTCCATTCAATCTGAATTATGTTCTTCATGTGCCATCTATTTGTAAGAATTTATTATCGATCTCCCAATTCACTAAGGATAATAATGCTCGATTTGAAATTTTATCCTGATATTTGTTATGTGAAGGATTGTACGTTGGGAAGAGGTCTTCTTCAAGGCAGCGTTAAGGATGGATTGTACCAAATTCAATTGGGTTCCAATCACTCTCTCCAAAAGCATTGGTTGGAGAAAAGACTTTTTTTTTAAATTGGCATTCACATTTGGGGCATCTGCCTCCAAAGTTATTAAAAACTTAATTTCTAATTTTGTGTTACCAATTAGTTCAAATAATTTTATTTATGTTTGTGATGCTTGTCTGAAAAGGAAAAGTCATTGACTCCCTTATCGCCCATCAAAATCAGTTTCTGATGGACTTTTGGACTTAATATATTCTGATGTTTGGGGGCCCTCTCCTGTGGAGTCTCTTGAGGGGTTTCAATATTTTGTGATTTTTTTTGTATGATTTCAGCTTTTTTATTTATTTTTATTTATTTAATTTTTTTTTTATCTTGTGACTATTAAATTTGAGGTTGTTGGTATTTTTAAGAGATTTAAGTTGCTTGTTGAGAATCTCTATTTTAGAAGAATCAAACATTTTCATAATGATTGGGAGGCAAATATAAAACTGTCTCTACTTTCCTTATAGAACATGATACTAAACACAAGCTTTCTTGTCCACACACTTGTGAGCAGAATGGGACTGTTGAGTGCCGTCATTGGCACATTGTAGAAACTAGATTGACTTTATTAACACATGCTTCTTGCCCTAGAAAGTTTTGGATACATGCCTTTGAAACTGCAGTTCTTCTAATTAATTGTTTGCCTACTCCAGTGTTGAAAAATTCCTCCTTGTATTTCAAGTTGTTTAAAGTTCAGACTGGTTATAACTCTTTGAGGATTTTTGGTTGTGCAAGCTATCCATGTTTGAGACCATATATCAAACATAAGCTAGAATTTTGGCTGCAATACGTCTTCTTGGGATACAGCTCTCGCCGTAGAGGATATACCTGTTTCAATCCTATCATTAGAGAAATCCTTATTTCTCGCCATTGATGAAAGATGATTTCCTTTCAATGCCATTGAGGTAACTCCTCTCCTACCCCCACCAATTCCCTCCATTTTAGGGTCACCACCTTTAGTGGGAAACCCTACCCCCATTCCCTCAATTTTAGGAGCCCCACCTTAGCCGAACTCAACTGTAGAATCCTTCACCCCTACTTCTCCCATTAGGTCCCACACCTCCTCCCCTATGGCCTCTTCTCCTAGTCCCCACGTTTCTAGGGTTTCCCCCACCCCTTGGCCGAATCCTCTCCCTCCTCACCTCCCTTGATCGAATCTCTCTCTCATGTCATCTAGTTGTTGACCCACGCTATGACTCCGAGGCTACTCTACCACCCATCACTTCCAAACCTTCACAGTCAATCTTAAGGAAGCAAATCACATTCCTATGGACGTAGGCTGCAGAGATCAACCGAACCACGTAACATTGAATCTCTCTCTCTCCATCACCCAAAATTGTGTCTCTCTATAACTCATGGCCTTTAACAGTTAGTAAGTTTTTCTTTGGTGGATAGGATAGTAAAATTCCAATGGCATTTCACCCCTCAATATGCCGATGGAAATTGGTAAAATTATAAAGTTTCTTTTACCAAATTCCCTTGTTCCATAATAAAAAAAGAAGTCCTTGTCAATACTTTTTATGCATGGGTTTTCAAGAGTCTCACTCCCATATCTCCTATAGTCTTATTATTTTGACCGGCCCTGATCAATGGTGCATGGGTGGATGGATGGCTACCCCCAAGAAACTAATACACAAGACAACAAATAGTACTGCCAATGATTTTTATTTTTTTTTAAAGTTAATAAATAAGTTTTTATTTTCCAAAAAAGATTTAAAAGTCAGAGTAGAACTACACAATTTGCTGTAGTCTTTATTAAATTCTTATAAAAAATGATTGCATAGGGGTTAGACCCAAACTACAATACAACACATTTATTAGTGAGAAATTTAAACATAACCAACAATTTCTTCAAGCATAAGCTTTGTTTCCTCAATATTTTCTTCCTCATGGATGTCATCAGATTCTTCGGAATTTCCCTTCATACTACGAGGACCGGTTAGTAACAGCTTTTAGGACCAAATCCTAACTTTCCTCCCCTGACATCATAAACTACCTCAATTGTTTGTTGTTGCATATTTCCAACGATTGCCAAATCAGTAGCATCACCATTACCAGTAAAAGCCAAACAATATTGGTTTGAACTTGCTTCAACTAGAATCCCAGACTCATCAACATTCAAGTCAGTATGTCCACCAAAATGCAGTACTATGGTCGGCACTGTTACATTAGCGTTTGCATTCAAATAATAGCATGTATCAAGAATTGAATATGATGGAGCAGGTGGATACTTTGCCATTGCTTCACGAAATGCTTGGGGGGGGGGGGGGGGGGGGGGGGGGGTGGGGGGGGGGGGGGGGGGGGGGGGGGGGGGGGGGGGGGGGGGGGGGGGGGGGGGGGGGGGGGGGGGGGGGGGGGGGGGGGGGGGGGGGGGGGGGGGGGGGGGGGGGGGGGGGGGGGGGGGTGGGGGGGGGGTTTGGGGGGGGGGCGGGGGGCCGGGGGGGGGGGGTTTGGTTGCCCCTCGGGGCTGCCATTTGTGAGAAACACGTAGACTGCTTAAGCTTTTGGAGCCTGAAAAGCATGAATATATATACAATCCATTGAACAAGATAAATATTAATAATACAAACAAGAATTTGGAGGTAATAAATAATCACCTTCTTCCTGAGTAGAGCAAACTGGTTTGGAAATCAAAGAACTGACGGTAAAATCATGTGTCTGAAGATTTGCTGCCTCAACCCACTTTGAACAATCAAAGAGATTCAAGACCAAAGAAAGAAGAAAGAAAAGGAAGAAATGATAATGAGAGTTGGCCATGGAATGCTATTACTGATCTCCTATGCCACAACGGTGATCACAAGTTGGCATCCAACCTAATATATAGGTATATCAGTATATGAACAGCAAAGAGAATAAAGAAGATATGTGTTACACTAAGAGCACATAAATATCGGATCTAGAATCTTCGTTGTGAGTAACCTTAACTATAAGTCTATAACAGGTCGTCAACAAAGTCTTTCTCAGTTTGGATGTCTGATCGTGCAAAGCAATTAGATGAAGAAATAAAATGGAAAAGTGGATTACACAAGAATTCCTTTGATTTTGTTTCTCCAATTCTTTAAAATTTGTGAGGAACATGTGAGACACAAGTCCCACCTGCCACCCCCCATAATAGATAATCGATAAATAGATAAACAGAAATAAGGGATAATTAATGATGTTAGATTGTATTATAGTGAAATTATATATTAGAGCCTGTACTTTATAAAATTATTATTGCCTCCTTCACTTTTAATGATGTTAAGTAAAAGTAGATATTAGTATACAATATTCAGTTTACCATTCTTTAAACTCATATGCTAAAGCGAACTTCATTCTACACTTCATTAAAATGAGGTATATGAAAAATTATCACTTTGCACTCATTGGTTAGTCATTGACAAACTATCAATTTTATTTTTTTTTTTTGGTAAAAGGAGATTTAATTAAAAGAGGGACAAGAGTCCAAGACATCCTGAGTACAAGCTTCAAGAAGCCAAGGAACGGAATTAGACCAGACCATCCTACTTGTCAAGGATAGGGCCTTCCTAGCTTGAAACGGCTACACAATTATCCCATCTAGAAATAAAATGAACCGACCATGACGGTTCAATCTTGAGAAGACGACGGATATCTTCTACCACACGATGAGCATCCAGATCACAAGGGAGAAAAGGGTCTTCCACAATATGAACCAGATTCATTGAGTCACACTATCAATTTTAGAGTGCACCAACTTTAATTTGAGGAAAATCTCAAGAAGTAAGTTTTAAACCCTTTATTTAGTTAAAAAGATAAATTTATACCAGTCACCATTCAAGCACTCGGGAATATTTTGGAGATCTTAAAAAATAAAAATATGTCCCCTAGTAGACAGTTCTTAACAATAAAGAGATAATAGCGAAATTAGACAGAGTACATGATTCCAATAATTTAAGGGATAATTACTGTTGCCTCTAGCCAAAAAAAATTTTTTTTTTTTTTTTTTTTTGGTTATTAGGGATATTTTTGGAAAATCAACCTAAACCCTAGCTGCCACTCCATCTCAAGCTTATGCAGCTAGAGTTGCTTCTAAGACTTCCACAGTTGATCAAACACCAGCCATTACATTTACAAAGGTCTCTACAATTGGTGTTCACAAGGACTCTAATCAATCCAAAGAAGAGTTTGATACAGATTACAAATTCTACAAAACCCTTGTCAATATCTTCATGTAACTCCAAACACTGTAACTCAAAGAATCTAGAAGATCACAACTACAAAAGTCCTAGAACATTGATGAACAAGAACTCCACCTCTATATAAGGAAGTCATGTACACAACTCTGAATATAGTGGAAAATATCTAAAACTCTCCCATGGACGTAGCTTGAATTCAAGCGAACCACGTAAACTTGGTCTCTCTCTCTCTTTCAATTCCATGTTTTAAGACTGAGTACATGATTCCAATAAAAAAAAATTTGGTACATAGATTCCAATAATTTAATGATGGGATAATTATGGTTGCCTCTTTGTACTATAATAACTTAATTACTATTTTATCTCCAATACTTTTTGAAGTTACTAATACAACCTTAGACTTTTCTTGTAATTACTGATGCCCCCTACTATTGATTAGTTCAGTGATGACACAACATCTTTAATTAATTTTAAACCTTAAGAAAACCTTAAAATTTTAAATTACTTATTTAGACTTTATATTTATTTACATTACTGTCCTTAGTAATTAGGGGGGGAAATAACCCCTAAACCTAAGTGCTAAACGAGCTTATTTTCTTATCAGAATAAGAATAATAATAAAACATCTTCTTCTCTTATCCTACCAAGAAAATTAAGGGAGGCATAAAAGATTTTCTAGTAAAAGAGCTTATCTGATTTTTATACTCCTTTTTTTTTGGGGGGGGGTTATTAGGGATATTTTTGAAAAATCAACCAAAACCCTTGCTGCCACTCCATCTCAAGCTTATGCAACTAGGGTTGCTTCTAAGACTTCCACAATTGATCAAACACCAGCAACTACACTTAAGAATGTCTCCACAATTGGTACTCACAATGACTTTAACCAATCCAAAGAAGAGTTTAATACAAATTACAATTTCTATAAACCCTTGGTCAATATTTTATATAATCTAAAACACCTATCTTCATGTAAATCCAAACATTGTAACTCAAGGAATCAAGAAGATCACAACTACAAAAGTCCTAAAACATTGATGAACAAGGACTCTACCTCTATAAAAGGAAGCATGTACACAACTTTGAATATAGTGAAAATATCTAAGGTTGAATTCAACTGAACCACGTAAACTTGGTCTCTCTCTCTCTCTCTCTCTCTCTCTCTCTCTCTCTCTCTCTCTCTCTCTCTCTCTCTCTCTCTCTCTCTCTCTCTCTCTCTCTCTCTCTCTCTCTCTCTCTCTCTCAATTTCATGTTTTCAGCATGGCATCAAAGTACCAGGTTCTTTGTTCCCCCCCCCCCCCCCTATTTCTCTTTCCTCCCTCAATAATCTATTGGCCATTAAGCTCACGGACATCAACTACTTACTATGGAGGTTGCAACTTGTTCCTCTCTTGAAGACTTATGACTTATTTCATATGGCTTCTCAATATGCCCTCCTACAACTATCACCATTGATGAAGACTACATCCCTATATGCAACACCATCTACAACAAAGATTAAGCAACTTTGTCTTCAATTACAAAACATGAAACGAGGTAATAGTACTATACATGACTACCTTCTTCACATTAAGCACACTACCAATCAACTTGTAGCTGCCAGTAAGACTATTTCAAATGATGACATATGCTTGCATGTTCTCAATGGGTTGGGCTCTGATTATTCAGCCTTTGTTATTTCTATAACCACTCATGGATTCCCTATCACTTTTGATGAGTTAAAATGAATGTTACTCACTCAAGAAATTAGTCTCAATGATGATTAAGCCTATGACTCCTCTTCACATTTGGTTAATCTCTCTAAGACAGGCAATGCTCAAGATTATTGCCCTCCCTTCTGAGGTCGATCAAACAACAGAGGCAAACCTTTTCATCAACAATCTTCTGGCTATCATCCTTCACTTCTCACCACTCCAGCTTCACCCTCTACTGGTGGTTACAAACAATAGCAGTCATCTCTCATTATTTGCCAAATTTGTAATCGTCACGGCCATAAAGCTCATTATTGCTATCAACTTTACAATCATGTTATTCAAGGTATGACCAATGCTCCCCCCCCCCCCCTCTCTGCATGTTTCTGAACCATCTGGAGGCATTATTACAAATGAATCTTGGCATTCTAACTTTGCGGCTACCCACCACATCACCAATGCCCTTAACAACCTTCAAATTGCTCATCCTTAAACTAGTTCAGATCAGGTGTTAGTTGGTAACAGTGCAATCTTTCCAATCACTCACACTAGTAACTTTTCTATTCCTAGAAAGCATTTTCCTATTTTTCTAAATAAAGTTCTTCATGTTCCTTCCATTCAGAAGACTTTATTATTAGTTTTAAGTTTACTTTGATAATAATGTCTTTTTTGAGTTTCATCCTGACATGTTCCATGTGAAGGATCGAGCAACAGGGATTGTCTTCTCCAAGGAACCATTAGGAATGGGCTTAACCAGATGCAGTTGGGCAACTTTTCTCCATAAGCTTTCATTGGCGAATGAGCTTCTATCTCCCAATGGCACTCCAGACTTGGCCATCTTGCTTTTAAATTAGTCAATTGCATTGTTTCTCAATTTCAATTACCTATTACTTCTGAGAAAGTTCAGTTTTTGTGTGATGCTTGTCAGAAGGGAAAGAATCATAGACTCCACTTCTTCTCTTCTAATTCAGTTTTACAGGAACCTTTGGATTTGATATATTTGGATGTGTGGAGACCTTCTCCAATTACTTCTGTGATGGTTTTCGGTATTATGTAATTTTATGGATGCCTTTGGTAAGCATACTCAGCTTTATCCTATGCATTTAAAGTCTGAGGTTGTTCGGATTCTTCAAAAGTTTAAGCTACTTGTTGAAAATTTATTTTCACGATAGATTAAAAGATTTCAAAGTGATTGGGATAGAAAATATCAAACTTTCTATACTTTTCTCACCGCTCGTGGGATTGATCATCACCTTCCTTGTCCTCACACACATGAGAAAAATGGGGCTGTTGAGCACTGTCATCATCAAATTGTTGAAACTGGCCTTACCTTATTAGCCTACTCCACTTGCCTTAAAAAATTTTGGAACTATGCTTTTAAAACTGCAGTATTTCTTATCAATAGGATTCCTACCACTGTTTTGGGCAATGTTTCACCCCACTACAAACTCTTTAAAGTCCATCCTGATTATGCCTCCTTAAGAGTTTTTGGTTGTGCATGCTATCCTTACTTTCACCCTTAAAACAAACATAAGCTAGAGATTCGCTCTAGCATGCATGTCTTTTTTGGGTACAATTCTCACCATCGTGGTTATCATTGCTTTAATCCTCAAACAAGTAAACTCTTAATTTTCCGCCATGTTACTTTTGATGAGAAATAATTTTCCTTTCACCATCAGTCACCCACTGAGGTCACCCATCAATTTCAAATGCCTTTACCCTCTCTCCTTGGCCCTTCTCTTATATTCCCTATCCCTACCCCACTCCTCCACCAACGGTCCGACCACCCCCATCCCCACCCATTGCCAAATCCCCTCCCCTTGAGCTCCACGTCTCCCTCCCCAACTAACACCCAAATCCTACCCTGGGCCCCACACCTCCTCCTCATCCTTATCCTCTTATCCTTCTATGGATCTCATCACTGATCTCCCTTATGATCCTCACCCTCCATCTCCTTCCCCACCTCCTCTAAACTTTTCTCTTAATACACACCCCATGGTTACTCACTCTAAAGCCCAACCTTTCCCTAGAGCCCTTTTTACATCTACCTCTGATGACAACCAACCTGTGCCTACCTCTTTCACTACTACCAACAAATGCCCTCACTGGAGAACGACTATGGATGAAGAATTTAATGCCCCAATAAAGGATGACACTTGGTCTCTTGTCTCTCCTCCTCCTCAGAATAATTTTATTGGTTGCAAGTGGGTGTTTCAAATTAAAAGGAAGGTTAATGGTTCAGTTTAACGTTACAAAGCCCAAAGCCCGATTGGTGGCTAAGTGGTTCAATCAATAGAAAGGTCTTGACTACAATGAAACTTTTAGTTCTGTTGTCAAACCCAGTACTATCTGATTTGTTCTATCTCTTGTTGTCTCCCATTTTTGGCCTTTTCTCCAACTAGACATATGAAATGCCTTTTTACATGGCTTCCTTAATGAAACAGTCTAATATGAAACAACCACCAGGGTTTGTTGATTCTCTTCATCCTGATTATGTTTGTCATCTTCACAAATCTCTATATGGTCTCAAACAGGCCCTTGTGCTTGGTTTGATCACCTTATTTCCTTTTTATTTGACTTTGGTCTTATTGGATCTAAAACTAACACTTCTCTTTTCATTTATCATGGCATTCTTGGTACACTTTATATCTTAATCTATGTGGATGACATCATTGTTACTGGAAGTTCTGAGTTGTTACTTTCAGAATTTAGTGACTGCTATTGCCTTTGTGTTTATTGTCAAAGATCTTGGTCCCTTGCATTATTTTCTTGGAATGGTTGTGTCTCCATTCTCTAATGGTCTTCATCTTTGTCAAGAATAGTACATTCACTAATCTTCTTCACAGAGCCAACATGGGTGATTGCAAGCCTATTACCGACCCTCTTTCTCCTTCTACCCAATTAAGCAAATTTTATTAGGAGCTAATGATCGATCCTACCTTGAACAGAAGTATTGTGGGGGGTTTTACATTATGATACTATAACTCGCCCGTCAACAAGGTGTGTCAATTTATGCAAAGTCCGACTCTGGATCATTGGTCTGCTGTCAAAAGGATTATGCGGTACTTAAAAGGTACCATAACTCATGGAATTGTTATCAACAAATCTTCTAATATGACATTAACAGCCTTTTCTAATGCTGATTGGGCTGGTTGCCTTGACGATCGTAAATCTACCAGTGGTTATGCTATCTTCTTAAGACCCAACATTGTATCTTGGAGTTCTCGAAAACAATCCACTGTTGGTCGGTCCAGTACTAAGTCTGAATATTGAGCTCTTGCTAATGCTGCTGCAAAGCTCACTTGGCTAAAACCTCTTCTCCACGAGCTTCATGTTTTTTTGAGTGATGCTCCAATCCTCTGGTGTAATAATATTGGTGCAACCTACCTCATTGTAAATCCTTTATTTCATGTTTATACCAAATACGTGGAGATTGACTTCTACTTTGTTCGTGATAAGCTTGCTAAAGGAGATTTTCAGGTTTGTTTATTATCTACCAAGGATCAACTGATAGACATCTTCACCAACCTGCTCTCTACTCCACGTTTCACCACCTTGCTAACCAACCTCAAGGTCACTTCACCTCCCTTGAGTTTGCGGGGGCGTATTAGGGATATTTCTAGAAAATCAACCAAAACCCTAGCCACCACTCCATCACAAGCTCATATGGCTAGGGTTGCTTCTAAGACTTCCACAACTGATGAAACACCAGCCACTACACTCAAGAGGGTCTCTACAATTGGTACTCACAAGGACTCTAACCAATCCAAAGAAGAGTTTGATACATATTACAATTTCTACAAAACCCTAGTCAATATTTTATGTAATCTAAAATACCTATCTTCATTTAATTCAAACACTGTAACTAAAGGAATCTTGAAGATCACAACTAAAAGAGTCCTAGAACACTAATGAACAAGGACTCTACTCGGGCTTTGTCCCAAAGGAGAATCTGGCCAAGGGTAGGTTTTGTTGTATACCCTGCTCGTTTCAAAGGTGAGCATGGTCTGTATTTGTGAGAAACACGTAGACTGCTTAAGCTTTGGAGCCTGAAATCTATGGAATCATAATTTATAAAATTAAATGTTTGGTTGTCAAATGAAATATGTGGATTCATCCTAAAAAACTATTTGATCGACTTGATTTTTGTGAATGTGCAAATGTATAACTTTTTTGAAATCTCTAGATTTCACCCCTTACCCATAAATCTATAGATTCACGTTTTTAGTGTAAAAATGTGAATCTCTAGATTTCATGAATCTAGAGATTTTTACAACCAAACGGGTATAATTCTTAGATTCATGAATCCAAAGATTTGAAATCTCTGAAGTCATGTAACCAAACAGGGCCTTAACATCAGCCAATTAGCAATTAAGGGAATAGTAATCATCCTTTTTTTGAAATACAGGGAAAAAGTTGTAATTTAACAATATTATTATGGACGACAATAATTATGCCTGGATACAATTTCCTTTTAAGTTGGTCACCTCTTTGCATGTCTTCGTGAATAAATACCATACACACGAGATCACTTATTCTGATTTTATTTTAATTTATTTGAACTTTTAGAATAGAATATTGCAAATGTACTTGTGTGAGAAGCGAGAAGGAAAAAGAAAAATAGAATTAGAGATCCTACGTGCATCAAACCTAGTCGGCTGAAAACTATACAAAAGGTGGCAATCTTCCCATAAGAGAGAATGAAGCAATAAAGAAGGGGTGAACAGATCTGTATCCATATCTTAATTTTTGTTCACCTATTCGATCATCTCTTGTCAAATGGTGGTGGGTCTTGCGGATCTCACATGGTCTGCATGAATTCTAAACAATACAGAAAACAGAAGAAGAAAAAATCAAGGACCTTTAGAACAATGACCTAATTTTTGCACTTCTGCAATACCTGTCCAGATGTTAATGCAGTTGCCCACCTCATGTTACATATTTATTTGAAGTATCTAACAGTATCAGATGAAATTCAAACTTCGAAATTGTGAGGATCGGAGAAGTTCCCACTTGGAAGGAAACATGTGTAACGTCGGATAAGGAAGGCATATATGGTTCAAGGTGAACCAACCTTTTGTTCCTCACAGCTATAACTCTCTGATATAAAACAAACATGATCAGAGATAAAGATCTCAAGTGTTTATATCTAAAGATCTCAGAAATTTCTCAGAAGCCATACAAAGGGGTAACCAATAAGGGGCGAACAGACAAGGCTTTTATATTTATATCTATTAATCTATTTATTTATCTTTTATGAAGCGGCAGCTGGGTCTTGTGTCTCACATGCTTTACACAAATTCTAAATAATACGAAAAAGAAAAGAAGATAAAATCAAGGAATGCTGGAACGATTAGATATCACAGCTAAGGAAGAATGTTTTTGAAAACAATATTTTATAGTTATTTTTTCTCTACCGGCCATTTCTTTTGCTATATATATATATATATATATATGGGTAGGGTGGCAACTTGCAAGTCATCACCCTTGTTGAAGAGGAAGTTATTAGTGATAACATCCCATGGCCACTACTCATTACTTCTTCCATTTCCTTCTTCTTTCTTCCATTTTGTTTCTCTTGGATTGTTCAAAGAGGGTTGAGGCGATTCTTCATCATCAGACACATGACTTCACTATTAATACTTTGACTTCGAAAGAAGTTTGTTTTTCTCCAAACAAAGGTGATTATCTATTTACTCCACATTTTTATTTGAATCAGAAAACATTTGTTCTATCATTATTACCTAAAAGCTATGGTCTCAATCTTTTCAGGTTTTGAAGGCTTAAGCAAACTAGAAGTTGCTCATAAATATGGCCCATGTTCACCATTGCAAAGAGGGACTACAGCAACACCCACCCTCAGCCAGACTCTCCTTGAGGACCAAACCCGAGTAAAGTCCATCAATTCCAAAATCTCCAGCCAAAACTCAGTTTCTGATTCTACAGCAAAAGTTCCAGCCAATTCTGGTGAATCTTTAGGGACTGGGAACTTCGTAGTTAGAGTCGGATTTGGAACACCAGAACAGAATTTTACAATAATCTTTGACACTGGTAGTGACCTCACTTGGATTCAATGCTTGCCATGCTCCGGTGAATGCTATGAACAACAAGACCCATATTTCAACCCTTCAGCTTCCTCCACCTATTCCAATATCTCATGTCGCTCCCCTAAATGCTCCCAACTGTTATCGGCTACTGGTAACAAGCTATCCTGCACTTCCAATTGCATCTACAAGGTCTCGTATGGTGATGGTTCCTACTCTCAAGGGGATTTTGCAACCGATACACTAACATTATCTTCCTCTGATGTCTTCAGTGACTTCGAATTCGGTTGCAGCCATCATAGTGATGGTTCATTTGGTTACGCAGATGGGTTATTAGGCCTTGGCCGTAATCGTATCTCTACAGTTTCACAAACTGTTAAGAAATATAAAGGGATTTTCTCCTATTGTCTTCCATCCACTACCAGTTCCACTGGTTATCTTGCATTTGGAGAACAATCTGTAGCTTCCTCCGGTGTGCAATACACTCCATTACTATTAGACCCAAGAGGCCCTTCTTTCTACTTCCTTGATCTCGAGGGAATAAGTGTTGGAGGAGAAAAACTTGATATCCCACCATCAGTATTTACAGTTTCAGGAACTATTATAGACTCCGGAACTGTCATTACTCGTTTGCCACCAAAGGCTTATTCGGCACTTCGCACAGCATTTCGTCAAGCAATGGCGAAGTATCCACCTGCCCCATCATATTCAATACTTGATACATGCTATTATTTGAATGGAATCACCAATGTAACAGTGCCCACCGTGTTATTGCATTTTGGTGGACACACTGACTTGAATGTTGACGAGTCCGGCATTCTTGTTGAAGCAAGTTCAAACCAATATTGTTTGGCTTTTGCCGGTAACAGTGATGCTACTAATTTGGCGATCGTTGGAAATATGCAACAACAAACAATTGAGGTAGTTTATGATGTTAGGAGAGGGAAGTTAGGATTTGGTCCTAAAAGCTGTAATTGACCGGTCCTTGTTGTATGCAAGGAGACAAAGAAGAATATGATGAGATCCACCCAGAAGAATAAAGCATAAGCTAGAAGAAATTGTTGTCCTATTTGTAATAAATTTGTTGCAGTTTCGATAAAACCCTATGTAACCCCTTCTATGGTAATTTTTTTTTTTTAAATTCTCTCTGTTATTTTATAGATTGTCATGGAAAATTTATATTTTTTTTGGGATAATTAATATTGCTCCCTTGCACTATAGCTTAATTACTATCTTACTCCTTATGCTTTTTAAAATTACTACTCCAATCTTAGACCTTGTTTGTAATTTATTGATGCCCCATTGCCATTAAGCTACGTTAGTTGAGTGATGGTGTGACGTCGTTGATTTCTCAAAAATACCCAAAATAATGTGGAGATTCTATATTACTTATTTACATTTTGATAAGTTTATTTTATGCATAATATTTTGAGTAATTAATTGGATATGCTTTCATATTTTTACAATAGTTTTGTATCATTTTGCTCTAATATCCCAAGTAAATGAGCATGAGATGCACTATCCCCAAATTTAGGTAATTTTGGTAATTTACATTTATCTTGGTAAATCCTTATTCAAATTAATCTATGTTTATAGTATGTTCGTTGTGAGTACTTGAACTCCTTCAACAACAAGGATTTGCTTAGAGCAATTAGTGGAGTTTGAAGGTTGATCAAAGAAGGAAAAAGAATCAGAAGGGAAGAAGAAAAAAAAAAGGAAGAATCCCATTTTTGGATGTGTTTTGTCCAGTTTCGATCAAGTCCTTCATCATATGGTCATCCGATGTCCAATCAAGCTGATTTTGGGGGGGAGCTTCAAGACTTATTGATCTTTAAATCCAACGGATGGATTATGCATTTGAGCTATCAAAATCAATGTGATTTGTATACCGCTTAGACAAAACGAATTTCTTAGTTGAGTCAGATTAGAAACTCGGAGTTTGTTTCAAATTGTGTTAGAAATCACTCTATAAAAGGATAGCATAGTCCGGGATTCTTGTTGAAGCAAGTTCAAACCAATATTGTTTGGCTTTTGCCGGTAACAGTGATGCTACTGATTTGGCGATCGTTGGAAATATGCAACAACAAACAATTGAGGTAGTTTATGATGTTAGGAGAGGGAAGTTAGGATTTGGTCCTAAAAACTGTAATTGACCAGTCCTTGTTGTATGAAAGGAGACAAAGAAGAATATGATGAGATCTACCCAGAAGAATAAAGCATAAGCTAGAAGAAATTGTTGTCCTATTTGTAATAAATTTGTTGCAGTTTCCATAAAACCCTATGTAACCCCTTCTATGGTAATTCTTTTTCTTAAATTCTCTGTTATTTTATAGATTGTCATGGCAAATTTCTTTTTTTTTTTTTTTGGGATAATTAATATTGCTCCCTTGCACTATAGCTTAATTACTATCTTACTCCTTATGCTTTTTAAAATTACTAATCCAATCTTAGACCTTGTTTGTAATTATTGATGCCCCATTGCCATTAAGCTCTGTTAGTTAAGTGATGGTGTGACGTCGTTGATTTATTCAAAAACCCCAAAATATTGCTGAGATTATTTACATTTTGATAAGTTTATTTTATGCATAATATTTTGAGTAATTAATTGGATATGTTTTCATATTTTTACAATAGTTTTGTATCATTTTACCCTAGTATTCCATGTAAATGAGCATGAGATGCACTATCCCCAAATTTAGGTAATTATGATAATTTACATTTATCTTGGTAAATCCTTATTCAAATTAATCTATGTTTATAGTATGTTCGTAGTGAGTACTTGAACTCCTTCAACAACAAGGATTTGCTTGGAGCAATTAGTGGAGCTTGAAGGTTGATCAAATAAAGAAAAAAAGAGGGAAAAAAAAAAAAAAAAAGGAAGAATCCCATTTTTGGACGTGTTTTGTCCAGTTTCGATCAAGTCCTTCATCATATGGTCATCTGATGTCCAATCGAGCTGGTTTTGGAGGGGAGCTTCAAGACTTATTGATCTTTAAATCCAACGGTGAGATTGTGCATTTGAGCTCTCAAAATCAATGCGATTTATATACCATCTAGACAAACGAATTTCTTGGTTGAGTCAAATTAGAAACTCGGAGTTTGTTTCAAATTGTGTTAGAAATCATATCCCATGTAATCTAGGAAATCACTGTATAAAATGAGAGCATACTCCAGCAATAGAGAACATTTTTTGGAGCTTTGGAGAAGTGTGGAGGACGAATTTCATAGAAGAAGAGCTGCTGGAGTGCTGCTTTGGGGCAAATTTTGAAGAGTTGTTGCTGGAGTCTCTACTTCTTCTTCCTCTAGAGTGATGTTTCCCTTAACTTCTTCTTCTTGTTTTTGTTCTCTCATGATGATCTAAGCTTTTATTGCTAAGGTTAGATGGATCCTTACATGAAATAATTATTGGTTTTATTCCCTTTTCATATATATAATTCAATTTTCCTTTTTGTTTTCTTCAATTTTGTTCTTAATGTCTGAATGTCTAGCCAAATTCATGAATCTCGTGGTGTTTTTTTTTTTTATCATGTAACAATGAGGAATGCATGCTAGACCGAGGATTGAAGAATGACAAATTACACCTAAAGCGTAAACGGTTAGATGGTTATTCGACTTATCTATGAGTTTCTTGTGTTTAATGCGTTTATTAAATTGATCCTCTAAGCGTAACTGGTAGGGGGGTTTAATATGTTAGAAAACCTCAAGCATAACAGATAATGTATTCTAACTTTGGGAATCTCGTTGAAAAGAGTAGAGATTAAATTGGTTATATGAAAGGGGGAATAGATCAATAATCTATATCATGTTTGGTGAAACTGAAACTCCATTATTTTTCGTTAGTTTATTTGCTTAGTGTTTTCCTTTGTCATTTTGTTAGTATAATCAATAGTTAATTTTCAGTTTATCACTAGATATAAGTGTTTTTGAAGTTGGTACGTAATTTGACTATTTTCAATCATCGTGGGAATGATATCCCTCTTACTCTATATTACTTGGGCGACCCCGTGCACTTGCGAGTACAAACACAACAACTGTTGAATGTAACCTATGTCCACAGAAGAGTCTAAGATAATTTCCACTCTGTTGAATAAGTTATGTACATGCTTTTTATAGAGAGTCAAAGTCCTTGCTTATGAGTCATCTAGGACTCGACCGTTTGTCACTGTATGGAGTCCTTATGTTACAATGGTTGTAGAGTTTGGGTTTACATGAGGATAGGAGTTTGAGATTACATAAAATATCAATCGAGGTATTACAGATGTTGTAATTTGCGCTTTATAGTTGTAATTTGCTTCAAACTCTACTCTAGATTGGTCAGAGTCCTTATGAGTCTTATCCATAGAAACCATCTTGAGTGTAGTAGTAGGAATTTGATTTAGTTTGGGCTTCTAAGAAGCAACCCTAGCAACATAAGCTTGAGAAGAAGTGGCAGTTAGGGTTTTGGGTGGTTCACCAGAAATATCCCTAATACACCCCTAAAACTCAAGGATAGCGAAGTGACCTTGAAGGTGTCCAGTAGTGTGTTGAAATGCTAAGCAGAGGTGTTCAGTGTTGGTCGTTTGTTTCTCTTCTCAATGTCAGACCTCTAAGGTTATTTCTAACTTTGGACCAACATGTTAATATGACTTTTTGGGAAGCATGAACATACTCTTGACTTATTTTACAAGGATGCAAATCAATAGCAAAGTGATGACTTTTACTTGCACATAACCATTGTTACTTTCTTGATTGTTATGAAACTTGCTTTATTTTTATATGTTGTTGTTTTAGGGTTTAGGAATGATGATTATGACTCTAAAATTACAAAATATAAGTGTTTAATGATGCTATAGATATATAGCTCAACATGTGACTTTATGGACTTAGATTGATTTATGAATTGAGAATGTGATTGAACATTTTTGTTATGTGAATGTGAATTGCGATTGTGAATTGGGGGATACCTACTTGGGTGTTTTTGACTTGGGACATCAATGGAGGTGGTATGGGACACAATCCTATGATGCCCCTCGACGCTTTTCACGATTACTGGATGCCATGACTAAGAAGTCTAGTGGAATTTGTTTAGGTACCCTATCATATCACACCCTATCAGTATGGGTATTGATGCCAAGTGACTCATGGTAGCAATGTGGGGTGGTGGGCGCTAAAAATCAGTAGCCAAACTGTGAGAGGACATAAGAGCTTCCCGTCCATTATATGTGGATGACCAATAGGGTTAAGAGAAGGCGTAATCCGAGTTAGTTAGTGCCATAGGATACATTGACTCTAGTAGGGGAGGATATTGAACCAAGAGAGTGAGATGCATGAGAGGAGGTATCTGAACCTAGGTTGATATGACTAAGTAGATGACTTGCATTAGGCTAGGTATAACCCTGACATGCGTCAGGACTCATACCAATGGTGTGGTGAGAGAGTGGTGACCTAAACCCTAGCCATGGTGATAGTCCGAGAGAGATGCCTTGACCTCTTACCCGAGAGATCAAGACCGGTAACCAACCCGTGAGAAATCAAAGTGACAAGACCTACCTAGAGGAGGCTAGTGTTCTATCTTAATGCGTGTCTACCTTATTAATTAGTTGATGGTGTGACGTCGTTGATTTATTCAAAAATCCCAAAATAATGTTGAGATTTCTATATTACTTATTTACATTTGATGTTAAGTTACATTAATACCCTTATTAATTAGGGAAAATATTTACCCCAACCCTGAAGTGCTAAATTGTCTTCTTCTGCTCTATCAAAATAAATAAAAAATTTTAAAAATTATTTCTTCTCTAACCCCGCCCAAAGAATTCATGCTCTTCCTCTCAACAACCTTGAACCCAACTCCTTCCTCACCTAGATGAAACCAAAACCAAGATTCAAAATAAAAGGTAATTTAAAAAAAAAAAATTGTAAAAGATCAAAGTTTTGATTAAAAACTTGCAATAGATGATACCGATGAAGTCTCAACAACAACAACAACAACAATAAGCCTTTTCCCAACTAAATGGGTCCTCTTTCTTGCCCCCAACGGTCGTTCAGCCTGCGATCAGGCCTGCTTCTTCCTTTCTCCCTTCTCCTGGTTTCTTGGTCTCCCCTGCTCTTCTGTTCCTTCTTGGTTTATCCTTCTCCGCGGCTTTTGTCTCCTTCGTGGCTCCCCCCCTTTCTCTGCTTTCCTTTGCCTCCCCCCTCTTTGTCTTTCTTTCTTTCCTCCTGTTTTCCCTCTCCTCTTCTCCTCTTTCGCTCCGTTTTCTTTTTCTTCTTCCCCCCTCCCGTCTCTGCTGTCCCTCCTTTTTTCCTTGCTTTTGGTCCCGTCCTCCCCTCCTCTCCCTTCTCCCCCTTTTTTTCTTTGGCCTCTCTTCTTCCCTCTTTTCTTTGTTGCCTGGTCCTCTCCTCGTCTCTTTTCGTCGTTCCCCTTCTCTCTCCCGTCTGCTTTCCTGTTTCTCTTGTCTCTGTTTGCCTTTTGTTCCGCTCTCTCCTTTCTTTTGGTTTTCCCCCTTGGGTCTCATCTCCCTTCATCCCCTCCCGCCTCTCTTGATGTCTTTGGTTAATTCATCCATTACCGTGCTGTTGGGCTTGTTGACCCTTGTGTGCCCCTGTTTCGGTTCTTCTTTGTCCCCCCCTTCTCACTGTCCCGCCATCTCTTCCTTCTTTCTCTTTTCTTGCCCTTCTTTTCTCTGTCTTGCCTTCGCTCTGGGACTCTTCTGCTTTTCTGTCTTCCTTGGGTCTTTCCTCTTCTCTTCCTTTCCTGTCTCCTTTGTTGCCTCCGTTGTAGTCTTCCCGGCTCCCTTGGTTCTCCGTCTTGTTGTGTCTCCCGGTTTCTTTTCTCTCCCTTTTCTCGTTGGCTCATCTTTTGCCTCTTGTTTTCCTTTGTATCTCCTTTATTTTGTTTGGCCCCCTTCTCCTCCTCTCCGGCTTTTCCGTGCTCTTCTTTTCCTTAGTCCCCTAGTCCATGGGTTCCTGCTCTTCCATACTTCTTGGGATTTCATCGACCTTGTGTCTTGCCGGTTTCATCCTCCTTGCTTCTTTTCTTGGCTCGTTCTCGTTGTTCGGCACCGGTGCCTTGGTGGTGTTCGTCCCCTGTGCTTGGTGCTCTTTGTCTAGGTGGTTTCCCATCTTTTCTTTTCCTCCTCCCTTCTTTACCATCTCCTTTTTTCTCTCTGGTCAGATCTCTACTCTTCTTATCCCTCATCTTAGCTATCTTATTGTTTTCCCCTTCCTTTGTGCCCCTTTTGTTCTCTTCTCTTCCTTTCCTTGCTTTTCCCGCTTTTCTAGCTTCATTTCTATCTAACCTATACCTTTGAGTCCTCAACATCCTTGTTCTTTGCCTGTCTTCTAGCTTTTTATTCCTAATGGCGCTTGACCTCACTATCCCACCCCCGTCTCTCTATAGTGGATCTTTCCTTTTGATTCACCTAGAACATCTTTAGCCACTTTCTTAATACACATAGCCATCTCATTCCACATTGCATTGGTATCCCCTTTATCCCATTTTCCTTGTTTGACTACTTCATTAACGAAGGTTTAGGTACTCTCCTTTCAAATTCCACCATCTTATTCGGGTAGTTTACCTTGGACCTTTTATTGTTCTTGGGCTGCACTATCCAGCCACGTCTATGTTGTGCGCTTAAGCTTTCCCCGGTATCACCTTGCATCCTTGCACAACAATCTATCGTCCTTCTAGTTGAGTCTTTTGGCTTCTATGCTGTCCACTTTTGAGTAATTAAATGCTCATCTCTCTTTTGGTAGTATTTATAATAGTGATCGCGTAGCAATCCTTGAAATCCCTCGTCATTCCTTTCTCCAACCTACCTCCATGCACTCTCATATCCTCTTTGTCTTTTCCAATATGTCCATTTATCACCTCCTATGTTCTTTTCTCCTTGCGTTCCTTGCGTATCCACCCATTTTTCCCAAATTCTAGCTTTAGACTTTCATCTAGTCCTACTTGGGTGCATATGCCAAATTATTTTCGACTCTTTCTCTATTACGCTTGATGCATTCCTATCCCCCTCTTTTAACATCCACCCTCTTTTTTCTTTATCCACTATTATACCCACTCCTTTTTTTTGTTTTCTCCCGTTCCGTTTGTCATCCAACTCTTTGGCTTTTTCCCCTCCATCTGTCTCTTGATGCGCTCTTATCCTTCTTCTCCTCATACATCTATCTTCTGCTCTTACCGTTAGAGATCCTATGTTCCAGTGCCAATCTATCCTCGCTTTGCTTTGGACTGCTTCTTCCCGCCTCGTCCCGGCGCGGGCCCTTGCCTCTTATCCCGCTCCGGGCGCCGTGCGCGTGTCCGCCCTGCTCCCTTGCCCCTTATCCTCCCGGCCTGTGTGCGCGTCCTTCTTTGTCGGGCGCCTGCTGCTTTTATCATTGGTCGTCCTGGGTTTGGCTTTTTTTTTTTTGGGGGGGGGCGGCCGTCTTTCGTTGTTGCTTCTTATATGCTTGTACACAATATTCACCAACCATTCTTTTGTTTCCTTGTATAACTTTTAGGTAATCTTTCTGAGATTGAACAAATCTCAAGCTACTTGTATATGTACATTTTGCAATTTAATGAAAACCTCATGGATATCTACTCTAAGAAGTCTCAGATATATTTAATATGGTACCAGCCTAACCTCCTTCCTGCTGCTACTGGACCTCATGATTTCTAGCGGTTATTCTCTTCCTTGGTCCTTTTCTCATATTCAACATGGAATGTGGGCTTTACTACCTAGCTGGTTGCATATGCTGACTTTCATTATAGAGGCTGTTCAGATGATAGAACAGAGTGACTCCAACAAACTTGATTTCTGCCACTGGACGCTGGAAATGGATGGTTAGTCTCTTGGCATTAGTCTGATTAGGTTAGGCGATTGCAACCAAGACAGAGTGTGTTTGGATGGTGATTGATGCTAGGGAGGGTGCCAATAGACTGTAATGTGCAGCGATGTGATTTCGCACTTGCTTCAAAATGTGTTACATGCAATTAGGCAGAGAAAAGCCTAGTCCACTTGTTTGTGCACTATTAGTTTGTTGGTCGTGTGGTCGTTTTGAAGTTAGGTGGGCTTCCAAAATGACCTTGGCTGAGGTTTGGGATTGGTGGAGTAGTAAGGGCCGGCTCACTGCCCTTGTGGATGTGTGATTAAAGGGCTTCGTGCTGATTCCTTATTTGTCTTGCCTAGAATGCAATAGAAGAAGGTTTGAGAATAAGGTGTGTGGGGGTGGAGTGGATTTTGTGTGTAGTTCTAACTGAGCTGCATGAGGAGACTTACTCAATGGAAGGGTCATTGAGTAGGACTGATCTTATGATGGATGGTGCAACGTGCAAACATCAAGGTCAAGCACAAGGTCAGCAGCGACCCCAGAGAGGTGATTTGACAGAGGCTTATGCCCAGCTGGGTTAAATTAAATATGGATGGTTCAGCTCCTTGGCTCCCCAGTTAGAGAAGGTGCAAGTGGTGTGATTAGATAGTCAAGTGCCAGGGTTCTCCCTTCTTTCCGCCGGTGTTTTTGGGGGTGAAGACAAGTATAGAAGCAGAGTTTTTTGGTCGCATGAAAGGCTTTAATTTGTTGCTGCTCGTACCTTGGAGAGTAAACTATGGATTAAGATGTACTCTATGGTGGTGGTGACGGCCATGAAATCCTCTTGCTTTCTTTAGTATGCTTGCAGTAGTGGTACAGGTTGAAGAGCAATATGGATAGTCAAGAATGAAAGATCTTGTACTGTTTCTGTGAAGCGAATCCAACTGCAAACTTTCTTGCGAAATCTGCAGCAAGGGATCAGACTTCTACCCTTTTAGGCAAGTGGCCTGAACATATCCAAAATGAGTTGCAGTGGGATATATTACAGCTCCATAGGTTCAGATTTTAGTGCTTCCTTCTTGATCTTTGAAGGATGTATTTTCTTTGCTTTATTTTTTATAAAAGAACCTATGAACAGGGGCGGAGCCAGGATTGAATATTGCGGGGCCGAATATACTTGGGCCAATGCGGGACCCACCGTGGGTCCCGTCTCATAAAATTATATTATATTTTGACATTTGGGGCCTACGTTAAAAATTTAGGTAAATTAAGCTGAAATTCTAAGCGAGATTTGAATTTCCATTAATAGGAATGAAATTTTAGAAAAAAATTGAAGGATTAAAAAAAAAATCAATGATTATGATTAGATATGATAAAATCTATGGCTGAATTCTAACAAGATCCAAATTGCTATTAGTAGAACCAAATTTTAGGAGAAAGAAAGAACAACTAAATTAAAAAAAAAATTATACTTTATTAAATGAATATTGGAAAAATCATGGTGAATGTGAGAGAGAGAGAGGGAGGAATAATTTGAGAAAGAGAGAGAATACTGATAATTGTGGAGAAGATTTCGAAAAATTCCAATGTCTGCTAACTACTCCAACATTTTGTGAGACGTGTGAGAAAAGAAAGAGAGAAGAAATAGAAAGAAAATAGGAGATTTATTAAAGAATAAATAGGAATGAAAATATGAGAGAAAACGTAGGGAGAAATTCATGAATTGTGAGTTAGTTTTTAATTAGAATTTAACCATTTATTCCTTAAAACTAGGGGTTTAATGATAACCATTTGATTATGATTAAGAATGACATTTGTACCTATCATCTATATCTTAGATTTTTTTTTTAAAATTTTTGGAGGGGGCCAAATATTGGTATTTCACACGGAAAGAGAGAAAAATTAAGAAAATATGTGGGTATTTTTAAATTTTCAAAAATCCGGGGGGGCCATGGCCCCCTCCGGTCCCTACGTGGCTCCGCCACTGCCTGTGAGGATGGGTGTAATTGGGACAACCATTGTTGCAAGTTTGAATGTTTTTTGGTTCCTATGAGTGTGTACTTTCTTTCATAAAGTTAATCTAATCCTTTAAGAGAACATTTAGAGGATTTATCAATAACAAGCCACGAGAGAGAGTGCCCTTTAGGTGTCGTAGAATTCTTTTCACTACAGACCAGTGATCAAGAGTTGGACTCTGTGTAAACTGACATACTTGTTTTACAACAAACTGTATATCAATTATTGTTAGGTAGCATATTGGAGAGCCCCCACAAATGCACAATACTTCTGTACAAGGTAGGATCAGCCATGAGCTCCCCCGAGAATTTTCTCATGTGTGTAGATGTGAGAGTGGGCTGGTAACAAACCTGCAATCACTCATATTTTCCTAGTGAAGAAGATTCGTAATGTACTTTTGTTAAGAAAGATGGAGAGCATTAGAAAATGGAGAAATAGACAACAACAACAACAACAACAACAATAAGCCTTGTCCCAACTAAATGGGGTCCGCTAAAAAATGGAGAAACAGACATTCCAAGAAAATAATGTTAGGAACCAAAGTGTTTCACAACAAATACAGAGGCAATCATAGTCAGAAAACTAAGTAGCAAGTCAATGCTTCCAGTAAAATGATGTCATCCACATAGGTGAAGAAATACATTGTACTTGAATCCCCATGATAGATAAAAAGTGAAGTGAAGTCTTAGAACAAATAAATCCGTACTTCAACAAAAATGAACTTAGTCTATCAAACCATGCTCTTAGTATCTATTGGAGTCCATATAAAGATCTATGAAGGCGACACACATAGTCAGATGATGAGAGTCAACAAACCCTGGAGGTTGTTTCTTGTAAATAGTTTCATTCAGAAATCCATGCAGAAAAGCATTGTGAATATCCAATGGATAAATAGACCAAGAGCAAGAGACAACAAGAGATAGAACCATCCTAATAGTAGTAGGTTTTACAACAGGACTAAAGGTCTCATTCTAGTCCAGAGCTTCTCGTTTATTGAACCCCTTGGTTACCAACCTTGTTTTGTATCTTTCAATTGAACCATAAGCCTTCCTCTTGATTTGAAAGACCAACTTACAACCAATAATGTTAGTCCCAGTAGGAGGAGGAACAAGGAACCAAATGCAATTCTTTAAGAGGGCATGGAATAAGGGTGCAAGTTTGGACCTGGCAGCCCTGACGTGCCTTGAGCCCAAATAGGGCTTGGGCTCAAGATTTATTCCTAGAGGGGTGGTGAAGACCAAAATTATCCAAATGGACCTAATAAAATTCCCAAATGCTACTGTTGACATCTTAGCATTAGGGGCCTTTAGGCTTAAATTATCCAAGGTGTGGGAGGGCTCCCCCACACCCACCCCTTTTGTAAACCCTAATGTTCTAAACGCGAGGGTATTTTCCCTATCTCTTTTTTATTAATAAAATTCATCTCTTAAAATAAAATAAAATAAAACCAAAAAAAAAAAACAAACAAAGCCTTAATATTGCCATGTTTGAAAGGGCTAAACTTAATTAATAATTTTGCCCAAGAAGGGAGGGGAGTGTGTGAAAAACCTATAGTTATTGTCCCCTTGATGTATTTCTCTTTGCTCAAATTTAGGGATGTTAACGATGCGGTTTAGGGCGGTTTTGGGCTAGGCTTAACAATTTTGGGCTCAAAAACACTCAACTCAAATACGGCCCTTTAGCAAAATAACAGTTTCGGGCCGGTTTCAGTTTGGTGCGGTTTGGGTTTGGGCTAACTAACGATTTGGGCTAATGGTCTATACTTGGGTTGAAAAAGAACAAAAAGAAATAGTCGAGCATCTTGCAACAAGACCCAAAATTCTATGGGAAAAATTGTTATTGATCAATTTCAATTAAAAAATGAAAAGTCATTCCACATTGTAGAAACCCCACCCACCTTCTAGAAATCAAGAACTCAAATAGTAAGTAGTAACATAGAAACTGCAGTTCATTCCTCAAGCTCCACTGAATAGTCTTGAAACAAATCTTCAAATCAAAAACCTTTTTAAATTCCAACTTGTGCTATGATTGATTATCTTGAAATTGGGTTATTGTTTTGTGAGAATGTTGATTTTTTTTTTCTTTTATGAAATCCGTCTCTGTTTTGGGTTGGTATTTTGTTGATATGCAAAAGAAACACCTCTGAGTTGAATAAATATTTACTTAATTTAAACAAACTTGGTACATTCAATTGGACATTCATACTTAGTCCTTCTAATTGTCCCTTATAAGTAGTGGAATGACTATTTGATCTTTGAATTCATGCTCAACTTTCCTGATAGTCTATACCAACTACTTAGTGATAATATAATGATTCAAACAATATTTAACATAAAACTATTGAACGGGTTATAACGGGTTGTGGTTTGGGTTCAGGTTGGTGCGGGCTCTACCACCTTCAGCCCACTAAGGTTTGGTTCGAGCCAATTCGGGCTATAACTAGCCGATGCGATTCAGTTTAAACGGTTTGAGCTGCAAATTGACACCCCTACTCTAAATACATAATGAATATATGAAATTAATATTACTATTCTTAGAACCTATTTCATAACCCACCAAAAAATAGGTTCTAGCATTTCTTATTTCAAGAAGCAAAAAAATTGATTGAAAACCATTTTGTTTTGCATGATTTTTATAACATAATTAAAATTTATAAAAAATTTTGCTTTGAGAAACACTTTCCATGCAACGACTATTTGTAGTTGCATCTATTTCTCGAAGCAAAACTAGTTGTGGGTTGGGTTTAAGTGAGATAGCTCTAAAAGGGTAATTATAGAATTTGACACTCTAAACATAACAATGGCAAAATTCATAAATTTTATTACAACTTTTAAATTTTCTACTTCTAAAAGCAAGTTTATCAAATAGCAAAAAAATGTGTTTTTGTTTCAAGAAACACCATAATTATTTCTTGTGTTTTTCAAAGCAAAAACAATTTGTGAGTTATCAAACAAGTCCTTAGTTTTCCATATCTTTTGCTTATTTGATTTTGAAAAACTAGTTTAAAATGTTTTAATTGTTATAAATAATATTGATTGTGGATATCCATCACCCCTTAATAGATAATACTTCTAATTGAAGATCTCAACCACCTCAGCATACAATCTTGGTGATTCACATTTCCATCTTAATTGAAGATTACAGTGATCTCAACACACAATGTTGGCAGTCAATATTTCCATTCTATGCACCTTCTATCTTGGGTTGCAATCTATCTTTTCATATCAATAATATTTTATTGTGTATAAGAATCATATATTGTATTTCTTTGTAGACTCTGATATTTCCATATCAGAGCAGAGATGTTCCTTCTACTATAAATATGTAATGCACTCAACTGAATGAACTAGTTTTGATTAAACTCATCTTGTCTTTCTTCTTTGTATTCTATATTTTCTCTTTATTTTATAACATTAATCTAGCTTTTTTTGTTATAGGTCACCAATATGAGAGTTAACTATGATTCAAGCTTGAGAACGAGTCAATATAAATTTATCATAAATCACAAATATAAAAAATTAAAATCACTTTGAATTGTTAACATGTATAGAGCTTGTCTACTTGTGAACATTTTGTGCTCGTCTTGCTACCATGTGTTATAGTTGTATCATCTTTAACAAATACACTAACCTAAGTAAAGCTTGACAACCAAAATTTTGTGATTACTAATCATTCAACACTTGACAGTTGGATTTCTCATGGATTGAAAATTTAATGTTGTTTAATTCTTTGTTTCTTTTGATGATTGATGATGGAAACCAAGATATTTCACCAATTCTAATTTTGTCTTTTAAGAGAAAATATCATAAGAAACATCAATAGTCACTATTATAATAAAATATATTTCTTTTCTTGTGACATCTGTCCAAAGACTAATGTGTAAAGTAAATACTTTTATATTAAAAATAAAAAGTAAAAAAATATATTTTTGGGCTAATAATTATTTTTAGAGCAAATTATACTGACATCTCAAAATAGAGGTCTTAACACCACATTTAATGTTTAAAAAACATAAAGATCTCAAAATTAGATTTTCATTAGATATATTTGTTAAATTTATCATTGAAAACAGTTAAATTACTGTTTGTATTTTTTAAAAAACAAATTGCACTGGCACCCTAAAGTGGAGGCCTTAAAGCACTGATAGTCACTTTTAGTTTTAAAAAGCACAGAGACCTCAAAATTAAGTTTTTATTAGATATATTTGTCTAATAAAAATTCAATTTTGAAGTCTTGTGCTTTTTAAAAATAAAGTTGAGTGTCGGTGCTTTAACGCTTTATTTTTAGATGCCATTACAATTTGATCTTATTTTTATGAATTGATTATTTTATTTTTTTGGGGTTGAATTAAGATTTGTTTCCCGAATTTTCATTAATAACCATTAACCAGACACTGTTTTATTTTCCTACTTGTGCCCATCTCTTACCAATCAAACATAGCCTAGCCTCCCAGGGGAGAGGAGGAGATCACCCACCCGAAGAGAGAAGCAGTTCCAGTCAAAACGGGGAAGCATTTTCTATTAAGAGTGGGTGGATGGCGGGGAAGGGATAGAAGAGGACTGACTAGTCGGTGCCTCGGTGGAGTGTATTGTGAAGTGGGGGAAGTGTGAGATGTGATTGAGAGTTCTGTTTTTTTCCTGCTTTTTATTTTTACCTCTTCTCTTTTTTCTCTCATCTAAAATGTTGGCTTCTTTCTTTCTCTTTCTCTGCCTCTCCTTCGTTTTATGTCTCTTATAGAGATGGGTTTCGAGGAATCTTTCGCTGGGATGTGATCTCAACGTTGAAATTGAAGGGCGATTTTCCTTGAGTCCATAGTCCCAATCTAGAGAATTTTCTTTGGAGGTAACTATCTACTGATATATCTTTTGTTGATGTTTTTGTTGGATTAGAGATCTATTCACCCTTTGAGTTTCTTTTTGGTCAATGTTAGTTTCATTTCATCTCTGGGTTTGGTTGGTTGGTTATCGTTTTGGGTTGAATTTTGTGACAAAATGATAGCTTTTTGTTTATTTTGGCTTCGTTTCTACTTGAAGTTGATGTTCTTTGGTCTTTGGTTTTTGGTTTTTGGTTTTGGGGGATTGAATTTCTTTGGGGTTGGAATTCACTATAATTTCTATCTGGTTCTTTTAGTTGGTATCACGTAGATATGTATTAATTTGGGTTTTGAATTTTGTAGGTTTCAGCTATGGAGGAGACTGAAAAGACTGAGAGTCATCTGACGTCGGTTGCTGCTTTTGTGGAAGGGGGAATTCAGGAAGCCTGTGACGATGCTTGCAGCATCTGCCTCGAAGCCTTCTGTGACAGTGATCCTTCGACGGTATTACCTGTTTAATTGATCATTGATTTTTTTTTTCTTTTTCCCCCAAGTTATACGCACTTCCCTTTCTACTTCCGTGTCTGTTAGTTAAAATTTAGTATTTTCTTTACGAGGTCTGTGTGTAGTTAATTGTCCTTCTTAGAGACAAACTTCTTGCTGTGCAGTTAACTACTTGCAAGCACGAGTTTCATCTTCAGTGCATTCTTGAATGGTACAATCCCTTTATTTAATTTTTTATCTTATTTATGCTTTCACGCAGGAGGCTTTGTGTTGTTCGGTGTTATGTTTCTGTCACTTTGCGATTGCATTTGGGCAGTGGATCAGTTGAATGCGGTTTTGAATATGAATTATAATCAATAACTTGTTTTTCATATCTAATTCCTATTGAATCGTACATCGTGTTAAGATGCAAGATTTTTTTCTGTTTTGAGTCTAATATAGGTTGTACTCAACTTTTTCAAACGTAGGTTTTTGTATTTGACTTCCCTTTAATACTTGGCTGTACCAAAAGATTGAGGATCGATTGTTTGATAGAAACTGAAACAAGTTTATTAAATGCTTCTGCCAAGAGCTGTGGTTTGCAGACCTTGTTCTCCTCTGGTCTCTCTTTCTCATGTCCTTTTTCATCAAGCACTATCACCTTTTTTTCCTCCTTTATTTTTGTTACTCTTTACTGATTTACTCTGTTCTGGGCGTATATGCAAGCCAGTCAGTTTGATAGAACTCAGTTGTGAGGCATCTATTGTTCTGAGAGTTCGGTTCATGGATATACTCACCTGGATGATGACAGACCTTTTGGTTTTAGTTGCTGAAATGAATCCTACTGAAAAGAGAAGCTTTAATGTCTAGCTGGACCTTGGACTACCCCATTTTCAACTGTCAGAATTCTGCAGTTCAATTGACACTTGATTTCAACAACCTTCGTTGTTTGGGTTGTACCAGCAGGCCCTTACAACAAAAACATGGATTTTAAAGCTACTGAAGACAAGTTCCAAAGGTACAGCTTGAGTTCTTCTCTTGTATGCTGCGTGACTCGTCGGTTCCAAAGGTTGAAGAAGATCTTTAATTGTGACTTGTGTGGTAATCTTTCTCCATTTGTTTTTTCCCTCAGACATTCCAGATTTGTCCCTCTACCATTCCAGTCTGTCCCTGTATCAAAATATTAACACCTTTGTGTCTTGGCCCTCAACAACCTTGAGCATGGATCAAGATTTTGATCTGAAGGCCCATCTCCCAACTCAAGAAATCATGTTGGCTCAAGATTTCAGGTAGATTTAGCTGAGTTGGTGGAATTTCTCCTTCAACTTAAGGCTTCAACTCAACGGTTATTTGGATTTTGGAGTCATTGGGGGCTGCAACTTGCAGCACAGCCTATTTCGGCCTTTTGAACACACTGATGACCTCCAATTATGATAGATATGGCATAAAAATGCAAGTTTCTTTGAGAACCCAAGTTGGAAAGTGCTATGTTGAAGTGAAACCTTAAAATGGTCTATTGTAGACATTGCATGCTCATGCATTACTACTCAATTCAAAACTCAAACAAGTCTAATACATCACACATGCTTATAGTTCAAATTTCGAAGTTCAAACGATAATCCAATCATCAAAGTTACAACGTGAGAGTCAAGACTCGAGATAATATGTGCCAAGCACATCGTCTCATGTTGGTAAATGGAAGAAGCAAGATATCTCGTGAGACGTTCCTAAGCCACCCTTGAATTCTGGTTTACTGTCATGTATCCTAGATTTGAGTTATCTATTATAGGTGGACCACAAGCAATCAAGACTTCAGTTGCAAACATTAGAGCCACATCATTATTGTTTATTTTTGCTTGATCCCCATGTGTAATATCTTTTATCAGAAGTAATGGAAAGAGGGGGGGGGGGGGGAGATCTGTTGCTGTTTAGTTATGTTTCAGCCAAATCATTTGCTTCCAAATGCAATGTATTCTGGTATTTAAGCATTGCTTTCCCCATCAACCTGCCTTCAACCAGTGAGCCTATTAGGCTATTGAACTTGTGGCTTCTTTGTAATGTTTCCCCATTAGCATTTATTTGAGTAAACTGTAAGGGCCTTGGGAACATGTCATATGGAGGAGAGAGAGGGTGGTTATTGTTGGTTAGGGGGGAAGGTGCGAGGAAAGGGTATGGGATGTTTTATGTGAGGTTTGGGCAGCCTTTGGCTAGGGGCATCGTGTGGTGTAGGGGGGTGATTGGCACCATCAAAACCAGCTTATCTTGTTAATTTCTTTGTTTTGATATTAATTTTTGTATTTGATTTGTGGGTTCTTAGCAACGAGTATCAGAGCAGTCATGATCCTAGGGAGGTGATATGTCATTGTCGCTATTTTCCAGCGAAGAGAGACCGTAGAAATGGTTGACAGAAGTCGTCTTTACTGTTGGGAACACCATATTGAGCACGAACATCAGCTGGGAGTAGCTCTCCCATACTTGGAAGTAGATGCATTAGATTGGGTTTTTATTGGAGAAGTTGGCTGGAATTCATCTAGTTTAGCTTTGAGGATGCCCTGGAAAGTGAGTTCAGCGGTGGGGAGAGACACGAAATCAAGCTTGGGTTTGGATCTCTCCTGTACTAAAGAGGAAACAAAGTGGTAATGATGGTGAGGGGAATGGCCACGATGAGGAGAGCGCGGGTGAACTTAGAGTCCGGGCAGAACTACATACCGGAAGACGGCAAGGAATAGAGGGAGGAGGCAAGCAGCAGGCTGCTAGGGTTGTTGGTCTTTGTTGAGCTTGGAGAAGAAACAATAGAGGAGGCTCTTTTGTTTGAACCAACCCTCAGCCGGTTCATCGCTTTGGCTCAAGGCGTAAAGGCCAAAGTCCATACTATCTCAGCCCAAATGAAGCCCCCTTCTACCCAAAGCCCAAGAACAGTTATTTACTAAAGAACCACCACGGGTGGGTTGACCTTAAGAAACATCTGGTCAGGATAATGGAGCAAATGCTGCTGCCTCACCAACAAATATAAATTCATTTGGAGTTGTTCTTGCTGGGAATATGGCAGCATCAAAGTTGATTTGTGGTCCTGGACCTGGTGTAGCACACATGGTAATCCTGAAGATGTTGAAACACACCACAGTTCCTTTGGAAAGGACCTGCAAGAAGACCTGGCTTATGCATGAAAACTTCAAAGGGGGACCCCAACCCTCCAAAACACATGGACTCATGAGCATGGCTAGAGGTTTTGACCTGTTGAAGTGGCCATTAGTCTACCGGTTTATGCTTACTCAAAGATGTAAAGGGAGGGGATAATTTTGGATAATCTGTTCTTGAGGACACCAAATCAACATGGCTGTGCAGCAAACATGTGAAGACCAAGCTTCTATTCCTCTTTCACCTTGAGGACAAGGTGAATTTCGAGGGGCCGGTAGTGTTAGTGCCCTAGGAATACAGCATGTGGAGGAGTGGGAGAGAGTGTTATTGTTGTTTGGGGGTTATAAATAGGGGGAAGGCGTGAGAAGAGGGTATGGGATGTTTCATATGAGGTTTGGGCAGCCTTTGGCTGAGGACACACGGTATGGTGTAGGGGTGATTGGCACCATCAAAACCAGCTTATCTTGTTAATTCTTTGTTTTTATATTAATTTTTGTATTTGATTCACGGGTTTTTACCAAAGTCATTTGTGTATCCTTGATATGCATGTCTTGTTTAATCTCCTATTTATGGTTCAGGCAACTAAATGCCATCCTCCAAACATTTTCACAGAAGTAGTTTCATGTGGTCGCTTTTTCTTATTTGCTTATTTTGGATGATCTTGTTATCACTTCCATTTAATTAATACTAGGGCAAGACCAATAAACAAAATCATAAAGTTAATACTCTAATAATAGAATGGTGTCACTGTATGAAATTCTACATCTTATAAACCACTGAAAAATGTTTATTTTCTATTGTCACTACCCAGTACCAACTGTGGTACAATTTGCCTCAAAATAGAAGGATGATCCACTATGAAATTCCATATCATTCATAAATTACTAAAAGATGATTTTTCCCCAATCTCACTGCCAGATGTGGTATAGTATATGCCCCAACAGGAAGGGTGGATGGTTTGAAGAAGATGTACAATAGAAGCTATTCACCTAATTAGGAGACTTATGGAAAGGTTTAGAGATTATAAGAAGGATCTTCTTGTAGTCTTTACTGACCTAGGGAAAACCTACAACAAAATTCTTATAGAGTTAATCTGGCAAGTACTAGAAAAAAGAAATGTTTCAAGTAGATATGTGAATATAGTTAATATATGTATTTTGGTGCATTGACAAGTGTAAGAATGGTGAGAGGCCAGTGAATACCATATTACAAGCCCTTATTTGTTTGAACTTATCATGGATGATTTAGCCAAAGACATTCAAGATGAAATTACTTCGTATATGTTTTGTTGATGATATTGTTTTTATAAATGAATCACAAACAGGGGTTAATGCCATATCAGAGTTATGGAGTTCAATTTTGGAACCAAAAAGTTTTAAACTAAGTAGAAGTTCGATTGAATAGTTGGTAGGTAACTTTGGTTATATTAACATTGATAATGATGTGGTGAAACTTGATGAGAGGAAGATTTCGCAAAGCGCTTTTTTTTGTATCTTGGTTCAATCTTGCATAAAGAAGGTGGTATAGAGGATGATGTTTTGCAAATATCTATAGTAGGATGGATGAAGTGGAGAGGCACTTTGGGAGTTTATGTGATCTACATTGTCTTTTAGAACTTGAAAAGATAATTCTATAAGACTATCATATGACTGGCTCTGATTACGGTTCAAAATGTTGGGGAGTGGAGAATTTTCATCTGAAATAACTAATGTGGCAAAAGTGAGGATGTCTGGACAGATGAGTGGCAAAATTAGGATGGTAAGGAATGATCTTTATTAGAGCTAGCTGGAAGTAGCTCCATTACATGATAATAAGCTATGAGAAAGTCGTTTGAGGTGGCATGGCCAATATCTATGGAGGACTTTGAATGCTTTACTGCGGAGGATTGATTCAATCCAATTTGAAGGAACTACAAAAGTTAGTGCAGAATTAAACTAATCTTAGAAATGGTGAGAAAGGACGTGCATGGCTTATGCCTTGTATTTAGTGTGACCACAAATGAAGCTATTAGAAGGCATGGATCCATGTAGCTGACCCCATTTAGTTGCGATTTAGGCTGAATTGTTATTGTTGTCGTTGTGGTTGTATGGTTCGAAGAAGAGCAAATTATAGCCTTTGTGAAATGTTTTTTTGCCAACTTCACTATCAAATGTCGTACAACATGCCCCAAAATAGGAACAATTGATGGTTTGAATAAGAGCATAGTCCAAATTTGGTCAACACCGAAATTTTGGTTTTTTGCCAAACCAAGACAAAACAGGGGGGCAAAAAAATTTCCAGTTGTGCGGAACCCTGTTTAAAAGTCCCAAATCCCAATTGAGTTCTGCAAATTTCGTAGAACTTGCAACTGCTGCCAGTCATAGTTTAGGTGATTTTCCCCATTTTTTGCCATTTTTGCTTCTTTCAACCTATTTTTCACTAAAAATCATCATTTCTTTATCTTCGTTCAGCTTGCTTGTTGCTTGCTCTATGGTTATAGTTCTTGAGTACATGGTGGATTTGCTGGATATGGGGGCTTATCTGCTGATGCTAGTAGTATGTCTACGTATGGGTTTGAGGATGGATCGGGAGCAAGGGCATCTTTTTTGGACTCCATCTTTGAACATCCATCACACCCAGTTGGGCATATTCGGCCATCATCCTCTTATAGTCCATTTCTTGACGATACATTCCCTAAGTTGGGATATCTTGCTTATGCCGACCCTAACACTTATAGATTCATAGTACCGGATTGCCTGAATAAATATTCCAAGACCATGAGGTCAGAGTCTTGTCCAATATTTAGAGCAATGAATCAGATCTTACCTGTACTATGCATTTCGTGGGATGGATCCATCGAGGAACTCAACTTGGAATTGAGTGAACATGTCAACAAAAGTTTCTTTTCATTTATTTACTTTTGTGGCTATTGTATTTGTATGAAACATTTAAAGTACTAATGTAATTTGATCTAGTTTACAAGTCTTTTGTATTTGTCGAAACCTCTGAAGTATACTAGCACTTGAATGATAACTCTTCATTGGTTCTTTTTAAAAGCCAGTACAAGTATTAGTAGCATAGCAAAAATGCACTCCTTGTCATTAATATGTTTGCTTGCAGTAATTGTGGCCTCTCGGGAGAATCGATGATTGCTTCTTTGATGCACTGCTAGTACTAGTACATCGGAGAATTCTAAATTGGCTAGTTGTAAATAGCCCCAGGGCTATGGAACAAAGGATTATCCCTAAAAAAATTAGCAATTGCAAGAGAGCTCATTGTGTGACCTGTCACCGCCCAACATCAGTCACTTTATAGGGATAAAAAGCATAAAACCGCAAGACTGATGTAACTCCTTAGGGATAGCATATTACTCCTACCCCCATCAAGTTAAGTCTATAATATTGGTGTACCCGCAATATAGAGAGTTTGATCATGTCGTCCAACAAAAGAATCGAATTTTCCTTGAGCGCCAACCATTTCTAACTGACGCATTGAGGCAAAGACATTGACTTTCTAGCTAGCCTGGTTGAGCTGGAATCATTCTTTATTGCAAAGGTTGTGAGCCACTTATTGAGAGGTTTGGTAATTTATACTCGATGGCGGATAGAAAGATCTTCGCTTTATTTGGGCAGTGAGCTGTGTGGGATAGATATGCAAGGCCTATTATTCTAGCAGTACAAGTCCCTTTTAAAGGAATGAAGAAAGTATACGAGAGCTAATTTGTGTGCCCTGCTTTCGCTATCGGTAATTAGGTGAAAGCATCTCTCAAATCCTTCTTTTCGGATTGTGTTCTTTATGCTTTAAATAGGCTGTATGCAAAATCCAGATTAAAAAACTATGAAAAGAGGGCTGATTCCGTTCATCAAGTTTTCAAGTACTCTCCCTTTCTCCGAGGTTGTGTTCTTTGCCAACTTCAGTTGCCAGATGTGGTACAACATGCCCCAAAATAGGAACACTTGATGGTTTGAATAAGAGCAAACCAGGACCTCTCAGTAAATTGGGATCTCTGTTATCGTGATGATTGCTATATATTTGTTCAGCCTGACAACTCAAAATTGTCTAACTTGGATTAACTAGCTTTGGAAAATAATATCTTTTGAAAATTTGCGGTCCACATAATGGGTCAGCCAGAACAAAACAAGGTGCCCCTGGTTTGACATTTCAAATTACACTAACTTGAGCTGATTTATCGGAATGGGAGTTATTGAGATGGACTCCATTTTGTGTAGTTTGCAAGTCAAATGTTTAGCTAAGTTTCAAATTTTGATTTGTTGGTGAGTGGGATTAAAATTAAAATTATCACTAGAATACATAGTTACATCTTGTAAAACTTCTAGAATTATTTCTCCCATTTGAGAGCAAATTGGGTTCGACAAAGTCATCCTGAATGAAAGCTGCTAGGTAGTATCGCTTTTCTGAATTTGGATTTGTCTAGGACAGAGAGATGGTCATTTTGTGACCAGGATTTTGCCAGATCTCTCTCTCTCTCTCTCTTCTCGATACATTCGCCAGACGCACACAAAACCATTAATTGAACTATGATCCTTGAACAGTAAAATAAATAAAAAGTGATGGAGAAGAGATTTCTCAATGGCAGAAATTGTATCTAAACTATTTTTGTCCTGAAATGCCTCTATAGGACTCTTATCATTTATAATTGCAGTGCATGAGAATGTCTCCACTCAAGGGACATAAGGCACCTAACCTGATCTGGGATGAATTCTGAAATGAATTCAAATTCTGAAATGCTGGGATAAATTCTGAAATGAATTCTAAGCAGTAATACTGAGAAAAAGAAGGGCCTTTTCCCATATTTGCTCTCTATCTGACCTTAGTCCTGCCTAAGTAGACCCCCTTACACTAGATATAAAGGCGTTTTGAGTAATTTATAATCTTCCCTTTTCTCCCATTCACGAATCTGAATAATATGACTCCATATGGCAATTGTGATGTATTTATGTGTTATGCATTTACGTAGCATGTACATGAAGTTGCACTTGTTTGCCCTTTTGGTGTTTGAGTTATCTTGCATTTTTTAAATCTTTTTGGGTTTTCTTTTTCCTTTTTTTTTTTTTTGGGGGGGGGGGGGGTGATTCTATGGCTTAGCCGATGAATTGATGCTCTCTTTGGGAAATTTAGTGATGCAGCCTTAATAGAATTGAGGGTCAAGGCTCCAGGGCCTGTCAAAGAACCAACTAAATTTGAGGGAAATAGGTTAAGGTTTGAAAGTGAATCTCAGTGATGTGACCCCAAAAATTGAGGGCCAGTCTTCAGGATCTCGATTAAGTGAGCCAGTAGTAAAAGTAGGGTTTTGGTATCCTACAGTTGTAGGTTTAGGGTTGAATAGGGTGGTTTTAGGGTTGGGAATAAGATCTATAGGGTTTGGGTAGGGCTGAGGGTCTAGGGTTTGATGATTTCCAGATCTGAACCTTACTGTAAATTGAAATTCAGATCGGATTCTCAGATTTTTGAGCTTAGAAATTAAGGGTTTATTAGGAATTAGGGTTTCCAGTGTTCTAGGGCTTTGGGGGGGGGGGGGGGAGGGAGATAGGGTTCAACCAAGCTGGATTGGGGTGGGAATTTGAGGAAAAATAATTCTGTCTTAACAAATTTACAATTTTCTAAATTATTTCTTAAGCTTGAGTTTTAAGATTTTATATTTCTAGGGTAGGGTTAGGCTTAGGCTTAGGGTTTACGTTGAGTGTAAATGAGGGTGTTGGGGTGCAGAATCCAAATGGGATCTGGATTCGGGTGAGTGATAGGGATCGAAGGGGGGTGGGGAGGGTGTTGCAGCCCAAAGGGGAAGGGAATTAGGTAGGGTTTTGGGGAAATTCTAGTGTGTCACAGGGAGAGAGAGGAAGGTAAAGGAATTCTAGGGTTGTGCAAGAGGGGGAAGAAGAAGAGGTTTAGGGTTGCGTGAATGTGCACTTACTTGGTGATTGAAGTGGCTGGTTGTGAAAAGCTGCAGAATTCCTTGAAGACTCCAAGCTGTCGCAATTAGAGAGAGGGAGATACTTGACAAATTGCAGAAAACTAGAAAACACTTCAGCCACGGGCTTCCTTCTTGGAACCCATAACTCCACTCAGTTTTCTCAATCTCAGTTTTTATTTAATAATCATAATGCGTCTTGTTACAACTGATTTGGCTTTATTTATAGCCTTACATGAGGGTGTCCTACTAGGACTCAACAAGGAAAATTTCCGTCTCACACTAAGAATCAACTCACTCACACTAGTGGTCAACTCATAAAATAACTAAAAAAGGAATTTTCTTTTTGTAGGGAGGATTCTATTTAAGAACTTCTAAACAAATCATAGATGTAAAATTAAAACTTCCTACCTTAAGAAGAATCCAACTTGAAAAATAGGATTCCAATTGAGACTCCTACTATGATAGGAACTTTGTCATATCTTGACAACCAAGGATTCCTGAAATACAGGATTTTACTGGTCCTTTTGGGACTCCAAAAGGTCTGGTAAAATGACATTTTTGCCCCTCGCTGGCTTTGGCCACCCTATAGGGCTGCAGGAAGGAAGCCAATTATTGGGCCTTCTTTTGGCCTTCCTCTTTTTTTTTTTTTTTTTTTTTTCGAGGGGGGGGGGCGCTCCTAGCTACATCACTTAGGAGTCAAGGGTTTGCTCTGCAACCTCACTTTAAGGGCTTTGGGATGAATGATCTACACAAGATTGGTAGGATGTGTAAAGAATGAGGTATGACAAGGTTGTTGCAAGTTTGGAACAAATCAAATAGATAGAAATAGGTTTCTTGAAATAAATAGCATTCTTGGAACTACTTCAAGTTTTTGGGGAGTTTGCAAGCACGATCATGAATCAAACTTCCTGTGATCAGATTGCTATGCAACTTGGATTGAGTCTATATAAGGGTGAACAGAGGTTGTACTCAAAACATGATGGAAATCTGATGGTTAGATGCTTGTAGATCTAGGTTTCAAGTTGGTTTAGATTGGATTGAAATAAAAGGACAAATTTTTTGGGTTTATTCTATTTGGAAGGGGCTACCAAGGGTATTCAAGTGCATCAAGATCTCGTGATATCTCGAGACGAGATCTAAGGCAAGTCTCACAAAATGTAATATCTCAACCGAGATCTCATTCGAGTCAAGATCACTACCTTAGATCTAGGTTTGATTCGGGATCCTAATCCACTCATTGTTTTAGATCCCTTTTTTCAAGCAAGACAGGTCAAGTTCTCGACCTATCTCGCCTTCTCTCACTTCCTCTGCTTGTCAACTCACTAAGACCATAGAAACCTCAATTTTCACCTAATTGACACCGGATCTTGACTTGCAGCAAGGTTTAAAAGACCCCCATGTGCATCAGGGGGAAGTTCGTCGGTAATAGAATGTGAAATATGAACCATATCCAACACTTCTATTATGTACTTATGATTATATTGAACTTATGATGGTTGTATTATTGTATTCTCGAGAGGCGAGAATGTGATGTTATATTGTACTCATATGGATAGAATCTATTGGTATTTAAGTTATTTGATGTATCTTATCACTTGCCTTTCATTTTTTTTGTCCTAGCGCTTTCATATTTCATATTTCATATTTTATAACCTTGCATCTTCACTCCTGCAGTATTCCAGTTTCAAACTTAGGGTCACGTTAGACCTCATACTTAAGGTTGTCTTCTCACAAATCTAAGGTCACCAATGTATTTAGAAGGCGTAAAATAGGCTAATACCAGTTTTGAGCCCAACTGGACCCTTAAGACCCCCAGAGATGGGCCCTCAAGTTCACTCGAGTTGGCTTGGGAAAAATACCCGATCCCGAATGAGATCTCGCTTTTTTCTCAAGGGCGAGATTGCCCTCTTAGAGTGAGATCTTGAACCTTGATCAAGTGTACACCTTGATGAGGGTACCTGTGAATGAAATCTGGACAGAATTTGGTGCCTGAGTTGATGAGTCTATGAAGTTTCAGGATTAGAGTTAGTGGCTGCTTGTTAGGGGTTCTTGGGAGTGAAGAAAAATCAAGAAAGGGGGAAAGAGGGGAATGAGGGTGATCGATCTCTATCTCTGTATTTTTTTTTTCTTTTTTTTCTAGTCCTTACTGGCAGCAGCCTTCAGAAACAGACTGATGCCATAATTAAAAAGACAAGCTTGGACTTGAAACACCATACACCTACTGCTTTCTTGGATTTTAAACACCAAGCAACCAGCAGCAACTTTGACTTGAAACCCCATGGAGCTGATACTTGAACTCTAAACCCCGAGTACACAGTCTAGACTTGAAACACTAGACAGGTCTATCACAGAGGAGGAAGGCAGCAACAAATCTTGCAATCAGTGTTGTGCTTTAAGTTAGGGTATTTAAGTAATTGCATGACAGATAATTGGCTCATGCTAGCTGCGTTGGTCAAGACTTGAAAGACTAGACAGCTTTAATTGGTCTTAATTACAAAGTCCTATCAATATTAGGAGCTGGCCATTGTAACTTAAAATATTAAATTAATCAACTTAATAACTAAAATACCCTAACTTAAATTGACCTAATTTATTCATCAAGTCATGTGACTTCTAAGTGGTCACATGACCTCTAAAACAAAAATAAACTAGTTAGTAAGCTGTCTTCATTGTTAGCCTAGTTAACCAATTAGGCCCATAGGGTAAATCCATTACCAAATAAACCACAGGAACAAAATCTATCAATGCTAGGTTGATTTCCAAATCAGAATAGGCTAACTAGGTGCTAGATGTGTATCCCTGGATATATTTTAAAAGGATTGGAATAATGGAGTATTGTTGCCATGGCCAATGCCAAGATGTATGGCTGGGACTGAGTTGAGACAGACTAATTCAAAACTGAAGTATCCTATACTTTGCTCACTTTCTTCTCCCTAAATCCATCCTATACTTAATGGTGCTGGTGTGTTGAGGGATCCTACACTTGAAGCTGGTTTTTAGACAGCTGAATTGCATAACTGGGTCTTGTTTGGATTGTACTGTATGCGGTTTTCTGCATCCTGGCTGTTCATGTGTTATCATGATTGTGTTGGAAGTGCCCGTGATTGTTGGATTGGGTATTTCTTAATCGTTGTTCAATAAATAAATAAAATTCATAAAGAGAATGAATATGTCACACGTGTATTCTTAGCTTGCACCTTAAGATTTTACCCCAAAAAAGTGTTAAATTTCCACACCAAAACCTATGAATGGCCAGACTGGCATTATCTAATGGGGTCAGTCTCTTAGAATGTCTCTGCAACTTAACAAATATTGAAATGGAAGATGAACAAAAGAATTGACTTTGAACTTTTCACCATGTAGGTGCCAGAGAAGCTCTCAGTGTCCAATGTGTTGGCAGTCCATTAGCTTGAAGGATCCAACTAGGTCAGTTTTGCTTGCTCTTGTCTCTTTGTTTTCATATTTTGGTACTTCTTTTCTTTTAATCATCTTTTTGTTATTGTGTATGTTGTGGCAGTCAAGAACTGCTTGAAGCAGTGGAGCAGGAGAGGAGCTTAAGGTTTAATCCATCACGAAATGCTACCATATTTCATCATCCTGCCCTGGGAGATTTTGAGTTGCAGCATGTCTGTACTCCTGTACAAGGGGAACTGTTTGTTTCTTCTCATTTTGGTTGATAAATGATATATTAAGGAGTTTTCACATTTATGTGATTCATGTTACTTTTCTTCTTAATGCAGTTACCTGTTGGGGCAAGTGATGCTGACCTTGAGGAACGTATAATCCAGCATTTGGCTGCTGCTGCTGCAATGGGTAGAGCACACCACATTGCTCGAAGGGAAGGACATCGAAGTAGAGCCTCGACTCAGGGTCTCCCACAGTTCTTGGTGTTCTCCACTCATCCTAATGGACCTCCTGATGGTCCTGTTTCTGCCTCTCCATCTGAGAGAGAAGCAGAAAATGATCAGGCTCCTGCAATCGTTGCTGCTAGTCCATCTGCACCTCTTGCAGCTGTTGGAGAAGAGCCATCGGAGCAGACCCCACAACCATCTTATGGCCAAACTGAACAAAATCCTTCCCCAGCATCATCTGGATCTAGTGGCACCATAGCCTATAGACATGGAGTGCCCTTCAATAACCGGTGCTTATCATTCAGACTTTGGTTATTATGTTGGCTGGTCCATCTGTTGTTTGTCTATTCCTATATAAACTGGTCTATAAACATCATTTTATTGATAATTTCTTGTAGGAGTTGCGGAAGTCAGTCGTCTCCTGTAAATGATGATAAAGCTGGGCCTTCAGATTTCCAATCTTTCTCAGAATCTGTGAAATCTCGTTTTAATGCAGTTTCAATGAGGTATTATCCTTCATGAGAAAAAAGGGGTAGAAAAAATAACCATTTTCCATTAACCTGCTTAATTTATTAGTGATCTGATCATTTTTGTTGGTATCTGGTTGGTTCTGGATATTTATTTGGTGTCATTGATGTATATAAGATACAAGGAGTCATTCTCAAAGAGCACAAGATTTTGGAAGGAGAGGCTGTTCTCTCGGAGCAACTCCAATGCAGATCTTGGTTCTGAAGATAGAAGAGAGGTAAATCCAGGAATTGCTGGTGTATCCCGCATGATGGAGAACCTTGAGACATCAGAGGATATTAATGCTCATTCTTCTGTATCGAATAACTCAGAAGGTGCAGTGGCAGAGTCTGATAACCAGAATATTGCAGAGTCTCATGGTAATAATCCTTCAAGTGACAGCAGTTCACCTGCTTCTGCTGCTGCAGGTTCTAATTAGGTTCTCCTATGTCATTGAACGATGCATCCATTCTCTGCATTCCATCAGTGAAGGTGAGTCCCAGTGATGTTGCTTGAAATAGTGATATTTTATTCCAAAGATAAGTACAAAATTGTCAGTATAGTTAGCACAGACAATATTATAAGTTCCTATTTTTTAGTGATATGACTACAGATGTGAAGTTGAATACAAAAATTTCTATCAAGTTATTTCTGTTTGATGCATTTCCTTTGTTCTATTACTAGTCCCATGTACATAACAAAGAAGCATTTCTTCGGGTTGGAGTTGGGGAAGTGTTCTGTGTAACTGGAAAGAGGAAGTAAAAAATTGGACTCTGGCTTCCCACCTCCCCACTTCCCCTTCTTGTGTGTGTGTGTGTCAAGATATCATATGGCCAAAGGCAGTCTCTATCATTAAGAATATGATACTCTGCATGATGATAATATTGAAGATATTTGTGATGTTAATGTCAGTGAAGCAAATTCTGATGGCTAAAAGCGAAGGGTAAAAATGTGTCATCCTTGCATGATGACAAGTGGACGAATGGTTTCTCGGATTATAGTGGGTGGTGGAAGTGGTTGAGACTTTGTTGCAAGCTTTTATCATGGAGGGAAATTGAAAACAGAGATGCATCCAAACTTTACAATTTCACTTCTCAACAACAAATTGAAGTCAATCAACCTGGTTTTGGTTATGGGTATGATGTATGGTTTGATATCATACCCACAGTGTTGACAGATGTTTTGCTTTGGCAATAATGAACATGAGAACAATGTGGTGTTAAGAGGCACCAAAAATCAGCATACATTTTAAGGGTGAACCCTAAGTGCTTAATCCACCTAATGTACTAGTGATGAAGATAAAGTTTAGAGCTGCCCAAGCCTGGTGCCAACTGATTTTACAATTTGTAGCTAAGAAACAGCTAGCAAAAGAATGTCCTGCCAAAAAGGTTTATGTCAAAGAGATGGGAGTATGTACCACAAGTCTTTGAGCAAGTTCCCCAAAGTCAAATACTCAAGGATATTGATTCAAATGTTGAGCACATTCATCATGCCTCCTAAGTTCTTTGAAGAGAAAGTTCCCTCCATCAAATTACCCCCCCCCCCCCCCCTTTTTCGGGGGGGGGGGGGGGTTGGCCCCCCCCCAGAAAGGGGAAAAAGCCCCCCCCCCCCCCCCCCCCCCTTTTTCCATAAAAACCCCCCCCCGGGCCCCCCCAACACCAAACAAAAGGCCCCCCCAAAAAAACAAAGGATTTTTTCCCCCCCCCCACCCCAACAAAAACCCCCCAAAAACAAGGGGTTCCCCCCCCCCCCCCTTCCCTCCCTTGAATTTTGGGGTTTTTTCTCCCCCCCGAGTGTAGACTCATGATACTAGGAACCTATCACATTCAAACATCATAGTGCTGTCAAAATTCTACTATGAGCTTAAACTAGTCATCCATCACACAGATCTTGTGCCATAACTCAGTAAAAATCTAGATCAGGTTTCTTTGTAAATGGAGGAGAGTCAGTGGATTGGAATGAATAGGAGGACGAAAAAGAGTTCAGGAAAATACTGTTCACTTGACAATGTTCGCAGAACACTGAAATGAACAATGGTCTGTTACTATGATTAGTACGAACACAGGTTTCCTTGTTTGGCAATGATTCTTAGAAGATATTTGTGTCTCATAGTCAGATTGGTTGAAGGGGAAGAGAAGCTGCTGTTGAGATTCTTTGCTTTTTGACCTTTTATTTTAGCATAGATCTAGTTGCTTTTGGTAGTTCTTTGTTTTGAATTTGATATAGGCAATTACTAGTTTGGTGGGGTTTTGTTTCCAACTTTGTCCTTTATTGTTCAAAATTCCTTAGCTCATTTAAGGAATTCTTTCCTTTTCAACTTTCTGTTTTTGTTATTTTTAGCACGTATTTTTAATTATAGTAGCCTCAAAGCACTCCCCACAAATTAATGAATGAAAAGAATTTTGCTTTGTGCAAGAGATACTGTGAGATGCAGTAAGGTGAGAGGCCTTGGTGAGATTGCCCTAGTATGAGAGAGACTGTCTGTCTGCTTCCAGCCAAGCGCTGTTTCTGTCTTAATTTCCTGTCATCGATCTTCATTTAAAATTGAACCAAGACCTTGTGGCAGCTACAGTTTCCATAGATTTCCACTGAAGATTTCGAACTTTATGGTGATCTTGCTGTTTCCTCAGGAGAATGAACATTCTTCACCTGTGGTTCTGTTTTCTTGGATAAGATCTGAAAATTTCTTCTATTTTGGGCAGGAGTTCTTGTCGGATTTATGTTTGAGTCATAGAAGGTCTGCAGTTCTCCCTATCTAGACATAAGTTGCTTGCCATATTTGGAGTTACCAATCAGCACCTCATATGTACAGTAGGAATCTGGGCTTCACCCAACCCTTTGTGAAGGCTGTTCTGAATGTTGTTTGTTTTCAGGTTTTTTGGGGCCCGGTTAATACCCCCCCCCCTCCTCTGCAATGTGCCTCTTTTAGATGCTCTGATTGACCCTTATTTTATTTATTCTAAACCTTTATTAGAGAATCTCAGAGTTCTTAAGGGTTGGGTACCGTAGTAGTCATCCACTGAATGGATGTTATGCGTAGTGTTGCTGAGTTGATACTTGATATCAGTATACTATATGGTTGTAATTAAGATCATGTCCTGGAGTTGAATCAGTTGTAGGTTGTGACTTGGCTCTACTTTACAAATTATTTTTTTAAAACCAGGACTAGGTTATAACTATGGTGTTTCTTCACTAGCTCTCAGTTCCATTCATCGTCACTAGTTGCATAACTTTAAAATGGTTTACATAGTGATAAGTCCCTGCTAGTGCGGAGTCTGCAGAGGGTGACAATGTATAGAACCTTTCCCCCTCTTCGTGGAGGCCCTGTTACTCAACTTAAATCCAAGACCTTTGTGTTGCAATTGAGCAACGCTGCTGGTTGTGTAACTGTCCCAAAAAGTTCTCCTTGAGTACTATTGCTGGTCTTTCACATTAATCATCTTATGCCCATTCAGATTCTACCATATTTCTCCTGTTTCTCCTGTATCATAGAAACATTACTGTTGCTGCTTAGCAGGTGCCTATTTGTGTTTGCAATGGTTGCACACATTTATGTTGGTAACATTGATTATTTCCATTCTGAAGTGCCCTTTTAGCACAGATTACTGGATTTGTACAGGGGTCAGTATCAAATTTTCTGAAAGCTGGTTTTGTTTTATGGTGATCGTTTGTTGGTGTGGGATTGATATGCAATCAAGCACAATTAAATGTTTTATCATGTTGATTGATGAAAATTAAGATTCCAGATTTGTAATAGTGAAATGATGATGACTTTTCTTTCAGGTAGTTGCATCAGAATTCAGGGTATTGGATGCTGAGATAAGATAACAATGTGAATCTCCCAGTATAGTGAGCGATCTGTATGTATAGAAGTAGTATTTTTGTTTTCTGATTCTAACATTGCCATTTAATTCAGAATAATGGAACAATGATGCTCCCCTTTTGACAGAGTTCTAATGCGTTTTTTTTGTAAATTTGTTTATATCCTGAATTTATTTTAGTGACTTATCAAATTTTATGATTACCGACCAAATATATCAAATCTTAATCTCGAAAACTAGAAAAACAAAACTGCCTATGGGTTTGGTATATACTTCCAATTTGATGACTGTATTCTTGTTAGAGCAGCTTGAAGCTTAACCACATATAATTGGAAAATTGGCTTGTTTTTTTAAAGAACTTTCTCCTTTTTTTTTTTGGTTTGCCAACCCCGGTTTTATAAACCCCGTTCCCCCCCCCCCCCCCCCCCTGCCGTGGTGGGTGAGTCTCCCAACGGGGATTTTTTGCATCCACAAGGATTCGATACCAGAACCTTGCTTAAGCAAATCAAGCTACTTACCACTTGGACCAACCCCCGTTGGTCGAATTTTCTCCTTTTAATGGTACAATAACCTTTTCACATTGACCATGAAGATATAAATAAATTAAGGGAAAAAAAAAAGAAATGTACCCATTTGGTTTGGTTTGGTTTTTTTTTATTAAGTGTGATGCAACCAAAAGAGAGAAGTAAATTATAGTTTTGACTGGTTTTCGCTTTTCTCTCAAAAGGAAATCAATTTAACACATGTTTCAAACTTTAGGAATATCTTACCTTTATCTTTTTCAATACTTCTATAGTGGAATGATGCATACACAATAAGTAATGGTTTCAACAATAATCTCTTGTTTAATATGAGAAAGGAAAAAGGGATAACTATTAATTTCTTTTGTATTATAATTAAATTACTAATTGAATCTTATTCTTTATGAAATTATTATTGTCTCCTAACTTTTAACTGTGTTAAAGACTGTCAAGGTTGGATGTGTAATATTTATTTTATCCTTTGTTAGAGTTAAGAAGTCTAAAGATGACATTATCCTCATTTAGAAAAATCCATACGCAACACCGACTCTAGCGTTATGTTCTTGTCATTTTAGAATTCAGAGATTAGCGTTATGTTCTTGTCATTTTAGAATTCAGAGATTCAAATCTTGAGGAGAAAAATAAATCATACCAAAATTTTAAGGCAAAATATACTATTGAATTAAAAATTTACAAAAATATAAAGAACGAATCAATAATTAAGTTATAATGTAGGGTACATCAATAATCATCGGTATAAAAGACTATTTGAGTATATGGATTTTGCATCTAAATGTAGAACTTCTAAGATTTGTTCCATCCCTTTTGAAATCAACCCTCTCAAATGTGTTAATACTCCTTATATAAGTATTTTCATCACCCATTAAGTAGTTTCAGACTACACTACCAACTAGCACTTCTTGCATCAATATAATGAATAATTATATAATATGATATTACATGATGCATTGAATTAAGGTTCAATATCATTTATTTTTCTCCGTACTTTACATTTATTTTCTTTTCTTTCTGATGGAGGATTTCTCTTGCATGCTATCTATAATTGAAGTTAAAGGTTTCTTCTTCTTTCTTTTTTTCCCCCATTCTCCATAAAGCTATTATAGCTGAAATCATCCCTGGATTTTCTCATTTATTTTTCGCATGACTTTTTCTCAATGCCCTTTGAAAGAAAGAAGAAAGAAAAAAGAAAAAAGAAAAAAAAAAAACTCTATTTTCAAATGTATCCTTTATTTGAGAATATTTTAAGTTTTGCACATAAGATAAGATAAAAGGATGCTTTAGGGGTAGCAAATCATTATTTCAAAAAACTCTACTTACTTGTAAGTAGGGGTGCAAGTTTGGCCCTAGCGGCCCTGACCCCGCCCTAAGCCCGCCCTAAACCCAAATAGGGTATGGCTAAAGATTTTGGCCCAAAGGGTGGGTTAAGGCTAAAATATTCTAGCCCTGAATTAGGGCCAAGGGCGAGCCTGGGATTACTCTCTGGCTCGCCCAGCCCATCTCGGCCTGGCCCTGATCTTGGCCTTGATTCTGACCCTGATTTTGACCCTGATTCTAGTATTGATTTTGACCCTGATTTCGACCTTGATCTTGGCCCTGATCTTGGTCTTGATTCTGACCCTAATCTTGGCCCTAATATTGTCCATAATCTTGGCCTTGATCTAGGCCCATGATTTTGGTCTGATTCTAACATGATTTGATAATGGACCCTCCACCCATATGTAGAAGAATTAATTTTAATCCACATGGGTGAATACTTGACACGTGTCAAATTTTAAAACATAATAATGTTTTGTAAAAAATTAATAAAAATAAATTATATCTTTATTAACAATGTAGTAAGCATATCTGATTTGGCTCGATCCTGACCCTAATTTTGGCTCTAGTCTTAATGTTTAATTTGACCCTGATCATGTACTAGATTTTTACCCTAATCTTCATATTAATATTGATATAACTCTGAGTCTCGACTTTGACCTTCAGTCATTTGATCATAGTCTACTATGAGTTTATTTTTTATATTATTTTTATTTTTAAAAATTAAGTAATTTTTAGTTCTAAAATAAGACTGGATAATATATTATAAATAATAAAAGCTAGTATATAGAGAATTAATATCTAACAAATCTACGTCCCAACTTCTCATCATGAATATTGACATTTTTCTTTTGCCTCCAATGTAATATTTCAGGGAAAAAAAACTTATTAAGCACAGATAGCTATGTTTGTAACTAAAATATCATTTTCTTTAACTACGAAAAAAAATATCAATGCTAAATTATTTTGATTTACTTGTTAACAAAATTTTGAATATGGATTTTTATTTTATTTTATTTATGAATAAGGATATCAACGGGAGAGATTTTCAATTTTCATCACTAAAGCAATGGGGGACTTTTAGAGCTCAATATAGAATTATGGAGTATGAATTTATTTATGTTTAAGGCAACATTATCAACTTATTGACTATTTTATCATTTTGTACGAGCTTGAATCATTTTATATTTTTATGAATTTTATTTTTAGTTTACTTTGTGATATTTATTTTGAATTTACATTTGATATTTTAGGTCCAAGGATAGGACCAATTAAAGCTAAGGCCAAGATAGGGTCAATCAGGGCCAAGGACAAGGCTAATCAGGGTCAAGACCAGGGCCAATTAGGGTCAAGGACAAGGCCAATCAGGGTCAGGGCTAAGGCCAATCAGGGCCAACCCATCCTCACCCGACCCAATTAGGGCAAATTAGGACGAGAATGGGTTTGGCTGGGCCCTGTAGGGCTTAGGGGCTAAAGACAATAATTCTTAGCCCTAAACTAGGGTCAGGGCGGGAATGGACTCAAATTAGAACATATAGGGTTGGGCTTGGGATTGCAAAAGTCCGGACCAACCTGGCCCAGTTGCTGCCCTACTTCCAGACATACCGGCATAGGGATTTTTTTTGTTGCTCCCAAGAACTTACAAGCATAAGAGAACAAAAAAATATCATCTAATTTTTTCTGAAGTTAAAAAAAAATCCCAGTTACTTTGATATGACTTTCCACATATTTAATTGTGCTGGTGTAGGCCCTGTATGGAGGACTATGGTTTATTGAGGTTAATCTTGTGCAAAAACAGAAGCATAAAAAACGCATAAGTTTCGAAGTTATTGAATGGAATTCGACAAACTTGTCATGCACAAAGCTGACAAGGTCTTTCAGGCAAGATGTCTACAAGAGTATCGTGCCTCCTAAGGATATTCGTTAGATCAATGTTATTGAGAGAGTTTTCACTGCATTGTCCCCTATGATCCCTAATAATGACGCTCATCCCTCCTTTGTCTTTGTGACGATCTAAGGCCGTATTGCAATTTACCTTAATAGTACATGCAACAGCAAGTCATATTACTTGTTCAATTCCAAATTTTTAAATGAATTTTTTTTTAAGGGTAATTTTCATTTGGACCCCTGAGGTTTGGTCTATGTCATTTTTAGTCCAAAAAAATCGAGACTTGCATCTACCTCCCCTGTATTATAGAAAAAATCATTATAAGGACAAATTATTAATTTTATGACTAATTTGCCATTTTTATTTTTTACTTAAGTAGAATTTAGCCGGATTGATGAAGAGATTCCCCCTTCACCCATCTTATTCATTGATTGAATTGAACAAACGGCACAAAAATGGTTTGACAAATAACGTCTCGGAAAACATACACCCATCGAGAGTGCTTGGCGAGGTGGGTATGATTTTGGAGAAGAGATTGACATTGTGTTGTAGCAGGTTGAGTTTGGATTGTCCAACGATCTGACGAGCACCAGCGGTGACTATACAGAGATCAGACCCAACAGTGGAGTAATTAAGGGATCAAAGGATTATCCCAATAGCGATGTGAGAGGATTGAAAGAAGCCCAGTCACCCACTGCTATGGTTCTCTCGTAGATTATCCCAGTAGCACCAGGACGACATCAATTAGAATCTTGGGCCCAAAGCTAGCTGCATCTCCATCAACAATGCCGCCTTGCTTAACCTTTTTTAATTTCCAAGAAGAGATATATCCAAGGTTTAAAGTATCTCACGATACCATACGATACTAGCCGATACGTATCCATATTTGACCCAACCGATACGATACATATCGATACGTCCCTCCATTAAATTACACTAAAATACATTAGTCAAAACGATACAATACTCGATGCAGGACGATACATCTCTTAAAATCACCTTACCGATACGCTACACGATACCGATACTTTAAACCTTGGATATATCTTCACCTTGAAAGAAAGAATTCTATATATGTAATTAATTTCTCCCTTCCTCTCTTTTCCCTCTTTCTAGCATTTACGGTTTCATTTGCTGCTGTTTGACGGGTTCGCCAAGAATACCACTCGCCACAGTTATTTCAATGCCTTGCCGGCCACCTATAAACCTAGAGACCTCTACACAAAGGTGGTCGAAAAATTCTTGGTACAGAGATCAGATCGTAGCTTCCTTTGATTATTCCGTCACCGCCGGGTCTGATCTCTATATAGTTACCGTTGGTGCTCGTCAGATTGTCGGAGAATCCAGACTCAACCTACTACAACGCAATGTCAATCTCTTCTCCAAAATCATACCCCACCTCACCTCGGTGTATGTTTTCCAACATGTTATTTGTCAAACCATTTTTGTCTACAATCAATGAAGAAGATGGGTGAAGAGGAATCTCAGGGGGTCCAAATGAAAATTACCCTTTTTTTAAATTACCATTTTTAAGGGTGGAAAAATGCAATTTGATTGATGTTAAAATCATGGGTTTCCCCAAAAATTAAATGCCAATACAAAACAGAAGATAAGCATATGCTAGCAGTCTGTTGTAAAATAGGATCTCTGCATACAAATGCATTGCAGATCCAGTTGTTGTGGGATCAATCAGAGTTCTCATCAAACAAACAACCAACAAGTAAAACTTTAATACATTCTGACAATTTCATCTCATCTCATCAGAGATACAATTTCACTGTTGCTTCTATTTTAATTTTTCTTGATTGGCCTGTTAACAAAGTCAAAATCAAATTAAACACAATTAAGCATGTGGATCTTAGATTTGAATGATATTCTAAACTATCTCACAGTTATTCATTAATTACACACGATCCATTAATTATTGCTTTGATCAGTAAATTAGAAGAGTTTAATTCTTGGGTCCACCTCCACAAAGACTTTCAATATACAAAATTAGATTATTTTATGGTTTCTAGCATTTATTTTCTCTGAGTGATAAAGCTTTCCTTGAAAATATTTAATAAAAAATAAAATTGACTTTTCTTTTTATATGGGTAAACTCAATAAACGTATATATCTTCACCTAGAACGTCAAGCACTAAAATCTTTGATTTTGAAAAGTAAATCCAATATATCTTTTCTTTAAAAAAATATATTGAGAAACTTTCCAACGTACAAATTTATATTTATAAAGCAAAATTTTATCATATAATATTTTCAAATAAAATTTTATGTAAAAACAATGACTCATTTGTTAAAATATATATAATTTGGTCATACATAATTGTTACACTTTTGAGAACAAATAGTAAGTAATCATGAATTAGAAACAAAATATAAACAAATACTAAGTAATCATGAATTAGAAACAAAATATAAACAAATATTAAGTAATCATGAATTAGAAACAAAATATAAATCAACAGAAACATAGAAATTTAATGTGGTGTGCTGCATGACAACGTCACGCATGAAAAAGAAAATTTTGCACTATGTAGCAAGAAGACTTTAATATAGATCTCTCAACCAAATGCTAAAACGGGATTCCAAAACTTTCATCAAAAACCCTAAATCAAAAATCCTAATCTTCACATTGACCTAATAACAGAACATAAGATATATGTTTGTAAATTTTAATAGCCTAAACGGGTTGTTGACCCATCTGATCAAATTGAACCCCCACCCCACTCTCAACAAAATAACCAAAACAGGTGTCGGGCTCCTTCGCTTCCATTAAAATCTCGTAAATAGAGTTATTTGGGTATCCATCTGATACGGAGAAATTATGATCAAACCGGGTTCATACCTGGTTCGACCCTCGACCCCTGTCGAGGCAGAGGAACCGACTCGCTCCCGAGCGAACCGGATCCAGAAGATGGCTTGCTGAGGAAGAAAACTTATTCAGCTACAAGCACGCCCTAATCCTACTTATGGATTAGGGTAATTACCCTAATGATGGCAGACTCGAATTGACGGCTGCGGCTAATCATTATCGAAGGGATAATCATCACATAACCTACAAGGTTATCTCAGGAGTCCTCTACTAGTCCAAACTAGTAGAAGTCTATTGCTCAACGGATCTAACTGTTAAGATCCAACGACTACCCGAAGAAGGCTCAAGTGCATCCAACAAAGAAGATTCGAAGGTACACTCTATATAAACCTCACTACCATACGAGGTGAGGGGATCGAAAACACACAATCTGAGACTCAGGTTCAAATACATACTGATAGACTTAAACTATCAGCGGCTTACGATCTAGATCACCTTTCCCAGTTCTTTATTCCTTAGCTCTGTGCTTCTAGCAGAGCCATTTGTGACTAAGTTCATCAACTGACTCAGCCTTCGGAGGTGGACTCCCGACCCCCGCGGTTGGGCCACATTTGACGCTTTCGTTTTGCAGGTCATCACGAGGAGATCTAAGGGCTGAGCAGATTTTGGACGCATCATTTGGCGCCGTCTGTGGGAAACGACTTGAAAAGCCATGGTGACTAGATCAGCAGCCGCAGCAGCTGCCCCAAACGCAGCAATTCCGGTGTTCAGATCCCTGGAGCGAATAATCCAGATATTCCCCAGGGAAGTCAAAATCCTATCGAGGTAGATGGTGGTCAGAGAGGACGTGATCCTCCTGATACATTCCAAGATCAATTGGATCAGGTAAAGATTCAACTTTTGGAGGTGAGCCAAGCACTCCGCCTGCTCACCAGACAAGTGGTTTTACCACAAGAACCTGATCAACGCGATTCAGGGAGACGTGCGTTACCACGTGATCAAAGATTGGCTGAAGACCGGAATATCGGTCAGAATTTTCGTGAAGGAGACCGAGGACCTAGGAGGATTGACGATCAACCTAGGCGAGACGATCGGTTCGACAGACCGCAAGAGAGTACAACTGATTCAAATACAAGGTTGGATACAGAGGTAAGAACTCACTCACCAACTGTCAGAAGAACCGTTTGTGATGATCGAGTTGTTCGCGACGAGCGGAATGTTCGGGAAGGACGGGCTGTTCGTGATGATCGGATAGCACGGGATGATCGTGTTAATCGAGGTCGTGATCATATTGCTGAAGATCACCCGACCCAGATTGGTCAGGAATTGGCCAACATCAATGAGAAATTAGGGCAGTTGGCTAAGGGCAGGATAACTGAGGATATTTACTTAGTCATTCGGAAGACCCCTTTTGCCGAGCCAATTGCGGGATATCAGTTTCCCCATAACTTCCGTTTGCCTACCTTTTGTACATTCGATGGCTCCGGAGATCCAACAGCTCACATTGGCTATTACCAACAGACCATGGCAGTTTCAGGTAATTCTGATGAAATTTTATGCAAGGTTTTTGGTTCATCTCTAACTGGAGCAGCACAAAAGTGGTTTTCAAACCTCCCCTCTGGAAGGATCGTAAACTTTGATGAATTGGCGCGCAAATTCATAGGGCGATTCCAGAGTGGAATACAGGTCAAGAAAACGGAAGAAACCTTGTTTACTGTCAGACAAGGAAAGAACGAATCAATCAGAGAGTTTCTGAAAAGATTCAACAAAGTAACGATGGAGATAGAAAATTTGGATGAGCAAGTAGCCAAAACTGCTCTATTCACGGGACTCACTAATCGAAAACTCCTGGAGTTATTACTACAGGATATGCCTGCGACTTATGCTGAGTTGGTACAGAGATGCCAGAAGCAGGCTGAAGTCATGGAGATTCTAGACGCGCGCCAAGGAGATAATAAAGTCTCCAATAAGGAACAAAAGGCTCCAGAGCAGAAGCAGAAGCCAAAGAAAAATGTCCGTGATCGGGTTGGAAAATCTCAGGCTTGGCGCTAAAGGTCTCCCGGTAAAAGTGAGTATACTCCATTGAATGTTCCTCGGGCTGATATTTTAAATATCATCAAAAGAAAAAATATTTTGAAGTGGCCGCCTAAAATTCTTTTGAAACCCGGAGAACAGCAGGATCGAGAAAAGTATTGCTGATTCCACAAGAACTATGGTCATTATACAAATGACTGTCGTCATCTGAAAGCAGATATTGAGAGATTAATATCTCAGGGACATTTGTCCGGTTTTGTTAGCAGAATGAGGGAGGAGGCACATGAGCCACGCGCGGCTGCTCCTAAAAGGGATCGTTCGGTTAGTTTAGAACGATCAAGGGAGGCCCCGAAGTCTAAGAAGGGCAAGGAGGTGATTGAAGCTACTCGGTCACCGATCCTTACCATCTTCGGGGGACCAGAGCCCGAATCACTCCGGAGTTTGAAAACAAAATCCAAATTTGTTGGAACCGGAGAGACGCAGAAGCGAAAAAAGCTGAATGGTGAAGATTCTATCACCTTTAGCAAGGAGGACGAAAGAGACGTTTGTTTACCCCATAATGATGCCATAGTCATCAAGGTAGAGATTGCACGTCGGGAAGTGCATAGAATTTTGGTTGATACAGGGTCTGCAGCTGACCTAATTTCTTACAAAGTGTATCAAAAATTGAAGGTGGATCAAGACTTGATGAAACCTTCATCCACACATCTATATGGTTTTGCAGGGTCATCTGCGGTGGCGGAAGGATCGGTCCAGTTGGACTTATCTATTGGAAGTTTTCCTAAGGAAACAACCGTCCGAATCAATTTTTTGGTGGTTCGGGAATTGCCAGCTTACAATATTATCCTCGGGCGACCATCTTTATCCAAGATAGGTGCTATTGTTTCGACAAAACACCTGAAGATAAAATTCCCGACTGATATGGGAATTGGTCAAGTCTCCTCTGACCAGAGGATCTCTCGGCAATGTTACGTTGCCTATTTAAAAGACAAGGAGGGCCCGAGGAAGGTAACTGCCCTACCTATAGAAGTTCGAGACGATCGGGAAGAAGTAGAGATGCAAAGACCCGAACCAGTGGAGAAGCTGGAACAAATCCAGCTGTGTACCGAGGATGAGAAAAAGATTACTTATATCGGGTCTGAACAGCTGGAGGAATTTAAAGATAAGTTGAAGTTATTTCTTCAACAGAATAAAGACGTGTTTGCATGGTCTGCTGAAGACATGCCAGGAATCGATCGGGCTGTCGCAGAGCATAAACTCTGGATAGATCCTAAGGTGAAACCAGGGATACAGAAAAGGAGAATTTCTCCATTGAAAAGTATGAAGTCGTTTGTAGCGAAGTTGAAAAACTCAAGAATTCTGGTTTCATAGAACCAATTGAATGCCCAACTTGGTTGGCCAACGTGGTAATGGTAAAAAAGGCGAATGGGAAGTGGAGGATGTGTACAGACTACATAGATCTTAACAAGGCTTGCCCTAAAGATTGTTATCCGTTGCCTCGGATTGACCTCTTGATAGATGCGACTGCAGGATATGAAACTTTAAGTTTCATGGATGCCTACTCAGGGTATAATCAGATCCTTATGAATAAGGAGGATGAGAAGTTTACAGCCTTCATGACTGATCGTGAAAGCTATTATTATAAGGTCATGCCTTTTGGCCTGAAGAACGCAGGAGCAACATATCAGAGAGCCGTCAACAAGATTTTCAAAGAGCTGATAGGAAAGAATGTTGAAGCTTATGTTGACGACATGCTAGTGAAAAGCTTTACAAAAGCAAATCATATTGCAGATTTGATCGAGGTATTCTCGATCGCTGAAAGTATCAAATGAAGCTGAACCCGAAAAGTGCGTCTTTGGAGTCTCCTCGGGCAAATTTTTGGGCTTCATGGTATCACGAGAGGAATTGAGGCTAATCCCGCCAAAATACAAGCTCGGGTTGATATGGAGGCTCCCAAAACTGTTCGTGACGTGCAGTGTTTAACAGGGAGAGTTGCTGCTTTGAATTGATTCATCTCCAAGTCTGGAGAAAAATGTTTGCCTTTCTTCAAGGCACTCAAAGACTTGAAGGGCAGCAAGGAAGCAAAATGGACCGAAGAGTGCCAGAAAGCTTTCGAGGAGTTAAAAGAAGCACTTGGACAACCACCGATCTTGTCCAGACCAAAGAAGGGGGAAATATTACAGCTATATCTAGCGACATCCCTTTCAGCGGTCAGTGTAGTACTTGTTCGTGAAAAAGATAAAAAACAGTGGCCGATTTACTATGTAAGCCACGTGTTGCTAGATGCGGAGACAGGATATTCGCAAATTGAGAAGCAGGCTCTGGCTCTCATGATGGCCGCCAGGAAGCTAAGGCCATATTTTCAGGCTCATCCAATTGAGGTATTTACAACTTTCCCTCTTAGTAAAGTTCTTAATAAACCTGATTTGTCTAGAAGGATGGTGTCCTGGTCAGTTGAACTCAGCGAGTTCCAAGTGAGCTTTAAGCCCAGAATTGCAATCAAGGCTCAGGCATTAGCCGATTTTGTAGTAGAAACTCTTTGCACCGGTGGAATCCACCATCGAGGATCCCATTATACCAACCACTTGGGAGGTATATGTGGATGGTTCGAGTAATAAAGATGGAGCAGGAGCTGGAATTTTATTAAAAAGTCCAGCAGGATTTATTATTCGATATGCTTTGAGATTTGCATTTGAAGCAAGTTATAACGAAGCAGAATATGAAGCTCTGATAGTTGGACTTCGGTTGTCAAAAGCATTGTCTATTGCAGATGTTACTATTTATAGTGACTCTCAACTTATAGTCAACCAAGTCCAGGGGGAGTATGATATTAAAGAACCACGCTTGCAGAAATATCGAGAGATAGTGCATGCATTTCAAAACCAATTTCGGAATTTGAAGATATCTCAGATCTCGAGGAATGAAAATTCAGTGGCAGATGAGCTATCCCGACTAGCCAATGCCAAAGAAAAGAATCTAGACCCTTCGTTCTATATTGAAGAGATAACTTTCCCAAGTTATCATGAGAAAGAAATTTCTTATATTGAAGCAGAGCGTTGCTGGATGGATCCGATAATCGAGTATCTGAGAGATGACAAATTACCTGAGGATCCGAAAGAGGCAAAGTTGATCAAGATACGATCAGCTAGATTTGTCATTCAGAATGGGAGACTATACAAAAGATCTTATTCTGGACCCCTTATGAGATGTATAGGCCCCGAAGGAGCAAAATCAGCTTTGGCTGAGGTTCATGAAGGAATTTGTGGAGCTCACATGGGTGGACGAGCCCTGGCTCACAAAATTCTAAGACTTGGGTTATATTGGCCTGAGGTCCAAAAGGCTGCTATGGAATATGTTCTTCGGTGTGGTAACTGTCAAATTCATGCTACAGTATCAAAGCGCCCGGCGGAAACCATGACTTCAATTCTAGATCCCATTCCCTTTGCGATGTGGGGAATTGATATCATGGGCAAATTCACCAAGGCGTCAGGCGGACGGGAATATCTGATAGTAGCAATTGATTACTTCACGAAATGGGTTGAAGCCAGTGCACTGGCAGCAATTACTGAGAAAAAAGTGGAGAAATTCGTGCTTGAGTCAATCATATATCGCTTTGGGATTCCAAAGATTATCGTCACTGACCATGGTACTCAATTCGACTGTCCGCAATTTGAGCAATTTTGCGGAACATATATGATCGAGCATCGTATGTCCTCAGTGGCATACCCCCAGAGCAATGGACAGGTAGAGGTTACTAACCGAACGCTACTGGAAGGAATAAAGAGAAGACTCGAAGCTGACAAAGCTTCTTGGGTCGAAGAACTTCATAATGTACTGTGGGCCTATAGAACTACGGTTTGAACACCCACAGGAGAAACTCCATTTAGGTTGGCATATGGATCCGAAGCATTGGCACCAGTGGAGATAATGGCAGGGACATTACGGGATCGTGAGTTCGAGGAAAAAGCAAATGAACAAGGACTGCTTGATAGTCTTGATCTGTTGGACGAAGTTCGGGCAAAGGCAATAGCACGAACTCAATATTATCAAAGAAGGATAGCGTCTCATTATAATACTCGAGTGAAGAATCGTCGGTACTTAGCCGGAGATTTGGTGTTGAGAAACACCTTAGCTTCCGACCCGCGTCACCAAAGAAAATTGGACCCTTCCTGGGAAGGACCTTATATGGTTATAAAACCAGTTGGTTCAGGAGCTTACAGGCTGAAGAACATCAACACCCAGAAAGAGTTGGATCGGTCGTGGAATGCCAGGCATCTCAAAAAGTTTTATCCTTGATGATGATTTCAATTTTGTTCGCGATGTAAACATTTTCGACTCAATCAATGCAATTTTTGGCTTTCAACAAGTTATCTTTTGATTGGGGGGCATCACACACCACATTCAAGAACAAGATCCAACTATAAGGCATCGGATGAAAATCCGTGTGGGTCCTTCAACACTTATGGAATTTTTTCGGATCTTCTTAAGTCGAGGCATCGGATGAAAATCCGAGTGAGTTCCTTTTGCAAGGCGTCAGTTTGAAACCCGAGTAAGTTCCTTCAAGACTTATTGAATTTTCGAATAACCCTTAAGTAAAGGCATCGGTTTAAAACCCGAGTGAGTTCCTTCTCAGACTTATTGTATTTCTCCAGAAATCTTTAAGTAAAGGCATCGGGTTTAAAACCCGAGTGAGTTCCTTCTCAGACTTATTGTATTTCTCCGAAAATCTTTAAGTAAAGGCATTGTTTCAAACAACTAAGACCTAATTCAACAGCGATTCAAGTGGCTAGCAAAGTTCAAGATGAAGTTAATTTCTTATTTCTTCAAAAGATCGAAAGAGGCCAGTATCAAAACAATTATAAGAGCTGGATACAATCTTCGGTCAAAAAAGAAAGTCATCATCGGTGACTGTTAAGAAGTTATACAAGATCGACACAACTTTGCTAGAACAAACATATGAGTCAACCATTGGTGTGGATTCAAGGAAAAGAAGAGGAGAAATGAGGATTACAAAAAATATCTCGGTATGCATAAGATCCTCCGCAATTTCATACTCTTTGTCCAGCTTGTCCAGGAGAAGTATGGTCCTCGACCAAACTTGCATTCAAGATGAGCTTGTCATAATTGACTCCTTCCAGGGGAGAATAAACAGGAGAATCTTCCAGATAATGCAGAATATCTGGATCGGAAGGTGGAGGATCAATCTTATCTTTGGTCCAGTCGGGAGGAGGAATACCCAGGTCGGTAAATAATTCAGGATGGCAAACAGCACTGTAGGGAGTCATATCAAAATGAGGATCCTTCCTTAATATTGATTCGCATACTTCGTTCTCACCATCCCGGTACGCCTGCAAGTTATAAGCATTCAGCATATCAACAAAGGGCTTACTATGTAAATACTTGAAGACGCAGGCTCTGCGAACATCAGTTGGAAGGGATTCGGGCAAAGGAACGACAGCTTGCCTTTGGGGTAACGTTTCAGATCCTTTGGCTCCTGACTTTCCAACTGCTCGTTCCAGTTGCCGGATCTTCTCCCTGGCATCATCCAAGTCCGACTGAAGACGACCGATCATCGAATTCTTTTCTCCTACAACCTCCCAAGCTAGTTTTCGAAGGCGAGCAATCTCAGCATCTTTAGCTTCAGAGATTTCCCGAAGCCTAGAAACTTCATTGCTCAACCTATTGAGCCTAGAGGTTGCTTCCACTTGGTGGTGGAAGTTACCAGTAAGACTCCTGCAAATAACTTCCGAGTTAAAAAGGAGCAGAAGAGTAATTTTTCAGAATCAAAAGATAATGAAGAAAGACTTACATCACCAGTGACTTCATAAAGACTTCATTAGAGAGTTTGGAAAGCATTGCGCTCTCAGAAGTCATTCGAGCAGCAGTGCACCATTCCAACACTCTGTCAAACTCGTTTGACACTAATTCGGGCGAAGGATGAGAAGGATGAGCTACATCAAGAGAAGGATGAGCTGCATCATCTGTCACCCGACGGCGCTTCCTAGTGGCAAAATCCTCCAACTCCAAAGGAGAGGAGGAGGATGCCAAACAAGCACTGGAATTGGAAATAAGAGTAGCGCCTGCTGGGACCACACCTTCATCAGACGCCAACATAGTTGCCTCAAATGCCCGAAGAGTCTCCTTCGGGGGTGCACCAACGGTCTCTGCAGCAGGGGCGTCAGCAGCGCCATCAACAACGGAGTGATCATAATCTTCCTGAGAAAGACGAGCGATCACTTCGGGCAAAAGAGGCGTATGGGCGGCATCAATAGAAACTGTGGGAATCTGACTTGAAGATTCACCAATAGCAAGCGCCTTACGCTTGGAGGATTCACTAGCTGAAACCACCTCACTGGCCCCAACCACCGCCGACGGAACGATTTTCTTGTTAGACTTCGCTCTGATAAAGTTCAGGTTGATCTTGGGAGCCACTATGCAAACAGAAAGGCCGTATCAGTACAAATATCCAACGACAAAAAAAAAAAAAAAAAGAGGGGAAAACCCTAGTTCTCTACCACTTCTGAAAAACCCGATTAACTAAACCCCAAGTACTACTACTGTGCAGTTTACTCAGGGGGGAAGTGGGGAAAGAGATGAGTAATAAAAAACAACTCACTTGTTCAGAAGTTGATAGAGCTATTGTTGGAGTACGAGGAATACGGGAGCAGGTAGAAGGACAGAATGTCGCTTTAGCACTTTAGCAAATCTAACTTGCAGATAGCAGGATAGATGGAGAGTACCCACGAAGGCTTTAAATAGCCTCAGGTATTAAGACGACGATTGAAAGCTAAGGACAACCAATGGCCCAGATCGAAATGACGCTTCAAAATCCGCAGAAAGCAAGATCAATGGCCGGAGGGATGCCACATGGAAACATGTGGAGGCGAGCACCCGATGCAGAGATACCTCCAATCGTCGCACCGCCATTATAATAATGGGTGTATTTCCAATTCATTGAAAACAGTGAATGGTATACCAAAGCAAGAAAACGTTTGGACTTCGCAGAAGGGAAACGTGTGGACTTCGCAGAAGGGAAACGTGTGGACTTTGCAATAAATAAAGTAGTGGGGAAGATTAATGCATCTTTCCAAAACGCATCTTCGCAACATTTCTACAAGATTATTATTCGTCGAGGAATGTAAAGTTAAGTGATAAGTTTTATCATTTATACTTCGATATTCAAGACAGGAGTTCAGCAGGAGACAGGGAAATGGAAGGGCCAAACATGAAAAAGAAATGTCTATTCATTAACAAGGAGGTCAATCTTTACAAAAAAAAAAAAAGATAACTCCCTAAGCCTCTTCTTCATCGTTGCCCGAGGGACCCTGGTCGGGAGGACTTTTCTCAGAAGAGCCTTCCTCAAGAATGACATTGACTGAGTCCTCTATAGCAGCAGCTTGAGACTCGGCTTGTGATTTCTCCTCTGGAAGCGCCGGCTCGTCAGCCAGGTATGCCTCATATTGAGGGTCAGCTGGAAAAGGATCATTTTCTTCCCGAGCCCAGTCTGGGAGATCCATGCCAACTTTCTCGAAGACCTCTTTATGGCACACCTCACTGAAGGGAGCAGTATCGAAGTTATGGATTGATGCGAGAATTCGCTCCCAAACGTCGTTCTGCCCCAAGTGATAAGCTTGAATGTTGTTGGCACCTAGCAGCTGGGAGAAAGGTACGCTGTTCAGGTATTTCCGAACACACTCCTTCCGAAGCTCTGGCTTGATATGCTCGGGCTTGCTAGGGACCGCCCACTTCAGATATTCTTCGTTCTTCCTACATTGAAATTCAAGCCTGTCACCGAACAACGTGGCAGCTTCCTTTTGCTTCCTGGCCTTGCGCTCGACAGCAGCAACCCGAGCCTTCGAAGCATCAAGGGCCTCCTTGAGGGAGATCACTTCTTCCTCATGTTTTCTCTGCAGCTCCTCAGTAGCTGCAGTCAGCCGATCTATCTCAGAATTGGCCTTGGCCAAATTCTCTTCACAGGTTTGCAGCAAAGAGCTGTTGTGGCCAACCCGGCTCAATGCTTCCATGTGTTGATAGAAGCTCAACGCGGCATTCCTGGGAAGGCGGAAATATCAGAAGAAGTCATAAGAAATTATGAAAAAATAAGTAAGCAAGAAGACCGGTACCTTGTGGATTGACTAACAAGGGCAACGTCATCCAGGTTTTCAAATTCCTGGCGATCAGAAGGAATAAGACTGAGGGAGCTTCACTCAGCAGCTTTCTCAGGGTCCCGAGTCACCCTGTCGGTCAACTTCAGGGTCCACTGGGGGGTGAAGACATCCTCACAATCCGTTGAAGCTTTGGATTTTTTATGGGAGGAAGCATCAATTGTATCATGCCTCCTTTTGGTTCGGGCGGAGGAGGAAACATTGGACCTCTCCACCATTGGCTTTTTCCCTTTACCCGAAGCATCAGCCACGGGCCTGATATTCCTGATACCCCTATAAGAGGGGTCGGGAGAGGGAACAGAAGCCTCTTGATCTACGGTCAAGGCTCTAGGTGATCGTTGCTCGGCTGTCGCAATGGCCCTAGCGGCCTTCACTCGCAGGTTCTCGGGGTTCATTCTTGGAGGCACTGCAAAGAAGAACAAGGGTCGAATTAAAGACATATCACTTGAAGAAAATTAAAGGATAATGGTTAGAAGCTCACAATGAGCCAAGCCCCAAGATCTTGAAGAATGGAGTTATACTCCACCTCAAGTCCATGTATCTCTTGATACCATGGAATGGATTTTATCTTCCTGACGGCCGCCTCGTCTTCTTTGGATAAGGGGAGGCCTCGGTTATTCTCGGAAGAAGAAGTACACCGCCTCCAGGCGGTTGGGAAGTTAAGATCCGATGGAGGCGCTCGACAGAAAAAGTATCGTTCGCGCCATCTTTTGTGGTTAGAAGGGCAAGTTCCTTTGGCAAGGATGCTGCCCCTCCAATCAAGTTCAGCCTTGTTACGTTTGGACAGAAAAACCCATCCGGGAGGATGGGAGATAGAAAGAACATGAAAATGTACAAAGAGAGAAAGAGATGGCGTAATGCCAAGTTCAAAACACAAATCCAAGAAGCCGACGATGAGACGCCAGCTATTGGGAAGGAGCATTCCGGGACAAATGTCCCAATGATTCAGAACTGTGGAGAACAAAGGATTAAAACAGAGAAAATTCACTCGAAAGGGTTGAATCAACCCTCTCATCAGAAAGGGGAGCCCTAACCTGATAAGAGGAAGGAAAATCAAAATCTTGGATGGCTGAAAGAAGGGTTTCCTCATTATAAATGGAGGGAACAGAGCCAGGTCCACCATCGGACCTAGAAGTTTGAGGCTGCCTAGAAGACTCGACAATCTTGGAAGATCCAGACTCGAGGAAGGCAGGAGGAGTTTCGGTTTTTCTCTCTAAACCTTTTTGAGAAACTTCAGCAAACTCGCGCTAGAGGACAGTTAGGGTTTTGTTATCACTATTCGACTGTTCGGAAGGAGGAGAAGCAAAAGCTTCACTACTATTACCAACACTGGGTACCAGAGAAGCCCTATTATCCGCCATTACTTGTTTCAGTAAACTACAAAAAGAAAAAGACCAGTAAACTTACTGATTCAGTGAGGCAAAAGCTTGAGAGCAAGAAGGCGCGAAGCAGAAAACAAAGGTTCAAATTCCAGACAGGAAGAATGAAACCTACGAAGACAATGAACCGCTTTTAAAACACCCGCACGAGTGTTCGGGAATCTGAACGATCGAGATTGATTCAAAATCGACGATCGAGATTGAAAGACGTTTTGAAAGTTTGAACTCACGAATCCGAAACAGGCGTTCGGAAACCGTCGCTTGGATTACGTGAGCCACGACAGATCGACTGCAAGGAGACACGTGGCCTTACCCTCACAACGCTCGAGGAAAAGTGACCACCGCATTAAATGTGATATGACATTTAATGGAGCACGCAGAGTCTATCGCCTGACGAAGAACCCAGTTAAAAACCAAGCCCTCGGGATCGACCGAACGCTTGGTCTGGGGGGCTCGTGATACGGAGAAATTATGATCAAACCGGGTTCATACCTGGTTCGACCCTCGACCCCTGTCGAGGCAAAGGGAACCGACTCGCTCCCGAGCGAACCGGATCCAGAAGATGGCTTTCTGAGGAAGAAAACTTATTCAGCTACAAGCACGCCCTAATCCTACTTATGGATTAGGGTAATTACCCTAATGATGGCAGACTCGAATTGACGGCTGCGGCTAATCATTATCGAAGGGATAATCATCACATAACCTACAAGGTTATCTCAGGAGTCCTCTACTAGTCCAAACTAGTAGAAGTCTATTGCTCAACGGATCTAACTGTTAAGATCCAACAACTACCCGAAGAAGGCTCAAGTGCATCCAACGAAGGAGATTCGAAGGTACACTCTATATAAACCTCACTACCATACGAGGTGAGGGGATCGAAAACACACAATCTGAGACTCAGGTTCAGATACATACTGATAGACTTAAACTATCAGCGGCTTACGATCTAGATCACCTTTCCTAGTTCTTTATTCCTTAGCTCTGTGCTTCTAGCAGAGCCGTTTGTGATTAAGTTCATCAACTGACTTAGCCTTCAAAGGTGGACTCCCGACCCCCGCGGTCGGGCCACATCTGACACTTTCGTTTTGCAGGTCATCACGAGGAGATCTAAGGGCTGAGCAGATTTTGGACGCATCACCATCAAAGTACGCTCATCTCCAAAATCAGTTAGAAGAATTTAAATCACACATAACCCATATAAATCTATTGTTATTTATCAAGAAATGTATAAAAAAAAAATTAAAACATTTTCAGCAGAATAACAAGAGAACAAATGGCCCACTCTTCTACTGTATGTCCTGACTCTATTTGTTTCTTTTTGGTAAGTCATCTCTTTAGAGTAGGAGTAGCTTTGGTGCTACAGCAATGGATGAATTAATGGGACATTGCTTGAAAGCTTCAAAAGACACCAAAAAGGAAAGATATGATCGTGAACCATTTCAAGAGAGAAACATAAAGAAAGTTGCATAGAGAAAATTAAAGGAAGAAAAAAAAGGCCAAGAAGAATAATTTTTGAAATTGATGGTGGAGAGAACTTTTGTGTCACAAATACATTCTTAAAAATTTTAAGAGGATTAGGATTATTCTTTTCATAGATGAGGAACTTAGAGTGGAGGCCAAGTAAAACCCAAAAGCGTAAACAAAGGAAAATGTAACATCTTCATCACCACATTTACAATTATGGAAAAAACTTGTACATGTTACATTGCATTTTTTTTTATATTTTATTTATTTATTTATTGTTTTTTGAGCTGAGGTTTGTCCAAATTTATTTATGCGCATTTCGACTACATCTTTAGGAAGTAGCTTTTTATAAGTATTTAAATACATGGTGGGGCTTTACCCCTAGTCCCAAGGAGGTTTAGATGGTCCAACAAATTTTCTCTCCAACCAAATAGCATTTTCTTTTCTTGTTTTTTTCTTTTTTTTTTCTTTTTTTTTTTTTTTTTTTGGGGGGGGGGGGGGCGGGTGGGGGAATTGGTAGTTGTATATTAGGGGGTGGGGACTCTTACATATACCATAGGGTGACCTCTTCGCTAAGAGGTGTCGGTGATTACTGACTAAGCAAACCTTCAATGTTGATAGTTTTCTCTTTTTCTTATAATACGTGGGCTCCATAAGGGTGATAGTTTTGTTTTTCCAGAACCATTATTGGTTCAGTGTTGTAGATTTAGTTTTGTTTTTCCAGAACCATTATTGGTTCAGTGTTGTAGATTTCTCCATCATTATCATGCGTGGTTTTAGTATATAATATTGGACTTAGTACTAGTCACCAGTAAAATTAAAACAAAAGAGCAAATTGCACATACATCATGCAAGGTGTTTGTATATGATCTTGGTATAAAAAATATCAGTTAACTAATTCTAAGAGACATGTTGTATTGTACTAACAAACGCATGGATTTTGTGAAATCCCCTAGGATTCAACTAGATAACCCATCTTGCAAGCCCAAGAACCTGGAGTGCCGATAAAAGGCAGGAAGATGTAGGTCATCCGAGTCGAGACCGTGCATTCGGAAGTTGAACCCATGGACATGAATAATGAAGAAGATGACTCAGTCATTTTAAATGACTTTGGGAGAAGAGATGAAACCAACTCAGATTGTTTAGAAAGATGGATTTGGCACGCATAAAAATCGAAGTTGGAAGACCCAATGCCTAGGTAAATGTTATCATTGAGTCATACAAATTTAGGAGAGTTTCTCAACCAAAGTCCGACGGAAACTGCTTTCAAATAAGAAAGTTATTTGGTGAGTGTTGTTGGGGCTTTGATATTGTTCTTTTGTAGCTCCAAAACCCCCAAAAGTTGGGAGTTCAAAATGGAGCAAGGAGTGACGAAGCTGGTTGCACCCAAGGGTGGTCAACCTACCCCTCCCAGGTCAAATCGGATGGTGATGTCCGGCAATTGTCCAAATTGATTCAAATGTTCTACTTGTAATTGTTAGGTCTTTGATGATTACTTGGCTTTCCAATTGTATACATTTTGCTCTCTTGGGGAGTGCTAACGCTATGATAGTTGAGGGATACAATCATATATAATCATGTGTTTAATTCATGTTCTATCTCATTGTATCATGCTTGTTTATGAGATTATGTGACTGATGTTATAGGGTATGCATGCACGGATAGTTACATGAATTAATTATTTTATTTGCAACTTTATTGTTTCATTTTCAATTATGATTACGATTATGTTATGATGGAAAATGGGTGGATAATGCATACATATATATCTTATTTGGGGTTGTAGGTTCACCCATTGCCCTTAGTACCTTGGATTTTGCATAGACTTTATATGCATATGTTCTAGGTGTCTAGATACATGATTAGAAACCCATTATCATACCATCACCTTTTCGGCAGGGTTATTGAAGCCGAGTGACCCATGATAGCAGCGTTAGGTTGCCGGCGCCTAATAGCCTATTGGAGTAGGTGAGAGGACACAAATAGACCATGTATCATTCATGGTAGGGTTGCATATACCCAATAGCCTATTGAAGTAACTGAGGAGACATGAGGTAATTTGTCTATTATATGTGGATGACCATAGGGTTAAGGGAGGTATAGTCCAAGTTGTATGGTGCTATAGGATGCAACATTTCCTAGATACACAAGCATATCAGACCAAGTCAATTGGTGCCATTGGAAGGGCATCCGAACTTAGCATGACATGACTAAGTAGATGACCTCTTGTATTGGTCTAGAAAATTCCCTGACACATGCCAGATCTCATGCCAATGAAGAATGAGGCCCTAATCCCTAATCATATTAGACTATCATCTCATGCCTCACTCGTGACTCCCAGTTCGATTGGTGCCATTGGGATCCGTGTGAAACTTCCCAGATGATGCTAGTGTTATATCTTAATGTGTGTCTGTCTAAACAAAAACTAGCATGGTTAGATTCATAGGAGTATATTTGTATCCACATTATATCTTTACATTTTATTTGCACTACATAACTTTATACATGTGTAAAATGCATGGTATATGATACTGTTGGTATTGCTGAATTCATTGAAACTCATCCTTCGTGAAAGCCTCTTTTTTAAGATCTTTGATAAATTATGAGGTAACCACTATTCTAAAGTATTCGGCACCAGCAGAGCCATATGATATACTGGCAGATGAGGATGTAGAGGCCCATTGCAGCTCATATCCAGGCATGGATGACTCTTACAATTTATAATTGTCCCATACTTTATTTATAGTTTTTTGGCCAAGATACTTTATTTATAGTTCAAGAAAATTAGAAGAAAAAGATCCTACACTAATTGATCCAATTTAAATTTAATAGAAAATTCAGAGGAACTCCAAAATGTATTAGGAAACCAAAGATACCTCAAAATAAAATGACAATCGCCTCCTTTCTATAAGAATGATAAATTGAATTATAGGAAAAGACAAATATAGCCTTATTCTTGTATTAAAGGTTGAAATAACAATTTTACCTTATTTTGTATACTTAAAAAGACCAATGTTTCCTTTATCTTTTTTCTTCCCCATCAAAATCTGCAATTTCTTTACTACTACTACAAAAAAAAAAAAAAAAAAAAAAAAAAAAAAAAAAAAAAAGAAAAAGAAAAGAAAAAAAGAAAAAAGAAAGGTAGGTATCACTTCTCCTCTTAGTTGACCAAATAGCACTTGGAACCCTTTTTGATAATATTATTTCTCCTTTTTTCCTTGCGAATATATCAAATACCTCCTATCTATTAATTTTTTGGCATAAATGTGGCTGAACAGCGGTGAGATTAGCTTGGCTGAACGATCATACAAGACCATTAAGTTTTTCAATTAAATCTTAACCGTCCATTAAATAATTTAACTTTCTCGCAGCACTACTTGATTTGTTACTTCCTATAACCGTTTGGAATTTAATTGGCTGCAGGGCTACAGCATAATATTGATGGTCAAGATCTTGCCACATGTATAATGATAAATCTAACGGTCATGAATCAAAACGTAGATTAAGTGTAAATTAAATTTTTTTATTTTACTCTTTTAGAATTATATATTTTAAAATTACATAAATAGATCCCTGGATTGGGATTAAGCGTCTGGTGAGAACCCTTCCACATCTGTTCGACTATTCCTTCACAACTTTCCATTTCGAATCCAGGAAAATTTTCGCCGCCCTTGTCCATAAAAAACATTTCATTTACACTTAAGTCTCCACCCTTTTGTTCATGACCGTTAGATTCATTATTGTACATGTGTCAAAATATGTACAACTTTCATTTACTCTAAATGACCCTTAATCAAAACCCAAATCACTTTTAATTATTTTTTTTCCTTAATTATAATCCTAAAGTATTCCTCATATATTATTTGATTTAAACTTTTTTCTTAAAATATAAAAATGAGAGAGAAATAACTCCTTCAACCTTCGTTCTTCCTCAAGCTCTTTGTCTACAACTATTTTGCAGGCAACCAATTTGATAGCTTGAAGAAGCGCGGGTGCCGAAAAAACTATTATAAGAAAAGCTTGTAATAAATTTTGGTTTCTGAGTATTACAACATGTGCCAATGAAGGCGGCTTTCCTGGTAAGATTTGATTTTTTTTCTCTTCTTTTTTTCATCTCTCACCCGAGCTAAAAGCCTAAATCTATCATGGTTACTCTCGGCTATCTCTTGCACCAACCAAAATTAATTTCAAGCAATAGAAAATCTCTCACCATTAAAATTCTCCAATTCCAAACTCTTGTGTCTGTTGTTCCCTTTCCCTTTCTCTTTACATCTTTCTCAGTTTGGTTGTCAATCTAATATCTTCTTTCCCATCATTGTAGCAGGAAACAATGTAAGGTCAGCTGTTCCACTTGGCGGGAAATTCGTCGTTAATATAATTGTTGCTCCAAAATTCTGTTTGTAAGTCTGATCGTGACAAATTTATGATGTATCCATCCATCTATTCCAAAAATGTTAGTTTGGTTTCTCTATCCTCGAAAGTAGAAGATAACTTATTTGAGGTGAGTGACTTCGGACAAGAAATACATGGGGTGGTGGAGGCTGGCAAAGGAATGGAATTTAGTAGTTTTCAACAATAATGGGTGGTTTTCAATAAGGTTTAGCAAGAATATAGAGGAACCTAAGGATTAGGTATGGAAGGAGACACAAGAACAGTTTAAGAAAATAATATTATAAAGATATCTTAGTCATTTCATTTTAAAATAGCTTTAACTCAACTTAAATGAAACTCTTCTTTTTTTTCTTTTCTTTTTTTAAATCCTTTCTTGGGCAAAAGATTTTGCTTTTCTTTTTTTAAATGAATTTCTTTCATTCCTTTTGCTCTTTCATAGGTTGGGCTTGGATTGAGATATCACAACCTAAGTCAAACTGTCCTCCTACTAAACACATAAGGTATGTATATAAATTAACTAATATTCATTTTTCTAGATAATTAATATTCATTCAATTTACATGAAATTCAATATCATCTTATTAGAATGAAGTTCATTATATATATACTAAGAAAATAAATGAGAGTTTTTCACTTAATTTATATGGATATTAATTTAACAATGTTGAGAGATGGGAGGAAACCAACCAAATTCTAGTTATATATTTAGCATATAATCCTTAATTTGCAATAAACATGTCTTTGAATTACTTCTCCAACTAGGTTTTTTATTGGATTATCGGATCAAGATGCGTTGGGACGATTAAACAACTCTTCGTGAAGGCACTGTTACACACCTTAAATATTCGAACTCTTATCAATTTTCGAGTTTCATAGTGATTCTTATATGGATCAGTTTGGCCGATAGAAATCTTTGTGCTTAATGTCCTAACAGTCCAACATTATTGGTGGAAGTCATCAGTCCAATATAGGAGAAAAAAGATCAGGCTAAAAAAAAGAACTTACAAAATTAATGCAGGATATGTGAAGAGAAGAAGCAAAATTAGTAGCTAATCGTGGGATACCAGGAAACTAAAGTAGAGACATGATTGACTATGTCTTTCAGTAATTGGAAATAGCTATTTTGATTCTGAAAATTTTTGAACTCGCAGGTTCAAATCAGCAATGGGGTCGATGCAAATATGCAATCACCTGGTTCATATATACATATGTTTTTTTAAAAAAACATAAAAAATATTAAAAAAAAAACTTAAATGAAACTCTTCTTTGTTTCTTTTTTTTTTTTAAATCTTTTTTGGGCAAAAGATTTTCTTTTCTTTTTTTAAATGAATTTATTTCATTCCTTTTGCTCTCTCATAGGTTGGGCTTGGATTGAGATATCACAACCTAGTCAAACAGTCCTCCTACTAAACACATAGGGGCTAAATAAACTGTCACAAAAAAGGTATGTATATAAATTAACTAATATTCATTTTTCTAGATAATCAATATTCATTCAATCTACATGAAATTCAATATCTTTGAATTATTTCTCCAATTAGGTTTTTTATTGGATTATCGGATGAAGATGCATTGGGACGATTAAACAACTCTTCGTGGAGGCATTGTTACACACCTTAAATATTCGGACACTTATCAATTTTCGAGTTTCATAGTGATTCTTATATGGATCAGTTTGGCCGATAGAAATCTTTGTTCTTAATGTCCTAACAGTCCAACATTATTGGTGGAAGTCATCCGTCCAATACAGAAGAAAAAAGATTAGGCTAAAGAAAGGAACTCACAAAGGTAATGCACGATATGTGAACAGAAGAAGCAAAATTAGTAACTAATCGTACAATTAGATCCCTTGTACGTCCAGGAAACTAAAGTAGAGACATGATTGACTATGCTTTTCAGTCTTTGTCAGTAATTGAAAGTGACTATTTTGACTCTTAAAATTTTTGAACTCGCAAGTTCAAATCAGCAATGGGGTCGATGCAAATATGCAATCACCTGGTTCATATATACATATGTTTTTTTGATAGTATGCTGATTCATATCGATATTGGTTGGTTGTTGATTGATGCGATTGGATCAACCTATTATCGGATGAAGATGCGTCGCTGCTGGTTGCGTAACTGTCCCAAAAAGTTCTCCTCAAGTACTGTTGCTAGTCTTTCACATGAATCATCTTATGCCCATTTAAATTCTACCACATTTCTCATATTTCTCATGTATCATAGAAACATTACTGTTGCTGCTTAGCAGTTGCCTATTTGTGTTTGCAATGGTTGCACTCATTTATGTTGGTAACATTGATTATTCCCAATTCTGAAATGCCCTTTTAACACAGATTACTAAATTTTTACAGGGGTGAGTATCAAATTTTCTGAAAGCTGGTTTTGTTTTATGGTGATTGTTAGTTGGTGTGGGGTTGATATGTGATCAAGACTATTAAATGTTTTATCATGTTGATTGATGAAAATTAAGATTCCAGATTTGTAATAGTGAAATGATGTTGAACACTAATTGCACAAGTATTTTTCTTATCTTAAATCCATGGATTCCAGAACCTTTATAATCCGACACTGATGCCTTTAGCTCAAAAGCCTTTTTCTACAAATAGATCTTCCCTTATTTTTGTGCTTCTTTTTGTCTTATGACCCTCTTTCTTGACACTTCCCTTATCTTCTTTCTACCTAATCAAACTTAATCTGGGTAAAACGACCATACTTTAACCTATCTTATATGGCACAAGAAAGGCTATTTTGAGATATTGTCAATTTTATATCGTTCACTTATAATTGCCTAATAATGTGCCTAACCAACTAGGAGGGATCAGCTTTTTTTCAAAACAACTTTCTCCTCCTTTTAATGGTACGTACAATAACCTTTTCACATTGACCATGAAGATGTAAATAAATTAAGGGAAAAAAGAAAAGAAAGAAAGGGTACCCATTTGGATGATGGGTTTTTATAGTGTTCCCTTTTATTTTTATTTTTTATTTTTTATTTCATTTTCAGTGGGATGCAACCAAAAGAGAGAAGTAAATTATAGTTTTGAGTGGTTTTTGCTTTTCTCTATAGAGGAAATCAATTAAACACAAGTTTCAAAATTTAGGAATATCTTACCTTTATCTTTTTCAACACTTCTTTTATAGTGGAATGATGCACACACAATAAGTAATGGTTTCAACAATAATCTCTCTTATTCAATTTGGGAAAAAAAAAAAGTGGTTATTTTTTTTTTTTTTTTTTTTTTTTTTTTTTTTTTTTTTTTTTTTTTTTTTTTATTTTTGTTGTTTTTTTTTTGGACCCCCTGAGGTTTGCTCTATGTCATTTCTAGTCCAAAATAACTGAGACTTTGCATCTGCCTCCCCTATACTATAGAAAAAGTCAATTTAAGGACAGATTATCATTTTATGACCAATTTGCCCTTTTTTTAATTAAAATTTTTTACATACATAATCTCCATGTTTATTTTCTTCTTTTTTTCTGGTTCTACCATCGCTAATGTTTATTACGGGGGAAAGTACACACTGTAAACCCTAAAAAATATTGATCTTTCCCTCTGTATAGCAGCCGAAGTTTGCAAGGGAAAGTACACAAATTGTAAACCCTAAAAATTCTTGATCTTTCCCTAAAAAATCTTGATCTTTCTCTTTGTGTAGCGGCCAAGGTTTGCAAGAGAAAGTGCACAAATTATAAACCTAAAAATTCTTATTATAAACCCTAAAAATTCTTGATCTTTCCCTTTGTGTAGCGGCCGACGTTTGCAATCGTGATTGGTTAGAAAAATTCATGGTTTCCCCTTGTTCTACATCTCTGATTCTCTTCCTCTCCATCGATGGTGAAAAAGCAAAAGGTTCCATAGCAAATTGCCCAAGAAGCTTTTGGAGTCGTTCAACAAAGAACAACTAATCGACAAGGGCATAAAGTATTAGCCAACACAACATGTAAATCCCAAAAGCCATTAACCTGCTCAAATAATTGTCCATTGATTACAAAAGAGTGTTAGAAAATCTTCAAACGGTAAGAAATAGGAAGTTCTTTTTGGTTTCTCTTTCCTTTTTCTAATTAGTTTGCTTCCAGATTTGCTCAGTTAGAACTCAAATGGGGAATATGCTATTTTTTCAGGTCCATACAGGAAGATGCATTTGAAGCTTGGAATTTCCACTGAAAATGCGTTTGAATCCTGAAGCACGACTACTATTGAAGAAATTTTAAAAAAAGGGAATTTCTTCGATCTGGATCCTCAAGTTTTTAAATTATTCTTCGATCTGAATCCTCAAGTTTTTAAATTATGTAAAAATTCAAATTAAAAAAATAATAATAAAAGGCAAGTTGGTCATAAAAGTGATACTTTGTCCTTAAATTGATTTTTTTCATAGTACAGGGGAGGTAGATGCAAAGTCTTAATTTTTTTGGACTAAAAATGACATAGACCAAACCCCCCCCCGGGGGGAGAAAAAAAAAAAAAAAAAATATTTTTTTTTTTTTTTTAAAAAAAAAAATAAAAAAAAAAAAAAAAAAGTAAATAATATATATTTTTTTTTTTTTTTTTAAATTAAAAAAAAAATTTATGGTTTTTTAATTTAATAAAAAAAAAAAACAAAAAACACACACCCCCATTTTTGTTTTTTTTTTTTGGTAAGGGGGTTGGGGGTTTTGGGGGAAAAAAAAAAAAAAATAAAATTTTCAGGCAAAATCTACAATTGGTAGAGTGGTAAGATCTATATTTCTTAGTGGAGAGGTCATGGGTTCGACCCTTGCGGACGACAAGCATCCCCCCTGAGGATATAATCAAGGTGCGCGCAAGCTGGCCCGGATGAACCTCAGATACCAAAAAAAAAGAAAATCTACAATTGAATTATTTATTTTTTAAAATATAAAAGAATAAATCAGTAATTAAGTTATAATGTAGGGTACATCAATAATTATAAGTATAAAAGACTACTTGAGTATATGGTTTTTGCATCTAAACGTAAAACATGTAAAATTTATTCTATCCCTTTTGAAATCAACCCTCGTGTTAATGCTCCTTATATAAGTATTTTCATCAGCCATTAAGTAGTGTCAGGCTACACCACCAAGTAGTACTTCTTTGCATCAATATAATGAAAAATTATATAATATAACATTACATGATGCATTGAATTATGGTTCAATATCATTTATTTTTCTCCCTACTTTTCATTTTTTTTTTTTTTTTTTCTAATGGAGGATTTCTCTTGCATGCTATCTATAATTGAAGTTAAAGGTTTTTTTCCCCTTTCTCCATAAAGCTATTATAGCTGAAATCATCCCTAGATTTTCTCATTTATTTTTCGCATGACTTTTTCTCAATGCCCTTTGAAAAAAACAAAAAAAAAGCTCTAGTTAAAAATGTATCCTTCAATTATTTGAGGATATTTTAGGTTTTGCAGATAAGATAAGATAAAAGGATGTTTTAGCGGTAGCAAATCAATATCTTCTGTTCGACGGAACCGGAGCGATGATTCCCACCACCGCTACACCCATCCTTACATCGTCGTCACTCCTATCTCTCTTTCACATCTCTGGGAACCTGTCTCAGCTGAGATAAACCCCCTCTGGGGGGTGCTTGGTCGGTGTAAATTCACCATGTAACTGGAACAGTTAGGGCTGTGGTTGAGGAAGAGTTATTGAACATCTAACGTGTCTTTCTTTGGACGATCGGTCTTGAACATCAGCTACAGTGATGGATTTCCACCCTCTTAATATCTACCCACCGAATTTATATTACTTGTTTCTGCTGAAGATTTGAAAATAAATCTATACTCTTCTTACAGTTTCTCTGAATGTTCTACGGACTGACCCAATCCGTTTGACATGACCATCATTTACTGCTAGAATAACTTTTATCTACCTTCCCGAATCATGCCCTGTCTTTTTCTTAGTTTACTCTGTTTCGTTTTTGTGCTCTCGTGCGTATGTCTTCTTCTCTTGCAGGTTATTGAAGAGCAGATTCCTGATTTCCTTTCGTTTTATCCTCCTTTTCCACTATCGGTGCTTGTTTGTCGATGGGTCGCTTTCTTATGCAGGTGCAATGAAGAGACACTTGAGTTCAGGTTGTTCCCACTTCCCTGATTCAAGACTGCCTCCTACTACGAACTACTCCAACAGGTCGTTCGCTCAAGACAAAGAAAGGAACTGGTCAAGGGACTCTCATAGGGGTTTTTCAAGCTCAAGCATGGTGGGGTGGAAGGAAGTTAGCTCTACAAACAAACAAACCAACGTCTCTACCAGATGTATGGACTCTAAAACTTTGTTCGGTATGGTTATTAAAGAACAGGAGGAACAAATTTCAGAGGTTTGTAGAAGGCTGGTTGAACTATGGGTACCACTGGGGGCCATAGATATTTCGTTCATTGGCAAAGCTGGGTTTCGCGCAACTTTTGTTTTGGAAATCAACAGAAATTAAGTTTTATCCATGGTGTCGTGGTGGGTGGAGAAGAAACTTTTACATTTGGCGTTAAACCCTATCCCGGAGATCAACAGCAACCAAATTAAGCCTCCGATTCCAGTTTGGATCCAGCTGCAAGATATCCGTTTTGATTGTTTTGAGTACGGGATAATATTGAAGGCTGCTAATGAAGTTGAGAAAGTTGTAGAACTCTAGTTAGAAGTTGCAGGAATGGGGTTACCTGAAGGCTCAACTAGGGCTAAGATTATGCTTAATATTAACCTTCCTGTGAAGTTGTATGCTCTGATAGTCAACAAAGATGATGAATGGGTCCATGTGAAGTTGCAATACGAACTTCTGTTCATATGCAAGGTGTGTGGAAAAATCACTCATCCCACCATTCAATGTCCTACGGTTGAAGATGATGTTCTGTCTCTGTCCCAAAGTGGTATGAAATTTTACCAAAAACTAACCACATAACCGATCAAATTCGGGAATAACTGAATTCTGACATCCTTTTCTTTGGAGAATCTCTACAAACTCAATGCTTCGGTTAAGGAGTTTCCATATGAAGGCAAAAGAAACTCGCAAGAGGGAAGCACTCGGGTGGAGAAGACAAGAAGTCTGAAGATACAGGGTGTGAAAGAACCTGAAAAAAAAACAGCAAAAGCTGTAATAAAATCAAGATAAGGAACCAGAAGACCGGAACCGAAGGGTGAACGAAGGGTTTGAAGGGCCCTAGTGAGGGCATGGTGATGTTAGGGCTTGGAGAAGAGAATGTTGATAAGTTGAAAGGAAAAGAATAGGATGAAGACCTGGCTACTGAGGACGCCAAAGCTCTGGGAATGGCAGTTCCTAATATGATAAATTTGATCGAGGATGAGGAATCTGTAATAAAGCTTCAAAATAATAGGTCGAAACCAAATTTAATGTTTGACATGGGAAATATGGGAAATTTTGATGTGGGGCTAGATGACCTTAATGAAAAAAAAAAAAAAAAAAAAAAAAAAAAAAAAGAAGAAGAAGAAGAAGAAGAAGAAAGAAAGAGGGTCATTCTGGTAACAGCGAGAAAATGGTTTTCTTGGAGAGAAAGGGTATGGGAATGGATGAAACAAAATCGAATTTATTGGGAAGAATTTTAATGGCGCTGGATCGGCTGGAATGGGTAGAAAGGGTAACAATTCAGTCTTTACACACTAACTCGGTCACTTTCAATTCAAACCAGGAAGATGCAAGAGGGGACGATGTTGGCTCTAGGAAACGGGATATGAAAGCTCCAGCTACTGTGGATGCATGCACACAAACTGAGGAAGCGATTTTGCCTATTAGGGAGGGATTGGAACAAGCTGAACTCGATGTCTCGCTCATTCGCAAACGGCACAGGACTTCCCCCAACTACATGCAACTCCCACCCATTGACCGTTTCGATCTTTTTTTGGAGTCACTTCTGAGACAGTCTCCTGATCCAAATTCTTTATTTTGGAGTGCATGGAAATCGATGGAAGCACATTATCTGATCAATCCTAATCCAATGATACCCATTCAATAGATGGTACAGCCACAGCAACCCCTACAAACTGGTTTTCAGGACATGGTGATGAACACTAAGACTGCCATCCCCCAAGTCTTTCCTTATCACAAATACTCTGATTTTTTTGACTTCTGCATTGTGCTTTTCATTTCAATCCTTGCAATCATGAATAGATGGCTTAAAAAGCTCAAACTTAAATCTAGAAAGATTTTATGCTTAATTTGTTGACCCCTGTTTGTACCAGTTTTATTTCTTAGATTTCCATGCTGTGTAGGGGGAAAACCTATTGTTACCTTTTCTTTAATTTTCCCTTCCCATTTCTTATCTTGGTGTATATTAAATTTCTTCTCGTCCGCAACTGGTGTGTTGGGTGGATAGTTTGGTGGTGGAATCTTGTTGGGGGGGTTTTTGCTATTGTTTCCTGTAACAGTATGAAATTCTTGTCTTGGAATGTGCGCGGTATTAATGGCATCTTCACTTAACTCTACATTAAAAAAATGTTGCGAAAACATAAACCGGACCTGGTGTTCCTTTGTGAAACAAAATGCAGGGATAATTGTGAACTTTTCTCTAAAAAGCAGAATATCTTCCTAAGGTATAGTATTGTGAGGCATATGGTAACTAGTGGATCAAAAGGGTTGAAGGGTGGAATTGTAGTGTTAAAAGCTAAGGATTTCAAATCTAAATTAATTTTCTCACAGCCTTCAACTCTTCTGATCTGATGTCGGATGGACGATTGATCGTTTATCATATGCTTTATCTATGCACCTCCTAATTATTTGGAATGAAAGATCTTTTGGGAGGAGGTGGCATCCTTAATACAAAACCTAACCGAACCTTTTGTAATCATGGGGGATTTCAATGAAATGCTTGGGGCCAAAGATAAGGTTGGGGGGGATGTTTAGGCCTTCAGGGGCTTTGCCGGCTTTGAAAGCTCTCATAAATGATGAGAATCTATGTGAAATTTCTACTCCTAAATGTTCATTCACATGGACAAATAGACCAAGACCCCCTAATTTGGTTAAGGAAAAGTTAGATCGGGTTTTCTCTTCACCTAAATGGATATGTTCTTTCCCTAACCAACAGGTGGAGAGACTTCCCGCTGTTGGCTATGACCACAATCCCTTAATTTTGCTGCTTCTTTGCGACGATATTTTCAAAAGAAAATTATTCCATTTTCAAAATGCTTGGATCTCTCATCCTAGATTCTCTGAGGACCTCCAATCAGCCTAGTTTAAAAATTCGTCATCCCCCTTTCATGTCAAATTGGCCAATATGACATGTTTCTTACAACATTGGAACAATTCGGTTTTTGGCCGTGTGGACAATATTTTTCTTGGAACTTCATTGTAAATTGAGCTCCTTGAACAAGGGCCTAATCCTGACTGGGAATGTATTAAGGAAAGAAAAACAATTGTTTGAGTGGGCCATGGAGGCGGAAGAGATGTTTTGGTTTCAAAAGTCTCGGGGCATGTATATCTTTGATGGGGATAGGAATACTAGATTTTATCACCTGTCTAGTAAAGTTAACTACCACAAGAGAAAGATCTCTGAGGTTGAGGCTAATGGGAGAATTTTCATTAAACCAAACGAGATTGCTGGGGTGTTTGCAAATTTTATGAAAATTTTGTTTCAAGCTAATCAAACATTGGACCCTAGCTTTGTCAAATGTCTCTTTCCTCCCATGGATCTTTGTGGCGGTAACCTGTCAAATTTACCAGACAAACTTGAGGTTAAGAATGCAGTGTTCTCATTGGGTTCTCATAAAGTGCCAGGAATGAATGGGTTTAATGCTTTCTTCTTTCAGAAGTTCTGGAATGTTATATGTGAGGATGTCTTCAGGTTTGTAAACTCTTTTTTTTTTTTTGATGAGGTTCTTCTCGATGGGGTTAATCACACCCTACTTTGCTTCATCCCGAAAAAGGAAAATGCCAAGTCAGTCTCTGATTTTCGACCCATTAGTTTGTGCGATGTTTCCTATAAAAATTATTGCTAAAATACTGAAATCTTTTCTACCTGGAATCATCTCACCAAACCAAGGTGCTTTTGTGGCACAGAAACAAATCACGGACAACATCATTGTGGCCCATGAGATATTTCATTTCATGCATAAAACATATGCAAAAAAGGGTTCATTGCTTTGAAATTAGATATGTCAAAAGCTTATGATAAGGCTGATGGGAGCATCTTAATCAAGTTATTTCATTTCCTTACTTTTGATGACAAGTGGTGTAGGTTAATTGACATCATGATCTCATCTCCCACTTTCTAGATTAAGATGAATGGATCCCCTTACTCATGGTTTTTGGGATCCATACCTCTTTCTTTTAATCATGGAAGTCCTGTCCCGGCTTCTTGATGAATACAAATCCCTAAACCTTATCAGTGGTATTAAAGTAGGAAGAGGGGCACCAGATATTACTCACCTGTTTTTTGCAGATGATACGTTCCTATTCGTAAAAGCCGACACTGAAGAAGTGTTGGCTTTAAAGGCAATACTGGAACTATTCTCGGATTTGACAAGGTAGGAGATTAATTTTGAGAAGAGTGGAGTACATTTCAACCGAAACGTGCCTAGAGAGGAGAGAAGTGTGATACTATCTATCTTAAGGGTATCAAAATTAAAAGGAGAAACAACATATCAAGGTACAAAATTGATGGCTAGGAAAGGAAAGGCAAAAACTTTGGAAAATGTGCTCGATCGAATGACCAAGAAGATGGCTTGCTGGAAGGCAACAAACCTCTCATTCGCAAGAAGAGGAGTATTGATGCAGGCAACATTGCAATCCATGGCCTGTATCAAATGCAGTGTCTGAAATTCCCAAAGACAGTATGTGCAAAGATAGATGCGATCTGTCAAAGATTTTGGAATGGTTAGCCAAACAAGAAGAAACAATTGAACTTAATTGCTTGGGGTAAATATTGCCAGCCAAAAGATCTGGGAGGTATGGGGTTTAAGAGAATGGAGGACTATAACTCAACATTGTTACTAAAACAAGGATGAAGGATACTAACACAACCTAATGCTTTGTGGGTCCGTGTCCTACAAGCAAGATATTTCAAGAATCAATCTCTTTTTTATACTAAAGTCAATGCAAAGAAAGGTTCATTTGATCTGGAATAGTCTTGCGACTATTATTCCTCAATTAAAAACAATGGTGAAACACAAGATCGGGACAGGAACACAAACCTCTTTCTGGTTTGATCCATGGCTACCAATACAAGTGTTGGATCCAACATCAACACATGATTTCTCCATATGGCCATGACAATCAACGGTCACAGAAATCCTCAACAATACCCAAAGCATCAACAGGGAGATATTTCTAACTCATCCCAACATTAATCCTGTTATTTCAATACCAATAACCCTGTCGGACCGTGACGATTCATTGTCCTATTTGCTTTCTTCAAATGGAGAATTCACGGTGAAAAAAGCCTTTTGTAAGATAATTAAACATCGCTTTTCTTATCTCGGGAACCTTTCTTCTGAGTGCAGGAAATTCTACTGGGAATTACCAATACACCAAAAATTTAAGGTTTTTTTTTCTGGCGGCTGTTGAACGATGGTCTACCAATTAGATCAAAACTAGCTCAATGGTCTAACTGCTTATCTGAGTGTGCTCTTTGTGGGGCAGTGAATGAAACTAGTTGGCATGTTTTTATATCATATGACTGGGCCAAAAGAATACATGCTACTAGACATTGGGCTTACGGACTGAAAATTGGAGAGACTCTTTAATTCTGAATTGGTGTCAAAATCTAAGGTCCCTTTTGGATAAATCAAAATCCAAATGGTTTCTTTCTGTTTTTATTATCACTTGTAATTTTATTTGGCAGGAAAGAAATTGGAAAGCTTTTCAACAAAAAACACCTAACCCTCTAAAGGTGTTAAAAAGTCTTAACCACTGGATTGCAACTCTAAAGCTACATGAAACTGAAATTACAATTCACAACTCACCAATGCCAAATACCGATGAAAATGAAAATTTAATCTTTCAAAAAAGAAATTTGTGCAATATCATCCCAAAAACTAATAATATTGTCTTTATGTGTGCAAGAGTACTTAACAAGTACCTAGGGAAGGCAGGATGGAGCATTGGGATGTATAGGAATGGACAACATACAGTCCATTGATTTTGGAACCATGCAGATGCCGGACACTCTAGAGGCAATCTTTTTTGGAATACAACAAGGGATTGAAAAGACAGAAACACAAGGTTTTGGAATACAGGAGATATGGAGCAATTCTCAGGAGTTACCAAATCTTTTACTAGAACCAAATTTTGGGACTTGGCCTCTACACCATATAACTATGTTAATGAAGGTTGCTAAGACAACCAAACATGTAATCTTTGACAATTTCCCATCCCCAATGCTCCAATTTTGGTTTGAAAAGTTAGCTTTATCTGATGCACCAGTGGAAACAGGTAATGGAACTCCAAATTATGGTTGTAAGTGTTTTTAGTTTAATGAATATCTTTTTCGTATCCAAAAAAAAATCAATATTTCAAAAAACTCTATTTACTTCCAGGCATACCAGCATAGGGATTTTTTTTCTTTTGCTTCCAAGAACTTACAAGCATAAGAGAACATAAAATATCATCTAATTTTTTTCTAAAGTTAAGAAATTAAGTCCCATCTCTTTGATATGACTTTACACATATTTAATTGTGTTGGTGTGGACCCTATATGGAGGACTATAGTTTATTGAGGTTAATCTTGTGCAAAAACAGAAGCATCGAAAAGGCATAAGTTTTGAAACTATTGAATGGAGTTCGACCAACTTGTCATGCACAAAGCTGACAAAGCCTTCCAGGCAAGATGTCTACAGGAGTATCGTGCCTCCTAAGGATATTTGTTATATCAATGTTATTGAGAGAGCTTTCATTGCATGTCTCCTATGATCCCAAACAATGACGCTCGTCCCTCCTTTGTCTTTGTCACGATCTGAGGCGGCATTGTAGTTTACCACCACACACACATACACACACACTACATATAAGAAAACTGCAATTTTAGTGATCTTAAAATCATGGGTTTCTCCCAAAATTAAAAGCCAAGACAAAACAGAAGCTAAGCACATGGTGGCAGTCTGTTGTAAGATAAGGATCTCTGCAGACAAATGCATTGCAGACCCACTTGTTGTGGGATCAATCAGAGTTCTCATCAAACAACCAACAAGTAAAATTTTAACATATTCTGACAATATCATCTCATCTCATCTCATTAGAGAATAGAGATACACAATTAATCTCACTGTAGCTTCTATCTTGATTTTTCTTGATTGGCCTGTTAACAAAGTCAAAATCAAACTAAACACAATTAAGCATGTGGATCTTAGATTTGAATGATATTCTAAACTATTTCACAGTTATTCATTAATTACACACAATCCATTAATTATTGCTTTGATCAGTAAATTAGAAGAGTTTAATTCGTGGGTCCACCACTCCACCTCCACAAAGACTTTCAATATACAAAACTAGATTATTTTATGGTTTCTAGCTTTAATTTTCTCTGAGTGATAAAGCTTTCCTTGAAAAGATTTAATAAAAATTAAAATTGACTTTTCTTTTTGTATGGGTAAACTCAATAAACATATATATCTTCACCTAGAACGTCATAACACCCAAATATTTGATTTTGAAAAGTAAATCCAATATATGTTTTCTTTAAAAATATATTGGAAAACTTTCCAACGTACAAATTTATATTTATGAAGCAAAATTTTATCATATAATACTTTTAAATAAAATTATATATATATATATATATATATATATATATATATATATATATATATATATATATATATATATATATATATATATATATATATATATATATATAGTCATACATAATTATTACACTTTTTGAGAACAACCACTAAGAAATCATGAATTAGAAATAGAATATAAATCAAGAGAAACATAGAGATTTTATGTGGTGTGCTACATGACAACGTCACGCATGAAAAGAAAAGTTTTCACTATGTAGCAAGAAGACTTTAACATAGATCTCTCAACTAAATGCTAAAACAGGGTTACAGAACTTTCATCGAAAACTCTAAATCAAAAATCTTAATCTTCACAATGACCTAATAAGAAAACATAAGATATATATTTGTAGATTTTAATAGCCTAAACGGGTTGTTGACCCATCTAATCAAGCTGTATTCCCCCTACCCCACTCTCAACAAAATAACCAAAATAGTGTCGGGCTCCTTCTGCTTCCATCAAAATCTCATAAATAGAGTTATTTGGGTCATCCATCAAAGTACACTCATCTTCAAAATCAGTTAGAAGAATTTAAATCACACATAACTCATAAAAATATATTGTTATTTATCAAGAAATGTATAAAAAAATAAATTAAAACATTTTCAGCAAAATAACAAGAGAACAAATGGCCCACTCTTCTTCTGTATGTCCCGACTCTTTTTGTTTCTTTTTGGTAAGTCATCTCTTTAGAGTAGCTTTGGTGCTACAACAATGGATGAATTAATGAGACATTGCTTGAAAGCTTCAAAAGAAACCGAAAAGGAAAGATATGATCCTGAAATTAAAGGAAGAAAAAAAAAGGCCAAGAAGAATAAGTTTTAAAATTGATGGTGGAGAGAACTTTTGCGCCACAAATACATTTTTTAAATTTTTAAGAGGATTAGGATTATTCTTTTCATAGATAAGGAACTTAGAGTGGAGGCCAAGTAAAACCCAATTATGGAAAAACTTCTACATGTTATATTGCATTTTCTTGATATTTTATTTATTGATTTATTATTATTATTATTTTGAGCTAAGGTTTGTCAAAATGTATTTATGCGCATCTCAACTACATCTTATGAGGTAGTTTTTTATAATTATTTGAACACATGGTGAAACTTCCCAGATGATGCTAGTGTTATATCTTAATACATGTCTATCTAAACAGAAACTAGAGCTTTTGGATCCATGTTGTGTGGATCGTGGGAGGTTTGGTCGATTAGTTGAGTGAATTGGTGTTTTGCTGCATAAGATGGTGAGTACGCCATGCGTGTATGTTGGACGTGTTGCTAATGAGGCTGCTGATTGGATGTCTAAGTTTCCACTCGATTTGGAGTGCTCTTGGATGTTCTTTCAGGATGTTCCCCACGGGTTGGGAGAGATCTTTCAGGCGGATTGTGATGCTGCTTCCTTGTAGTTTCTCTTTGAGTCCTTGACTCAGTTGTTTATTATCGGAAAAAAAAAAAAAGAAACTAGCATGGTTAGATTCATAAGAGTATATTCACATCCACATTATATCTTTACATTTTATTTGCACTACATAACTTTATACATGTGTGAAATGCATGGTATATGATATTGTTGATATCGCTGAATTCATTGGAACTCATCCTTCGTGAAAACCTCTTTCTTTAGATTCTTTGATAGGTTATGAGGACTCCGCTATTCTTAAGTATTCGGCACTAGCGGAGCCATATGATATACTGGCGGGTGAGGATGTAGAGGCCCATTGCAACTTGTATCGACGCATGGATGACTCTTACGATTTATAAGTGTCCCATACTTTATTTATAGTTCAAGAAAATTAGAAGAAAAAGATCCTACACTAATTGATCCAATTTAAATTTAAGAGAAAATTCAGACAAACTCCAAAATGTATAACGAAACCAGAAGATACTCCAAAATAAAATGACAATCGCCTCCTTTCCGTTAGAATGATAAATTGAATTAGAGGAAAAGACAAATATATCATTAATAGTATTCATGTATTAAATGTTGAAATAACAATTTCACCTTATTTTGCATACTTAAAAAGACCAATGTATCCTTTATTTTTTTTTTTCTTCCCCATCAACATCAACATCTGCGATTTCTTTACTAAAAAAGAAACAAAAAAAAAAGAAAAAAAAAGAAAAAGAAGAGGTAAGTATCACTTACTTCTCCTCTTAGTTGATCAAATAGCACTTGGAACCATTTTAGTTCGATAATATCACTTCTCTTTTTTCCTCCTATCCATTAAATTTTTTAGTTGAGCTCAACTTTTGCCATTAAATATTTTCTAATATCCCAAATCACTTTTAATTATCTTTTTCTTTATAATTAATCCTAAAGCAGTCCTCCTATATTATTTGATTTAAACTTTTTTTTTTTTAAATATCCCAAATCACTTGGGTCTTATTTTTTATTATTATTATTATTTTTTTCATCTCACCCGAGCTAAAATCCTAAACCTATCATGGTTACTCTCGGCAATCTCTTGCACCAACCAAAATTAAATTCAAGCAAAGAGAAAATCTCCCACCATTGAAATTCTCCAATTCCAAACTCTTGTCTCTTGTTCCCTTTCCCTTTCTCTTGGCATCTTTCTCAGTTTGGTTGTCAATCTAATATCTTCTTTCCCATCATTGTAGCAGGAAACAATGTAAGGTCAGCTGTTCCACTTGGCGGAAATTTGTCGATAATATAATTGTTGCTCCAAAATTGTGTTTGTAAGTGGTCATGACAAATTTATGATGTATCCATCCATCTATTCCAAAAATGTTAGTTTGGTTTCTCTATCCTCCTCAAAGGTAGAAGATAGCATTATTTGAGGTGAGACTTTGGATAAGGAAAATGTGGGGTGGTGGAGGCTGGCAAAGGAATGGAATTTAGTGATTTCCAACAATAATGGGTGGTTTTCAATAAGGCGTAGCAAGAATATGGAGGAACCTAAGGATTAGGTATGGAAAGAGATGCAAGAACAGTTTAAGAAAATAATATTAAAAAGATACCTTAGTCATTTCATTTTAGAATAGTTTTAACTCAACTTAAATGAAACTCTTCTTTTTTTCTTTTCTTTTTTTAAATCATTCTTGGGCAAAAGATTTTGTTTTTCTTTTTTTAAATGAATCTTTCATTCCTTTTGCTCTTTTCGGACTGATAGGTTGGGCTTGGATTGAGATATCACAACCTAGTCAAACAAACTATCCTCCTACTAAACACATAGGTGCTAAATGTTTGACCTGCCAGACTTTGATTACAATAAACCGTCACAAAAAAAGTATGTATATAAATTAACTAATATTCATTTTTGTAGATAATCAATATTCATTCAATCTATATGAAATTCAATATCATCTCATTAGAATGAAGTTCATTATATAAATACCAAGAAAATGAATGAGAGCTTTTCACTTAACTTATATGGATATTAATTTAACAATGTTGAGAGATGGGAGGAAACCAACAAAATTCTACTACATGAAGTCTCCTCCCCCATTACTTGTATCATCCTGTTGCGTCTAAACCTTCTACAAGAACAGGATAGCTGGATAACCTTTTGGAAACTTCTCCAACTGAATACAAGTAGCTAAAATGCTTGCACTTCACAAAGAAAACAAGAACGAATAGGCCTAGTCTTGGCTGGGGAACCGCCTCCGACGCCCAAATTAGTCTAAGCAACAATTGAAGACCTTGAGAGGGTTCTCAAGGCATAGAGACTAAAGATAAGATGAATCTCATACCTTTCTCCTTGTAGGATGAAGGTTTATATAGAAATACCTGGAGGCGGCGTCTCTTTGAATTTCGCCTATTCAGTTGAAGAGTGGGCAAGAAATCTTAGGAAGCACATTCCCTTCTTTGGCGGGCCTAATAGATCTATTATTCGCTTATCCATCTCCCCAAGTCTCGAAACGGATAATTGACCCTTTTGATTTGATCGTCTTCAACATTACTCTTGGACTTAGTATTGAAGGTCTTCTTACCTTTCATACTCTTCTCAAGCATGGGTCCCGAGGGGATAATATGCACCTGCCCGAGTGGGCATTTGCTTTCTCTCGAAATGGTTCTCTAAGTCTCCCGAGAGAAGGGAGCACACTTACCCGAGTGGGTGTGTGTCCCTCCCGAGGGGCTCTCTGAGTCTCCCGAGGGAAGGGAACACACCTACCTGAGTGGGTGTGTGTCCCTCCCGAGGGGACCCCTCGGGCTATATACTCTACACAACACATGATTTTCATATCGATACTTGTAATACCTGTAACACCACATAAGATCCTATCCCCTCCCTGGTTAATAAAAAAATTTGGGTGGAAAACTGCAATTTTATTGATCTTAAAATCATGGATTTCCTACAAAATTAAAATATTAAAAACCAATACAAAACAGAAGGTAAGCACATGCTAGCAGTTTGTTGTAAGATAGGATCTCTGCATTGCAGATCCACTTGTTGTGAGATCAATCAGAGTTCTCATCAAACAACCAACAAGCAAATTTTAATATCTTCCGACAATTTCATCTCATCTCATCAGAGAGATACACAATTAATCTCACTGTTGCTTCTATCTTGATTTTTCTTGATTGGCCTGTTAACAAAGTCAAAATCAAATTAAACACAATTAAGCATGTGGATCTTACATTTGAATGATATTCTAAACTATCTCACAGTTATTCATTAATTACACACAATCCATTAATTATTGCTTTGATCAGTAAATTAGAAGAGTTTAATTCTTGGGTCCACCTCCCAGAGACTTTCAATATACAAATTAGATTCTTTTATGGTTTCTAGCATTTATTTTCTCTGAGTGTATAAACCTTTCCTTGAAAAGATATTTTAAAAAATAAAATTGACTTTTCTTTTTATATAGGTAAATTCAATAAACATATATATCTTCACCTAGAACGTCAAGCACCAAAATATTTGATTTTGAAAAGTAAATTCAATATATGTTTTCTTTAATATTAGAAAACTTTCCAACGTACAAAATTTATGTTTATGAAGCAAAATTTTATCATATAATATTTTCAAGTAAAATTTTATGTAAAAACAATGAATCATTTGGTTAAAAAAAAAACTTATATCAATTGGTCATACATAATTGTGAATTTGAATACACTTTTTGAAAACAAACACTGAGAAATCATGAATTTGAAACCAAATATAAGTCAAAAGAAACATAGAGATTTAATGTGGTGTGATGCCCATAAAAAAGAAAATTTTACACTAAGTATCAAGAAGATTTTAACATAGATCTCTCAACCAAATGCTAGAACGGGGTTACAAAACTCTCAACGAAATACCCTAAATCAAAACTCCTAGTCTTCACAATGTCCTAATAGAGAACATAGGGTATATATTTGTAGATTTTAATAGTCTAAAAGGGTCGACCCATCTAAATTAAAAAACAAAAAAAAATAAGGGCAAATTCGTCATAGAAGTGATAATTTGTCATTAAATTAACTTTCTCTATAGTATAGGGGAGGTCGATGCAAAGTTTCAGTTTTTTTGACATAGACCAAACTTCAGGGTTCAGATGAAAATTAACCCATAAACAAATTAAAACATTTGCAGAAAAATAACAAGAGAACAAATGGCCCACTCTTCTTCTGTATGTCCCGACTCTTTTTGTTTCTTTTTGGCAAGTCATCTCTTTAGAGTAGCTTTGGTGCTACAACAATGGATGAATTAATGAGACATTGCTTGAAAGCTTCAAAAGTAACCGAAAAGGAAAGATATGATCCTGAAACATTTCAGGAGAGAAACATAAAGAAAGTTCCATTGAGAAAATTAAAGGAAGAAAAAAAAAGGCCAAGATGAATAAGTTTTAAAAATGATGGTGGAGAGAACTTTTGTGTCACAAATACATTCTTTAAATTTTTAAGAAGATTAGGATTATTCTTTTCATAGATGAGGAACTTAGAGTCGAGGCCAAGTAAAACCCAAAAGCCTAAACAAAGGTAAATGTAACATCTTCATCACCACATTTACAATTATGGAAAAAACTTTTACATGTTATACATATATATTATTATTATTATTTTTTTTTTTGAGCTAAGGTTTGTCCAAATGTATTTATGTACATCTCGACTACATCTTTAGGAAGTAGCTTTTTATAATTATTTAAACACATGGTGGGGCTTTATCCCTAGTCCCAAGGAGGTTTAGATGGTCCAACAAATTTTCTCTCCAACCAGGTAGCATTTTTTTTTTTGGGGGGTGGGGGGGGGGGGGGGGAATTGGTGGTTGTATATTAGGGGGTGGGGATTCTTACATATACCATAGGGTGACCTCTTCACTAAGAGGTGTCGGTGATTACTGACTAAGCAAACCTTCAATGTTGATAGTTTTCTCTTTTTCTTATAATACATCGGCTCCATATGGGTGATAGTTTTGTTTTTCCAGAACTATTATTGGTTCGGTGTTGTAGATTTCTCCAACATTATCATGCGTAGTTTTAGTATATGATATTGGACGTAGTACTAGACACCGGTAAAATTAAACCAATAGAGCAAATTGCACATACATCATGAATGGTGTTTGTATATGATATTGGTATAGTCAACTAATTTTAAGAGACCTATTGTATTGTACTAATCAATGCATGGATTTTGTGAAATCCCCTAGAATTCTAACCAGATAATCAATCTTGCAGGCCCAAGAACCTGGAGTGTCGATAGAAGGCAGGCAAATGAAAGTCATCTGAGTCAAGATCGTAGATTCGGAAGTTGAACCCATGGACATGAATAATGAAGGAGATGACTCGGTCACTTTAAATGACTTTGGGAGGAGAGGTAAAACCAACTCGGATTGTTTAGAAAGATGAATTTGGCACACACGAAAATCGAAGTTGGAAGACCCAAACACCCAAGTAAATGTTATCATTGAGTCATGAAAATTTAGGAGAGTTTCCCAACCAAAGCCCGATGGAAACTGCTTTCAGATGAGAAAGTCATAGGGGTAGTCTCTTAAAGGCAGTTGGTCCAGTTGACTGACAGCTCTTAGAAAACGACAATTTCAAGATTTTTCTTGTGAAAACCTTATTTTAATGTTCTCTTGCCTCACAAACGAATATTTTATATCTTTGGAGGCTAAGATCTTGGGAGAAGTGAAGAACCAGGGGATTGAAGGAATCTTTGCAAGTTAGACAATGTCGAAGCACGAATCGCGTGAGTGAAGGCGTGTTGAGGTTTAAAAAAAAAAATTCAATGTCTCTTTTTCAACTATCTCATTGATGTATTTATGGTGGTTGTTGGCAATGACGATGATGAATGTTGGTAGTTAAGGTAGATGAGAGTTATTGATAATGATTTGATGTTTATCACCGTGTTCCCCAACCCCATTGAGCTTGATTCTCATCTTAGAGATGCTCATGAAAAGTTTCTATTAACAAATTGGGGATGGATGCAAAGGCGTTTAGTTGTGTTATTTGGGGAGTGTTGTTGGGGTTTTGATACTGTTCTATTGTAGCTCCAAAACCCCCAAAAGTTGGGAGTTCAAAATGGAGCAAGAAGTGACGAAGTTGGTTGCAACCAGGGGGCAATCGACCTACCCCTCCCAGGTCAAATCAAATGGTGATGTCCGGCAAATGTCCAAATTGATTCAAATGTTCTACTTGTTGTGAAATCCAGCCCTAACCTTGACCCGAAAACCCTGTTGTTTGTAGGTCCGAAGACCCGAAGTGAAGGGAGAAGACAACTATGGGCCCTCTCAATAGAAGACATGGTGTTTGACTCCGAACCCATGGAGATTGATGATGGTGCTCCATACTTGGAAGCTTTGGCAATGTTTGATAAGAAATTGCACCTTAAAGAAGGATAGTTTAGCTGATGGACCTAATGCACCCTCGGATTTGAATTGAAAGTAATTCTATGACCTAGACTAGTCAATTAAGATGTATGAAGAAGCTCGCTTGATTTTGAGTTGATCTAGGCCTCCAATTCCCTAACTTGGCTTGATGTCCTAGCCTAGTCGACTTCCTAGCCTAGTCGACCAGCCAGTCAGCCAGCTGATTGTAAGATCCGAGAATATTTGATTTATGGGTCTTTTAAGGTTCTATTTAAGTAGACTTCGTGGTTATTAGCCTCCTTTGTTGCTAGAACTTTCTGAGAACATCTGAAGCCTCTTCTTAGTGGTTGTGAAGAACTCTTTGAAGATATATAGTTTCTCTTCTCTAGTTCATCTTCAAGGTTAGTAATCTCTTGTTTTCTCTTTGATTTACTCTTGTTTGATCTTGTTCTTACTACTGTGATTATGAAGAAGTTATTGCAGCATTGCAAACACCTCTTCTACAGTCTCCTTTGAGTTAGAATGAATCTCCATTCATTCATTCTATGAATGCTATGATCATCATACTTGATTCTAGCCATGTTTCTTATGGTTTCTTCATGAAAGCATGATCATTCTTCTAATCTGATTTCTCTAGCATATTAGATCTAAGTTTATGATAGTATTCATCTCTAATCTATTGCTAATGATCTTCTTGATATGATCATCCATTATCCTTTGCATCCATGGTTGTTTTTCATTGAAAACCATCATTTGATCAAAATTAGAAAGTCATGTTTTCAAAATAGAAAGTCTTGGTTTTGATCCTTGTTTGATGTTTAAATCTTGATAGATAGTCTTAGTTTACTGTTCCTAAGATTCCTTTCAAATTTCGGAGTGTTTCGAGTCCCGGAAGTATGGTTTCGGATAAAAAATTTAGTTTTGGCTTTGGTTACTGTTCATCTGGTCGATTGGATCAATCAACCAGCCAGTTAGCCAGCTGTGGACAGCATTGATGTTTTCGTCTGATTTGATCCGTTTGACCTCCAATCTTCTAGGTTTTTCTCATGATGTTGTATCTATGCTTGTCTAGGGTTGATTTGCTAACTTTGGACTTGATTTCTTTGACTTTTGGAATATCTTCAAATCTATTTAAGGTAAGGACAGTTGTTTCCATAATTATATAGATTGCGTGAATCTTAGTTTCTATTTTGGGAATTTCTTAGACTCACTACCATTATTGTATTTTCTTAGTATTGTATTACTGTTGTAAGTACTTCAAGTACAGTAGTACCATATTCATGTATTCTTTTGATATTATGAATACTTATTCTTGTCAGTTACATATGCGATTGATCATGTTATTATGTATCTTTATGTACGATGGGATATCGATTGTGTATGTTATGACTGAATTGAGATTGTGATTGATTAGGTATGATTTGGGATTGGGGAATATTCTTTTGACATTTTTGTCATTAGACATCAGTGGGAATAGTATGGGATATTTTTGATGGTGCCCTTTAACACTTTCATGGATTATTAGTTGTCATACCTAGGGCTTGTCTAGCGGTGTTTGGCTAGGATGTCCCTATTATATCAGACCCAATTCGAAAGGGTATTGAGACCAAGTAACCCGTGGTAGCAATGGGGATTTATGGGCACTCAAGATCGGTAATCAACCCGTGAGAGGACATGAATCACATTGTGGATACTCGTGAGAAGCCATTTATTGGTAGGGTTGCAAATAGTAGACTTGGGCTCATGGGCGCTCAAGACCGGTAGCCAACCCATGAGAGGACATAAGAGCTTCCCTTCTATTATTTGTGGATGACCAATAGAGTTGATGAGTCCGTAGTCCAGGATTACGCTGACTCTAGTGTGAAGGATACCAAAAAGGATCGCCCTAGGCGAGGAATGAACGTATCTGGATCTGAATTGATATAACCAAGTAGATGACTTGCATTTGGCTAGGCTTTACCTTGACATGCACCAATAGTTAAACCAATGGTGATGTGAGAGAACGGTGACCTAAACCCCAGCCATGGAATGTCCCGAGGGATGCATGACCCAACTACCACCAGCAGAGCACAAGATACCTAGATGATTGAAGGAGAGTCACTTGACCTACCCAAAGAAGTATGGTGCTATGATTTAAAGCTTGTCTGCCTATAGAGACCAGTATACATAGAGTTAGACTCATACATGCATTGTCTGTTTCATATCATATTGCATCATGCTATGTTTTGCTATCATGCTATTTATGTTGTTGTGGAATAACTTGCCTTGCTGAGTTCTTTTGAACTCACTCCTTTTTGTGCAAATATCTTTGTTAGATTATCCTGTAGGTCTTGAAGAATATGAAGGCCAGTACTACGATACGCAAACCGATGAAGCACACTTCACTCAAGGTGCTAGCAGTTACAAAGATTACATTGAAGACCCCTCAAGTGATTATGTTGCATACCAAGATTAGCCCTACTCTGGAGTGAAAGCGGCCATGCTTAATTTATTTTGTTTATGTGTATGAAGACATTCTCTGTAAGAGGGAAAAGACATTAGTTTAGTTGATTTACTTCTTTTCTTTCCTTTCTTTTGGAAATCAATTGTAATCTTTACCTTTTCGTTTCGAGCTACATTTCTGCTGTAGTTGTGGAGTGATTTTCCGCACACTCTACATTTTGATTATTTATATATTGATATCATTTCTTTCTGCACTCTGATTATATTATCTTTCTTCTTCTTATCTTGATCTCTTTGTTTATACAATATTACATTGATTACATCCTAATCATGATTATGTTATTGTGTATGTGGGAGGTTGGTTTTCTTGATACTTGTTCTTCAGAGCTATGGATCACCCACTCGGGTATGTCAGGTAGGGTACTGGTTGGGTGGATGTGACACTTGTAATTGCTAGGTCTTTGGTGATTATTTGACTTTCCAATTGTATACATTTTGCTCTCTTAGGGAGTGCTAATGCTATGACAGTTGAAGGATACAATCTTATATAATCATGTGTTTAATTTATGTTCTATCTTATATTATCCTGCTTGTTTATGTGATTATGTGACCGATGTTGTAGGGGACGCATGCACGGGTAGTTACATGAATTTACATTTTATTTACAACTTTATTGTTTCATCTTCAATTATGATTATGATTATGTTATGATGGGAAAATGGTGGATAATGCGTACATGTATATCTTACCTAGGGTTGTGTGTTGGTCCATTGCCCTTAGTACCTTGGATTTTGCATAGACTTTATATGCGTATGTTCTAGGTGTCTAAATACATGAAAAAAAACCCATTATCATACCATCACCCTTTCGGCAGGGCTATTGAAGCCGAGTGACTTGTGATAGCATCGTTGGGTTGCCAACACCTAATAGCCTATTGGAGTATGTGAGGGGACATGAAGTAATCTGTCTATTATATGTGGATGACCATAGGGTTAAGAGAGGTGTAGTCCAAGTTGTTTGGTGCTATAAGATGTGACCTTTCACAGATACGCAAGGATATCAGACCGAGTTAGTTGGTGCCATAGGAAGAATATCCGAACTTAGCATGACATGATTAAGTAGATGAACTCTTGCATTGGTCTAGAAAATTCCCTGACACATACTAGATCTCATGCCAAAGGAGAATGTGGCCCTAATCCTTAGCCATATTAGACTATTATCCCATGCCTCACTCGTGACTCCCAGTTCGATTGGTGTTGTTGGGATCTATGTGAAACTTCTCAGATGAGGCTATTGTTATATCTTAATGCATGTCTATCTAAATAGAAACTAGCATGGTTAGATTCATAGGAGTATACTCTCATCCACATTATACCTTTACATTTTATTTACGCTACATAACTTTATACATGTGTGAAATGTGTGGTATATGATATTGTTGATATCACTGAATTCGTTGGAACTCATCCCTCGTGAAAACTCTTTTTTTTTTTTTTTTAGATTCTTTGACAGATTATGAGGACTCCACCATTTTGAAGTATTCGACGTCGGTGGAACCATATGATACTGGGGGGGTGAGGATGTAGAGGCCCATTGCAACTCGTATCCATGCATGGATGAGTCTAACAACTTTCAACCATTTTGATCACCATGTGATTATATTTAACATAATTGAGATTGATTGGGATTGCATTACCCTAATTCGGGAAATTAAACAATTACACTACATACACTTTGAATCTATTATTTAATACTCTAAACTTTGACTTACATTGACTCTAATACTTTTGGATGATTGTTATAACATTATATTTGATATCCTTTGTTGCGTCTAGAACTTCTTCGAGAGCCGGATATTGAGATGACCACCTTAAGAGCTCTCCAACCAAGTTGGAATAATTGGGATGCCTGCACACACAAAGAAAGCAAGAACGGTCCGGCCTAGTTTTGGCCGGGGAACTGCCCCCGATGCTCAAGTCAGCCTAGGCAACAATAATGGTTCCTGAGAGAGTTCTCAAGAACGTAATGAATAAGTACTCAGATGAAAGTTCTCGTACCTTTCTCCATGTAGGAGGTGGATTTATATAGAGGTTACCTAGAGGCGGTGATTCCTTAAGTTCCGGATCGATAGTTGAGGAGTGAGTGGAGTAGTGGAATAACGGCTCCTTCTTTGTCGCACCTGATAATGCCGTTATGCTGACTCACCTCCCCAATTCTCGGAATAGATATGCTGAGTGTTTATGCGTAACTAACTCTTCTTGACTTAGTCAAGAGAGTCTTCTGAGAAATGCTAGAGTTGGATATAGATATATATTTTTCCCAAGTGTGGCACTTCTCCAACGAATAAATGAACCTGCCCAAGAGGGAGGTATCTCTCCCGAATGAGGCCCTCGGGACCTTCTCCAACGAAGAAACGAGCCTGCCCAAGAGGGAGGTATCTCTCCCGAATGAGGCCCTCGGGACCTTCTCCAACGAAGAAACGAGCTTGCCCAAGAGGGAGGTATCTCTCCCGAATGAGGCCCTCGGGACCTTCTCCAACGAAGAAACGAGCCTGCCCAAGAGGGAGGTATCTCTCCCGAATGAGGCCCTCGGGACCTTCTTCAAGAATGAGATCCACCCGCCCACGGGGGTGCCTTTCTCTCCCGAGATGGGGACTCGGGACTCTAGCTCCCCACAACAAAGCCCCCCATTCCGTGCGATCGGTTTCTCGAATGTATGGAATGCTTTTCTCATACCTCTTTGAAGGTTTTTTCTTTTGAAGAAATTCCAATGCGTCGTCTTGAATGATAGCCATCATTTCTCTAAAGTCTCGTCGAGTCGAGAAGCCCCCAGCCTGGTTCTCCGAGAGATGCCATTGCCTTTATTAAGGGTGACTACCCGAGTGAGGTCCCAAGTGTGACGCCTTAGAAATTCCATCTCATGAGAGTCTAACTTGGACTTTCACGAGAGGTGGGGAAATGTTCCCGAATGGCTACCCGAGTGAGCTCCCGAGTGTAACGCTATTGAATAATTCCATCTCATGAGAGTCTCACTTGGACTTTCATAAGAGGTGGGGAAAACTCCCGACTGGCTACCCGAGCGAGGTCCCGAGTGTAACGCCATTGAATAATTCCATCTCATGAGAGTCTCACTTGGACTTTCATAAGAGGTGGGGAAAACTCCCGTGTGGCTACCTGAGCGAGGTCCCGAGTGTAACGCCATTGAATAATTCCATCTCATGAGAGTCTCACTTGGACTTTCATAAGAGGTGGGGGAAAACTCCCGAGTGGCTACCCAAGCGAGGTCCCGAGTGTAACGCCATTGAATAATTCCATCTCATGAGAGTCTCACTTGGACTTTCATAAGAGGTGGGGAAAACTCCCGAGTGGCTACCCGAGCGAGGTCCCGAGTGTAACGCCATTGAATAATTCCATCTTATGAGAGTCTCACTTGGACTTTCATAAGAGGTGGGGAAAACTCCCGTGTGGCTACCCGAGCGAGGTCTCGAGTGTAACGCCATTGAATAATTCCATCTCATGAGAGTCTCACTTGGACTTTCATAAGAGGTGGGGAAAACTCCCGAGTGGCTACCCGAGCGAGGTCCCGAGTGTAACGCCATTGAATAATTCCATCTCATGAGAGTCTCACTTGGACTTTCATAAGAGGTGGGGAAAACTCCCGACCGGCTACCCGAGCGAGGTCCCGAGTGTAACGCCATTGAATAATTCCATCTCATGAGAGTCTCACTTGGACTTCCATAAGAGGTGGGGAAAACTCCCGACCGGCTACCCGAGCGAGGTCCCGAGTGTAACGCCATTGAATAATTCCATCTCATGAGAGTCTCACTTGGACTTTCATAAGAGGTGGGGAAAACTCCCGACCGGCTACCCGAGCGAGGTCCCGAGTGTAACGCCATTGAATAATTCCATCTCATGAGAGTCTCACTTGGACTTTCATAAGAGGTGGGGGAAAACTCCCGAGTGGCTACCCGAGCGAGGTCCCGAGTGTAACGCCATTGAATAATTCCATCTCATGAGAGTCTCACTTGGACTTTCATAAGAGGTGGGGAAAACTCCCGAGTGGCTACCCGAGCGAGGTCCCGAGTGTAACGCCATTGAATAATTCCATCTCATGAGAGTCTCACATGGACTTTCATAAGAGGTGGGGAAAACTCCCGAGTGGCTACCCGAGCGAGGTCCCGAGTGTAACGCCATTGAACTCTCTTAGGTTCTTCTTTGATTTGAAGAGCGCTCCTGGGTTCTTAAGCTTGTTAAGAACTCTCCTGGGCTCTTCTTAAGAACGCTCTTGGGTTCTTGAACTTGTCAAGAACTCTTTTGGGTTCTTCGTTGATTTGAAGAGCGCTCTTGGGTTCTTAAGCTTGTTAAGAACTCTCCTGGGCTCTTCTTAAGAACGCTCTTGGGTTCTTGAACTTGTCAAGAACTCTCTTGGGTTCTTCGTTGATTTGAAGAGCGCTCCTGGGTTCTTAAACTTGTTAAGAACTCTCCTGGGCTCTTTGTAAGAAATGCTTGTGTCTTCTTTGCTATAACTTTCTTTTCAAGAAAAAGGATTTCAAAAATGGAGACGTAGACTTTATTGAGAATCAAATGGTCTTTCGACTTGCTTGCATTTTCTGACATAGTCCACGGCATCTTTCTGAATAGTCGGCCAATAAAGGCCTTGGCGTATTATTTTGTGGGCTAAAGCACGACCTCCCATATGCGCTCCGCATATTCCTTCATGTACTTCCGCTAAGGCATATTGAGCTTGAGAAGGGCCAACACACTTTAGAAGAGGCTGTGTGACCGATCTTTTATAAAGTTGTTCTTCAATAATGGTGAACTTCGCTACTTGATTTTTAACTGCCTTAGCCTCCTTGACGTCTTCTAGGAGGAGATCATTCTTCAAATATGCTATAATTGGGCTCATCCAACTAAGCTCTTCTTCAATATCCATCGCCTCGGCCTCCCGAATGCTAGGAATTTCTAACTGTTCAATATAAACGGCCGAGCCTAAGGTCGAATATTTGGATAAGGCCAACTTGGATAATTCATCTGCTACTTCATTTTCCTTTCTCGGAATTTGCTTTATTTCAAGATGATCGAAATAATGGCGACAATCATCAATTTTGGCTAAGTAATTTGCCATTCTTGTTTCCTTTGCCTCGTACACGCCACGAACCTGATTCACAATCAACTGAGAGTCGCTTCGGACTTCCAATTCTCGGACTCTTAGGGCTCGGGCAAGTCTTAGTCCTGCTAGTAGGGCTTCATACTCGGCCTCATTATTAGAGGCTTTGAAGTTGAATCTTAAAGCATAATGAATAGTGAATCCATCCGGGCTGATAAGCATTAGCCCTGCTCCACTCCCCGAAGAGTTGCTCGAGCCGTCAACATGCAAAGTCCATAACTCTGGACCGGGTGAATCTTCTACTCCCGAACTGGGCATGCTATTCTCAATAACAAAGTCGGCCAAAACTTGTCCCTTTATCTGGACGAGTTCTGTACTCGATTTGATATTCGCTTAACTCAACGGCCCATGTTACCATTCTTCCGGCTAAGTCTGGTTTCTTCTTCTTTTACTAACACCGCGCTTACTGCCGCTGGAGAAATGGCTAAGTATGTGAATAATTGTTCTCCCGTTGAAGGTCGGGTTAAGAGAGGTGGAGTCCCGAGCTTCTCCTTCAACTTCTCGAACGCTTTCTGACATTCATCGGTACATAAGGTATCCTTTGCCTTCCCGAGCTCTTTAAGAGCTTTGAAGAAAGGCAAACATTTCTCACCCGATCGTGAGATAAATCTGTTTAAGGCTGCTACTCTTACAGTTAGGCATTGGATGTCTCTAACCGTCTTTGGTGACTCCATCTCAAGCAAGGCTTTGATTTTCTCCGGGTTTGCCTCAATTCCTCGTTGGGATACCATAAACCCAAGGAAATTTCCGGAAGAAACTCCGAACGCACATTTCTCCGGATTTAGCCTCATCTGGTATGTTCTCAAAGTATCAAAGACTTCTTCAAGATCTTCCAGATGACTTCTTCGGACGATACTCTTTATGAGCATATCATCCACATATACTTCCATATTTCTTCCTATTTGGTCTTTGAAGACTTTGTTTACCATTCTCTGATAAGTGGCCCCAGCGTTCTTCAACCCGAATGGCATTACTTTATAAAAGTAACTTTCTCGATCCGTCATGAAGGCCGTATCCTTCTCGTCCTTGGGATTCATCATAATTTGATTATATCCCGAATAAGCGTCCATGAAGCTCAATACTTCATGTCCTGCTGTAGCGTCGATCAAAAGGTCGATCCGAGGGAGTGGATAGCAATCCTTTGGGCATGCTTTATTCAAGTCTGTGTAATCTGTACACATTCTCCATTTGCCGTTGGCTTTCTTCACCATGACTACATTCGCCAACCAAGTTGGGCATTCTATGGGTTTTATAAAACCCGATTGCTCTAGTTTCTCCACTTCGGTTCTAATGGCAGCATGTTTCTCGAGCGAAAAATTCCTTCTTTTTTGGATCATTGGAATTGCATCGTCCCTGATCCATAAGCTATGTTCTGCAACTCTTCGATCTATTCCGGGCATGTCTTCGGCCGACCACGCGAATACATCTAGGTTGTTTTGGAGAAACTCGGTGAGTTCTTCCTTGAATTCTGTAGGTTGTTCTGAACCAATCATTGTCCCTCTCTCGGGAAGATCCGGATGAAGTTGAATTCGCCCAAGTTTCTCAACAGGTTCGGCTCTTTGCATAGCTCCTTCATCCCGGTCATCCCGAATTTCAATACTCATTGTATTGCCCGATCTCTCGGCTTTTTTGACTTTCTTTCCAACCTCCCTTTTTGTCATCTCTTGCCCGAGCATTTGAATTCTAATCTCTTTCTCCATAATTCTTCTTTTCCTTTACGCCTCTCATAAACTCTTCTCGGGCTTCGATAACTTCTGCAACCGTTGCTTGCTTTTGGCATTTCTTAAGAAGTGCTCCATAAGTCCTCGGCTTATCTTGAAGCAATACCTCGAGCAAACGTCTTTGGGTTATTCCGCTCCATAGTGCATTGTACGCCACCATGTCATCCAACTCTTCTACCTCGATAGCCACTTTATCGAATCTTAGAAGGTAGTCCCGAACGGACTCATTTGGTTTCTGCCTAATGGCAAAAAGGCTATCTGCTGTCTTCTTACTCCCGATGCAACTTCGGAATTGGGCAATAAATTTTCTCCCGAGTTCTCGAAAGTTTTGGATGGATCTTGGCGGTACGCTAGAAAACCATTTTATCGCCGGGCCTTCATAGGGAGTAAATGTCGGCATGATAAAGTTTGGTGGAAGAGGTGCTCTCATAACTTCTTCTGAGAAGGGTTCTCTATCAACCACGTCATAGTCGTCATCCAGGTCCCGATCATCAAGCCGTCTCTCCATGGCATCTAATCTTCTCCCGAGACCATGCGCCTCTTGACGCTCTTGCGGAGACCGAACACTTCCGAGATCAGAATATTGGGAAGTTGGTCCATGAGAAGATCCATACTGACTAATCGTCCCTCTCGGGTCATTAGATCTAGAATGGACTCTTCCGTGGCTTTCGCCTTCTTGCTCCCGAACTCCTTCATTTCTGCGCCCTTTTCTGGGTAAATCTTGAGTTTGCCTAAGCTCAGCCAAACGGTGGAACACACTTCCCCTCGATCGATCCTCTCGGGGACGTGGCTATTCAATATGCACTCCTTGAGATCTTTCTCCAACTCGTTTGGCTGGTCGCCTTGGTATTCTGGGATTTCTCCTTTCTTCATTCACTGGACGTTGCCTATCCCGAGTCTGACGGACGGCTTCACGCCTTCGTCCCTCTTGGGAATTTCTGGGGGGTCCGGCTGGTACCCCGATCTGATGGACTAAGCCTCGAACAACTCCTTGGAGTTCCAACATTTGTTGTTGGACTTCTCTTTGCATATTCTGCAAATCGGCCATTGTCGCTGGAATAGGAGGTTGACTCGAACCGCCTTCTCCAAATGGAGTTGGAATAGTTAACGGGGGATTCTCCGGAACTCCTTCTTGACCTTCCTCTGGAATAGGAATTTGTCGATCCAGAGAAGGGAGAGTTTGTTCTTCAACACGTCCGTTTTCTGTCTCCCTTTCTCTCGCTCGAGTGAGAATTTGAGAACTTGCCACCTGAGGTGTGGTACGTCTCGTCATGACTTTTTGTGACGCTTCCCATAGACGGCGCCAAATTGTTGCGTCTAAAACTTCTTCGAGAGCCGGATATTGAGATGACCACCTTAAGAGCTCTCCAACCAAGTTGGAATAATTGGGATGCCTGCACACACAAAGAAAGCAAGAACGGTCCGGCCTAGTTTTGGCCGGGGAACTGCCCCCGATGCTCAAGTCAGCCTAGGCAACAATAATGGTTCCTGAGAGAGTTCTCAAGAACGTAATGAATAAGTACTCAGATGAAAGTTCTCGTACCTTTCTCCATGTAGGAGGTGGGTTTATATAGAGGTTACCTGGAGGCGATGATTCCTTAAGTTCCGGATCGATAGTTGAGGAGTGAGTGGAGTAGTGGAATAACGGCTCCTTCTTTGTCGCACCTGATAATGCCGTTATGCTGACTCACCTCCCCAATTCTCGGAATAGATATGCTGAGTGTTTATGCGTAACTAACTCTTCTTGACTTAGTCAAGAGAGTCTTCTGAGAAATGCTAGAGTTGGATATAGATATATATTTTTCCCAAGTGTGGCACTTCTCCAACGAATAAATGAACCTGCCCAAGAGGGAGGTATCTCTCCCGAATGAGGCCCTCGGGACCTTCTTCAAGGATGAGATCCACCCGCCCACGGGGGTGCCTTTCTCTCCCGAGATAGGGACTCGGGACTCTAGCTCCCCACAACATCCTTTAATCTTGCTCTTTTGGTTATGCTATTGTGTGTGTGTGGTTATAGATTCATCGTAAATCAAGGTCCTCGTGGTTATGGATCACATCGACGGATATTCAGCTAAATCTGATACTGGGTGGGGTGTGATAGGTTTGAACCTTCATATTGACCACAACTTCCTCCCCCACTTCGCCCCCCCCCCCTTAAAAAAAACAAATTTTTTAATTTCCATGTTTTCCTTTCCAATTTTTCGTAAGTCCCCCTCTTGTCCTCTTTTCATGCCTGAAATATCAACACTTCACCCCGCCCCCCCCCCCCCCCCCAATTTTTTGAAATTCCCCCCATTCCCTGTCGGAAATTTTGAAGTTTCCCATTTGACCCTATTTCCAATGGTGAAAAATCATTACTTGAACCCTTGATTGGAGAAAAATTTTAACGATAGAGATAGTGGGTAGAAAATTCATTGTGTTTTGTGTGAAGTATCGGTACTTAACTCCTTTCGATGTTAAATCCTAGCTCCACCTCGGAAACCAGTGCATTTTGGAGCAATTTATACATGCCCTTTAGGGGAAAAAGTGAAATATCAATGTGTATTGTATCAATTATATCCAATATGAAAACATATTGACTAGTATCGCATTATATTGTAAGATAATTTAAAACTTTAGTTGGAGAGTCAACTTCGAAGCAAACTTGTCACCTTTATGCAGTGGTAGGAGCAAATGATGTAAGACATTATAGCTATTTATCACTAATAACCAAATCATACAATAATATAATTAAAAAACAATAATAATAAATAATAATATTAGATCAATTTAATTAATACAAGCCAACAAATCAAGATGGTCCCTTTAATATAAAAGAAGTCCAATCTATAAGAAAAATGGTGAATTATCCCACCAAATTCAAGACAAACTAAATCAATGTTTAGTATAAATATTATTACTTGACCATGTGTATAATTAATGGTCAATTCTGAACATTAATATTGGTTTATCACCTATGTTCTTACATTAAATACTGCAATTTCTTTTTCTTTCTTTTTTCGAAAGATACTGCAATTCAATTTTTAAAATATAATGATTCATATTTATTAATGAGATCCAAATATATGTACAAATTTTCTTGAAGACACTTTAAATACTCTATACTCAAAAGACTGAACCCTGAGATTATTCGGAATGGAACTGTGTTTCAAAGTCTTAACCTAACTCCTTAGTTGTGTTACTTAATATCAACAGAGAGCTGAAGATTCCAATTTGACCACATCATACCTAAATTTATGAGATGGATCTTTTCTTATTTGGTTCATCTTTTGACTTTTTGGTTCTTATTTCGAAAGATTATTCTATCATTTGGTGGTAGGAAACTTCAGAGAATGATGGGTGGACATCTTCAAATATATTCATGGTTTAATGACAATTCTTTAAAACGAATTAATGACATTCTTTAAATGAGCACAAAATTTTTGACACACACCTAACACCATTCTCCATGAATTGAAGCTAAATTTTACACCAGTTTTGCTAATAGTAATAACAATAACAAGGTACAATTATTGTTGCTCCTATAATTATATAGCTAAATCATAACTTTATTCCTTATAAATTTTTTTTTAATTAATCATCAAATCTTGTACTTGGTCTGTTTTTACCATTGGTTCATTGCTGTTAAGAATTGGTTGTTAACTGAAATGACATCTTTCCTTCTTTTTTTTTTAAATAACCCTAAAGAGTAATTATTGTTGAGTTAATCTTTAATTAATTCTTTTATTATTGATAAATAATAGGTAAAAACTTATCTCTCATGATTTTCTCAAAAATTGAAGGCAACACCTGAACCGATAGTTCATACATGTTTTAGCATATATGTTTGTTTTCAGAGTGAATGAATAGGATGATGCATCTCATTTTAATGAACGGTCAAATTATCTATTTGCTTTACCAAAAAAATTATCTCTTTGCAATTATAATTGAATTCTATTTGGTTACATGAATCCAGATATTTGAAATCTTTGAATTCATGAATCTGAGATTTATACCCGTTTGATTGTGAAAATCTCTGGATTCATGAAATCTAAAGATTCATTTTTTTACACTAAAAACGTGAATTTGTAGATTTATGAGTATGGGGTGAAATCCAGAGATTTCATTACCACTATAAAAACACTATACATTTGTGCATTTTACAAAATCATGTTGACCAAATATTTTTTTAAGATGAATCCACAAATTTTATTTCACAACCAAACCGTTAATTTCATGAATTATGAGTCCATAGATTTGAAATCTACATATTTGAAATTTCTAGATATCTGAAATTTGGTATGGTAACTCATAATAGTAATTTTATAAAATATAACATTTTTTGTTTGTTGAAGTAACCAAATATCACGAAATAACAAATAAAAAAAAGACAAAAATGAAAACACACAGAGATTTAATATGGTTCACACACTCATGTAGTATGTTACATCCACAGGCAGAAGAAGAATCTTTCCACTATATAGAAGAAGAACAAAGGCAAATCTCATACCAATCGGCAAGAACGATGTTACAAGAACTTTCACCCAAAATCCTAATCGAAAATCTCAAATCTCAAATCTCTTAATAATGTATGGTAGACGAACATAAGATATATATATATATATATATATATATATATATATATACTTTAATTATGTAAACTGATCAGGTCAATACCGTACCGCGAGGGCTCTACCCTAGCACCCAAGCCCTCCGCTTCAACCACATATTTCCGCAAACAGGCCATTCGGATTGCCCATCAAAATATGTTGGTGCTGGTGTATCTTCTAAATTCGGCACAAAAATTCAAGTCAAAACATAATAAATATTAATAGCACAATGGGTGATTGGCCCTAACAATAATTTCCCCCGTTTTTTATTTTTTTGGATAAAAGCACTAACAATAATTTTGCAACATGAAAAACCTAAATTCATTAGGCACCGAATCTCTTCACCCACCACATCCCGCGGTGAGTAAATCCTCCGTCACATTTGGCGGCAGATTTTCCCAGACAATTTTAGTCCCTTCAAAAGCTCTCTCTAAATTTAGGACCACGTGATAATAAACTCAAAAATATTAAAATATTGATTTTAAAAAAAAGTAAAGTGAAACTGGGCCTGGGAGAGCAGAGGCCACCGACAGAATCGTCGGTCGAGGGACTCTCTCTCCATACCTACCCGCCTCATAGTTTAAAGATGAAAACCGAACCCTTCTTCTGTCTCTGCGGCTCTTTTCTGTCTTTGCTTACAACCCTATTTTGGCTGTTTCCATTTCACGCTCACGGATTTTCTTTTCTTTTCTTTTCTCTCCTCTTCTTTACACGTTAACTTGAACCGACGGAGAAAGACCCTCCACCTTCCGGCAAGAGAGCTGTCGCCGTCAGCTTGGCTCTTTTGTCCCCTTCACCCCTTCCTTCCCTTTTTTTCTTTCTTTCCTTTCTTCAATTATTTAATTTAATTTAACAAAAAAAAAAAAAACTTTCTTCAAGGCTTTTGCTTTATTTTTCAATGATCAGACAATAACAGCTAAGCTTTCCATTCTTCTGATTCACAAGTGACGACCGCTCGCCAGAGGATCAGAGAATCGCTGGACCCCACACGGTACCCTGTAAACCACTCACTCACCCGCCGAGCCAGTACTCCCTGTTCCTGAATCGGAACTGAACCCGTCGGTTGAAAAGGGCAAAACTGTCATCTCGGTTTCTTTGTCGCAGCGAGATACAAGACATACAACATACAAGTCAATTCGGAAGAGTCAGAAAGGGCATTCTCACTCCCAGCTGTCTCATAAAGTGTTCGACAATTTACCAAAAAAAATAAAGTGCTCAAGAAGCTTTGGATCTGAAACGGAACTCACGACCTTTCACCAACCCTAGTTTATAATCTGCTTGAAATCCGCCCTCATTGACAAATAATTATAAGATATAGAGAATAAAAACAAGAGGAAGAACGAGCCAGCAAGGGAAAGAAAGAAAGGAAGGAAAGAGTAAAGATTAATCTGAGACTCAACTAGAGAGAGAGAGAGAGAAATAGAGAAAAAGACTGTGAAGAGACTCGGGAAGCACCTAACAAGAGGAGCTATTCGATATTTAAAGAAGAAAAAGCTTAAAGCTTTGAGTTTGATTCCATTTCTGCAACTCAACTGGTGTTCTCTCTCTCAATAGCCATGGATTTGCGAATCTATGGCGTTTCTCAGCTCTTCTTCGTGCTTTATCTCGTATATGTTGCTGGATGCTGTGCTGCATTGCAGGATTCTTCGGCAGCTTCCACTTCCAAGCCTTCTAATTCATCGAGTGCAGTTCAGATTAACTCCAATTCCGTTCTTGTAGCTCTTCTCGACTCACATTACACGGAACTCGCAGAACTCGTCGAGAAAGCTCTTCTTTTGCAGACATTAGAGGAAGCAGTCGGGAAACATAACGTTACCATTTTTGCTCCGAGGAACGAAGCTCTGGAACGAGATCTAGACCCTGAGTTCAAGAGATTTCTTCTTGCCCCTGGTAATCTCAAATCTCTTCAAACTCTTTTGATGTTCCACGTTATCCCCAAACGAATTGGATCCAACGAGTGGCCACACAAGGCTTCCAAGACAGCCAAGCACAGGACTCTCGCACACGATCATGTACATCTCACCTGCAAGGATTCCGACAAGAAGGTTGATACCGCGGCGGTCATCCATCCGGACGCCGTGATCCGTCCAGATGGTGTCATTCACGGGATCGAACGGCTCTTAATCCCTCGATCTGTCCAAGAAGACTTCAACCGCCGCAGGAATCTCAATCAAATTACAGCAGTTAAGCCTGAAGGAGCACCGGAGGTCGACCCTAGAACACACCGTCTCAAGAAATCAGCATCGCCGGCTCCTGCAGGTTCGCCGCCTGCTCTGCCGATCTACGATGCAATGGCTCCGGGTCCGTCACTAGCTCCGGCACCGGCACCTGGTCCCGGTGGCCCACACCACAAGTTTGACGGCGAAGCTCAAGTCAAGGACTTCATCCACACCCTCCTGCATTATGGTGGATACAATGAACTCGCCGATATTCTTGTCAATCTGACCTCTTTAGCTTCCGAAATGGGGAAATTAGTCTCTGAGGGTTACGTTCTGACTGTCTTGGCACCGAACGACGAGGCTATGTCGAAGCTGACGACGGACCAGTTGAGTGAACCAGGTGCGCCGGAGCAGATCGTATATTACCATCTCATTCCAGAGTATCAGACGGAGGAGAGTATGTACAATGCTGTGAGGAGGTTTGGCAAGATCAGATACGACACTTTACGGGTACCTCACAAGGTTGTGGCCGAAGAGGCCGATGGGTCTGTCAAATTCGGGCATGGCGATGAATCAGCGTATCTGTTCGATCCCGATATCTACACCGACGGTCGAATTTCAGTTCAGGGTATTGATGGTGTTCTGTTCCCCCTTGAAGAAAAGACGAAAACCGAAACGAAATTGGTCCAACACAGTACTACTTCCACCACTAAATCTGCTGCTAAGCTCAGGAGAGGTGCGTTTTCTTTTTCTTTCTTTGTCTCATTATTAGTGCTAATTATTCTTATTCTTGTTCTTGGCATTCATTTAACGGGATAACGCCTAAGAAAAGAGATAGTTACCGGATTCCGGCGGTGCACAGTGAGGTCGTCAGCCAGGTTTTTTTTTTTTTTTTTTTTTTGGTCACATCATCTTTGTTCGCTTTTGTTGGTCCCCGTGAGGGGATTAGAAATTGGGGGAGGAAGACTCTGTAGGAAGTTGGCAAGTCTGTGCGTCACAATCACAGCTACAATTGGGTTTCTGGTGAGAAAACTTAAGTGTCCTGTATCATTGAAGAAGACAGATGGGGTTTTACAGTAATGCCTTGAAACTTACGTTATGGTTAGACTTTTAGTAATTTGTCCCAAGTCATTGCACGGCTGTATACCGCTAGGATGGATGGATCAAATGACCCCCATGTCCTTGCTGGTTATCAGACTCAGATGGACAAAGAGAGACCTGGTATCTGATTTTAGATGAATTAGTTTTTTTCTCTGTGGCGGTGGGTAAAATTCTAGATGAATTAGGTGGATTGCAGGGAATGCATGCTGAAGGAACTTGCCAGAGATGGGATAGGGTCTGTAATTTGAGCTATGGCGGATAGATAGGCCCAGTTGTCTTTTACCAACCTAATAACCAAATACTGAATTGAGTTCTGTCTTAATCTCATCAGAGGCGATAGTAATTTTACTCTGATTTTATATAACCGGTATAAGTTTCCAGCTTCAACTCTGTGATGCAACTGAGTTGTGAATTCTCATATTTTGTGGTTTTGACGGGGATTGTGGGTTTAGGGTTAGTTTAGTAATTAAATGTGCATATGCGCTTTTATATTTAGATAATGAATGAGGAATAACAGACACCACAAAGTCCAGCTGTGGATGCCCAAGCATATTTATTTTGGAAGATCAATCATGGCCAACTGTTCCAAACCTAACAGCTTCAAGATGATTTGTTTGTTTTTACTTTTCTTCCCCTTTATCTTTGTCTGGATACTTCTACAATTATTTGGCATGCTATTCTGTGTCTAAGCTAATTTCTATATTACCCTGTAACCGAAGGTAATCTTTTAAAAATAAATATTGTGTGATTCTGTTTGATATGAATAATATTGCATAAGAATAATACAAGTAGCAGGGAAGTTGCTTTCACCTACTCAGAAAGAACCCTCTGGTGGTTGTTACTTCAATTGTGTTAAGAGTTAATTATGATAATAGTATAAGTCAATTGTTAATTAATTTGGTCCGTGGAGTTCTCCTGTTTCATGAGGATTACTATTTCTTGTTGATTTAAAAAATAAAAAAAAAAGTAAAATACATGACAGAAAAGTTTATTTCAATTACTTGCAGGAAAGCTGCTGGAAGTAACGTGTAAGATGTTATGGGCCGTTGGTCAGCATGGTCGTTTCACTCTATGCCAATGAATACTCTCCAGAACCTTAAATCTATCCTGAATAGCAGTAAAAATGAAAGGTAATTAAATTTGTATTTTCTATCTACTGCTTACAGTTTTATGAATTTTTTTGGACGAAGTCTTTATCTATCCATAGATGAATGTTGACCAACCATTTTAGGGTTTATGGAACCCTGGGATTTTTGTATGTTATGGGATGAAACTCTAGTCTTTCTTGTTATTACTAATCTGTTGACACACCCAGGCTTTTGAAAGAACAACCACCATCCCCCGAGAGTATGGTGAAATAAACACAGCAACCAAGGAAGAAATAGTCTGTTGATTGTCTTGGCATTGACAGGTGACTTTGCACCTGTAGACTGTGGGATGGTGCTTTCAAAAGCCAAAAAAATCCATATTTTGTCTTGTCCCCTCAAAAGATGGGAAAAAGGAAAAGAAGTGAGAGATTGAAGAAGTAACTTAATGAATTAGATGAATATCTTATCTTAACTCTTAAGGAAGTGTTTAATTAATAATGTCAATTGATGTTGCAGGTGGCTTATATTAGCAGGTGTAGAAAAGATGTAAAGAAAATGGTGGGAATGCAAGATTCTTAGGATTCATGGATGGTTTTCTTTTCTTTTTCTTTTTCTTTTTGGGTTTTTATTTTATCTTTCCTTTCGCCCCAAGAGACTAGAGACAAGAGACAGAGGGAGTGAGATCTACATGTGGATGGGGGGGTTTAAGTATTCATCAGCATCATCATCAGAAGAAGAAAAGAGGAGGAAAAGGCTTATTAGTGGGGGAAGGAGCGAGGGAAGTCACTGTCCATTAGCTGTTTCTATAAATAATACCCTTTTACAGTACAGAGAAAGAGGTATTAATTTTTTTATATTTTTTTATTTTAAGCTGTAATCCTTCTCTGGTTGCTCACGGTACTGTTGGAAGAGAGAAGGAAAGGAGAAGAAGGTTGCTCGGGACGGCTAAGGTGGCGGTGGGGGTGTTATTTTGTGTAATGGGGAAATTGTGGATCGACAAGGAAGGAAGGAATCCGAGGGGCTTTCCATGTGGCCTGTCTCTTTGTAAACCCTACTCCCATAAAATAAAAGAAATGAACAGAGGAAACAGAAATTTGTGGGTAAACTATATGATTATTAAATAATAAAAATTCTTTGTGTTCATAGTTCGACCATTGACTCTCAATCTGATGACAGCTTGGAAGTTGTATTCATGTTGTTATTATTAATTTTCAAGTGGGGAATTATTTTAAGTAGAATATACAGTTGGTTCCCATTAGTCTCTCTCTTCATAATGCCTTATGCCCCTCCCCTGTTCAGGATATTCCGCGAAGGTGGAAACCGTGTTCTACCCATATCCGCCAGGCGCCAGGTATCATACTCAAAAAGGAATTAGAGCTTTGTAGTATCAACTGTAGATAAATTTGCTATTTTCTTTTTCTGGAAAATAATTTGTTATTACTCGTATAAAGCTTTTTAACATCCTAGTGGGTTCGGTAGGGATCAATAACATGCCAATGTAAGGTTGGTTCGGTTGATAAAATCTTTACTTTTTAGTGAAGAAGTTGTGGACTTCGTAGATGATATATGCAATATTTTCATCCTCTACCTATTTATTAAAAAGCACATTTTAGAAGAAAAAAAACAAAAAAAACAACATACCTTAAGCACGTTCTAGAAAAAGTGAAAAGAATAACATGCCTTATAATATGAGCAAAATGGGTTTACCACCAAAAAAAAGAAAAAGGGGAGGTTAAAGAGGAGTTTGAATCTTTTTGGGTGTGGGGGGATGAAGTTTTATCAGAATAAAGATCATCTCCGCGACGGTTTTCCAACCACAAAAGCCAATGGGTCCCACGGGTGAAAAAATAAGTTTTTTTTCCTTTCAAAATTTGTTTTTTTCACCAGTGGGACCCACTGGCTTTTGTGATTGGGAAGCCGTTGGGGAGCACTCTATGCTTCTGCGACAGGGAGCTGATCCCGACTCGTTTTGTCATTCTTAGTATCACATCAATCAACTTAACAACTCATAAATGCTTAAAATTTTAAAAAAGTGTGAAAAAAAACGGGGAAGAAGAAGAATAAAAGAGATAATTTAAGGTTGATCCTTGATCTATTCTCCTCCTAAAAGAAAATATTTATATATTTACATTATTTCAAAAAATAACAAAAATCATGTGTATATGCACGTGAAATTTTGTTAGTATATATAAACAATTATCCCTCTCTAAATTACTCCATGAGTCGAGACTTAAATAGGGTTTGCTTCTGATGCGTCTGAAAATTGTCCAACCGTCTGAGGCCTACAAAAGTCAAATGCAGGTCTACTCGTTGGTCGGGAAGCTGCCTCCGATGACCTGTGACAATGGTGATGTAACTCTGTCTCATCCTACAAGAGTAGCCAGTCTGTGCAGAGATTCAATGGTCCACTGTTGATCATACATTGGTAGGGTTGCATATGTTAGGGTTAGGTTTATGGACATCCAAAGATCGGCTGGGAGTCGTGAGGGGTCATGAGAGCATCCGCCTCAATAATATGTGGATGACCATAGGGTTAGGGAATGGAGTCCAACAGAGGTAGTCAGACCGTGAGGACTCTCATTCTTACGTAGAGAAGGATATTAAACCGAGTTAGTTGGTGCCATAGGAGAAGCATCTGGACTACATGTAGTATGTCACTGTATGACTTTGCATTTGGATTAAAACCCTAACATGCGCCAATAATTATGCAAATGGTCGTGGTGAGAGAGTGTGGACCTAAACCCTAGCCATGGATGATTGACGATGACTGAACCCCTTGCCTAGGATTCCAACAGAGATAACCAGTCCTTGAAGGATCAGAGTAACTAGACCTACCCAGAGGAGGGCTAGTGTTAGTCTTAAAGCATGTCTACCATATTAGACACTAGTATAGTTAGACTCTAGCTGCATTCATATATTTGCATATTATTCCACATATATGTGCTTACCCTGATACACTGCCGATATGTATGTGAGATGTGTTTCCTTATTGAGTTCTTTAAAACTCATTTCTTTTTGTATGTTGCATTATATTATACAGATGGGTATACTGAATCAGGAGAAATTCCATATTACTGGAATTACCCCTGTGAAGAGATTATGGAAGCGCCAATGGGAAACGAAGATGTATGTCATGAAGTGATCTGCGGATGCCTGAAGTGCGCTTATAGCACCCATTGATGGTAGGAGGAGGCAGGTAGCACGCCACTTTGAGAAGTCAGTGGAGGAAAGCTGGATGGTTCCCTTTATTGCAAAATTTGAAGAAAAGACCATTGCCCTCGAGAGAACTAAAAGAATCAAACTGAATTAGTTTAACTTTTGCTTCCGCTGAACTCTATAAATTTGGAACATATTATTTATTCCTATTTCTTTGATTCATTATTTTGAGTATTGGACTCATGTAATCCCCTTTATTTAATTATTTGGATTATTCTTGCTCTTGATTATTATTGCGTGCATTTATTATCATTGATGGTAAACCATGGATCTTATGATTGTGAATCGCACCCATGGATTGTCAGGCGGGACCGATATTCTGCGGGTGGGGTGTGACACTGTTAGAATCTATATTAATTTCATAAGGTTTATCAAAAAGAGGTAAAAGAATTTGTGAGATTGCTTCTTCCAATTCCAGAGGCGACCAATCTTTAAGGATCTCTTTATTCCATGAGTTTGTTTGCTTTTTTTTATGACAAAAAGATATCTGTATCGATGCATTTGGAGCTAAAAACAACGATGCTTGTTGAGAGTTTATTACAGGTTTTCAAGGATTATCCACAGGTTAATGGAAGTATCATCACCTACCAAGTGAAGTAAGTCTGGTTTCATGAAACCTCTTACCTGGAACGATCTCCATCCCCATGAGGAGGTGAGGAGGTGTTAGTTGCCTTTGCTTGCAAAAAGTGTACATCTTAAAAGAATTTCTACTTCATCAATCTTCCCCAAAATGACATTGGGATAGAGGAACACTCAAGCCTTCTGAGAGAAGAGAGCTAATGGTCATGATTTCCATTCTTTTGACGTTTAGGCCCTCAGATTTCTTTGATTGACAAATTGTGTTTCAACTGATTTTGTGGAGCAAATTTTTTTCTCTATTAAACCAAAAGAAATTCCTACTTGCATTCTTCAATTCCTCCAAAGTTGACTTTAGAAGCTTGAAACAAGACATGAAGCGTGATGTATAGCTGATGATGTTACTTGAATTAAGACCGACTTTCCCACTGCACTCAAATATTTTGCTTGCCAGCCTTGTAATCTGTTGTTCACCCTCTGGACCAATGTTTCATAGTGTTTCTTCTTAAGTTTTCCACCGATCAAAGGAACACCCAAGTATATGTCCAGTTATGTTGTGGGTGTGATATGGAATTGAGAAGAAAAAATTATTTTCAGACTACTAGAAGTGCATGGGTAGTGTGTAAGGGTCTTGATGATATTCACTGTTGACCTAACCTGTTAAAATATTCTTGAATTACTTCTTAAAATCTTTGGCTTCCTACTGAGGAGAATGACTAAACAGAATAAGAACAATGGCAAAAGCTAAGTGAGATAAGCTTTCTCCACCTCTTGCAATTTTAACCCTATTCAACTTTTTTCTGATTCACGCCTCCTATAAATGTGATGAGAGTGCTCTCACTTCTGCATAGAGAACAAAAATATAGGAGGATAGAAGATCTCCCTATCTTAATCGCCTTGAAAATCGAAAGATTCCTACGGGCTGCCGTTGAGCAAAATGAAATATTGTGTGGCGATTGTAAAAAACATAACCCATTCCGGTGGGCTTTTAAGTATCTACCTCATATTGAAGAGAGAAAAATATTGTACTTCAACATTCAAAAATCATCCTTCAATACTAACACCAATGCAATTTGTATCCCAAAGCTTGTCTTGATCTGAATTTTAAGGCAAGTGAGCAAGCCATCAACCTTAAGAACTTCAACTTTTTTTTGCAGCCCTAATGCCCATATCAAGTTCTGAAGGTGGTTTTCTAGGGTTAAAAGTGTCATATTCTAAAGGCCCTACAAATTGCTTAGGCATTCACCTAAAATTGGGCTTCAAATAAACAATACTTCAACTGGGTTTATGACAAAGTGGTTAAAAGTTGGAGGGGTGAAAACTTAAACTATATCACATGCAAGGAAAGATGTTCTCCCCAAGAATATTGTCTTTACATTATCCCAATACACAGGCTTCAAACTACCCAAACCACTCCATTAGCAATTAATAATGCATCAACAAATTTCTTTTAGGGATCATTGGGTGAGAAGACGAAGACTCACTGGTGTCTGGGAAGAGAGTTTGTCGTCCAAAATATAAAGGTGGCCTGGGCTACAAGAGTTTAAAGATCCAGAATACTGTAGTGTTGACCAAGATGGCAACTCGGATATGGTATGAACCACATTATTCTTTATGAGTTAAAATCAATTATTTTTACTAAATGACAACAGTAAAATAAACAAAAGATAATATAAAATTAAGTGGACTCATTGGATCAAAATGATCTAGGGTCAAGATCAGGCTTGGATCAAGGTTAGTATGAAGTTCAACATTATGGTGAAAGTTTTGACCAGGATCAGGACCAAAATTAGGATCAAGGTTAGGGATAAAATCAAGGCTAAAATCAAGTCAAGATCAGGATTAGAGTAAAAAAGGGCCAAACTTAGGATTAAGGTTACGGATAAAATCAGGGTTAGAATCAAGGCTAACATCAAGGTTAGGATCAAAGACTCAAAGTCAAATCAAGGTCAAAATTATGATCAAAGTTAGAGACAAAAGTCAAATTAGGGACAAAATAGAACAAATAGTAACCCCAGACCCGCCCTTGGCCCTAAGGCCAAAATATGTTGGCCCAAACCCGCTCTCAGGGCCACAATCTTAAACCTAGGCCCATTCGGGCTCAAGAAAGAACAAGGCGGCTCATGATTGCTAAGGCCCAACTTTCTGAGGGCCAAAATTGTGAGCTCAGACCATATTTAGGCTCAGGAAAGGACAGGACGGGTCAGGACCACTAGGGCCAGACTTGCACCCGTAAGTGGTAGTCATACACAACTTTAAAAAACAAACAACGTTAGGTTGCCTTCAGCAAGCGTAGGAATCGTCATGTCCGATAATGCATTTAATGCATCCAGATGAAATCACCAGATTATCACGTAATGCAACTCAACGTATGAGAGGATTCAGGTTTAAATCGTTTGTAGCCGAAAACTAAGCAGCCATCTAGCAGGCGAATTACTACACATGCCACTTATCCATACATTTACTCCACCATTGGATGTTCAGTTCTAATATTTGAATTCAAACCCTTAAAACCCATCTTGGTTCACAATGAACCAGATCGAGTTAAGCAGACCGGGTCTAAATAAAACAAACTTTATTGCTCAACCAAGCTCACTCTCTTCTTTCTTTCCTTTCCCTACCATTCACTGTCATCTCAATTGCTATCATTGTCATAAATTCCGTCAAACTAGGTAGGGTTGCAGAAGACTTGGATCCTCTCAACTGTGAGTCTAACACGAGTTTTATCTGCACCATAAACGCGGGTTGCATTACAATTTCCTTCAGGAAGTATATGCAAGTTAAGAGCTCTTTCGAGAATAAGAAAACAATAAGAAGGATCCGGTCAGTATCATAGACAATAGAAATGCTTTCCAAACATCTACTATTTCAAATTTTCTTTCTTAATCTATCACAAGTGGCTCATCAACAATAGCAAGTTCTTTCTTTATCTTCAATTCTTTGTTTTTTCTTTTTGGGTGCATCTCTATCTTCAATTCAAAAGCTTTATAAGATCACGACGGTTTCATTTTTTTCCGCTAAAAAGTCATTTGAATTAAAAGTGAAAAAGGTACAAATATAAAATTTTGACTCATGTTATACTTATACACAGGAACCAAACACTCAACCCATAAATATCAATTGCACCCTATACACCCAACCTCACTGGTTCTCACTCAATTAAGGAGACAAAATTGGGGTGAAATAGATCACCACCGGCAGTCCAAACATTAAGAAAGAAAAGGGTTACTCAAACCAAAATTTGGGTCTTTTGAATGCATCCCAATCTAACTCTCCATTTAGGGATTGAGACTAGTGATTATCCACCTCTAAAGTCTCCAATCTAGCTGATCACTTGGCTCGATCATGATGGTTTCTTTGAGGCAAAAGAAATACTGTTGGGGTAGTCGTATTACAAATTCTACAAAATACAAAAAATGATATTGCAACACAATTAAAAGATGAAGATCCTTAGCCAATCCGGAGAGCTTGATGTTGCAACCGAACAAACCACCGACCAATGAGGTTGAGTCACACCTTGAGTGATGTCCTTAAGGTAATTGATGCACTCCTACTACCAAGGGTTTTTCGCACCGCTACCTCCAAGATAAAGCAACCTCCAACTAGAAGATGAGGTAGTTCTTCTAGTCCCTTCAAGGAGCCAAAAGCTAGAGCACAACACTTAAACAAATTCAAAGAAAGAAATTAACTTCGTAACACAAATAATGTGAGTGTGAGGAGTGTCCCTATTCCACACCACATGCAAAGAAGGGTTGGGTTTATATAGGCCCAAACCACACCTTACACCCCTTAGGATTCTTAAGGCAATGAATTGGATTTAATCCATTCAATAACCTTAACCCCACTCATGGTAATGGCAATGAATGTCATGAAGTTGAAATGAGAACTAATGGTCAAGAGTTAGAATTTAAGTAAATTCCACCCTTCAAGTAAGCTCACCACACCACCATGATCAAGATCTTTAAGACTCATGACCAATGTCATGAAGAGCCTCATAACCAAGGTCATGAAGGGCCTCCTTTACTCATGGGTGCTTCATTACCACCCTTACCTCATGGGTCCCACACACTAACAACAATTAAATAAAAGAAATGCAAAAACTAAGTTTGAAACTTAAATTTGATTTTATAAAAAACCTAAGAAATACAATTATGCTTTTAAATCTAATGCGTCAAAAAATTGATCAGCCCTTGGATTCCTACAAAACAATGTCAGACGTGGGACGACTGGGCGGTCGAGAAGCCACCTCCGAAGGCTAAGTCAGTAGGAGCACCACCACAAAGCTCTAACAAGTTGTAGAGCTTAATTGAAATGTGAGAATGGATGGAAACGATTCAGTTACCTTCTCTTCGTGTTATGCTTTGATTTATATAGGGTTTGCCTCTTACTGTCAATCGTTGGATCAATCCACAAGTCTCACTATTAGTCGTCTGATCATAGGGTTTTCCCACCCTCAATGTGAGTTAGTTACGATTTCCATATAGAGCACGATAGTCTATCCCGAGTTTAATGGGATCACATCTCCTTCTATAATCATCGGATTCCTTCATGCTTACAACTCCTCTAGACTTAAGTCTTGAACCAATCTCTACTGGGATGATTGAACCGACTGTGGTTTCGACCCAGTTATTGTTATTCTCTTACTTATCATGAGCCCCTAGACCAAATGATCGGGATCAAGAGACCGATCATTTGGTATGCCTTTCTCGATCACGAACCATGAGTGTAGCAAATGGATGTTTAAACGATACCAGGTCTCCCAAACATCCTTCAAACATTGCTTTCATTTTCAGAAACGTTACATTCTCTCGAGCCGTAGTTGTTCAGCGCCAAACACACCTTTCTTGCCACATGTTCATGGGGAAAAGGCACCATCATGGGGCACTCTTTTTCTCAAACCGTCACTTACTTTGGGCTGTTGATCTTGGATTAATCTCGTTCATTGGTTTCTTAATCTCGAACCGTCGCCTATTCTTGATCGCATATCAGAATTGATCCTATTCGATCGAATCCATCTTTGGGTTTATTTAAAACCCCTCTTTACCTTCATTCTGTTTCTTCACTTTGCCTTTTGCAAGTTCCTTTGCTTTTGAAGATTTCAGCAAGCTTCTAAATGCTATTTGCTTCAGCTCTTCCAAAATCTACTTCAACTTGCTCCACTTGCTTAAGTGTTTAACAAGTAAGTTCTTCCATCCTTTCATTCAACATTCTTCCTTCCTTATTTCTCTTGCTCTTTTTCTTCTTCATTTCTAGGACCAACACTCCTACCAATTTAGGGCCCTATCCACTTCATTTTTCCTTTAGAAACCTCCATAGTTCATCCCTTATCTTCTCTAACCATAGGTAGTGGGAGAACATCTGAGGATGACTCAGTCGACTAAATGGTTGAAGGAGACGACTCAGCCAACCAATCAAGTCCTTCTACTTCTGTTGATCTTTTTGGGAATAGGAACCTTAGGATTACCGACCGCTGGTTTGGTCCTTCAGCCCAATCTTCCAATAGGGAGCAAGCATGTAATGAGGATAAAGCTGTCACTTCATCCCCTGCTTCCCGAGAGAGCAAGGCTCCTACCAAGGCCACTGCCGGTAGCTCCTGACCGTCAAAGAGGCCTTCTCAGGGTCTGAGTCACTTTGTCTCTCATCTTCATCATGCTGAGCTTAATGACATTTCTGATCACTTTTCTATGCCTTTTTCATATCTCCTTCGGGTACCTAATCCTAACGAGAGGGTTAACTCTAACCCTCCTGAGGAGTTTTCTCTTTACATCTATACCCTAAAAAGTGGGGTTCAATTCCCTTTATTTTCTCCTTTATTCACTGAAATCCTCAATCACTGGGACCTATATCCGGGGATGCTCCTCCCAAATAGCTAGCACCATATCGTTGGCTTCATTGGTCTCTGCTTTGAGTTAGGCCTTACCCCTTCTCTACCTCTCTTTTCTCAGTTTTATTACCTTAGTAAATCCAACCCTCCTAGTTGGGTTTTCTTCTCCAAATGTCCTAGGAGTGAACTAGGATGGTCAAGTAGTATCCTTGCCGAAGGTACCTGCGCTTCTAATCACAAAGGGTGGTGTCATCGGTTTCTGTTATGCCGAGTGCCACCTGGGGACCTCAACTTCCCAATCACTTAGAACCACCAAAACTTTTATACCCAAGTGAATCGTCCCCTTCCCCTATCTCCCGACGAGGGCAGCGCCATTCAAACCATAAAATCTATTCGGGCGCATCAGGAGATACATGGTCTTGCCATGGAAAATGAAGCAGTGATTTAATGGTGGGGCCTAGCCCCTGGTGAGCTCCCGATCATTACACTTTGTTTTCGTTGTCTATCTTTGTGTTTTGCTAAGTCTTGTTATTTCCCTTCCTGTAATGCCTCCAAATACAACCCTAAAGTTGTGAAAGCTTTAACGAACCAGGGGTTTGAGGCTGCCAAAAATGGGGTAGCCAGAACAAAGAGAAAGGAGCCCGAAGCTCCTCACCCGACCCCAAAAGCTCCAGGCCACGCCCCCAAGGGCTTTTTGAAGGTTCGTTGTTGAAGGTTCGTCAAGAGTCGGTCGGGAAGGGGAAAGTTCTGATTGATGTGGCAGACTCAACCCATGACAATATCCACCAAACTAAGAGGAGGCACAATCTTCTTGACGATGTTGCTTCAAAAAAGGTTTGGGTCGAGTGGGAGGAGCTGTTCATCTCTGTCACATCCCGCCCAAATACACCCAGCCTATACCCTATATGGGTTACCCGGGGGAGTGATCCACAGCGCAAAAGATCAAGTTTAGGAACGATCATATCCATTTAGCACAATAACATAATCAAAAGCAAGAACAAATCATTGTATTCTAATAAGTTAATAATAAAATTCAAGAAAAGATCTCAGAAGGATCACTAAGAATATCAGAGTGCGGAAAACATGATACCAAACAAAAACAACTGTAGAGCATAGCGGAAATATACTCCACAACATATGCGGAAGGTAGATCAAAATCTAAGTAAAGCTCTAAGCTAACACAAGTAAAGTAAAAGATAAGTCTAGAAGAATGTAGAGAAAACTAATCCACATCTTCAATCGGCTCTTCTTCATCTTCTTCACCTTGCACTTCCTCATACGTACCGTCATAGTATTCCAAACCTATAGAGAAGTCTAACAAAAGATATGGTACAAAAGGAGTGAGTTTCGAAAGAAACCCAGTAAGGCAGTTAAATCCATAATAACATAAATAGCTGGATTTCAAAGCAAAACATGAATGCAATATGGTATGAGACAAACAATGAATGTATGAATCTAACTCTAGGTATGCTGGTCTCTATTGGCAGAGTTTTAAGTCATAACACCATACTTCTTTGGGAAGGTCTCATCACACAACGCCGTTTGGTAGTGGGTGCGGCATCCCTCGGGACATTCCATGGCTGGGGTTTAGGTCACCGCTCTCTCACATCACCATTGGTCTAAGTACTGGCGCATGTCAAGGTTAAGCCTAGCCAAATGCAAGTCATCTGCTTAGTCATATCAACTCAGTTCCAGATACGTCCATTCCTCGCCCCTGGCGATCCTTTCCGGTATCCTTCACACTAGAGTCCTCATAGTCCCTGACTACGGACTCATCAACCCTATTGGTTATCCACATATGGTAAACGGGAAGCTCTCATGTCCCCTCATTGGTTGGTTACCGGTCTTGAGCGCCCATAAGCCCAAGTCTATCCATATGCAACCCTACTAATAAATGGCCTCCACAATGTGATCCATGTCCTCTCACGGGTTGGTTACCGGTTTGAGCGCCCATGAATCCCCATTGCTGCCACAGGTCGTTTGGTCTCAATACCCTTCCGAATCGGGTCTGATATAACAGGGTATTCCTAGCCAAACACTGCTAGACAGCCCTAAGTATGACAACCAACAATTCAGGAAGGTGTCAATGGGCATTTTCGGAGAACATCCCATACTATTCCCTCCGATGTCCAAGGACAGAAGTGTCAAAAGGACACCTCTCCTTCCTGAACCATACTTAATCAGTCACAATCACAAATCAATCATATCATATACATTTACAGTATATAGAAAATATACCATAATAAGATCCATCTCATATACAATTGACAAATAAAGACATTCATAAACTAAAGAATACAAGTAAATAAAGCTACTGTAATTAAAGTAAGTGCAACAGTAGTATATCCATAAAAGAATCTATTTATGGTAAAAATCCGAAAGATTCTAATATAGAAACTAAAGTCACACAATCTATGCTATTATAGAAGTAACCATCCTTACCTTGTATAACTTGAAGAGAATCTCCAAGGATCAAGGAGAATCTTCCCAAACTTGGCAAGAAGGTCCTAAACAAGTATATATATCATATTAGGAAAGAAACCTAGAAGGTAAGAGATCAAATCATCCAAAACAGACAAAATATGAGGTTGCTGTCCTCATTGGTCGATTGATTGGTCTACTGACCCAGTCGACCAACAAGGTCAGTGACAGACAAAAACAGGGATTTCTGATCCGAAATCCGAATTTTGTGATTCGAATCGCCACCAAACAAGAAAGGAATCATCATGATAGTATTCTAGTGCTAAGGAACAAACCTAACACTATCATTGATCAAAAATCTAAAGACACAAATAAGGAAACAAAACTTACCATAAATGTATCAGTCATGGTTTTCGAAGAAAGCATGGTATGATCAAGAAGAAAGAACTAGAGATTGATAGGTTACAACTCTTGTAAAGAAAACACAACGATTGACTACTAATATGATCAATAAAACAGATCTAAGAAGATCAAAATTTGAATCAAAAGATGAACGAAGACAAGATCATGATTCCTTCAAAAGCTTGCAATGATCATGATTAAGATCATTGCATTAGCCATTAATCCTTAGGAAATCATGAGAGACAAGTAGAGGGATGCTTGCAACAAAGAATGCAGCATCTTCTCTACTGTCCCAGCCCAAAAAGGAAAGAAAATCAGAGATGGAGAAGAAGAAGAGAGTGTAACATACCTTTCGATGCAAGAAGAGAAGAAACACAAGAGTCCTTGCAAGAATCCAACCTTGGATTCAAAAGAAATAGTTGAAATGGAGCTTTGGCTTGTTCCAGAGGCTTAGGAGGCAGAAAATACGAAGTAGACTCGAGATTAGACTTAAATAGAGCAAGTAAAGACCTAAATCCACAAAACAGATCTCATTGGTCAATTGATTGGTCTATTGGCCCCAATCGACCAATCAGTCGACCAATGGAGACAGCAAGGTACAGAAATACACTGTTTTGGTCATAACTCTTCGTTTGAAGTCCGATTGATCCAAAATTCGAAAGGAAACTTCACACAAGCATACTAAGACTATCTAGCATGAATTGGACATCATCCATGGTCCAAAAATCAGTACTTTATAAATTGGGAACATGAGTTTCTAAATTGGAAACAACATGGTTCTCATAGCAAACTCACCATGGATTCAAGGGAAGTATTAGAGAGAACAAGGCTTCACTCTAATGGAATATCAAGAACATATCAGAGGCAAGAATAACTAAATAGAAAATCAAAAGAATACTAATCCTAGAATGAGAGGAATCAAAAATAGAAACTTACTAGAATGCTTATATCAATGGTCAACATAGAAGGCTATAATGGCTAGAAAGAAAGGGAAATTGATTCAAAGAGATGAAATTCATTAGAACAGTAGTAAAGAAGCTACAGTAAAGAAAGGCTAAGATCAAACATGTTAAACATCAATTAGAAAAGAAGCTACAGTAGAATGATCATGCTGTCCAAAACTCGATCAAAATCAATGAAGAATTGAAGAGATTCACCATGTGGTTTCAAGGAATGCATAGAGTGATTGGGGGTTCACTCTAAGACATAAAGAGATTAGAGAATAGGTAGTTATAGTAGTGTAACACCTTCTCCCCAATCAAAACATCAAGATAGAACAGTAAGAAGAAGAAAAGAGAGAAGAAGGAGATAAAACACTGAAATCAAGGTCCAACTTCAAGGTGTAACATTAAACTAACATTTCTTTACCCAAAACAAATAGGGTGTCCTAGCTAGGATTGGGCTGGATTTCACAATCTCTCCCTAAAAGCTTACAATTCACGGCAGTGTTACTAGGGATGCAAACCTGGCGCTTGGGTGGGCGGCCAATGCCCATATGCCCAAAGATCCTTAACTCTGCCCCCGACAAGGAGTTCATTAACTCTTCGGTCAAGTAAGTTTTTGTTTAATTTTCTAAGTCTTTTAAGTTTCTTCTCCCAACCTCTAATCTCTATTTGTTGCAGGGTGATTGCCGATGCCTTCCATAGGCAGATGGAGGTTGTGCTTCGGGTTGGTCATCTTAGCGTCCGATCAAAGTGCCACAAGGAGGAGATGAAGGCCAAGGAGCTCATGGTTGCCACTATTAGGATCGGTGAGCTCGAGCGAGAGTTTGAGAGACTCCAGAAGGTTCATTCTGAGTTCGATGCCAAAGTGGAAGGGTTGATAAAGGAAAGGGACGAACTTTAGGATAATGCCACTCCTTTAGAACCCGAACACATTTCAGTAGATGTCCAGAAAGCTTGTGTTCAAAGTATCTCAATAGCAAGTCCTTTTGTGATTTGATGGTTCAATAGAATTCGATGGCATACCGAGATGGGTAGAACGAAGTATGGAGATCCATACTTAGGAAGGATGCTTCCTTCGATACTGCACCTCATCATGAAGTTTGCCATGTTGAGGTATTTAGTGAACTGAACCTAGGAGTTCCTAGATGGACTTTTGAGAAACTCGACCGAGAACCAGCTGACCCAAACATCAAAGGCTACTTGAGTGATGAGCCTCCTGCCTCCCCCAAGCCCAAAGCCACTAACGAAAATGTGAACCTTCTTGAACAGTCTCCTCCTCAAGTTCTCGACCCTGCCACTCATGTTGCCGAACCTTAATCTTACTTTTTCTTTTCTTGTCTTTTTTTTTTTTCTTTTTTCTATAACTCTTGCGCTGACTACATTCGACACTTCATCCTTTTCTCTTTTTTGTAAGGGTTGGCCCCCTCTTGCCTTTAAATAAATAAAAGTTAGATTCTCTTCATTTGTTGTTGCTTGAGATCGAATTTATTTGTCCACTGTGATTGATTCGAAGTAATTAATTGAATTGAACCGAAGCCCTTAAAAAATCCCAATCATAACCGATCCTCTGGAAAAATTCTCAAATTTTTCTAAGTGTTAGAAGGTCTTAGTCGGGGCGTAAAGAAACATTCATAGATTTTTTTAAGTGTTAGAGTGTTAGAAGGTCTTAGTCGGGCGTATACCGAAGCCTTTCTTTAGAAATATTCATAATTTTTTCTACATGTTAGAAGGTCTTAGTCGGGTGTATACTGAAGCCTTTCCTCAAAAAAATCCACAGATTTTTTAAGTGTTAGAAGGTCTTAGTCGGGCATATACCGAAGCCTTTTATCATTCACCCATATGCCCCCTATTCAAAAAGAGGTTTGGTGAGAGGAAGAATCACTTTATTGAATACCAAGTCCAAATTGCATTACAAAATATTGATCATGAGAAGACTAAGGGTAAAGTTTTCTCAGATTTTGAGCATTCCACGATCGGTCTAGCGCCGGACCAGTTGCTACACTTTTCAATCGGTAAGCTCCCTAGCCTACCTGCTTTACTACTATATACGGTCCTTCCCATGAAGGGTCTTGTTTCTTCTGGTGTCAAGGGTCTGAAGCAGCAATATTTCTTAAAACAAGATCTCCCGGACGATATTGTCGATGCTTTACTCGGGAATTGTAGTATGATGAAATATTCCTATGGTATTGTTGGATTCAGGTCACTGCCTTTGCTCGAACTTCATCTAGGAACTCTAGGTTGTCCAACAAACCTTGATCGTTCAATTTTTCTCCAAATTATCTTTCTCTGAGAGTCTCAGCCATCACTTATACTGGGGCTAGGGCCTCTGACCCATAAGTAAGTTTGAACGGTGTTTCTCCAGTTGGCGTTCAAATGGTAGTTCTGTAGGCCCATAGCATAAAGGTTTACTCGCTTCCAGCCGCTTCTTGATTCCATCTAGTAGGGTTTGATTAGTTACTTCACCTTGCCCATTACTTTGGGGATATGCAACAAAAGACATTTGGTGGTCGATTATGTAGGTGCCACAAAACTAAGAGAACTATGGGTTATCAAACCGTGTCCCATGATCGGTGACTATTATCTTTGGGAGGCCGAATCGGTGTATCATTGAATCTAACACAAATTTCTCGATTCTTTTTTCTATAATTGTGGCAAGTGGAGTTGCTTCAACCTATTTTGTGAAGTAATTGATGGCCATGACCAGGTACTCCCTTCCTTCCGAAGCTTTGGTGAATTTTTCCATTATGTCCATCCCCCACATAGCGAACATGATCAAGTCTAAGATGGATGTTAGAGGTACTACTGGCCTTTTTGATACAATTGAATGTATTTGGAAATTTTTGCAATGCCGAACGTACTCCAACGCATCCTCGTGCATCTTGGCCAATACATCTCAAGCCTAAGAATTTTGTGCACTAATGCTCGTCCTCCCATATGGGCTCCACAGACACCTTTGTGAACGTCTGCCAATGCACTTTTCAACCCCTCTGGTCCTAAACACCTCAATAACGGTCCTGGATAAGATCTATAGTAAAGTCTTTCATTAAGGATAGTGAGCCTTGCATTTTGAAGCCTAACCAGTCGTGCCTCCTTCGAGTCATTGAGTAATTGATCATCCCAAAGTTATTCCACAATTGGATCCATCCAACAATGCTATTCCTCCATGTACATCATCTCCTTCACCCTCGTGCTCAAGAAGTTAAGCTCTTTGATGTATACCGAGGGTTCAAGAGTTTTTACCTTCGCATTTTCCAATCTTGACAGTTCATCTGCCATTTCATTATCCTTCCTCAAGATCTGAAAGATTCAAACTTCTTTGAATCCCTTCATTAGTTCTCGTATCATTTCTTGATACTTTACCAACCAAGGCTCCTTTACCATGAACTCCCCTTGAACTTGATTCACCATTAACTGAGAATCGTTGTAGATGGTTATCTCTGGGATGGGGAGCACCTTTGCTAGTCTAAGTCCTGTTAAAAAAGCTTTGTACTCAGCTTTATTGCTGCTTGTGCCTCAAACCCGAACTTCAGTGCGTATCGAATGAGGAAACTCCTAGACTTTTTACTAGGATTCTAGCTCCCCCTCCTTGTTTGTTACTCGAACCATCTACATAAATATTCCACATCATTGGGCTTTGAGGTTCGGTAATCTCTGTCATTGGAGTTGTTGTTTCGACAATGAAATCAGCCAAAGCTTGGGCTTTGATGGCCGGTCAGGGTTTAAAATCCACATGGTATTCACTCAGCTCCACTGACCATGCAATCATCTGTCCTGAAAGGTCTGGCTTATGAAGTACTATTTTTAAGAGAAGTTAGTTAATACCTCAATTAGGTGAGCCTGGAAGTAGTGCCTCAATTTCCTTGCAGCCATCATCAATGCCAAAGCTTGTTTCTTGATCTCCAAGTACCTAGTCTTTGGGTCGAGAAGTACATGACTTGTATAGTATACTGGCAATTGTTTCTTTCTTGTTTCCCGAACTAGGAGAACACTCACTACCGAAGCTGAGGATGCTAAATACAGTTATAGTCTTTCACCTTTTTCTGGTCGTGATAGCAAGCATCTCCTTCATGCTCTCTAATGCTTTCTGCATTCCTCTATCCATCGTACCTCTTTATCACCTCTTAGATCTTTCAGCGCTTTCAAGAATGGTAAGCATTGTTCTCCCGATTGCGCTATAAATTTGTTTAAGGCAGCTACATGTCCAGTTAGACACCAGACATCCCAAACGGTCCTTGGTGGCTCCATATCAATCAATGCTCAAATCTTAACAGGGTTTGTTTCGATCCTTCTCTGCGAAACCATAAACCCCAGGAATTTTCCCAAAGACAATCCAAATGCACATTTCTCTGGGTGCAACTTCATATGATATTTCCTCAGTACACCGAAGACTTTTGTTAGGTTTGAGACATGATTCAAGTGCCTAAGGCTTTTCACGAGCATATCATCAATGTAGGCCTCCATGTTTTGCCTGATCAAGTCTTTGAAAATCTTGTTAACCGCTCTCTAGTAAGTAGCCCCGCCATTCTTGAGCTCGAACGACATTACCTTGTAATAGAAGCTTTCTCGATCAGTCATGAACGCCATGAACTTCTCATCTTCCTTGTTCATTAGAATTTGGTTGTACCCTGAATACACATCCATGAAACTCAAAGTCTCATACCCTGCTATCACATCAATGAGCAGATCGATTCAAGGCAAAGGATAGCAATCCTTCGGGCATGCTTTGTTCAAGTTGGTGTAGTCAGTCCACATTCGCCACTTGCCATTCGCCTTATTAACCATAACAATGTTAGCCAACCATGTTGGACACTTGATCGATTCAATGAATCCAGAACCCTTCAATTTTTCCACTTCATTTCGTATGGCCTCATGCTTCTCAATCGAGAAGTTCTTTCTTCTTTGAATAACTGGTTTGGCTTTTGGGTGGATCCATAGCATGTGTTCGGTTATGCTGCGGTCTATCATCGGTATATCTACTGTTGACCATGCAAACAAGTCAATATTCTTTCGAAGAAACTCCTTTAACTTCTCCTTGAAATCTTCTGGCTCTTCAAAAGAATAAAAGTTCATTTTGCCTCCTTGGAGGGATCCAACTGGATCCTTTCCAACTTCTCTACAGGTTTAGGCCTCTATATGGTCTCTTCATCTTAATTATCACGGATCTTAGATTGGCATGGTGGTCGCCTTCCTCGGTCCAACTTTTCCCTTCAGATAAGAAATATAACATTGTCTAGAAGTTTTCGGATCGGAAGTTACTTCGCCAACTCCATTTTCGGTCAGGAACGTGATTTTCATGTGTTTGGTTGACACGATTGCTCCTAATTTGGCTAAGGATGGTCTTCTGAGGATGACATTGTATGCAGGCAACTCTCGAATGACTGGGAAATTCACCCAAACAGTCATCTCCTTCAGGTATGTCCCAACTATTAAATCCAATTGCACTGCTCCCTCCACTACCTCCCGATGACCGATCTCCACCTTGATCACGATCGTGTCATCATGAGGAGTACAAATTCCCTCTTCATCTTCCTCATCAAACATGATTGTTTCTTGAGAGCTTGGTCTCTTTCTTTTCTTGGTTGCTTCTCCCAAGCCCACGAATTTAGACTTTGCCTTTAGCTTTCTGAGGGACTCAATGCTCTGATCCTCCAAATGTCGTGAGGGTTGGGGATTGATTTGCCTCAGCAATATATTTTCCTTTCTTTGGGTTGGAAACTTTAGGTCCATAGTCTCTACTACCCAACCATTCTCTTCTTTTCTCACCAGCAGTTTTCTTGTCCCGGTTATCTTCTTTGTGCTTCACATAACTGGCAAGATGCCCCTAAGATATTAATCTCTCAATATCCTCCTTAAAATGTTTGTATTCGTCGGTGTAATGCTCGTAATACCTATGGAATCAACAATACTTGTTCATATTTCTTTCTTCTGGTTTGGATACCATTTTGGGCGGCCATCTCAGTATGTCTCAATCCTTGATCTGCATCAAAATCTCTGACTGTCGGGCATTCAGGGGGTGTATTCAACATGATCGAGTGAACGTTGCCTCCAACCGAATCTTCCCTTGTTCCCTCGATCATTGTTTTGTCCTTTTGAACCTTGCCCTTTTTCGAAGGCCTTTTGCTCCTTGCTGGCTGCCTTCACTTCTCCTTGTCGGGCATCAAGAATTTATGTGACTTCTATTTGTTTCTGACATCTTTGAATAAGTTTGGCATATGTGGTCAGCATATCCTGTAGCAACAACTCCAGAAGACACTTGTTGGAAAGTCCTGTAAAAATGGCTGTTTTTGTTATATGTTCATCAAGATTCCCGATCTCCACTGTTTCCTTATTGGATCTTTGCAAATAATCCTGAATGGACTCATTCTTTGCTTGCTTGACAATGAAAAGAGTCTCTTTGGTCTTCTTTGTTTCTATTCCACTCTAGAACTGACCAACGAATTTTCGAGCAAGCTCAACTATCTTTCCCAAGGGCAGGTTCGAGAACCACTTTTGGGTAACTCCCGTTAGTGAGGACCTGAATACCCTACATAATATTTCATCCTAATTCCCAGCTACCACCATCGTTTGCTGGTAATAACTTATGTGAGCCATTGGGTCTCCACATCCATCAAATAGGGAGAAGGTCAAGAGCTTGAAATTATGAGGAAATTCATACCGAGCGATTGTATCGACTAATAGGGTCTTTCTGATGATCGAATATATATCATCTATCCTCTTACCCCTAGTAAATTGTCCCAGCTTCTGGTTTGTGTATGTCAATTTTCGATCGATCTGAACTATTCTGGCATTAGGTGTTTGCACGCTATCCTTGTCCAAACGTTGGGATGTGGTAGAATGTGTCTGAACGCGTTGTGACCGATCTTGAACCTCAACATTATTTCTTTGTGGGAGCTCCCCGATTCTTCGTATTCTTAAACGTTCACCTTCGTCCTGGTATTGCCTTAAGTTTCTTCCAGGGGGTTGTCAAAAAATTTGCCCTTCGGTTGAGTTCCTTTCTCTTCACGGCGAACGTCCTCTTATTGGGGAACACCTCATTTCCGCTCTCTAAGCCTGCCTTTTTATCTCTTCTTGATCATAAGGGTTCGGTTTCCTTGGAGCCCCCAAATGCCTTACCATCGTTCGAGCAGAGCCTTGCATCTCGAGGAATTGAACATGCATTTGGTTCATCTGTTGTTGGTTTTGATTCATTTGTTCCTGAATGACAGTGATCATCTAGATCTCCCCATTCCAATCATTTAAGTGTCCTCCCCCGATCACTTCTTCTTCTTCGTGTTGTTTGATCTCTCAGGACATATCTTCTCCTGAGGGAATGAGATTTCCACCTAAAGGGGGTGGGAGAATTTGATTCTAATTCCTCTGAAGTGTTGTTATGGTATCTACCATGGCTTTTCAAACCATTTCCCACAGACGGCGCCAAAAGATGCATCCAAAAATTGATCAGCCCTTGGATTCCTGCAAAACAATGTCAAATGTGGGTTGACTAGGCGGTCAGGAAGCCACCTCCAAATGCTAAGTCAGTAGGAGCACCACCACAGAGCTCTATCGGATTGTAGAGCTTAATTGAAAGGTGAGAATGGAGGGAAACGATTCAGTTACCTTACTGTCAATCGTTGGATCAATCCACAAGTCTCATTATTAGTCGTCCGGTCATGAGGTTTTCCCCCCTCATTGTGATTTAATTACGGTTTCCATATAGAGCATGGTCGCTTATCCCAAGTTTAATGGGATCACTTCTCCTTCTATAACCATCGGGTTTCTTCATGCTTACGATTCTTCTGGACTTAATTCTTGAACCAGTCCCGACCGGGATGATTGAATCGACCATAGTTCGACCGGTTGATGGTTATTTTTTACTTATCAAAATCTTTTGCATCCTTCTTGGCTTCCGCATACTTTAAAGCTTGGGAGGGTTCCTCCTCCTCCATTGTATCTCTTTGATCTTTCTCCTCTTTTCCATGGAATCTGAGGTACTATCCTTCTATAATCGATGCACATGATCTCTCCCTAAGCATGCCCAGATTCATGTTATTTTAAGGTTCTTGGTGTGGTAGTATTTCTTGTTGTAATTGTAAACCAGGTGGCAATAATTCATTGTTACTCTCTGTTAAGGATCTAGATGCTATTGCCTCCTTTGTGCATACACACCATCTTTCTTTCTATGACTTTTATGCCTTCCTCTCTCTATTAAACTTTAGTATTTCATGGTTAATGTGATGCGAGCTAGCCTCTTAGATTTTCACCGCTTCAGAGATAGTATCCGTGTCATCCATGATATGGGTATGTGGTTTTGCTAAACTCACATGCAAGGTTTTATCTATGCCTGGTGTCAACGCTAACTCTACCTAGCTATGGTAATAGAGTTATACGTTGCACGTGTTGCAAGCTTACTATTGTAATTCCTTTTGCTACCTATCTTCGGCATGGAGAAGGAAGATATCTTTAGTTTCTTAGTGGGTTGTCTTATGAGAGTGGTTTTGGGATCTCGTCTTCTTCTCTTCCTTTTTGCGCTTCTTCTGGTTGCCACTACATATGGTTGGTTTCTTCTGAGCGCTACAAAAGATGGGTCAAGAGACTTTGCAGTTGTTGAAGTTTTCTTAACCTTCTATTTCTTAGCAGTGCAGTTAAGACTTATGGCCATGTATACCTCTGTCTCCATAGCCTCGTCTTCTCGTCCAGTGGTCCCAAATTCTGAGACTCTATCTTCAAACTTTACTAAGAAGTTGGTTCTTCCTATTCGCAAGCCTGAGTCGATATCCATCTCAGCAGGTAAGCTTGCATCTTTGAAAAATTCCTTGAAATACACTCTTGTGGGATGGATTCGAGATGGTATCCCAGTTAATGTAACAGAGCTGCGTCACATTGCAAAAAAAGTGTGGCATTTAGAAGGGATTACTGTGGCCGACTATCACCCGGTTGAAGGAGCTGTTGATCGATTCATCCTTAAATTCCTTACAGCTCGTGACATGCATTGCTTGTTGTTCTCCCAACCATGGACTTACAGAGAGCATCTAATGTTTCTTCAACCATGGGAGATTGCAGTTCCTGCTAAATTAGTGGTTTTCAAAGTGGGCACAATTTGGGTGCAAACCATGGATCTTGATTGGATGTTTTTTGACAAGGAGATTATGTATTTATTGTTCTAAAAAAATTGGACATATCTTGAAGCTGGAATGTCCTTCGGATGACTCAAACTACCCAGCGGTGCCCGCAGCTAGAATTCTTATCCCTTTGGACAAGGATCTGCCAACGGTAATTAAACTAGACCTCCCTGATAAGTCCACCATTTCTGTTCAAGAGGGGTATGAGCATCGGCCTTCAGTAGTTTGCGTCTCTTGTAATCGGATTGGGCATAGCCAAATGGATTGTTCGTTTATGAGAAATCCCGTTGTGGCCTCTGCTCTTTCCAAACTTTTCGCAGAGCCTCCTCACTCCCCTAACATTGCTATACCACCTGTTAGAAAGGGTCTGTTGAAGGATATGGTCTCTTTCTATGATGAATTTCTAATCAAGAATTTTAGAGCTGAAGTGTTGAATCTAGCAATGATTATATCCCTGAAGCGTGATGTGGAGCTAGTTCGCAGCTTCCTCTATATGGCTTTTCTATTCAATATAATGATACCTTAGTATAGAGAAGCTACTGATACAAAACCTTTTTGCCTGCTCATCCCTTACAAGCAAAGAGAGATCAAACACTTCCGCCTGCCCGCGTTTGAAGACATTCGCTTCAATATAAGGCATATTTCATCCTCTATTTCGAGTTATATCTCTGATCAAGTTTCTTCGGAATCCTGTGAAGATACAGCAGAACCAATGCAAACATCCTATGTTGAACCTAAGCCAATGTTCCAAATCAAGCAAGAGCACAGTGACCTTCCCAAAGAACGACCTGTGACTACTGATCTCAATTACTAGGAGGGTGGCGAAAATCAATCTTCTAATCATGCCGAGGAAGAGACTTTTTCAAACTTACTTACAGATGTCAAAGGTAAGAACATTATATTTACCTTGCCTGGTTTTGTTCCTTCAATGACTGTTAAGAGTAGGGGTGTCAATTTTCAACCCAAACCGTTAAAACCGGACCGAACCGGCCCGACCGATCCTTAATGGGCTATAATTGGGCTGAGGGTCCTCAGCCCGAACGGTCTCGTGTGCGGCCCCGTTAGCCCGTTAGTCTTTTACATAAATAAAATTAAAATATTAAATGTAATTAATTTTTTTTTTGTATTGTTCAAATGTAATTAATGATCCATGAATTTCGGTGTTTGAAACGTTGAGACTCGAGTTTGAGTAGTTGAGAGTTTAGTGTTAACACGTTTAACGGTTTAAGTTTTAAGTTTTAACTTTTTAAATTTCAAATTTCATTTAGTTTTATTATTTTAAAATTTAAAAGTTTTAATTGATAACTCTTAACTCTTAATCTTAATCGTTAACTTTTTAATTTTCAAATTTCATTTAGTTTTATTATTTTAAAATTTAAAAGTCTTAATTGATAACTCTTAACTCTTAATCTTAATCGTTAACGCTGTTTCACCATTCACACATGATAGAAAAATCTAAATTCTTTATTTTTTGAGGGTGGAGGGTGGTTTGGATCAAGCTAATGCCATCACTTATCGTTGGATCTACTTGGAGTCTTCATCCTCTATCTTTTGTAGTTTTGTGTGTGAGAAACTAGGATTTGGAGTTGAGGAAAAAATAAAAATAAATTTCAATATTGATTTTTAATTTAGTCCAAACCGTTAGTCAACCCGAACCCAAACCGCACCAAACCGAAACCGCACCGAAACCGTTATCTTTTAAATGGGCTGGTTTGGGCTGGGGTTTTTTCAGCCCAAAACCGCTCCAAACCGCACCGTTGACACCCCTAGTTAAGAGGAAAATATTAGTACAGTTGGAAGCGGATACTGCAGCAATGGAAGATGTTGCCTCTTCTCCTTGGAAGAAGCTTAGAGTTTATGAGTATAGAACCAATCTGCCTGAGGCTGAGATGGCTGGCCGTCAAAAGCCACCCTTCTCACCATGACAACCTTGTATCTTAATTGTCGGGGACTGGGTCAGCCTGCGACAAGATCGGAGCTCAAATCCCTCATCTTGCAACATCGACCCAACCTTTTGTTTATATGTGAAGTCAAGTTGAGACGTCTGAAACCCAAGAGTCTATGTAAATATTGGGGTTTCAATGGTGTGTCTTACTCCCCCCCAGTTGGGAAGGCAGGAGGTCTTTTGTTGTTTTGGGATGATCAACTATCGGTGGATATAGTGTGGTCTTCGAAGTGGTGTATCCATGTAGTAATCTCCAATCGAATATCAAGATGGATGCAGTCTTTTGTGTACTTGAGTTCTACACCTCATATACAACACCAGCAATGAAATACCTTGTCTCAACTAGGATCCTTTGTTAATCTACCCTGGGCGATATGGGGTGACTGGAATGCATCTCTCTATTTAAGTGACAGGAAAGGAAGTCGTCCTCTATCTACATCCGACGTGAGGCCGTTTCAATCTTTTGTCAATGGTCAGCGTTTGATCCCTGATCGAACATGTGGTCCAATGTTCATGTGGTCAAATCAGAGGAAGAACTTGGCAAGAGTAGAAGGCATCCTAGATCGAGTGGTGAGTAACAATGATTGGCTTATGTTATTCCCAGCTACACAAGTGATGCATATTAAGGTAGCATGTTCGGATCACGTAGCACTCTTGCTCAGTACTGAGCCTCTGCAAAGAGGTTACAAAAGGCCATTCAAATTTGAAAGCTTTTGGGTATCCAAGGACACTTATCCGGCAATGGCGAATGCAGCTTGGGCTCAGAATATTAGAGGCTCACCCTCATTTAAGCCTGCAGAAAAACTTCTTTCCCTGCAACATACTCTAACACACTGGAATTGCTCTTATGTTCAGAAGTTGGAAATCACAGAAAAGAGAACGCGTGAGGCCTTAACCAATCATGCGAAGGTACCCTATGACATGAGACAGGAGGACTGGTATGCTGAGGAAAGTAGACTGCTTGCTCTTCTCAAGAAAGTTACTCATCAGATATGTGATAAGTGGTACCAGAAGTCAAGGATCAATTGGTTGAATCTTGGGGATCGTAACACTTAGTTCTTTCATCTTTCTACCATCAAGCGAAGGGCGAGGAACCAAATTAAATCGCTCTCTCATAATGGTCTGCACCTAACGGATCAGCAACATATCGCTTTGGCGTTCTCTCAACATTTTAAGAACATATTTTTTTCGGGTTTGCTTTGTCATAATGGAGATTACTTTCAAGTCACTAAGGACCGTCTACCGGAGGAGCGCAAATCCTAGTTAATACAGCCTTTTTCAGAACAAGAAATTCATCAAGCGATTTTTGGCGCAAACGGCTTGAAGACACCAGGTCCTGATGGATTCCCTGGAATCTTTTATCAACAGTCTTGGAATGAAGTTAAACACGATGTGATAGCTATGGTGGATGCATTTTTTTCCACAGTGTCTTTCCAACATAATGGATTTGTAAAAGGCAGGCACATTCAGGATAATGTTCTTCTTGCTCATGAACTCATCCACAAAATTCACCTACACTGGAAGCGAAAGAAGGGGCTAATGGCAGTAAAGTTGGACATGAGTAAAGCATATGATCGTCTTGAATGGTCATTTGTTTCTCATACTCTCTTGGCTTATGGGTTTCCACCAAGATGGATTGAATGGATCATTTGTTCTGCATCACATCACTTCAATATTCTATCCTTTTAAATGGCTCTCCGCTCCCGTACTTCAAACCAACCAGGGGCCTTCGTCAAGGGGATCCATTATCTTCTTATATTTTTGTATTGTGTGTTGAAGTACTTACGTCTCATCTTGAAGTAGCACTGCAAGCTAAATGCTTAAAGGGCATACAACTTTCAAGGGGTGGTCAGAGGCTTTCGCATCTTGACTTCGCTAATGATTTGATTTTGTTTAGACAAGCTACTAAGAACGAAGCATCGCAGTTTCACCGCATAATACAAAACTATTGCCTCGAGTCGGGTCAACAACTGAATCTTACCAAGACACGAGCTCACTATAGTCCCAGTACTTGTGCTTCAACCAAGAGGGAGCTGTCTACCACATTCCATATAACGCCTACCTCAGAGTTGGATGTGTATCTCAAAATACCGTTAATTCTAGGTAAACTCAAGAAGAAGCACTGCTCCACCTTGCTCCAAAGGGTAAATGCTAGGCTACAAAATTGGCGAGCTCAAGTTCTATCAAAAGCAGGTCGCACCATGTTGATCCAATCTACCTTCACTGCTCTACCCTCCTAATGTATGTCTTGTTTCAAACTCCCCTCTTCGATGATTGACATGATGGAACAAGCATCTCGTACCTTCTTCTGGTCATCAGGGTCAAGGCAAAAGGTGCACACGGTGGATTGGGCCACTATATGTTCACCAAAACTTCAGGGAGGGTTAAACATCAAGAATTTGCATAAACTTAATCTAGCTCTTCTGTCTCGGAAGGCATGGGAATTGGTTCAACCATCTTCTTCTCTATAGAGTAAATTAATGAAGGACAAGTACTTCCCAACCACAAGTTTTCTGGAAGCTCCTGTCGGCTCTTCAACTTCATGGGGGTGGAAATCTTTGCTTCAATTTAGGCCGATAATCATGGAAGGGTTGTTTAAACAAGTTGGCACAGGTCATGACATCAATTCTTGGACAAATCCTTGGATACCAAATATTAGAAGGGATAACGGATGTTTCCATTCACTACCCTAGCTCCAAAAAAAGTCTCCAGCTTTATCCATCCTATCTCTCGAAGGTGGGATCGGTCGATGGTACAAAAATGGTGGTCACCAGAGATAGCACAAATTAGTATAAACATTCCCCTTCCCACCCAACCTGTAGAAGATCGCCTAATCTGGAGGGTGACTACATCCGGGGAATTTACTGTCAAATCGGCATATGGATTGCAAGACTCAAAGCAGGTATCAGGTATAGAACAAGCATCTAGTGCACACTGGAAAATATTGTGGAAATCACAATTAATACCAAGGGTTTTACATTTTGCATGGAAAGTTATGCAACAAAAGCTACCTACTGCAGATCTCCTTCTCAGTAGGGGATGCAATATCACGGCCTTATGCATGTTTTGTGGCCAACAAGATGGTACAGTGGATCACATTTTTCTACAGTGCCAATACACACAGAGAGTTTGGAGTGAGTTGGCCCTCCCAAGCTTGAATCAAGCTATGTGTCTTGAATCTCACCTGTGCACACTCTTACACAAATACTCCCACTCAGACATTCACAAGGCTCTTAGTTTGTGAATTATCCTCAGTTTCTGGCAGTTGTGGCGTTGTTACACTACTTTTGATTGATAATCCTGCACTATCCTTGCCAGCACAACTATCGGGGGCAATTGGGAGATCCTGGAGTTTCTTCTTCACAGACCAGGTTCAATGTCTGAATCCAAGACAGGGGAACACTTACCTTATACGTTGGCTACCTCCAAAGCATCCTTATATAAAGGTAAATGTTGATGGTTCTTCATTTACTGATAAAAAACTCTCAGGCTTCGGTGGCTTAGCTCGAAACGCTCAAGGTAAGTTCATATTTGCCTTTGGAGAAGGGTGTGGCTGAAGCTCTAGCCATTCAAAAAGCCCTCTTTTCACATGTGCTTATAGAAAGTGACAACCAAGCACTAGTGCATATGCTCCAAATGTCAACAACTTTTCCATGAAAGGTGTATCACATCCTTAATGATGTCCATGACAAAATGGCTGTGTTTGAAGGGATTTGTTTCTCTCATGTTCATAGGAAGGCAAATTTCCTGCAGATACAATAGCCAAGCAGGCGGCATTGACGCAAGACTACTTTCTATCCTTCTTTGTCCCAACTTATTTGGTTTGGCCTCTCCTATTAGATTCATTAGGTTGTAATATCCCTAGGGGCATGTCCCCATATATCCCTATTCTAATCAATGAGGTTTGCTTTCATTAAAAAAAAAAAAAAAAAAAAGCATACTTTAAAGCTTGGGCACAGTTATGAAGTCGAATTCCCTGAATCGGCTTTTGTCGAGGGAATGGAATATATTAAATGACAAATATCGGGAAGCCTTGCGGTAATCGGCAGCGTATAATTCTGCTCCTGCCGCTTTCAAAGATCCCTCGCAATTCCGAACTTCATATGTAAACTGTAAAGGTTTGTTTAATTTCCTTTGTGAAGTGAACCATGGAGAAGTCGAGCAACGCCAGCAGCAGCAGCTCTAACAGAAAGGGTTTATCAATCCGAAATCTTCCAGGAATCTCGTGCAGCAAAATGGAGGGAGAAGGTGATATTTCATGCCTTGTCGGAAGCATAGTCGAAAAGGGTTTCTCCTCTGGCACCACCAAACCCAGTAGCAACAACTCTCTTGGCCCCTCTTTTCTCTTTCGTCCCACTGTTCTTCCTTTCCCTGTCGCTCGCCATCGCGCGCATGGTCCTGTAAGCACTTCCTCTCCTTCTTTGTCTCTCTCGCTCTTTTGTCTCTGGATTCCGAGTTAATCACTATATGAAAGTTGTAGTTCCAATCTCTGCTTATTTTCTCGGTCATAACATCTTGAATGATCTTTAACAGATGATTTGATTACTGTTTTTGCAGCACTGGGCTCCGTTGGTTAGCCAAGTGCAAAATGATGATGATTTAGATGATGACAATGAAGATAGAGATGAGACTAATTTTGATCCTATATCGGCTTTTGCCAACCCTATACAGAAGAAACAGAAGAAAAGTTTGAATTTCGGCAGGTGGAGAGAACTAGTAAAGGAAACTGACGTATCTACTGCTACCCAAATCAATGGAATGGATAAACCTGTTAGGGTAGGGAGTGGGAAACCAGATGGGAAAAGAGGGAACAGCAAAATTATAGATAAAATGGATAACTTGCTTCACAAACCTGCCCTTGTAATGGCAGAGAGTGAACTTCCTGAAAACTCAAATAGGTCATCTCTTCCACGGGAAGACGATGGTTCTACAATTACCCACGAAAAGAATAAGGGGGGACCAACCTGTTTGGAGCATGAAAAGGAGAATGGGGGAACTGAAGAGATTGAAAGTGGAGAAAAGATTAGTGTCCTGGTTGACACATCCACCAATACAAAAATGGAGGAGGAAAAGCAATGCAATTTAATAGAGTCTGAGATTAATAGTGGGGTTGCCGTTAAAGCTGATTCAAATTCAGGTTTTCCAGGATCAACATCCACAGTGGATAATCTGAAATTTTCACCTAATCCAGAAGACATTCTATGTGAGGGACCCAGGTCCATTGATGGCAATTCTGAAAATGGGCAAGGATTTATGTCTGTTGAGAGTCAAATTGATGCTGAGAACCGTGTAAGGTTGCAGAATATGTCTGCTACTGAGATTGCTGAAGCACAGGCTGAGATAATGGGGAAAATGAAGCCTGAATTAGTGGGGGTGCTAAAAAAGCGTGGGCAGAACAAATTGCAGAAGCAAAAAACTGTGACATCAGATCTGGATAGTAGTTGCCAACTTAGTACTCTAAAAGATGAGAATCATTTGGAGAACTCCCCAAAAGGATCTTCACAATCTGAAGCTGGTGAAAAATTCCATATTTTGAAAGAAACAGCTGGCAAGGATAAACAGGAGGGTCATGTTAATGGTGGTTTCTTGCAGATGTTAAGCACCCGAAATAGCTCGTGGAGAGCGTGGAGTGAGAGAGTTGAATCAGTCAGGACTTTGAGGTTTTCCTTGGATGGTACTATTTTGGAAAATGACTCTATCCAATTGTCTAAGACTGGTAAGAAGTGTATTCTTAAATTTAATTGTGTTAGTCACTAAGTCTTCTTCTCTTTTGCTACTTTATTATTGAGTTTGTTGGTTGAACTTCAGTTACTATGTGCTTGCAAATATTATTTCTTCTTTCTTTGTTAGTCCTGTCTTGGTTTTACATATATATTCTTTTATATTCCGTGTTTTTTTCTCTTGTGCTGAGCTTCTTCCTATGTTTTTAGTCTTTGGTTTTTTTGTCCTCATGTATTTATCATCCTGATTCAACTTTTTTGACAGTGTCCAATATTATAAATGAAAAAAATTATCTGATGCCCACAGGTGGAATTGTTGCTTGTCATTCTGGCTGATATCGTATTGATCGTTACTCTGCAATATTATTATGAAGTTTGAACAAAACACCTTGAATCTTTAAAAAACGACTAGAATCTTTAAAAAACGAATATCAAAATCCTGCATTGACAAAAAGTGAGGTCTATAAAGGACGGTGAAAGGTTGGACCATAATTTTTTATGCACAATCCTTGCTCTGAGAGATGGTTGGATTGGATAAGTTTGGGTCAGGATGCTCCAATTACAAATGGTGGTTTAAGTAGCAGAATAAGCCATTCAAATGGTCAGGGTTTTCCTTTAAACTTGACTGACTGAAATGATTGAAGTATTCAGCCAAGGTTACTGCATGTTATGTGTAAGCTTATGTGATTGGTTTCAAAGAGTTATAAAGAGAAGGATAGTGTTGATACACATTTACTAATATTTATTGGCCCCTGGATTGATGGGCTGATTGGTAATGAAAAAAAAAAAAAAAAAAATTTCTCAGAAATGGATTAAAATTTAAATGTGGAATCTAAAGAGAACCTTGTATCAACCCAGCTTCTACTCAGAAGTTCACACTTATTCTAGGATCATCAATTTCGTTATATGTCCTAAGGTTTCAGTTGACTTACAAATCCTAAATTGGATTCAGAAGTCCAAGAGTAGTTCTGGATCCCAAGCAGATCAGAACTTAATCTGAATAAAACTGGGAATGGATGAGATTTTATTTGATAATATCTAGTTGGTTAGAAGAAACATGTAGAAGCTGAACAATGAAAAAGCTAGTTAACAATCTGACTTAATTGTTTTGATAGTTGATACACACTGTCCTATACATTGCAATAGAAGTTCTGAATCATTGAAGAAAAGAAAGATACACAAGAAAATAAGAGTACAAGCATTTCACATAAACAATTTCAGTCTGATTGTCCAGTCCAATAAAAAGAGACATTTTTTTAATCTAAATAGGAATATTCATTCCAAATGCTATGCAATAAGTTGATTATATTGAATAATTAAATCACTGTAAACTCCTGACTTACCAAATGGTCATCAAAGTTCTAAATAAGTAGATAATTGACATTCTAGAAACCTACTGAGATTAGTGCTAACCTAGTCATAGTTGTTGTGTTGCCAACCGGCAAGGCAGTGGAGCCCATGATGTCTTGGTTGGGACTGAGGCACCAAAGTGGGTGCTGTAATATTACATTCCAGACCAGATTGTATGCTAATTATACTACTTTCTTCTTCCTCTATATTATATGACTTCATGTCTTTATTCCTTGAGGTTTGATGCAACCAGAAGCTTTTAGTGTCAAAGACTACCTTAAGTTAACAAATATGAACCTAGTAATCTCTAAGGTTCGAAACAGGTGGAAAGATGTCAAGCCTGGGTAGACTTTAAAATGCCATATTTATTTGAACACATTAATTGAAGGAAAGTACATATAAGCACTTTTAACTGGAAGGCTATTCTATTCAGTCATCACAAACACTTTGAGTGGAGCCTTTTGTGATTCAAGGCTAAGAATCTTTGCTTGGCATGGTCCTACAGTTTTGGGCTTATTGGTTGCCCATGTATTTAATGGGTGTTGCATAGTTGAAGTCTTGAAAGCTGCCCTGGAGTGTGTAGATGGAAGGGAATATTCTTATACAGCAGCTTACCTTCTGCAAGCAAACATGCATAAAAAGGGCAAACCTGGTGCTGAAGGCTTCCATGCAAGCATAGCCCAGAGGGGCAATTATCTATGCAGCCTTACGGCCCTTACCCCAACAATTCCCCAAAAACTTATGCTGAGAGGCTATCTCAGTGTGGAACAAACTTGCATTTATAGCCAACTATTGAGTTGCTGATACCATTGGGTTGGCTTCACTCAGAAGCCTCTTGGGTTTGCCTCTTGGCCTCGGTTAAACATTGTTAACAATTTTTTTGGGTTGTGAAATGTTTTTGATTAATCCACATCTAGCCCTTATTATTAAACTTGTGGTTTTAGCCTTGCTTATATGAAAATTATGTTACACGAGAGTGGCTCTATGATTGGGTACATGTATGTGTTGAGTACTTACCATCTCTCCCTCCAAAACCTGGGCTCGCAGGGCCCAGTGCCTTTGGAAGGGGTTAGTCTTCTTCTTCTTCTTTTCCATAGCCATGTCCAAGTCTCTACCATATGGTGGATGCTAATTACATAGTCATTTTCTTTTGGAGTTATTTACCCCTCAAAATGAGATGAAGAATCTAGCCATCACATTGATCTGTTGCTGATGAATTCAGACTAGGTTAATGAATCCAACCCATCATTATGTGCTTTGTGCTGATTTTCTTGGATATGTTACTGATCATTTGTGCTAGCTGTATACCATTTTAGTTCTCATGGTATTGAAAAAAGGTTTCATTCTTTGCCTGGCTTTGGTTAAAGCTAGGGATTTTGAGTGTCTTACATGTCTGCAAGGATTGGAATCTCATTTTCGAGGTCGGTTACGACCAGGCCAAAAACTGAGATATGCTGATTTCAGTCGGAGAACATTTCGACCCCAGTTTCTACAGCAGGTTTTGACCCTTATATGATGTGTTTTTCATTTGGTTTCTTGCCTTCTACCTATTAAAAGCATAATGAACACAATGGAGCTGGTGTTTTGCTAAAAGAAACCACTGAAAAGTTATCATTCAAGCATACTAACACATGAGAGGTTTTGAGAAATACAAATTTTGTAAAGCTGAACAAACTGTATTGCATACATGAATTGTTTGATAGAAAATTACACATACAACAAAATCCAATAACTAAAAACAAGGTCCTCATCTTCAGTTCCGAGTTGGGTGCTTGGTTGTAATTGGTGGATCGATCCCCTGTCTCTAGTAGTACTTTGAATACTTGATGAAAGCTTCCCATGATATCAACATAATGTAGATATCCCCCCTATGAAATTGTCATGAGGAAAGTACTCCATAAGACACCTGCTCAAGCCATCAACAAAGCAAAAATCAAGACCATTCGAACCATTAACAAAGCAAAAGTAAAAAAAAAAAAGGGAAGTTTGTAACACCCCTTGCAAGAATCTTCCAAAATCCCCAAAGGAGGAGCAAGTGATGTGATTGAAGGCAAAAGAGTTTCTAATTAGGGTGAAAAAGAGTTTGAAATCATAGAAAGCCAGCAGAAACATGTTTTGGGGGTTGAAACTCAAAGGGCGAAATCTGGCGGAAGCTGTCAAAACCATTGAAATCTTGCAAGTTTCAAGTTTTCGACTCAGGTTGAAACCTAGTACTTTTTCAATTCCACCCAATGTTGTCTCGGTTTTTTCATAAATCAAAATTTCAGTGGTTTAGACCGAAATTTATATCATGCATGATGTCTGCACTTTGCATTTAAGTAGGCAGATTTTGTAATTTTCATGTATTCAGCATCTATTATCCTTGAAAATGTGACAAATAGGTCTGGTTAAGGCTGTGCACATTTGAACCTCCCCCCAATCCTGCTAAAAGTGGGAGCCTTGTGCATTGGGTATTACACTTTTTTTTTTTGCTTTGGTTTTCAAACCTTCCTTTTCATCTTGTAGGTGATACCCCGAATCGTGGTCAGCTAAGTGCTGATAATGTCACTGAACGTGATTTCTTGCGAACTGAAGGGGATCCTGCTGCTTTGGGGTACACAGTTAAGGAAGCAATAGCGATGACAAGAAGCATGGTAAGTTTAGATGCATCCTTCACTCACGGTATAATTGTGCTTTTCTTAAGCAACTAGGAAATATTTTAAATGTTACTGTCACTTTACCAGCTTATAGGTGGGACATGGTGGACGATTGTTTTCATCAAAATGCTAGTATCCTTGATTTAAATATAGAATCATATTACTGCATTCATTATCAGATGGTAGCTTCTAGTGGATGTGTAATATTCCTTCCATTTGTAGTCTAGCCATTTATGTTGGTTGCTGCATACCTGTTGAAGAGAGGTTGGAGCTAATTTATTTGGTTCAGCAGAGATCTGAGATTGTCTTGGAACTTAGTGGGATGATGATGTAGACAATTAGAAAGATGAGCTTCAAAGATTGAAAAAGCATTAAAGCTGGGGGATATATATATATTTCTAAAATAGGACTCTGTTTGGGGGTGGGAGTATCATTAAACTGTTTATGGTTCCTTTTTAGTGGCTGGTGATTTTTCAATATTGGTGGGGTATTTTTCGTTTGGAGGAGGGGTTGTGGTGGTTTTTTGCTTTTTGTTGTTGTTGTTTTTTTTTTTTTTTTTTTTTTTTTTTTTTGGTTGGGGGGGGGGGTGGTGTTCCCGTTCTGGGCAGGTTTCATAATCTTGGTCTATCTTTGCTGGAGTTCTTATACAGCATTTCAGCAGAAGAAAGAAGAGAGTGAAGAGCTCTTAAGGCAGCCTGACGACCAAGATTTGTATGCTTATGTGAACCTATTTTGTGGTTCAAAAATTGAACCTGTGGTTGTTTGGTTCATATCTGGTTCACCCAGAAAGTCTCCAAAATGTGGGTTGCTTGTTGACTTCTGTTTCATTATTTATGATGTTAGTTTGCTGGATTGGGGACACGAAGGCAAACCTTAGTTTGGATATTTTTTTGGTGGTTTGGTCTAGTTAATAGTCTCTTTTTAACCTGTGATAGGGAGGGATTTTGTTTCCTGTTTTGGGTTCGTTTCAGTGTTAGTGAAGTTCTCTACTTCCAAATACAGCCAGTGTCTGAGAACAGTTCAGAATGTTATTTATTCTCTCTTTCTGGTCAGTTTTATGAATATATAATGGGGCTAATTATTCCACCCCATGAGTTATGAATGGTGTTGGCTTTTAGCCCTTTAGATATGCTCTGAGATGCAGTGAAGCATTTATGGGATATGAAGGCTTGGGGGGGATGCCAACCCTGAGGATCAGGTAGGATCTCTGATTCACATTCTTTCTTTCCTCCATCCCATTAGCTTTAACCAGTTAAACAGGTCAGGTTTCTTCTTTCTTACTCTGTACGTATCATTTTCTATCTCCGCTTTAGTTTCCTTTCCCAAGGAAGTTAATTCTAACCTGTATTCAATTTCTAAAATCAGAACTTCAAATTTAATTCTAATCCTGTTGCTAGTCTTACTTCTAAAAACGGTGATCAATGTGGGGCAGGATGCTGGTTATTTGGGTCATGGATAGGGTTTTCCAGTAATCTGGGATATGTTTGCTTCATTGATTCTATTCTGTGTCATAGATGAGTGAGGTATCAGACTCTAGGGTTATATTATTATTGGAATAACTGCCGAAGCAGAGTTTATCTGCCTTTACAATATTCCACAATGTATCATGGCCCTATTGATTCATCTTTTCCATTCCAATAAAAGGAGAGAGAAAAAAAGTGCTCCGCACTCTCTGGGGCCCAGAGAACAGATAGGCATGGGGAAGGGGATAAAGGGGGTTGGGTTATAAGCCCTCTGATTCTGTTTTCATATTTTAACATCTGGTTCTTGTTTGCTGATTAGTTTATCATGTAGTTCAGTTTCAAATTCAAACTTGATGGTGTAGTCTAAGTACAGATCTACTGTTCTTCCTGGATTTTCAGTTGCCTTATTTCAAGCAAGGATTTTTACATGTTCAAGAGTATGTCTGTCAAAAATAAATCTGCCTTTGAGGAATGTTCTCAAGCCTCATAATAAACCTCTGACCAGAATTCTAGGATGATCAGATATGTACTAAATTTGTTTCTGGAACCCTGAAGTTTAAACACTAAATGCCAATGATTGGTTCTATTCCTGCATTCCTGGTTTTCTAAATCCTATTCCTTAGGATATCAGAAACCTGTTAATTGGTGAATCCATCCCTCTTATGTCAAAACTTTCCAAGGCCCCGCTCAATCCACATTGAGAGGGATAAATTGAACAAATACGGTCGACCCCTATTGGGATGTACTGTTAAACCAAAATTGGGTTTTCTGCGAAGAACTATGGTAGAGTGGTTTATGAATGTCTTTGCATAGAGATGTGGCCAGTGTTAATTTAAGCAACCTTGACATGATCAGCCTTCAGAATTCTATAAATCAGTGGGATGAAGAAGTGGCCAACAAGGAAATAGCAAAGATCATATGGGCATCAGTTAAAGATTCATGGTAGAACCACTACCAGATGGAAGGAGATGGAGAAGTTGAAAACAAATATATTCCACCCATGTTTAGAGCCTGGCCAACATTTGATTGGGTAGTTAATCAGTTGAAGTGTGTGATGAACAGCTTGATGCATACATACATCTAATGCTCAAAGCTCAATGAAGATGGTGACAAGTGAGTTTTGCATTTCAGTCAGGTGAGCACCCTAGATTCAGAAGGAGCTTAATTGGTTCAGCATCTGTCAGAATACTCTTAATAGGCTTATTTATAGACCCACCAAAGTATGCAATACCCAAATATATAAGCAGGCGATTGTAAATAAATTAAAGTTGCAAAGGGGAATGGCCATGGTTGAGCGAGATCTCGCCCCTTCCAAAAACCGAGATCTTGGTCAAGATATGGTATTTTTTGGGCCAACTCGATGGCCCATCTCGGTGGGTTTTAGGGTCCAGGTTGGGTCTAAACTTGGTAGTTAACATAATTTAGGCCTTCTTAACACATTGGTGGCCTTGGATTTGTGAGAAAACAACTCTTAAGTATGATTTGTAAGTCCACCCATAGTGTAAAACCGAAATGCTGTGGGATTGGGGAATGCAAGGTTATACATGTAATATAAAACCTTTAAGGCATAAAAATGAAAATCAAGTGTATCAAATACATCAAATAACTTAAATGTCATCAAAATTCTATCCGTATGAGTATCACAATCTCGACTCTTGAGAATAGAATAATAAAATTATACAACCGTTAGAAGTTCTATATAAGTCCCTAAGTCATAAGTTCATAAGACAAGTAGGGAATGATTGATCTTTCTTTGGTGTTGTAGATGTGCTAGGAGTGGTTGCAAGTGAAAATCTAGCTGAAATCCGCAAAAAATGGGGCAAAAATTGAGAGTCCCAGCAAGATATGGCGAGATCTGGGGTAAGATATGGTGAAATATAGCAAGATATGGCGAGATCTCGAGTGAGATAAACCATTTCGCAAAACTTGACTCCCATCTCGTCTCAACTAACCAAAAAAGCGAGATATCCCACCATGACAATATGGTAAATAATCAGGATTATAAAGGGGTTCCTTTGAATGTTCAAATGGTGGATGTGAAATAGGACACAATTATATTAATGGGCTACCAAAAAAAACAAAAAATTTTGAGGGTAAGGCTGCTTAGGAAATTGTCCCTCGGACTGCTTGTGCAGAAGTCTGTTGTCACTGGTTCACCCTTTTTCTTTTTCTCTTTATGGGCACGGCTTTGAAAACAATTGTGAATTTTGGACAGGGTTAGAAGTTGAAGGATGAAGTTCATTGTATAGATGGAAAGCGAGAGTATGTGAGTGAGAATGGATAACTGCCTCTTCGGTGCCACCACCTCCTGAGGGGCTGCCACCTCCGACTTTCCTCCTTTCCCTTTTCTTAGGCCCTCTGACAACTTCCAGCCTCCTCCAGCTAGTGAGACTTGAGCTCTATCTTTGCTCAGCCCCACTCCTCTCTTGAAAATGGTCTCTCTGTTCACTTTGTCCCTCCCTCCCTTGACATGGACTCCAGAGTGGTTCTCTACCACTCTGGTCTCATGAACCCTGCAGCCTTCAGATGGTGCAGTTCTCTGATCAGGCACTTCGTGGGCAGCCAACCCCTATTGTCCATAGTCAAAGCTCTTCATAACCAAGCAATGGAAGCTAACAGGGGTCTGTAGACACTTACCTATTCAACAACGGTTTCTTCATGGTCAAATTATCCTCCAAAGAAAACAAACTTTAAGCCCTTGAAGGAGGTCCTTAGCATGTCAGTCAGAGGGGATCGTCGTCTGCTGCTACGTCATATCAACTTTAGCTCCATACCTGTCTTGATTTCCTTTCTGGGTCTCCCGCACTGCACTTCAGGTGCAAATCAGGCCTTTGTATAGTGGGTATTGTCATTGGTAAGCCTCTAGACTCCAATGATCACACCAATAAGTATGCAAGTTCTGTAACTTCCTATTTCAAAAGTCCTTTCTCTTATTCAATCTTGGTTCCCTTTCTTGTGTAAAAGCTATCAGGATTCTGTTACTGAACATCCTTTATATATATATATATATCATCTACTTGCTTGACAATCATTGCTTTTATAATGCTTTATCCACTGGCCAGTCCAACGCTGGAGTTGACTCTATCTTCACATTGCATGATGAGGACATTCCTCACTTTTCCTCCTCCATAATCGCAAATATATAGATTGTTTAGCATTTGCTTGGATTTTTGTGGAGAACACAGCAGTTGGAGCCCTTCCATAGTTCCATCTTCGATCTGCGTTTCAGATGATGAAGGTTTCTTCTTCATGCAACCTGTCATATATGAGTGGGTTCCACCCAAATCCTTGCCTGTTGAACTCTTTGGATATGATTCCAATTTCCAAGAAACACCATAGCCTTTTTACTGGAAGCTCTGTTCTTCCCTATGACTCATAGAATCTTGGTCTTGGACTCTCTTTTGACCTTCATAGCCAACTCCAAGAGTGCAATTCTTCCTTGTGCCATCCTCATTCTCCACCTCTCCCTCTTCATCTTGGCCATTGTAACACAGTCCTAGATTTGAATAATCACTCTAGGGACCTATCAGGATCTGTTATCAAGGGACGGGTTGAATTTACTGATTAAAACTATGGAAAATACCCATAAACAATAAATCTTATGGTGAAACCAAGAGAAAAATGGAAAAACAGGTATATTAGGTTAAGGATGGGGTAAGAGATCTTAAATTGTTAGGAAAAAATTACTGCCAACTTCAATCGCAAAGTCAATATCATCAGTAGTCCGCTCATCCCATATCAGAGACAACTTTTTGAAATATGTGTTTGGAGACTCATGCACGCCAGAATATTTGTTTACTAGTTGATGGGGAGAACCTTTTCACCATAGAATAGTAATGGAGATGCAAAAGAGAACCAAAAGAATTGGCTTGGCCTTGACACTGGAAGGTTTCAATTGAATCGAACACTGATTCCTTCAATCCAGCTGGGTTGCACTGCAAGGTATCAATTGAATCAAATACTGATTTCTTACAGCCGATTTGATGAAACAGGAGAAAAAAGAGAAGAAAAAAAGAGCAACTAAAAGCTTTTCATTAATAAAAACTTGTTTGCAGTGCTCACCTCTTTTACAACCTTATGTAAAAGACTCAGTAGTAGACTCTTATATTAATAAGGAAAGGCATAACCCAGTCCTTGACCTATGAGGTAACCCAAACTGGCTAGGAAACTCCATTACTGAAGGACACTGGCTCAAAGCAGAGTTCTAATCAAAGCCCAGCTAAGCATTAAAAGTTTGAACTACTGGTCATAGTTCATAGTTGTCACAGCGTCTAGCTGAGTCAAGGCAGTCAAAGGGGCAGAAATTTGAGGCGACACCAAAAAGTGACTTCATGTCATGTAGGCTACCAAGCCGATGCCAAGTGCCTAGGCGCCAACAAAGTGCCTGGATGCCAAGGTGCTGCCTAGTTACCTTGACAACTATGCACTTGTTGAATTGGTTCAATTAAAAAAAGCACCAAATAAAGTAGCGTATGGAACTAAAATGGCTAATCCTGTATGCAATCTAATTACGCATATGTTCTGCCAATAAAACTGGCCTCTTTACATAGAAAACCATGGATCAAAGGCTCGGCATGTGTAAAACCCAATCCTGGATGTATTTCTAGCCAAATAAAACTATTTTGGGGATAAATCTGCATGAACTGCATGAGAACTCTCATCTAGAATCCATAACTCAAATGTCCCAAAATCTCACTTGTTTCACTTAGTTACACATTGAAATGGGTAATCAATTCAAGCACTTTTTTCAAGTAGAATGATCCATTGAGTGCCTTCAAAAACCTCAAGTTTATTTTTTTTTCTTTGATCCCTTTTGGGGTTTTTTTTTTTGGGGGGGGTTGGGGGGGTGGGTGGTTTGTGGTTGTGATGATTCCATTTTAGTTCACCACCGAAAATGTCAGAGCATTTCAATCTTCAAAAAGGGTAAAGGTATTCGAGATACAAAACATTTTTCCATCCCAGGTCTTCAATCAATCTTCTAGGCCAATCAGATATGTTTTGAAGTTGTTCTGAAATGTCTCCTGAAAATTGGCTGGTTTCTATTGCTGGATTCAGGTTTTTGCTGTGTTTTCTAAGCCTTGTTGATGTAAACTGTTTCCAGGGGTTCTCAGGGCCTAAGGTTGTTTCCCCAAACCCTAGGACCCCTAGTTCGAACCAGGTATATTGTGGTAATTTTGCCCATTTTCGGGGTGTCCAGGTCTGGATCCCATTGAGTCCAGTTTGTTTTCTGGACCCTAGATCTAATTTTATTTTCTTATTTGAGTCCATATTTGGCAAGTTATTGAAGAGTCCTTGTTTGTGAAGGAACCAGTAGAGTTGTCATAGTTCTTGGAAGGAACCAACATCTGCTCTTCCAATTTGAATTGGAGTTTCTAGAGTAAGCTATGAAGGTTTCTTGTGCAAGTTAAAGTCCTAGCGAATTAGTAGTTTGAGTTAGAATTGGTTAGCCAGTTAGAGTTTTAAATGGTTTTCCAACGTTGAGTCCTTATATGATTTCTCTTTAGAGGCTGTAAATAAAGCCTCCAACCTCTGTAATTGCAAGTTGAATTGAATAAATTTCTGAGTTTGGAGGAAATCCACGTCATGGTCTTCTTTGAGGGCCACGATGGCTCTAAGACTTCTTCGTCAATTTCCGGCTTTGTTCTTCAAGCTCCAACAGCCATTCAACAACTACAGCAGCCTACCACCAATCCCAACTAAGTATAGCCCCTCCCCTCTCCCTTACCAGCCCCCTACTCCCTTTCTCCTAACCTGCCCACTACCCCAGCTCCACTCTAAAACCCTGTGACACCTTTTAGGACCCCTCCCCCTTCAGCCTGAGTTCATCCCATAGCTTCCCCTAACCCTAAACCCTAGATACAGCCCTTCCCTTCCTTTCTCTCTCTTTTCTTCTTCTCTAACCTGCACAAGCTTAGGGAAACCAGAAAACCTAAAGTGCAGAATTTTACCTAACCCTAGAACACCCATATGTCTCAAACCCAACTCCAGTCACCTCACCCTCTTAGGATAGCTTCCCCATTCCCTCTCCCACACTCAATCCCAATCTCAGCCCAATCCAAGAATCCCAAACCCTCTAGGACTCTTCAAACATATCCTGAACGAACTAGGACAGACTTAAACCAGCTAGGACTAACCCGAAACTATAAAATAGCAACAACAGCCCTTTCAAAAGCGCCCTGACCTGAAACTAAACAACAGCAACCACTGAACCCCCCCCCCCCCCCACATCTTTCTTCCTAATCAAATAAACCCCTGAAACTTAAATCTAAACTAAATTACAGACCTGAAAGTACAATTACAGCATAATATTTACCCTTGAAACCTATGAAGTCTTTGCGTCTTTTAATTGTGTGCAGCATTCAGCTAAATTTCAGTTTATATAATCCACTATGCCCTCCTCTGGGGTGTGAAATTTAAAAATTTGTAGTTTTTAAATTCTTGTTTTAATCTTCCTTCTTCCATGATTTGCTGGTGGAAAATTATTCAATAGCTTAGTGCTGTTCTCTTTGCCTATTGAATTGAAAGACCTGGAAGAATTTGCAATACAATTTGTGATTCAGTTGTCTTGACCCTTCACGGATGTGGATTTCAGGTTCCAGCACAGCGAGCCATTGCATTACAGCTCCTTGGTGCAGTGCTCGATAATGCTTTGTGCAATTTGCAACGGAGTCAAGTTGGCTGTAACATGAGTGCGATCAACAATATTGAGAAAAATGTTGACTGGAAGGCTGTTTTGGCTTTTGCTCTTGGTCCAGAACCTGAGCTTGCTTTAGCACTAAGGTAAATCATAACTGAAAGCTTCTTTTCTTGTCGGTAGCCTATTGATCTGATTTCATATTTTAATCAGCTAATTGATCCAAGACCATTAAATCTCCACTGATTGTAAGTACTAAAGAGATACTGTGTCTGGGTAGAATACATATGAATTAGTGTTTCTTATAGTACCTGAAAAAACTATTGATCTTTATCCCCATCCCTCCTGTTTTAGTCCTTTGTTCTGGGAATTAGTTATATATTTTTTTTTCAATTTTCTTACGAAGGTTGAAGAGTGAAAATGCTTATTAGCGTGTGATGACGAAATTTATTTTAAGGAGGGGAGGATGTGATGCCCCGCATCTTTTTATATTATTATTTTATTATTATGTGTGAATGTGTTAGTCTTTAAGATTATTAAAGGATCCGATGATTGGTTTGATGGTTTAATCGAATGATTTGAGTGTAGTTAAATAATAACTTAAATAAGGCTAGATTCTAATTGATATTTTGGTCGAGACCGGATATCACTTGTGGGTCCCACAACGGTAAAATTTGACTGAACTGAAAACGAGGAAATGATCAGCATGATTTTCTGAACCCAGAGGTACTAATATTAGCACCTCAGAGTGGGCCTTGCGTAAGGTATTACAGCGGGCCCACAAGCCCATAATGAAGCCCATTGATCATTTAATTAAATATATTTTATATGTACGTTATATCTATCTATCTATCTATATATATATATATATATATATATATAATATTTAATCATTAACCGATTAGGGAGAGAGAGGAAGGGAGGAGGTGATATCTTTACCCCCACCTCCTACTTACGTGGTACTATGCTCACAAAAGGGACATGCATAAATGCATGAGGTTTTAAGTCATAATATCATAGGTTGGGTTTTAAGGTAAGATAGAAAAGAGAAAGTGAGGTGAAGTGGAGGTTGTGCGTGTAAGAACTAAGGAAGGAGAGAGAAAAGTGGAGTGAAGAAAATGTTGCAAAAAATTTAAGAGGAGAGAGGTGAAGTGGAGAGTCAAGGAGAGAGTTAATTTGAGAGTTTTTCTTTCTACGTGTAACTGGAGAATAAATACACAGGGAGAAGAAGTGATGAGCGTAAAGAGAGAGAAGAGACAAAACGTGCAGATAGAGAGAAAAGAGAGGTAAGAGAAAGGAAAGAGAGAGAATAGAGAGAATCTTAAAAGGTTGAAGGTTACCTGTGCATGGAAATGAAGTGGTGATGACAAAAATATAGAGAGAGAGAGAAGACAAGTGAGAGAAGAAGTGAAGATGTAAGAAAGGGAGAAGAAGTCATTAGAGGAAGTAAGAGGTGAGGTAGAGAGGAGAGAGAAAAGAAAGAGAAAAAGGAATAGTGGAGTGCGTGTAGGTGTAGACCATTAGTAAAGAAAGAGACAGAGAAGAGAATAGGAGAAAGGAGAAAGGAGTGGAGAAGAAGTGGAGAGAGAAGAGAAAATCAAGAGAGGAGAGAGAAGAAGACTGTGAGGAGGAGAGAGAAAAGGAAGAGGAGAGAGAAACTAGGAGAGAGAAAAAGGGGAAAATCTCCCGTTGGTTCCCACATATTTCGAAATAGCCAGTAATTATTCGAGGGTACAGGAGCAAGAGCGGATTTTAACGGAACCATGGTCAAAACACACATGCATGGAACAGGGACAGGTAAGTGATATTGACCAACCTATGTATGTTAAGTGGGTGATTCCATTTAGTAGACATGTAACATTCACATGATGACATGAAATCTATTTTATTTATTCGTTGATGCAAATTATGGAAAATGCATGATATGTCTTTGTGTATTGAACAAAAATGCATGGGATTGGATGACAGCTCAATGACTTGATTGAACTGCTTGAATTAGAATGCTGATAGTATTCTTGAACTGTTAATCATGAATTTGAAATGATGCTCATGCTTGTTAAATGTAGAATTATCAAGCTCTCATATTTAAATGATTGAATTGCATGAACTGTGTTTAGATGAGACTGAATGATGATTGAAATGAAAAAGATACATTGAGATAGATAGAGCATGGTAACACAATGCTGAATTGAATATGAAAAGAGTAAAAGAAAAAGAAATGAAAATGTAATGGCTTCTGTAAGTCCTGGTGCTTAATGTACCCAAATGGGAGGGCATGAAGCAAGACTGAAAAGTGAAAAGAACGAGTCAGTGCTGATGGCAAATCCACGAGGTGTACAAGGCCTTGTGCCTAGAAGCCACTTCGGTGGTGAAGAGACAGAAGCCACTTCGGTGGTAAAGAGAAATGTGCATCCTTTGGATTTGCCTAGGCTCAAGACTTTAATGTCAGATAACAGAAATGAAAATAAAGGAAAAGGAAAAAGGAAAAAGGAAAAAGAAAAGGAAAGGAAAAAGAAAAGAAGGAATAGGAATAGGAAAAGGATAAAGGAAAAGGAAAACGAAAGGAAAAATTGGATTATATGATGTTATATGATTTTGATGTGATTATTGATGCATGATGAACTGCCTGACTTAATTACATGGTTGTTTATATTGCTTACTGGGCCTCAAAGCTCATTATTGTAAATGTTGACAGGTACTCAGATTTATGATAAAGGCAAGGGTGTTGCCACCTGTTAATGCCTTTAAAGTTAAAGATGTAAACTCACATTCCTTTCGTTACGTTACGTTTGATGTTTGTATAGCTAGACTGTGAATATATATATTCTTTTGCAAATGTATGTTCTTGACTAGACATTGTTGAAAGGTCAAATGTAAACATGACAAGGCTTTAGACTGTGTACATATGTTTATGAGTCAAACTGTCAAACAGGTTGTTTGTTTGTTCTTGAGAATGTTTAGTTTAGCATTTTGTCTTAGTAGTTATAAACAGGTTGATAAAGGAAGGAACTGTCACGTGCCCTAGTTAAATGTCCATAATGTGGGCCCCACCAAGCATGTGAAAACTGGGGTCGTGACAGAGGTTATAATACACAAAATTGACTTAAAAGAGGAGTAGAGATAATGGAAGAAAATGTGGTGGGGAAAGATTTGAAGAGAGAGAGAGACCCTCCAAATACATGGGAAGTAGATCAAAACATGAAATCACATGTACAGTATCACAAGTCACAACCCATATTTGCTGCCTTGTGAGGTTTGTGAAAGCCAATAGCCATTCTCTCTTCTTCAGGAGAGATGCTGACACTCTTTAGTAAAGGAGAAGATCCTATGTCTATCGTTTTAGTTTTTGTGGTCTCTTCTTGATATTCATGATCAGAGTTTGTGGATTCTCTTTCGTATTGGCCGTGAAAGAAGGAAGCATGAAATGCCAACAGGCATCTATTATTGAATTCACCTGGCCTGCCATATTATTAACATCCAGGGCCAAAGTCATTCGATGGATAAGGTTCCAATCCCCAAAAGGGGCGATGTAATGTACTTTATCTGCTTTTTTAGGTGCTCCATGATCTTTTAGGTAGCTGTTACCATGTTTGTTTATGGGATACAATACCTGACATGCACCCTCGTTTTATCCTGGTCTTTCCTGCCTTTCTGGAGGGTTCACAACTTTGCTTCATTTGACAGTTAGCATATCCCTTCAACCAGAACCTTTATCTGGCTTGGATACTATAAGCTTCATCAGATGGTTCACCATAATGATTTTAATTGTGGTTACGGCCATAAGTAGCCGGATCCATCTCCACTCCATTTCGTATGTGTCTAAGGACCTGCATTGACTTTGATGATGTGTTATTTTTCCATCAGAACTGATGATGGGCCTATTAGGATGATCAAATGCAAATGAAAGCATGTATCATACAAGGACGTCGTCTCACTCAGAAAGCTGTGAGTCAAGTCAAATTGTTCTGATGCTGCTCTGTTGGCAATGAAGTTTGGTGTTTCACATTTATGCTCCCCCTCTTGGTAAGAAGGGCTGATCACGGGCAACTAGTGGGCTCTCTCTTAAGGTGAAAAGCTCTTTTCAAGCAGTGACAGAGAAGTGGTAGACATCTTGAGGAAGGGGTAGACGGAAATCAAAAAGGTAGTCTATCCATTCTAGCCTTCTAGGCTTAAAGCTCATTGCGAATGAACCTTGTTCCTAACCATTCATAAGGAGCAAGAAAAGGTCATAACGAGATGACTGAGGAGAAAGTCCTGAGCTTCCATCGTCGGCCCTTGTCATTAGACCACTGTCTATGCATGTATTTTCTGCCTGGACTCTGGAATCTTTTGCTTCTGGGGTCAAATTTCTATTGCTATAGGGCTCGCTGCCTAAAGCCAGTCTTGCCTTCGTCTTACCATATGAGCTAACCGAACACTAGCAATGTGCTGTTACTTAGAATAGCTTGCCTAGCCGACCTTAGTTGGCTGACGCTCGAGAACTAGCAAGAGTTCTTGGAACCCTGCACCCGCCTAGTAAATTCTCCTTTCCTTGATGAACAGATGAAATAAAGTCCAGGCTGGAACAAAAATCTCATTAGATGTGGAGCGCGATAAAATCATTTTTTTTTTACCCAAAGAAAAGAAGAAAAAAAGAAAAAGAAAAAAGGAGATGCTTTGCTTCTTCTAGAAAGATGGCCAGATGAAACCTTCTTTGATTTTCAGTCCAACATGGGGACTTGGTCGACTCATCAGACTGCAGGTTCAAATTCTGTCCCTGCCTAATCACTTAAGATGCTGGGAGATGCAGAGATGATAGACCAGTGAAAAGGGCTTTGGGATAAGAGATACTAAGAGCTTATGTTCAGCCTGATTACCTACATCTGCAAGAAGGCCAAATAGGGTTCAGGTTTTGCTTCCCTGCAGCTAGAACTGCTGTTCTGCAGGCACAGTTTAGTCTTTATAGCAGTAGTGTTGATGTAAACCATTTCTAGGGGCAGGACAGGCCCTAGGGTTGCTCCTTCAAACCCTATGGCCCCTAATTTCACCAGGGTATTTGGCCAGCTTTAAGTGCCTTTTTGGGTCTAGTTTTTTGGGCCAATTTTAGGGGCCCAACCCTAGTTACATCACTTTGAGTTCTTGAAACCCTGAACTCAAGATTTGTAATATCTCCCAATCAATCCATCCAAACCCTACCCAACTTGGAGGACGTCATTTACACCTATAACCGTACACTCGATCCAAATTACAGCTCCACCATCATCATCAAGCCTTGTCCCAACTAAATGGGGCCGGGTACATGGATCTTGCCTTCCAATCAGCTCTATTTAAGGCCATACTAGATACAAGGCCTAAGCTATGCATATCCTTTCTCACCACTTCTCTTAAGGTTATCTTAGGTCTGCCCCTAGCTCTTCTAATTCATTCTATCTGGATTATACCACTTCTCTGTATAGGGGCATTTATAGGCCTCCATTGAATGTGACCGTGCCAACTCAAATGACTTTCTTATAACTTATCACTTTTCAAAGCTACTCCAGACCAACTCTAATGTGATCATTCCTTATCTTATCTTTCCTAGTTTTGCCACTCATCCAACTTAGCATCATCTCTGCTACATTGAGTTTATCTATATGATTCTTTTTAATAATCCAACACTCTGCACCATACATCATAATTAATTGAATGACGGTCCTGAAGAATCTTCCTTTGAGCTTTAAAGGAATACGTCGATCACACAAGACCCCGGACGCACCTCTCCACTTCATCCACCCTATTTTAATTCATTGGGAATGTCATCCTCTATATAACCTTTTGTTATTTGTGATTGAACCAAGGCCCCTAAAACAATTGCTCTAAGGAACTCCTTGTCATCAAGTTTCACCACCTCATCGTTTGCCCAATCATGACCAAAGTTACAAACTAGATATTCTGTCTTCGTTCTACTTAGTTTATAATGTTTATAGCTTTTTTATTTCAAAGTTGCTCTCTATGATTCTAATGTGGTATTAATCCCTACTTGGCCTCATCTATCAACACAATATCATCAGCAAAATACATGCACCAAGGAACCTCATATTGAATGTCTTTGGTTAATTCATCCATTATAGATGCAAATAAATATGAGCTTTGCCCCCCCTTGGGCCCCGTGCCTTGCCCCCCCACTGTTCTTACACTTGTCGAACCATCATACATATCCTTAACTATGTCCATGTATTTACTTGCAACACCTCTTTTCTCTAAAATCCAAAATCCCCATCTCAAAGATTTTGTGCCATATCACCCCGTCTCAAGAAAAGCCTAGATAAGACTTTTCTTCCTATGTCTTTGTTTCAATCCGACATCAACCCATTGTGATCCATTCCTGATTACTGATGCCCCTTCACCACATACCATTACTGTTTTGATCTAAGTCCTGACCTGGTACTCCATTTGATATAGGCATGCCATACACCCTAAACAAATTGCCCCAGTTGCTTTATGTCACTAGCAGACTTTGAGTTGCTTTCTGATATGATTTCTCCCTCAGATTGTGGATTTTGAGTTGCTTGCTGGCTGATAAGATCTGTGAGATTGACCAGCCTGTTTGGTTGGTTTGGCAATTCCTTTCTATCAAACATCCACCTGTCTCCACGAGCAATATTCTAGGTGCTGAACGGCACAGCTTTCTTGTTGAATATTGCCTGGTGACACTTGTGATGGTTCCTTAGGATCCAATATTATCCATGTCCTCGTGGTGGATTTCATTTTACCAAGGATAATTAGAAGTTAACTCCCAACAATTTATGCATTGGAAAGACTGTTTCTTATTTTATGCTTACTTTTTATAAAGTAACATTGGAAACAAGTGAAAATGTGAAGTCAAAGGCCATTACTTGAATGCTACAGCAGCGAAGAACATTTTAGTTCTTGCCCTAGAAGAAAGTTGTCTTAAATGATCCCGTGAAAGGGTAGGCCCCTAAGTGAACTACTTCTTGTAGATGGTACAACGTTTTCTGTTTGCAGTTTACTCATTAGAGGAAACGAGTAGCTTACAGGAAAAAATGTCCTTCCCTTGAAGCTTTATGGCTAGGGTTGGGAGTTGGATGGGATGGAGCAATTAGTATGTGCTGACGAAGGTGCTTCAACCATGTAAAGTGTCTATTAGTTTGTAGAGCTTTTTAAAAGATCTTGTGGGCCTATTGTAGATATAAAGTCAACAATATTCTATCCTAGTGCTGGCATAATTTAGTTTTTATTTAGAAAGTATATTTTCTTTCATTGCAATAGAATCTTAGGTGGTTTCTGGATTTCAAGATGTTTCAACTTTGTTTTGTTTTCTGTAAGAGGAGTTTCTATATTGATTTTTGTCAACTCTAAACTTTCAAGATGGGGTTCCTTGATGTATGCTTTCAGCTGATGTTATTGTTTTGGTGGATGAGACACAAGCAAGGATTAATGCGAAGTTAAGAGTTACATAGATCAACTTTGGAAAGGTTTTAAGACAAGTAAAATGAAGACGGAGCATATTGGTATGCAAATTTGGTACACTAGGATGGATAATGACTTAATGAGGTGGTGAAAATTGATTTGAGGGAAACTGGGAGACTCTATAAAGTGATTAGTTTTAGGTATCTTGGCTTTACCCGTTTACTGTAAATAAAGAAGGTGACAAAGGAGATGTTAGTAGAGGATTAAATAGGATTGGTGAAGTGGAGAGGTGTGTTTGAAGTGTTGTGTGATTGGCATAGTCCTTTAGAACAACGGAAAATTTGGTAAGACAGTTATATGATCAGCTATGATTTATAGTGCTGAATGTTGGCAGTCAATAAATAAGCTCATATATTCAAGTTTGGTGTTGAGATGGATTAGTAGCAAGCTGGGAAGGATAAAGGAAGGAATTATCATGTTATGAATGGTTTTTGGGAGCAGCTCTAATACATGATAAGCCATGAGAAAGTCATTTGAGGTGGCAGGAATGATTTGATTCAGATCGGAAGACCTAAAAGAGTGAGGGGCAGACCCAATTGACCTTTGGATAGGTGGTGAGGTATAACATTCATAGCTTATATGTCATATCAATTATGACCTCAATTTGCTAGTTCTATGTATCCAACTCAAAGACATTAATAAAATACATGAAGCTAACTAGAGATTGACTATACTGCTTCCAACACGTAGTGGACTAAATGCCAGCTTGGAGTCTTGGACCCTTGGTCATGCTCGTCCAACTAGCCTAGTGCTATTGCATTGCTAAAGGTATGATTTGGTTTCTAGAACCTTTGATAGTACTCGATGGATCAACTTGTAGAAATACATAGAGAAGAGAGGGAGAAAGTAGAAGAAATACTCAAAGGAGGCATCACGTTGAACTATTGAAGTCCTCAAATCAATAAACATATATTAACAATAATGTCTACAACAGTTTCAAATATAATAGGAAAGAAAATCTCACAGAAATAAGCAACAAAGGCCTCTCCAGATTCGTGTTAGGTGTTAATGGCGCTAATTCCAAGAACATTGACCCCTTTTTGCCCTTATATCCTTATTCGAACACTCCCCTTCAAGGAGCTTATATGTTGATCATGTGTGGCTTGTTACAAATATATCCAACTCTTGTAACCCCCCAAAAGCATTGTAAACAAGTTTGCTAACTGCTCTTTAGTATGAATATGTTTGGGAGAAAGCAGTCCTTATTGCAGCTTCTCATGAACAATGTGGCTGTCAACTTCAATATGCTTCAGGCCTGCATAAAAGATAGGGTTAGACACTATATTTATAGTGGCCTAATCACACCACATTGACATGGCTGAATCATCAATGAAGCCAGGTTATCTAAGCAACAGTACCCGTTTTAACTCAGAAGTAACGTGTTTCATAGCCCAATATTCTTGACTCTACACTTGACCAAGTAACCGATGTTTACTTATTACTCTTCCAGTACACAAGTTTTTGCCAACAAAGGTACAATAACCGCGTTTTACCTTCTATCAACTGATGACTCAGTCCAGTCTGCATCTAGAAATCCTTTAACCCATCAAAATTATGTAAAGTAATCCACGTCCCGGAGCCTAATTAAGATACCTTAATATTCATACAACAATATCCCACTGAGATGTTCAAGGAGCTGACAGAAATTGATTCACAATGCTAATAGGAAAAGGCAATGTCAGGTCGAGTTACAGACAAATATCAGCTTACCTTGAGCCTCTAGCATTTCTCAAGATCATTGACAGTAACTCCATCATCTAGCATTAGTTTCAAATTTGGACCCAGGGGAGTTATCTAGAGGTTTAAAACCAAGCATTTTAGTTTCATGCAACAAATCACTTACATACTTCCATTGTGACAAAAAGATACTTTTCCTGGACTTGGCAACTTGCATACCCAAAAAGTACTTGACCTTTCCCAAATCTCAGTCTGAAACTACTATTGCAATTTGCAAGTATACTTTCAACTTTTCAACCCCCAGATAATCATATCTAGTTATGACAATATGCATTGAACCAGTCGCTTTCCTTTGATCCATGGCCACCCATTACCTCATCAAAATGATGTCATTTTCCCTTCTTATCATGTTGACTCTTCGAATATACCTATTTCTGTTTTTCTAAAGCAAGAGGAGTTTTATGCAGTGCCCTATCTCTCATGTTGTGTCTTATGATTCCTTTTCAACATCTTATCATGCAATTGTCTCTTCCTTGGCTTCTATTTCCTTTCCCAGACTTGACAGGATGCAATGCAAGATTCAAAATGGAAAAAAGAATGAAATTCTGGATCCTGTCTCTCTTCCGTGTGGCAAAGATCAGTGGGCTGTAAGTGTGTGTCACAGTAAAACAAGATGGAACAAATGTATTAGTATAAGGCCAGACTATTTGCAAATGGGTTCACTTAAAGATATGGATTGATTACCAAGAGACTGTTGTACTTGTTGTGAAGTTGAATGTTGTAAGGTTTATCTCTCATGTGTTTTCAACATGAGTTGGGATCTTGAAAATGCTTTCCTACATGGTGAATTGGAAAAGGAGGTATAAATGGATGTTCCCCAAGAATTCTCAGGTAAGGAAACCCACGGGAAGGTGTGCAAGCTGAAAGGTGCATTATATGGGCTGAAATATTCTAGAGTATGATTTGGGTGTTTTCACGAGGGTATGGTTACAGCAGGGTGTACTTAAAGTAATGTTGATCACACCTTGTTCATTAAGCAGCTTGGTGATCACATTATTGTTTCATTGTTTATGTTGATGACATGGTCATTACTGGGAGTAGCACAGTTTGAGATATCAAAGTTGAAATCCTACCTGGGCCAGGACTTTGATATCAAAGATTTGGGGCAGTGGCAGTGCTTCCTTCAAGTTGAAGTTGCTAGCTCTTCCGAGAGAATCTTCCTCTCTCAAAGGAAGTATATGATAGACCCCTCATATCTCGTGTGTATTCTCGCAAGCACAAGAAGAAAGCTGGATTTGGCGAACAACAGCTAGGGAAGGCAATCAAATATGGTCCTGAGAAGGAGGTTGCTGAATAGAGAAAGCAATCAGATCTGGTCCTGAGAAGGAGGTTGCTGAATAGAGAAAGCAATCAGATCTGGTCCTGAGAAGGAGGTTGCTGAATAGATAATGATTTGCAGAATATTGCAGAATATTTACTACTGAATAAGAGGGATTTGGGGACAGGCAGAATATTGTGAATGATTTGCAAAATATTTACTATTGAATAAGAGAGATTTGGGGACAGGCAGAATATTGCAGAATATTTACTACTGAATGAGAGAGATTTGGGGAGATTAAGGTTGATTAGGGGTTATAAATAGGGGTAAGATGTGAGTAGTAATTAAGGATTATTTATGTGAGTGTTTGGGCGGCCGTAGGCTGAGGGGCAACAATGTGCTGTGGGGGTGACTAGCACCATTGTAACCAGTTTATCATTGTTCATCGTTATTCTATCAATTAATTAATATCAATTTTGCATTCGATTCGTGGGTTCTTATTAAATTGGTCCCCTCCAACAGTCTCACCTTGTCCTCAAGGTGAAAATCAGGAAATTGGTTATTTGCCACGTTGTAGTCCTCCCAAGTATTTTACATGGTGGCAGTCCCTTCCACTTAAGCCACACTGCTAACACCCCTTGAGGAAAAATGTTGTTCCATAAATGCCCACGGGAGTTTTGCTTTGTCAATGGGTTATTTCCTAACTGGGCAATTATTGACAACACCCAAAGCAAAACTGTTGTGCTGGGCCTGAAATTAAAACTGGTAAGAGGCCCATAACTTAATTCCTGATTAGTTAACCCATAATTCAAACAAGTGGGCTGTGGGTATTTTGAAGTAACTGGGCTTCCCATAGCCCGCTTCGCTGTTTTTAAAAACTGACCCACATGAAGTGACTAGACCAGGGTCAGTGGTCCAACCACCACCCAGTTCAATCCTTTCATCTTCTTCTCTATTCTCTGCGAGCCCAACTCCAAATACCTTATTTGCCACTGCCGATTGTGATATTTTCTTCCTCTTCAAAATTGTAAACAATCCAAAAAAATATCAAAAGATTTCACCATCAAATCTAATCGGTTGACCACATCTTGGAGATCTCCCTCAATGGGAAAGAATTTATTCGGCAATTGCACCCACGTCGCACCAGAATTTTGCCAAAATTCAAGTTGTTTCATCTCCGACGGTGCCAAGTCCCCTTCCATCGCTACCATTATCGGCCATGGTGGTTTCACCGGAGTTCTTGCTTCCCAATCCACCTTACTTTCTATCCAGAAAAGCCTCTGTGCCCCCCTCCTATGTTTCTTCTCTTCTCTCTCTTTAGTGGAAAACTCAAATAATACTTTCATGCCATTGTTTCGATTATCGGCGCAAGCCTGAACAGGTCTAAAATTAATCACGGCTTCATCCGCAATTTTCTCCTTCGTTGATCCGCTTCCTCTTCCCTGTGATTGCATAGCATGGTTGTCTTCACTAACGCTGATCGCTATTTCAAGATTGTGCAAACTCAAAATTTGTTTTGATTCTCTGCTATAACCAAAATCTATTTTAATGGCTTCTTGGAAACTCACCCAAGTAAATTCTAACCAAGATCTATCATACACCCAATCTAGCACATCTCCTTCCAAATGTTGGAGAACCACACTCAACCTTCTTTCCTCCTCAATTTGGTGTTCCCAACAAATTAACAACACTTCAAGAAGCCATTCTTGCACATTGCCTTCATCGGAAAACATAGACAATCCGGTGTCCATCTATTCCCGCAGATCGTCACTGCTCTGATACCAATTTGATAAGAAGCCACGAATCTAATGCAAAACTGATATTAATTAATTGATAGTATAACGATGAACAATGATAAACTGGTTACAATGGTGCCAGTCACCCCCACAAGACATTGCTGCTCCTCAGCCTACGGCTGCCCAAACACTCGCATAAATAATTCTTAACTACTACTCACATCTTACCCCTATTTATAACCCCTAATCAACCTTAATCTCCCCAAATCTCTCTTATTCAGTAGTAAATATTCTGAAATATTCTGCCTGTCCCCAAATCTCTCTTATTCAATAGTAAATATTCTACAACATTCTGCAAATCATTCACAATATTCTGTCTGTCCCCAAATCCCTCTTATTTAGTAGTAAATATTCTGCAAATCAATCTCTATTCAGCAATGTCCTTCTCAAGACCAGATCTGATTGCTTTCTTTATTCAACAACCTCCTTCTCAGGACCATATTTGATTGCCTTCCCTAGCTGTTGTTTGCCAAATCCAGCTTTCTTCTTGTGCTTGCGTTAATACACACGAGATATGAAGGGCCTATCAATATACCTTAGATCTTCTATTATAGAACAGGATGTCTGGGTGTTGCCTTATTGATAGTCTACCTGAAGCAAACCGACATTTGAAGAGCAAAGACAGGGAACCAATGGATAAAGGAGGCTACTCGTGCGTTTTAGGTAGATTGATATATTTGTACTATACTTGATCACACATTGCTTTTGTTGTGCCTGCGGGTGTGTCCATACTCTACTTATTTGGATGTTATATATTGCATTTTGAGATTCTTGAAGTCAGCCCCAGGGAAAGGGGTTCTTTTTTTTTCGTTTTTTTTTTTTTTTTTTTTATTCAATCATGTGCTTCACTCCAACAAGGAACAACGGCCAAATGTTAAACTATGATCATCTGGATAGCCTTCCCATGGGAAGCTTGGAGCTAAAGCCAAGGTCTTGTAGAAGACTCTTGAGCCATGATAACTACATATGTTGTGTTCAATTGCACGGAACTCTACCTTGGTGCTCGAATGAGCAACCATAACTTGTTTCTTGCTACACTAGGTCTCAAGATCTACTCCAATAAAGAAACATTGGCCAAATATAAACCTATGATCATCTAGAGAGCCTTCCCAGTTAGCATCTTATGAATGCTTCTATGCACATGGGCAGGCTATTGTTTCTTTGTTGGATCTGATCTTGTGACCTGGTGTTGCAAGAAACAAGCTATGATTGCTGATTCCAACACCAAGGAAGAGTTCCATGCAATTGAACACAACATATATAGTTGTTATGGCTCAAGGGTCTTCTACAAGACCTTGGCTTAGCTCCAAGCTTCACATGGTATTGTGCTGTGATTGCGAGTCTGCTATGAGTATTGGTTAACTTATCATGATAGGATGAAGCATGTAGAAATTGGCTGTCACTTTGTTAAGGAAAAGCTTGATGAATGAGTTATCTGTATACCATTTGTTGGTAATTTGTTGGCTGATGTTTTCACCAAAAGTCTTACTACAGAGGTTTTTCATTCTATGCTTTTGCAACTTGGGCATGTGTGGCATCCTTGCACCAACTTGAGGGGGACTGTTGTAATGTGAGCTTTTGTATTTTAGGTGTCCTTGTTATTTAGTATTACTCTTTGGGTCTACATGTAATTACACTCTGCTTATTGTAAATAGAACATGGGTGTGTTCTCTTCAGACAAACTATTTTCCCGAAAGCTTTTCATCAAAATGGAAACCAGCTACTTAATACCATATAGGACTTAAACACTAATACTGGACTTATAGAATGGGCCAACTACAATAGTAACCCCAGTATAAAGCCCATGTGCCATATAACCCATTGGCCACTCCAAGTTACGCATGTTAGTTCATTCTTGGTCCAGTTTGATGGCCTTGTTTTCTGCTGGCTTTGAAGTTTTTGGACCATAACTCTTGCATACTGGAGCCTGCATATAAGTTGCATGCATACACCATGCATGTGTAATTAAGTTTTGCAGCCCTTAGTGTTGAAATGGCATTCTTGATTTTTCAGAATATGACTACGCAGCCAAGAAGTTAATGACGGATGATGTATTTTTTTTCTTTCCGATGCATCCCCTTTCCTTATGTTTTGCTGTTGCAGGTAATGGGTGTATTTAGATTTTTTCTGTTCAATTTGGTCTCTTATACTTGCCTTGGGTGGCAGGATGGTCTTAGATGACAACCACGCCTCTGTTGTTTTGGCTTGTACAAGAGTCATTCGGTGTGCACTGTGCTGTGATATAAATGAAATGTTTTTTGACATTTCAGAGGTACAGTTGATTGTGGAGATTTCATCTTTTACTTTGATATAAATTCTACTTTTACTTGTAAAACAAATTATCAATGGGGCTATTAAGTTCAATTTTTTTTTTTTTTTTTTCAGAAATTGACAACATCTGGGGGGGCTATGTGTACTGCTCCCATATTTCGAAGTAAACCAGGGATAGATGTTGGTTTTCTTCATGGTGGATTTTGGAAATACAGTACAAAGCCTTCCAATATCCTTCAATCAGGCGATAACATTTTGGACGATGAGAATGAGGAAGAACATACCATCCAAGATGACGTCGTTGTCGCTGGACAAGATTTTGCTGCAGGTCTCATTAGGATGGGAGTCCTTCCAAGAATACGGTATCTTCTTGAGGTGAGCAACTGTATGGGCCTATGGTGCTTGCACAATTTCATGCTAACTTAGATGCTGTCTTTTTTTTTTTTTTCCATGCTCTTGGTTTGTTAATTTGCTCAAGAGTTTTAAGTCTTGGAATTTGGAAAAGGTCTGTCCCCACCAAGAACAATAATCAGTAGAAGTGAGAAATCAGATGACCACCATATGTCATGGCTGACTGAACCGGTGAACTTTCTCAAAAGCTGGATTTTGTTGGTTGAAAATAAACTTCTCTATAACAAAATTTTATATGTTACTCCTGCTGGACCGGCTTTCTTGACCTCTGGTCAGCACATCAGTGTGTGTATCATGAACAGAACTGATTAAAATCTGAGTGCTCCTCCTAGGATGTGTTGCAGATGCTTCCAACTTCAAGAACCAGATTTTATTGGAGTTTATAGAGTCCTTGTAGACAGTAGGGAGAACAACAGCTTTGCCTTAACACAGAGTTGACCCCTAAACTCCCTCTCCTTATTCTTTCTGTAATGGGATAGACATGAAACGTATTGGATGAGGCCATTGTATATGACTAGCATTTCTTACTTGGGCCATGTTGGCTGAATGCATGTTCGTAGTTCCCATTTTCAGGATTTTTTTTTTTTTTTGTTGAGTTTCAAGTTTCCATTTCCAGGAACTTCCACCAGATATTCCATTTATGTTCTCATTTCTTGGAACAATCTAGCAATGATTTTCATTGTCTTGATGAGGAACATTCAGTTCCAATTCCAGAGTAGACTACTCTAAACCGTAATTTATTTACATGTTATGTATTGATAGGGCCTTGGGGTTGCAATATTATGCAACATTGAGGAGAGAGAGAGAGGAGATTAGGGTTGATTAGGGGTTATAAATAGGGGTAAGATGTGAGTAGTAGTTATGGATTATTTTAGAGGAGTCTTTGGGCAGCCATAGGCTAAGGGGCAACAATGTCTTGGTGGGGGTGACTGCACCATTATAACTAGTTTATCATTGTTCTTCGTTATTCTATCAATTAAGTAATATTAGTTTTGCATTCGATTTGTGGGTTCTAGCAAATTGGTATCAAAGCAGTATCTGCGGGAATAGCTGGACATTGGATTGTCCACGTTTTCCAGCAAAGGCAATGTGCAAGAATGGCTTCTCGAAGTGTTGTTATTCTGTTGGGAACACCAAGTTGAGAAGGAGAGAAGGTTGAGTGTGGTTTTCCAACATTTGGAAGGAGATGCACTAGATTGGGTGTAAAATAGATCATGGTCTGAATTTACTTGGGTGAGTTTTCAAGAAGCCATGAAAATAGACTTCGGTTATGGCAAAGACTCAAAACGAAATTTGAGTTTGCACAATATTGAAACAATGGTCATGCAATCGCGAGGAAGAAAAAGTGGATCTACGAAGGCGGGAATTGCTAATGAAGCCATGATTAATTCTAGAGTTATTCAGGCTTGCCCCCGATAATTGAAACAGTGGCATTGAAATTCTATCTGAGTTTTCCACTAAAGAGGAAAAAGAGAAGAAACATAGGAATGGGGTGCAGAGGCTTTTCTGGATCGAAAGTAAGGTGGATTGGGAAGCAAGAACTCCGGTGAAACCACCATGGGTGATGGTGGTAGCTATGGAAGGGGACTTGTCAGCACCATGGGAGATGAAACATCGTGAATTATGGCGAAAATCTGGTGTGACGTGGCTACGATTACCGAATGAGTTCTTTCCCATTGAGGAAGATCTCCAAGATTTGGTTATCCGGTTAGATTTGATGGCGAAATCTTTTGATTATTTTTTGGGATTGTCTCAGCTCGAAGGGGGAGATATTACAATCGCGGTGGCAAATAAGGTTGGGTTTGGGATCACGGGAGAGAGGGAAGAGGGGGTGAACCAGCGCATTGGACCACTAACCCTGGTCTGGTCATTTCATGTGGGTCAGTTTATAAAAACAGTGAAGTGGGTTATGAGAAGCCCAGTAACTTTAAAATACCCACGGCCCACTTGTTTGACTTATGGGTTAACTAATCAGATATTAAGTTATGGGCCTTCTATGGGTTTTAATTTCAGGCCCAGCCCAGTATTCGTGGTCTATGATGACTCCGGAGCACGATTTGCCATCTACTATTTCACCAAGGTCTACATACTCAGGTGGGTAGGTGTATTAGAGAAGAACCGCAGGCCTTCTTCAGCCACAGAATAAACGGAGGATGGGGGTCTTACCAGTGAATGCAAGCACCGGAATGATGATAATTTATTGCATGTTCGGACAGAGATGCTACCATTCGTGCTCTAGAAGACAATTAATACATGCCTGTTTCCAAGCGTATTGGACCTTTTTGCAATGTTTGGATCTGGGAGTGAACTTTTCTCCACTTCTTTGCTTGAACAATATGCCGAGAGCAATTGCTATGTGCTTGAGGAATTGTTCACTGGTGCAGCGGGTTATCTTTCAGCATCTATGATGCCAGTAGCAGATGTGAGGGCTGATGACACCTTGCCTGCTACTGCAAATCAAGATGCAACATTCATCTTCGTGATTTCTACAAAAGCGAAAGGACTCGACCTAAATCTTGTTGTTGCTGATATTGAAATACCTTCTGAACAAGGCATTAAAATCTCTGAAGCAATTATTCTTGGTGCCATGCGCAAGTCTGTTTGTTTTGATCGACACTAAACTAACATGGTTGTGTGGCAAACATGTGAATATCAAGATTCACATTTTCCATCACCTTGAGGACAAGGTGATTTTCGAGGGGCCAGTAATGAGAGGGCCTTAGGGTCGCAGTATTATGCTACATTGAGGAGAGAGAGGGGAGATTAGGGTTGATTAGGGGTAAGATGTGAGTATTAGTTATGGATTATTTTAGAGGAGTCTTTGGGCAGCCATAGGCTAAGGGGCAGCAATGTGTTGTGGGGGTGTCTGGCACCATTGTAACCAGTTTATCATTGTTCTTCATTATTCTATCAATTAAATAATATTAGTTTTGCATTCGATTTGTGGGTTCTTAACATATGTAGACCTCCGCAATGACTCCCTTTGTAAGAGGGCTGGCTTGCATATCACTTGTTTCCCTTTGAGTCATTTGCACTATTTTGTATTAGGCCTATTGCTGGCTGATTATCTCAGAAAGTTTTCACTGGAATTTTTTATTAGATCTGGACCAATTTCAGTTGCTTCCCCCCCCCCCCCCTCATTCCTACTTAGTTTATGCCATATTGTGAGCAATGTACTCAACTTCCTATCAGTACCTCACAACACAATAGTGTTTCTCGCTACCTCAAGAAACAGCTGCACCTCTAAATATAAAAACATATCTAGATGTAGACTAACAAGTATCTCTGTTACATCTGAACTTAGCATTGAAGTATCCAATAACCTTAAGCCTTTCCACTTGAAAACACAATTCAAGCTTTTAGTTATTTTGAAGTACTTCATTTTCCCTTTTTTTGGGGTGGGGGGGGGGGTGTACCAAATGGGAAGTGTTTTCCTTCATTATCCATTTTACTGCATCATAATGCGCAGAGTTAGGGTCCATTGGCATTTATGCACCTTGCCAATTGGACAGGATAAATCTGTCGTGAACATAACCATGGAATAAATTCCGATCAAAATAGTTGAAATTCTAACCGAAATCATTGAATTTTCGGAAATCAAAACGAAACCTTCAAGATATCATCGAAATCATAGGTTTTGACCGAAATTTTGCAGATTTCGACCATTTCACAAGTTTTGACCTAAATTTCGCAGGTTTCAACCGAAATTTTTCTAGTTTCGACACTCCAACTTGTTTTTCCTTGTTTTTGTTGATTTCTATCCCATTTTCACAACTCCTTTGCCTTCAAACGCGTCTTTTGCCTCCAAACATCTCTTAAGCCGTAACAGCTACAAAGGAAACTCTAGCGCAATGGAATGTGAAACATGAGTCATACCTAATAGTTCCAAACTTCCCCTTTTTAATTTTGTTTTGTTCATGCCTTGAATGATCTTGTATTGCCTTGAAATTAATATATGTTTAGTCTAGGACTATAATTTATCATTGTGTTGTTAATCTTTTTTTTATTTTTATTTGTTACTATTTTTTTGTTTTCTGATTTTAAAAACTATTTTTTAAATTATTTCAAAATACATATTTAAATATGATATATGGGCTTCAACTTAATATATGTGAGACACCATCACTTGATCTAGTTGGTCATTGTATTTTGTTGACTTGTTGTATATGTAACCATTCTATCAGACAATTCATATATGTTGATGATTCTATGTCTATATGCAATACAGTTTGTCGGAACCAATCATTTGTTAGTATACTTGAATGATAAATTTTCAGTGGTTTTTTTTTTTTTGGCAAAATACTAATTCCATTGTGTTTATTATACTTTAAGTAGGTAGGAGGCAAGAAATCAAATGAAATGGAGGTCATATAAGGCCGGAAACCTAGGGTCGAAATTTAAAAAAAAAATAGTACCAGGTTTCGACCGAAATTTCAGTTGAAACCTGGATATTTCGATTTTTGCTTGGGTCAAAACCTTGCACCATGAACATTTCATGAAGTACGTCAAACAATGTACTATATGAGAAATTTCTTCTGTCCTTGAGGACGTTTACTTTTTACAGTTTTTTGCCTAAACAATTGGAGTTGATGAGAAATTGCAATTTTGCGTCCCAAATCTTTTTAACACAGTGTTCAAGTATTTCCTTATTCTTATACATATGTTGCATTCTTTCCCTAGAGGTTTAAATTATTAGAATGTGGGATGCTTCTCCCATATCCTTCATTTCAAATACTGTTGAGTTCACACTTAGTCTTATTCAACATCTATGTCATTTTCAGCTAACACTAAGTTGTCAACACTCAACATACAAGGAGAGGATTGTGGAGCTACTCTCACTCTTCAAAATGTTTACATAGCTTTCAATCTTGTTAATCATGATTCCAAAGTTAAGGACCATCTTTTTTGGAATGTTAGATGTCAGTATCACAAGACTGCTTTAATCCGTGGAAAGGCTTTTTCAGTTTACATGCTTATCTTCCTGCCCATCAGCTGTGAACCTTCAAGTTGTCACACGAATGTGGTTTTTTAGCAAATTGCCATTTAGAAAATTTCACTTGGGAAATAATTTTTCTGGTACTCTATTCCTTTTTTGGCTAATTCATTTTGCAAGCACCCATTCCTTGAATTTGTGAATGAACCCATCTATTTTATAGTTCTTTCCTTTAGCATCTATCTGCAACCTATGGCATTTCTACCTTATGGTGAGTCATGCAATTCCTATGCTTTGATTATTTGTGGTGGAATCAATTTCTTTTGCGAATGGCTTTTTTCTATTCATATTATTTTTATAATTTTACTGCTTTGTTATAGGTTATGGGTCAACTACTTCTTCCGCATTTATCTCAATAGTATGAATTCAGTTTAAAAAAATTGGATTAATCATGAGATCAGTATCATAGTCATCGTCAATGACATGCACATATTTTGGATCCTCAATTAGTTTGTCTAGAAATTCCTTGTCCAAACTCTCAGTAACCTCCTTATTTTAGGGTGATATACAAACCTTTTGATCCTTTTGGAAATTTGGATACCATGTGAATTTACATATGATAGTTACTACTTACTAGCATCCAACTTGTTTCTTTATGGCTCAGATTTTAAGATGCGGGTAACCAATGCTGACTATGATTTTGTAAGTTTTGCTTCCTACCCACCCACAATTCCTAACTTATAGCATTTTCAGCTTAGTAGGTCTTTAAGAACTTGGTTACTCTACAGCCAGGAAAGTAGGCTATGGGATTTCGTTTGATTTACTACCACGGGGTGGTGCCTGCTTTTTTATAGAGAGTGACAAATGGCTTGTAGCAAAAGGGGTTTGGTTTTTGCAGGAGTCAGTTATGTTGCATTAGTTGGTCTTGTTGCATTTGGTTTGAAAGGCATAGTTTTTATGGTTCAGTCCTAACATAAACCAGAGAAGTAGCTTAAAATATCTCAATTTTAACAGAGCTAGAAAACAGCTATGGTGCTTTTGCAGAGTCTTGTTCCATTTGTGTCAATCTAGTGTCGCATTGCACCAACTTCTGTTTTACTTCCTCTACTGTGAATCGTGATGAAATTTTACTTGGAGATTGTGTCCTACTATTACATGGATCCAGTCCCTTTGAGCCATGCTGCATGGTTGAACCATTGAACTTCAATAAAGTTCTCCATAGTGGTAAATTCTGACAAGTCAATACTTATATGGTATAAATGTAGTATATCCATTGAAAATGCTGAAGCATTACAACTTACTGGATATAGCTTTATTACTACCATCCCATCTTTGTCAATGGCATGTATTATTCCATAAACCTGGAATAAAAACGTACCAGGTTCAGCCTTCCAACGAACTGAATGTTTTTGGGCTGGCCTAACCTTGCACAGCTCAACATGCATACATTCCTTGGACTAACAAAGAAGTCATATTAAAATTATGAAAACTAAAATCTTCCTTAAATAAAAGGGCAGCAATCCAGTGCAACTCTATCTTCCACAGGGTCTGGTAAGAGTGGATTAGGTTCGTCCATAAATCAAATACCTGAACTCATGACACATTGTTCTAGCTGAAAATGGAGAACCTTTTCAATTCATTTTGCTGTCAAACCATTAGTTCAATTTGAAGTTGATGCACCAAATCCTGTATGCTGAAGCAAAAAGCAATAAAGAGAGAGGGCATCTAATCTAACTTTGTCAAACACACAGAATACATCACATTTAAGTGGTATTTTCAAAATTGATTTCATCTTTCATTGGTTTTTCATCTTTGCAAAATGATGTTATTAGAGCATGGGGTGTGGTTGGAGAGTAGTTGATCCATTTATTGTTTTCATAGACTTTTTCATCAACGGAATCTTGGTTCTTTACGCGTTTTGAAGATCTTGATGCATCATTCATACTTCCTTAATAATGCCACTATGATGGAACAGGAAGATAATAATGTGTTTAACTTCACATCAACCTTGTGAACAGACCATGATACTAGACAATTCCTAAAAGCTTGTGATAATGGGCCTGCTTATATAAAATGTCAAACGATTAAAATATCTGATATGACACAGGTTAATATAACTATAAAGATATTCAATAAGTTAACTTTGCAAACACCAATCAGACCATTGATTGGAGGGAAAGTAATAGTACTTAGCAATTAAATAGTCTCCTAGATTCCACCTTGACAAATTTTGTTGCTTACTAGAATTGGTGTTTCTGGAATCTCAAACGCTGATCCTGGTTCTGCAGGCAGACCCTTCTACAGCATTGGAAGAATGCGTTATTTCTATATTGATTGGATTAGCGAGACATTCCCCAACTGGTGTAAATGCTATTATGAAATGTGAAGGGCTTGTCCAATTGATTGTTGACAGGTTTAACAAGAAAGACATTATGGAAATTCACCCTTCGAAGATAAAGTCTGTGACCCTATTAAAGGTAAGCATCAAAAATTAAGTTGATCTGGATGTTATAGATTCTTGTCCTGTGTTCTCTTTGATGGATTGGCACATACAGAATGTTTTACGGGGTTCTGTTTCTGCACACAGGTGCTGGCTCAATCTGACAAGAAGATATGCATGGGCTTTGTAGAAAAAGGGATTTTCTATGATGCTACTTGGCAGTTGTATCGTCCTGCATTTTCACTTGACCATTGGATAAAATTAGGAAAGGAATACTGTAAACTAACATCTGCATTGATGGTTGAACAACTTTGCTTCTGGAGGGTTTGTATTCAATATGGGTGCTGTGTATCATACTTTGCAGATTTTTTCCAGGCCTTGTGCCTATGGTTGAGTCCACCTACCTTTGACAATCTAATTGAGATGAATGTTCTTAGTGAATTTGCCTCCATCAGTCAGGAGGCATACCTTGTTCTAGGTGCCTTGGCCAAAACACTTCCAAAACTTCATTCTCAGGAGCAGCTTCAAAAGCAGAATGCAGAGTTTGCTGTTTTTAGTATGGGAAATTGGTGTTGGAGTTATGTTGGTCCAGTGGTTGAGTTAGCTCTGAAGTGGATATCATTGACAGGTAATCCTTGCTTAGCTAAAATTCTTGATTTGCACAAAGGATTTCAGACTAACCTTGTTTCTGAAGGTTCTTCTTTGAGCTGTATCCTCTGGGTGATATCATCTGTTATGCACATGCTTTCTAATGTACTGGAGCAAGTTGCTCCGGATGACACCTATATCCAACAAGGAAGTAGTAATGTGCCATGGCTACCTGACTTTGTCCCTAAGGTTGGGCTCCATATTGTGAAAAGTAGATTTTTGAACTTCTCCGATGTTACAGGGTATGAAACTGTTCCAACTGAAGAGAGTTTTTTTGTTAAAAATCTATGCCATTTGAGACATTACACTGATAATGAAACATCTTTATCTTCTACAAGTTGCCTTAATGCATTAGTCCGGCTTATACTTTCCATTGACAAAACCATCCTGGTAGCTAAGAATGAGAGCAGTAATCAATACCCACAAGAAAATGGTTTCTCCAGGGATGGTAAAATACTGGAGGATGGAATAATTATGTGGTCTCAGGGTCAACTGCAAAACTTACTGATAACTTTCATGGAGTTAGTTACTTTACACTGGAACAATGTGCAGTCAATTGAGACCTTCGGTAGAGGAGGACCTGCTCCAGGGATTGGTTTGGGCTGGGGTGCTTCTGGTGGAGGGTTTTGGTCTACATCTGTTTTGTTGGCACAGGCCGATTCACAATTGCTCATGAACTTGCTTGAGATCTTCCAGATGATGCTTGAGAAACGCCTCTCTGCAGCTGAAGACATGGATTTTACTCTTCAGAGGATTAATTCTACCCTTGGAGTATGCTTATCTGTACTGCCAATGGGTAAATCCATCATGGAAAAGGCACTAAATATCTTACTTGGAGCCCCCTGTTCTGAAGTCCCTTGATATCTGTATTGATCAATGTCTTCGGCTTACTGGGAGGATCAAATCATTTGACTGGGAGTACAAAGAAGAGGACTATCTTTACTTCAGTAAGATTTTGACTAATCATTTCAGAAACAGATGGCTTTGCATTAAGAAGACGAAAGCAGTGGATAGCAGCAGTGACTTCACCCTTAAGAATTCCAAGAAAAACACTGGTGCCCTGGATACAATTCATGAAGACTTAGATGAATCTGATGTGACTGGTCATGATTCTGACTGCAAATCTTTGTTAATAGAGTGGGCTCACCAGAGATTGCCACTTCCCATGCATTGGTTTCTCAGCCCAATTTCAACAATATCTGACTGTAAAGCTGCCCATTGTCTCCCAAATACATCAAATTTACAGAGTAGTATCTGCTCTTCAACTGATGAAATCCTAGAGGTTGCAAAAGGTGGACTTTTTCTTCTTTTAGGCCTTGAAGCAATGGCCATGTACACGGATGTTCAACATTCACCAGTTTCAGCTGTGTCATTGGTTTGGAAATTCCATTCTTTGTCCATGGTATTACTTGTCAGAATGGGTGTCATTGAAGATGAGAGAAGCAGGGATGTGTACAGAACCTTGCAAGAGTTGTATGGGCAGTATCTTGATGAATCAAGAAGCCAGAGAGGCAGTAATCCTCCTTTAGAGTATCTAAAGTTTCAGTCCGATGTTCATGAGAGTTACCCAACATTTATTGAAACTTTTGTTGAGCAGTTCGCTTCAGTATCTTATGGTGATGTGATTTATGGACGGCAAGTGGCAATGTATCTACATTGTGCTGTTGAAGCACCTATTCGACTTGCTACCTGGAATGTACTATCTAGTTCACATGTCCTGGAACTTTTGCCGCCTCTTGAGAACTGCCTGGCTAAGCCAGAAGGATACCTTGAACCTGTTGAGGTAGTGCAGAAAACCTGTTGGCTTTATAAGTTTCTGTGGCATATTGTTAGCATGCATTGTGAAATATCTTTTTCTTGTAGTTATCTGTACAACAGTAGGTCAAAGGAAATGCTTAGCTTAAAAATTAAGTTGGCAGTTGGCACAAGCTTGAAAATTCATGTTATAAAAATACCTATGGATAAACTTCCAAAGAACATATGAATAACTAATAGTCTTGTTACAATGGAAGAAAAAGTCATTTTCTGCAGATCTTTCTATTGACATCTCTTTTAGAGTGTATTTCTTTGACTTGTGGTTGAGGGTAGTTTTTGAGGGAGGTAATCTGAAATAGTCAAATGTGTGGGACCCATGTTAAGGGGATGATGGGACTAAAATGGAAATGAAAGGAATTATGGGAGAATTAAAGATTGTGGCTCTATCATAAATTATGCTTGTCTTCCTTTGGGAGGGGTGGGGGAGCTTTTTTTAGTCATAGGATCGGAAAATTTCATTGCCATATCAGAAGAAAACAAACTCATTAATTTGTGTTACCTTGTCTCTTCATTCTCACACCCTTTTTACCTTTTCATCACTTATCCATAAATCAAACATTCTAGTAATTTATGCACTAAGCAGTCTCCATTAGTCTGGTATTCAACTTAGCTCAATATAGATTGAACAATGGCCAGGTGGTTATTTTTTTAAGTGGGGAAGTTACGTTTTTGGTGTGCTTATATTTTAATCAGTAAGAGGGTGAGTTCATGATATTTAACAGGTTTCTTTTGCAAAGATAGAGAAAAATTCCAGCCTTTGTCTGGCTGTGAAAGATGAGATAAATTTTGTTGACTCCTTTGCAGAGTAATGAAGGGATTCTGGAGGCTTATGTAAAATCATGGATTTCTGGGGCCCTAGACAAAGCTGCTACTCGAGGATCAATGGCAGTTACATTGGCATTGCACCATCTTTCATCTTTCATTTTCCGCAGTTCTGCTGATGAAAAGTTGCTTCTTAGGAATAAACTAGTGAAGTCTCTCCTGCGTGACTACTCTCGTAAGCGGCAACATGAGGTCTGTAAAGTCTCTTGCTAATTGTTGAAGAGCATATATCCTCAATACTTTTACTTCTGTTTATGCATTATCCAACAGCAATATTTTGATGTCTCTATAAATTCTGTGTTAGTTATGGTAAATGATTTGATAACTGTTGCAAATTAGCATAAGATATTAAAATTCAGAAAGGTACAGTATCTTGTCAATGCCATATACTGTGACAATTGTTGTCTGTGGACCTTCCGGAACTGGTTTTGGTTCTCTAGTTTGTGGTAGCCATTTATTCCAGTGACTATCCATATGGATATAAATTTGAAGGCCACATTTGATTGTATAATAGCAGTACATTGATTTTTTTTGGGGGGAGGGGGGGTAAATGTGTTAATGTGAACAAATGACACTGAAAATATGTAGAGGGTGCCCTAATTAGGCTGGGGGATAAGAAAGTCCAATGACACTGTTTCTGCTTATTTTTGAAACAAAAATAAAGAAGAAAAGAGCAACATAAATCTTCTTGGCCAGCATGATTATTATGCAACATTCCACATGAACCTGAGGCCATTGACACAACATATGTGGTTAGTTTAGGTCCCCTTTTCCTGTCTTCTCACTTTATCACTCAATTTATTATTATTATTTTTCAGATAATCTAACTGGTGTTCCGTTTTGACATGAAATTGCAGGGCATGATGCTGGATTTTATTCATTATACTCAAGATGGGGCTTTACTTCCCAGTGATGAAATAGAAAGAAGGTTCAAGTTGTTAACTGTAGCTTGTGAAGGAAATTCTTCTCTTTTGGTGGAGCTTGAGAAACTGAAATCTTCCAGTAATAAGAAGAGAGTATCGAAGTCTTGAAATTTTTTCATATATTGTATGTTTGACAGCAGAGATTGAGTACTAGCAGCCATACTCATTTTCAACTCCAATGACCTCACCAAGGATGCATTTGTGATCTGGGTTTCATATGACACATGCTATCATTTTCCAGCAGGCCCCTTCAACAAGGATTCAAAACCATTTGTTTGCCACCAGCTTTGCCAATAGATTAATTGTGCTTAGCTACTCAAGGAAAGGTGCAAGGTTCAGGATCTGCAGCTGCAGTTTTGAATACTTTAGTTTTCTCTCTGGTAGAGAATACAAGTTGCAAGGCTTCCCATGTAAATTCTTTGTATGGTAGCTCTACTTACAGGTTTACACTTTTTAAATTTGGCCTTTCTACTCCATGCAACCTTGAGCTGCCATTTTCGAATTTATGTTTTATCAAAGACGTAAAACTGCTAAAAGTTTTCTGACTTGAGTTTATACATTTCTGTGTCTCCTTATTTTATGCCAGATGCAAACATTTGTATCTTTTTGCAGTTCCTATTTGTAATAATTTAGCTTTTTTGATCCTCAGCTGCACCATTGGTGAATAGTGATCGATCTAAACCAGAGCATCTCCAACTTGTCTTAATAGAGAGAGAGAGAGAGAGAATAGAATGAATGTGGATCTGTAGGCAATGATATCCATTGTCAGTGATTTGAGCAAAGTCAGTCGCTTTACATAGAAAGGGGGATTTTGAATTTAATACGAGAGTTTGCAGTATTTTATGAATTTAATGTTATCTTCTCCGAATGTTTCAACTTTCAACCCTCTGTTGTCTGAATGTGCAGTTCAAACCTTATAAAATCTTTACAGGTTTTTCCAACGCTTCTTTTCATCAAAATGCATTTCAATTGGAACAACTTCTCCCAGTAAAGTTTCAGAAAGGAACAACCCTCGATTGAAACTAAATAGGTCTATTCATATATGTCTTTAAAAATTCTACTTAAAGCAAATTCACAACCGAGACCCCTTTGGCTCTTGGAATTTAGATTATAGAGTCTTTTTCCTGGCGCCCCTTAAAGTGGGGGCTAAATTCTTAACTGCCCCTTTTGACCGTATAGTGAGGGTTGGAAAAGATGAATATTCCCTCCTATGTACGTAAAGACAAAAATACCCTACTGTAAAATTAACTTTACTTCCATTTACCACTGTAAAAATAAATAAATAAATAAAATAAAAGATATTATTAAACATAGGGTTGGGTTTGGGCCTGTGGCCTCCACCCGTGGTTAGTCCAAGCATAACCCACCATTGGAATTGGAAACCGTACCTAAACCCACTTCAAGATCAAGATGGGTTTGGGCCATCAGTGCCAGACCTTTACTTCCATGGCTTGAAATGGACTCATTAAGGGTTAAATTTCTTTGTTTTTCGGTACATCAAGTGTAAAACTTTGTTTTTTTTTTTTTTGTTGTAAGTGAGACCATATAAAATAATCCAAGGGGAAATCCTGAATGCAAGAAGAGAGTTACTAACAACAGAAAGGGTGGAGACAGTGTGTGGATCAACAACTTTGAACTCTTGGCTAAAAAGTCAATCAATAGGTTTTCATCTCAAGTGTGGATTATCTCTCCTCATGGTGAGCTCTCTTGGTGGCTTTATAACCACAAATACATGGGGTCTACGAGTAAAAAATTAATTATGTGGAACCTATCACCAGTACTCTCCCCGTAGCATGTGCTCCCCAGCCATAAGGAGAGCACTCTATGCTTTTTGTCAAGGGAGATGGTCCAGACTCTTCATGTCTACTTACAAATTGACAAGAAAGAAAAGAAAAACTTCTAACAGGAGAGATAATCTCCTCGACAAGTCTAGTGCTGGCCCAAACTAGTGAACCAAAATTGATAGGCTTGCAATCAGATCTGATGATCAGTTTGTTAATATGTAAAGAGCAAGCTAGGAATAAGGCATCCCTTAATGGCCTCAAGTTCTAAAATAGTAGCCAATTAACCCTTTTTTGCCACACTTTGGTGCATCCCACAATAAGCATCCACAAGCTCCTTTCCTTGAACATTTGTCCCTGGTAGTATCAGTGGAAACCTTGAAATTAAGCAGAGACAAGAATAGCAATTGGAACAGGTTCGGCTCTTGGGATTGATATTAGGTAGAAGGGCCATTGTACTTTGGGAGGGGTATAGAAGAGAGGAGTTGTTGTCTCCTCATTTACCCACACTTCCTGGATATGATCTTTGTGTTGCATGCCTTCCTTCATCGCCCTCACTAGTGATTCCAGAAACTTACTCTTCTTCAGGTACCCTGTCTTTACAAACATAATTTTGCCATGTTCCATAAGTCCCACGCTCCATCCTGCTGTGTCTAGTGATTTGTTATATACCCCTACGCAGAGCAAAATAGTAGGTTTAGTATTTGGCATTATACACTTAGTTTATTGGGTGTGTACTCGGGTATTTATGTTTCCATACCTAAAAGGTGATACTTTCATTTCTAGAAGCCATTTATTTACATTTTTCATTATCTTGTGGGCGTTGGGTTTTATTTTTTCATTGTTGCATTATTTCTTTCTTTCCATATGAAGTAACATGTATCTACTTTCTCAGCGGTTTTATGCATGTCTAATTGGAAGTCAACTAGAAAATCATTGCACAAGTGCAATAAAGATCTTTGGGCTAAATGTTTCGTTTGCAATCCAAGAGGTTTTGCTGCCCAGATTCTCTTGGTCCATTCACATGAGAAGAAGATGTGCCAAAAACTCTATGTCTTATCGCCGCACAATTCACAAAGATCGTGCATTTTCGTCCATTGAGAAAGTGTAGCTCTAACTGGTAGCCCTGCATTTAGTAGACTCCAAAAGAAGGTTTTGAGTTTAGGGTGTAATGGCAGCTTCCAAAACTTTTTCCACCAATTGATGAACTCACTGGGCATTGCCTCATATTTTTGTTTCATCAATGCCTTTCCTGCCAGTTTGGAGGAGAATTCACCATTGGTGGAAATGCGAGATATCCAAGTATCTTGTAACAAATTGAGATTTAAATGTGGGAGTGGGAAATGAGGAATATTAAAGTTTTGAGAGATACTCCCTATTTGTCGAAGTGTATTTTGACATTTGGGCGACAGTGGTGTTGTACGACCAAATATTGGAATGGGGGTCCATTTCACTTACACTCTTTGCACCAGGGAGCCAGGGATCGTACCAGAAGGAAGTATCAATGCCATTTCCTACTTCTTTAGTAATCATCTTCTTCAGATCGGGGGTGATGCTGTGGATGCTTTGCCATGGCCAAGAGCCACTTTTGAGTTTTAGTTTGGGATTGAACTGACTCGATTTGGGAAAGTATTTGGCCTTCATAGTGGTGGCCCAAAGGGATGTAGGTTCGTTAAGGATTTTCTAACCTTGCTTTAGGAGTAGAGCTTTATTGATATCCTCCGTTTTTTTTAAACCCAATCCCCCTAGGTGTTTTGGTGTGCAACATTTATCCCAAGAGGTTAAGATCAACTGCTTTTTCTTTGTCGGGATCCCTAGCCAAAATCTTTGACAGAGAGAGTCAATTTCTTTGCATATTGCTTTTGGGAACCGAAAGCATTGCATGTGGTAGAGGGATAAAAGTTGTAGCACTGATTTTATGGGTGCTTCCCTCCCAACAAAGGATAGGGTGGATGCTTTCCAGGATGCAAAACGACCACTAATCTTGATTAGGATGAACTTGAGATTTTTTTATTTGAACCTTCCAAGGAACAGGTTTGTCCCTAGGTAGAGAGCATCCTTTTTCATTTCAGGGATTCCCAAAATCGACAAGATTTGGGTTTTCTGTTCGTAGCCAACATTTCTGCTAAAAAAGGCTCCATTATTTTCTAAATTTATCTCTTGACTTGTGATTTCAGTGAACAACTCCAAAGTAGCCTTAAAAGTAAGCACATCCTCCTTTTAGCTCTGTAGAACATAAACGTATCATCTGCAAAGAAAATGTGAGAAACTTCCAGGGCTCTTGTGATTGTTGGCATATGCAAAACTAACTTGTGAAATTTGCCATTGTTGTTTTGCAATGATAGAGGTGCACTTTAAAAATAATCCAACCATGCACCTTCCAAATATACCAATATTAGACTGCTACTCCACATGGTATCTACGACTGTAATGCTTGTAATGTCTCTATAGGGAGGGAGGAGCCAAACCCCTTCGAAGGGGCCATGGATTTTGCATAGCTTGCAAAGCACAACAATTTACACTTTTGCATGCATTACTACTATCCATGGAACTTAATTTCGGCAAATTTCGCCCCCTGGCGAAATGAAACCAGGGGGCAAAACGATATCTACCTAATATCGCCGAGATATCATCGATTTCTCCAGATATGTTGCGATCGATATATCGAAAAATATCATTTTTTTTTTTAATTTCGATCTTTATATTATTTTTTACACTTTTTAAGCAATTTCTCTCGCGATTCAATCCCAACCTTACCAATTCTATCCCAATGACAAGACTCAAAAGTTAATGTGTTAAATGTAATTAGGAGGAGAATCTACATAGAATAATTTATAGATAGGAAGACATTTTTATAGCAAAATCTTCTAGATTAATGAGCAATCTTACCAACTATATTCTAGTGATTTAATCCTCAAAAGTCAACATGCCAAATGTGGTTAGGGAAGAATATATACATGAAATAATTTATGGAAACAATTTAAATTATGAAGGGATTTTTGGTTCCTAATAGAATGTCCCGATTGTAATCATTCCAACTATGTCCGAATGATTTAGGCCGCTTCACAAAACACGTCTAAATTGTTAGGCCCACCGCTCCCGGCAGCCCGTTTCCTTTTTGCGTTGGGGTGGATATTTAAATGGAAAATTTTATAAAAAATAATTTAAATTCACCACATATTTGCATCAAATTAGGATAGGCATCAAATTTGGATTCAAAATGACCAAAAATACCCCTGAAACTTGTGGGCATAAATTACTGAAAGTCAACATGCCAAATGTGATTAGGGAATAGTGTATACATGAAATAATTTATGGAAACAATTAAAATTATTAAAGAATCTTGTAATAAAATATTCAGAGTGAATGGATAATCATTCCAATTATGTCTGAATGATGTAGGCCTCAGAAGGTAACATATTAAATGTGGCTCGATAGGAGAATTTAAATAGAATAATTTTTAAGAAATAATTCAAATTTACCACATATTTGCATTTAGATTAGGATAGGCATCAAATTTACCAAAATTATCGAATAAAATACCCAAAAATCAGGAGGCGAAATTTTCTATATGGGGGGGGAATATCGCTGAGATTCGCCGGGTAGCGAACCCGGCGAAACTTCGTTCCATGCTACTATCAACCAAGGGCCCAAATCGAACTCTATATTTAAAACAATCTTATCAGACACCCCAAACCCAGGTTCACATCTAGGCCCATGGATCACTGTACATGTTCTTTATCTGATCTCAATTTTCTTCACATTTCTTTTCTTTGACGGCGCCCGGTTAAGGACAGACAGACAACCCCAAGTCTAGTCCTCTCTAGTAAGGGCGTAAATGAATAACCAAAATTTGTCTAATTACTATTCAAATCCGTTCAATTACTAATAGAATGCAAAAATGATTTTACATTGTCCAATAAAATAATCAAACTAAATTAATAAACATGGTTTTACACCACAGAAAGGTATTCAATCAACAGTTGCATTCACGCGTGCCTAAACCCTGTTTGGGCTCACTTTGACCACACAAAAAACCCTGTTTGGGCTTGCAACAAATTGTACGTAGCCCCTGCTACTCGGCTCTAGAACCTTTTGAACCTTTTGAGCATTGTACAAGAATGTGCTGTAGAAGTCAGTCACCACCTTTGGGTGGAATTGTCGATACTGTAGCAAATCAGCTTTGAGATATCTGTAGTTCTCCCCTGCCCAAAAGGGGCTCTACTTCAATGCTACGAACGATCGAGATTGAAATTTCGGTTGAGAATCAATCTTGACCGTTCACTGCAGGTGTTGCGCATTAATTACACAGCACCCCACCAGCAATATCCCCCAGAAGAGGGTAGTCACCTAACTAGTACTTCAAGCTGGCTTCGGGTTTGGGGTGGATAATGCAGAAAGATATCATTGACTTCGAGTGCAGAAAGATATCGTTGAATAGATCCTCATGAATTCCGCGTTTTGCAAAAGGATTCCAAGCTAGGCTTTTGGCGCTCACTAAACATTACATACAAAATATGACACAGAATATCTATAGATTGCAGTGGTTGCAAGCTCAGCTGGTAACACTAGGAAAAAGGGTGATAAAGCTTTAAGGAGGAAACTGCATACTTACACTGGTCGGATATAATCCAAAATTTAAGAAAGTCTATCAAGCATAATGCACAATGCAGAGTACACAGTCTGCCCGTGCTTTCATCTCTTCCTCTTTGCACTGCTTCCTGAACTTTGTCCCCTTTTCTGTTCTGTTGGTTTAGAGCCTCCTTTTGATTTGCTTGCTGATACCTTCTTTGCATCAGAACCTGCCTTGTTTCTCAGGTCCAGCTGTACTTGAATCCCTGGCAAGATTATTACGTGAAGATTAACCAGGCCACCCAAGCACATATTTGAAACCAAATTCCAATTAAGGAGCACATCCCACCGGAACAGAGAATATGAATAGTACACACCTTTGTGATCGTTACTCTGGAGATCAAACTGCAGCTTCTTCTCAACATTAGCAGTATCATCTGACACAATAAATAATGAGACTGTTAAGTAACGTTGTTCGGCAACTGGTAAACTCACATCCACTTGAAATGTGGAAAATGCCATTTGAACATCACAAAAGAAGTCATTACAGCAAAAACAGGATATTGCACATTCTATTTAGGGTGAACATGGAGCCGAAGGCTCCGCACAAGCAGCATCCAAGGAGGCAATTTTCATAAACAGCCTTTACCCCAGCAATTCTTGCTGAGAGGCTGCTTTGAAACCTTGACCGCAGGCTACAACTGTAGTCCACCAACCACTGCACCAAGGCCTAAATGCGATGTAATAATTTAAGCAAAAAATGATTTTTTCTGCCATACACTAAGATGAATGGAAGTCTGGAAAACTTTAGGAGGTCATGGGATTTAGTTTTCAAGTGAGTTGTTTAACAGAATTCAAGCACAAGGAAAATGTCACAATGAATGGAGAAAAAGTATTATGGTCCTGATTTGCAAAAATAATGGTTCAAAACTAATTAGTCATGCTATGTAATCATATCTCAATAAGAACCAATTTAGCATTATGCAACTTTAGGAGGTCGTGGGATTTACTTTTCAAGGATGCGGTGACCAATGTCAGATCTGTGGGAGGTGAGGAATTCCCAATTAGGAGTAGGTTATATCAGGTTTAGCCTCAAGTCCTTACCTTATTGCACTTATCATGGATGATCTAACTAAGTGCATTCAAGATGAAGTCCCGTAGTATACGATCTTTGCTAAGGATTTTTTTTTCTGGGTGAATAAAGAATTCAGTAACCAAAGGAAAGAAAAGGGGATCCGAGAGAATACAAGAGAGAGGCACAGACAAGAGCCCACCAAAGCCAGCAAGGCACTAAGGAAAACAACAAAGAGAATGAAAGAAATAAAGGCTCAAGACGAAACTTGGCCGGAACAATGCTATTTTCTCCCTCTAATCTTATTTATTCTTCTTTCCAGGGGCCTTGGAAGTCAACAATGAAGTCCCTGTCAATGCGATAGAAACCTTTAGCAGAACTGTTGCTTCTCCTGCAACCCTGCAACCATCAGTCTGAGTAGAAAGAGACTTTAATGATATTGTTTTGGAGGTCAACAAAGGAAACAAGAGGATTCCAGATTAGTAAAATGAAGAAGAAAGACGTGTAATTTCAAACACTGATGATAGATACAGACATGGCAAATTGAGGAAAGAGAAATAGCACAAAGTGACTGCTTCAGATATTTAGGTTCAATCTTAAATATGATGATGTTTCACATAGAATGAAAGTGAGTAGGACAAAGAGGAGAGGAGTGCCCATAGTGCTTTTCAGACGTGCACATGATAAGCTTGTCTAGCAGAGATTAGCATGTTAGAGCAGAAGTATGGTTAAAAAAAAGGGACAAAATATGGGACGAACTTACAACAGGGTACTTAGGTACACTGATTAACAAACTCTGGAGAATCATCTAAAGTGGTATGTCCATATTCACTAAAGGCCTAGTGACGCACCAATGAGGAAGAGGAACATTATCCTATCCTATTGAGGAAGCTAAAGAGCTAGGAGCAGACCTAAAATGACCATATGCGAAATGGTGAGGAATGACATGCCTAGTCTGGGTCTCATTCCAAATATGATCTCAGACAGCCTACTAGAGGACAAAGATCCATGCTGCTGACACCATCTAGCTGAGTCAACTTACATGCTGGGCTGTTCCTCTTTTCACTTACTATCTTTTGTCCATTTTTCCTTTGTATATATCCCATATATTTTTCGAATCTCTCTCTTGCTTTGCTCCATTAATGTTCCATTTTTGGGTTAAAACCATGTTTTCCTATCTATTACTTGTTTGGGTCCACGCAGCAACTTGTTAAGTTGGGATAAGGCTGAGTTTATATTTGTATTCAATAATTAAGTCTTTTGATGCGGAGACCAAGAATGACAAATCTGAAATAGACTGAAGAATAAATTCAGAAAAATGCTCACCTGTTTCTTCTGCATCCGAAGAATTCTCTTCTTCACTTTCTGCCATTGCGTCTTCATTCTCTTCTGCTAAACCAACTTCCACTGGCTCTAACATAGCTGCTATCCGTTTCTTTGGAGCCTTTTTCATTCCAGGCAGTGTGATCAAATCTGCTGCACGTACCACACGTGAACTGATTCCTGCTTTGTAAGCCTTTGTCAGTGCAGTTTTCACAGCTGCTTGTATGCCCTCCAGAGGATTTGGATGCCCCTAAGTAACACAGGACACAAAAATCATTTGAGGGTGATAAAACAGCTCCTTAGATGGTTAGATTAATAATTTAAGGAGAGAACAATACCTGGAACTTTGACAATTCCATTATTGTATCAAAATCCTCCTGACTTAAAGAGTAACTATCCATGAACTCAACAACCTTCTGCACCGCCTCATCCTGGAAACGTTTTAACATAAAAGAGTATGATACCAATCATTGCCTCTGCTTACAAGTGGACACTTTTGACTTAATATAAATATGATGAGATCAGAGGAGCTTTAAACCTTAGGAAGTGTGCGAAGTGGATCAGTTAAACGTTTCATCATAAGGTTGAAGTAATCAAGTCGCAAAGTATCCCTGTGACATTTAATGCTAGAATAAGTTATAACATCAGACAGAAAAATCGCTGCAAGGTCATGATCAAATATCTGCCATATTGCAGCTTAGTCAACACTGGCTGTTTATGATGATAATGCTCCAATACACAAAAACCTAACTATGATCATGATCACATTAGGGGGTTCGTTGACCATTTAACATGTCTGCACCATAGGACCTATGCATCTATTGGCTAACAGTGTACTCGCAATAAAATTTTGACAACATGTTTCCCTGTCATCCTTGATTCATGGGTTACCTTTCAGATACAAACAATTTACACTATGTGACAACATAAAGTGATCATTTTGGGTCAATATTTGGATATCTAGGAAAGGTTACATAACTGTTGGCCATATGATCAAATCTGACTTTAAAACTGGATAAAAAAAACAATACAGTGGATTCCTAAACTATCCAACCATTCCAGTGGCAACACAGGTTTCATGGCTGAATAAATCGACGAAAATCCACGAAATTTCATGTTAGAGATCTCCTATGGAATTTAATACATAGAAAACCCATAAGCTCAACGGTCTTGATTAATCATAACTCTCCTAAGTGTGGCACAACAAGGCTTGCTTGAAAAAGAAATCCAGTCTACGGCAACTCATGTTTGAGATCTGCAGTAGACTTACCATGTAGATAACCTGGAGTTGTCTACACTTCCAACAGTCAAGATTAATCTTATCTGCCTTAAATAAGGCTTGCAGTAAATGGAATGGCTCTGCGCATATTTGATAGGTACCTCCTCCATTTCTTTCATAAGAGATGGAACGAAAATAGGGAAAAGGGACCCAGGGGAGGTTGAAGTATTTTGGAAATTATGCATGGACACAACAAAAAGCTTAACAAGAGGCAGCTTCTTGCCACACAATCTGCATACCTATCTGAACTAGAGTCACGAGAAGCAAGAAAATGAACACGCACATCCTCTAAAAGCCTCAAATTTTTGCCCATTGTTGAGTTCTTCCCCAACCAACCACCAAATCTATTGAAATTCCTTTCTCCCTGCAAAAGTCAAGTCTGCTAAGGACATTTTCATCAAATACAAAATCAATTCAGAAATAACCTGCATCAAAGTAGCCCGACTTAGCACTTATTCCAAAATCAAAGCTACTCCATTACCTGCTGAAGTATCTCCCTCTGCCCATGCAACAAAGCAGCACTGTCAAAGACACGAGCAATGAGTTAAATTCTGTTGTATAGAGAAGAAAACAGCATCAGAAAGTGTGATCTTTGTGAGGTGAAACTAGAGCGCATACGGAATTATGCAAGATGCAAGAGAACCAGTTTGAAAGAGTTGCCATTGTCGATATCTTCGAATCTGCACATTTATTATATCCCCATCCCCAATAGACTCAGCAGCACGTGCCAACAAGTTCATTCGTTTGACACCATTGTCATCCTTGCCAGCAGAACTAGGTCGGTAATTGAGATAGTTTTCCTGCCATTTAATAAAAGCAAAAAACCTCCATTATAATAAAAGAAGTATAAACTAGATTGTCAGATATATAATTTGTTTCTTACTTGGGAAGTTGTGGTCAGCATGACTGCAAATTTATCTTGTCTCCCAAAGAGATGGTCTACCTCCAATTTCTACCCATCCACAATCAACCCCACAACCCCCAACCACCCCCCCCACCCCCCAAAAAAAGGACCTCTTTTTATCTCAACAATGAAATTCTTTTTCTTAACAAACTTGACATGGTCAAACAGATAATACAACTCAAAATCCAGGGACAAGTCCTGTATTAGATTGATGGAACACAAGGACCCCTCCCCCCCCAATTTTGGGGCCCAAAATCCAGATCCCAGGGGGCCAAACCATGCTGGCCAAATACCCCCAAGGCTATTCTAGTCATTTTCCAGCCCCTTTGGGGATCAATATGGGTCTGGAAAGATTCCCCTTGATCCAAGGGTTCTGGACCAGCTCTTAGGTTTTAAGTTGGGTCAGCCATTTACAAATTATAGTCTTTTATTTTTTTATGTTTGACTTGGTCAAAGTTTGAGTATACTTTGGATTTGTTCCGGATAAGTTCACTTGTGAGTCAAATTTGAAGCGTCCAATTGAGTTAGGATATGATTTCCTATCTTATTTAGTTAAGTTATTTCTTTTAAATTCAAGAGTCCAAAATTAGTTGTAAAGGAGTCCTTGTCAGAAGAGGATATCCTAAGTTGAGTCAGAATCATCCTAAGTTGAGTCAGAATCCACTTGTCAGGCTACAAATAGCCTTTCTTTGTAATTCAATTTCAGTTTTGGATGAATTGATGAATTGAGAGTTTGAGTCAGGGTCTCCTGTGCGGGTGGGCCTTGACAGGTGTCAAGGGATTTCAAATAATTGTTATCTTCTTCAATTCAGCATTATCCACAAGCATCAAGCATTCTCCCTCTCCACGCAAGTACAGCAGCCTCTTCAAGTTTCAAGCCTCCCAAGTAAGTTCAGCCCCTCCCCCTACCCCTTCCCGTCTCTGTCTGCGACCTCCCCTCCTCCATTCCCTCTGTTTTAAGCCTTGAGAACCCTCCCAACCCCATCGCATACACCTTTCACCCCTTCCCCTTCAATCCTGGTCAAGCCCCAACCCTTCCCCTGGCAGCAGTTGCCTTCCCCCATCTCTTTCTTCTTCCCCACGTTGTCAGTCCTAACCCTAATAGGAAAACCACATTCCCATCCCCAACTGAACCCTTTTCCCTTCCCTTCTGGTCGCCCTTAAGCCTAGAACACAGTCCTAACTTTACTTTACCCAAGTTTGCCCTGTGTCTGGACTTCCGAAAAAACCTGCAACTCATCTTCTTCATGAAGAACCTGCAGAAATTGCAGAAATTTTTCAACAACCCCAACTCAGTCCTACACCTCTAGACAGTTTCTGGACTACAGCATCACAACAGTAGTACTAATCCGCAGAACCAGCAGCCTATTTCCCAAAAACCCTAACCTACCTAATCCCAGGAGCACTTGGACTTGGAACTCAAATCTGAATTTCATCTTTCAACAAAGTTCAGATCTGAGTTTCATAATCAGCAGACCCAGACAGTTGAAGAAATCCCAGAAAATCTACCATACATTTGCTGAAAACTCCTGGGCAGCCACATTCTAGGGAAGTTACAACATTGCCCTTAACCCTAGATCCGTGATTTCATCATTGATGCGGTGCCAGCATTCAGCAGGCTCGAGTCTGTTATGGATAGCACCAGGATGGAGCAGAAACCCCCACTATCTGGAGATCTTGAAAGCACAAGAGAATGACGCAATATGGAATGCACACAAGAACTAAAGAGATCTACGTGATTCATCTTTTGTCCTACATCCAGGAGTGAAAATAGCAGACAACTTTCACTAATGAGACAAATGGAGAATACAGTAACTCTCACACTCTATTACACCCTTATATTCTTACAAATACAATGTGTCTGAAATATCACAAGAGTGCCAAACTGATGATGTTTCAAAGAGCCCCTTCCATCCTATTATATACAAAATATATGGGATGTAGCTCCATGATTTCTCCATCCGTGTGACCAAAGAGTTGATGACTTGGTGCCGAATTCAAAATAAAGAATCTCTTCATTTCCTAATAGTAGGCAAGGGTACAGCTACCTAATGTGTACAAGATGGTAGGTGATGCCAACCATATGACTCTACTCCTCCGGAGTTTCATTATTTCAGAAACTTTTATATTATGTGAGATTCAAACATTTTGTCTCTATCTCAATTAACAAAAAAAGCAAGGACTGATGGCTGCCCTACTTCATTAATTCAGCACATCAACTTCTTTCAGCAAAGTTGGGGCCTGCTGCACTTAAATTCAAGGCATATCACAACATCCGCAAAACACATTTCTATCAAATATAGATATGCCCGTTCCAAAGATTTATATACCTGCTTATTGATACAATAATCAAGAATAATATGCATATATAGAACCCCTTCCCCCCCCCCCCCCAAAAAAAAAAAATCTTCACACCTAAGCATGTCAAAGGTACAGAGATAAAGTGAAAGACAACTGGGTAAAACTCAAACTACAAGAAGATAATCAAAACTGGAATACAACTAAAACTCATAACATAAAACCAGTCAGTATAGTCGTCAAAACTACGTAACTCACAATCTCACAGAAGACAACTAAATTAAACTTAAAAGAAACAAAATATTCCCAAAGTCTCAGAAAGGACAAGATTTTTAGCATCTTGGAAGACATTCAACAAATAACCTAAACCAACATTAAATCCATACCTTAGAGAATGTTGGCATCAACTGGATCCAGTGGAGACTAGGGGGAACATAAGGAAATCGATCCATTTTTTCTAGGCCAACTCAATTGGAGCTTTTACATGTGCTCCAAATCCACATCAAATCTATGGATCAAATCTTCAAAAGCATCTAACCATATAAATCTTTAATAGTGAAAAGGATTTCGTGGCTCCTTTCTCATTGTGCATGTTCCAGGGTTCCTTGCGCAATAACTTTCCACTTAAGCTTAATAATCTAAAATTTAATGTCCCCCTATAGTATGTATACTAGATAATGCTTCATACTTTAATGAATTGCATTAATCATTAGTGCCTGCATAGCTGTCAAATTTTGAACAATAACAATATCGAAATGATAAGCACAAAAATTAGAAGCAACTTGAAGAGAACCTGAATGAGAAGAGGAACTAAGTCAGGATCGCTCATGCTGAGGTCAACCCTCTCATCCATTCTCAACCTCCCCGCATTGAACCCAAATAGCCTACAAGCATTTGCAAGAAAGAGCTGAGGGGACTCCACAAGGTTAGTAACAATTCAGATAAAGTAGAACCCTTGCACAAATACATAATGACAAAATTAGCAAGCAAATTCCTCTATTGACACATCTCTTCGTGCCAGATTGACCCTTGCACGGGCAATAGAACATTGATAAACTACACGTATAGAACCAACATAGAACCAACTCAGCAATGCCAATCAAGGGAATATGCTAATGAAGCAAAATCCAAGAAACCGCCCAGACGCTTAAGTGACACCTTGACAACTATGTTCTGAGATGGTGCCAAGAATACCATGCAAAGAAAATAAGATGAATCATTCTGAACCAGGCAGAAAGATTTCAACAAGGCCATGACCCAAGCAATATGATCAATTTGTCACTAAGCTTTCAACAATGAATTTTACATATACTTAAGTCCTCATGCTCCAAATTACAATTGGACATGTACATTTGAATTAAAATAAGAGAACCCTTCTGACCAATCATTGAAGGATGTGGGAATCCTAATTACAATCTAACAACTTAATCTCAGACCCATATCTTAAATTGAAACAGAACTGAACCAAGAGAACCATGACTTAAACTGAACCACTGGTCGAATTGATCCAATTAAATGACTTTCAGATAAAACTACTATGGCAACTACTTGGATTTGTGCTTCTTGTGGATCTAGGTCTTCAAATTTGCATCAAGTTTACTCATGCCATGTAGGGCCAGGGGCCCCAACAGAAACCACCCACCACCACCTCCTCTTATGGTTCAAACTTGGATATTACGGTTTGATAGTTCTGAAGCTCTTGAACTTGGATTTTAGGGTTTTTCGTTCACTAATTAGGGAAAAACTGATCAAATGAGATTTAAAAATAAGTTCCCTCAAATCTCAGAACCCGTTGCAGCATCTAGATCAACTGAATCTAATCTACTTTCTAAAACAAAATTGACTCATTTTCTGTTCCCCATGTTACAGTTTTTCATCCACTGATTAAGGGGAATAAAGCAAACCAAATGAGATTTAAAAATCAGTTGCAAGATCCCTTTCATATTTGGGATTTCCATTCATAGTCTTATCTTCTCTCTTACTGACGGGCTAGCAGATAAAAGTTCTGAGGCAGGAGAGGAAGTAGTGCGTCATGGATTGATAACAGATTTGGATTGAGGTCTCTGAAATGTATTCCTCCGAAAAAATAAAGGAATTGACTGGATTTGAAAGGAATCAATGAAGAGTCAGTCCTATCTATCTATATATACAAAAATGAAAAACATAACCTTCATTCTCAGTCAAATATACTATTAGTAGATCATGCCTCGTAGTTTTTGGTATTTAAGCCTTCCATTATCTGCAACTTCTGGAACAGACAAGAATTTTCCCTCTCAAAGACTAGAATAAAGGAAGGTTGGCCCAGCCTGTTATCCTAGCTCGATAGCTACTCTTGCCCCAAGTTAACCAATGAAGATGGGTGAAGGGATTCCCCCTTCACCCTACTCTTTGAGTGTGGTTCAAACTTGAGAATAGGATGTAAAGAGGTATTTTAGACATTTTAACACATTAGGTGGCATTTTGGTCATATTAAAAAATATTTTCAATTTCAATGACTAAGTGTTAACGGTCCTTAACAGTGTCCAACGCGGGGGCCTATTTGTAAAATTGGCAACCCTGGGGGGTTCTCATGTGTTTCATTGCAAAACTAGGGGGATCATGTAAATAACTCTAATATTTGATGTATAACTGAGAACAGACTCAAGTGAGAATCTCAGAACAAAATAATAGATGATATCTTTCTTGAGGTTGATGTATTTTAAACTTCTACAACTCTAATGATTATTTAAGTTGTTTACATCAATTCTATGATTTAATTGCTTCATCAATTCTATGATTTAATTGCTTCCCATCGCTAAATTATGTGTAGAACAGGGTATTTTAGCACATCATAGCCCTACAAACTTGCAGTCTGTGGACTGTGTTGTCACAAATCTTGAAAGTGTCATTGTGTCTAAATAGCCCAAAAAAAGCTGTATTACCAAATTTTAGACCCAAACTAGGTCAAAAATCCATGGAAACCATCAACAGAGTTTCCAATAAGTAAGTGCACCAACTCAGCAAGATCCCAGTTCAAATCAGTAATTTGGCCTACTGAGTTCTCAAACTACGTCTAAATTTGTGCATGACCTTGTGCTGCATCAGTTAGTGAACTTATATAACACCCACAAAAGAAAGCCAAAAAAGGAAACAGCAGTACAGGAAGAGAGGCAAAGACAAGATATAAAATATTCATTAGGGGAGGGAATGGATAAGCAAGCATACTTATTAACAGCATGAACAGATAAAGATAAATATAGCATAGTTTTTACAGGGGAAGAGATGAACAAAATGGCATACTTATCAACAGCAGTAAAAGGGGATATATCTTCATCCTTCATACTACTCAGAAGGCGTTGTCTTATGTCATCATATTTGATCACTGTCATTGAAAGGCTCATATACTGCAACTGATTCAATGCCATACGCATATCTCCATTAACTCTCTCTGCAAGTTCCTCCAGTGCAGTCTAATACATTTTGCAAAACAACATAACTAATTAGAATTGATTACAAAAGTATAGCAACTTGCAAAGGATACTGATGATCTGTCTCCTCCATACCATACAAATGGCAATGCTATGTTAGTCACCAACAAGGTCACAACAAAGTCTTCCACGGAAGGTGGACTGTTGGACTAGATAAGGCGTACCCAGTGCCGAAGCTCCCACACTGTGAGGTCTGGGGAAGGGACTTACTAGGCAGCCGTACCCCTGCTTTTTTCTTTTTTTTTGCAGAGAGGCTGATTCGAACCCGCGACCTCCAGCGCACAATGGAGAGACTCCACCATTGCGCCAGGCCCGCCCTTCACTGTTGGACTAGATGAAGGCAAATACAAACAGCTCACCAGATGCCTTATCATCCTACCCATGGTGAAAATACCACAGAAGCAAAGACAATTATTAAACACTTCTTAAAATGGTCTTCTGAACATAGATTAAGACTCCCAATCAAGATCTCAGTGATATCTCATCTTTTGAGATTCTGAGATGAGAAAGTATACTAGTAAATATCTTGGTATCTCAATGAGATCTCAGTATATGCCAAAATTTTACTGTGATTGTATGCTCCCCCCCCCCGAAATCTGACATGCAAATTAGGGGGGGGGGGAATTAACCTTGTCCTTTGGTTGATCGAATTGGGTTTTGAAACCAAGTTTCTCATTCTTTTTTCTAGTATGAAACTAGCAAGTGTTTGGTAGGTTACTAAATAGATTGAAGTTTGAATTACAGGCTTCTGTGTCAAGGGTAATAAATCTGACAGATTCAATTGTGTGTGCAAGTGCTTGCAAGAAAGACTGGTCAAAGTTCTACCTCATTCACTTGAAGCCCTTCCTGATTCGCAATTTGCAGTAATCTCTTTGCCATCTATCATGTAAATCTACTTTGTCAGTCATTCCAAGTTTACAAGGAACTTGATGGCAATTAAACAGGACATGAATATGAGTTGAAGAGGAAAAATATCAAACCATTCCTTTAAGTATGTTCAGCATACAAATAAAGAAACAAAAGCTACATGCACAAGTTGAGGATAATATATCAACAGTATACATCCACCTCCCAAGATGGTCTTCTACAAACCCAGGAACCGCAGAAAGGCAAAAAATCCTACCAAAGTTTTCAACTCAATTGGACAAGCATAACTACGATTCTAAGAACCAACAATGGGACAAATCTCCACATCCTAATCTACCCCAACCAAATATCTTATGGACTTTTCCTCTTAAGATTTACTGGATGCATGAAGCACCCTGATGCAGAAATCTAGGCCCTCAGATTTGCTGCCTTGCCCTTAGAAGCCCAGGCAAAGCCCCAAGGCTTGCTGCCCAGCAGCACTTCAAGTCATTATTGATTTTCCCTACTTGGATGTCTTTTTAAATTCTTCAGTATTAGTAATCTGACTAATCTCAGTGGCGAATTTGTAATTCTGCCCAATCTGAGGGGTATTTTAGTAACATTTGAATTAGTAATATAAGGACATATTTTACTAGGTATTTATATTTCCTTTTCCTACTCTAACTCAACTAGTTTCTATTTTCAGTTTGAACTTTATCAACAGTTCTATTCATATTAGATCTCCAGTTTATTATGTATGAATAAGCCCTTCCACCCAACAGGTAAGGCAAGAATTCAGATTATCAATGAAGTGTTCTCAGTTTGACTCCTCTGTGAATGTTGCTGGTGCAACAATGTTTTATTCAACTTCATAAGGTACAAGACTGGAAAACACTAAGACTCGGTGAAGTCAAGCCAGATCCATATTATGACTGAATACAAAGCCTTCAAGAACCCATTCCAAAGCTCTACAAGGCTCCCTATCCAGGTATTTGAAAGCCTGCACTCCATTCCCCTTTTGTATCAACTTCCCCCACCCCCCACCCCAAAAAAAATTATTCTTGAAGTTTCAGATGTCCCAAGACACCCAAAATTTGAAGTCAGATCTACAACAATCTATCTATCCCACACTTAATGATGTAAGCACAGTTCCCTCCCTTGGCCGAAACCCTAAATTGGATCCCAAGGCCCAACCCAAGTGGCGCAACTAGGGGCTGGCTGAAACCCCCAGGGGAAATTTGGTCATTTTCCCCACTTAATTAGTTTAGTCCAGAATTTTTGTTTAATTTTTGTGAGTCCAAATCTGATTTTGTTTCCTTGTTTGAGTCAGTTAAGGGAGTCCTAGTTACAGTTGGAGTGCTGTTAGGAATCTATTTTAAATTAAGATTCCTTTTGGATAATTAGGTATTCTATCATTCTATGCAAGTTAAGTCGGTCTTTATTTCCCAGTTAGAGTGTAAGTCCTTCCCTCCAACTGAAAGGCTATAAAATAGCCAATTCATCTCATTATAAACTCACTTTGAATTGAATAGAAGTCTGAATTTGAGGGAATTGGATCGTGGTCTTCTTGGGAGGGCCATGGTTGGTTTTGAAAGTAGTTCTTCAGAGTTTCCAGCATCTTCTTCCAATCTTCAGCATCAATTCAACAGGCCAGCAGCTTCATTACACAAGTAAAGCAGCCCAACCCCCTTCCTTTCCACCTGTCTTACACAACAGCCTCCCCCACCCTTCCTCTTTTTTGCGCAACCTCCCCCCTCCCCTCTCCCAACCCTGCGGTAGCCCTAACATCCCCCTCCCAACCCTATGATCTCCCCTAAGCTCTTCCCCTACCCCTGCAGCAACCCCACCCTCCCCTTCTTCAATTTGCCCCCCCCCCCTCTTCCCTTCTTTCTTGCGGCAGATCTGAAACCAGAAGGAAAAAAAGAAGAAAGTAAGAGGAAACAAAAAAGAAGAGATCAAGAGAGTGCCCAAAAAACCTACCGAGATTCCAAGAACCCTAGTTACTTCAAACCCATCCAATAGGGATTTGTTAAAACCCTGCCTATCTCAAAACCTCCCCGCAGGGATTTGTTACTCCTCTGATCCATCACAAAACTAACCTGTCAAGAGTTGTTGAAACCCTAACCTCCCCAACCCAACCCATATTAATCCAAAACCCAAATTTAGCAATTGTATCCATCTCATTGCGAGATTTGTTAACTATTTTCTGGTCTCAAGAGGAAAGGATTCTGGGCTACCCCCAATTCTGGGGAAACAATCACAAAACCCTAACCCTAGAATATGGTTACACTTACATCACTTTAAGCCCATCATCCCCCCCCCCCAAACCCTAGTGAGTTTAGATCCTAGTTTGACCCCATTCTAACCAGTCAATATCAAGACACTAATGTTTTCCTGACCTTCGGAACTCCCTAAAAGCCCAAAAACAAAAACCCTCATATTTTCCAAGTTTGAGGGATCATATCCCTATATTATTATTACCTACACTGCTCACAAATTATCAGCCACCTCTGATAATTTGAGGGATCATATCCCTATATTATTACCTACACTGCTCACAAATTATCAGCCACCTCTGACACCTGCAAACCCAAGTTCCGCCCCTCTAAAATATTAACCCAATATCTCTAAGGCGATTCAAGGCTAAGTACCCTTGATGCTCTAACCATCATTTAAGAGTGCAACTTCTAATCATATGGCCCTAACCTAACCTTTTTCCCTAAACTAAACCTATCCACCCCATTCGATTTGGATCCATTAAATGATCATGGAAGAATTGGCCCTCATTCACATGAGGTTACATCACACACCCCTCCGTTTCATCCTTCAAACCCTAATTATATGTGCAATGCCGTCTCTTCTATTTCACCTTCATCAACGGTTGAACATGGCACCCGAAATTATTTTTCAGTGCCTACAACAGAAGCAGGAAGCCTTTTCCCAACTCAATGGGATCGGTTACATGGATCCTTGTGATGTAACCACCCCCCCCCACACACACACACACAAAAAAACCCATAAAAAATGGACCCTAGAACTAAGCCCAATTAGCGTACTAAGGGCTGGCCGAATTCTGTCCAAGGGTATTTTAGTCATTTTGGAAAATTTCGGGTGTGTCAAGCTGGGGGGGCTCATTAAGTCTAATGTGTTGTTTGGACAGTAGATCCACTTTTATTTCATTTTCTGACTACTTTTTGCAAGATATTTGAGAGTCCTTGTTTAGGTGAAATTCCCAATTAGGTTGGAATCCCACAATTTGAGTCCACTTTAATTTCCTTATTTTAAGGACTCCATATTTACTCTTAATTTGGATTGAAGTCCTCAGAGTTACCAAAGGGTTTTTTATGTCAAAAGCATGAGTAGTAGTTGAGTAGTCGTCGAGTTGTTAATTAGTGGCCAAGTTGTAAAGAGAATTCCCAATCCAAATTGGATTCCCTAATTAGAGTCCAAGTTAGTTAATTAGTTTGAGACCAAGTGTCATTCCTTCTATGTAAAAGGCTATTTAAAGGCCTCGTACCCAACACTGAAATTCAGACTGGATTAATAAAATTGCAAAGCACTGAAGGAGTATTGGAGTCGTCGGTTTATAAGGAGGATCCCCACTTTGCTAACTCATGGGCTCACAAAATCAGAGCAAATTAGCCCAACTTAAGGAAATAACAGTACTATTGTAATAAACCAAACTTTTCAAGGAGTTAGTGGTAAATATAGAAAAAGAATGGCAAATCTGTAAATAAGCTGAAGTTCGAGTAAGTGTCAGACCAACAAAAAAAAGTAGAGATGGCAGAAATGTAATTTTCAGAAGGATGAATACCAAAATAAATAAAGAGATGGTAATGTATGAGTGGAAGGGGTAATGCGGTAACCTAAAATATATTAAGGTAAATAGAATAAAGCATGTACCATAAGGGGAAATAATAAAATAGAAGATACAAAGAGTAACCTAATCACAGAATTCACGGAATCAAAAAAAAGAGAAAAAGAGGTCTCATCTGCAGTGTGAACCAGAGGCAAAGCAAGAGAGAAAAGAAACCCAAGAATCAGCACTGCAGTCCCCCCCCCCCCACAAAGAATAAAGAGATCCTGCAAAAAGGAGAGAATCAGGCTGCAAAGAGACAGGACTGCAGGGTTTTCTTTCAGAAAGGATCAGCAGATTGATTCTGAAAGTATCAACATCAGATTCTTCAGCCGTGTGATTCTTTACCAAGGCAGAAATCTCAAAAACCAGTCCAAGTCTAGCTAAGGCTCCAGGATCAGATCTAAAACAGAGTATGCTGAAGCAATCAAAACCCTATAATTTGTTCAACTGATAGAACCAAAAGAACCTAAGGAGTTGGCTACTTCAGATTTTTTAACCCAAAAGAGCTTGGGAATTACACCACCGAATGTTTGACAATAGGCAATAGCACTCTGGCAGATTGAAAAGTGGAGGGCAGAACTGGAACAAGAACAACATCTGCAGCCCCTTGATCAAATTTGACAAAACCCTAATTTTTGGATTGACAGAGATAACCTCACAATTAAGATTTTAGAATGACACACCATAGAAAACCAGAATGTGTAACCATCGAGCAATCCTGGTCATCATCATTGTTGTATTAACCCATACAATTTAGAACATGAATTCTTTGTTCTTCCAGTTCAAACCAGAAGCGCTAAATTACTCTCAAACCGGCAATCACAAAGAGAAACAAGTGCTTATTACACCTGTTCTGATACCATGTTAGAAATCTGAATTCTATAACCAGACAACCATAGGAAGATCAAAGAAAAGAAAGCAAGGTAGAAGAGAAAGAAGTGAAGAGAATTGGGAAGAGGGAGAGTTGCGCAGGATACTCCAGCTCTCCTTAAGTTACTTTATTTATAGATCTGGGATGATCTCTCAGCATATTACAAAATAAGGAAAGTTATATTCTGATATATTCACAGAGTACCACATATTCTGAAACCAAATAATAGGAAAAGTTCCCTAAACAAGTTACAATCAATTTAGATCTTCTTCCTAGCAATCTAAAATCTAAAAGCAAATAAAACCAAATATGTCCCCCATATATCTTTCCTAAAATAACCACAAGACTGTTAATCAACATAAGATCCATGAATATCTTGCAAAATCTTGCTGACCAAGCTACAGTATAATATTATTCTAACTCCACTGTTTAACAATACATACAGTTAAATCGTAGAAATGAACCTGTTGTTTTGTAGGTTTTCTGAAGCTCAGAAGCAAACAGTGGTTAACAAGACTTTTCAGCTTTTGACTGTATCTGTCATTACAGATACAGATTATTGGAATTTTGGAACTTTTGATGCTAAGAATGAGATCAGCCACTCCACCTCTATCACCAGCAGACATTCCATCCACTTCATCCATTATCAGCACAGTTTTAGAATGTTTTGACCTGCAACGAAAATCAGAAGGAATGCTAAAGAAAAAGATCATATAACTTTCTTATGTATCAGTTAAGAGTTCTTATCAAGTAAGACCAACCAATCACTCTTTTCAACACACATCGCTTTATTGCTGACAAACACCTTCACAGAATTTGCAGTGCTTCCACCAATTCCTTTAGTTATTTTGGAGTCAGCTTTTCCACGATTATCACTGGCATTGACCTAAATAACAGAAATAGGAAACGAAACGAGAGAACCAGTTTGGTACGTAATCATGGTAATGAGCGAAGTTTGCAGCATTAAAACAACATTCCATAGTGAAAATACACCACCTCCATGATTTGAAAGCCAAGCATTTGGCTAACCAACTTTGCTGATGTAGTCTTTCCAATACCAGGTGTTCCACTTAGAAGAACAGCCTTTTTAAATCCACTATCATTTTGCTTTTTCCCCTTTCCCTTTTGACCACCATCAGAAAAAATTTCATTCCAATTAACCAGCCAGCCATGGAGCTGCTTAACCTATAATCACCATAATATAAAGTTATGAAATTTTTTCCTCCAAAAGATGGACAACAGGTCAAGGAACATGCAACTAAGCACCAGATATTATAGCACATACAAGGGATTGATTGCCAACAATGTCATTTGGAGTCTTGGGTCTGTATTTCTCTGTCCAAGGTAATGAACATTGTGAAGTACGTAGATCCTTCTTCTTAGCAGGAGAATAACCAGTAGCTGGTGCTTTTGGAGCAGCCATTTTTGCTGAAGAGTTGACTTTATCTGAAGAAACCACATGCACACATCATAAAAGGTTTGGGTTTGGGATTTGGGAAAAACCTCCAGTGCAACATCAGCATGTGACTACAACAAACCTCTGAATGTTAAAGGCAAGAATACAAGCTTCCTGTTACTTTATTAGGGTTACCATCAACTTCAGCAAGAAGATAACAAGGAAAAAAGATCAAATAGATATCAGTCCACAAAAGTATCTTTTTCTTTTGGTTTTTTTTTTTTTTTTTTTTTTGGGGGGGGGGGGGGGGGGGGGACTCATGAAAGTTCTAATGACAAACCCTAAAAGTAAGTCCCACATAACTTTTAAAATAATAGAAGCAAGCATAGCAACACTTACAGTTCTACCATTCAGTACTATGGAACCTGAATCTCTTCTAGATGAGAACATCGATTTTTCTGCTCTAGTCTCACCACCATATTGCAGGTGTATCCCTTCCATCTTCATTTGCCATAGAAAAAGAACTCAGTTGAAACAGACCAAAATGTGTGACATGTCTAAGTTTCATGAAAACCAAGACAAGGTAGGCTTGTGATGTAAAAATTCCATGAACTCGACCAGTTTGAAAATTCAGAATTCTCAATAGGGTTTTCTCCATCCATGTTCAGCAACCGATCTCCTTTCGGGTCTATAAATTCAGGACCTGAACTCCTCGCATTCCCGGGTTTTTACTGGTTGACTCTATGAAAGTGACATGAAGCTTTCAGAGAATCAAACGTGTATCATCTCCCATATACGGAAACATAATACGACAAATATCTTCAATAATTGTTGTATAGAGAGTTGCTGTGGAGTCGTAGATTTTTTGCCTTAAGGATAAATGTTTATCTGAATCAGTCATCCTTCCTTCCGAAAATTTCTTCAGCTTCTACTCATGCAAGAAGAATCTCGGACAGGGGAAAGACGTCTACATGTACACGTTAGTTGCAAATTACAGTTCCCCTTTCCAAAGTGACATTGTTCCCCTATATCTGATATTTGTCCTAAATCTATAAATTTTGAAAAAGATACAGGATCAAACATAGACTTGGGGAAGAAAGTGTTCACGGTCACCGGTGGCTTTGGGAGTCAATAGGAGTTGCAATATTTCATACATAAACTTGGGGAAGAAAGTGCTGAATGAAAGGATAAAAAAGCATTTTTTGGTATTTCACAACTAGTAATGGGCAAAAACAAAGGCATTGTTGTACTTTCACTAGGGCTCCTTATCAGTAAGAATAAAATGGTCATCTTATAATGACCCTTAACAGATTTTTAACACCAGTAACTTTGGAGGACCTAAATGTAAGGCTTAGTTTTTGGAGGACCTAAATCTAATCCCATACTAGATTCATTGAGCAACAATGGAGGACCAAATATTTCAAGAACAAGAGATAGAGCCGTAGAAATTCATAAAGGAAGTCAGTTATTCATGCAACACAGAAAGAAGATAGCGATGGATGTACCACCAATTGACATCATTGCAAGCACAGACCTAGAGCTACTAATGATGAGGCATTTGGGTAGACAATGGATATACGTAGTGTTTCTGACACTTTGGAGGCAATTAGTCTGGGAGAGACTAGAGGATCTAAACATTAGGATGAATCACCTGAGATAATAGAAACCCCTCTACATGACAATGATGTGAACAAAAAGACCCCCTGGCGGAAACCCAAAATTGGGCCCCCAACAAGGATATAAGAAGCCTCCAAAAAGCCCAGACTCTACAATAGGGGTATTTTGAGCATTTTAACCCTTAATTTACTCCTGCATTTAAGTTAAAATTTACATCAAAATTTGTTAAGTCAGTTTGAGTCTTGTTAGGATTCGTTTTGAGTATTTTATTTTGAGTTGAGTTGTTTGCTTCAGTCCTAAGATATATAATTAGCATGTGCTTAAAAGATAACTTAAAAATATGTCAATAAGATTTCAATCTAAGGGCTGGAATCCCGTAGTAATTTGATTCCTTTTCTTAAGTGTGATAAGAGCCCAGTTTGATATGTAATGGAATCCTTATCTAATAAGGATCTCCTAAGTTGAGTCAGAGTCAATTATTTTAGGCTATAAATAACCTCTTACGCAATGTTATTTCTTAGTTTTGATGATTAATTGAATTAATTGAGTTGAGGACTAGGGTCTCCTTATGGTTGAGTGTTTTGTGAAAGTTCTTTCTTCTTCTTCATCAACCCAGCTAAGTTCAAGCATCATCAAAGCCTGCGAACAGTCAAGCATTCAATTCCCAAGCCCACAAGTGAGAGCAGCCTCCTCCCCACTCCCCCCGCCCCCCGATGCAACCCCAGAATACCCTCCCCCTTTCCACCGTAGCATTCCCCAGCCCCTCCCATCTTGCCTAGCCCTAGAGACACCCCCAACCCAGTCACAAATACCCCCTCCCCCTTCCACATCTGTTTCTGTTAACCCTACCCCATCCCCTAGCAGCCATAGGTCTCCCTCTCCCTACCTTGTTTCTGCAATTCCAGCAGCACCATGCCTTGGTTAAACCCACCTCCCTAGTCCCTCTTGACCCCATTCCTCCTCTCCTATAGTCGCACCAAACCCTAAAAGACAAACCCCAAGTTATTTGTCCTATTCTACTGAATTTTCCCGAATCTGAAAACTCCTGCAAGTCTTCTTCAACCTTGGAATTCAATAGAATTTTTAGAAATCCAAAAACCCTAAAATAGACTTCCCAAGACTTCCTTCATTCTTCTGAAACCCTGAAACCCAGTTCAGAACCAATAAACCAGCAAGACAAAGCCCAAAAAGCACACCGGCCAAAACCTCTCTAAACAGAATTCAAAATTCAGATCTGAACTTCAATCATCAAAAGAATTCAGATCTGAGTTTCATATTCAGCAAGCTTGGATTATTAAGGAATCCCTAGAAAACCCATCCACTACTTTGCTGGGCAGCCACATTCTAGGAAAATTACAGTTTTGCCCCTAACCCTAGATCTGTGGTTTCATCAGACAGTGGCTATGAGAATGTGCGATCAACATTATATGTCGGGTATGAACCATCTGGTATATACTAGATTTGCTGGTGGACAATCTTTTGAGGGCACCAGGGTACATTTGGATATTGTCTTTGTCTTTGAGTATCCATCCCAGCCATTTGTGCTGGCCACTTCTTAGTTCTTACACTCTTGACTCTTGGTGAGCCCTTTCCTAGACTGGGATATGTTACACAAGTTGAGTAGTTATGGACTACCAGAAAAACTTAGCCCAAAACATGTCATGTGTTAAATATATGGCACATGCACAGGAACAGCTACAAAATATTAAGAGGTATGTACCTCGTGGAATGGACCCACAGAAAACTTTGAATGGAATAAAGTGCTGACTACCTTCTTTCTTTATTCAGTTTACATCAGAAAGTTGGTGTTCTTGTACTTTAACTATATTTGAACTTTGTGTTTGTAATATGACCAGTAGACACTTGTAAGTTTGTGATCAAGCATTTAGGATTTCAGCATACAATAGTAAACTTGGGACATACATGTTTCATGTTTTGTGTTTAGAAGGTCAAAAAACAGGCTGTATGCAGAAAATCAGATTAAAGGTGATCAAATTTGAGCCTTCAAACCACCTCATAATGTTGGCAGGGACAAGCATTCAGGTTTAACTAGTTTCCAGTTTCTATGCAACTCAGCTTCTACCGGTCAAATATTAAGTCTTGATCCTTAATCTTAGCTCACCATTTTATGGTTGACGAAAGGAAGTTCATAATTCAGAAATCATGTAAAATGCAGTCAATACCTAACAAGAGAAACAGCCTAAGCTCCCCCACCAAAAAAATAAAAAAAAAACAACAACAACAATCTCATTGTTAATTTGAGCATACCCTTTACTTGTTTTTGAGGACTTTGCTTTGGCTGTGATCCGACAGTTTTATCTGCAGTTCTCTTCCCAATTTCTTCTTGTACAGGAACCTTTGCGCTCTTTGATTTATGGATCATATCAAATAAACCGTCTTCAGACAAAAACGGGGTACTATACAAGAAACAAACAAAAATAAGAAAAGAATAGTGATAAACTGCAAGAAACCATGCTGGTAATTATGAGATGACAAACCGCAGCTCTTTGGCTTTCAAAGATTTTCGCCCTCCAATATCTTCATCAACTAAAAGGTAACTCTGCAAAACAGAAGAAGTCACAACATATAAACACAATCAATCAAGACCAAACCAAAGACAAGATTTAAGCGTGAAAGGACCGTTTTCTTGCTGACAGATCCAGTAACACGACCACCATGACGTTTAATTAAATCTTCTGCCTCTTCCCTTTCCAAGCTGGAATTACAGAACAATATTACTAAAAATATGCAAGAGAAACCAGTAATGGAAAAGAATAACTACTGATAACATATAATTACTGAATTTTGCTCCCAAAGTTCCATGTACTCCACTCTTAGTAGGAACAGCCTATTAAACATTCAGATGCAATACCTGTCAAGAGTACCACTGATCACAAAGGTTAGACCTGCCAAACAGTCAGGAGCACCTTCAGGGACTTCCTAAATGACAAGAAAAGAAAAGCTTCAGAACCAAATTATTATGTAATAAGGTTTCAGATGATCCAGAAATGTTCCCACCTTTTCCCCTTTGTGTGGAGGATCTTTCCTTTCACCAAAATTCATGAATCCACCTCTCCCACCACCTCTTCCTCTTCCCCTAGCCGAAGCAGTTGCTGCTCCTATTCCACCACCACCCCTTCCACCAGTTTTAAGAGTATCAATATCCTCATCATCCATGGCGTTTTCATCATCTTCATTAGTGTCTACAGGCTTATGAACAACTCCTCTCCCTGACCCGCCCTTCAACTTTTTATTAGGAGTGGCCTCAGGAGAACTTTTCCTTGCACCAACCATCATGAAGTCATCATCATCAGCATCTTTTACCTTCTGAATCTTCTTTGTAGCTGGGGATTTAGATTGCAGCTCATCCTTTTGGCTCTTCCTTTTAGCTGGGGTAGTTTCCATCTCTTTCTTATCTCTTGCTTCCTCAGTATCACTGGAAAAATATTTGCTTTTTTTCCTTCTTCCCAATCCCTCTTCACTTCCCTGTACCAGATCCTTTTCAACAAAAACCAATTAAAATGCTTCTACGTCATATAAATATTTAAACATAAATAATAATAATAATAATAATAATAATAATAATAATATTATTATTATTATTATTATTATTAATATTAATATTAATAATAATAATAAAATAACCCAAAGGGATTATGCATCCTGTTTAGGCCTAAAACAAGGAAAATGGAAGATAGTTGATAAGATAATAATTATTTGCTTCAATTGTTAAAAAATAGAAAGCTACAGCCATCTTTCTACTAAGAGAACCTTCAAGAAAAATTAATTAATTGCCTGAATTTCTGATCCATAGAATAAAAAAGCAGACCTTCTTTTTGTATATTTAAAAATACATAAATGAAATATTCACAATACGGGAGGTAACTAGTTGGAAAGAGGTGTATGGTTTGGGATAAGGGGGTCTTAGTTGTAGAGATCTAACTGTTGATACTAAGTTAGGGTATTTTGGTCCAGTAAAAAAACTGTACAGCAAAACCTGAATCTGTACTTCATATATGCATCATAATCATATTAAGATATTATGATAGTATGATAGTATGATAGTGTGATAAAATGCAACAATGCAATCACAATTTAAGGATCATTGACCACAAAAGGAATAACGAAAATCACTTCAGCAAGAAAGGGCAATGTATGTATACAGATTTCTTCTCTGCTTGCGAGGTAGCTGGAGAAAGCTTCTCCGTAGCAGGTTTCCCAGGCTTCGATGCATTGCCGTTACCCTTGTCATGTTGTTTCATAAACCACTTCCGAATATCTGGCTGTGCCTGAGAACCAAAATGTGAATATTGAAACTCACAATGCCAGAAAACAAAAGGCAAATACACTGGGAACCCTAACTCACCATGTCTGAGTTCAAGGTCTCGTTCCAAACTCCACTATCAAAGACAAGCAGGCAGCTAACTATATGGAGAAATTCATAGAAGTAAGTATAATTCTTCAAGCTCCACTATCTTCGATTCAATAGCACCATCAAGCACCAGACCTAGATGAAAAGTACCAAATGTGATAAATAAAATGATTAGCAGTATACAATGAGAGAAGTTATTAGAGCCGAAGGAACCCGAAAGAAAGCATAGAAATTCAAAAGCTTCTCTGATGTAAATATAATTGCACAGTTGCATCAAGTTACAATAATAACTCATGCACGCAGACCCGGGAAAGAAAAAAAAAGAAAGAGTGACGACACAAAGAACTCGTATGAACTAGGAGATGGGTTTTTATAGACTTCCTTCCTTTTCCATAAAGAGGAGGAGGAGGGACAAAAGGAGGCTTTACGCTAAAAAGGGCAACTGCGGGAAAAGGGTTTAGAGAGTGAAACCAAAAGAACTGAAAACCAGGCGTCCACGCCCTTTTGACTACAGCCCTGATCGGAGAACACCCTGTAGTTTTCTTCGCTAGCCTTCCTTCCGTCCAGTAAGACTTCCAATCGGCTATAATCCCGGCAGCGCCATTGCGAACAGCCCCGGCGGACTAGCCGGCTCGCGACGGTCGCTTAGCTTTCCCGGTTGCCCTAAAAAGACTAGGATCAGGTTTGGCGTGAGAGGCGTTCATCTTGCTGATATCGAGAATGGCCTTTGCTGTCCGTTCTCATCTCTCTTTTACTTTTCCCAGCTATAAATAATGAATTTTCATTAGGTCAAAAGAGAGAAGGTTCAACCAGGAACGGAGTAAAACTGCGAAAGCTTCCCTTGCAACAAAATAAAACAAGTTTGTAAGCGAATCAAGAAGACTAAGAACAAATAACGTCTCCCTTAGACATTGAAAACTGACGTTAACCATGTTTGTATCAGAAATAAGAAGGAGGATTGGGGGCTCTTAATCAGTCTAAATTCTAAGTACTGGCCCTAAATGCAGAACATTTAAGTATAAAAAAAAAAAAAAAAAGACTGGATTTTGGCAACCTAAGAACAATGGATAGATAGTTAGAAAGGAAATAGGTGGGGTAACTGGAACTCACACTACCTTCGCCTGCTTGAATTGCTGCTCAGCGTTCCTTCGTCTACCATCAAGAAGATGAGAAAATAAAAATAAATACAAAATCACACAACGATGACTGGTTAATCACTCATTCTGATTGGCAAAAACGGGTGAAAATGAGATTGAAGAAGGCGGGAACCTAGGTTGCAGTAGACTCTTCTTTCTCTTTCTCGTTCCGTCACTTTTAGGCAAATAGTTTATTTTACCGCAATGATCATTTTCTTATAACACTACTACTTCTTTTGCACGCTCTTGCTATTAAACGCTCCCAGTGATGACGGCTTGTACAAAAAAGTTGGTACAAAACTACAAATTCTCATTTTTTTGTAAAAACTTCATTGAGAGATATTGAAATAAACCTATTAAAAGAAAATGGAGAAGAGCACTTATGTATTACCGTTAAAAAAAATTACAAAAATATATTAGAAATAATGATGAAAATAGATGGAGATCAATCAAAACTCTTCATTGAGTTGAATACATTATATATTTATAGTAAAAGTAGTATTTTTTTTTATTAAAAAATATCAAAGTTTGCAAAGAAATATAATATATGATTCTTGCACACAATAACATGTTCTTGATATAGAAAGATAAATTGTCGCACAAGATAAAATATACATATAATGTAAATATTGACTGCCAACATTGTGTTGAGATAACTGTAATCTTCAATTAAGATGGGAATGTGAATCACCAAAATTGTATACTTATAGTGGTTGAGATCTTCAATTTGAAGTATTATATATTTAGGGTGATGGACATCCACAATCAACATTATTTATAACAATTACATTTTTTTTATTTTTTTGAAACTAATGTTTTTTTTAATATTATAAATTTCATCCATAAAGGTCGGACCCACGACCTCTCCATTGAAAAATATAGATCTTACCACTCAACCAACCCTGCATTGACACTTATGTATTACATTTCTCAGGCCCACATTATAAAGGCAAGCTAATCTCGTTCAATGTTATCTAATTGAAAAGAATTTTAAATACTTAAAATGCAATTAGTTTCTAGGAGTCACGTTTTGGAATTGGCCATAAAAATCCATTATAATGGCAGTATATGAGGTAAGCTCCTATATAGACACAAATCCAAAAGTTCGTTGACATTGCAATTATGGGTTGCAACTAGGTCGGGCTGGGTCAGACTTTTGCAATCCCAAGCCCAGACCTATATGTTATAATCTAAGCCCAATCACACATGGACTTTAGTTCAGGGCTAAGGATTAGTGTCCCTAGCCCTAAGCCCTATAAGGCCAAGCTAAGCCCATTCCCGCCCTAATTGTCACGACCCCAGTTTTCACAAGCTTTGTGGGGCCCACATCATGTACATTCCACTAGGGCACGTGACAGCTCCTCTTCGTTAACATCTCTTTATAACCAATAAAAACAAAATGCTAGACAAAACATTTTCAAAAACAAACAAACAACCTAGTTGACAGTTTGACTCATAAACATATATATATATATATATATGTACACAGTCTAAAGTCCTGTTATATTTACATTTGACCTTTCAACAGTGTCTAGTTCAATACATACAATCTCAAATAAATATATACATTCATTATCCAGTTATACAAACATCAAACGTAACGAAATGAATATAAGATTACATCTTCAACTTTAAAGGCATTGACAGATGGCAACACCTTGCCTTTATCATGAATCTGAGTACCTGTCAACATTTACAATAATGAGCTTTGTGGCCCAGTAAGCAATAAAGACAACCATGTAAGCAAGTCAGGCAATTCATTATGCATCAATTACCACATCACCACATCAAAATCATATAACATCATACATTCCAAACTTTTCTTTCTTTTCCCTTTTCCTGTTCATTTTTCCTTTTCTTTTCCTTTTCCTTTTTCCTTTTTCATTAAACTAGACCTAAGCACTACCTGTAGAGAGAGCACCATCGGTCTAAACCATACAAGTGGCATTCAGTCTCAACCACGCAAGTGGCATCAGTCTCAACCACACAAGTGGCATCAGTCTCTTGGCTCAAGGCCAGGTGTTCTCTATAGGAGGCCATCATCAGTCTAGTATATCTTTCCACTTTTCAGTATCGCTTCATGCCCTCTCATTTGGGTATACATAAGTACCAAGACTTACAGAAGCCGTTACATTTTATTCCTTTCTTTATTTCCTTTATTCTTTTCACTTTTCAATCTTGCTTCATGCCCTCCCATTTGGGTACATAAGTACCAGGACTTACAGAAGCTTTTAACATTTTATTCGTTTTAGTTTTTTTATATTCAATCTCAGTGGCATTATCATGCTCTGCCTATTTCCATGCACACTCTCATTTCAAGCATCATTCAATGTCATATGAGTAAAGCTGGACATAGCTCCATATAAGTCAATCATTTAAACATGAGAGCATGATATCATTCAATCTCATCTAAACACAGTTCACGACATTCCATCATTTACATATGAGAGCATGATACTTTACATTTAACATGCATAAACATTCTTGCCAATTCATGATTAACGTTCAACACCGTTAACATTTCATTCAAGCAGTTCAATCAAGTCATTGAGCTGTCATCCAATTCCATGCATTTTGTTCAATACACAAAGGCATATATCATGCACTTTCCATAAATTGCATCAACGAATAGATAAAATAAACTTTATGTTACCAGGCACATGTTACATGTCTACTAAAGGAAAACACCCACTTATCATACATAGGTTGGTCAATATTACTTACCTGTTCCGTGTGTGTTATGACCTTGGTTCCATCATAATCCGCTCTCCCTGCATCTCGATCGATCAACGGCAATTACGAAAAGGCAGGAGCCAACAGGGAATTTTCCCCTTTTTATATTATTTTATCTCTCCTACTTTCTCTCTCCTCTTTTCTTTCTCTCTCCTCCCCAAGGTTTTTCTTCTCTTGTCTTCCTCTTCTCTCTCCACTCCCTCTCTCTCCTCTTCTCTCCACTCCTTCTCTCTCCTCTTCTCCACGGCCTTTAATGGCTTCCCTCCATAGTCTCTGCTCTCCCTCCACTTCTTCTCTACTCTTTCTCTCTCTCTCCTCTTCTCCCCACTCCTTCTCTCTCCTCTTCTCCACGTGCTCCTCTAAGGCCTTTAATGGCTTCCTTCCATATTCTCTTCTCTCCCTCCACTCCTTCTCTACTCTTTCTCTCTATCCTCTTCTCTTCTCTTGCTTTTCTACTTCTTATCTTCTTGTGTGTCTTCCCCACTCTGCAGCAACCATCCCTCTTCCCCCTATTTAGTCGGTCCTCTTAAGTCGGTCTTCTAAGTCGGTTGCGGTATATATTATATATAATATATAATATACATATAATATATTTTTAATTAAATGACTAATGGGCTTGTGGGCCGCTGTAATATCTTATGCAGGGCCCACTCTGAGGTGCTAATATTAGTACCTCTGGGTTTCGAAAATCATGCCGATCATTTCCTCGTTTTCAATTCAGTCTAATTTCACTGATGTGGGATCCACAAGCGATGTCTGACATCGACCAAATGTCAATTGGATCTAGCCTCATTTAAGCTATCATTTAACTATACTCAAATCATTTGATTAAACCATCAAATCAATCATCGGATCCTTTAATAATATTAAAGACTAACACATTCACACACAATAATAAAATAATAATATAAAAGATACGGGGCATCACACTAATTGACACTAATTGGGCCGGGTAGGGATGGGTTGGCCCTGATTGGTCGTGATTGGTCATGTCCCTAGTCCTGACCCTGATTGGCCCTGACCCTAATTGGCCCTGATTGGCCTTGTCCCTAGTCCTGATTGACCCTAGTTGGCCCTTATCCTGATTAGTCTTGTCTCTGGCCCTAATTGACCCTATGTTGGCCCTACCCTAAAATATCATATGTAAATTCATAATATATATATATACTCACGCTTAAGAACCTAGCCTTGGGAGGGGAACAACAGCTAGAAACAGCTACTAGTACCCCGTAGGCTGAGGAGCAAAAGGAGGAATCCGCCCAAGGAGGGGCTCGCGTCTGATTAGCTAGTTGGTGAGGCAATAGCTTACCAAGGCGATGATCAGTAGCTGGTCCGACAGGATGATTAGCCACACTGGGTGGGACTGAGACACGGCCCAGACTCCTACGGGAGGCAGCAGTGGGGAATTTTTCGTAATGGGCGAAAGCCTGACTGAGCAATGCTACTATTATAAAAGCATGTACTCCTCTTTTTCTGCAAATCTTTCACTCGACTATTGTATCATTTATATTTATTTAAATGTTATCTTTTTTGTATTAGCTTTGTTGCCATTTTAGTTTTTACTCATAAATTATTGTTACTGTTATAAATAATATTGATTATGGATATCCATCATCCCCCAATAGACAATATTTCCAATTGAAGATCTCAACCACCTCATAATATAATATTGGTGATTCACATTTCCATCTTAATTGAAGATTACAGTGATCTTAATACACAATGTTGGCAATCAATATTTCCATTCCATGCACCTTCTATCTTGGGCGGCAATCTATCTTTCCATATCAAGAATATCTTATTGTGTGCAAGAATCATATATTGTATTTCCATATCAGAGTAGATGCTCCTTCTACTATAAATATGTAATGCACTCAACTGAATGAATCACTTCTGATTGATCTTGTTCTAGTTTTCTTCTTTGTCTCTGATATATTATCTTTATTTTATAACACGTTATTAACACGATTCCGCTCGAAGAACGAATCTGCTCGAAGTATTGCGTTTTGAGAAGAAAGACAGCAGACTATGTATCATTATGTTTTCTATTCCAAAGTGAAAAGAATGATCGATCTCCTCGCATGTTTTTGTAAACAATGGAGTTTGCCTTGTCCATCTTTAAATGTAAGTGCATCATGATAAAAAGGTATGTGTTTTATTAAATCTAAGAATCAATCAAATAATAAGATATTATGTTGCTTTAACGATTGTGGTTTGTATATAGTGGTTGCTAGCTTTGCACCACAAATATTGTTAAATGCACCTGAAGTTTCAAGATTTGAAACTGTAAATGAATACAGTTCTACAGATGCACATGAAGTTGCAAGATTTTAAATCAGTAAATAAGTACATTCTGTGATACACTTGAAGTTGCAAGATTTGAAACTGTAAATAAATACAGTTTCGTAGATGCACATGAAGTTGCAAGATTTGAAACTGTAAATAAATACAGTTCTGTAGTTTTTGAAATTAATTATCTTTTGAAATTATAAGGATAAAATATTATTTATGAAAATATCCCAGCAAATTTTCAAGTTTCAGATTTGTTGTTACAATAGTAATATTGTAAAAGGAGTTTTAAGAAATACTCGAATGATATCATGCCTATTTGTATCGAGTAAAATAATTGACTATTAATGAAAAGTCATGAAGCTCGTCTTATTGATTCTGTTTCATTCCCTGAAGTGAATGCAACAATTCATGATATGCCTGAAAGAAGACAAAAATTAAAATTACGGTTATGACTGTGGAAGAGGATGAGACAAAAGTCGGAATAATTATCGTCATTATTATGGAAATAAATAAGAGAATAATAAAGATTCTCAATATAACAATTCAATGAGTGAAGATAATTTTTGTTACCGATGTGGTATGAAAGTCATTAGACATGTATCTGTTGTACTCCACAATATTTAATTAAGCTTTGTCAAGCTTTAATTAAAGAAATAAAAATAATGTGGAGATGAATTGGATTTTTCAAAATCATGATACTTGAGCAATTTTTGCCTATAAAAAAAATGATGATTTTAATGGCTTCATAGATACTACACATCTAGATGCTGCAAACTCCTTTGAAGATAATAGTTGAAGATTTGGTTATGGTTATTTTATTTGATGACACGGAAGCCAATGTTCATACAAGAATTGTTAGTACAACATTGATTGGAAGCTCCGGAAGAGCTAATCTATTATTATCTGGGAGATAAAATTGGCTATGAATAATTCATTATTTTGTAGTAAGTCTCAAAGAAACTTATTAAATTTCAAAGCTATTTGCCAAAAATGATTATCAGATTGAGACTACAAATAATGATATAATTAAATATCTATACAAAGGTATTAGATATTTATCCCAATTTGTACTACACGAATATCGCATGGTTGAAACACATGCTTGGGTAAATCAAATGAACATTGATTCTAATAATTTTATTATTTGACATGACTGGTTGGACAATCCCGGATCAAGTATGATGCGAAAAATTATTGAAAATTCAATTGTCATCTATTGAAGAATCTTCTGATTCTTCAATTAAGTGAATTTTCTTGTATTACTTGTTATTAAGAAAATTTTATTATTAAATATTCACCAGCTAAAGTTAAGATTGAACATTTTACGTTTTTAAAACGTATAGAGGGTGAAATATATGGGCTCATTCACCCATCATGTGGACCATTCAAATAATATATGATTTTAGTACATGCATCTATAAAGTGGTCACATGTATGTTCATTATGAACTAGCAATTTGGTGTTTGCGATATTGTTTACTTAAATAATGAGATTAAGAGCATAATTTATGGATTATAAGATAAAGACAGTTTGTCTTGATAATGTTGATGAATTTACATCTCAGGCTTTATGATTATTATATAACAACTGAGATCACAGTTGAATAGCCTGTTGTTTATGTTTATATCCAAAATGGTTTAGCAAAATCATTTATTAAATGTCTCAAATTAATAGCTAAACCATTGGTTATGAAAACAAAGCATCATTTGTACGCATCAGGCCAAAAGGTTGTCATAAATTCTTCCTATTACAATTGGCTTATGGTTATAAGCCAAATACTTCTCATCTTAAAATTTTTAGATGTGCGGCTTACGTTCCAATTACTCCACCACAACGCACAAAGATGAGTCCCAAAATAAAGTTGGGAATATATGTTGAATATAAATCTCCTTATATAATTCAATATATTGCTAAGGATAGGAGATTTATTTAATGCAATACTTGTTGAGTATTATTTTGATGAATTAGTTTTTCCAACATGAGGGGGAGAGAATAAACAGTTGGAAAAAGAGATTGATTGTATGCATTATTATTATCTCATTAGATCCTCGCACTGAGCATTGTGAACTTGAAGTTCAAAGGATAATGCAATAAATATTATAAATCAACTGCCAGATTTGCTGACCTGCTAAGAGTTACTAAATCTCATATTCCAGCTGTAAATGCTCCAATTAGAATTGATGTCCTAGCAGGACAATCTTTCAGTGCAAATGAAATTAAACCACGTTTAAAACATGGAAGATCAATCGGTTCCAAGGATAAAATCCTAGAGAAAGAAAGGAGCAAATGATCAAGATGATCATAACATGGAGACAATTGATTATGAAAATCCTGAACACATAACTTTCTATGAAATCCCAGAAAATGTTCAGGTACCTGAAAAATAATGAAGAGATTTCGATTAGTTATGTCATTGCAGGAAAAAGATGGAACCGAAAATATAAAGTTGTCGACAACAATTTTTGCATATAATGTTTTTGTTGAAATAATGCAACAAGACGAGGATCTTGAATATAAATTTGTTGATGAATATAAATCAAGAAATGATTGGCCAAAATGTAGAGACGCAATTCAAGCAGAATTGAATTCGCTTGAAAAATAAATTTTTTTGACCTATAGTCCAACATCTGAAGGTATAAAGCCAGTGGGGTACAATTGAGTTTTCTGCGAAAAATGAATGAAATCGTGATATATAAAGCATGAATTATGGCACAATAATTTTTGCAGATGCCTGGCATTGATTATATGGAAACATGTTCTCTTGTGGTCGATGCAATCACCTTCAGATATCTTATTAATCTGGCAGTATATGGAAATTTTGACATGCGTCTAATGGATATTATTATAGCCTATGGCTCACTCGAGTGTAAAATATATATGAAAATCCCTGAATGATTCAAAATGCCCGAAGCACATAAAAATTCCTAGGAAGTATAAAAATGATCCAATTTATGACATATATGATATAATCTCCTTAGTGGATATTTACTAAATGAAAAGTATAAAAATGATCCAATTTATTACTGTGCCTTTATTAAGAATATGGATTTAATTTTAGTAAGTGTATATGATGATGATTTAAATATCATCGAAACTCCTGAAGAGTTTTCAAAAGCAGTAGATTATTTGAAGAAAGTTGAAATGAAAATCTTGAAAAGACAATGTTTTGTCTTGACTTGTAAATTGACCATTTGACGAATGAAATATTAGTTCATCAATCAACTTATATAGAGAATATTTTGAAGAGATTTTATCTAGATAAAATATATCCATTGAGTACCCCAATGGTTGTGAGATCGCTCAATATAAAGAAAGATTCATTTCGACCCCAAGAAAATAGTGAAAAATTTCTTGGTTATAAAGTACCATACTTAGTACAATTGGGGCATTAATGTATTTTGCTAATAGTATAAGACCAGATATAGCATTTTCTATAAGTGTATTAGCAAGATTTATCTCTTCTCCAATACGAAGATACTGAAATGTTATAAATCATATATTTCAGTATATTCAATAAATTATTGACATTATATTATTTTATGAATGTGGACATCAACTTACTTGTTATGCAGATGCAATATTTTTATCTGATCTATATACAACTAGATCTCAAACAGGTTATTTATTCACAAGTGAATGTTAGCTATTTTGTTAGGTTTTTTATTAAAATCTATATTATCTATATATTAAGTTTCAAAATTAGTTTTTGCATTTCTTTTATTTAATTGTTTTGTTTGTGTGTGGGACCCTTGAGTTAAGGGTGGTAATGAGGCACCATGAGTAAAGGAGGCCCTTCATGACCTTGGTTAAAGGAGGCCCTTCATGACTTTGGTTATGAGGCTCTTCATAACATTGGTCATGGGTCTTAAAGGTCTTGATCATGGTGATGAGGTGGGCTAACTTGAATGGTGGAATTACTCAAATTCTAACTCTTGACCTTTATTTCTCATTTCAACTTCATGACCATTCATGGCCATTACCATGAGTGGGGGTTAAGGTCTTTGAATGGGTTAAAGCCTATTCATTCAAAAGAAGTGAATATGAGAGTTACTTCCCCAAGTAGTGGGGAGGTTAGGTTAAAGGGGTTTATTCACATTAGTGGAGGAGGGACAAACCATTGATTCTCCATTAGTGGAGAATTGATTCTCCCCTTGTGGGGAGGTGTGGTTTGGGCCTATATAAACCCAACCCTTCCTTGCATATTGTGTGCTATTGTGACTCTCCTCACTCACATTATTTGTTTTACAAAGTTCATTTCTTTCTTGAGTTGTCTAAGTGTTGTGCTCTAGCTTTTGGCTCCTTTAAGGGACTAGAAGAACTACCTCATCTTCTAGTTGGAGGTTGCTTTATCTTGGAGGTGGTGGTGCGAAGAACCCTTGGTAGTAGGGTGCATCAATTACCTTAAAGACAGCATCAAGGTGTGACTCAACCTCATCAATCAATGGTTCGTTCGGTTGCTACTTCAAGCTCTTCAAATTTGCTAAAGACGATCTTCATCTCTCAATTGTATTGCGATTTCATCTTTGTATGTTTGAAGAATTTGTAATACAATTACCCCAACATATTTTATATTTGGTTTAGACCAATGATACAACACATTCTGGAAGCATGAGTCTTTTACTAGAAAAAAGAGGTTTGAGCAATATTATATGAAGATTATGCTGCATGCATAGCTCAATTGAAGCGATGATACATCAAAGGAGATGGAATGATACATATTTCACTGAAATTCTTATTCATTCATGGTCTTCAATGAAATGGTGAAATCGATGTTCAACAAACTCGTTTAAGTGATAATTTGACAGATTTATCTACTGAGAAGTTGCATACTTCAAATCTTGAGAAGCTGGTATATGATATTGGAATGTACATACTTAAAGATACTCAATGATGTTATCATCAGGGGGAGTAAAATACGTGCTGCACTCTTTTTCCTTTAACCAAGGTTTTGTCCCATTGGGTTTTTCTGGTAAGGTTTTTGATGAGGCAATTACCAATACATATTATTTAGATATGTATACTCTTTTTCCTTCACTAAGATTTTTTCCCACAGGGTTTTTTCTTAAGAAGGTTTTAACGAGGTACATTATCTATTGATGGACATCAAAGGGGGAGTGTTATAAATAATATTGATTATGGATATTCATCACCCCCCAATAGACAATACTTCCAATTGAAGATCTCAACCACCTCGGTATACAATCTTGGTGATTCACATTCCCATCTTAATTGAAGATTACAGTGATCTTAATACACAATGTTGGCAGTCAATATTTCCATTACATGCACCTTCTATCTTGGGCGGCAATCTATCTTTCCATATCAAGAATATCTTATTGTGTGCAAGAATCATATATTGTATTTCCATATCAAAGTAGATGCTCATTTTACTATAAATATGTAATGCACTCAACTGAATGAATCACTTCTGATTGATCTTGTTCTAGTTTTCTTCTTTGTCTTTGATATATTCTCTTTATTGTACAATATGTACCATTTTTTATATATATTTTTATTTAAATTGATAAAATTAAATTAAATCGAGAAAAAAATCATAATAAAGAGAGTTTTTTTTTTCTTCTTTCAATTTCAAACAATCTTCCTTATAAATCACTAATAAAAGCCTCTATGAAATAGGATATATATTTTTTCTAAAAAGAGAAAGTGTATATATATTATTTTTTAATTTTTTTTTCAATTTTTTTTCATCTCCACTCGACTTCTTTTTTCTCTTTTATAAATCAAAGTCTATCTCAAACTAAGAAATAAGTTTTTATTTCTTTATTTTTTATAGACATAAAAGTAAAAGATAATATTTTTTTTCTTCCTTATAAATCATTTTTTTCAAAAAAATCTCAAACAACTTTCTCTACATACCAGATCTCAGTATTTCTTTTTTATTTTCTTTATTTATTTTCATCTCATATAGCTTTTCTTATTAACCGCAATGTGAAGTTTCTTTTAATAATTATGTACTCTTTGTGGCTTCTTTTATTCTGTATATATTTTTTTGGAAGAATTTTATTTTATATTTTAAATGATCAAAGCCTATCTCAATAAAAAATAATTTTTTTCATAGCAATAAGAGTAACAGATAATATTTCTTTCATTCTTTTTTTTTCCAATCTCAAACCACCTTCATTTTTTCTTTATTTTATTTTAGTTACTAATATTTTTTTTTATAGAAATAAGAGTAAAAAATAATTTTTTTTCTTCTCTATAAATCATTATTTTTCAAAAAAATTTCAAACAACTTTCCCTACATACTACGAACTCAGTTTCTGATAATTTTATTTGTTTTCATCTCCAATCGACTTCTTTTTTCTCTTTTCTTTTTATTTTTTATTTTAAATTTATAAATCAAAGCCTATTTCAAACTAAGAAAGAAGTTTATTTATTTATTTTATAGAAATAAGAGTAAAGATAAGATTTCTTTCATTTTTTTTTCTTTCTTTCCAATCTCAAACCACCTTCCTTTTTTCTCTTTTCATTTTAAGAATTTTTTTTAATAGAAATAAGAGTAAAAGATAATATTTCTTTCAATTATTCTTTTTTTTAAATCTCAAACCACCTTTCCTATAAACCATTTTTTTTCAACAAATCTCAAATAACTTTCCCTATAAACCACGATTAGTATTTCTTTATTATTTTTTTCATCTCAAATGGCTTTTCTTACTAACAGCAAATTTAAGTTTTTTCCTTTTGCTTTTTGTATAATTATGCTTATTTGAGATGGAAACCCTAGAGCCTGTTTGGGTGTGAGAATCCAGGGATTTGAAATCCCTGGATTCATGAATCGATATTTTTACCCTGTTTGGTTGGAAAACATGAGTCGATTCATGAATCCAGCGATTTCAACTTTTAGGCTAAAAATGTGAATGAGCCGAGTCATGGGAAAGGGTGGAATGAGCTGATTCTACCCTCACTATAAAAGGTGAGAAATCGGCGGATTCACGCTAACGAAACGATAATCTCGAACGAGTGTTAGCGTTCTCTCCACAGATGTGGTGCTCGAAGGTTTACCTGAAGCTCTTCATTCTCTGAAGGTTGAAGGTGCAACCAGCAAGTTCAACATCGATACAATTACTCCATCCTCTCTCCTTAAACAACTGAGAAATAAGGGCACATCGTTTTTCTTCTTCTCTGGTTTCTGCAAGAGAGGAGCACGAGAGATGCTTAGTGTCACTGTGAAGTTATATAGTGTATTTTTCAAATTCCTCCTCAAACAACGTTTGCAGAATCATTGCCAAAGTTCTTTGGTTGATGACAAGTTTGATAAGCCTTTTGGTGTGACTACGCTGCTCGAAGAATCAGTTGTTGCCGCAAATCCTACCTTCCTCGACGGTGTTGCCACCAAAGACATTCACATTGATCCTTTCACTTCCCTTTCCGTCCGTATCTTCCTCCCTGAGATATGCCTTGCTGCGTCCAATTCCGATTCCAAACTCGAATCTAGGGCTAAGATCAAGGCTTTTGCGAGGTCCTCTGGTCTTGATTCTCCACATTCTTCCATCAATGGCCAAAACAGTCTCCATCGTCGCTACAACTGTGGTCAATCTAGCGGAATGTGGTAAGTTTCTTTTGAGTAAACGTGGTGGCAGTTCTGATGTCCAGATTTCTGATATTCATCGACATATCGTTGACACCTTTGGTGCAACTGTGGTGGAGCCTTGGTTAGTTGCCCATGGAGATCCCACAAGGTATCCTTAAATCCACTAACCTTTTCTGCTTTTATCTGATATTGAACGATTTGTTGCCCCCTATCTTACAATTGTTTTGTTTTATGAAACTACTCGTTTCTTTTCTGAGACCAAGTTCTGCAATGTGACACTTGTATGGCAAATTTATATTGCATCTACTTATTGCAGTATTGATTCTTAAAAAGTGAATTTGCTGTAATGGAAGTGCACTTTTCTTCTTCCCTTTTTTTTTTTAAAATAAATTTCTGGTTATAGGTCAATATTACTACTAACAAATGGCTGGACTTGCACAGAATTATATGATTCTCAAACGTCATGAAAGATCAGCTTTTATTGTGAATTGTAGATTAATAATACAAGATTGAGCGTAGTGATTTCATAGCAACTCAATATTCAATTTTTCCCTGTGAAACATGTTTTGGTATCAGTCTACAATGCTGCCTAATGCAGACCTGGAATTGGGCTGCTATGGTGGGGTTTTAGGAAGGGGAATTAGAAGAATAGTCAGATCATTATTAGAAGAAGAATTGGGATTGTAAATAATTCACTTACCATTGTTGAAAATATTCTTGAATAGCAAGTTGAACAATAGAAGTTAACTCTTGGGAAAGAAAAGAGAAGAAGAGAAGTTGAACCAAAGCTGAACCAAGCCTTGGTAGTTAAATCTCTAGTTAATCTTGAAATCTAACTTTTCTAGTTCGTTATTGCCTAAGTTTATGTTTTCAAAACCACAAAATCAGGTGTAAAACGAAACGTAGTGCTCATAAAGTCCTCTTTAGTTGCCTCCTTATCTTCTACTATATCAAATTTCACAGGTGCCTAGATCTTTAGGTTCATCATCTGTCACCAGTTCATGGGACCAATAACAAGACATGTTAACCATGAGCTTCGTCTTGTTAATCTTCATTGTCATTAGTTGGTTGCTCTCAACCACATTTTTAGTTGTGAGTTGCCCATAATATTCGATATATGATTTGGCTACTTGGCTTTGATGATGTCTGTGGAATTCTAGGGATAAATTTGGCATAATGACTATAGTTAAGACAATGATAATGCTTTACCTCACTTCATAAATATTCATAACCTCTGCCTTGTCCGATCAATTAGTGATACCAAAAAGGTTTTTTCCCCCTTGTTTTTTGTGTGGGCGTGGGGTGGTCAGATGGGAAGAGGTTATGAAAATTCCTAACCCAGTGAAGGCTCCTTTCTCTCTCATCTTACCCTTCCTTAGGTTCTCTCAATCTGGTTTCTTTTCCCTCTCTTCCCCCAACCCATAAATGTTTGTTATTGAATTATCCAAAAGTTTATGAAGGGCTTTGCAGCATTAATGCCAACTTTTCTTTTTTGGTTGTTGCCCTCTCATGAAAAATCCACTTCTTTTCCTGACATGTTCTAAATTGAAATGTAGTAGTCAATAACAAATGGAAATTACAAATTAATTAAGAATCATAAATTGATATGAGTCTTAAAAATATAAGATCTTTCCTTTTATTTAGTTTTATTTCTATACAAGTTTCTCACACCGTGGATTGGACTCTATTCTAAGTTGTTTCCTTCATTATTTTATTTCCTATAGCTCATTATATAAATGTAATAGCTTGTAATGTCATCCAAAATTTGATGTGTTGTTGTGTGATGAATTGGGAATGGTATGATGCCTAAGGATTAGTGTGAGATAGATCAAGGACATTCGTGAAAGGCCTTAGTCGTATCCCTCCCCCCTTTCTCTCTCATCTTAGTTCCCCCCTTTTCTTCTTCCCTGCCTTCTCTTTTCCTAGTTTCTAATTTTATACACTGTAACCAAGTTCTAGATGATATCTACATTATCTTTGAAGGTCTTCTAATTTATTGTTATTGGTCCATAACCTGTGGATCAAGTTTTGTCTATAGCCTGAATATTGGAGTTCAAGCATATCCTACAGCAGTAACAACACACTTATTTGAGAGATTTCTGGCGGCAAGCTACAAGTGGTTTTGATAAGTAAGGGAGGGGAGAAGGAGGTTTTTGAACTTGAGACCTCCTGGTGAGCATGGACTTTGGTGCAGAATAGCTCACCTGTACTAGGTAGTTGTTATTAAGTGGTATTCCTTTACCTTCCATGAACTCAGGCTCTTTTTCTTTTAGTATATTGTTCTCCTTGTCCTTAGTAGTTTCAAGGTCATGTAATGGCCATAATTCTCTGAGTTTTTTGTGTTTCTAAAACTGAGTCAAATATTGATTTTGAGCCACCCCATAACTTGTGATCTAGCCGTTAGATGTGGCTGAAATTTTGAAGAGTTGAAGTTCTCCTCCAATTGTACCTTTGGCTGGAAGTAGAGGCTCAATGGCTGTACTATTGACTTGATTTATGGTTCCTTGTTAGTTGTTACTACCGAAAGTGTGGGGGTGTTTCTTTTTCTTGTTAATTACTCTATGGACCCTATTAATAGTCCATTGGCATTTATTATGTGGTTTCCTTAGTTTTTAGTCTGAACAACAAGTCATCACAGGAGCCTCACTTTGAATTGTAATATCCATCCTTTGACAACTGTGTGTTGTCAAATTTATTACTAGGCTTACTACTGCTCCGCCGATAACATTAAAGAGGATTTGACCTTGCTGAACATCGACACCGTTGATCCCATTGTTAGGTTGGAGAAAGTATGATGAAGAGTCTACTATGATATACCTAAGGTCCAAAACCACAGGAAATCAACAGAGTTGCAGTTTACCAAATACCTCTCTGTTTCTTTTTTCCTTTGTGTGTGATAAGTGAATACTAACAACAACTTTATTGATGATGAGAAAATAATAACTGCTGCAAATTGGTGACTAATACAATACTGCAACAGAATCAAGAAAACTTTAGAAGTGATGCTTGAGTCTAGTAATCCGGGAACTAAAATGAATTCTAATGAGATGGGAGAACCTATTCTAAAGTTATAACATGTAAATGAAGTACAGGGAATGGTAAACCTATTCCAAAGAGCTTGGTGTGGTTCATGCTTTGGTGGGTGATGTTTTTAATTGTTGTGCCATCCATATATTAAAGAAATAAAGAGGATGTTTGGCAATGAAAGATACCTGGGAACTTGCCATATAGAAACTGAGCTAGACCTTGAGTTGGGTATCCTTCTAAGCATGGCTCCATGCTGCTCTGTTCTTCTAGTCAGGTTCTATGAGTTTATGGGAATTGATTTTGGAATAACATTGTTGATTGTTCAGATTGCCATTGTTCTCCAGTTCTTTAAATATGAGTTGATACTGATCAAACCCCTTTTGTCAAGTAGTTGTTATATATCATATTCCAAGATCTCTTACTTTGTGATGTTTTTTCTTCTTTAATGTGTTGTCTTGTTTAAACATGTTGTCTAATCTAGAATAATATGCTTTATTTTCCTTGTAAGTTTTTATAGGTAAGAATCCTTAGCTCAAATGGAAGAGCACCTAAAAAGTTTATAGGGTATGATGGTTCAATTCCATCAGGATTCATGTTGTTAATTTTATTCTTTGACAAATAATGAAAACCATTTGTTTATAAATGGATGAAGTCTTTGGTGATTTCTCCTGTGTTTTTTATGTTCTTAAGTAATATTTGTATTTAGCTTCTTTTTCTCTTGGTTTTATTTAAAAAAAAAAAAAAGTATACCCATTTCATACATATCATACAAGATTTTGTGCCTATTTTGCCATAAAAGAGTGTCCAGCTATACAAGATTGTAATACCTATTGTGTGCCGAATTGAGCAAAGTAGCACAGAAGCATAAAATGTTGATTATATGCAGAAATGGGCAAATTGGCACAAAATCATTGCCAAACAGCCCCTAACAAAATTGAAGCCAACTTTTCTTGGACTATGATGATGAAGAGAAGTTGATAATGTTAGAGGAACGTGTTCCCGTTGCCATTGGATCAAATGTAACTAGAAACTTATTTGGTTAAACTATTTGGTTTAAGTTATGACTTTGTTGCTTTCTCACATGTAAGTTCATGATTTTGACGTACCCTGGCTGACATGATATTTTTATGTGCCCTCAATTAAAGAGTGTAGCTTCTTGAGTATTAATAGAATTTTTTTATTTATTTTCATATATAAAATATACCAAATTAACAAAGTCAATGTTTTGAAATCCATGGATTCAAATAACCAAACAGTTTTTTAGGATGAATCTATAGGTTTCAAATCCACAGATTTAGGATACCAAACAGTTTTTCAGGATAAATTCACAGATTTCATTCCACGAGTCAAGTAACCAAATAGTTTTCAGGATGAATCCATAGATTTCAATTAACCAGATTCAAGTAACCAAACGGTTAATTTTTTGAACCAAGAATCCATAGATTTGAAATCCATAGATTTGAAATCTCATTTCATTTCAAATCCCTGGATTCATGTAAAATCTCTGGATTCATGAATGCGAGATTTATACCCGTTTGGTTGTGAAAATCTCTAGATTTATGAAATCTAGAGATTCATCTTTTTACACTAAAAACATGAATCTGTAGATTTATAGGTATGGGGTGAAATCCAGAGATTTCATTCTACTATAAAAACGCTAAACATTTGTGCATTCACAAAAATCACAGATGGCCTTTACACCATAATAACTATGTTAATTAAGGTTGCTAAGACAACCAAACATGTAATATTTGACAATTTCCCATCCCCAATGCTCCAATTTTTGTTTGAAAAGTTAGCTTTATCTGATTCCGAACTAATGGGAACAGGTAATGCAACTCAAAAGTAGGGATGTAAGTGTTTTTATTTTTAATGAAGCTTTTCTTCTTATATAAAAAAAAAGTTAATTTTATAAATTGTGACTCCATAGATTTGAAATCTCGAGATATTTGAAATCTCTAGACTCGTAATCAAACAGGCCCTAACATCATGGATTTTGTGACTTGTCTCGACAGCAAAAAGTTGATTGTAAATGTAGATCCGCGCTCCACCACGCTTGGGCCTTAAAGGACGAGATTGAAGATAAGTGTGGCATTCCTGCTAATCTCCAACAGCTTTTCTTGTCACCGCGAAGGTTGATTGCCGATGACTCAACAAATAAGGACTGTGGTTTCATTATATATACTAACTTTAATAGTGACTTGGTGAAAGGTGTGCCATGTCATCCTTTTCCTTTTATTACCTTATAATTTCTCTCTACGGAAAAAAGTCTGCCTTGCATAAATCTTCTTTGTGTTTTCTTTTAATAATCTCAATTTCCCCCCCCCCCCACTTTTTGCTTATGTTAGTTGTCTTCAACCCAATATACTTCTCTTGTTTTTAACAAATACCATTGGGCATGGTGATTAATTTTTATCATAGTGGATTTGTATATCATTTTTCTTATTGTTAAATATCTTCCTCTCTGTTGAATTGTTTGTTGATGGCCTTATTTATTGTACCCAAAAAATTTGTTAATAGCCTTCTCTAGTTGTGCATGCTATATGTTTCATATTGCTGCTTTTTGGTGATCATTTGCTTATTCCTAGATATCAGAATCATGGGCTATCCTTGAGTGACAAACTTGAGATTTAGAGCTCTTCCTTGCATTCTCTTATTATAGATAGAACATGGCTGATTGCTTTTGCAATTTCCCTTCACAATGTTCCTTGGCCAATTATTATTTCCTCTGATAGCAATGAATCAATAGTTAAATGGATTCTTGTTCAAGCCATGCTTTGGTTTCTTAGACCTTTTTTCTCCCCATTGACAGACCTTGGAACATTCAGCCATTTCAAAGTCCTCAGTGACAAACTAATTGCAGGGAAAGCTATATTCTATCTTCCAATTCCATGAATGAGAAAGAACACTGAAGATTCAATTGACATATGAAGACACCCAACTTGTGTAGTGAAATGAAGGAGTTGTACTGAATCTCAAGAACAATTGGGAGCTCAAACAAAGGTAATTGTTTTTCTCCAAAACTTTTCCTACTGGATTTCTGACTGGAGTGCTCTAGAAATTACTTCTCTTTACTTGGGAAAACTACTGGTTCCCTCTATTGCATATGGACTATAGAAGTTTTTTGTATCATCAATTTCTGTTGGAATTGTATGTATTTGAACAATATCGTATAAATCAAAGGATATATTTTTTTTCTTTTATGAATTCCTGGTAGTAATGTGTATCTTATAGAAAGACTAAAAGCCCTAAAGTGTATTGGTTACATTTTGTATTTTAATTCAACCATCCAAGGAAAGTTGTGCTCACTCTAATGTACATTACATTTTGTATTTTAATTTTGCACAACTAACATAAAACAAAACACTAGAAACTGGAACTTGGTCAAGTCATAGAAATTTTTTTATCACAATACTAGGAAAAGAAATTACAAAACGATCTTCTACATATGTGGTTGGAATCCACCAGTTAATAGTTAGGGAATGGAATTTCAAAATGTTCATCTCCAATGATCTTGTGAAAGTGCGGTATAGAAAGCCATACTTCATATTCCCATTGGAAACGTGGAAACTTCTTTATTACCTGTTGAAGATCCAACTTCAATTATGTGACAACCAAAACATGGTCGATGTTAGTTTATGAATACTATTAATTTACCAGTGCCAAGGATACCAATTGTTTCCAAGGATATTCGTGGTTGAATAGTTTGACAATGATGGAGGTCGATGTAGTTTTCTATTCTAGTCTTTCTTATAGAAGTCTAGCGGAGCCCATACTTCAAGAGCAACATTATTATTATTGAAGCTCAAGGAAGATAAAATACCTCTTATAATATAGTAATTACATTATTTTATTTCTCTTAGCTTAGCAAATTATGTCCTATAAGGCAATAATTGAGAAAGAGAGACAAATAAAATTTCATATTAGAGCTCTGGGTCTTGAAGGATAAGTATACAGAGGCATGACAGGAAAAGCGCAGTAGAATTTTGGTTCCACTAATCGAGCTTGTCGAAGGGATTACACAATGTTAATCATGACTTTAAAGTAACTCATTTGGTACAACTATAGAGCTGGAGTAGCAATCCAAAAATTAGAACACACACACACCTTATAGTCAACCATTTCAACGTCCACTAAAGGAGGACTATATGCCTTCTAATTTAGGCCAAGCATGGATAGCATGTTGTAATTTCAAATTATAAGCTTTGACTTTTATTTGGTTTCAAATATTTGCAATTAAACAAGCTCAAAAAACACAATGTGGATGGTATTAATTTAGATAAAACTCCATGTCTTCTTCTTCCTTTTAAAAGGGTTAATCTACTACTCACCTATAGTTCAGTCGTGAGAAATAGGGGCGGACCTATGAAGGAGCCGAGGGGGGCCATGGCCCCCGGATTTTTAAAATTTTTATAAGAATTGCTTTAATTCTGCTAAATTTTCTAGTTTTTTCTTTTCCTATATGTGAAATGTCACTATTTGGCCCTCCAAATATTGAAAATAAATTTTAAAGGTAAAATAATAGTTATAAATGTAATTCCTAATTAAAAACTAATTCTTCAATCCCTATTTATTCTCCCATCTCTTGTCTTTTCTTCTTATTTATTCTCTTCTCCTCCTATAATCGTGGGCTTAAAGGAAATTTTTGAAAAAAAATCTTATTAGGCATTCAAAAATCAAAATATCATTCTTAATTAGAAAGCAACTCTTCAATCCCTATTTATTCTTTCCTATCTCCTATCGTCTATCTCATCTCTCCTCTTTTTTTCTTATTTACCATCTTCCCTTTCTTTCTTCTTATTTATTCTCTTCCCTTTCTATAAAAAGTAGATTAAGAAAATTTGGGAAAAAATCTACTCCACAATTAGGTGTTGTAAATATGTTTAAAACTTTATATAAATATTTTATTTATTTTAATTGTGTTTTTAATCCATGGTTTTATTTAGTCCCACATCGGGTGGAGAGGATCGGATTATATGGTTTTTATATAGTAAGAGCCCAGGTATTATTAATTTACTTGAACCCTATAGTGACCCTGCCATGATTATATAGATAGATATATATATCTATATGACTTGGGACTTGGGACTTGGGTTGTGGGCTTGATCGGGGCCCGGTTGTGCATGGGCCCTATTCGGCCCCTCCGGGTGATCGTGGAGATGCCATTTGGTGGCCTCTCCCGTGGGAGGTCCGGGGTCCTTGTCGGGTTGGTGGGTCCCTCCCCTTCCCTTTCCCCCCCTTTGGGGCTCTATTCTCTTTCGTGCTCATTCTTGACCCGTTTCCTCCTCCTCTTTCTCTCTCTCCCTTTTTCCGTTCGTTTCCTTGGTCCTTTGCCGGTTTGGTGTCTTGGGGTGAGACATTTTAGCCCGTTGCATATTCGGTGTCTATCCTAGGTACTTCTGCGTTTCTCTAGGGTATTGTGTTACACTGTTGTGTGCGGGTCCCTCAATCATCAACACCATTAGGTACTCTTTCTCTTTCTCAATTTATTTATCGTTCTCTTTTTTATTTTTTTGTCATTCTTTTTATCTGATTTTATATTCTATGTTTATTTATTTCCTCTGCAATTTTTGTTATTTGATTTTGTATTGTGAATAAAATGTCCATAGTTAGTAGGTAACTAAATACCATTGGTATGCATTTCTTACCTAAAAAAAGAATTTTGGTTTACATCTCCTACCAAAGAAAATTTTGGCTTGCATCTAACTTTTAGGATTGTGTATATATATATATATATATTATATTGTTGCTTTAATTTTACCTATATTGTGTTGAAAAAAAATCATTATCAATAATTTACCTTTTTTTTCAAATATGTGTGGGCCCCACAAATATGTGGGTCTATTTTTTAATATAATTTAGAGGTGGGACTACAAATGGGTCTTATAAGGACTCACACAATATGTGTGCTAAAAAAGCATTAACGCTTCCCCAATGAGAAGATTATTTGACTTTTATTTTTCGGCCCCCCCAATATTGCGTCCTGGGTCCGCCCCTAGTGAGAAATGATTTGGGAAAACAAATCACACGTGCATATGCATGTGCGTCCAGGGGCGGACCCAGGATTCAATAGTGGGGGGCCGAAGAATGAAAACCATATAACATTCCTATTAGGGAAGCACTAATGTTTTTTTGCCACACAAATTGTGTGGATCCTTAGAAGACCCATTGGGGATCTCACCTCTAAATTATTTTATTATATTAAGGAATAGACTCATATATATTTTGTAGGGCCCACACATATTTGAAAAAAGAAGTAAATTATTGCCTTCAACTCTAAAAAGTTAGATGCAAGTCAAAATTTTCTTTGGTAGGAAATGTAAACCAAATTTTTTTAGGTTAGAGATGCAAACCAATGGTAGTTAGTTATTTTACTAACTATAGATATTTTATTCACAATACAAAACTAGATAACAAAAATTGCAGAAGAGATAAAGAAACATAGAATATAAAATCAAATAAAAAGAAGAAAAAAAGAAGAAAAAAAAGGAAAAAGAGAAACAATAAATAAATTGAGAAAGAGAAAGAGTACCTAATTGTGGAGTAGATTTTTTCACCAAATTTTCTTAACCCACATTTATAGAAAGGGAAGAGAATAAACAAGGAAGAAAGAAAGGGAAGAGAATAAAAAAGAAAGAAAAGAGGAGAGAGGAGATGGAGATAGGAGAGAATAAATAGGGGTTGATGAGTTAATTTCTAATTATGAATGACATTTTGAATGCCTCATAAGATTTTTTTTTCAAAAATTTCCTTTAACCCACATTTATAGAAAGAAAAGAGAATAAAAAGAAGAAAAGATGAAAGAGAAGAGAGGGGAGAATAAATAGGGATTGAGGAGTTAGTTTTTAATTAGAAATGACATTTACACCCATTATTTTACCTTTAAAATTTGTTCTCAACATTGGGGGCCAAATAGTGACATTTCACATGTGGGAAGAGAAAAAACTGAAAAAAATTAAGGGAATTAATATAAAAACTAGAAAAAAAATCACTAATATAATTTAAATCCAGGGGGTATGCCCCCCCCCCGATGCCTCTATTGTTGGTATATTTGGAGCTGGCGAGTTGATTCTATGGGGGGGGGGATATTACTAATATATGTGTTGCCGGATGGGTGCGAACCTAAAACTTCTCCATGGGAGTTTGGATTGTTAACCGCTCAATTAATTTACCATTGACACAAATTTGGGCTGTTAACCGCTCAACTATCCACATATAATATATTGCACTAAGAGGGATCCAACATTAGTTTGTGGTCTACTAAAGGGACCTACACGTAAAATATATATATTCTTTTAAATCTCCATCTTCTCAAGTGTTCTTTAGCCCAAATTTTACCTAATAGTGAAAATTGTACTTAGATTAGTTTGTGGTCCACTAAAGGGACCCACATGTAAAATATATATATTCTTTTAAATCTCCATCATCTCAAGTGTTCTTAGCACAAATTTTACCTAATAATCAAAATTGTACTTAGACCACCGTTCTTTCATAAAAATGTTAGAAAATAATTCTTACAAAGAACATCGTTCTTAGAAAAGACCGTTACCAAACGTGCATTCAAAGTTGTTTTACGCAAAGCCTTATCAGACAAGAAAATTAGACCGGTTCGTTTTTCGTTTTCTAAAACCAGTAGAAGTTTTTTTTGTCAGTTTTGGCATTCTGAGAACAAAAGAACACCAAAAAACTGTTCCTTGGCCCATTACTAAACACATCCCGTGAGACTTCAATATTGCAGATCTATTCCCCCAAAAAAAAAAAAAAAAAAAAAAAAAAAAAACATTCAAGATATTTCAATTTGAATATGGATTCCATCAATTCTAAATACTACATTTTTTCCTCATTCGAATTAATGATGGTTTGTAAGAGGAAAATGATGCAAGGTTTGGGGGAAAATTGTGATCGTGAGAGGGTTGTTTATTGAAATTTAAGGGTTTTAATGAAATGTTGAAACTAAAGTTTAATGGAAATTAGGGTTTTGATGAGAATATGGAAACAACAAGGATTGAGTGAAAGGGAAGATCCCAAGAGGTTGTGGAGGGTTTTCTTTTCCTTTTCGGCTTCCCCGTCAATCGTGGTGAGTTGCAGAGCTATGATTTAGGGTTTAAAGGTGGAAGGTGGAAGGTGTTGCTTTTTTTTTTTTTTTTGGGTTGGGTGATTTTCTATAGTGGGGTATTGGTGGTTGGTGGGTGATTTTTAACAAGGTGAAGAAAGCAAATGGGTGTAGGGAGAATGCTTCACCTACCTATGTGAAGGGTTGGGGGTGTCGTAGTAAAAATACATTTATTATACACTTCTAGCGGTATTTGGTCTTGATGGTTGTTTTAGTCATTACATGTTTCAAGAGATAATTTCATCTTATTAATATCAAAATTTGAATTGTACTAACGGTTTTTAACTTCAAGTTGATAGTTGTAACCTAGACACAATTTGTGGCACATTGGAGAGGGAACATGAGTTTCCAGACTAAGCATTTGGTAATAGGCCAAAGAACATTTTGGCGTTTTTTTGTTCTCAAAACGCCGAAGAATGCCAAAAAGCATTTGCTAAAATGGGCCATTTTTTCATTTTTAGGAAATGAACGGTTCTAATTTTTGTGTTTGAGAAGGCATTTTGCAAAACAACTTTGACTTGTTTCGTCATTATCAAAAACAAAAAAAAAAAGGTTTCAAATTATGTCAAAGAGGCACACTCAACCCAAATTTCATTCACACACAACTTCTAACTCCTTTGTGTCTTTATAAGAATTTTTTTCTTTCTAAATCTCCATCGTCTCAAGTTTTCTTAGCACAAATTTTACTAAATAGTCAATTATGCTCATGCTATTATTCTTTTAAAAAATGTTAGTGAATGATTCTTGCAAAGAATGCCATTCTTAGAAAATACTATTATCAAACGCGTACTAAGTGACTCAAATGTAAAATTTTTTTAAGTAAATAATAATTCAATGTTTTCTTGGAATTAATTGTGTCTTCCTTTATTTTCATTTTTGGAAAGAAAGTACTCTTTAGTCCCACATCAAATATCGAATAGTTGGATTCAAGTATGTTAATAGGTACCGCACCATTAATGTAAGATGGTTAGTGGATACACTATAGCGTATGAGCAAGAAGAATGTATTATCGGTTACCATAAAAAATACAACGTATCATTGAGCATGCATGCACAACATAGGCAAATTTACTTTAGTGCTGGTTCAATTTGGATAGTGATTTTTCTATGATGGATAACATTTACTAAATGCACACTGAAATACAATTACTAAATGCACACTAAAATAAGGACCCATATTGCATCCAATAGTGGAGATAAATAATGTGTCAAGGAAAGTGAAGATCATAACGCACTTGAAAGTGCTAGGGCAGCTGGGCCCGGCTTTTGCAATCTCAAGCCCAACCCTATATATTATAATCTAAGCCCATTCCCGCCTTGACCCTAATTTAGGGCCAATGATTATTGTCCCTAACCCTAAACGCTACAAGACCAAGCCAAACCCATTCCCACCATAATTACCTTTGATTGGGCCGGGTTAGGATTGGTTGGCCCCAACCTTGATCCTAAGTGGCTTTGTCCTTGGCCATGATTAGCCCTATGCTAGACACTGGTTTACTCTATCCCTGGCCCTGATTGGCCCTCCCTGTAAATGTGTAATTCTTGGGCTTTTTTTTCTTTTCTTTTCCCTTTCTTCTTCCATTCACTTGATAATCCTATGTAGGTGTGTACATTGGATTATTTTACAGTAGTACCTAATCTTGTGTTTATTAGAATCTTAATTTCAATCTGAGCTATCCATATGGTATCAAGGTGTTAAGGAAATGTATCACCTTATAACAACCCATAATCTTGTGTTCAATCTGAGATGTCCATATGGTATCAAGGTATTAAATAAATATATATATTTAAAAAATAAATCAGCTTGTCAATCTGTTTGAAGTTATTTTGTAATCCGATTTCTTCGATTGTCCATAGTTCATCATATTTTCTGAAATAGTGAAATCCCTATTTCTAGGGTTTTCTAATTTGCTATTTGATGAAAATTAGGGTTATTATATGTAAGCTTTGAAAGGGGAAAAAAAAAAACCCCTATCTCAATTCTCAATTTCTAAGACTATGGTCTCTTTTCCCCAAGTTTCTCTCCCTCTCTCTTTTCTAGTCTGTTTCTCTTCTATGGTCTATCTTTGGCAACAAAGAGTTAAGATTATTTATGAAAGAGAACAAGTAGAGAGAAGAATTTGAATTAAATGTGGATAGATTTGATAATCTAAGACGATTGTAGAGAAGGTCACACAAGAGCTCTTTTTGTAAATTTAGAGCCATTAGAAGTGATCTGATAAAATGAAAAGTTTATCTTCAAAGTTAAGCCACAAGTAAATATGTTTTCATTCCTAACTATTCGATGAGTTAATATCCCTATTCAAAATCTTGTTAACAAGTAAATCAATGGTAATTTAGTTCTCTACAATAAAATGTATTTTTTTTTAGTAAAAAGAAATGGTATTTTAGTTACAAACATAATTATCTATCCTTGATTAGTTTTTTTGAGATACCACATTTAAGGCAAATGAAAGATATCAATATTTTTGGGAACTAAAAATGGCTTAAGTCGAACCTCAAGGGGTCCAACTAAAAGTTACCCTATAAAATAATATAAAAAGTGAACTCATAATCTAATATAATCAAAATGACTCAACGTCAAAATCAAGGCTTATATCAAAGTTAATATGAAGATCGGGGTAAAAATCAAGGACAAGATCATATTAAAGACAAATTAGCGTTAAAATAAGGACAAGAATCAAGGCCAAAATCGGGTCTAGAATCAGTAGGAACGGGCTGCCCACTGAGCCAAAGAGTAACCTAGGCCTGCCTGAATATTTTGCCCTTGACCCATCCTCAGGGTCAAGATCTTGAGTCCAAGCCCTATTCCAACTCAGAGGCGGGTTAGGGCCGCCAGGGCCAAACTTGCACTCCTAGGAAGTTCCAACTTTCTTTTGTGTTGTCTGTATGACTTTTTCCAACATGCATTAGCGTTTGTCACTACATGACTAGAAGCAATCTCTTGCCCTATTCGATCACACCCAATGGTGGGGCGAATAATGTCTTATAGGGAAGTGATGATCATAAAATGGGTTTGGAAGTGCCAACTTTCCTTTTGTGCTGTTTATACCTTATGCACTCTGTAGAATAACACATATAGCATCTAATGGTGACTGCAAATAATGTCTCAAGGGTTGTGATGATCATAACAAGCTTAGAAGTGCCAACTTTCATGCTGCGCTGTTTGTACTATTTTTCTGACATACACTGGAGCTAGCATTACATGATTAGAAGCAATCTCTTGCCCTATTCGATCATACCCATTCACCATCATCCAATTTCATTTATCCAAACAGGGCAGCCAAGCCTAATGAAGGGCAAAAGATACGAAAATTTTAATTTATATTCTAGCATAGTATACAAGATAGGATCTTCTGCATCCTATAGAAAAGGAAAAATGCATTACCTCAAAAACTATGAATAAATTTGACATGTGGGCTCTAAAAGGAGCCAAGCTTGCCTTCTCTATTCGCAACAGCTGATCTTTACAAATTGTAACTGATATCAAGTCTAGAATACAATGGGTGTGAGGGTGTGAGGGGTGGGAGGAGGGAGGGGTGTGGAAAAACCTCACTGCTAGATATGTCAGCCAATCTTCAGAGCATCTCTAAATTGAATGCTGAAAGTATTTTCTAAGCCTTTCTTCTTGAAGCCATTATTTCCTACTACATTCCCCTTTTGCATCATGGCCACAAACTCGTTGTAATCTATTGTTCCGTCCTGGAAGATTAAAAAGGGAAAACAAAAGGATGTTTAGGCTTCCAGTAAAACACAGCTGGAACATAATTACACTAATACAAAATAAGATGTTCTTCTACCAAGAAGATAAGCATGAATCACAATAAGGAAAATGAATAAAGAAAGATAAATACTCAAAATGCGAACGTGGAAGATAGAATCCCTCCCAACTCCTGCTCTAGATGGAGCAAACTACCAACAGAGTCGTTTTGGATGACTAATCTAATGTTCATATCCTTGTGAACCAGTCAAAGTACCATATTACAGGTTCAAAGACTTTGCCTGGGTTTTGGGTTTCCAAACCTGACCAACTCTAAATCACCACAAAACTGGCTTGTGAATACTCAATGGCTAAATTGGAGGAAGTTTATATATGCATTTAAGAATGGAGCCCATGAGGTTGATCAATTTGCTTCTTGTCAGGACATATGTTGTTTTTATGCAAAGAAATGGTAAAAATATCTTCAAAATGCTAGCACAACTCTTAACTTGAGACCTATCAACCTCATCAGGGGCTGAGATTTTGACCCATCTTACTGCCATTTTTAATTGCTTTACAAATTGGATAAATTTTTAACCAAAATATTCATCCAATCTATAAATTGGGTTTACAGTGCCATGTCTACCTCTGCCAAAGACAAAGGGAGGATAGCATCTTCTTGTCCACATATACTGACTCGCCACTAAAACTACGGGAGAAGGAAAAGTACTTACATTGTCCTGATCTACTTCTCGGATCATATCTTCCAACTGAGCATCCTCTATGCCAAACTCCTGACAAGCTTGTTGAAGCTCATCTTGGGTGATAAAGCCACTACCATCTTTGTCAAAGTAAGAGAAAGCAGTCAATAGATGATCTTCTCTCTCAATTTTGTTTAGATGCAATGTCGCAGCTATGAACTCTCCATAATCGATGGTCCCACTATTGTCCACATCTGCCTGCAATTCCAGAACATGCAAAGAATTAGCAAATCAAGGAAAAAGAAAAAAGAAAAGAAAAGAAATAAGTTATAATAAAAATAGAAAAATTCAATTTGAAGTGGAGTAACAGAATGGATCTAATCATTGCCAACAGCAATTCTGCGACTTAAAAAAGAGCATACCAAATAAGGTAGTAAAATGTACTCCAATTCCGATTAATCAAATATTTTTCCTCCTATCTTTGCTCTTATTGGTTCCACACAATTTTATATCACTTAATATCAACTCTACTTCCAACCAAGCACCACAATGGAAGCTTCTTCTTTAGTTGTTAATGACATACAAAATGCCATAGGATAATATCACATAGTATGTATTTCTGAAAGTGGCAAGTAAACCAATGTGGTGGATATAAGCAATGCCATGTGAACTTACTAAATGCAATATATCAGAAAAGAGTTAAACAACTACAATATTTTTCATATATTCCAGAACTTCTAATGGCATTTTGTATGTCATTAACAGAAGGGTCATAATGAGTCTAACCTGAAAGCCATGCACTAAGCCATATCTAGGTGGAGTTGGCTGTGCTTTGGCCCTCTACCAAGTATGACCTTGAATAACTCCCAACTGAAATGCAGTCATTCTTGCTGTTATTTGTGAACAAAAGCCCACCAGCCCACCTCAACTGGAATACTTAGGGAAATGCATTTCGTTAGACTCCTAAGGAGGCCACTATGCAGCACATCCTATAGCAGACCAACCCACGACAGTCTCAATTGGATCACAATGGCTGAGATGCGCCAAACTCTAGTTTCATCTTGGCTGAGTTAGTAGAGAGTTACTTTACTCAAGGCATCCATGTTTCATCAATTGCCCCCTTAAACTATGCACAGGCAGGGAGCAGTTTAAGTTTCTATATAGTGTTATATGTCATGAAATCTTATATAGCTTGGTATATTTCACTTAGGTCAACAAATTCCATTTGAGCCCACCCATTTAAAAGAGAGTACATCCTTCTCAATTTCCATTCTCTTCTGGCTTCTTTTTCATTCTTTCCTCATCTCCGTGTTCACTTCTTTTCCTTCTTCTTCTTTTGTCATCTCCCTATTCACTCCCCTCACAATCTTATACTCATGGTAGAAAAATTAGAGAACCATTTTTTCTAGTGGTCCAGTTCAAACCAGCTGGATTATAGAAGGGTTAAGTTTAGGCTGCCAAGGTCCTGTTACCTCCCCATGTTAACCCACCCAAAGGCTGCCAGATTATAGCCCATAGTTTCAGTAGTTATGTGAGTGGTTCTTGTCCCATCAAGTTAACTACTGCTGCATTAGGCCAACCAGAAAATAATTCACAGAGGTACAGTTTTGAATTTCAGCCTAAAATTGTGCTAGGCTGCATTTGGGCCTGCTCAAGGTTTTGAATATCTTGTTCTAAGCCTGCCATTGTTTGTTAAATTGCAACCACCAGAAGGAATACTTGCATGATAAATTAAATAGGTCCTCTGAGAAATGTGATATTGCTAGTTCAAACTTCAAAACCAAGGGCCCATGCCCCAAAATGGAATTACCAACTCAGGAACCAGAAATATTTCTAGCTTTAACTGAATGCTCTAAGAAATAACTGAAGTGGACTCTACAAGGAAATATATTTGATGAATCAAGAATATTAAAAAGAGTTGAATAATTTTCCATTCAGAAGCATCATGTTTTTTGAATTTTTTGGCATAAAATGTTGGCCATGTTTGATTGGATAATGCGAAATTAGACAATAGATCATGTGGTCACATCATGTGCTAAGGTTAGTTCGGGAGTGGGAATACCTCATGTGAGGTAAGACCACATTATTAGGGCATCAAGGTGATTTCATAAGGAACTGAATTTAACTAGATGTATACTCGCATAGCAGAGGCCAAATCTTGGTGCAACAGGATAATGCAAAATTAGGCAATAGATCATGTGGTCACATCATGTGCTAAGGTTAGTTCAGGAGTGGGATACCTTATGTGAGGTGAGACCACATTATTAGGGCATCAAGGTGATTTCATAAGGAACTGAATTTAACTAGATGTATAATATCCATAGCAGAGGTCAAATCTTGGTGCAACAGGAAAAGTTGCTTCATTGCAAACAAGTATTCACGGGTTCAAATCACGGAAACAGCTCTTCTGTAAAAGCAACAGTAAGGCTGCACACTTTATGACCCTCCCCCAGACCCCACAATGGCAGGAGCCTCGTGCTAAGTGCATCATTTTTTTAACTATCAGATAGCACTCCAAAAACACCTCTCCACCGCACCCATCTGATTTATTTCTGCGGAATTAAAGAAGAAATTAAAGGAAAGTTTCATAGGAATGTCATATGACTGGCTATGATGTATGGTTGGAATGTTGGCCAGATAAGGAACATCCTATGGACAATCTAAGTCTAGAGGAGATGAGGAATTTGAAAATGATGTCTGGCAAAACTGGGGATAAGTGAGGAATTAGCATATCAAAGCTGCGTTGGGAGTAGCCCAACAGAAAATAAGTTTGATGAGGCATGTCATGCTCAAGAAAACCTTGGGATGCTCCAGTATGGAGGAGTGATTTGATTCAGATTGAATGCACTAAAAGAGCTAGAAGCATGGCAAAATACCCTAGGGAAGTCGTGAGGAAAGACTGGCATAACTTAGGGACTGCATTTTGTATGACATCAAATACAGCTGATTGGACAGCAACTACCCACGTAGAGAATCCCATTTAGTTGGGAAGAGTCTGGTTAAGGTTGTTGCATACTTCGCAAAGTAAGATAACTCGGTTGTTTTCTTAGTGTGTAGAAATGTTTCTGTCATGGATGTGAAAAATTCAACACTTTCTAATATCTATTTTATCAGCTTAGGTTTATGTTTATCTTTAAGAATCCCATTTGGCCATTGAGAATGCTCATTTCCATAATGACGTTTATGAATTGACAACAAAGACAATTGGGAACAGGAAAAACATCCATGCAGTCGACTCCAAGTAATTTGGTCAAGGCTATCTAGTTGTGAGGAATCAACTTACTGCTTGCATAAGATCATAAATTTCAGACTCCTTCAAATTTGCACCAACCCTTTTCAGTCCTGCCTTAAGTTCTTCAAAAGTGATTTGACCACTATTATCTGTGTCTATCATCTTGAACATTTCTTTTAGGCCGGCAATCTCTTCTTCTGAGAGGCTGTCTGCAATGACCTGTAAAAAGACCAACATGTCATCTATTTTACCTAGAAACCCAATATCAGTTTGCCAAAATTCTTTAACAAATATATACTTTGGAATGAAACCTGTCTAATCTACAACCGAAAAGATCTATATACATAAATATGTAAAAGAAATAAGTAGTCTAATACTTGGAACCCTTATGCATTCAAGACAGTCAATTGCTTAGAACTTACTCTCAGTGCCATTTTCTTCAGTTTGTTCATGGCTGAAAAGTGCTTTAATCGTGAGAGGACTGCAGAATCAAGGGGCTTATCAGGGGCCACACCATCAACTTGGACCCAAGGGTGGCCTGAAAGGAAAAATATTGCACATTAGTGAGACAAAGAGAATATTTACCAGCTTAAATCAGGAAGCTGGTGCCAATGAAAAGGCTAGTCAACTAGAGTTACATTATGATTTATTCAACTCTATCAGAGCTTTCTGAAGATATACTTTCTCTGGTGTTGAGTTGTGACAATGACAAAAACCAGGTTGTTGATGCATCCTTGACAAATGCAGTGCTTGGTTTGAACCAGACAGGAAAACAGGATGCTTTATGTTTCCTGATGGTTATGAATCTCATGTTACTACCCAAAGCAAATGTACACAGCTTTGGCCACTGTTTCAAACGACAGGCTATTTCCAAGTTTTGAACACACAACCAACAGGTTGCTGGAAACCTTTAGCATTAACTATCAATCCTACTACGCTTTTTGAACACTAAACAGTGCATGACATCCCAAATTTAGTTGCAATTCAAGTGTCTCTTTGAATATCAACTAATAAATCAAAGCAAAAGGACTCACATAGAACATCATGAGCAGTTAGCCGCTTTTTTGGGTCTCTAACAAGCATTTTCCTAATTAAATCTTTTGCGCTTTCTGAGATACTAGGCCAAGGATCTGAAGAAAAGTCAAGATGGCCGTGCAGGACCTGCTCAAATATCCCTTGCTCAGTTTCTACATGATCGCAACAATAAGAGGAAAAAAAATCAGTTAATTTCACTTGCACTCGTATGAATGTGCAAATGTAAGGCAAATCTAATTGAATATCCAAAAGTCTCACCATCCCAAAATGGAGGGACTCCACTTAACAGAATGTAGATGATGACCCCTGCACTCCAAACGTCAACCTCTGGACCATAACGCTTTCGTAGAACTTCTGGGGCAACATAATAAGGGCTGCCAACAACATCATTAAAAATTTCGCCTGAAAAAGGAAGACAGGTCACTTACTTATTAAACAAGGGAAAGTAATATATCTGCCAACACTAGAATGTTTTCTTGTAGATGCTCTGTGGAATCAAGTAATGTTAGACGTTGATGCTTGTGCCGCATATCTAACAAGAGAATCTTGAGCATACCATTAAAAACAATAATATGTTATCTCATACACAAAAACAAGATCTAAAATATATTTGTATGAGACATGGTTGTCAAAGCATCTGCCTAGGCCCACTTTTGGGTCAAGGCGACGCCTTATCACCTTGCTTGGTGTCACCTTGGTTTTGTTGCCCTCCATAACCTTGCCACACCTTGTCGCCTTGACAACCATGGTATGAGACAAATTAGAACTACATGTAATAAAAAGAATAGGTCTTCATCCTAATCCCATGATGAACAAAAGGGTATAATGTCTTCATATCAGAGAAAGAGGACAATCATCTCAACAAGTAGAAATTCGAACGACTTATCAGAGATAAGTTTTCTTTCCCACCATTTTGTTTCTTTTTCAAGTTGTTAATTTTTTCTTTTTAGTTGTTCTTTGGGTTGTGGGGAGGGGGGGGGGGGTCAAACTTATTATCTTTTTAAGGTATGCCTTATTGTCTGGGAGGGTGAGTTAGTCTGAAGTCTGAACCACAGAATAATTCTTCAAATGTGGAGTTTACTCAGACAGTTCAAATTACGGCCCAATGCTCTCTTTAGGTCTATAAAATCAGGAAGTATTATCTTTCAAAGTTCCATTTTGAATTTCAGATAGAAGCTGAATAAAAATCAACTCAAAACTTAACAGCAACATGATAGTTGAGGAAAAAGATGAAGTTGACCGAGTTGGCGACTGAACCAAGGTATCAAGCTTGAAAACTTAAATGGGTGGTAAACTTGATCTAACCTTATAGGGCAGGGTATGAAAGCCGAACTTGTAAGATAATACCCAAAAACTAAATACACCCACAAAAGCAGAAAAGAACATATATCTAGTTGGTGGGGAACTTATTGACACATACAAAATCAACATGAGAAGAATATGGCTATAGCTCCTTAAGAAAGAGAATACCACTATAAGCTTTCAACCTAAAAAGTCAAACGCAACCAGACCTCAATCTTGACGGCAAAATTAAAAAAATTATTGAACTTGAGTCTTAATAAAACGTAAATAAAGGAAAACACACTAGAAGAATGCCTCTGAAACCAGAACCTTGTACATGGCTACATGCAAGAATTTAAGAGATCCTTGAAACCCTAAGCACAACTAAAAGCCCAAATAGGAGCTGTCAGTAGAATTTGTATCCAAAATATTTTAAAATTGGAGCAATTTATACCATCTTATTGTGTACAAAACAGTTTAAGAAACAGAGGCTAAAGTAGAAATTTACACTATTACATTCTCATGATATTAAGCATGAATCAAAGTGATGAACGAGAACAGGTAGAAAAAAAATCTATTAAGATGTAGAGAAGTCTAATAGGAAATAAAGATTCAGGAATTTTACCTGGCTTGAAGAATACAGACAATCCAAAATCAATTGTCTTAAGAGGAGAATCATCCTCCTGATTTACAAGGAGAAAATTCTCAGGCTTAAGGTCTCTGTGCATGACTCCCATAGAATGGCAAGCTTGCACCACACCAACAATAATCCTTGCAAGTTGAGCCGCCTTTCTCTCGGTAAAATGACCCTTTTGAACGATCCGATCAAATAGTTCACCTCCGGCACACAATTCCATGATAAGATGAACAGCGACACCATCCTCATAAGCTCCTTTGATGGAGATAACATTGGGATGGCCTGCCAAGTGGTGCATTATCTGAACTTCCCTTCTGACATCCTCTACATCATCTTCTGTTACCAGTTTCCTCTTTGAAATTGATTTGCAAGCGTATTCTTTTCCTGTTGCTTTCTCCACACATAGGTAAGTAGTTCCAAACTGCCCTTGTCCAAGCTTACGCCCCAAGGTGTAGAAATCCTTTAAATGCCCAGTTTTCGTTTGCAACACCTTGTCTACTTGGAGCCCAGCACTCTCTGTTCTCCTATGATGAGGCTTCTTGGGTATGGCAGGCGGCTTTGCTGGAGGATCTGCTGGCTTCGTTTCCTCTTTGGGGATCGTCATTGGTTCAGGGGGTTGGTTTGGTACAAGGGGAGGAACTTCAGCCTCTGTTTTTCCATGAGATGATGCATCGTTGGTGTCTTCTTTCTGAGTATGATGAGACGTGTCCTCATCAGAGGGAAATCGGGAAGGCCACATTGCGGCTGAAACCGATTGAAAGAATCCATTCTTGGAAATACTCGGTCCTACACAAGTGTTACCCATCTCAGTCTGCTCTCAAAATCAATTCCTATTGAAATTTCCTTTTCCCTTCAACATTGAGATCCGACACTACCACAAGCATTAACAGCACAGAAATCCAACTTCTCTAAGACAATAATAACTCAACGCCACAATAAAAAAGTACCCAAAAGGAAGATCAAGCTTCCGTTGAGCCTTTTTTTCTATAAAAAATCTCTATTCAATCCTCTCTACGCATCTGAAGTAAAGAAAGCAGACAGATTCATGACAAATGATCTTCAATTGGGAGTTGGGAGATGTTCATACATTAGATTGCACAATACAACAGGAACAGCAATCGTACCCAGAATTCCAAGATCACCAAACGAGAACATATATATATATATATATATTAGATCAGACGAGTGAAACCCAGTAAAGCAGAAATGAAGAAGTTCTCCACTACAAGAAAGAGAGAAAAACCCAGAGTAGTTACTATCCAGAACCTATTAGACCTGAACAACACGAAATTGGATTGAACAAATCAAACCCATGCATCAAGGAGAAATCAAATCTAAGATCATAAAGCAACAGTGATAGTAAACGAATGTCAACCGTCGTTTACCAAGTCGGCTATTTTGAGGGAAGGTTTATCCGGTAACATCTTTTCGTGACGTCTTTTTTTTCTTTTTTTCTGTCACTTAAATTAAATTAAATTTAAATAAGTGAAAAAAAATTCAAAGTCTGAACATCGGAGGAGCCATGTTTGAATTTTGAAAAGATATTTTTTTCGATTCACAAATAAATTCAAAACCGCGTTGGGTTCCACATAACAAATCTTTAATTGCGAATTAATTTAACGGTTTAAAGCATTAAAAGTGGTGGAATAATGATGACTGAATGGCCCACCTAGGATTCATTAATTCTAACCGTTGGATTTAATGATGAAATGTAAAAAGAATTTAATTTTCCCATCGGAAGGAAGATCCAATTATATAGGGTAGATTTGCGTAGTACCGAATAATAAGTTGTTCGTCTTTTACATAATTTCTTATTCTTAAATCTGAACGCGCATTTTGACATTATTTCTCTTGGCGGGTGAGAGAAGTGTGCGTGGGAGGGAAGTGGGGGAGGTTTACAAGTTGGTGTGGCAGCGCACGATGCCAGACACCGCAATCTTCGGTTCGCCATTTTGCCGGCCCGTGTGTTTGTTGGCTGGTCATGTGGGGCCTCTTTATTTTATTGGAAAGGCCGGGCCAGAGTTTAGGGTAGAGGATTATAAAAATCTGATGCATAAGCTATTATGTTCTAAGGGCATGTTTGGTTACATGACTCTGTAGATTTCAAAAATCTAGAGAATTTATAGATTTCAAATCTCTAGAGTCATGGTTCATAAAATTGCTTGAATTTTTGGAATGAAATTTGTAGATTTATCCTAAAAAAAATTTTATTGAATTATAGTTCAAATGTTTAACGCTTTGATAGTAGTGATGAAATCTCTGGATTTCACTTCATACCCATAAATCTACAAATTCACGTTTTTAGTGCAAAATGATGAATCTCTAGATTGATTTCGGGCCTGTTTTGTTACATGAATCTAGAGATTTCAAATCTCTGGATTCATGAATCTGAGAATTATACCCGTTTGGTTGTAAAAATCTCTAGATTCATGAAATCTACAGATTCACGTTTTTAGTGTAAAAAGGTGAATCTGTAGATTTATGGGTAAGAGGTGAAATCTAGAGATTTCAAAAAAGCTATACAATTGTACATTCACAAAAATCATGTCGATCAAATAAATTTTTAGGATGAATTCACAGATTTCATTCCACAACCAAACACTTAATTTTATAAATTATAACTCCATAGATTTGAAGTCTATAGATTTGAAATCTCTAGATATTTGAAATCTCCAGACTCATGTAACCAAACAGGCCCTTCATGAATCTAGAGATTCACACAACCAAACGGATAAAAATCTCCCATTTGTGAATCCAGAGATTTCAAATCTCTAGATTCACGTAACCAAACAGGCCCTAAGAGTCTGATCTTTTAGTGTGGATCATCTTCCTTGACAGAGAGTATAGTGTGCTCCTCCGATGGTTTTACAACTACAAATTATGTAGGACTTATAAATAAAAAATAATAAAATATTAAAAAAAAATCCGTAACCTTAATCTTGTGGCCCCCCCTATAATTTGTGGTCAATAATGTTATCCTAAACCCGATTCTATTATAATTGGACTTTTTAAAATCCTTATCTCATCAAGTCGAGTTGGAAGAGATCAAATAAAAAACTCGATCTTAACAGTATATCAATACATATTTCACCAAAAATATCTAACTGGGATGTAATCGGTGCACACAAGCTGCCCAGATGAACCTCAGACAAAAAAAAAAAAAATCTAACTGGTGGGCGCGTGGCGTCAACTCGAGTTAAGTCAAACACTTAATCTTCTTAACCCTAGTTAGGATTAGAAATATCCCAATCCTGACTCATCCTTAAATCCAAAATATTGAAGTTTGTGTCATATTTGTTAATGTATTTTTGAGGTCCTAAATCCTTCTTTCTCTCACATTTTTTTTAGAATTTTTTTTTTTTTTTTTTTTTTTTTTTTTTTTTTCATTCTTTTTTTTTTTAAAAACCCCCACACGAGAAAATGGCTTTTTTCCCCTTCCTCTTAAAATACCGTCAATCTTATTAAATAATTAAACATTATTCATGTCTATCGTCACAATATAATATATAATATTTAATAACTAATATTGATATAATTAATAAATTTGCTATTAAATAGAATTTGAAATAGCATCTAAAAACTACAACCGACTCACACTAGTTCATTTGCATTCAATTGTTCTTACAAGATGTGCATGCATTTTCCAATAGAATTCGAAAGGCATCTATCTAATTCACAATCCTTTGCATTTTTGATTATTAAACTAATGTATATACATATTTTAATTTATTTGTGACAAACTCATAAAATTTCTCATAGGAATAAATGCAATCATAATATTTGTTACAAACCATTTATGTCCCACTTCTTTATTCTTAGAGTTAACAATTCAAATCGGACATGTGACATTGACTTGATCCTAAATTAACACGGTACGTCTACACGTATAATTTTACTAGTTCAATGGAAAACATATTTTCAAATCATGACTAAATTAATTAAAAAATAAAAAAAGACACGAGTAATATCTAGATTTTCATAAATTAAGAAGAAAAAAAAGAGACTAGCAAAGAAAAAATGTACTGTGTAGAAAGCAAGACCCAATCCACGGAACCGGATGATTAAACAAATCACCAAAATGAAAAAAATAAAATAAGGATCTTGTGCAAATAAGTTGAAAGACAATCACAAAGCAAATAAACAACAAACCACCACAAGAATGAAAAAGAAATGCAAACAACACACAAGAATTTTACGTGGTTCACTAATCCGAAATATTCGAGATTAGCTACATCCACGGGGAGGGATTTCACTATTTTAATCTTCAAAAATAATATAAGATTTGAGTGTGATACAATGTTATCTCAACCGATACAATGTTACCTCAACCGGTCACATAACCTCTCAAACCTCCTTAGAATACCCTTCCAGCTTAAGCTCTTGAAGAAACCTTTTAATCCAAGCTCAAGCTTCAATGGAGTTGCAATGGAGAGAATACAAGAGAAAGAGAATCCTATTCTTGCAAAACCACAAGAAGAAGAAGACTACTAAAGCTCAATCCTGTTTTTGGACAAAAACCCCTTTAGAAGTCACTAGAAACTCACTTTTTCTCACTCCATTTACCTCTCCCAATGCCCTTTTAATGATACCAAACACATACCTATGTTTAACATTAAGTAGGACCCACCAAATTCAAATTTGAATTCAAACAAAAAGATAAATTGATTTTCATCACTAAACCCAACATACTGGTTCACACTTATAGAATTGCCACGAGCGAAGAAATCCTTATCCAACTACATGCCTAGATGAAAATGCATCTTGTCCATGTATCTCTTTGACATGATTAGGAAAAACAACAAACTACAGGACTCGCGCTTTTTTTTTTTTGGGTAATTTTCATTAGGACCCCCTGAGGTTTGGTCCATGTCATTTTTAGTCCAAATAAATGAAAACTTTGCATCTACCTCCCCTAAAGTATCCAATAAGATCAATTAAGGACAAAATGTAATTTTATGACCAAAATACCCACGCATTTATTCTAGGGTAAGATTTGAAAATAAAAAAGTGGGATATTTATTACTCCGTTAAACACGAAACCTCCAAATCCATAGCTATGGCCACTTTGAAAAATAACCTATTGCTACTCATCCCACCGCCGACAATCACATCGTAATTGGTTCTCTCTCCTCTTTGTGCGGGGGTCTTCCTCGGACGGTTGCATCGTCGGCACTACTCCAATTTTCCAATTTTCTCCATCTCTTCGTCTTTCGCTCTCAATTTCTTCGAAATCCTTTCTTCTTCTCAAATGTCGTTTCAGCTTTCTGCAAGTTCTAATCTAACCATGGATTGAGTGTTACTTACATATTGGGCAATGAGTCGATTGATCTCTAATTGTTATTGTTGGATCTGAAACGTAATGTCTGCGCCGCCAAGGAAGGATAGAGAAGCAACCCTGCTGCAACTATTGTGGCTATTGTTGATGATGTTGTCTTTCATGACAACCATAGATAAATCTCTGGAGCGTTTTCTTGGGACGGTGTTGGGGAGATTGTTGTAATTGAGTCCACTATCAGCTTTCAAGGTGGTGGTTGTCGTAGGAACTGGATCAGCCGTAACAACGGAGATGTAGAAAGGAATAAGCATTTTTGGAGTTGTGTTGGCTGTAGAGAGTGGAATACTACCCAAACCCATTTGGGTATTGTAAAGACTAGAGTTGTTTCCAATGGCGTTCATCAATTTTCTGTAAATTCAATCAAATGGAGAAATCAAAAAGTGAAAAAAAAAAAAAAGAAACAGCGAGAAAATAAGAGGATAGCACTTAGAAGATGTATTACTTGTTCCCGATTAGTTGGGAAGGGAAGAGATTGAGATACTACGCTTCAACAGCCATGAAAATGATTTCTCTTATCTTTGTGTGCTCTGTATTATTAGTTTTAGTTGTAGAGGGAAACAGAAACTCTAAAACAAAGATAGACGATACAAAGTTTTAGTTGCAGAGGGAAACAGAGATAGACGATACAAAGTTTTAGTTGTAGAGGGAAACAGAAACTCCAAAAATAGACGATACAAAGAGAGAGGCGGAGGGAAAAGATGAAACGGAAAGAGCGACGGAGGGAAAAGATGAAACGGACATGCAACGGAGGCTGTGTTTAATCGAGTAAATATTCCACTCTTTTTATTTTCACCTTTGGATTTAATAGTAAAGATATGATGCAAATCTTACGGTAAAATAGATGTAAGGGCATTTTGGTCATAAAAGTCAAAATTTGTCCTTAATTGATCTTATTGGATACCTTAGGGGTGGTAGATGCAAAGTTTCAATTTGTTTGGACTAAAAATGACATGGACCAAACCTCAGGGGGTCCAGATGAAAATTACCCTTTTTCAAAGGATATCTCTATTTCAAATGCGAAAACAACCTTCATAGCTTTAAAGTTTTAAATTTCTAACTCTATGGTTTTAAAGAGATCTCATAAATGAAGAGTATGAGTATAAGGGGGTGTATGGAAACCTTTTTGTTTACCTTATTTATTTATTATTTATTATTTATTATTTTAATTTATTATTTCGCATTTTAGTCACGAATTTTTGTTTTTATGTGTTTTTTCATATATTTTTGTTCCTAAAATTCTATAAGGTAATAATAAAAAAAAAAAGGAAAATGTTTCGATAATTAATTTTTATGGTAAGCAAGGGCGGATCCAGGATGCAATATTGGGGGGCCGAAAAATGAAAGTCAAATAACCTTCCGGTTAGGGAAACGCTAATGCTTTTTTTAGCACACATACTGGGATTTTTGTTCGCGGCTGCGCGGATATCCATCCGCGCAGCCGTTAGAACTTGACACGTCATGGTAAAATTACGAACGATTGAGATTCTACCGAATAGATTTTTATATATAAAATATTTAACATATTACAATTATTCATCCCTCAAACTTTCTAAATTTACAAAAGCAATCCTTCCTCATCTCGATACACAAGAATCCTAAACTTCGTCTGGCCATACAAGCTCCTCTAACCCCTCCATCGTTGACCTTGGCTTTGCCGGAAACCACTGATGGGCTCCTTTGGTTATCTCTGTTGCTTCCTCCGTTGTCGGCAATACCACGGCGCGTTCGAGTGAGAGGATGGTGGGGTTTTCGATGATTTGTTCAGTTGCGGATTCAAGTCCAATAGTATGGATCGACGGTATCGCCCAGTGTTGTGAGTGAATTCAGAGCTTGGGAACGGACCTTTGAGGTGAATTCAGGGGAGAAGATGAAATCAATGTCGGGGAAGAGTTCGGCTATGGCATTATAGAGGTCGAGAATTCTGAATATCTTCTCCGGGGACTTATGGAACTTGGCCACCGATTTGGGAAACCGGAAGAGAAGGATGGCTCCTTCCTTTGTGATATATGAGAAACAGGGCCCTCGGATTAAGTTGAGCTGCAGAGATGTGATCGCAGACGATTCTTTCTACGTCGTTGACGGCGTTGAGCCAGATTTTGATCTTAAGCTCCAGGACATCCTGACCCATCTTACGAATCTGTGAAGAGGTAAGACGCTCCACTCCGCCAAAAAATTACAAAAGCTTCCAAAGCTAGCTTAGATGATGTAGTTGCCAAAAATCTCACCACTTTTGTCGATAATGTGTTCTGCATAACGATTTGGGTTGTTCTCGTCGGACCCAATACATTCATAGCGATGCAAACATCGTGGAGCCATTAAGCTCAAGTATCGATCAGAAGGCCTAAGCACCCACTAGATCCCGGAATTTCAGCTGTTCTTCAATGATCATGTCTCAAATGATTTCAACACACTCTTTACTTCTCTTCCTCTGGATCGGCCATACTATGCAGCAGCTGTGCGAGGATCTTTCCGTGGTCGCTTGTTTCCCAAAGTCTCTCTCCGTCTGGTGCACTCATCCTCTGCGTTTCACTGGCTCTCTAAGGTGCCTGATGAGGTGTTGGATAAGAACTCACCGCATAGAACAAAGGAATTATGGAAGCTCACCAAAGGAAGTAGTGAGCTTATTCAACTCGGTTTGGGGACATTCAATCCTTCTTGTTGGCCAAAGTCAAGAGATCGTCTGGGGGCTTATGATCTCGAACATACAAGGAACCCCGATGGGATTCCTTCTTCACGATCAGGGATTTTTGTTCTTTTAGATCTTCTGTCATCTTGCCTAATGGATATGGCCAAGTTGGTAAGTCAATTAAATACTCATGATCAGCTCATTATTTTCTGAGTAGAACTAAGCTAATCTTGGTTAACCCCAAAATGTTAAATTGATCTTATCTGTAGGGATTAGTGAGTGAAGCTGAAGTAGTCTGGTAGATTCCTTCAATGTACCAGTATATCATCCACGTTTCTCATGGTCTTGTATATGTTGGACGGGTTAGAGGAGCTTGTATGGTTGACGAAGTTTAGGATTCTTGTTCATCGAGATGAGCAGGGATTGTTTTTGTAAATTTAAAAAGTTTGAGGGATGAATAATTGTAATAAGTTAAACATTTTACATATAAAAATCTATTTGTAAAATCTAAAGCGTTCATGACTATTTCATCCACGTGCCAAGTTCTAACCGCAAACAAAAATCCCACAATACTGTATGGGTCCTTATAAGACTCATTTGTAGTCTCACCTCTAAATTATTTTATTATATTAAAAAATAGACCCACATATTTGAAAAAATAAAAAAAAGGTAAATTATTGATAATGATATTTTTTTTTCAACAAAATATAGGTAAAATAAAGTAACAATATACAATATATATATATATATATATATATATATATATATATATATATATATATATATATATACACATGATTTCAATCCTAAAAAGTTAGATTCAAGCCAAAAATTTCTTTGGTAGGAGATGTAAACCAAAATTTTTTTTTTTAGGTAAGAGATGCATACCAATGGTAGTTAGTTACCTACTAACTATGGACATTTTATTCACAATACAAAATCAAATAACAAAAATTGTAAAAGAAATAAATAAATATAGAATATAAAATCAAATAAAAAGAATAACAAAAAAAAAGAAAAAAAAAAAAAAAAAAAGGAGAAAAAGAGAACAATAAATAAATTGGGAAAGAGAAAGAGTACCTAATTGTGGAGTAGATTTTTTTCCAAATTTTCTTAACCTACTCTTATAGAAAGAGAAGAGAATAAATAGGAAGAAAGAAAAGGAAGAGAATAAATAGGAAAAAAATGAGGAAAGAAGAGACAGGATATAGGAGAGAATAAATAGAGATTGAAAAGTTGAGTTCTAATTAGGAATAACATTTTGATTTTTGAACACCTAATAAGATTTTTTTTCAAAATTTTCCTTTACCCACGATTATAGAAACATAAGAGAATAAATAGGAAGAAAAGATGAGAGAGAAGAGAGGGGAGAATAAATAGGGATTGAAGAATTAGTTTTCAATTAAGAATGACATTTATACCCATTATTTTACTTTTAAAATTTGTTCTCAATGTTGGGGGGGGGGGCAAGTAGTGACATTTCACATGTAGGAAGAGAAAAAACTGAAAAAATTAAGGAATTAAGGCAATTCTTATAAAATTCTTAAAAATCCGGGGGGCCATTGGCTCCCCTCGGCCCCTGATGGTAAGTAAGATCTTTATTGATAATGAATGTGTGTGCAACCATAACATCTAATGCTACAAAATCACAAAGTCATAAGAGTGACTTATGGTTAATTAGCCATGCACCAATGACATTGCCTTTGTAGCCAAGGTACCTACTATTGTGTTGACATCCATTAGAGAAAAAACAAATTCAATGTGTTTCAAATCTAGAGTAAGAAGATTAATATCCTCAACTAGATCAACCACTGTAAAGGAGATCTTCCTTATTTCAAGTTTAGATTAGTAGCTTCACTGTAGTATAATTCCACAATAAATGGTGGAATGCTCTCACCCTTTTCTATTTGAATAGCTATCATGATTGCCAAAGTCCTCCCTACAATGGTGATCCAAACCTTTGTGGGGTTGAAAGGGCTATCCTTTAGTCCCCAACACTACCTTTGATGATGATCCTTAAACAACACGTACTTGAATTTTTCTTCCAGGCTACATCACATTTTGCTTTTCAGCTTCCCATTGTGAAGGGTTCCAGTATTTGTACCCATTCTACTTCTCCATTTGGAGTTCTTGTTTTACTAATGACTTTTGCAAATATGTTGGGAGAAACTGCAGAGAAGGGAATAAAAATTGATGAAATCTGGACTAATCACGACCTTATTACAAAGCTACTACCATGCCCAACAACAGAGAAGTGGCCCCTTGACAAGTTAACAACACTAATGGAGTTGGCTAAAGCTACTAAACACATGAAATATGTTGCATTCCCCAATCCAGTTCTCCAATTGTTTTTTGAAAAACATGCAAAGCTTGCAGCCACACAGGCTCATAACTGTAGTCTAAGTATAGACCCTATATGTAAGTGCTACCAACACTAATATCTTTTAAATGAAACTTTTTATTTTCACCAAAAAAAAAAAAAAAAAAACTTTTGCAAATTCAATATTGTAACACCCATCTCAATCACTTAGTCATGCTCCATGCTCCTCCTCCAAACATCAATTCACTTTTGGATCCCACACCACAAATACTAAATAAAAAAAATGTATGTGTAGTATTCTACATCCCAATTTCTTTTCATGCTGAAAATTCTCATTCCACTTTTTTTTTGACTAAGTTACCATAGAATGGTTTGCTTTTTTTCTTTTTTGGGGGATAGTTTGTTGCCTCAACAACCTGACTCACCTTCTACACATTGGATCAACATAGCCCAAATCCGGGTCCAAGTAGCAACTTCAATGGTATTTCACCAATGTGTAGATGGGGACATCTCTCATTCTCCCATCTCTCTTCATTGACTAGCATTATGTAGGCTAACTTAACATGAAATTCACTTGTTTTTTTATGGTCCCACACTTATTTATCACCCTTGACAAACAAACTTAGAGTTATCTTTTGAACCTCTTCAATGTCTACTATGAAATATCGACGTAAGACATCCATTCTCCATTTTTTTTCTTTTTTCCAAGAGATTGTTAGGTTTTCTATTAAAATCTATATTATCTATATTAAGTTTCAAAATTAGTTTTTGCATTTTTTTTATTTAATTGTTTTGTTAGCGTGTGGGACCCTTGAGATAAGGGTGGTAATGAGGCACCATGAGTAAAGGAGGCCCTTCATGACCTTGGTTATGAGGGCTCTTCATGACATTGGTCATGGGTCTTAAATGTCTTAATCATGGTGGTGTGGTGGGCTTATTTGAAGGGTGAAATTTACTTAAATTCTAACTCTTGACCATCAATTCTCATCTCAACTTCATGACCATTCATGGCCATTTCTATGAATGGGGTTAAGGTTATTGAATGAATTAAATATAATTTATTGCCTTAAGAATCCTAAGCGGTGTAAGGTGTGGTTTGGGCCTATTCAAATCCAACATTTCCTTGCATGTGGGGTGCAATTAAGACACTCCTCACACTTGCATAATTTGTGTTACAAAATTAATTTCTTTCTTTGAGTTGTCTAAGTGTTGTGCTCTAGCTTTTGGCTCCTTGAAGGGACTAGAAGAACTACCTCATCTTCTAGTTGGATGTTGCTTTATCTCGGAGGTGGTGGTGCGAAGAACCCTTATAGTAGGGTGCATCAATTACCTTAAAGACAACACTCAAGGTGTGATTCAACCTTATTGATCAGTGGTTCGTTTGATTGCAACATCAAGCTCTCCGGATTGGCTAAAGATCTTCATTTTTCAATTGTATTGCAATTTCATTTTTTATGTTTGGTAGAATTTGTAATACAATTACCCCAGCATAGATAAATACATTCACCATTTTCTATAGATGGGATCAATTAAACCAACTACTATTTCAATACCTAAAACTATTGGATATATATTTTTGGATCTTATAATCCGTCGAGGCGGATATCTTTCTACTGTTCAAAATGTTTATTTGTTTGCCATCTCCAACCCCCACAATAGACCCTCTATTAGAATTGATTGGTCAAATAAAAGACTTCTCCATCTTATTTTCTCAGCATTGCAGGTAGCAAGTCACTTCTAGGAAAGTAAATGGATCTAATAATTTCACCCAAAAGGAGTTTTAGGTCTATCCATTTTCTCCAAGTCACCTTCGTTGAACCTTCCATTGCCCTTGGTTTGCACATTGTGGCCCATGAGATCCAAAGTGTTTTCATAGCCTCCTTTGAATTTTTTTTTTTTTTGGTAGAAACCTTCATTAAGTAGGAGCAAAAGCCGAGGCTGAGGGCATCAGCCAAGGAGTGGAAAGAGGCCATACTGTCGAGCCCCTAATCGACAGAGCCTTCCCAGCTAGGACATGAGCAATTACATTGCAAGACCTAGGAATAAAAGTAAATCTACATTCTAGAAAGGTAGATTTCAACTTCCTGATATCCACAATGATGGGCTCAAGGATGAGTGGGCCTATTGCCGTGGGGTGATGGAGCAGACGAATGACTTCAGCGCAATCCGATTGGAACTGTGCCCTGTCGATCCCTTCTCCTAGAGCATCCAGCATAGCTGCTCGCATAGCCAAGGCTTCCCCAACACTGACGGATTCAAAAAACTCAGATTTTGAAACTGCCTTAATCAAGATGCCTGCAGAGTCGTAAATAGCATAGCCCAAGCCCATTTGGTTTTGGGCATTTTCCAAGGACGCATCAGATGTGATGAGAAAGCAACCCAGGGTGTTTCTCTGATCGGAGTCGGTGCTCTCCCGATCTCCGGGTTGCGATGGGGGGGCCGCCGCCCGGCGGTGTGCTGTCCGTCAGGTCCTCATGTAGGATCGCGCGTTGTGCAGCGTGCGGGGGTGATCGTTTCCAAGTTGAAATATGGCATCGTTTCTGCGAGCGGATCTCCCGATGAGGAAGCGGAGCCTTGCGCTTCCCACTTTTCCTTGCGTGCCGGGTGGAGTTGGCCAAGCCATTCATCAAGGTGGAGCGGCGGTAATTCCGGTGGTCTATGGGACGGGGCGAGCGGGCTGGGCGAAATCCGGCTTTAATAACATATGTCCTGCATCTTTGAATCAACCCAGGGAAAAATTGCAAATGTATTTCTAATAGAATTGTGGAAAGACATTGGAAGCTTAAAATGCAACCTTGCATAATTGAACATTAGATAGTTGTTGCTTTCAAAGGCACTTTCTTCCTTTATGGTAAGAGTAGCTTTCCTTTCCATTCTTGTAGCTTTGAGATAGTTTTTTTTTTTTTTTTTTTTTTTTACTTGGTTAAAAATCTCCTTCTTGGTAACCCCACACTTAGTTGTCCATCAATTACAAAATCCCAACTTCAAGAGTACATTTTCTAGGAATTTCCATTAAACTTTGTAATATGCCTTTTTCATATCCAAGTTCAAAGCTTTATATATATATATATATATAGAAAAAAAAAATTTAAACTAAACTAAACTATACTTACCTTCTTTATTATTATTATTTTTTTGGAAAAATGAATTAACTCATGTGCAACAAGTACATTATCATAAATAAGTCTAGTTGAAGATTTATTCACGTGAAAGCTTGATTTGATGCGTTAGCAAAACACTGCCGTCTGTTCCAAAGACAAAAGCCCCTTAGCGCCCCGGGACGAGAGTGGGGGACGGCCCTACGCGCAGGCAGCAACAGCACCGGCTCTACGCAAGAGGAATGCAAAATGACAGAGACATGTTTCACATGATTTGTTTGAAGCTCTCTTTCGCTCTCTCAGTGGTAGTAGCACCTCATGTACTCATCCGATTGCCCGCCTGATTGCTTCGCTACCGCTTCACTTGTCTTTGCCCGACGTGCTTGCAAGCTTTTCAGCCCTTGCATGCATTAGCCTTTAAATAAAAAATTGATAATCGTGGGTATAGAATCTATAGATATTGAGATGAAAGGCTATGCCTTGATGGATTGGGCATGAACTCTGAACACACACTAATGCTATCCAAAATCCCCAGGAGTCTGTTTGCAATTAATTCTGAATTAATTTTATAAAGGTATGGAAGCTTTGCAAGTGCTAGTTCTGCTTTTGTATCTTTTAATGTTCTCCTATACATTTCCAAACACTTCCATGTTCCATAATTGTAAGCACCCATCTACAATTTTTTGTTTTCCTTACTTTTCTTTTTGCTGCTAATGCAAGGAAATATATGGACCATACTTTGAAAACTACATTGTGACAGTCCTCATGCCTTATCCACATGGTTTTGAATCTAAAAGGTCTTTGTCCAAATGACTGTTCTCCCTTTGTTTCAATGACTGATGACTGATCTGATTGTGCAACTGGTCTCACAAAAAATGTGGGCATCATCAAATTCTTGCTTGGAGTACTGCATTTGACATAACTCGATCTAGATTGATAGCCCATATTTGCATCACCACTCCTTTGATTGCTCCAAGTAAATAAATTAAGGGCCTTCATATCCTAGATCGAACAACTTGCAGGCATCTACAAAATTCCTGAATATTTCGGGTCGAGCTTTAGTACTGCACTGTGAAGCTAACGGTATTTCGATCTCAACCATCGGCTTCACATTTAATGCGCAGCATTGAAGTCACACTAGAATATTCCTGCATCATGAGATTAGCTAAGGAAAAAATTGAAGTCATCGAAACAATACCACCTGTTTTCTGAAAGTTGCTATGCTGTCCCATAAATATTTGCTTTGCTTTTAGGCTTTACTGAGTTGCTTTTACATACAAGTATATAATATCCATAGTGGGATGATCAACCACTATGATTCTTGTGTCAATAAAATTAAGTAAAACGGAATCTATATAGATTGCATTTAACATAAGTTCTTCTCACTTTACTAAAAATTATGTAATATGCCATGGTAAAATTGCTTCAAAGAATTCAACTTCATAGTTTGTGCAAGTTTAGATAAGTTGAATACCTGACTAAAATAAAAAGAAGAAAAAGCTTTAGATAAGTTGTTTTTGGGTAAACAACTCTATATAAGTTGGAGAGGAAATTGAACACCACCAACATAGTCCTACCCCTCCCTTGCTTAGTTTATGCATGCCAAGTTGATACCCATCATTGCATGACTAAAATTACACTTCATATACATTCTACAAACATATTAAAAGAAGTACGTGTTGGGGGCAAAATCTTGTTGTGTGGTAGATCTTGTTGTTCCATTTCCAACATCAAAGTATGGATTCCCCTCCGGAATCCCTGGCAGCAGCTGCTGCTGCCTCATCCTCTTCTTCTCCTTCTCTGTCTTCATCTTCTATCTCTGCCGATCCCTAAGCTTCATCGTTCTCCACAGAGCTTCCAAGATCACTCTAGAACCGCTTAGAAATTGAAAGTCAGCTAGTTCATTTGCCGGAAACCTGACTTGATGCAATTTCCGTTCTCGGCCAATTGAATTAACAGCTACCGTGCCTTTAAATAAATAAAGATGAAACTGGAGCAAGGAGAATAAATAGAGAAGGCCGTTGGTGCCTTCTAGCTTCTGCCCCAACACCAGCAAACCTACACTTTCAAGATCGGCAAAATACCGATGATTTTCTCCCATCTACTTGAGTTCGAGTGTTGCAAGTTTGCTGTCAAACAGAATGACGGGTTTGTTTGACAAAGGAAGGAGCATTAACGCAGGAAGCTTTCTTATATGTAAACACCCCCTTCTCATGTTTGACAATTACTGTTATTTGATATTGTTTCACTAGGTTGTACCTGTGGTTTCTCCCTCTACACTTAGTTTTATGAAAGTTGAGCTGCCACATTCCACCCACACCAATAAAATGCACGTCATATTAAACAATTGATGGATCAGGGGTTAGGTCATGTACATATTTAATTATTTTGTTTCTCTCTACCTTGGTAGGTAACTGATGAACGCATTTAATCAAGCTCAAGCCATCCCTTCAATTTCATGGAAGGAAAAAAAGAAAAAACAGAAGAAGAAAAAAGAGAGCAGATCGAATAAAAAACATGACAGGTGAGAAGAGCAAGAAAGGGAATCAAAAGATGACAATAATAAAGAAAAGAAAAACAAGATCTTACACAATCAATATTTCTTATGGCAATACGATTCTGTCTGGATTATGGTGTCGCCCGGCCCTGATGTGAGGGCATGAGGCACAACTTCAAATTTTAATTATTTAACGTGACATGCATTTTGGTGGTATGTGAAAATCATACAAGGGATGGCTTACCCAAGCTGTGGTCTTAATTATAATAATTAGTGTTTGACAAAAACACTGAATAAAAATTTCATGCATAACTGTTGTAAATATGTTTAAAACTAATTTAATATTATTTAATATATATTTTTACATGTTTTAATCATGTCTTTTATCTTATGGTTTTTATTAAGTCCTACATCGGGGTGAGATGCGTTGATTATATCATTTATATATAGTAAGGGCCTATGTTATATATATATATATATATATATATAATTCTATATGACTTGGGACGTAGGACATAGGCCTTGATCCGGAAGGTTCATTTTGTCATGAGGCCCTATTCCGAAAAGTCCATTACTGGGTGAAAACGTAGATACCATTAGAGAGGCACTTTCTTGTAGGGATGTCAGCTAGATAGGTGCCTTCCTAAAGGGAGGTCGGAGTTGACTTGAATAGGTACCCTCACAAAGAGAATTTTCGAGTTCATTTTGTACACTGAATTTCCTCTTCCCTCTTTCTCTCTCTCTCTCTCTCTTTCTCTCTCTCTCTCTCTCTCTCTCTCTGTTGTTTTTCTGGGGTGCAACCTTAAAGGTTTGGGTTGACTAATCTTGGGGTGAAGACACAATTAGAACCCGTATTGCACAATTTGGGGTGTCTAAATACCTTAAAGAAAGTATCTCTTGTACGTTTAAGCTCTGAAGAAATATTGTGATTACAATAACAGTTCAAGTGTGTGTGACGCGGGTGGTAAGCAGCTTGGTTCGCTTAAGCAAGGTTCCAGTATCGAATCCTTGTGGATGCAAAAATTCCTGCTGAGAGACTCACCCACCATAGTCAGGTGTGTGATGAGGGTCGAACCACCGGTTTAACCAGAAAACTCGGTTTTGAAAATTTCCGTCAGTGGACAATGCCAAATTTCAAGAGGTAATCTCTCTTATTATGTTATATCCTATACCTTGTGCTGGTTTTGTTGATGTTTGTCATTGGCAATGTTCGGTGGGGGGAGAGTTTAGTTTTCGATCGGCATGGGATCTCTATAGTAGAAAAGGAGAACAACTGGAATGGGCTAAAAGTATTTGGAAGACTTTTTTGCATCCTAGACAACAAGTTTTATGTTGGAGACTTTTTCATGATAGGCTACCTGTTGATGCCTTGTTGACTCGAAAAGGGATTATGCTGGCCTCTCGTTGTAATCTATGTGGTAAAGCTTCAGAGGACATAGGACATCTCTTTCTTCACTGCTCATTTTCACGTGGATGTGGAGAAGCTTTTGCAACAAAGTTTGGTTATAGTTGGACAGTAAAAGATTCGATTGTAGAATCGTTCAAGGCTTGAAAACACCAGGCTTCACAGTCTCCTTTACAAACTGCTCGGATTAATGGATGTTGTTTGCTTTTATACTTTCTTTGGATGGTCCGCAATCAAATCCTGTTTGAAAATTTAAATTTCAGGACTGATGAGGTGGTGAGTTTAATTTTTTCAGACTTAGTACAGTTTGGCTTTAAAATGGATGGAAGAAAAGTAACTCCTACCATTTTTTCGGATGTAAGAAGACTGGGCCTTCACTTCTCTGTTTTTAGTGCTGCTCCTCCACAAGAAATTTTTTGGTGTCCTCTTGTTGTAGGTTGGGTTAAACTAAATATTGATGGGTCTTCTTTAGGCAATCCAGGAAGGTCTGGTGGTGGAGGAGTATTTCGAAATGAAGTTGCTGCGGTGGTTTTTAATTTCAGTATTTTTTTAAATGTTATAACCAACTTTGAGGCTGAATTGGAAACTTTCATTCACGGATTACGTTGGGCAAGGCATTTACAAATTAAAAAGCTTTGGATAGAAAGTGATTCAAAAGTGTGGTGACTTTAATACAGCAGAAGAAAATACCTTGGTATATCTTTCATATGTGGAGAGAGTTACAAGAATATTTGTTGACTATAGATTGGAAGATTTCACATTGCTATCGTGAATCTAATACAGTGGCAGATTTTTTGGCAAATTCGGCAGCTAGAACAGGAACTTCTGATATTAACATTCCTTGGTCAGCTTCAATCCTTAATGAACTTGATGTGGATGCCTCTAGACGTCCTAGATTTCGTTTTATAAGTTAGTGGTTTTCTAATATGAGCAGGAACCAGTGAGGAAGGGTGTATTGGGGGCAACCGTTGTTGTGGGTAAGGGAGGTTGGTTTTTTATACGGTATTAATTGATGTACTTTTAATATTTCTTCTTCGCTTAATATAATGATCCTTTTAGCGAAAAAAAAAAAATGTGTGTGCAGATTCCTTGACCGATTTCAACAATAATAGTATTATGGCAATTTAATAGGGCTATTAAGTAACATTTTTATTTTAGAAGCATTGTTTTTCACACAAAAATGGTTTTTGGTGTTTTTATGCCTAAATTTTTTTTTTTTGAACAATTCTAAGCATTTGATAAACATGTTTAAAAAAAAAATTTAAAACATTTTCAAACCAAGAATATATTTGAAAAACACATTCTAGTAAATATGTTTTTCATGGAATTTAACTATTAACAAGTATTGATAGTTACAAATATGACATTATCAACATTTTACGAGCATCACCCATAATCTGGCATTTCCCATAAACATCAACCAATGAAGTATTCAAAATCACATTCCTACAAAGGCCATATTTTAAAATAAGCCATACACTTGTTGGGGAAAAAATCACAACAGAAGGACCCCAGGTGTTATGGATATTTTATAATAGACCTACCTAGGTCAACCAAAGAAGAACTGGACTAATCAAACCTTGGTTGGACCACGAATAAAACAAAGGAAAGCAAGGTGTACAATTTGAATCACATCTAACATCCTTAAAGATAGGGATGATGATTTCGATCAAGTCGGGTATTTTGTATTACTCTTAGAGTCTAGGTCGGACTTCACAACTACAGTCCAAGTAATACTCTCTTGGCAGATAAGATTCCTCTCTCAGGAAGTTAGCAACAATTATAGATTTCTATTCGAACTCCATTACTGCACAATTAAGGTAACCTCTCCTAAGATCTATAAATACCAACATATTCATCATTATGAGGTATGCATTCTTGAATTATTCAATTAACTGAGATATTGAGGTTAATCCTTCTGTTCACTCTGAACTAAGTTGTTCGTCAGAGACGAAACTCGACCACACCGGTCAAGCATGTTTTTGCAAGTTCGAGCAATCGTACAAGAAGGACCGAATTCTGCAACAACACTTGTTGGGGGGGAAAAAATCACAACAGGAGGACCTAGGAACACCAACAAAGTAGATCTCACCAAGAGCAACTTCCAACTTAGGCTCTTTTTGGTATCAATTATAATTATCAATTATGAGATTTTTTTTCATTATTTTAAATTGTTTGGCATTTATTATCAGTTTTGTTCATGTTTAAAATAATAGAAAAGCCTCTAAAATCCATAATAGACTTTTTATCTATCATGGATTATGGTGAGAATTTCATTCTCTTCATTTATGTAAAGGTTTACCTAAAATATTATAGTTCAGATGATGGTAAAATAGTCAATACACATTCTTTCATAAGAAATCATTTTCTTTTCCTCTTTTCTCTTTTCTCACTTGCTCACTATCATTTTCTAACAATTTTTTATTTTAACATATTAAACTTATTTTTTATTTTATAATTTATTTTTGACAAAATTCACCAAACCATTTTTCATTATTGACCGATAATGAATTCTTGTACTTATTTATTTTAAATAGGCATAATAGAGAATGAGAATTGATACAAAAAAGAACCTTATTCATTTGGGAGCAAAGACGGCCTCAAGATTCAACATTGTGGGGGGGGGGGATGTCAAGGTATGAAATGTCGCCAACAAAAGGGGTGTAGGTGGTTGTCGACACCATGGAAACTTTGAAATGTCGTCCAAATTTTTGCAACATTTGCAGGGTTTCGATTGATTTTTTTATTTTTATAAATAATTATTATATAAGAAGGAATACTAGCATTACCTTATGATTTGATTTCTAATTATAAAATTATAGTTTAGTCAACGTTACTTTTGATTTTAATTACTTTTTTGTTTCTAGTTATAATAATCTTACATAATTTCAATTACATTTTTGTTTCGAATTAATTTCAGTGACATTTGCAAGGATTTCGGTCAAGTTTTTTTTTAATAGTAATTATATTAGAAAGAGATACAAATATTATCTTATCATTTGATTTCAATAACCTTACCTCATAATTTCAATTACATCTTTGTTTCCAATTATAATTTCTAATTTTATCTTTGTTTTCAATTATAACAACTATACAATATAAAAACTCTCATATTTGATTGTGTTTTCAATTCTAGGATAGAGGTTTGTATTTAAAATTTGAATTTGATTTGGTGTATTAAAAATATATGCTCTCTCACATCAGCCACAAATAAAAATAAATAATTAATAATAATAAAAAAAAACAACAAGAAACTTTCACACTCTTACTCATATTAAAAAAGAAAAAGAATAAGAAAGATTAAAAGAAAAGATCAAAAAAAAAGAAAAAAGTATAAGAATTATTTTGAGTTAAAGAAAAGATCAATGATGTTCAAGTTCAAGCCTTTGACCTAGCTACTCTTCTGGTGCACATTGACCATACAACCGCATGGATTGAGTTATATGGCGGTTGAATGAGAGCCATTCAATCATCAAAAACTGTGAAGAAAACTAAGCACGTCTATATAAGTGATTCTAACTTCTAAGGGTGGTTTGAAGAGTCAAACTTAGAAACTCATATTTTATATCTCATTCCTTAATCAATTTGACTACCCTTGGAATCGAAAGATTTATACTCATGGGTTTCCCGGGACACAACATCCACTTAGATTTCCCAAGGAATAAAAGAGCCCACTGAGATGGACCATGTAAGTTTTGTATGATGTTTTCAGTTTGACTGAATGTTTTTCTTTCTCCCAATCAAAATAAAAGGAAAGAAAAGAGAACCCAGTGATTGTAATTCATTGAAAAAATCTGAGGTTTTAACAAATAGAAGGAAAGAAATAAAGCAAACAGCCACATAAGAATAGAAAGGCTTTATGAGATTTGCCACTAATGCCTATATTTATATAGAATGCAAAGAATTAATACCATTACTTTTATTTCTTGTCACCATGCATTCAAGAGGAGAGACTCACCTTATTAGAGTTCAAAGATAGATCTCCTCGCAAATATATGGAGGAAGATTCTAATCCCAGGTTCAGGAAAACCCATCACTCAGAAACCTCTTCATTAGGTTAAACAAACATAATGAGAGATGATGTATGATTTCACAAAGTAATTAGGCTTCCCAAGGTATTCCATATACATCCAACTGAAGGAGAAACCAAATCAAAAGTCATTCCAAGTGACAGACCCAGCTGTTCCACAGCCAAAGTAGTTACGTTATAATGTAGTAAAAGGTGGAACTCTGAAGAGAGGTAAGTAGCCTCTATGTACACCAGTCTTTGAGTCATGGCACCACCTTGGAACAAATGATCAAAGAAAACTCACATAACCACTATTTGTTAAAGCATCAACTGGAGAGACTTATTCTCAGTTCTATTTCTAGAAAAACTTAGGATATTGAAGCATCTCCAAACTCATTGTCATTAACATTTTGTCCACTACTCCGGATCAAACATCTTTGAACTGCCCAGCAAAATCGGAAAAAGGTGATTCCTCATTCTTTTGTTTTGGAGGAGAAGCAAAGCTTCTGGGTGGGCTGCGTTCGATTGGTATCCCTCTCCTTGAGGACGGTGAGGACTCCTTGTCATAATGAGGAAGGTCCCCAAAATTTTGAAAGAAGCCATTCTTCATCTCTTCAACTGCATCTAAGAATTGATTTATGCCACCAAACACGCTTCGCTCAATGGCTTCCACGTCACTGCGTAGCCCGGGGAAGTTGAAGGGTTCAATACCAGGTGACTCGAAGGGAACAGAACCTCTAGTCATCTCGTCAGTTACATCATCTTCAGTGTATTCTGTGTTGGATTGAACCACTTCAGCAGGCCTGGAAGAGAACACCAGAAAGGATCACTAACACTGAAAACTGGGGAAAGCTAGGTCCCTTTGTATTTGATAGTAACAACAAAACTACTACTACTAAGTATCATCCCTACTAAATGGGAGGAGTTGGATTGATGGTAAAAACAACACATTGACAATAACTATCAACAAAACCCACAAAAAGCTTAGATTTGAAATTCTAACTCCTCCAGTCAACCCAACAACCATGCATACAGAACTCATTAGAAGATATCAGCAAACAGAAACATTGAATGGCTTCACCGAACATATCTACTAGAGATTTCAATTCCACCCTGCCCCCCTTTTTTGCGTGAATGAGTAGTTTGCCCCTCATGACCTGAGGCAAAACAAAGAGTTCCTTGGAAGATACTTGAGGAATAGATGCATCTATGCAGGGCTATATCTGTTTCACAACTGGAAAACTTCAAGATTTTATGCAATAAGATTCATAAAATACTTACTCAAGGCTAGAGCTCTCTACTAACTGATATTTGCACTGGCAAATGTCAATAAGTTGTAATACATATTTCTTCAAACACTTAATTTTAATAATCCTCTAATCTCCAAACATAATTATCACAAGACTTCTGTAGAAGTTTTCCTTTGATTTTCTTTGTTCTCAGGTTTTAAGAATGAATCATGAACACAAGATGCAGTCTCTAAGAACCCCAAGAGATGAGTGGAAGAAACTCCCAACACAGGGCATGCCCTTCTAATCATTGCCCCAAACAAACACTGAACCTTGCTTACACTCTATAGTTAGTATTGAAATCTATGAGAACCATCAACTTGGCTGGAAAATCCTACAGTTTCCTATTCTGCTCCATGTCCATCACTTGGACTGTTATAAATTCTGCTGGCTGGTTGTGATCTCTCCACAACAGCAGAACTCCCTTACAAATAAGCAGGGATTTAGATGCAGGATTTCACCTTTGATATACCTTCTGCCTTCTATGGTACTTGAATTCTGCCATCGATGATATCTAATTTCATTGTGGAATGAGAGGACCCAAATCTCCAATAGGTCTCTCTCAATGCAATATTTAATTCCTCTATAAATGGTGAACATTTCCATTGCTAACACTAGAGGCTCCTCATCCCCTCCCTGCAAAAACCATGTCTGGCCTTTCCCCCCCACCCAAAAAATATATATATATATATATATATATATATATATATATATATATATATATATATATATATATATATATATATATATATATATTATATAAAGGAAGGGCGCCAACTCTCAACCCAATGATGAATGGTTTGTTTAGAATTCTAGATTAGGTCTTCTACGTGATTGTAATTCTACAAATTTATCCTATAAAGAGAGAGCGTTTTCTTGGAGGATCTAACAACGAAAGGGTGACTCCAATCATCCTCTTTCTCTCGATTTATCTTCTACTCAATTTCTTCTCTTCTTATCCTTTTCCAGCTCTCTTTCTTTACAATTTACAAGCACAATAGGAATATTTCGTCTATTCAGAAGGATTCCCAGAATGCACGATATATGATCATAGAAAATGTAAATATTCGATAGTATCTGTTTTGAGAGAATGGAGTGTAAGAGAAATTCAATGTTATAACTTTCAAAATAAAGCAAATGGTTCATAATCATTAGTAGTGTCAGTTTCTCTGTGGGGAACCAACTCAAGAGATTTGGGTCTTGCAGCTAGGTACTGAGGACCCTCCACACTCGTCAACGTGTGAAGGGTTTATACTAGGAAAGGAAAACCTTAACCCTCTTCTAAGAAAATCAACTAACAAGTCCTTTATGTTCCTACCAATCCCTAATTCTGATCTTCCTCCCCAAAACACTGCTTCTTCATCTTCACCTCTTCTGTTGGAGGAACCAGGTGCCAACTTGCTACTAGCAACTAATACAAAGTGATTGCTAACTTAAAGAAAGTCTGAATTAGTCTTAAAATTGTGGCGGAGAGTGGTAAAAGGATTCAAGGGTGGATTGAATGCTCTCTCCTTTCTGTGCTTAATTCAGATAATCAGATTTGATCACATAATTTCAGGTGTGACCACCATTCTTACCCTTCCATTCTTACATGCCTTTGCTGCTGTTCCTTCTCTTCCCAGCTACAGGTGGCTCCCTGTTTTTGTTCAACTTTCAGCATACTTCTACTTCTCTCTCTTTTTTGTTGGATCTTATCTTCAAACAACAGACTCGTTTTTGATTTCTTGAAATTGCCAAACTATTTTCTAGAGATAAAGAGCCAGCGGGATTCAGATATAAGACCTGCATCTGCAAGAAGAAGCATGATGTAGATTCATCACCAAATTGGGCTTCTTCCTTACAACTAAGCCTATGGCTGGGTTACATATGCATTAAGCGTTAGACCATCAGTTTCCATTGCAATGGGCCACTTCTATGTGTTTAAAATATGGGTAGTTACGTACGAAAATTGCAAGTTACTTAGTTTATGAAAGTTCTTTTAGTTTACCTCAACTGAACCAGTTGACCTAGTGAATCAATTTAAGTCATGGATCAATTTAAGTTAGCTCATGACCAGTATATCATGAATTAGTAAAATGTAATTAAAACCAATTTTGAACCAATAATAAGTTCCAAGAAATTTTAAATTTAACTTACCTAATAAGCTAAGCATTGGGTTGTAGGCTTTCCCTTTTTAGTTTAAGAATCTATTTTTGAGCCTTTTGTACAAGGTTCTAACAGACCCTACTATGGAACATAGATTTATTGAGTTGATTCTGCAAGCTGCTAATGCATTCTTATCTTCTGTGTAAGAGTTCTGATCTAGAGAGTAATAACTAAATTGGGGTGGGACCAGTGAGAAAATATCCAGCTAACTTCTTAAGGGGAATAATTGCTTGACCAACATAGGGTTGTATCATTGCGGATGGTTGTGAGCTGAGAGACAAGGACTGACACAAGAATACAAGATTCTTCTACAAGAAAGTCACAAGGTTGAGCACCCTAAATCACCATATCATTTTCAAGGAGAACCGTTCAATCAAATTCCACAACTCTGGTTGATGTAACCAGCCAGGACAACGCCAAGAGAGGCCACGAGAAATCCTAGGGCAGCAGCCCTTTCCTGCAGCACCTCTAGGAAGGCCAGACCTGGTCAGGCACAAATTGGTCATTTTGAATTCCTTTTTGGGGTCCTAATTGGTCAAGTTGATTGTAAATTAATTTTGGGAGTCCATACCTACTTCTATTTTGTATTTGGGTCCCTGTTTGTCAAGTTATTAGTCTTATGACACAGACCTATTCTAAGTAGGAGTCCTATCTTAAATAGGAACTCCTTTTAATTGTTAGCTGAGTTCAATTACGACTCTTTTGTTTGTTGAGTCCTAGTAGGTCTTCTTTATTTTAGTCTATAAATTCAAGGTCTCGGCTTGTAAACAATTCAGTTATTGGTGACTAATAAAATTGAGAAGCGAGTTTGCAGCCAACGGAGTGCAACGGATTGGTGTACGGTTTCCAAGTCAAAGGAAACCATGCGGCACCTTGTTTGAGTGCGCTTCTTCACCTATTTTCAATTCTCAGCAGCATTAATCAAGTAAGCAATCACCCAAAACCTTCCCTATCTCCTATTCCCTCTCTTTTCTCTCCCATTCTTCCCTTCCTGCTTACAGCATCTAGATAGCCTCTCCCAAACCCCACTTACCAGTAATTCCCTATTCCCTCTTCCAAATTCCCACCCCTCTTGGACTTATCATCACTCCATCCCCCTTAACCTTTGACCCCAGCAGCAGCCCCAACTCTAACCCCAAAACCCTAGATTCCCATCTCTATTTTTCCTCTTAAACCCTAAACCCTAGAATTGAAATTGGAATTGACAGCATAGTTGTTAAGGCATCGCCTAAGCGTCGCCTAGGCGTCCGGGCACCTTCGGAGCGCCTCAAATCGGTGTCGCCTCATTTTCAGGCAATAAGGCGACCGCCTTGGGGTATGAGGCATTGCCTAGGCGTCGCCTCAAGAGCCTCGGACGCCTTATACCCCAAGGCATCCGCTTTTTTTCTTTTTTAAATCACATGAAAGATGCCAAATCGAAGGCATATATTGAATTACTTATTAGATTCCAATTGTAAAGTATCGATTGTTTGAACCTATATGCATATTTATAATGACACTACATGTGATTAAATGTTAAAATAAAAAATAAAAAATAAAAAAAAAATCAAAAGAGAATAAGTTCTTGACTCAAGTCTCACACTCTCACTCTCACTCTAATCCCTAATCTCTTTCTCTCTTCTTCTCTTCCATTCCCATGACGACACTTTGGCAAGCCGCACGACAGATGACTTCTCTTCCTTTCTTCCCGCAGCTTTTTATTTAGGACCTACTATGTGTGGTTTGTAGTATGTTGAATGACTTGAGGTAGGCTAATATTAGTTTTTTTTTTTATCATATAAGATATGATAGATTTATAATGAATTGGAGTGAATGAGATGTACACTAAAAATTTCACTTAAAATGCCCCAACCGCCTCAAAAGCGCCTCGGAGGGCGCCTCATCAACTCATTGCCTCAACTAGCCTAAACCACCTCGCATCGCCTCATTGCCGTGACAACTATGATTGACAGACAATAATTCAGATTTAGTTTCAAACAATATCCTCTTAGAAACCTCTGCTGAACCTAATCAACACTTCCCTCAACCTAAATTCACCCCTAAACCCTAAAAACCCTAACTGTAGGGTTTAAAAACCTTTTCCCTATAATCGCAGGGTACAATCAACCCCACTGAGTTTTAAGAACCCTAACTACTGCAAATTCCAATTGAAGTGATCCTGAAGACTAGTCCTCAATTGGGGATACATTAAGTAGTATAGAAGCTACAGATAAATCAATGGTGCCAACACCATGGGAGAAATTTCGAGTACCCTGAAGATGAAGAGTACTATGATGACAAAATCTGTGAATGCTGTGACCAAAATGCCGGTGGGTGAAACTGCAAATGAAGACTGGAGCAGGTGTTGCATCTTTTACACTAGACTCAAATCAGATGAATATTCAGCCAAGGAACTAGCTGACAGTAGTAGTAGCGTGAATGTGGTATCTAAGGAGATTCGTAGAAAAAGCTAATCTTAAGACCAAGAAACAGCCCAACCCTATAGAGTCTCCCTTCTAAACAGTTATAGATTGGAGGTTTCTAAAGGTGTTCAGTATCCATCAGTCTCCATTCCTACTCTAAGGAGGTCTACTGCAATGTCGTCCTGATGAGATTGTCTGACTTATTTTAGGAGACCCTGGTTGTATGATAGTGATGTTGCCAACATGGGTAGGGAGAATAAAAGTAAGTTTATATACAAAGGTCAGAAGATTGTCTTCTTACCCCTGAACCTACTAGAACTTAAGAAGCAAACTCTTAGAACAAATAAGAAAACTTCCAGTACCAAAGAAATTTGAAGGCTCCATCAGGGAAAACAGCCTCAGTGTAGCTTGTTCACCAAGGTCAATATTCCCCAACCAGAGGAAGAACTATCCCCAGCTATCCAGAAGCTTCTTTATGAGTTCTTAGACCTAGTACCAGCAGACCTACCCAGTGGGCTGCCCCCATTGCTCATTAAGCTATTGACCAATACCTAAGAGCACTACTCCCAAATATGCCCGCATACCAGATAAGTTCAACAGAAAATGAATACTTACAAAGATAGGTGGAAAACCTACCGAAGAAGGGTTTCATCTCTGAAAGCCTTAGTCCCTGTGCCCTACCAGCATTGTTGACCCCTAAAAAGGACAAATTGTGGAGGAAGTGTGCAGACATCAGAGCCATCAATAAAATCAAGGTAAAATACAGGTTTCCAATTCCCAAACTTGATGATATGCTTGATATGCTTACAGGGTCATCGATTTTCTCCAAACTAGACCTCAAAAGTGGGTACCACAACTTTAAATTAAACTGGGATGAGTCAAAGACAACATTCAACACAAGAGGAGGTTTGTTCAAATGGAAGGTGATGTAAACCCGGGTTTTGGGTTAGATATCCAGGTCCCTCTTTAATAAGAACCAGCACTGGTTAGGGTTTCTAGGTGTTTAGGTTAGGGTTTTTAAAGGTTCTAATACTGTTTGGATATGGTGGAATTGAAGTTCCAGATCTGAATTTGTATCAGAGCTCAAAATCCACATTTGAAAAGTCAATCCTAGACAAGGTATGAATAGGAATAGGTTTCGATCAAGGCTAGGAAAGGGCCTAGGGTTGAATGTGGGTGGAGACTGAACTGGGAACAACTGGCTTTTAATTTCAGAAGTTATCCTAAGGGTTTAAGGGTTGAAATTTGAGTTATAAGAAGTCCAGAAAATTTCAGAAAATTCTGCAACTTCATCACGAAAGAGATGAAGCGCAGGTTTTCCTAAACTCCAAAACTAGGGCTATAATGAGTAAACTGAAGTTATAAGTCAATCCTATAGGCTAGGGCGACTCCATTGAGGGTGGAATGGGGCTGATTTGATGAGGGAATAGATGAATACTGGTTAGGACTGAGGATGTGAGGAAGAAGAAAGTGAAGGGGGGAAGGCTACAGCTGCAAGGGAAAGAGTTGGGCTTCCCTAGGATTGAAGGGGAAGGGGTAAGTGATGTATGCGATGGGGTTGGGAAGTGTAGAACTAGGCCAAACAATAGAGGGAAGGGACTGCTAGGGTGGCCGACAGAGGGGGAGAGGGTTAGGAACTTAGGGTGTGTGTGGGCATATCTTACTCACTTGAAGTTGAAGAACTGCAGAATGCTGTGTGTAGAATAAATTGTCGTGGAGATTGAAGGTCTTGAGGTTGGAGAACAATGCTCAAATCTAGCCACATGTCACCCTCCCAAGGATCCCACGACTTCCCAAGTCTATATTCTCAAAACTCAATTCATTAATTCATCCAAAACTGAAATATTACATCAAATAACTAGGCTATTTATAGCCTCAACTGACCTTCCTAGACTCAACTAATGATCCCTACTAAATTGGGTTCAAATTACCTACTTGAATAGAACTTAACTAAATAGAACTCCTTTTAAGATAAGGTTCCTAAAATTAGGAAACCTTGTCCTCACCTACTAACAACTCCAACTAATAATCGAAGACCAACATTAACTCAACAATTAGGACTCCAAAACAGGAAATAAAAACAGAATTATTTTCATAAAATAAAATTGGATTTGGTCAACCAAATATGACTCGATCCAGGGTAAGAAAATAACCACTCTAACCCTGGATAAAATTCCACCCCCTTTGGTTTAGGCCTTGTTTCAGAATGGGCATGGGGCCCTTCTAGGCTCTTTTGGGGCTGCCAGGGGGCTTGATACATCAGAAGATTATGCCTTTTAGTCTAACCAACGCAACCCACACTTTCATGAGGGTTATGACACAAGTACTTCAAACCCTTTATTGGGAAATTTATGGCTATATACTTTGATGATAAGGAATGGTCATATTAGAGTTGGTTTGGGAGTTGCTCCCACAAGTGATAAGCTTCGAGAAAGTCGTTTGAGGTGTCACGACCATGTTCAATGGAGACCTATAAATGCCCATGTACGAAAAAGTGATATAATCCAGATTGAAGGGACTAAAAGAGCTGGGGATAGACCTAAGATAACCTTAAGAGAAGTGGTGAAAAGGATATGCATAGCTTAGGCCTTGTATCTAGCATGACCTCAAAATAGAACTGATTGGAAGGCATCAATCCATGTAATTGACCCCATTTAGTTGGGACAAGGGTTATTCTTGTGGGTGGTGTTGTGGTTGTATACTTCGATGATATATTGGCGTATAGCAAGGAAACAGCGGAGCACTTGAAGAATTCAATAAAACCTCTCCTTTGTTTTGGTGTTTATTCTATTTTTCTTTTGTTATTTTTTTCTCTTCCGCTTCTATTAATGGTATCAAAGCGAGGTTCAAAATCATAAAGTAGCACAGCTAATCCTTTAGTTTAAAAGGTTGCTTCTTCATCTTCACATCTCTCACATATGAAGGATAAGCCAAATATCTCACACGCCATGGATGCTTTCACATGCATGGTGAGACACTTAAACAATACCACTTTAAGATCTCTCACATACAAATTCTTAGTCAAATCTACTCAAAAGTGCCAAATACTAATTATACTATTAGGATATTAACAAAGCTAAGGTTATTTTTGCAAATTTTACATTTTGGCAAGTATTGCGCAATTAGTTTGCTAATTTTGACTGTGGAAATAATTGAATCCTTAGGTAATCAATGTGACCCCTAAGCTTCCTATTTATAATAATGTGAAATATACAAAGTTACATAATTACCCTTACTAATCAATTGAATAACAATAACTTGAACCGCAACTTATAATTAAACCAACCCATAAATAAATCAAACCAACCAACACTCCCCCTCAAGTTGAGGTATAGATGTTAGTCATGCCCAACTTGCTAAAAATAGGGTAGAAATTTCCTTCCTTCAATCCTTTAGTAAAGATCTCCAGATCTCACAAAAGGCATGCATATTAGCCCTTATTCTAACTTTCCTTTGACAAAAAATCTATCTTAATATGTTTTGTACGATCATGTTGCACCAGATTATTGGCTATATTGATGGCAGCCTTGTTGTCACAATATAACATCATGGGACTTGTAACAAGAAACCCAATATCTTCTAATAGACCCTTCACCCATAAAAGTCCACATACTCCTTGAACCATGGATCTATACTTGGCCTTTGTACTAGACAATGACACCACATTTTGCTTCTTGCTTCTCCAAGTTACTAAATTGCCCCCAACAAATGTACGGTATCCTGATATTGATTTTTTTGTCAGGTGAACTAGCCCAATCAGCATCTGTATAAGCTTCCACTTTCTATTTGAGGGTTACAAAAGTATTTACTTTCTTGGTGTGGATTTCAAATACTAAAGTATTCTAATAACAACATTCATATGAGTCAAGTATGGGTCATGCATAAACTAGCTCACTAGATTTACTAAGAAAGCAATGTCAAGTCTAGTGTAAGACAAATAAATTAGTTTTCCAACCAACCTCTGATATCTCCCTTTATCTACTGGTACTCCCTCTTTCTCTTTAAGCCTCTTTCTCTTTAAGCTTAATGCTTGCTTCAATTGCTATCCATGGCTTTACATCCCAACATTCCGACTTCCGAAAGTAAGTCTAGGATATACTTGTGTTGGGACAAATAGATGCCTTTTTCTCATCTAACGACCTCAATTCCCAGGAAATACTTAGAGTTTTCCTAGATCTTTAACCTCAAATTCCTAGCCGAGGAAGCTCTTCGGCTTTTGTATTTCTGCCCCATCATTTCCAGTGATGACAATGTCATCTACATAGACTATAAGAAGCGTGATGTGAGTTTCTCATGTTTTCACAAAGAGAGTATGATCAACATTACTTTGCTTGTAACCAATCGATGTCACAGCTTTTTGGAGGCGTCCAAACCAACACCGGGGAGATTGCTTCAACCCATAAATTGACCGCTTCAACCGACAAACCTTCCCTTTTGTTTTGCTATCAGAGAATCCATGTGGGATTTCCATGTAGACCTCTTCTTTTAATTCTCCATGCAAAAATGCATTCTTTACATCTAATTGATGTAAATCCCAATTTTGATTCACAACTACTGATAACAAGACCCTGACTGTATTCAATTTTGCAACAGGAGCATAGGTCTCTTGATAATCAATTTCATAAGTTTGAGTGAACCCTTTGCAACCAATCTAGCCTTCAATCGGTTGATTGAACCATCCATGTTCTATTTTACCATGAACACCCACTTACAACCTACTAGTTGTTTCCCTGAAGGAAGAGTAACCAACTCCCAAGTACCATTCTTCTTTATAGCCTGCATTTCCTCTACCATTGCTGCCTTCCAATTTTTATTAGCATAGGCTTCCTGCCAAGCCTTTGGAATAGATGCAATTGATAAAGAAGATATGAAAGCTTGGTAGGAGTCAAACAAAGAATCATTGGAAACGTATTTAGCTATAAGATGCTGAGTACACGATCTAATTCCTTTTCTAACAGCAATAGGGAGGTCAGAAGAAGATACCTCAGGGATACTTACATGACCGGAATCTAGGATCAGAAGATTGAAGTGGTAACATGTCAACCTTCTCTACTTGTTGTTGCCAATTGGTTTTCTTCCTGTGATAGGTTTGCACATCTTTGTTTTGGTCAATTTGCTTTTGAAATACCTCAATAGTGTGCCTTACAAGAGTGGTCTCCCCCTGGATAGGATCCTCATAAGGTTCAAATAGGGAAAGGGAAAACTGGGTGTCTACATGTATGTTGGTTGAATGCTCCCCTGTTCAGGAATCTCTTCCTGAACCTCTAATTGAGGCTGAATTAGGGTTGGTAGGTTTCTATATGTAACAGGAACATCCAAAGTGGGGAAAAAAACCTCTGCTCTTAGAGTCTCCCCCTGGAGAGGTGTAAAATAAGGAGTAAACTCATTAAAGATGACATCCATGGACACTATTGTCTTCCTCGAAGGAGGATGGTAACATTTGTAACCCTTTTGAGTACTAGAATACCCCAGAAAAATGCAGCAGAGGCCACAAGGTTCCAACTTACTCTTGTGAGTCGAAGTTCTAGCATAACACACAAATCAAATATCCTTGGAGGAACTATAAAGGAAGATGTCACTTGAAGGACCTCACTCGGGCATTTGAAGTCAAGGATTCTACTAGGGATCCTATTCATGAGGTATGATGCAGTGAGAATTGCGTCACTGCAATATTAGTTGGGGACATTCATGGCAATTAGAAGAGAATGAGCATTCTCTAAAAGATGCCTATTCTTCCATTCGGCCACTCCATTTTGGGCCGTAGTAGCAACACAACTAGTCTAATGTATTATGCCAGAATCAGAGAGGTATCTCTGAAATTCTTTTTCATTATGGTCGGTTCCATTGTCACTACGAATGACCTTTATAATGGCATTGAAATGAGTTTTAACCACATTATGAAAATCTTGAAAACATTACAAAACTTCATTTTTTTATTTTTTTTTTTTTTTTTGTTTTAAAAGATAAATCCACATGGAGCGAGAATGACAATCAATTAAAAGTAACAAAAAAAAGATGGCCAGTAGTAGATATACGGCGACAAGGCCCCCACATATCATTATGAATTAACATATAGCGGCCCGCACACAAGATTGGTTTCTGTACCATTTCTCCCCACCCCCCTTTTTAGCTTGGGTTTTACTCTTTGACTCTTTAATGTGTAAGATCCCCAGTGGATTTCAATTAAATAAATAAAGCTTTAATTTTCCCACAAAAAAAAAAACATAAAAGGAATAGAACTTATATTATTATGAGAAGCCAAATAACTTGAACGAATCTGTTTAGCAAAAACACAAGCTTCACAAAAAAAAATTCCCTATGACAAGATGAGACTAAATTGGGGAAAAGTTTTCTAAGAGTTCCTATAGGGGGATGGCCTAGCCTACGATGCCACTGGTGGAGAGCTGACAAATTGACCGGATGAGGAATAGCTAGCATAGCAGAAGAAGAGGCTCCATTCGATTCCAACAACTAGAGGCCACTATCTAGTTTACCACGTCCAATCTCCTTCCCCGTTACCAAATCTTGAAAGACACGGTAGGAGGGAAAAAATGTTACCATACAATTCAAGTCATTGGTAAGACTACTAATGTAAAGAAGGTTAGTGTAAAAAAAATGGAACATGTAAAACTGAAGACAAAGAAAGGGACGGTGAATGTTGTATGATTCCCTTTCCAGCAATGGAAGAGTAAGAACCATCAGCTATATGGACCTTATCTTTCCCTGAGGTAGGTAAATAATTCAAGAAAAGAGAAGCATAACCTGTCATATGGTCTGTCATTCCAGTATCAATAATCCATCGAGTAGAAACTAAAGAAGCATGGAAGCCGTTAAATACGGTACCTGAAGTAGCAAGGTAGGAATTCAAATGTGTAGTTGACGAGGCATTGGAAGAGGTAGTGGCAGCGGCAGTGGTACGCGACTGTAGAATGCGCCTTAGAGCAAACAATTCTTCCTGGGAAAAACCGATATTTGAAGTAGGGGTAGTAAAAACAGTTTCTGAATAATGAGCCTTGGGTTTACCCTTCTTTTGAGCCCTTTTTTGTTCAAAATCTGCAAGTTTTCCATGTAATTTCCAGCATGTGGCTTTGGTATGATAAGGCTTGTGGCAAGGCTTACACTTAACCATATCTTTAACTAATTCTGTTTGGGACACCATACTCACATTCTGAAGAGCATATTTTTCCACTATCGGGTTATGTAACATAATTAGACGACGACTCTCCTCACATTGAACAAGTGCATAGGATTGTTCCAATGCAGGAAAGGGAGAGCAACTCAAAACCTATACTCAAATCGGATCATACTCCACATTTAAGCCAGTTAAAAAATCATACACCTGAATTTTGTCAACATATTTCCTGTAAGCAACCACATCATCAGGATTAGTCGGTTGGTAGTCACCGTAATGGTCTAACTCTTGCCAGAGAGAGCGTAATTCAGCATAGTACTTGGCAATTGTCATCTCTTTCTATGTGATCTCATGAAGTTTCTTTCGTAACTCATAGATCTGCACATCATTCCCTAGTTGTCCATAAGTCTCTTTAGTAGCCTTCCAAATCTCGACTGCGATATCCAACAATAAATATCCCTTGGCTAGATTTGGATGCATGGAATTCAAGAGGAATGACAAGATAAGAAAGTCCTTATCTTGAAGAATGCCAGCAGTCAAAGGTTTGGTTGTAGTGCCCATAATAAGACCGACTAGACCTCTTCCAATAATTGTTAAATAGGCGGAACGAGACCAGATCAACTAATTGGTTCCATCAAACCTAACAGAGAGTGATGGAAGGTTGGGATAATTTTCATGACCAAGAACACCACCAAAAACATCCGGTGTAATCATATCTTCAGTCCACTCACCAAGAACACCACCAAAAACAATTTTGATCAAACATTTTGAAAAATTCTGATCAAACCTTCTGAAAATTCTGAGCAAACCTGATGGAAGGGCTGATCAAGCTGCTGGAGAAAAATCTGATAAAACCTGCTGTTCTGCAGGCTGCAAACTGGTTTTGAAATATCCCAGAAAGGTGAAGGAGGTCAAAAAAAATTTCTCTGAGCTGTGATATTTTTCGGATTCAATGTTGCAATAATTTTCTGATCAATACTGCATAAAACATGCTGTTAGAAGAATCTGAAACATCACAGGAGGTGTAAAACTCCAAAAAAATTCTGCATTGCAGTAGAGAAGAGAATAGCAGAAACAAAGGAGAAAGGAGAGAAGGAAGAAGCTGTTAATGGCAGAAACACAGCCAGAAAGAGAGCAGAGGCTGAAGAAGAAAGAAGGAAGAAAAAATCGATAAAGAGATAGCGGAAGAGAAAGAAAAAAAAAAAAAGAAGAAAGAGAGAAGCAGAAAAAAATAGAGTTTTTTCTTGGTGTTCTAGAACACAAGAGGAAGAAGAAACAAAGGAGAATGAGAGGAGACAATGCTGACTATGGCGGAAATAGAAAGAAATAGAAAGCCAAGGCAGAAGAAAGAAGAGAAAAGAAAAAACAAATCGTGGAAGAAAGAGGCGGAAGAAAGAAAGAAAGAAAAATATAAACACCTTGGTTTTTCGATTCTAATTTAACTTGGGCTCTGATGCCATGTGAAAATAATTGAATCATTAGGTAATCAAGATGACCCCTAAGCTTCCTATTTATAATAATGTGAAATATACAAAGTTAAATAATTACCCTCACTAACCAACTGAATAATAATAACTTGAACCACAACTTATAATTAAACCAACCCACAAATAAACCAAACCAACCAACAATGGCTTACCATATTCAAGCAAAATACTAGATGGACACAATTTTTTGACGATTAGAAGATTCCCATATTATGTCTCGCAATTATGAGACTTTGACTTTTCCTAAGGAATGATAAAACCCTATGCATACGGTGGAACTATGGAAGTGATGCTATTACAAAGGCCCATGGAATCAAACAATTGATCATTGAACACTCGATGAATAAAACTATGAATAAGAATGTAGTTTCAACAACTGGAAAAGCTAAAGGCTTCCTTGTAGATGTTAGTAATGAATTTACTAAAAACATTTCAAGGCTGAAAAGAGCACTTACATGGAGGCGTTTATATCCACTTGTTATGAAACCATGAACGGAATCTATGTCCACATTATGAAAATGACCAACTAGGGCTAAAAGCTAGAGGAGACAGTGAAAAATAACATAATTCCTTTCTTGTTTGGAAAATTATGCAATGACTTCCATCACAGTTAGAAGTCGATAAGACTTCATATAATGCTAAAGTGAGGGATGAACCCTCCAGGCAATGAATTCCATATCAGTATAATAAGAAGCTGAGTTCTCATTTCGTTGCTCATGATGGGAGTAAACAGTTTTGGGAAGGAAATCAAGCAGGTTACAAGCCAATCAAAAAAAAAAAAAAAATGGAAGTTTTAAAAGAAAGTATTTCTTTTGCAACAATGATGGACATGGAGAGATAGACCATCATAGTCACAAAAATTGGCTTTAAAAGACAAGAGCCAAGAAGTAAGAGAAATTAAATGAGTGCGGGTATTTACAAGCTCTCTTGTTGTGAATGTGGGTTGATTCTGCCATTGCCATCAAATCACATCATCCATTGAAGAACAGCATCTACAGTAATTAACTCACTACTTTATTCTTACCGTCTACTTGTGCATTAGAGAAGTCTTGGAATACAGTGCCCACAAAGTTTTGGAAAAAAAGATACCTCTAAATGAGAAAGATCTGTCTTGAAGATTGAAGCCCTACTTCCAGATTCTGTTAGCCAAATGTTAAAGACATCCTCAAAGTGGAGAAACAAGTCTTTGTCTCCATGTTAGCACTCTTCTTTCTTATAACCCCGACAATCCTTCTCTGTTCTCCTCTTCCTAGTTTACCCCTTTTACAGATACGTTACATTTCAGACACTTGAATTCTGTTATAGCAAAATCCTGATACCTCTGATAAATTTCAATTTACATTCAGTTTTGCCATCCCCTTTATAACCATTTACTAAAATACTCTCTGCAGCTTGCCATATCATTGAATCTTACTTTGTTTTTATTTTTTTCAGTAATGAAAACTTGTATAGTTTTTCGAACCACAAGTGTAGCCTGTTACACTTCCAATCCATCTCAAGGATAAACATCAAAGAATCCGTGAGAAGAGCTCTTTCCTCAAAATATGCTGTCAAACCTCCTAAAACGGATGTGTTCCCAAAATTCATATGCCTTAGATCTCTGGTTCTTGAATTTCATCCCCCCCCCCAAAAAAAGGTGAAAACACCCACCGGCTTTATTATTTTCGTCGGCAACAACCAAGGCAAGTTTTCCATTTATCAAAATAAACAACCCAAAGATAATCTGTTTCCAAACTTCTTGTGAGATTGACATCCTACAGGCTACCAACCAACCAAATTCAGATCTAATTCTGCAAAAAATCCACACAATCCAATGGGCTTTACAGGCTGAGGAGCAGTTTTGATTTCAAAAATCCAAAGAAAAATTCATCTTGGATGGGGATAGAAATACTAGGTATTATCACCTTGCTTCCAAAATTCATTGCCATCGAAGGAAAATTGTAACCCTCATACATGAGAGCCAAACTTTAAGAAGTAATGTGGAAATTGCAACAGCTTTTGCCAATTTCATGAAAGACCTTTTCACTTCTTCAAACCCTCTAAACCCCGATTTTGTTGAAGGTTTGTCCCCTCATCACCATAATTAATTCCCCAGGCCATCTCTAACCCACCCTCTCCAGAAGAAATCAAAGAAGCCTGTTCTCCATGGGCCCTCACAAAGCACCAAGATTTGATGGTTTTAATGCATATTTTTATCAAAAAAATTGGGACCTACTTTGCAATCAAATTCAAACCTTTGTCTATAATTTCTTTACCAATCTCACCCTTCCCTTTGGAACAAATCATACTCTACTATGTTTTATTTCAAAAGTGGATAACCCAAAGGAGGTCTCGGGCTTCAGACCTATTAGACTATGCAATTTCACTTAAGAGATTCTTGCAAAAATAATGGCTAGAAGACTCAAACCTTGCCTCCTAAACCTCAATTCACCATCTCAAGGAGCCTTTGTTTCCAATAGACAAATCACAAACAATATCATGATTGCCCACGAAAATTTTTCATTTTATGGGCAAAACAAAGGCAAAAAGTGGGTGTGTGGCTTTAAAGTTGGCTATGTCCGAGGCTTATGATCAAGTTGCATGGGGTGCAATAACTAAACTAATCCATCTATAGGGGTTTGACAACCATTGGTGTTCCCTAGTCAAGACCCTCATATCCTTAGCCTCTTTCTTGGTCAAATTGAATGGAAGCCCCTATCTTTGGATCTCTGGGTCTAGAGGGCTCAAACAAGGTTGCCCCCTCAGCCCATACCTTCTCCTGATCATTATGGAAATACTCTCTAGACTCTTGACAGAGTACAAAGACCTCAATCTTTTCCAAGGTATCAAAATTGCTAGAAATGCACAAAAAATATCACATCTTTTCTTTGCAGATGACACCTTTCTCTTTTGAAAAGTAGAAAAAGATGATGTGCTGGCTTTACAAGCCGCAATTGACCTATTTTCTAACATCACAAGACAAATCATCAACTTTGAGAAGAGTGGTGCTCTTTCCCTAGAAATTTGGATCCTACAAAGAAAGAAGCAATCCTATCGGTTCTAGGGATTGAGGAAATGAAGAAAAATGTGGTGTACTTAAGAACTCAACTTTTTCATGGAAAGGCTAAATAAAAAAACCTCGATTCTCTTCTAACAAAGATGGGAAACAAAATGGCAACATGGAAAGCATCTTCTCTATCCTACGCAGGACAAGAAGTCCTGATGAAATCTGTCCTCCAATCTCAATCCATATATCTAATGCAGCGTTTTTGTTTTCCTGTGTGCAGAAAATTGGATGTTGTTTGCCAAAGATTTTGGCTCGGGAAACCAAACAAGACAAAACAATTAACACTCATCTCTTGGGACCAATGTTGCAGACCTAAACAACAAGGAGGGCAAGGTTTTAAGAAAATGGAACACATCAATTGTGCTTTACTTCTTTAACAAGGCTGGCGACTTCTCAATAATCCAAATTCTCTGTGGGGAAAGACTCTCAAAGCTAAATACTATGCAAATTCCTCACTCTTCAACCCAAAGGTTAAAAAAAAGGGAAGATCATGGACTTGGCAGAGTATATCCAACATTCTCCCCCAGCTCCAGACCATGGTTTTAAGAAAAATTGGCGATGGGTTGATCCATGGAGTCACACATCAATGGATCATACAATGGATGATCACAACTTTGATCTTTGGAAAAGGCAGTCCACAGTGCAAGAAATCTATACTTCTCATCAACAAAGAATCCGGGAGTCACACCAATCCTTGCTATTTCCATTCCAACATCTTTATCCCCCTCAATTCTTTCACTCTGCCTATCACCTATACCGGATTCATGGTTATCTCTTTTATCGGCAACAAGTGAATTCACGGCTAAATTAGCCAAGAAAGCCTTGTCAAGATTAAATAACCATGAATCACCAATACTTCACTCTAAATGGTGGAAATACTTTTGAAAGTTACCTAATTCACCCAAATTTTAAAACTTTTTTCTAACATCTTTTGAATATAGGATTGCCAACCAAAACCATACTCTTTAAGTGAGTAGGGACAGATCCAACCTGCAAATTTTGCAATAACAATGTTGAATCTCTTTGGCACATTTTCCTTTCGTGCAATTGGACAAAGCGAATTTGGGCAGCGGGTCCATTGGGATTGAGAACGGAAATGACAAATAATAACTCTCTCATTAATTTTTGCAATTCCCTTCTAGTTTGTTATGACTTCGATAAAGAGACTAAAATCTGGTTTTTTTTTCTTCCATATTTATAATAACATGCTATCATATATGGATAAAAAGAAATACTAAGGTCTATAATAATAAAGACCCAAACCCACTAAGACTACTTGCTGATATCAATAGGTGGGTTGGAGACCTACAACTACTTCCTAAAAAGAGAATGGAAATAACCAATGTAAGAGAATGGAAATAACCAACGTAGAAAGAACACAATCCCCACCCTTTAAATGTTGAAACAAATCTAATGACTTTGGGTATTCACCAATCCTTATGTGTGCAGGTTTATCTAATGAACTAGAAGGAGACAAATGGTGCGTGGGACTGCCGTGGGAAGGGAACATCCAAGACATTAACACAAGGATAACACCCAAAGGACAACTTCCAGAGAACACACTACAAGCCATTTGGAAAGCTATAAAAATAGAGCCAGCTGAATCAAGTACAACTCCAACAAATCTGGTGTGAAGTCATGGCAATGTATCTGATCCAAGAAAAGGAGATACAAAACTTATCCCCTTCTTTAATTCTTATTTTAGCACATATTCTACCTATAACTACCAAACTTAAAGTCTGTAATTTAAGACAGGACACAGCAAAACTATGGCTACTTACATCATATAGGACTCCCTTCTTTAGAGACTATGATTCATCATGGATGTAACTGCAAACTTTTTCGGTAAATGAAGTTATCTTTGTCTTATCAAAAAAATAAAAATAAACAATCCAAAAACAGATATTAATCCTAATATAAGTACAATTAAGAAAAAAATAATATAAAGAAATGAATAAGAACAAGCAGCAAACCAACATGGGTTACCCAACAATACCACAATTGAAACTAAACCAATACACGTAAAAAGAAGTATTTGAATTCAAATTTTATCCAGTGACAGAATCATAGAAGGTAAATGGCCTTTGAGAAAGGTGATAAACAACATATAAATCTGAGCGAAGAACATAATGGATAAGAGAACCGAAACAACAGAAAATGACCTTCCCACGCAATCTTTGAAAACTTGCTCGGTCTTCTCGCACTTCCTGACAAACTTCCCGGGCTCAACCTCTTCTGTTTTGCACTGAGATCTAACGATTCTTCTCGTCGAACAAAGGTCTCCCGAATCAAAGTTCGAGGCTTCAGTCCCGTCGATGCCGGGTGATCCTTGCTCAGAACTCGTTCCGCTGATTTTGTCTCGCCTCTCCCAACCCATCTTTTTATAATTTGTGCTAACCGTATCCTTCCAGAGTTTTAAAGTATGGCTCGGCCCCTTTTATAGGCAGCATTTCTTTGTTTGAATTCTTCACACGTGTCATTGACGGCCTTTCTCGAATCCTCACCTCTCTTTTGGAAGTCAAAGGTGTAAAGGTGCCTGACTTTTTTTTTTTTTTTTTTTTTTTTGATTCAAAGAAAACAAAGATTACAATGCAGTAAGGTTATTCATAGGTCTTTCAATCCAGATCCTATCACTTTGTCTATCTATGGCTTCATGGGCAAGTTCTTGTGCCATCTCCAGCAAATAGATTGGCTTTATTTTGATGATCGATATCCCTTTTAGGGATGATCCTAGTATCAATAGATCTTGAACCAACTCCAGTGGCCATGGCTTTTGAGCACGTGGTATGAAGTCACTGATTTGGTACCAATTAGTCCAAATAGATTCGACTTGTATGTTGTATTGTCTTGCTTTCTCCATTCCTTCTCTCAGCCCCTTAACAATAGCCAAATTGAAATTGTCCCCATCAAAAACACCACTCCAGCAATGTACAACTTGGTTGTTGACAGTGATTCCCCAACAGCATCCTGTTTTTTTTGTCCTGTGGTTTACATCACCTGCACAAAAAAGCATTGTAAGAGTAGGGAGAGGAATTGTTGTAAAGTCTGGTGTATGATCAATTTGATCATAGACTGGTGTATTGTTGGGATTTAACCTATCAAGTGGTCCCGGTGGTGCTAGATGGAGGTCACAACACCAGTTACTAATAAATTTAAACACTTTCATGGGCTGCGGTAGTTCATTCCTGAATTTCATTTCATTTCGAACATGCCATATACTGAAACAAGTGATAGCTATGATAGCAAACATCCATCTTAACACAGGTTTTTCAATGTGTGAATTATAAAATAAATCCCAACAGAAGTCAGTAATATTAGTGAAGGGTAGCCTTTCTGTTCTCAAGCCTAACGGTCCTGCTGCCCAGACCCGCCTTGTCCATTCACAATTGAAGAAGAGTTGCCAACTCGATTCACTACTTGTACCACAAAGCCCACAATTATCTAAATTTGTGTTCCATTTGGCGAGAATCTCATTGACTGGAATTCCTGCATTTAGAAGGCGCCAAAAAAAGAGTTTAAATTTAGGATGGATATTTAATTTCCAAAGAAATAACCACCAGCATTTATCAGGGAATAATGATCCTCTATTTGCAACTGTAATCTGCTGATAAGCCAACTTAGTTGTCAATTTTGGGGCATCAGAGAAATTCAATTTCCAAGTATCCATATCCAATGAAAGATGTAAATTATGAATGGCTGTAGAAATTCTAGGACAAAAAGTTAGAGAAATTTCAGAAGCCAATTGCCTTCTAGTTCTAATAATCTCAGCAACAGTTACCCCTCTCGGAGCAAAATGTATATTGAACTCCCCAACCGAATTCTCAAGTGGTTCCTTGATCCATGGGTCAAACCAGAAGGAAGTCTCATTCCCACTTCCCACCTCCCTAAAGACCAATTTCTTTAGAAAAGGTAAGACAGATCTCAGGCTATTCCAGGCAGTGGAACCAGCTTTTGCTTGTACCTTGGGATCAAAAAGGGTGGTATTGTTGAATTACTTGGCTTTGAAACATCTGACCCAAATCGAATTTGTTTCAATAAGGAGCCTCCAACATTGTTTAAGCAAATGGGCTTTATTCATAGTCTCCATCTTTTTCAGCCCTAAACCTCCCATATATTTAGGTGTACAACATCTATCCCAGGAAATGAGAGTGAGAGACTTACCTTGGCCTGATTTTCCTAGCCAGAACTTCTGACATGTCGAATCCAAAGCTTTGCAGATTTGTTTGGGAAACAAAACATATTGCATGTGATAAAGAGGCACAGCTTGTAACACAGATTGAATCAATGTAGTTCTCCTTGCAAATGAAAGAGAGTGGGCTTTCCAACCAGCTAGCTTGGCCTTGACTTTGTTTAGGATGGGTGAGAGACAAAGAGATTTAGCCTTTCCAGGAAACAGGTGGCTACCCAGATAAGTAGAAGAACTACTCATCTCCTTAATGCCTAATAGGTTCAAGATTTGTTGCTTTGTTGAAGGGTTGGTGTTTCGGCTAAAGAAGGCTTCACTCTTGTCAAAATTGATCTCCTGACCAGTGATTTCGCCAAATATACCCAACACCGACTTGATAACACACACATCATTCAAAGTAGCACAACAGAAAAGAAAAGTATCATCAACAAAGAACAGATGTGTAATCTCAGGGGCAGATCTAGCAATTTTGATTCCTTGAAAGGCTTGTTCAGACTTAAAAGCTCCAAGAAGTCTAGACAAAATTTCCATGATGAGAAGAAAAAGATAAGGACTCAATGGGCATCCTTGTCTTAATCCTCTAGAGGCAGAGAACCAAGAGTAGGGGGAACCATTAAGCTTAACAGAGAAAGAGGCAGATGAAATAAGGCATTCAATCATGTCACAAAACTTAGAATCAAACCCAAGGCATTTAAGCACTTTGAGTAGAACCTTCCACTCCACTCTATCATATGCCTTTGACATATCAAGTTTCAAGGCCACAAAACTATGTTTAGCCCGAGTTTTTTTCATAAAATGAAAAATTTCCTGGGCTATCATAATATTATCAGTTATCTGCCTTCCAGGCACAAACGCACTTTGAAAAGGGGAAATAATTTCATGGAGAAAAGGTTTTATTCTCATAGCAATTAATTTAGCAATAATTTTGTAAGAGACATTACATAAGCTAATGGGTCTAAAGCCTCTCTTGTCCTTCCCTTCCGAGCTAGCTTTTTGCTGTTTTTGTTTTTTGGGTAAATTTTTTTAATGCGGATAAAAAACCTTGGAAAAGGCCTACAAGGGTTAGGTAACAATACATCATACCTTAGAGTTTAGTACTAGTTGGTGTCTATCTATAGCATTTGCAATATTATATAATATAAAAATGGAGAGGTACATAAGCCAATAACCTCTCCTTAAAGAGAGTAGGTCTTTATATTTCAAAATTGAAAACTACACAATCAATGGCCAAGCCTATAACAGAAGCTGACTGTAGTCCAATATAGAGAGCCAAAATAAGCACTTCCTGCAACTATTGGAATGATGTCTCGCCATCCTTCATTCTATAAACCTGCACATCTTCAAGTATAGCAAAGAATCATCTACTTTTTGCTCCAGCTCCACCTAGTTTGTAGTGGCGAAGGTTCCATTGTGCAAGGGGAAGAAGACCCAAGAGTCAGTTTGATGGGAAGGTTCACGCGAGAAATAACCTCAGCAAAATGGATAGGGACAAGTTCGCCAAGACATTGTAGGTTCCAACAGGAATCTATAGAGAAGAAGACTAGCGAATTCAAAGGGTTTTACCTGCAAATCTTGGGGGAAAACATGATTCGGGATTTCCTTCAACCAAGAATCAAGCCAGAAGAAAGTAGATTGGCCATTGCCAATCTTGTGAAAACCCCTATCCTTTAGGAAAGAAGAAATAGAAGAAATACCATTCCAAATATTAGAGCCTTTCTTCTTCTGAACTTTGGGGTCAAAAACCAAGTTGTTGGGGAAATATTTCCCTTTCAAGACCCTATCCCAAAGCGATTGGGGATCATTAAGAAACCTCCAACCTTGTGTCAAAAGGAGGGTTTGATTTTAATTTTCCATTTTTCTAAAGCCTAGTCCACCTTGATTGGTTGGCCAACAATGTAACAACACCCGTATTTCTCACCCGGGATCCATATTGCAGGTCCAAGTACACTAAGGTCCAGCTGGAATAAACTGTTGAGTATCCGGATTGAAGTCCAAGATCCATACCTAAGCCCATGGATCTGGATTCCATCGAGAAGAACCTGCCTTATTGAGAATTTGAAGAAGAACCCCTAGAAACCTTGATGGATTGAGAAAGTGGATCACTAGTCAGAGTCAAGTTGTGATTGAAGATGTCCGGGATCTAGGTAAGGACACCTCCACATGTTGTTTAGGGTTAGGTTTGTGTTGGGGATCAACCGGTTGAGCAAAGCACCCAAGTACTAAAAGTACTAGGGACGGTTGCTTAAGGCGGTTAATTGATCAACCAACCACCCCAAGCAACTAGCCAAGTTTGATTGCGGGAATTAAACCCTATTTTTCTCTAGTCCACTATAAATAGGCAACATCAACTTATTCTCTTATTATTATACTTGGGATCGCTACTGTGGATAGTTAGGAGGCAAAGAGCACATGTTGGAATGTGAAGGACGCGTGATTTGCGAGGAAGATCCAATCCTTTGTCAGTTTAGCGAATCAATCGAAGGTAAGTTGATATTACACTCTCTATACCTATTCCTCTTCTCTTAGAATAGTGTGAATCCTTCTTCCATGGTTCTGTAGATAGTTATTTGTGATGGTTCTATTCTTCAATCAATGATCTTGATTGGATCATGTCCAAAAACGGATCCTTACGTCCGACTATAGGATTGATCTGATTGAAGGAGATGATGTGGTTACTAAATCATTAAATTTCTAGGGTTATGATTTGTGCTTATGTTGTAGGTTCTTTATAGATGAAATTCGGATTTAAATCATCCTAAAATTGGATTAAATTGGGAGATCAAAAGTCGAAATTTCGGACTTAAGTTGTTGTCTGTAATAGGGGTGGTCGCTCAGGGCAGTTGATTGGCCCAACCAACCGCCATAAGCGCCGCTGGTTCACAGAAGCCCAGTCAGTCCAATTGTAGCTCTATTTGACTCTCATTCATAATGTAACTTTGTAACCTATCTTTAGGTAATCTCTGAGGTATACTGGGACTGTTGTTAGAGAGGTTTGACTGCACTTTTTCTAGTCTTTCCAACTTTGACAGGTAAGGATACATTCTTACATATGTGTATTGACATAATCTGTGATGAACTATTTTATCTTTGAACGCATTTGTAATCTTGTAACTTGCTATAACAATAGTTTCATATGAATTATGAATAATTATATATTGTGAATGATGATGAGATGTACTTCAATTGCTATGTGATCTTAGATATTTAATTAGATAATGATGGTTGATGATGTGATGTAACTATGGTGGAGGGTATCCATACTGGGTATCCATTGCTTGGGATATCAGGGGTTTGGTATGGGACACTGCTTATTTATGTCTCCAACACTATTATGATTGCTGGATGACATACTTAGGAGGTCTAGAATGCATGGTTAGGTACCCATACATGCTACTACCCTTTTAGTAGGGGAATTGAAGCTTAATGACTTGTGAGAACAATGACGTGATTCTGTTTCATCCTACAGCGGTAGCCAGTTCGTGCGGAGACTCAGTGGTCCACTATTGATCATGCATTGGTAGGGTTGCATATGTTAGGGTTGGGCTCATGGACATCCAAGGAGTGGCCGGGAGTCATGAGGGGACATGAGAGCATCCGCCCCAACAATATGTGGATGACCATAGGGTTAGGGAATGGAGTTCAACAAAAGTAGCCAATCTGTGAGGATTCTCATTCCTAGGTAGAGAAGGATACTAATCCGAGTTGGTTGGTGCCATAGGGAAGAATTTGGACTATATATAGTATGTTACTGTATGACATTGCATTGGATTGGAAAACCTGACATGCGCCAGTATTGAGGCCAATGGTCGTGGTGAGAGAGTGTAGACCTAAACCCCATCCATGATTGATTGACGAAGATTGAACCCCTTTCTCGGGATCCCAATAGAGGTAACTAGTCCGTGAGTGATCAAAGTGACTAGACCTACCCAGAGGAGGGCTGGTGTTATATCTTAAAGCATGTCCGGCCATATTAAAGATTTGCATGGTTAGATTTATAGCTGCATCCATATACTTGCACATCGTTCTTTATATATGTTGTTTACCATGATACAATGTTGATATGCATGTGAGATGTGTTCCTTAATGAGTTCGTCAGAACTCATCCATTTTTGTGTGTTGAATTATTTTATACAGATGGCCTTATTGGATCAGGAGTCATTCTAGTCATGAGAAATTCTGTGTGACTGGAATGACTCCTGTGAAGAAGCTATAGAGGAGCCAATAGGAAATGTAGATGTATGTCATTAAGCCACTTTCGGATGCTTGGAGTGTGCTTATAGCACCCATTGATGGCAGGAGGAGGCAAGTAGTGCGTCATTTGAGGAGGAAAAGATCATCGCCCATGAGAGAGCACAAAGAAACAATCATAATTAATTTAACTTTTGCTTCCACTGAACTCTATTAATTATGGGAGATGATTATTTTATTCATTTTTCATTGATTCACTCCTTTTGAGTATTGGACTCATGTAATTCTTTTTATTTAAATTATTTGGATTATTCTTACTCTTGATTATTAATGTGTGCATTTATTATCATTGATGGTAAACCGTGGATCTTATGACTATGGATTGTCAGGCGGGACCGATACCAGGCGGGTGGGGTGTGACAGACAAAGTCTATCCCAACAAACAAGAGAGGAGTCAGAAGTTTTCCCTAAATTCCCATTCTAGAATTTAGAAGAAAAGGAGTCTAATTGTTGACAAGTTCGCTTAGGCAATCTAAAAACTTGCATGTAATATGTTGGAGTAGAATTGAGCACTCATGAGCTTTACCAATATCTTCCTTCCCACATAAGATAAACAATTCATCTTCCAGGATTCGAGTTTAGCAGCAACCTTTTTAAGAAGAAAGTCAAAATTCCTTACTTTTGAGGGGCTGAAGAACAGGTTCGTGCCCAAGTATATACTTGATTCCTTCATGGGAGGGATATTGATTTGAGTGCACAAATATTTGTTGCTGCTCTGGAGCTACATTACGGCTGAACCAAATCCCACTCTTCTGAAAATTTGTTTCTTCCCAGCAAGGTCTGCAAAAAGATTCAATGCCACTTTGATCATAGAAAAATCTTCCTCAAATGCTTTGCCAAAAATGAATGCATCATCTACAAAAAACAAGTGAGTGATTTTTGGTAAAAGTAATTCAATGGTTCAGCCCACGCAAACTTAGGTTAACCTGATAGTGTGCAGCCTATGCCCCCAAGATGACCTTCGCAGATTTACTTTTTAGGGCTTTAATTGGGTTGGGTTTAGTCCGGCTTTTTAAAACCTTGATCTAGAACTTAAATTCTCACCGTCACCTATGCCCTGATCCTACAGGTCTAAGCTAAACTACCGGGTTAAGCACTTAACCCTAATCTGGACCCTAATTTTTTGGCCTTAACCTTGACCTTGACCTTAACCATAAAAGAATAAAACAACGAATTTTATATTATTGTTTTACTTTTGCTCAAATGTCAAACAAGGTGATAGGATCAAGCTTAACTAGGTAGCCCTACTCAAATACTCAACCCTAACCTACCCTTAGGGCCAAAATTTTAAACCCATATGTTTGGACTTAAAGTAGGTCAAGTTGAGTTCAAACTATCAAGGAAAAACTTGCACCTCTACTCTTGTTTAGAAAGAATACTCGATCCTCATGTATCTTTGCCTCCGAAGGCACAAACTATAGAAGTAAAAAAGGTATTTACCTTATATTAGACAAGCAAGTTTTCCTTGCCTCTTCTTCTTCATCTACGAACCTCAAACTAAGGATATTGATTACTAGTATGTTGTTTATTGAAATAAAAATCATACAATTTATAAAATACCATATTGTTGTAGATAAATATGATATTGTATCAGCATGTCATAGTTGTACATTTTTTTCTTTCTCTTTCTAAGATGAATAAAGAATTCATTGCCAAGGAGCCCCCAAAGGGGAGAGAAAATGTACAAAGGAAAAAAGAGCTGGGGGGGGTGGGGTGGGGGGGGGCGCTACATTCGACTAGAAGGAAAAACTCCCACACCCTAAGTAACAACAATCAATCTATCCCTCGGGGTATTAAGGACAAGGGATAGGGGAGCATTTGAAGTCTAGCAGAGACATCAAAGTAGATGACTTTCCAAAACGAGTCTAGGGATCTACAATTAGATGTCCATCTCCTAATGTTCCCACCATACGTGAGAGATCATAGCACCAAACACCAATCTACTTGTCACATTCAAGTTTTCTAGACCTAGTGGGCCCCATGACACTGTTGTCTAACTGAACACGTGCAGGTAGTCCATTGTCTTCTACTCAAACATTTTCTTTTGTAACATGTGAATACACTAATGTGGTTTGTAAATAAAACCACTTTTTTTTGTTCTTTATTCATCAGATCAAAAGGTCCCTCAATAACAAAGCATACATATCTGTGGTAAATGACAAGGTACCCATTACCATAAATGTAAAAACCTCGAAGGCACATGTTAGGTGATACTATTGGCATCTAAACTTTACTTTACGATACACTAAAGATCATTCTTTCTTACATGTTCTAGCGACATCTTCTACTCTTCTTTTTAATATCTATGTTTAGCAACAATTAATGAACTTTAATGAGCACTTAGCTCATAAGTGAAATTATCCATAAAGTAGCAATGACCATGTCATAGACATTAAGTTACTATTTGTGAAATTCCTAAAAATCCTAACCCGGTAACCCAATGTTTCAGATCCGTGAACCTAGAGTACTGGTATAAGGCTGTTTCAACCCATTCTAGTTGAGCCTGAAAGTTTGAAAATCGAACTAGAAGATGGCCCCGGCCACCCTAATTGATTTCAAGAGGAGAGAGAAAGTCAACTCGGAAGGCATAAAAAGTGAGGTTTTGACATGCATGAAAACCTATGCTAGAGGACTTCAATGCCAAAATAAAGTAACCATTGATTAGGAAATGTCTAGAGGTTCCTACCCTCCAAAGCCCTTCGGAATCGACATTCATATGAACTCGATACAAGCCAGTTGATTGGGGCAATTGGTCCACGACCCCCTTGCACTTGGCCAGAATTGGGGTAATTTCGGAAATTCGTTTTTGAAACCCTATATCTTTGCTCTCTAACCTCATAAACGAGATTTTTGGTGTGTTTGGAGGTTGAGCTCGTGGGAGAGGAGAAGAGGAAGGATCTTGGAGTGGATCTTGAGCAATTGAAGGTGCCAAAATGCAAATCAAAAGGGTAATCACGTGTTGAGGTAAGTGTGTTCTACAAAACTCCTCTTTTAAGCATTTTTCTTGGTATTTTGTGGATTGATTGATGTATGGATGAAATTGGTGTTTTTTTTTAATGGACTGCGTGTTCCAGCTCCCTTTTGAAGCTCCAAAAACCCCCCATTTGAATTGGCTTTGAAACGAGTTGGAAATCGAGTGTTTTCACCTATGACCAAGGTGGGCGATCAACTGGCTGGTCATCTGGGTGAATGATCGGCTGAGTCAACTAGCCTAGTGAGGCTAAGTTGCCGCCAAATCAAACCCGAGTCCGATTGATGTCCAGTTCAATTTTTTATTAAAACCTAATTTAACCTTGTTTTTTAGGTTAATTGTGGGTTATTGACACTCTTTAGTTGCGGAATTCTTGGGCTTTACAGACTAACTTATCACTTATAGGTGAGGGACACATTTTCACATAACATGTAGTTAATTTGATTTCATTTTTTGTTATTCTATTGTGAGGGAAATATTTTATATATGTTGTTTATCTATTATCCAACTCATTTCGAACTATGGTTGTGAATGTGATGTGCTGGGGGATTTGGGTGATAATGAATTGCATGTATATTAACTTGGGGTTGTGGTTCACCCACTGCCCTTGTTTTATCTAGTATTTTATGTGCATTATATGTAGGTGTCTAGATGCATGGCTAGATTACCCTTTTTACATGCTACAACTCATTCGAGCATGGGTGTTGAAGTCGAGTGACCCGTGATAACAATAGTTGGGTCCTATGGGCATCCAACAGAGGTATCCAGTCCGTGAGGAGACACATGCCCACTTTTATCATGCAATGATAAGGTTGCATATATGAAATCCCCTAGATTTCTAACCCTTCAACCCATGATTTCATGACCACAAACCCGGGCCTCAAATCAGCGGCACCTGTAACAACCCTTGTATTCCTAACCCGGAATCCGTATTGCAGGTCCGATAACCCGAAGGTCAAGTCGGATTAAGTTGTGGAGTGTCTGGATAGAAGTCCATGATCCATACCCTAAACCCATGGATCTGGATTCTCTTGATGAAGAACATGCCTTGCTGGGAAGTTGTATCTCTGGTAGAAGGCAAGAGGTGTTTGGAGATGTTCGTAATGAAGGTAAGACCTCCCCCATGTGTTGTATAGGGTTAGGTTGAGGTTGTGAGTCAACCCCTTGAGCAAAGCACCCTTGTACAACAATGTACTAGGGGTGGTTGCTTAAGGTGGTTGATTGGGCCAATCAACCGCCCCAAGCGACCGCCATGGTCTGCTTGCGGGAATTTGACTTAATTTGCCCCCTATTCGCTATAAATAGTAAGCCCTGTGTTTTTAACTCATTATTATATTTGGGATTGCGGTTTTGGATGTTTAGGAGGCAGTGAACACGTGCTGGAAGGTGAGGAAAGCTTGGTTTGTGATCTGGATCTATTCCCCTCTTCTGTTTGTTGATCTGGTTGAGGTAGGTGAAACCCTTTCACTCCTTTCTCTTCTTTCAACTTTGGTCCTTCATGTTGGGGTAACCTAATTGTGATTGGTTGTATCCCCTTTTCAATGTTCTTAAAGGATCTGTCCGGAATTTGCATTTGAATAAAGGATGGATCTATTCAAGGGGGATGTATTGGGTGTTAGATCTTTGTCAATTTTAGGTTTCTGATTTGCTCCTTGGTTATAGATTAAGTTTGGAATTCGGCTTAAGATCATCCCAAAATCGGATTGAAATCACATGATCAAAAGTTTGAGTTTCGGAGTTGGAAACATATTTGGGGCGGTTGCTCAAGGCGGTCGCTTGAGCCAAGCGATTGGTTGGGTCATAGTAGCAATGTGACTTTTGGCTTTTACTCAGTTTGACTCATGTCTCTTATATAATCTTATAACCCTATGTTTAGGTGTTCTCTAACTTTGCTGAAAGTCTTATAATTGTGATTGGATTGCACTATGGGAAGCTTTTACTTAATTACAGGTAAGGACACACTATCTTGTTTATATGCAAATGACATATGAATTAGATGTTTCCTATATTATTCATTAATCATGTACATTGCCATAGTTGTTTAATTTACTTTAATATTGTTATATACTTGTTGTTTGTGTTATATTTTATATACTTTGTTACTTCATGATATTGATTGAACGGTCATGATATGATCTTGTTTGATGTAATGTAGTTGTGATGGAAAGGGTATCCAACTGGGTATCTTTGCTTAAGATATCAGAGAGCTGTGGTATGGGACACATGCTAAGCGACCAGGACAAGCAAACGGCTGGTTTCCAGTTACTCTGTAGGTTTGATTTTTGAATTGTTTTGACTCTTGACTCTTATACATTCTTGTAACCTTATGCCTAGGTGTTCTCTGTTTCAAATAAAAGTCTTATAATAGTTTTTGGATTGCAAGTTAGAGGACTTCTACTAAATTACAGGTAAGGACATGCATTCCTATTTATATGCAATTACATATACATGATTGATTCAGCTATTCTATTTACTATTCTTTGATCACGTAACTTGCTGTAATTGTATAAAGCATGTGAATCTTATTGTATACTTGTTGTTTGTGGTGTTCCTTGATGTACTTCATCTTATATGATATTGCACAATTATGGTATGATAAAGAGTGATGTAGTGTAGTTGTGATGGAAGGGGTTATTCCATTGGGATATCTTGGCTAGAGATATCAGAGGGCTGTGGTATGGGACACATGCTCACTGATGCCTCTAGCACTATCATGATTACTGGATGACATACTTAGGAGAGTCTAGAATTGCATGTCTAGGTACCCCACATGCTATTACCCTTTCAGTAGGGGAATTGAAGCCGGGATGACTCGTGATGACAGTGATGTGACGTTGGTCCACTATTGGTCATGCAATGGTAGGGTTGCATATGTTAGGGTTGGGCTCATGGACGTCTAAGGAACGGACCGGGTGTCGTGAGGAGTCATGAGAGCATCCACCCCAACAATATGTGGATGACCATAGGGTTAAGGAGTGGAGTCCAACAGCGGTAGCCAGTCTGTGAGGGTTCTCACTCTTAGGTTGCGAAGGATACTGAACTGAGTTGGTTGGTGCCATAGGGGAAGTATCTGGACTCCATATAGTATGTTACAATTATGACTTGCATTGGATTAGAAACCCCGACATGCGCCAGTACTCATTACCAATGGTCGTGGTGAGAGAGTGTTGACTTATCCCCAGCCATGGTTTGAGAGCCAGGTGTGGACTTACCCCTTTGCCCAGGATCCCTACAGAGGTAACATGTCCTTGCCGGATCAGAGTGACTAGATCTACCCAGAGGAGGGCTGGTGTATATCTTAAAGCATGTCAGCTGTTAGAGACTTGCATAGTTAGATTCTTAGTAGCATTCATATTTCTGCATATCATCCATATCATTTCATATGTGCATTCGTGGATTGTATTGACATATATATGAGAATTGTCTGTTCCTTCCTGAGTTCGTCGGAACTCATTCCTTTCATTGTATATATTGTATGAGTTGTACAGATGGTTGCACAATGTCGGAAGTTGGAGATGATTCGTATGAAAGAGCCTTCTCGTATAAAGCTGATGTGACACGAAAGGTGGTACATGATCTTGCAGAGCATGAAGCCTTCTGAAGATGCTTGTGTGCACCTTTAGCACCCATTGTTGGCCGACGGAGGCAGATTGCCAGGATTTTGATGATCGTATGGAGAAAGATTGGAGGACATCTTTACTTGCTAATTTAGAAAACTAGTTTTTAGATTTAGAAAAGGAAACCAAAGAGAAGATTATTTAGTTTATTTATTTTTGCTTCCGCTGAACTCGATATTACATTTGATTCTTGATTCTTTCCTTTGGTTATTTCTTGGATATTAATTGGAGTATTTGGACTCCTGTAACCTTTTTATTAATTATTGCTCTATTCTTGCTCTTGATTACATGTATTTGTATTTATTATTATTGATAGACTAAAATCGTGGATCCTGTGACGGATCGCACCCACGGGTTGTCGAGCGGGTAACCGAGGACGGCGGGCGGGGTGTGACAACCATACTAATGACTTAGAGATTTTTGCCCCAAGGAAAAATAAATCATGTGCTCTGTTTCTGTGTTTCATCAACTGCTGGATTATTAGGCTGATTTTTGCAGGTTGTGGTGCTTAAACTATCATTGTATTCATTGGGAGGTGATGAAGCACCTTTGCTGGACATGGTGGAATACGGTGGAATCCTGTGACTCTGTATGTGCATAGTCTCAAAAGAATCCTAGTTGTAGATGTCTTTTATTGGATTTGTTGGATTCATTGGTTGCTTTATAAAATTGGTTTAGCTGAACTAACAATATTCTCATGACCAACATGGTGTCAATCTCCTACACATGTAATTGAGGAATGTCCAAGCTATTCTGGAGGCCAACATGAAAATGTCAGTGCGATGTTTCCAAACCCGTACAGTAACACGTACAATCCTGGGTGAAAGAATCATCCTAACTATTCATGGTCTCAAGGGCAAAACCAAAATGGATTAAGCAATTATTTCACACAAAATTACTTTGGTGCCCCTCAACAACAAAGTGCACAATTTTCTTATAATCAAAATGTTCAGTTCCCTCAAGCCCCTAATTTTCAGAATCCCAATTTGGCTAGGCCTGTCAATTCTCCTATTGTGCCTCATATGCCTCTCATTTCACAAAATCAATCATCACTTGGTTTCAACAAAGGTAACAATTCGGAGTTTTCTCATTTTTCTACCTTAGAGAAAAATATGGAAGTGTTTTCCAGCACCTTTACGGCTTCTATGCATAATATGGAAAAACAAATTTCCACTCTTGCAAATGCTTTGTCTGAGCGAGAAAGAGGTAAAATGCCTAGCCAACCTGAGTTAAATCCTAAGATTCAGATTCAACAAAGACCATCAAATTTACCAAATTAAGTCAACCAAGTTGAATCCTCCCCTTCTTCTTTAGCTTCAATTAATTTTGTGTCTGCATTGCGAAGTGGGAAAGGGTATTTAACAGGAGAATCACATATTAATGAAAAGAGCGAGATTAGTGACCACTATGATGGGGAAAATGTTCAAGTATCTCCTAATAAAGGTTTGTTTGAGAAACCCATAGAAGTTGAGAATGAGTCAATTAATGTAGTTGAGGAATCTTTTGATTTTCCTAATAATGTGATTACCAACTTTGAAATTGATTTTGATTATGAATTTCAAGAATGTATGGATATGTTGGATGATGATAGTGAAACTTTCTTTTCTGAAGTCTTAAATTTTCACACACCTTTGGAGCCTATTAAAACCCTATCTATCTCCATCTCCATTCCTAAGCTTTCAATAATTGAATCACCCAAGCTAGAATTGAAAGAATTGCTTTCTAATTTAAAGTATACTTTCCTGGGACAAGATAATCATCTTCCTGTCATTGCTGTCTCTAATTTAACTTCTGACAAAGCAGAAGAGTTGATCACACTGTTGAAAAATAAAAGAGAACCATTGGGTTGGTCTATCACAAATATCAAAGGTCTAAGCTCTTCCATTTTACAACATCATATTCATTTTATGAAGGATGCTAAACCGTCTAAAGAACCTCAACGTATGATGAGAATTTTCTTTTACATGGTGAATGTTTTTCTTGAAGTCTTTAGGGATGACTTTTCTATTCATGGTTTTTCTTATTTGGAGTGCCTTCCCCATCATACATTGCTATTGAAGATAAGACAAAAACTTCCCATGATAAACACATCTTGACTGAAAGGTATACCCCTCTTTTGCCTTGCCTTTATTCTTCTTCTCATGCATGCATTGAGGACATTGCATTACTTAAGTGTGTGTGTGTGGGGGGGGGGGTATAGCTTCTTTGTAGATTTTAACTTTGACTTTTGGTTAGTATACATATTCTTTCAATTGCTATGATGTGTGAAATGAGAGTGATTTTGGTACCCATCATGAACACATAAAAACCCTGTTGAGAGGAAGATAACTTGTATATATGTTGAGATGAGAGTTTCCTTAGAAAAATAAAAGGCCCTTAACTTAAGGCGTTGGACCATCTATGAGTTTTGTGGGTCCTTGTTTCTTTGACTAGAAGTTGAGATCAATTTTGTGTATAGCATGAAAAAAAAAAAGAAGAGTAGAAAGTAAAAGTTGAATTCCTTGGAACTAGACAGGGCACTCCGACTCAGGAATCGATGTGACTTGATCGAACCTCTTAGGAAGGAGATTATTGAAAAGAACTCTCGCATCACTGTCTATGTGGGCATATGCAAAGCAAAGCTACAAAGTAACTTGGGTTTCTGGTGTTTTCTCCACCATGTCATTCAAGCCAACCGTAGTGGAGTAATGTAGAGTTCACTACTCAAAAGAAAAGAGAGAGATAAATACAACTGTCATCAATGCCTTGGTAAAATTGTTTGGTCAAAAATACTTCAAAACCTTAGTACTTGGTCCCCTTACTTTATGAGTGGTTTTGCTTAAAGAAGAGGTGTACTTGAAAGATATAAGGTGAGTCTTTGATTGAGATATATGCTAAGTCTCAAGAATCAATATGGGGTAATAAAGTTCAAGTGTGGGGGATCTTAAATCAATGGTGAGAAAAATTGTCATAGCTATTGATCTTGTATGAGTACTTACCAATTGTTAAAGTTGGAATTTGCAATGTTTTATTTTGAGCTAAAATTGGAATTTTGGATGTACATTCACTGCAAACATCCACGAGACAAAACTCGTCCTCTAGGGGTAACCTAGTGGTTTAAAGGCTTGTTGCACATGCTAAGTGTAACCGTGATTCCTACGAAAGTGAGTTAGGATTTATTTTGTTGCACTAGCTTTTTACTTGCATTTGAATTTTCTTTAATTTTTGCTTGAGGACAAGCTTAGTCTAAGTGTGGGGGAATCTGATGAGCACATTTATGTGTGAAATCTTAGGGCATAAAACATGCATTTTATACATTTAGGATGGAGTTACCTTGGGTTTTATGTTGTTTTTGTAGATTTTAGAACTTTCCAAGATTTAAGCAAATATTTGGAGTTTTGGGCTTGAATCATGCTATTTTACATGTCAAGAAGTCCATTCAAATTCTCAAATGCGAAAATGGGTCTGATCTGGGGCATGATGGGCTAAGAGATGTGTGACTATGGGCTAAAGAATGCAAATTTGATCTACGGCTGAGATTTTAAATCAAATCTACAGAGATATTATTGAGAGAGTCCAAATGGAAAAGAGTCCTTGCATACCTCAATATCTTATCTCATATCTTGGATTTAATTAAAGAAAGAAAAAGAGGGAAAAGAATTATATTCAGAAAGAAAAAGAGGAAAAATCCCGTTTTTGAATGCCTCTGTCCAGTTTTGATCAAACCCTTCATCTAACAGTCATCCGATGTCCGATCGTGCTGATTTTTGGAGGAGAGCTTCACGACTACTTAAACCTCAAATCCAACGGTGGAATTATGCATCTGATCTCTCTAAGTTGGCGCGATTAGTACGTCAAAATTCTAATTGGCTGAGTCAGATAGAAACCCTGAGTTTTATTCAAATTCAGCCGTGCTTCATATCTCATGTAAAATCTATAAAAGGAGAGCATACTCCATCAAACGAGAACATGTTCTAGAGCTTAGTAGAAGCATTCTTTCTTCTCTCTTTAGTTTATTTAGCTTTCTTAGTTTTCTTGCTTGCATTAGTGAGATTTAAATTTTTAGATTCAATGTTTAGGTTTAATCTTTTTATGTAATGCAATTCAAGTTCAAGTTTCAATTTTTTTAGATTCGTTTTTCTCTGGGTCTAGCAATTGCAGATTTAGATAATTCTAGATCTAGATCTGGTTGTTAGGGTTAGTTGAGATTTGAATCGTTTGTTCAATTCGCAAGTAAGTAACCTTCTTTATTAATCTTCTCTCCTCCCTCCATTCCCGCTTCTATCTACCCCTCTATATTCTTAATTTATGATTTACTTTCAGCATTATTTATTGTTCTCCCTTTCCCTGGATTCTTGATCAGAGATGCCTACAGTCGTGCCTCTCTTTGGCTAAGGCTTCTTTTTCCTTTTATTGCTTTGTTTATTGCTTTGTTATTTACTTTATTTACTTTACTTATTTTACTTTCTAGCCCTATTCATTCATAATCTCGGACCACATAACCGGAGCAAGCCTAGCGCGGTCCTCCTCTTTCTGGTGACGGGTGGTGTTGCATCTGCATTTTAGCTATGAACTAAATTTTACTGACTGCTTTAACATACTAACTAACTTTATTTTATTTTTTTCCTTTTTATTTTTATTGTTCGCATTTTTTTTTTGTCTTTTATTTATGCATTGATTGTGTTTAATTTATTTTTCGTTTCAATTCGATTGCATTAGACGTATAGATTAGGATCATTTAGTTTAGTTAATTAGTTAACAAAAATTGGATCATTCCACTCTTGCATTACTATTAAGAAGTTGAATTCTAAGTGGTATATCTCCTTGAGGTCGACCCATTAGCTACACGATACCGTGCGCTTGCGGTTACTTTAAAATTTCACAGACAAGTTTTTGTGAATTTTATACCTCTTTTATAAAATTGGTTTACATTTTCATGTTTCTGAATTTTAAAAGTAACCGCAAGCGCACGGTATCGTGTAGCTAACGAGTCGATCTCAAGGAGATATGCCACTTATAATTCAACTTCTTAATAGTAATGCGAGAGTGGAATGATTCAATTTTTGTTAACTAATTCACTAAACTAAACAATCCTAATCTATACGTCTAATGCAATCGAATTGAAACGAAAAATAAATTAAACACAATCAATGCATAAATAAAAGACAGGAAAAAAAATGTGAACAATAAAAATAAAAAGGAAAAAATAAATAAAACCAGTTAGTATGTTAAAGTAGTCAATAAAATTTAGTTCATAGTTAAAATGCAGATGCAACACCACCCGTCACCAGAAGCAGAGGCACGACTGTAGGCTTGCTCCGGTTATGTGGTCCGAGATTATGAATGAATAGGCAAAAAGTAAATAACAGAAAGTAAATAACAAAGCAATAAAAGGAAAAGAAAGTCTTAACCAAAGAGAGGCACGACTGTAGGCATCTCTGATCAAGGATCCAGGGGAAGGGAGAACAATAAATAATGCTGAAAGTAAATCATAAATTAAGAATATAGAGGGGTAAATAGAAGCGAGAATGGAGGGAGGAGAGAAGATTAATAAAGAAGGTTACTTACTTGCGAATTGAACAAACGATTCGAATCTCAACCAACCCTAACAACCAGATCTAGATCTAGAATGATCTAAATCTGCAATTGCTAGACCCAGAGAAAAACGAATCTAAAAAAATTGAATCTTGAACTTGAAGCTTGAACTTGAATTGCATTACATAAAAAGATTAAACCTAAACATTGAATCTAGAAATTTAAATCTCACTAATGCAAGCAAAGAAAACTAGAGAAAACATAAATAAACTGAAGAGAGAAGAAAGAATGCTTCTACTAAGCTCTAAGACATCTTCTCCTTTGATGGAGTATGCTCTCCTTTTATAGAGTTTACATGAGATATGAAGCACATCTGAATTTGAATAAAACTCAGGGTTTCTATCTGACTCAGTCAATTAGGGTTTTGACGTACTAATCGCGCCAACTTAGAGAGATCAGATGCATAATTCCACCGTTGGATTTGAGGTTTAAGTAGTCGTGAAGCTCTCCTCCAAAAATCAGCACGATCGGACATCGGATGACCGTTCGATGAAGGGTTTGATCAATACTGGACGGAGGTATTCAAAAACGGGATTTTTCCTCCTTTTCTTTCTGAATATAATTCTTTTTCCTCTTTTTCTTTCTTTAATTAAATCCAAGATATGAGATAAGATATTGAGGTATGCAAGGATTCTTTTCCATTTGGACTCTCTCAATAATATCTCTATAGATTTGATTTAAAATCTCAGCCGTATATCAAATTTGCCTTATTTATCTCTTCAATATTTCGGAGTTGGCCCATAGTCACACATCTCTAGCCCAGCATGCTCCAGATCAGGCCCATTTTCGCATTTGAGAATTTGAATGGACTTCTTGACGTGTAAAATAGCATGATTCAAGCCCAAAACTCCAAATATTTGCTTAAATCTTGAAAAGTCCTAAAATCTGCAAAAAAACAACATAAAACCCAAGGTAACTCCACTCTAAGTGTATAAAATGCATGCTTTATGCCCTAAGATTTCACACATAAATGTGCTCATCAACCAACATTGATGAAGTTGGTAGGATGCTGACCAGTAAGTGTATGACAAGATACTGGGTTACTTCTCTTTGTCTAGGCTTTTGTATGTCTTTTACATCGTGCACAACAAGGAGCTAGCTCTAAGGAATTTGAATTCCATAAGTGAATTTGGGTTGGTTGAACAACTTCAAGGATTTGATTAAGGCTTTATTGTAGAGCCTTGGGTTTGGGGGTGAACTTAGAAAAAACTAGCATGTGTTTTAGTTCTAATGCACCTCCTAAGATCAAACTTTGAATAATTTCAAAATGGTTGTTGGTACAACTCCCATATTTCTAACCCGAGATCCGTATTTCAGGTCCGAGAACCCGAAGGTCTAGTCGGGTGAATTTGTGGAGTGTCCAGATTGAAGTCCATGATCCATACCCTAAACCCATGGATCTGGATTTTTTGTCTGAAGAGCCTGCCCTGCTTGGTATTTGGAATTCTGGAAGTCAAGTGTTGTTCGGAGATGTCCGGAATGAAGGTAAGATCTCCCCCATCTCTTCTTTAGGGCTAGGTTGGCCTTGGGTATCAACCCCCTAGCAAAAGCACCCTTGTATGGCAAATTACATGGGGGCGGTTGCTAGTGGCGGTCGATTAAACCAAGCGACCGCCCGGTTTGTTTTCGGGAATTTTACCCTATTTTGCCCCCTGACTTCTATAAAAGGCAACCCTCGTCTAAGTAACAAATATTTTATTCGTGGTTGCTAAATTGGGAGGTTAGACGGCTGCGGGGAAGTTCCGAAAGAGACTCGGAGGTCTTGACAGTGACTTGGAGATCAGTCCTTTCCTTTTCTAACTTTATGGCGTGAGGTAATGAATTAATCCTTTGTTCTTTACTTTCTTTGTCTGTTAAATTAGTGTTAACCCATCCCCTCATCTTTGTGGTTACCCCCTTGGATCATTTTGACTCTCTTTTCAATCTACTTAAGATGAATTACCCGTAAACGAAACCCTGTTTTCCTGAGAAGGATAATCCAGTCAAGGGGAGAGTTCTGGGTAATCTATTGATGGTAATGATTAGTTTTCCCTCACCCTTTGGCTTAGGGAGTATTAGATTTGAGACTTAGGTCAAGATTACTCGAAATCCGGATTGAAAACGAGTAATCAGAGGCCTGAGTTTCGGATTGAAACTCTCTGTTTTTGGGGCGGTCACTAGTGGCGGTCGCTCAACCTAAGCGACCAGCCCAAGCTACCGGCTGGTAAACAGAAACCAAATGACTTTTGGTTCTGATTCAAATTGATTCATTTAACTTATATGTTATCAGTAACCACCGTGTATAGGTAATCACTGTTTGAAAGAAAAGTCATATAATAGTTATCGGATTTCATTTTATGGACAGTTTTACTTATATGCAGGTAAGGACAATTCATCCTATCTCTTGAATAGACTTGTAATATGTTAATCTAGTGTCCATTTGAAATCATGTTTCTATATATATGCTGCTGTTTATATGTCTTAAATATAAATCATATTACTTTACTACTGTTTGTCTTACTTACATACATATTGTGTTGATTATGAATGTTATGTATTGATGATAGTTGGTATATGGTTCTGATGGAGGTATCTATTTTGGGATATCTTAGCTAGGGATATCAGAAGGCTGTGGGATGGGACACATGCCTGCTGATGTCTCCAACACTGTCTTTACTATTTGATGGCATTATTTAGGTAGAGTCTAGATTGCATGGTTAGGTACCCCACATGCTACTACCCTTTCGGTAGGGGGATTGAAACCGAGTGACCCGTGATGACAGTGATGTGACATTGTGGTTCACTGTTAGTCATATAAATGGTAGGGTTGCATATGTTAGGGTTGGGCTCATGGATGTCCAAGGATCGGACCGGGTGTCGTGAGGAATCATGAGAGCATTCGCCCCAATAATATGTGGATAACCATAGGGTTAAGGAGTGGAGTCCAACAGCGGTAGCTATTCCGTGAGGATTCTCTCTCCTAGGTTGTGAAGGATACTGAACCGAGTTGGTTGGTGCCATATGGAATGTATCTGGACTTCATGTAGACATGTAACCAATATGACCTTGCATTGGATTAGAAACCCCGACATGCGCCAGTACTCATTACCAATGCTCGTGGTAAGAGAGTGTTGACTTAACCCCCAGCCATGGAAATGAGAGCCAGTGTGGACTTTCCCTTTTCCCTAGGATCCCTACAGAGGTAGCCAGTCCTTGCCGGATCAGAGTGATGAGACTTACCCAGAGGAGGGCTGGTGTATAACTTAAAGCATGTCAACTATTAGAGACCTGCAGAGTTAGAAATCATAGTATCATTCATATTTTGCATTCATTCTTATTATTTGTATATCTTGACATTTGTTGGACAATTGATCAGATTTGTGATTGTTTCTTACTGAGTTCTCTAGAACTCACGTCTTTATTTTGTATATGTTTATTAGCTTACACAGAAGAAGGAATTATACAGGAAGATGGACTGGTTTCCTATGAAGGAACCATCCCGTATGAAGAAGATGTGGTACCGTCAGTGGGAGATGGAAATAGCATGTGCGTGAGCTCCTGCAGCTGCATGGAGTGCGCTTATCGCACCTATTGATGGTCAGGGACGAAAGGATGTCAGAAAGTTCGCTCGGCGGATAGAGTTGAATTGGAGAACACCTTACCTTGAGATTCATGAGAAAACACTTTTTAGATTTAGAAAAGGAAACTGGGAAGAAATTGATATAACTCTTTTGTTTACTTCACTGAACCCTTATTCATTTTTATTCATTATTTCTTTCCTTTATTATTGTTATTGGAGTATTTTGGACTCCTGTAATTCATTTAATTCAGTTATTGAATAGTCTTTGCTCTTGATTATCTTTATTTGTCTTAACTATTGTTGATAGACTAAAACCTTGGATCTTGTGATGGATTGCACCCACGGGTTGTTGGGTGGGTAACCGAGACCGGCGGGTGGGGTGTGACAATTGTGGTATCATTCTATCTTGACTCATCTAAACTCTAACGGTTTCTCATCAAATTATTGATTAAGATCAAGCATGGAGGCACCAAAAACAACATGATAACATAGACGCATCCATCAACCAGATCAAGTTCCCAACAAATTGCCTGATCAACACAATTTACTCCGCTGCAAGTTGCAACCATGCTCTTCCAAAGATTTTTTATATGATACACAAGTTTCTTTTCAAATTTATATTTATTCTTTAATAACAAAACACAAAGCACAAGCCTTGAATCCCTTGATGTCATACATGGAATGTAAGCAACTGATCAATACCTCTCGTCGAATGGATCAATCTGTTAAATCACAAAAAGAAACAATGAGACTTGATGTCATGGAACATCAGCACATGACCACTTCCTATAGGATGGATCTCTGTTTAATTACAAAAAGAATGGGTTTCATACCATTTTTCATACTGTAACAAAACCGAACCGTATTCTAAATCGTGCCGTATTTTAATATTGTTTTCATACCGTACAGTATAAATTCGGTCTGTACGATTTCGGTATGAGGTTTTCAAATTTAAAACCGTATCATACCAAATTACAGGTACCATACCGAACTGACACCCTTATCCAATGCTAGTGGATGAACCTTGTGATGACTAGACCTCTCTCCTAGAGTTTAAGAGAGAAGGTCAATCACGACGATATTAAAAGATGATTTTGGCACGTCCGGAAATTGACGACGATGATTCCAATTGACAAGGTAAATATACCCAAACTGTGACACCCAGCCTAAATCTAGCCCGGAAACCCAATATGTTTTGGGTGAAGTCGGGTTTTGTTTAATGTTGACTTTGAAGTTTGACCGTGATTTCAGTTTTACTATCTTTGAAAATCTTAGGAAGATGTCTTTGTGGGCCATCTCAGTAGAGGATATGGTGTTTGACCCAAAACCCATGGATATTAATGATGGTGTTTCCTTATGGAAACCTTATTTGATTTGGTGTTGAACTATTTATTTGTGAAGAAGAGCTTAGTTGGACTTGGTTTGAAGACTTCCCTCCATACTAGGTAAGTAGTATGATGTGTTGAAAGAAGCCCATCCAAAAATATTGAAGTTAGGCCCATTAAATCCCTATTTTTGAACAAGCTGTCCAAGCAGTGGCATTTTGGTAAATATCTGTGTTGAAGGTTTTCAAAAGCTTTATTTCTTTTAATTTCGTTCCCACTATGTTTCTAAGCCTTGGAGAACGTGGGAAGATCCCTAGAACCTCTCCTTCGAAGCCAAGAAAGATCCTCAAGCATCTGTTCTGATTTCTTCATCGGTTTCTCTTCTAAAATGTTGGTATTCAATTTGTTTCTTCTTTAATTCATTCTTTCTTCTCTACTTCTGATATTCTGATTTTGAGAAGGGTATTACACTACTGTAATGACCTCTTCTTTAATTCTTTTAACCCTAGAGTGAATCCCCCAATTCACTCTATGATCTTGAAGCCATATGGCGATGATCCTTGAATTTGATTCCACCAAAGTTCTTAATGATACTTTCCCTAATTTCCTACCTATCTTTATTATTGTGGGGAAGGTCTCATATTATTACCATGACCTTCCCTTGTGTCCTCATGATTGAGGAGTTGATCCTTGTTTTTCTTTGGAACAATTGGCAACCCTTTTATTTTCTATTAATTCATTGGACCCTCCCCAAAACCTTTCTTGATTGTAAATTCCTTGCCCTAAGGGTGAATCTTTATTCTCCCTAGTCTTTTCGTGGGATACACGGATTCTTGTTAGTAATCCCTAATTATATGATTTGAATTTCTTTCCCTTCACTTTAATTGAGAACCTTATTTTCTCTCATTAGTAGACCCTTTCTAATTCCATTCTTTATTTTGAAATACTAATGAGATTTTCCTTTATCTATCTTGGGTTGTTTTTATGAGAGGTAACCATATATGAAACCCTATTGTTCTTTTATTTGTTGGAAACTTCCCAACACTTTTTCAGATTGTGCATTCTTTGTTTCTCTTTCCCTTGGGTGATATTTGTGTTAACCTAAACTTGATCACTATATTTTCTTCATGATCCATGTTTAACCTAATTAGGATTTCTAATTATTCTTTCTTCGTTCTTGTTCTTTTTGAGATCAGGAAGAAGATGATGCATTCTTGCAACCATCTATTCCATGATCTCATTCTATTCTTTGAGATCTATGATCATCATCATGATCTTAACCCTAGCTAATAGATTCTTGAAACCTTAACCCTAATCCTTGAATGATCTTTCTGGAAACCTCTTGTAACCTTCCATGTGAGGGAAACCTCATGGGTAATGTTTCTTAACATAAACTAGATTTCCTATGATTTCTTGTTATTTTCTTGATAACAATCATTCCCTCTCTTTCCGTGATCATAACCTTTTCATGAGCCATATGTTATGATGAAACCCTAACCCCTTTATTACAAACCTATTATGATTGATTTTTCGGTCTATGATCTCCCCCATGTCTTCATTTGGGTTTGGTTGTACTTGGTCTTCAACCCCATGAGCAAAGCACCCTTGTATAGCAATATACTTGGGGGCGGTTACTAGTGGCGGTTGATTAAACCAAGCGACCGCCTTAAGCGACCGCCGGTTACGCTTTGGGGAAAATGCCCTATTTTGCCCCATGTTCGTTATAAATAGCATCCCTCGCCCTATTAACGCATTATTATGTTCGGGATTGCTATTTTGGGCGATTAGGCGGCTGTGGAAACGTGCGGGATTCAGGTTTGAAGTGCTGTTAATGATATGAAACCTTTTCTCTTCTATTCTTGGTGATTCTTATTAAGGTAATGAATCTCCATCTTCTATTCTCTTCTTTTTAACCCCTGATTGATATGAACCCATCCCCATTTTGTTAGTGGTTACCCAATTGATTTGTTGTATCTCCCTTTCCAATGTTCTTGATGAGATCCTGTCCGAAAACGAATCCCCGCATTTGTTTAATGGATGGATCCCATCAAGGGAATGATTTGGGTAATAAATCTTTGTTAATTTTAGGGTTTCTTGTTACCCCCTTGTTCTAGACCTATTAAGCTTGAAATTCGGACTACGATCATCCCAAAACGGATTGAGATCGGATGATAAAAAGTCTGATTTTCGGAGTTGGAAACTGTCTGAAACAGGGGCGGTCGCTTGTGGAGGTCGCTTAACTTAAGCAACCGCCACAAGCAACCGGCTGGTTTCCAGTAACTGTGTAGGTTTGATTTTTGAATTGTTTTGACTCTTGACTCTTATACATTCTTGTAACCCTATGCCTAGGTGTTCTCTGTTTCAAATAAAAGTCTTATAATAGTTTTTGGATTGCAAGTTAGAGGACTTCTACTAAATTACGGTAAGGACATGCATTCTTATTTATATGCAATTACATATACATGATGATTCTATTGTTCTATTTACTATTCTTTGATCATGTAACTTGCTGTAATTGTATAAAGCATGTGAATCTTATTGTACACTTGTTGTTTGTGGTGTTCTTTGATGTACTTCATCTTTTATGATATTGCACAACTGTTCATGATATGATAAAGAGTGATGTAGTGTGATTGTGATGGAAGGGGTATTCCATTGGGATATCTTGGCTTGGGATATCAGAAGGCTGTGGAATGGGACACATGCCTGCTGATGTCTCCAAAGACTATCATGATTACTTGATGACATACTTAGGGAGTCTAGAATTGCATGGCTAGGTACCCCACATGCTATTACCCTTTCGGCAGGGGAATTGAAGCCGGGTGACCCGTGACAATGGTGACGTGACTATGTTTCATCCAACAGCGGTAACCAGTCCGTGCGGAGACTCAGTGGTCCACTATTGGTCATGTAATGGTAGGGTTGCATATGTTAGGGTTGGGCTCATGGACGTCCTAGGAACGGACCGGGTGTCGTGAGGAGTCATGAGAGCATCCGCCCCAATAATATGTGGATGACCATAGGGTTAAGGAGTGGAGTCCAACAGAGGTATCCAGTCCGTGAGGATTCTCACTCCTAGGTTGCGAAGGATACTGAACCGAGTTGGTTGGTGCCATAGGGGAAGTATCTGGACTTCATATAGTATGTTACCATTATGACCTTGCATTGGATTAGAAACCCCGACATGCACCAGTACTCATTGCCAATGGTCGTGGTGAGAGAGTGTTGACTTAACCCCCACCCACGGTTTTGAGAGCCCGGTGTGGACTTACCCCTTTGCCCAGGATCCCTGAGAGGTAACCAGTCCTTGCCGGATCAGAGTGATGAGACTTACCCAAAGGAGGGCTGGTGTATATCTTAAAGCATGTCAGCCATTAGAGACTTGCATAGTTAGATCTTAGTAGCATTCATATTTCTGCATACCATCCATATCATTTCATCTGTGCATTCGTGGATCGTATTGACATATATATGAGAATTGTTTGTTCCTTACTGAGTTCGTTGGAACTCATTCCTTTCATTGTATGTATTATATAAACTGTACAGATGGTTGCACAATGTCGGAAGTTGGAGATGATTCGTATGAAAGAGCCTTCTCATTTGAAGCTGATGTGAGACAGACAGTGGTACATGGACTTGCAGAGCATGAAGCCTCATGAAGATGAAGATTATTTAGTTATTCTCTTTGCTTCCGCTGAACTCGATATTACATTTGATTCTTGATTCTTTCCTTTGATTATTTCTTGGATATTTATTGGAGTATTTGGACTCCTGTAACCTTTTTATTAATTATTGCACTATTCTTGCTCTTGATTACAGGTATTTGTATTTATTATTATTGATAGACTAAAACCATGGATCCTGTGACGGTTCGCACCCACGGGTCGTCAGGCGGGTAACCGGGCCTGGCGGGCGGGGTGTGACACAAACGAAGATAATCGAAAGACTTTTCTTTCAAGCCATAAATCACCGGAATTGGACCTTGGTTGAGGGGTCAACCAAGGGCTGGTCGATCTGGATTGGTCGATATGTCTGGATCAATCACCCCTCCCCAGTGTCGCGGTAGATTCAAGAATTTGTGTTTTAAAACCCTATTTTAAGTTTCTTTTGACCTCTACACACATTTTATAATGCTAATGCGAGGCTGAAGCTTAGGGAGGAGGGGAAATCAAGAAGAAACTTGGATTCTACCCACATGAAGGCACACCGAGACCCGAATCATAGCGGAATCATTGGGAAAGGTGAGAACTCTTCAAACCCTCTTCTTTAAACCTAAGTTTGTGGGGGTTCATGATAAATACTAGATTTCGATAGTTGGAGCATGTTAGGTGCAATGAATGCTTGTAGATAGTTTTGTTTATGCTTCCCATTAGTTTGTGAGTGGTTTGTGCGAATCGTTGCAAATGATTTCGCATTTTGACTCTAAGAGATGTCTGCGGGCACTCACAAGAGCCAAATTTGAGCCTTTTTATTTAGACCAAATTGGGTCAAATTGATGATACCTTTAGGACCCTATTACTGCTATTAGATGTTCCCAAAGTTTTGTTTCGATTTGACTTCAAATCGGTGGTGAAATAATGATTTTTCGCCTAAACTAGGTTGAGAACGGCGGGTTTAAAACCACATGATAGATTGGGTTTTTGTAAGATGATTTTGGATGTCTTTTGAAACCCATTTGGTTTCTAATAAATTTTTTTTATTTCTCTTATATGATTAGGATTAATCTGAGTATAACCACCAGCTCTTGAAAGTGAATTTGTGAGTCTGTGACTTTGGAGAACTAAAATCAAATCGAAAGGTGAGGAATAAACTAACCATGTCTTGTATGTTTAAGTATTGTTATTTTCATTCTATTAATGATACAAATTGCTTTAATTATATATATCATGATATGCTTGTGTGTGACTTTGCACGAATGGGAGGTAAGATTATATGAATGTGCATTATTCTTTCTTTTGAATCATATATTATCGGTATGAGAATGATATGAGAATGTATGAGAATGAATGACATTGCATGGGTTGTTCCTCTTATTCTATTCTTACCCGCTAAGGTTGTGGGTTTACCCATTACTCTAGTGACCTTATGTGATTGTATCTAGACCTAAGTACATGAATTCTAGATGTCTAGAAGTGTTGGGCTAGGTATCCTTTACAAGTGCTACTACCCTTCCGGTAGGGGTATTGAAACCGGTTAACCTATGATGTCAGTGGCTGGGTGTTGAGTCTCAAGCAGGCCCACCGTCATCATAGAGCGTTAGGGTTGTATATAATAGATAAGGGCTCCTGGGCGCTCAAGACCGGTAACCAACCCATGAGAAGACATGGAGAATATCCTATTCATTATATGTGGATGACCACTGGGTTAAGGAATGTAATCCAACAGATGCCTCCCGTTGAGGATACCATTCATAAGCGGGAAGGTATCGAACCAAAAGGGCATTAGGCATGAGGGGAGATATCTAGACCATATGTAGTATGAGACCGTATGACTTTGCATTGGGCCTAGAGTTATCCCTGACATACGCCAAATCTTATGCCAAATGGTGATGTGAGAGAGTGGTGACCTATACCCCAACCATGGCTTGACAAGAGTTTACCCAACAACCACGGAGAACCCAAGAGACGTCTCTTGTTAAGGGAGAGTGGCTAAGACCCCCAAAGAGATTGATGTTTAAATTTAATGCGTGTTTACCATAGAGACTTCATGATAGAGTTAGGATCATACATCATAATCTTGCATATATATATATATAAATAGTGATTAGATGCATGACATGAAGTTGACCTCACTGAGTTCTGTGGAACTCATTCATTTATATGAGTCTAAAGTTGACCTCACTAAGTTTTTTGGAACTTATTCCTTTATATGTGTGTGTCCTTTAGGTTTCTCTACAGGTTATGAGGTCTCCTCTCAATTGGAGGATTTGTCGTAGGGAGGCTATTTGGAAGGAGCCATTGAGGAGGAAGTGGAAGTGCATGAAGCTTTGTGCTCGTGCCATGACTTCTCCAATGGAGCCGACTTTTAGTAGTAGAGATCTCACCGTACTTAGGAAATATCTTGTGTCATTTATGACACTTTTCTACATTTATACTTTGATTTCACTTGAGAGAGGCAAGGGTATCTTCTACCAAGATTCATGAACTTTCTCCGCTACAAATACTTTTCCTTTCTTCAAACTCTGATATTTATGCTTTTGGTTTGAGTCTTGGATGATTGTAACTAATATTTCAAATTTCATAATTGGATATTTGAACTTGATTTATTCTTGTCCTTTGGATTATGTTATATCATATATTTGTATGGAATTATCATTGAATATAGGTCCTGCAGTATGTCACCCCCACAGGTATTCGGGTATGACCGGATCCGGCTGGGTGGGGTGTGACACATACCTTGGCCCATGGATCTGGATTTTGCCGATGAAGAACCTACCATACTGGGAACCCAAAGGAGATCCAATAGAAACCCTGATGGACTGGGAAGGTGGATCTCTTACCTAAATCAAGTTGAATTTGAAGATGTCCGAGAGTAAAGGTAAGGATTCCCCATGTGTTGGTTTAAGTTAGGTTAGTGTTGGGGATCAACCGGTTGAGCAAAGAACCCAAGTATTGAAAAGTACTAGGGGGTACTTGGGGGCGGTTGCTTAAGGTGGTTCATTGACCCAACCAACCGCCTCAAGTGAACGGCCAGTCCAATTGCAGGATTGAACCCTAATTTGCCCTCATCCCTCTATAAATAGCCATCCACGACTTAATTTTGTATTATTTTATTTGTGGAGGCTACTGTGGATCGTTAGAAGGCAGAGTGCACGTGTTTGGTGGGGAAGAATGCTTGAATCACGGTGAAGCTTCAATTTTTGATTTGTCTTGCGAATCGATTGGAGGTTAGTTGATCACATGCTCTTCTTACTTATCTCTCTTGAGTAGTAATGTGCTTTTCTTCTCTCCATGATTCTATAGATAGTGAATTTGATGGTTAGAATCTTTCCATCGATGATCATGACTAGATCACACCCGAAGATGGATTCTCATATCCGAATTAAGGGTTGATTTAGTTGAAGGAGATGAAGTGGATTCTAAACCTTTCTTCTTTGTGGTTTTTGGATTGAGATAGACTCTCTTGTATGTTAAGGATGGAATTCAAATTTGGATTATCCCAAAATCAAATCGAGGATGGGTGATCAAAAGTTGGAATTTTGGACTTGAGAGTCTGCCTGAAAAGGAGGTGGTAGGTCAAGGTGGTCAATTGACCCAACCAACTGCCATAAGCGACCGGTTAGGTCACAGTGGCTCTGTCAGTCTGAGTTTTGCTCTATTTTGACTTCTGTTCTTAATGCATCTTTTTAACCCTAATCTAGGTGATCTTTGAGGTTTACTAGACTTGTTATTTGTGAAGTTTGATTGCACTTTCGGTATCTTTTTCATTTCGATAGGTAAGGTTACATTTCTCTATATATGATTTGTCATGTAATGTGATGAATTGTGTATAACTTTTGAATGCATAAGAATTATATAACTAGCTATTACAGTAGTTTGAATGATTTCTTGATGATAATATGCTATGTATGATGATTAAATGTACTTGAACTATATGAGGTTGAATGATGGGATGTTGTAACTATGATTGAGGGTATCCTTACTGTGTATCCTTAGCTTGAGATATCAGGGACTGTGGTATGGGACACTGTTCTTTGATGCCCCCAACATTATCATGGTTGTTGGATTACATACCTAGAAGGTCTAGATTGCATGGTTAGAAACCCATACATGCTACTACCCTTTTGGCAAGGGTATTGAAGCCAAATGACTCGTGATAACGATGATGTGACTTTGTTTCATCCTACAGTTGTAGCTAGTTCGTGTGGAGACCCAGTGGTCCACTGTTGATCATGCAATGGTAGACTTGCATATATTAGGGTTGGGCTCATGGGTGGTCAATAAGTGGTTTGGGAGTTGTGAGGGGACATGAGAGCATCCGCCCCAATAATATGTGGATGACCATAAGGTTAGAGAATGGAGTCCAACAGAGGTAGCCCGTTCGAGAGGATTCTCATTTCTAGGTGGAGAAGGATACTGAACCAAGTTGGTTGCTGCCATAAGGTAAGTAACTGGACCACATGTAGTATGTTACTATATGACCTTGCATTGGGTTAGAATCCCTGACATGCACCAGTACTCATGCCAATGGTTGTGGTGAGAGAGTGTGGACCTAAACCCCAGCCATCATTGATTGATGAGGACCGAATCCCTTGCCCAGGATCCCAACAGAGGTAACCAATCCATGAGGGATCAAAGTGACTAGACCTACCCAGAGGAGGGCTGGTGTTATAACTTAAAGCATGTCTGCCATACTAGAGACTTACATGGTTAGCTACTAGATGCATCCATACTTATGCATATCATCTTTCACTTATGTTACTTATCAGGATATAATATTGACATGTATATGAGATATGTTGCCTTAACAAGTTTGTCAAAACTCATCCTTTTTATGGCAATATTGAATCAGGAGAAATTTCGTATGATAGGGAGAACCTCAATGAAGAAACTCTAGAGGCATCAGTGGGAGATAGTGTTGCACAACATGAAGCCACTGCTGGTGCATGGAGTGTGCTAACAACTCCTATTGATGGCAAAAGAATCCAGGTGGCTTGCCTTTTCGATAAGTCGATGAAGGAAGGTTGGATGACCCCGTTCATCGAGAAATTACAAGAGAAGATCACCATCCATGAAAAAGAACAAAATAACAATTAAAATTTTATTCCTTTTGCTTCCGCCGAGATACTCTTTTTGGACACGTTTACTTTATTCATTTCCTTGATTTCTTTCCTTTTTGGATGTTGGACACATGTATATTCCTTTTCATTTAATTATTGAATGATTCTTTCTTTTGATTTATTATTATGTGTATTTATTATCATTGATGATTAAACCGTGGATCTTGTAACTGTGTATCGCACCCACGGGTTGTCGGGCGGGACCGATACCTGCGGGTGGGGTGTGACACCAATAGTGTGGTGAGAGAGTGGTGACCTAATCCCCCAGCCATGGTGTGATGTGACACCCCTATACCGCCGGATCCAAACAGAGGTAGCCAATCAGTGAGGGATCAAAGTGATGAGACTTCCCAAAGGAGGCTGGTGTTACGATTTAATGCGTTGTCTACCATAGAGACTAGCACTTGTTAGAGTATAGGAGGCACACTTGCATAATACATCACTCCATTCATTTACATTCATATTTCACCCTTGGTATATGTATTGGATGCATGATTGGATGCATAATATGTGATCTTGTTGACCTCACTGAGTTTTATGGAACTCATTCCTTGAAGATGTATTTCTTTTAGACTCTTTTACAAGTTATGAAGATTCTACCATTATGGAGTATGCGCCGCTAACCAAATCGTATGACATCCTGGTAGGTGGAGATGTGGAGACCCATGGGGACATGTGTCCATGCTTGGACTGCTCATACGATGTTTAGCGCTTGTGATTTTCGTTTGATTATTTGAGGTGTGACAGAGTCTAACCGAAATCGTGTAACTCTCTTTTGGGAAATCGAAGGGTTAAACTAATTTCTCTTAAATCTTTTTTGTTGATGTTGAGACTTCTGTTGTTTGATATTCACTTCTCCCTTAACTCTGATTTTACCTTTGTTTATCTTTTCGGAGGACTATAATAACTTTGTTGAATGTTGTCATTTTATTCTTTTGCTCTTTGGATTATGCTATATTGTATTATGGTTATGCATTGACTGCAAATCTAGATCATGTAATGAGTATCACACCCACAGGTATTCAGGCGTGTCCAAAACCGGTTGGGTGGGATGTGACACAATAAAAGTTCAATTATAAAAAGAATACCTTTACATAACACAAACAATGGTACCTCCCCAATACAATTTCCTATAAAATCTTTTTCTTTTCTTATTCACTAACCCTCTTGTATGGACCCTTCATTTAATATAACTCTTTAATAGGGAGTGTACCATGAAAATCTATATATATGATAACTATGGACTTTTATTATCCTTTTTCCTTGTGTGCATGTATTGTCGTAGAATTATGAAGGGTTGAGACCTTGGAATCCATTTATTCTCTATTGATTTTCCTTCCTACATCAATCTTTCTTTTGTCTCGGTTTATATAGAAACGGATCCCATTGCATAACCATTCGTTTCTTGTATTGGAATGAATTATCATCATACTAAGGAAGGTTAACTCTTCTTATTACAAACAACCCTTAAAGGTTTTCTTATCTCAACTCAAGTCAAAACGTATCCCATCACAAAAGTATGCCCTCTAGATATATTAGGAACGTGTCACTGTCATACAAAAGAGGGTTGAGATTTCATTACCTTTATTGGGTTTGGTTTTTCCGTTCATTCCATAATCAATTTTAGTTCAAGGTAGTGATACAATCCTCTCATCTCATTCTCCACTCTTTAACCCTACTAGATATATTGCATTCTAACCTCGAGGAGTGGTTCAGTTGGCAAAAGACCAACGCTTCCGCATAGGAGGTTAGAGTTCGAATCCCCTCGGGGCCAAGAGTGAAGCCCCTTTCTATATTAATTATATAAAAGCTCCATTGAGGATGTAATCGGGGTGCGTGCAAGTTAGTCCGGATGAACCTCAGATAAAAAATATATATATAAAAAAAAATGAAATATATTGCATGAGGCATTCATTACAGTTCCTCTACATTTTTTCATTAGTCTATCAATTATTTATATCATTTCTAGTCTATAAACATATCATTATCATTCCATTCTATTAGCATACCTTTGTTATAATCATACCCTACCATACCATTTCATAATCATATCCATGTCCTTCTATCCCATAAGCATAATATGCCAATATCATTTCCATTACATGGATATAATCATGTCATAAATGTTTTTTTTTCTTCTCATTCCATAGGCATAATCACGTCATAATGTCATTTTCATTCTAACATAATCTTATTATAACTATATTATTTTATTTCATAATCATAATCATGCTATAGCATCAACATAACCATAACATTTCCATTCCATACACTTTAATATATCTCTTTCATTCCATAAGCATATAACTATATTATACCCTCTAACATAGTTATTACACTGTCATTTCATACACATAGCCATTACAGTTCTATTCTATAAACATATTCAAGGGATTTATCATTAACTTGGGTTATCAACATATCAAATATTTCCAAGATCTATCAATCTCTCTTAAGCTTAGGTTATACATGACCCAATCATAAATTCAGCATGGTCTAGCTGCATGCCACACTTAGCAATCATCATAAACATGAAAATCTAACCAAAGCAAAGAGAGAAATTAACTTAGAGAAAGCATGCGAGACCCATAGCCCTTCTCTCTCTCCTTCCTCTTCTTATCCTCTCATTTTTCCTCTTTTCATTTCTTATTTTCTTCCTTCTCTTTCTTGTTTTCCCTTTTATTAATCCTTTATTTTGTTAATGAATTTTTTTTTGCATTTGACACCTCCTCCTCAACGTGGAGGGAGAAGAGAGAGGCAGTGACGTGGAGAGGTGAGGTGTCTCCCCTGTCTCCTTCCACCACACTTTCTTTTCTTTAGAATATATTATATGTTACACATATTGTAATATATATATATATATATATATATATATATATATATATATATATATATATATATATATATATATATATATATATATATATATATATCATACTACTATAATAAAAGCATGTACTCTACCTTTTTCGCAAATCTTTTTCTGTCCTTTGCTGTCCTTAGAATTTTTCTAAATACCAATAATGTTGTACCATTTGTTATTTCCTTAGTTATTTATTTAAGGATAATTTGGACATTGTATCATGAATTATTATGAATTTATCTTTAATTTTAATCCCGATTTCTCTCGTGACCTCTTTCAATCTGTCTCAAACTCTGTCGCTCTATCCCTCTGACTCTCGAACTCTCTCTGAATCTCTCTCTAAATCACCACTATATCTCACGACCTCTCTCAATCTCAGTCTCTCGCTCTCTATATCCCTCTCCCTCTCGAATTCGCTTTGAATCCCTCTCGATCTCTCTGAATCTATGTATTTGTTATCTCATTGCAGAAAAGGCCGAATGATATAGAAGGACGATGGGGGAAGATGGAAGATGGATCGATAATCGATCTCAGAAGATCGGAATGATCGATTTCTTAGGGTTTCCAGTTGGTATCTACAAGAGGTAGGCGGAAACCAATCTCTTCTGTTTAGTTATCTTTGTTAATAATTCTCCTCTTTTTATCGTATAATAAGCTCGGGTTTTTGGAAATCAGGATTAGAAACCTATAGAGTACGAATGCGTGAGATCTAGGGTTGCAAATTTATAATATTGGAGACCATTGAGCGAAAATCTTCACTAATTTTAATTCTCTCAATCTCAGTCTCTCTCTCTATATATATTTTATTTGTTTGCTTTTTGTTTTTGTTAAGTTTCAGGTCGTCTGATCAGAAAATTATGCATATTCTGGGGTTTCCTTCTCAGTAAGAATTGAGAAGAAGCGAAAGCCTACTACTCCAATATGAATGGCAAGCGTCTGAAGTTTCAATTTTGAAGCAGTATAATCGGTAACCATGATCCTTAGGGTTTTTTAAATCCTTATCTTTGCAAACTATTATTACCAGGCTTGCGATTGAAACTGTAATTCTTGTGAGGGGATTTAGATATGTGTGGGACAATAAGGTTTGTAATTCCTGATGAAGCAAAATTTTGTTTATGATAAAGCGTCGAAGAAGTCAAGATGGGATTTCGCGTATGAGCTTGATCAAAAAGTCAACGCGGTTCATGAGGTAAATTTGTGTTCACCAGCTACCGGTTGGATTCGATTACTTTTCTTGAGAGATTAATTCAAAATCAAAATCTGATTAAGAGTGTAGCAGAATTACAACTGTATAGAAGAATTGAGATGTGTAAATTTTCCTTCACTTTATCTTTCAATTCAGCAAGCAACCCAATTAATGGAGTCGTTCAACTCCGCAACTGCAAGCCTAGGTTGCGAAGTTTCAACTAAAGCAGGTTTTTAAATTTGGAGTTATTGAGTATTCCTACTAGAAATAGGACTGAAGAGTAAAAGGATAACTGCAGGCAATTACCCCATGTGGATGGTTATGCAATTTTGATAGTCTCCCCTTAGGATTAGGAAAAGTTTCAATCAAAGTTTTAGAAGATTTTAATGATTAGTTGTGACTAGGCAGAACTCTCATGAGAAACACTTTGAATATGACTTCTAGAAGAAAAGAAGAATAGCTGAAGGAGTTTTTAAGGTAGCAACTTACCTGTGAGAGTTCAGGATGAAGTAGGGGACTTATGTTTTATGATGGTTTGGTGAGGCAGCCGAGTGAATTGAGTATTTTGGGTAAGAGAACATTGAGATTTAGATGGATTACTATTCTATAGTTTTGTCTTTTAGCCAACGCATGTTACAGATCTGCATGGATTTTGCTTGATGTGGCATTGCTCCAAGCAACCAACGGTTAGATTTAAATTTTTATGTTTAAATTAAATCCCAAAGGAATCATTCGAGACATGGATTCCGTCTTCAACCTTTGGAAAGGTTCAACGAACAGTGAAGAAAACGAGAAAAAATTTCCAAGTGAAAAATGCCTCCCTTTCCCGGCTCTGGAGCAATTCCACCATCGCTGGCATTAATTTCAGGTTCAATGATACTTGCAGATATTGCGGCACCAAGTACTACTGGATCTGTTCTCGCTGCCAATCTGAACCTTGTTGCTACCAAGAACCAATCAACACAACTGGTAACAGCGCATCACTGCAGCAAAATTATTTTCTTGGTTGTTCAATGGCTCTTCAACTACCAGTTGCTCGTATCAATCAAGGGATGTTCAGTTTAATCGACACTTGCATCCATTGCAAAGCCTTATATTACATCATGTAGACCCATTCTTGCCGCCGATTTGAATCTTCTTGCGGCTCAAACAACCAAGGATTAAGCTTGGAAACATAAATGATGGAACTGCTCCAGAGCAGTTCTTGGGATTATAAACTATTTCCATCTTCTCCTTGCAGCATTCAAGATCCACTGAGGCTTCATACCATGATCTGTATACAAAGACAAAAGCACAATTGTACTTAGTTACCCTTTTCCCCAATAAGGCTGCTACTGAGTTAAACATCTTCTAATTTTATTTATTTATTTATTTTTTTGTATGAACAGTTAGACATCTGTTGATCATCCACAATCCATCAAATTATACAAAAATGTCAAAGATGCTACTCGGATTTTGTGTTCAAGTGTTTCTTTTAGTGCTTGATTGATCAGATTTTGTTTAATCTTTCTAATAATTTAGTCCCACTCTGTTTAAATGCCCATTGAGGTTTTTGTTTATTGATGCTCAGTTAGTGACTTAATTATATCTTCCAGAGAATCCTACTATTTCTTGGTCATAAGTTTCTGTTTCATATTCTGTAATTTAGTCTATATTTAAGCACGATTGTGGAACTGCTCCAGAGCGATTTTTCTAGAATCACTTAAAAAATTTCTTTTTCTTCTGTTTACCTTCAGGTTGGCAAATCCACCTGTCAAATGATTCCTTTGGTCCATTAGCTGGGTTTGAGTCACTTGAACCATTTGAGTTAGGTGAAAATTCGTTTAGTATCACTTGTTGTATTTATTACACAGCCTATGACTGAAGTTTAATTTAAGCATAAAATTTAAATCTAACCTCCTAAACTTTTCACGTATGTTCATCTAGATTTTTATAATCCCTGGTGGGTCATTTTAGTTACAATGCTTTTAATTTTTCTCACCAAGTCCGTTTATATCATGTTATCTCAACCGTAAGACTCCCTTGTACTTTCAACCCAAGATGCACAACCTTTGATCTCCTAACTTTTCTAATGTCTCTTCAAGGACCCAAGAGCCCTGAGGGCTTGCTAGCTTTCGAACTTCACTACAGAGCGGATCCGATTCGAGATACTACCGAACTACTACGAGAAGCAGCAGCAGAGAGCAGCCTCTAAGAAAGAATTTCAAGATAAATCTCTCAGAAGAAGAAATATAATGAAACTTTATGGTTGTTGTTCGTCGAAATTCATTAAGGCAAAACGTCTGGCCACACATGAAAAACTTTGCCAGTCTATGAAATTCCAAGATGCATTGGAGTTACTAGATTCCAATGAAGATATATTCATGAAGTTTCTGCAAACTTGCCTTCAACGTCGAACCTGGTTATCTCAACGGCGACGCCACCACCGAAGATAATTCATGGAGGCGTTCGAAGAAGTAGCGATGCTCAATGATGGGCGAGTTCATGTACGTTTTTCCTTTTGTGGAAATTGAAGAGTGCTCTCAAAAAGTCAGGGTGTTTATCGATCCGCCATTACATTCATATCATTGGATTCATTCAGTCTCTTTGAGTAAAAAGAGAAAGAAAGCATGTTGTACTGAGCGTGGAAAAGGGCATTAAGCTTCGTAGCAATAATTCGGCTGTGACGCCATTAGCGGATTTGCGAGTGTTCTTGAACCGCGGACGACGCAGAATTGCTACTCTAATGCGTAGAGCTAATCCTTCCCTGGCTTTCACTGCCTGATCTTGCTTCTGTCTCATCAACCTGCAAAACTCTCATCCGAATATCCCGAATAATCAATGCCAGGAGAATTTCAGATGCAACGAGAAGCATCGAAGTGAATCACATCCCATTCCTCAACTCTAAGCCAAGACAGTTTGAGGATTCGAATATGTTGACATTAAATTCTTTTACGAATTATATTCGCCCATGGAAAAGAGGAACTGCGTCCCGGCCGCTATATTAACAAGAACAACAAGTTTGAAGTGATTCAGTCATGCTTTACTCGGTCTCCTTAGTGACGAGTCATTTAGATAGAATCTGCAGAAAGATTCATGCATCTTCAGAATGGAGTATTCTCCAACCAAAGCCACCTCACATGTGTTGCTGAAGCGTTATAATTGTGATGCTCCCAAAGTTCACATAAACCATCGAACTGGGTCCTATGGAATCAAGCCATTCAACACCACACAAATTCTTCTTTTCATAAATTGGACACAATGGACTTGAAGCTTCTCATATATAATTTGATCCAAATCAATGGATCAATGGAAGAGGGCCAATGCTTTAAGCTCAAGGCAACATTGTTGACAATGAATCTGTGGCGTACTTCTCAAGGTCATCAAAGAATGCCACATCGAAGCTACATACTTCCACATCAAATTATAACCATATGATTCTTGAAGTCAACTGTATTGAAAAGAAGCAAGATCTTCATATTCAAGCAGGTTTAGAAACCTATGAGTCGACCACAATCACTCCGCTCAACCGACATTGGAAGGACGCTACTCGACCAGATCAATAACTCTACTCGACTAGCATTGGGAAGAAAATGAGCTTCACAAATGAGTAAGACCCATTAAAGTCTTCGGGCTTCCTGAATAAGACCTATGAAATTAAGCATAAAAAAGAAAAGACCTAAAATTATATATACAACACAATAAGTGACGTGCATTTGCACGTGCACATTTTACTAGTATATATATATATATATATATATATATATATATATATATATATATATATATATATATATATATATATATATATACATATATATATATATATATATATATATATATATATATATATATATATATTATAATATATTATTTTATATATTTGTTGCATAATTAAAACATTCATGAGTGACCACTTTTATGGATTTGTAAGCCCATTTTAATTCTTTGCATGGGCCTCACTTGGGCATCTAATCGTTGGTGCCTTTGAGTTCAAAAAATTATATTGATTATTTCTCTACTTTCAGTTCAGTTTAATTCTATTGTATATAAGTCTCACGGACAAAACTGTATTTAGACCGTTTTGGATGTGAAACCCATTTTCATTTCATATCTTTATCATTCAACGACCTTTGGGTTCCTTGACAAATCATGTAGGTCGATATTTTTTACTCAAGACAAAGGGACCATTACCAATGTTAATCCTGCAGTCATTAGATCCAATATCCAATATCGTACCTTTAAAATTAACTTCTTTATTTAGGGCATCCGATGTTCCCTTTGCCGGTTCAAAGTCATCCAATCACGGTGAATTGGGCAAAATCAGTTTATTACCTCATGGACTGGACATTCAAAATGTGGGTATTGCACTACTTACCAAATCACAAATGGAGGTACTAAACAGGGTTTTCAAAAACCAAGATCAATCTTTCTGAGAGCCAAATAAGAGTCAAGTGCAGGGCTAAATAGATGTAATGACCTTCTCACAATTGGAGCAAGAGAAGGAGCAGGTAAAGAAAAGGTAGTTAGTGTCTTGAAAGCTGTTCCAACAAAGAATGCAGTTGGAGCTAACGGGAAGGTGGTTAGTACAACTAAAGAAATGGATAAAAAATGGACAGGGTCAAAATGAACATAAGCGCTGGAGAACAAATGGAGAATGCTTTGTGCATGTTTTCCTCTGATTTAAATCAGTAGAAGACCTAATTTCTGATTTGAGAAAAATAGCATCCAGATTTAACACCAGATTGGGTCATTTGAAGGGAAAGTTGCAAAAGAACCAATAAACATAACTAATAAACAGTGCTTCATCATCAACAGGACCTGAATCGTTGAGGTTCTTGTAGTCCTTTATCATGAAGGGCATGTGAGAACTTGAAAAACAAAAATGTCAATGTATTGAAGAAGCTAGATGCCAATTACACCCCCCCCCCCCCCCCACAAAAAAAGAAAAAGAGAAAGGGAAGCTAGATGCCGAAAACAAAACTAGTTCAGAAGCAGTCCTTGCCTGAATCTGACGGGAGCTAGCTTCTTTTGTCATGATTTTGATTATCTGCCATTAGAATGGATAATTAATTAACCTTCTACTTCTTGATCCCTCATCTGCCAAAACAGGACGACACAGTTACACCATCAGTCAAGATTCTCATATTGCATCTCAAAGTATAACGCAGACTATACATGATTTAAAAATAACATTGCAAATTCATCATGCTTAGTGGTGAATAAACTCCAATAGAATCCATATTGCCTAGAAATGTGCCAGTGCAACCACTGATACTGGAAGAGCACCAATTGGGTTTCTAGTCCAGATGTGATCTAATTAAGGGTTTGAAATAACACCACGTTAGTGAGCCATACATTCATCGTAACTAGAAGTCTAGAACATGGTTACACTTGACAGGGCTCATATCACTAAGGACCAATACCTGTCCATTTAAAGAAGCTGTTTAACAGCTTTCAAGGCCAAAGTAGAGTCAAGAAAGCTAGCACTCTCCCTTATTGAAAAAGGTCTGCAAGAACAAACAAAAGACTGACTACCCAGTCGACCTTAGAGACAAACCCATAACCAAAAGGAATTTTGAAGTAAACATAAAACTACCCTTTCAGTACATGTGTAGAGGTTGTGAAACCTAAATTAGTTATTAAGACTCAATTACCGTAACTTAGAACACTTAGTCAACCTTCTTTGTGTGGAGATGCTCAGCCTAATAAAAAAGGTAAAATGCCTAATAACCCTTGACTTAAAAGTAAACTAACATATTTTCATACTATCTACCCTCATTTTGGGCCCACAAAGATGCTCATTACAGCTTAAACACAAGTTTTTAAGGGCCCATGACCTAAGTAACTAAACTAAAATGCTCAATTTGGTGGTGGATCTGCATCGCCCTTTCTTCTCCAATTGATACACATCTCCCTATGCCAGGGTTTTATTTCTGGTGGGGGTGGTGGTGGTTGTTTCTGTTTTTCAACCTGAGACCCACTTGAGACCTCTCCTAAGACTTGATAGCACTCCATCCATCTACTGCTGTTGTAGTTGCTGAAAAGGCTCCAAATACCATTGGATTTTGAGTTTCGCCAAGGAACCTGCTTTTATTTTGATCCCAAGATCTTAGCATTCATTGATCAACTTTGGTTAGTATTTCGAAGATCAAACTAGCACCCCATGACATCCACCTAACAGAAGTCTGGAGGCTATCCAGACCTTGGTTTGTCAGATATGAAGCATCTCCAATTTCTTTCCCAAATTCAAGAACTGAGAGATTCTCAGATTAACAACCAACTTGGTCTGGGATTTTGAGAACTGAATCCCCTCTTCAAGGCCTCCATTTGATGCTGACTTGGTGTACATCAGACTGGGTTTGTCTAATTTTGTAACTAATTTATGAGTTCAGTTTCTAATTGATGTTTGTAATATCAGCATTTGTCCATTGTTCTCATCTGACTTTTTCAGGAGTTAATCACCCCTTTGAGACTGACCAGTAAGAGTTTGAAGCTCATCAACTGTGACTTCTGATTTTGGTTACAGAGATTCCCCTGGTTTACCCCGTCACAGGCCTGCAGTAGCTACTGCTGCTGTTTGTTAATCCTTGGGGCTGGAGTTATCCAACTCTATTACCAGGCATTGCTAGAAGGTAGTAAGAGTTAATTAATCTACTTGATCTATTATAGGGAGTCATCATATAATATATAAACTAAACCAGTGTTTGATTTGAGTGGCTTTTTACTGAGTGGGTTAGTTTATCTGACACCTAGCTTACAATAATGTTGAGTCCTCTACAATATAGATCCACCCCTGCTTGTCCTTTCTTGCCACTTGAGAAGACCAAAAATAAAAATAACATAATAATAATAATAATAGTAATGGAATAAAGTACAGAGTTTACTGACAGCATGACTCTGGGTTCTTTCTCTTGTCAATATTACTATCATGGCCCCTAGTGTTACTACTATATTGGGAGAAGGTTTACGCCGATGGGCCACCCGAGGTTCTTTATACAGGCAGCCTTTATGAGCCACCTGGAGCTGATGCGCACATTAGGCTTTTAATCATGTATTGCTTTTTAATTATTCCATAAGGCGATGGAGGTGAGGAGAAGAGAAAATCATATATAACAGTCTTTGGGCCTATCTTTCAATGGACAGGTAAATTTTAGTAAGTGTAGTTGCAGGATCTCTACATTATGTATATATACACAACTATATTGGTTGATGCTGGCAGGGCCAGTTCAGTTTTTTTTTTTTTTCTTTTTCTTTTGGGAGGCTGTTTCTTTTTATTTTATTATTTTATTTTAAATAGAACAACAGTGCTAAATTCCTCTGCAAGAGGAAAACAAGATCCTGCCGTAAAGACCTGCAACATGTGCTCTTTCCCACACCACAGCCTTCTACTTTTAAAGGGTACTTGCTGGGTCACCAAGGTTCTTTAGGCAAGATTCTAGTTGCCTCAGACAGGTTAAGCCAGGACTGGCTAGTTAGCATAAGGAAAGAAACATAGAAAAAGTAATAACAAGACCACCTGTCACCAAGTGCAGGGGCACGACTGTATGCATGCTTGTTGGTTATGTGGTCTGATAGAAACATAAGAGAATACACAAAGAAAAATAAAATGTTTCTGGTTAGGGATCTACATACTAAAAAGTAAAAACTATCTTAGGGGTTCCCTTTTAGGTCGCCCTTTAAAAGAAAGAGAAAGATATAAGGAGAAAATAGTACCTTTATTAATACTAGTCTATATGTACAGAGACTCAAAACACTTCTTACAAAGAGACTCATGCTAGAACTGGAGGAAACAGGAGAGAACTCAAGGAAGGCTCAAGGCTTCTATTCACTCTATGCCCTAACTAATAGCAAACCCTCTTATTTATACAGGACTCTCAATGGTGGACTTAAATCTTCTTTCAATCAACTTCACCACATTTTTGTCTTAAAATGACAAAAATACCCTTATACTATACAGGACATAAATACCCTTATAGATGTCTTTTCATCATTGCAAGTGTGTGCTGGATAAGCTTGTAGTCGCTTAGTGCAATGACAAAAATATCATTCTTTTGTCTTTAGAACTTAGTCAAAGGCATTCCACATGTTTTAAGAACACTATTTTCCTTACGGACTGAGTCCATCTTAGCTAAGCTTAAATAATCTTCTCAATTCTCTGGTGGCTGGATCTTTTTAGCTGCTTCTAGGGCATGAGATATCATACTGCTCATCATCTTTTCAACATAATCCTTAGTAATAATATTAACATCTTCAATATTCTACTGGTGACTTGATCTTGGATCTTGCTGATTGGTGACTTGGACCTCGATCTTGTCTTGGTTCTCCTAATCTTGACTTTAATTTTGTATCCTTGCATCTTTCTCAAACATCTAGTGGTGAAGTTCATCAATATAACGAGCTTTTGTAGATAGTTCCATATTTGACAATGGTTACAGATAAAAACTCTCTTCAATGTCAAGCACTATCTTCAAGCCTGAAATTGGAGAGGTCCTAATCTTGGGGGGGAATGTAGAAATTCGGACCAAAAGTCATTCTTGCTTTTGTGAGAGCTTCCTTGAGAGTTTGGAATCCTTTATAATAAGGCTTTTCAACATCTTTTATCCTCTAAACGAGTTCTTCTCACGAATAAAACACTCTATTAAGACGTCCATTGTACACAACATAAAAACTGTAGTAGTTGTTTTTCTTAGTTCTAAGATCTTCAAAACAATCAAAAGTCCATTGAGAACTATAATGAAGTAAGACATCTTGCTGTGATCTTTTAGACACTAGTGGAAAGAGATCCACAGATTGTCTAGTAGACATCGTTCATCTTGTGTCAGAGCTACTTCGATCTGAAGGTAAGATGGCTTGGCGGAGATCTTTTGAGATAAGTATTCCTTATCAAGAGGCAATCTTGTTTTTGCTGAATCTTTGCAAAACTATCTTGGCCTACAATGTTTGATGGAGTGTCTTGGCCATAATCTTGGGAGAGGTTTGAGGCACAGAGACTCCCATAAGGATCTTGAATAAATCTTGTGGTGGCTCAAAAGCCATATTCTCAGGGTTTTTTCCTATGTATCTGGGAGGTTTTGAAGTCATATCCATGGAACAAAATTCGACCGAAATTAACGAAATTTCGGTTGTATGCCTGCACTTTTCCAAATCGAAATGAAATACAAGGACAGATACAAAAAGTGTCCCATATCGTATTGTATCGACCAAAATTTCGGTCAATATGATACGAAATATCGACTTGATATGATATCGAGCCGAAACGACACAATGGAATGCTATAAAGTGTCCATTTTCGACCTATCGTCAATTTCGAGCCTACCGAGCAATATCGCCTCAGACATTTCAACCCTCTTTTCAAATTTTTTTATTTCTCTTGATTTCATCCCTCTTTTCACCTAATTTCTACAACTCCATTTCATTCAAACACTAGATTTGCTCCTCTATTTGTGCATTTTCTCAAATCTTGCAAGGTGAGTAACCAACTTTCTCATTTTTTTTATTTTTGTTTTGTTTGTGCCTTAAATCTTCTTGGATAACTTCCAAATTTAAGTATGTTTACTTTAAAGTGTTGATCTATGAATTTCTAGTGTCAAAATTAATTTTTTATTCTTCTTATCTGTTATTAAAAATTATTTAGTAAATTATGTATATTGCTAAAAATGTATATGTATAGTAGATGTATGAGCTTCAAATTAATGTATGTGAGAGTTGAGACACCATATTGTTGTGATGGTGTTGAGTCAATTTTTTTCTTCTTCTTTTAATTATATAATTTTACTGTATTTAATATATATTTAAATAATTTAAATATTAAAAAAACTAATTAATTTCTATTTTAAATTTAAAAATAGGAGAGTATTAGTGGAAGCATGTATGCAATTTTTTAAGCATGTTGTGGAGCCTTTTAAGATAATTAGTGTGTATTTTTTATATTTTTAAATTATTTATATATTAAAAAATACATATTTTTTTATATTTAAAAAAAGGAGGTTATTATTAGAAGCATGTATGTGGAGCATATTGTGGTTTTCAAGGTACTTAATGTATATTTCTTGTATCAGACACTCTCTTTCTTGTATTTGGTAGCATTCTTGCTTCTTCTCATGTATAGTATATACTTAGATGTTACATTTTCAATGATTTTTGGTAAACTAGTAATTTTATAGTGTTTATTATGCTTAAAATAGGTACTATGCAAGAATCCAAATCATTGAGTCAATTTGAGGCCCGAAATTGAAGTTACAATTGTCAGGAAAAAAGTGTCCAGTTTCGGTCGAAATTTCGACTGAAACATAGGAATTTTGGCCTTTTGCAAGGTCCAAATTCCAATTTCAACCGAAATTTGTTCCTTGGTCATATCTACAAAGTTATTCTTCTTTAGCAAATAAATATCTGGAAAAAAACATATGCTACTAAATTATTTCTCCTTTAATATGATGTATTTTTATCTTGTATCCTTGTTGATAGAAGTATCTTTTAGCAATAGCCATCTCCTCTGCCTTATTCTTTTTTCATTTAGTTTATGGTAAAAACTAATAATAGCTTCACAATCTTTTTGTAAGGTAAAAATTTTTATTTGCTAGAAATATCTCAAAAGCATCCAATCCTTTTAAGATTGCATATATTTCGTAATCCAATGATGCTAGACTTACTGCCTATTTTCTTTGAGCCTTGTTTTGAACTGCTTAATTGACGCTGCTTTTTCTCTTCATTGCTGCCGCTTTGTCGTCTTGTGTGCCTTATTGCCGCCTAGACACTAAAGCAATTGTTTTTTTTACATTTAGTACATGATATTTTTTTTTTTAAATCAAAATTTATTCTACAAAGCTGAATATAAATTTAATAGCTTAGTCATTTCGGAATCAAGGCCCAAATTGCAAAGGAACTCCGATGCCCAAAGTGAAGCATGAGCCATACTCAACATCGAGAATCAATGAATCATTAAATGGACAAATGACTTGGAAATTGGAATAATGAGATCCTTAATTTATCGTGTTGGCTTTGTTAGTACATAGTTATTGTTATGCTGCTTGATAAGATGAACTTATGTTTGTGTTCTTTGTTAGTACATAGTCATTGTTATGGTTTGATAAGATTAACTTATGTTTGTGTTCTTTTTTTGGATAATTTTTCATAATTATGATTCTTGAATGCTTTCTTTTTTTGATGAATATGACTATTGAATGTTTGTTTAACTTATTATCGAAAGCAATTGTCTTAAAAAGTAGGTTAAAGTAGTTGTATTGAAAAAATTTGACCCAACTGCTTTGATTGCCTTATTGCCGCCTAGGCGCCACTTTGTGGCCTAATCACCAAGGCAAAGCCCGCCTTGACAACCTTGATTTCAAGCTCGAAAATATCTTGCATGACACTAAAGAGAGAGTTCTTTTCTGTGACCATCTTGAAATTCTCACAAGGGTTATCAAAGTCTAAATATAGAACTATTCACAAAAGCTCGTTATATTAATGAACTTCAGCAGCAAATGTCCTAGAAAGATGCAAAGATGGTAGAATTAAAGGCAAGATTAGGAGAACCAAGACAAGATCAAGGTCCAAGTTACCAATCAGCAAAACCAAGACAAGATCCAAGATCAGGGCCTAGAGTGAATAGAAGCCCCGAGCCTTCCTTGAGTTCTCTCCTATTTTCTCCAATCCTAACGTCAGTCCCTTTGTAAGAAGTGTCCGAGTCTCTAGACAAACAAACTAGTATTAATAAAGGTACTATTTTCTACCTCATATCTTTCTCTTTCCTTCAAGGGGCAACCCAAAAGGGAATCCCTAAGTAGTTTTTAGTATGTAGATCCCTCACAAATTTTTTTATATTTTTCTTTGTATATTCTCTTATGTTTCTATCGGACCACATAACTGATGAGCATGCCTACAGTCATGCATCTGCTCTTGGTGAAGGGTGGTGTTCTTATAACTTTTTCTGTGTATATATCTTAGAGTATAATATCTATTTTCTAGCTTTTATTAACTAGTTTCTTACTTAGATTAGGATTGGCTTGTTTCAATACAAGGATGTTGCTGAATATTAAAGAGACAGATTGAAGAAAATAGTTATTGATGAAACCGTGAGATACAGTGAGTGAGAAGCACTAGCTAAGAGGATGACAGGCTGAAAATAGCTGATCCTATTCCCACACCCCTCAAGGCCACCTTTCTCTTCTAAAGCCCTTTCTTCCCCTAGTTTGAGGATGACACTTGCATTATCTATTCCTTCTTCCACTTGTTCTTTTCTTTCCTTTTTTTCTTTTCCTAATTTCGTTTTTGTTGGGGTTTTTTTTTTTTTTTTTTTTGGGGGGGGGGGGGGGGGGGGATAAATTTCTTCCACATCCATCCTGACAGAAAACCTAATGCAGAGTTCACTTAACGGATACCTAGTTTTAATGAAGCTTCTAGGCCAGCATTAGACTTTTGAATTTTCAATTTTCCATGTGAGTTTATCCCCACAAAACCAGACAAAAATTTCCTCATCTTAGCATCTTAAATCCCAAACCTAAGAATAAGGGTTCTGAATGATTAAGATCCACATTGCTTGGGATGCATATTGCTTAAGGTAACAGATGGAGAAAGGGTTTCCCTCCTCTTTCATATTACACCAGGAATGCTTAGAAACACATTTTCAGTTGCTTTTTGATGCCGAAACAACAAAGAACAACAAAGAGACAAGGCCAAACAGAAGAATGGATAGAAAAGTGGGAGAACATTTGTCTTTCAAAGGTTTCTTCAGAAACAACAATATTCAGCTGCTCTCCAAAAGACGCACAAACATGATTTTATTGTGCCAAGAAACCCTAAAACAAAAAAAACATAAATTACAAAAATGCCACTGAAAACAGTAAAATGCCCAAAACGCCCTCAAAACAATCCCGAAACCCAAAAAAATGACGCCCATCATTGTGACGCTGTGAGTTCTTCTCACAAACTCGGTTTGGATCAATGTGACAAAATTCAGCCCATTCTGAGTCCAAGACCCCGAGATACCCCATGTGCCACCCCATATGCATCACTTTTGTTCTACCTAAAGGAACTAATCTTGATGAGTATAATAACCACAACTGCTGCCACAAAGATTCAATATTGGAAGGAGGAGATCCAGATTGTTCAGAATGTCATGGGTACACCATGAACATTGACAATACTTGGTACAAATGCAGAACTACCATTAACATTTCATTAGTGCCAAGGCTGGCTCAATTTTTTTTCTTCTTAAAATTCAAGTAAGTCTAAAGGTGCTTTCATGCAAATGCTCCACACATGGTAGTTAACTATTTCTGGTGCACAAAACCCTTAATGTCTGCAACGTTGATGCAACAGATAGCCAAGGACCAACAAATATCAACAAAAAGTATTATCCCATCCTAGTACTGGCTATATATATATCAAGGAAATTTGTTGGATGACCAACTTGACTCTTATTGAGACCAACATGCGGATGGCTTAGTGTTTCCGACAGTTCAGATGGATGGCTATGAAGCTACAAAACATGAACACACTATTCATCTGAAATGAATGGTACATACCTCAGTATCCTTTTCCAGTCTTCTGTATCTGAATAGGTAGCCAAATGCTGTTTGCATGTCAGAAATTAAAGTACCACTGCTAAGGGCTGAGATGGACTCCAAACTAAAAAAAAAAACCTCAAAAACAGCCTGAGATCTTCTAATACACAACCAACACAAACCTCCGCCCCCACTTGAAATGTGCAGCACATGCCTGGAACAGCAACAGGAATGCTGGAACTCCCATAATGGGCAAAGTAACCTAACAAACAGCTAGTAGAACACCAAAGAAACAAGATAATAAGGGGTTTAATAACACATTCTGTGAATAGTGTTACCTATATCAAAGCTTCTTCATGATTTCTTCCTTCGCACGCACATAGTAAGTCATTCTCTGGGTCGAGGTTATGGCTTCTTCAAATTTTTTATTCTTGAATGCATCCCCAAAGGATTTGGACCAACTTTCTACCTTTTCTTGCATCTGAATCATTAAAAGAAAAAAACAAGATGTTTATTTCAGTTAAATAAATATATATATCATATAGAATAGTATAAGACAGCAAAACGTTGCAAATGTATGACTTATTTGGTTTCTATATTGGTAGATTTTAACCATCCAATCAGACCCTTTCCAAATTATCCACCATCTGCTTGCTGGAACTTTAAAAGAAAAATGCGGGACTTTAGGGTCCAAACCGTTTCACCCTAAGCAAATTATGTATACGCCTTGCAGTTGCAAAATGTTGCGTCTATACAGCATTATTTATTTATTTAATCACAAGAGTTCCCCGATGTTTCAAATTTTATAACAACTGTTACCCTACCATGTATAAATGGGTTTGTCTGCACAGTCCAGTTTAAAATTGGCAAGGTAAATCTGCACACAAAATGTTAGATCCAGACATGTAGGAGCCTAGGAGGACGGTTGGTATAAATTTTGAAACACCAGGGGAACATTCTCTTAGTTTATTGTTTCCTGGAAAATCTTCTTGGTGGGATCCATAGAATGCTAAGTTGTATTCCTGAAGCAATTGTGAACATCCAAGTGCATGAGGCCCCCGCTACTGCAGGATCTAGGAGGGAAAGCATTTGCAGCCTAACTTCCTGCTTCGCAGGAGAGGCTGTTCAAAGTTTTGGAACAACAAAAGGTTGAAACCAAGCAACTTAGTTGTTGCACCAAGGCTCACCCACCATTCCTAAGAAATTGCCTTACTAAATAAACCCATTTTTCCTAAGCAGTATCCAATTTTACCTGGCATTGGATTTTATTTAATGACTGAGTATCATCAGCCTCTTCAACAGCTTCCCTGATCTCCATAATCTGCGACAAACCTTGATTTAGAAGCATAAATTTAACTTGGAACTTGAAAGTACAAACTAAATCACCATTTCAGTACCATTAAGTTTACAGATGTTCAAAGTAAACAATCAAAACCTAGTGATATTGTTATATAAACTTCAGATGCATTAAACATTTATTGGTATCAATGACCTCAATATCCATACTAAATTGTAATTGGCAGATACAATGAGCAGGAACTTGTTGGATTCTATGCTGACCTCTGTCCTGCTCACTGGATGGATCTTGCAATCAAGGATTCAAGCTCCATCCTGTTTTTTCCAAGCTAAATGGTTATTGGAGGACAAAATAAGCAGGAAACATTAGATTGCTACAGCCAATCTTTATCTTAGTTCAATGGATGGGCCTTGCGACCAAGGACCTAAGCTCCCTCTGTGTATCACAAGGTAAAAGGACTGTTGTCCTCAACCTTGATAAAGGAAGAAACCTAATACATGATAACTTGGAGAGAATACAATTCTTTTACAGGTTACCTCTGCCAAAAATTGTGGGTCTGAAATTCTTGCTTCTTCGTCCACATGTACACCCTCTAGTTGTAACTGCCAAGGGTATTTGATTAAAAATAAAACAAAAAATAAAGAAAAGGTATATGAATGATTGTGGATCACAAATATAGCACAGATGACCAAAAGTTAGCTACTTCATACTTCAATAGATGCAACTAATGCTGCTAATCTAGATTTAAATTTAGATCTCTTAATGTAATCAATCAGCATTCCTACATCATTAACTTCAGTTCACTACACTTACGCAAGCAACCAACTAAAAGTACCATAAACCACAGCTACTTCAATCTATACATATACATATACATATGTATATGTATATGTATGCCGGCAATTTTAAAGACCTGCACATATCCAACCAGAAACAACACACAGAAGGGAAGGGATGCAGATCTTGCTGGAAATAAATAACTAAATAAAATAAAAAACCTAAGAGTGGAGATTTCAGATTTACTTGGTTTTTTGGCCCAGGCATTCTCAATCCTCTTCCAACAAATCAGATAAGGATCATACAATGTTATTGTTTTTACTTGAGAGATAAAATTACAAGAACTCAAAAAGCTATTATACATAGATAAAAGGAACCTGTTTTTGAAGGCCCCAAAACCAAAACAACCATTAGCAATTGATGATAATATTCTAATGAATTTTATGTCAAATATTTGAAAAAGTAATTCTGCAAGTCATATGTAAGAGACTCAATTATATGCACATCTGGATTTGCTCTTTCTGGGATTCATTACCACTTGCTTTGTTCAAAAAAGGAATCGGATATAAGCAACCATGTATGAATAGGTTTGACTCATGGCTATAGCGAGTTGCTAAGACAATTCCCATCAATCATTCTCATTCAATGGTCTATCACTGCTGCCTAATTTTGCTCCGAATTCCTTTGTTGCTATCAGCTGGTCTCTAGTAGCTTTAAAAAAGAATGATGGGCAACTGGCAAGCCCCTAAATGACCACTCAGAATGTCTACCATTTAACTAAGTAATCTAAAGATTGTCTTGTCAGTTAAGTTTAGCCTGGAATTTTTTTTTCTTATCTCTTATGAATAACAGACATTATGAGACAGAGAAAGCAAAGATTACATAAACAAGATGAATGCCAACAACAGAGAAAACAGCGGTCCTCCAGACCAGTAGAAGATATCAAACAATGCAGGCTTCCCATGAAGGTGAAAATGGTGGGGGTGTGCGTGTAAGTGTTTTGGGGTAGATGTGCTTGCACAGGTACGTTTTCAGTACGGTAGTAGTAGCTGTTGGACGAATAGCATTATGGGTGTCTATGGCTCTGTGCATGTCAGGATCTGTGTCCAGATGCCAGACATGCACGATATAGCTTTTGATGCTATCTTGTAAAGTCCAGCAAATATAAGTAGAAGTGCACGAAATCTTAAAGCATATCAGTACAGGAATAAAGACACCGGAAATGAAAGTTCCTACCATGTATACTGCCCTCGATAATGGGTTCCCCAGTGTTCGGTAGGCTTCAATTACTCGAGCAGACTGTTCAGCAGCATACTCTTTTTCCTTCTACAATGGAAAACAAACATTAACCATAATTATATACTGAACATTAAAAAACAAAAATAAAAGAGAGATTGCAATATACATCCAGATACCTCAGATTTCGAATGAACTAAATCAGGGTGCAGTTTCTTTTGCCAATCTTTGTATTTCCTCTCGAGACTAGCATCCTTAATTTCATATGTTTTGTCCCTGAAATAATTTAAATGAAAACCTCAACATATCAGAAACGATTGCCTACAACAAGATTTTTATTTCGTAAATGTTTAATTTATTGATCCAATTCATGCACTTTTACATCAAGCCATAAATAGATAAGAATTAGCATTGACGGTATGAGTAGCACAAGAAGACATTTTCTCATGCACTTCTTCATCAAGCCATAAATAGATAAGAATTAGCATTGAACGGTATGAGTTAGCACAAGAAGATATTTTCTTAGAAAAAATGACATAAAAGACTTAAGCAAATCAACAGAAGAGACTGAAGAAATCCTGTTAGGAATACATACAAATCAAATATCTGGAAGTAATCAACGGACGTATCAACTGGTTGAACGCTTTTACATGTCTCGCAAGAAAGAAATGGTCTTGACATCGGAACGGCGCCGCAGTTCCAGCATCTACTAACGCCTCCATCAACCGAAGCCGAGCAAAAACTCTTACTAGAGAAACTACAGATCTCTGTGAAGCTATCTCCGCATCGTCGATAAGTTGAATTCTTTACGAATTCGTAAGAAAACGAGCAAACTCCGGAAGATTCGAACTTGGGATAGAAACCATTAGAGAAGCTAGATGCTGAACGAAAGTTTCTGCGCAAGGCACCCGAAGCTAATTCCCAAAATTTCCTATTCGACATGTTCTTTTCTGTAGATTTTCAGGGGTTTAAATTCCACGTTAATTCAAGCAAGGGGACTAAAATGAGGAAACTCTCCTCTGTGAGGGTGACCCAGTTGCAGCGGCAGTACCCGATTCCAGATCATCTATACGGACTCGTAGGCTTCTTTTTTTCATTTATCTGCACATATTTTGTTACAATGGTCCTGACCGTGGTACATTTTTTTTTTTCCCCCGAAACAAAATAGTAGCGATAATATTAACCAAAAGAAGTTAGGTCATGGAACCGATACACACGAGAAGAATCCACAATAAACAAAGTTGGTATACCCCACTAGGATCTATCTAAAGATAACTTACAAGCACCCTTAGTAAAGAAATCAGCAAAGCCATTGTCATTTCGAAGGATATAACTAAAAAAACCCTAGAAAGAAAGAACAACGTTTCAAAATATATATATATATTTTTTTTTTTTGATAATAAAGAAAAATGTATTAGTTAATAATGCATAACATCAAAGTCTGCATTTGTGAATGCAGTGATGGATGAATCTACGGTACTAGTCCTGCTTGCAGCATTTAGAGCTAGATGGTTAAAGTAATGTAGGAGTGTTGGGGATTTAAAGTTACAAAACGACGCTCCTCGAGCGTTAGATAAAATATTAATAAAGTCTCTTATCATGATCAAAGGCCACGTTGTTGTTTGTGGTTTGGCCAGTCCTTCCAGGGCCTTGCTTCGGTTGCACCAAATCTCTTTGATATCCAAGTTTGTTGATTTTGCCCAACTGATTCTCAAAATATGTACAACTAAACTAAGACACATCCAATCTAAAGATGATTGGAGACCTTGGAGAGCACTAACAATAGGTAAACAGTCCGAAAGAATATGCAAATCAACCGCTCCTAAAGAGGAGTCCAAAATGATGCCATCTCTAATGGCTTCAAGTTCAACTAAGGTTGCTGAAGCACTATGTCCACATCTACTTTGAGCTGTTACAAAACCACCATTATAGTCCCACATGATGCACCCTCTACCTCCTTTGTTTAAAATACTATCCCAAGATCCATCAACAAAAATTTGAAGGAGAGCAAGTTCTTCAGAAATGATATGACTTTTTGTTCGAGCATGTGTCAATCAAAACATTAGTTTCGGTGATATTTTAAGCCAAAATAACACTTTTAGCGTGTATGTTATTCACAAAATAGGTAGACAACAAAATTCAGGCCAAAATGACCTTATATATACCTTGAAACTGGGATTCGATTTTTCAATAACACCTTACCAAAAATCGGCTTGACATTTTGCCTTGTCGGTGGTGTCAGTAGTTTTATTTTGAAAGCTGAGGTTCATCCGAGCACAAATGAGGCAACATTTTTTGTTTTTTGTTTTTTTTTTTAAGCTGAGGTTCATCCAAGCCAGCTTGCGCACACCTTGATTACATCCTCGGGGGGAGATGATGTCTACAAGGATCGAATCCACAACATCTTCACTAAGAAGTATGGATCTCTACCACTCTACCAATCCTGCTTTGGCAATGAAACAACATTTCGAACCTTGGACATAACTAATTTTTTCTCTTTTTACCCAAAATAAAATAAAATAACTATGCTCAAACAATTATCGAAAAAGAAAAGAAAAGGGGGTGGGGGTTGGGGGTTGGGACTAAAGGGAAAGACCAAAATTGTGCTTAGACCACCATATATTGATGAAAATATTGGAACATGATTATGGAAAAGAACATCATTCTTAGGAAAGACTATTAACAAATGCATACTCAAAGGATATGTTTATGGTTTTTCTAGCTTTGAGAAGCAAAAATGACGGTTAAAACTTAAAACCGTTTTGTTTCGCAAGATTTTTGCAACATAAATTAAAATTTATTAATAATTTTGCTTCAAGAGACACTTTCAATGCAAAAACAAATAGCTATTCATTTGTTTCTTGAAGGAAAATTTTGGTGGGTTGGGTTTAAACAAAAAAATTTTAGTAAGGATATTAATGAAATCTACTCTAAACATAACAACCCTGCTAAAATTCTTTCAATACTTTGATAGAGTTCTTCCATTTGTGCGTGGCAGGAAGAGGAGTGGAGGACGAGTGTTGGAGTTGGAGGAGGATGACAAGAGTTGGAGTTGGAGGAGGGTTTTAAATTAGAGTTCTAGGAGCAATACAAGAGATAAACTCGTTGGTTCAAGCTCCAACACAGGAGAGATTTGACCAAATTATTATAATTAAACTATATTGGTAAGTATGAAAATTTAATGGATATTTATAACTTGACAAATATTGGTTTAAAGTCTACAGTGGCATTCTCGTAAATTTGATTATTAATTTCAAATTTGTTTCAAGAAACAGATTTTATCAAACGCCTATCGTTATTTTTTCTATTCGTAGAAGCAAGTTTAATCAAACGCCATAAATTGTTTTTGGTATTTCTCAAAGCAAAAACACTTGGTGGATTATCAGACTAGACAGGTCCGAACTAGGCTTTTACTAAAAAAGAAAAGTGGGAACTATTATAATTATTAATTTATTTCTGCCTTCTTTGAAATTATTAATCCAAGTTTAGATTTTACTTAGAAACCCAATTTTAAGCATCTTTATATTTTTTTTTGAAAACCTCAAAATAACCCTATACACTTTTGGAACAAAAACAGCCCAAATCGTGAATGTGTAATCTTGTTGCTTTTGTTTTTTATTTTTGAAACAAATCGGTGCTTTGTCATAGTGTTGAACCCATTCTCACAAAAGAACACTTATCTTGAAGAAACACAACCTCTTCACAAACCCCAAAAACTCTTTCTTCTTTTCTTGTTTCCTTCTTGTTTTTTGGTTACAGAAATGTTCTAAGATTTCAACACCTAGTAAAACAATGAAATGATAGAAAGAGGAAAAACTATTTCTCACCTAAAAGCATGGAAGTGGAATAGAAGCATTACCATACGACCTCCTAATAGCTTATAATTTTACTTTTATGCCTAATATCATTTAAGGCTCTCTTTGGTATGGTTTACATTTATGATTTCATCTATAAACATAAATAGATGCATTTGGTATGCATTTGGTATGATTTATGACCATTGTTTCTCATTAAAATAAATTGATTCATACATAAATTCATAAATAGACCAATATTAATTTATGAATTATTATTATAAACAGTTAATTTTTGTTTATGCGGGTACCATTTATGAACATGTACGGAATCACTACTTAAATAAGGGTAAAAAAGTAAATTTACAAAAAATTAGAATAGAACTTTGTTTTTTTTCTCTATTTAACCTCCACATTGCTCCCATTTCTACTTTAACAATATTTTTAAAATATTAAAAAACTACCCAATCCAATAAAAGTGAGTCAAAATCAAAACTAAAGTGCATATATATTTCACAAATAAACCGAAAACCAAACTAGTGATATGTAATATATTATTCACCCAATAATACCAAACATATTTTTTATTATATAATATATTATGTTTATTAGGAACCAAATGAAAATTATTTATTATTCATAACCTATTATCATAAGTGATTTTTCATAAATAGGTAATAGACACAAATTATGCCAAAGAGAGCCTAAGTAAATGTATTTTGTATTGTATTTTATTTACTTGAAACATTATTCACAAAGACGCAAATACCCTTTATTAGAATCTACTAAAATAAGTTCAAGAAAATCGAAAAGGATTGAATATTTTGTGGTATTTTTTGTTTTAGCATCATCTATTCTATCAAGATACATTAGAATTTATAAGATACAAGAAAAATCTCAATATTAAGAAAGAAAATTTTATTTTATTTTTATCGGTATTTCATTAATTAGAAGTAGGGGTGTCAACAGTGCGGCTTGGGGCGATCTCGGGCTAGGCCTAACGGTTTCGGACTAAAAAACACTTAGCCCAAACATGGCCCATCAGCAAAATAACAGTTTCGGACTGGTTTCGGTTTGGTGAGGTTTGGATTTGGGCTAACTAACGGTTTAGATTCAGGTTGACTAATGGTTATGGTATGTAAGAAAATGAACAAGAAGAAACAATTGATCATCCTACAACAAAAGCGAAAATTCTATGGAAAGTAAAGTTGCCATTGGTCAACTTCCATTAAAAAAAACCCACCCATTCTATAAAAATAAAGAACCTAGATATCAGTAGTAAAATGATTATTTGATCTTTGAATTCATGCTTAATTTTTTTAATTGTCTATACCAACCCGTAATGGTAATATAATAATTCAAATACTATTTAATGTACAATTACAAAACAAGTTATAACAGGTTGCCGTTCGATTTCGGGTTGGTGCGGGCTCCACAACCCTCAGCCCAATTACGGCCCATTAAGGTTCAGTTCAGGCTATAGCAGGCCAGTTCAGTTCGGTTTTAACGGTTCAGGGTATAAATTGACACCCCTAATTAAAAGCAAGCCAAGAGAAAGACCTAACACTAACAAAGCTAGAGTCCACTATGAAATTTAGGGGCAGAGAAAAATAACCAAACTTTATAGAAATTCTGCGCAGCAACTTGCTGCTAAGAAATCAACATTAGATCCATCTACATGAAAAAAAGTAAAAAAGTATAGAAAAAATTACGTGATTAGCTACTTTTAGGTTTCTCTTTACAAAAGTAACCAATCAATGTTTTACTTAACAAAACTAATTAAAACTGAGTTTGCATTTACAAAACTAATCAAAATAATGGTTTTTAATCCTTTTAGATTTTTTTTATACCACTATGGGGATAAAAATGTCCAAAGGTATGAAAAATTAATGACTTTTTTGTTTTGGACAAAATAGTAATTTCCCCTCTTCAGTTTGGTTAGTTTTTAGGGTTAAAAATGTTTTAATGGACAAAAAATCACTATTTTTATTAATTTTGTAAATACAAACTCAGTTTTAACTAATTTTGTTAAGTAAAATATTAAGTGGTTACTTTTGTAAAGGAAATCCAAAAAGTAATCATTCAAGTAATTTTCCCAAAAATATTCAACCAAAACATCAACATCAACTTAGCTTGGACCTACGTGTAAGCAACAGATCCATTTTTGTTGCCTCAGCTTCTCTCTCTTGCCTTTCCAACTTGTAAGTTTGGCATTTGCTTCAGTGTTAAATTCCTGATAACAGTTAACAATGTTCTCTGGCACTTTCGTTTTTGTCTCCTGAGAAGTTGACAAAACCGTAGGAGAATTGCTCAAACTTGGGAAATTTTGTTCTGGACATACTGGTATTGTCTGGTTCTGGTTCAGTTCTTTTGTTGCAGATTCTGGTCTGGCTTCCCTGCAAAATACAAAGACACAGACAAGGGAAACGCGAAACAGGAAGGTGCTAATGGATTAGATTCATTAAAATCTTACCTCTGGCAAAATGCAAACTTATACTAAGAACAAAAGATTGCTAGTTATCAACTCAGTTAGAAGGTGAAACCAATTTTACAAGAAATTATCAGCAAGCGTGTCCAGATCTGCCCATGTCATATTCATTCAGTTAAATGCCACATTTCCCTCCATATGGTTTCCTTTGGAACTAGAAGCCAAAGATGGGCAACATGAAACCTGTGAGCACAGAGTTTCCCATCTATCCTGCCAACTTCCATCCCTAACAAGCTGAACTAATGCAGTCATAAAGGGCTAGTAGGCAGAATGAAATATTTCATTGGACACTGAATACAGAACCCGAATTTCGACATACCCTTGTGTTTAATCTGATACTCTCACAGATACATCACAGTGCTGTAAATTCAGAGGACTAAGTAGAGTTGAATTCTTTGTGAGGGTATGGTTGCACCTCTCAATTGACCAAATTTCAGTCTGAACCCTAATGCTAATGTTACACAAAGTGAAGCTCTAAAAGATGAAATCTAATGAAGCTTCAAAAGATGAAATCTAACTGCTTTCTAAATAAAAAGTACAGACAACTACTTTCGACATATATAATGAAACAATTTTCATTACTCATTTGCAGTGTGACTAATATCAGTAAGTCCCTTTCAGTGAGAGGGCAGACTGAAATGAAACCATATCATTCAATCTGAAAACAACCAAGCAAAACAGAGATGCATAACAGATATTAACAATTTATTACGTCCTAATATCATATGTTATCAACTCAATCTTGAAGAGGACATGCCTTGGTGCAACAGTAAGGTTGCTCCATCGTGATTAAGTGGTGACGGGTTCAACTCTAGAAACAACCTATTTGCAAAAGCCGGGTTTAAATGTGCATATATTACAACCCTCCCCAGACACCACAGTGACAGGAGTTTTGTGCACTGGTCATGCCATTCTTATCAACTCACTCTTAAATAGAAAATTGGACTTGTAATATTTCTTTCAGTTTATATGATAAGAAAAATATTTTGCTGGTTAAAGAAGATATTTTCCAAACACCAAGTAGCAGCACTCACCTAGTATTGATAAGGCCAATGACATCTCTTGCTTCATCCAACGCCCTATTCATGTTATCTATCTTTGGTGTCTCAACAGAGACTTTACTTACGGGAAGGGCACCATTTCCCGAAGAATTGAACCCTGCCCGCACAATTCCACCAAGAACTTGGTTAGGGGAACCGGAAGAAAAAGTTTGTGGACTAAATCCACCCTCTTGAACCATAGATATGGCCTGATTTAATATGCCTAGAGCATTCTCCACCTCAGAACCGACAAAAACCTTCTTTTTCTTGTTGACGTGACACTGTTTTGCAAAACAATTAGTTGGAGGATGATCCATGCCTTTGCTATCCCTCTCTAAGTTTTTGTCTTCTTCAACCAATTCATCCTCTATTTCTCCATGACAAGGCTGATAAGTAACCTTGGAACCAGCTTGCAGAACTTCAGTTGCAAAGTCAATACTGAGGGATTTTCGTCCATTAACTAATTCATTAGCCGGTGGAGTTCTGCTTGCAAGTTCTTCAGGGATGGGAAAACTAAAATTCTCACTTTCTGGTTCCAGGGCCTTCTGCGGTTCACTGTGAGGGTTTAAACCTTCCCGTATCCGAGAATAGAGTGGGTCCTCCAAGGCCTTTCTGAAATCCTCATCGTCCTTGGCTGCAGAAGTAACTGTCTGGGATGTCATAAGGATTTGGGATCAGGGTAAGTGAAATTAAGAGGGGGAAAAAAAAAAAGCATCAGCTTCAACTCATAGAGATCTACCTACAACTAAATGCATTTGCAGTTCTTTCTTAACTATCAAAATAATGGTCCCCAATCAAGTAGTTGAAATTCTAGAATAACTTGAACTAGTTCTTCTGACATGTTATAATCTTCAAATGCCTTTTCCCCCTTTCCAAGAAAGACAATCAGGTTGTCCATGAGCTCAACAGGAGGAAGGAGAAATCCAAACACATATACCAAGATTCCAGGGGTCAAATTGATTAGATTAAAGAGATTCCATTTCTGGGGTTGGAGATGATAATGATTCAGGATACAGTATCTTCAAGTCCTGAAGGGTGCAATACTTTATATGCTAAATGACACGCCGAAAGAAATGCAAAAATTAAATCAGGTATGCAGTGGTTAAAGAAAACAACAAAAACATATTGCCATGCAAGTGCTAGAGAACATAGGATGAAATGATATAATCCTTCTTAGTTGCCTTCAGGTACTTCTTTAAGAGTAAAATACATTTGTATCATGGTTCAAATTTTGGTCGAAACCTAAGTTTTGACCTTTCAAAAAACCAAAATTTTAGTTATTTCTACCAAAATTTCGTGGAAACTTAAGACTTTTTCCTACAAGTTTTGACAGCAAGTTTCGTAGGGTTTGAGGGGGCATTTTGGGGTGGTCCTCTGCATATAAGTTAATTAAAGCAAAAATAACACATTGGCACATGCATTTTGCTAAAAAAATCAATGTAGATATGTCATTCAAAGTCATAGTATACATAGAGACGTTTCCTATAAATACAATATAAACTACAAACGTAACTTTCATTCTATAACTTCAAGAGATGCATTAAAAAACACCTAAAATCACCTAAGAAGTGTTGAAATCCAAGAGGAAATTTTGATATGGGTTTCCGCCTTCTAGTTTAAACTCTGCGAAATGAAATTGAACTTTGAAGTTGTATAATAAAAGTTATATTTATAGTTTATATTGTATTTGTCAGAAACCATTCTATGCATACTATGACTTTGAATGCAATATCTACATTGATTTTTTTTTTTAACAAAATGCATGTGCCAAAGTGTTCTTTATGCTTTTATTAGCATATATGTAGAGTCCCACTTCAAAATACCCCTAAAACCCTCTTAAACTTGTTTTTGAAACTTCCAGGAAGAAGTCCCAAGTTTCCACAAAATTTTGACCATCTCGACCATTTCAACCAAAATCTCAACCATTTCGAACCAGTTAACCCAGGTTTCGACATGTTTTGGAAATTTCGTGGGTTTCAACCTGTTTCAATCAAAATTCCGTGAGTTTCAATCAAAACAAAGGATTTCATTTTGTTATGGTTTTCTGAAAAACTGAAATTTTGCAAATTTTGGTCGAATTTTGTACTATGAGTTGTATATCAATCAATTGCAACCAAATGACAAACCAAAAGATATTTTGAGTGGTCAGATGTGTTGCTTCATTGGTCGCAAAGAGTAGGATAATAATGTTTGCCAAGCAATTGCATTGAGGATTTGGGGCAAAATGTTGTACATCAGTGTTAAAAATGCATTTACTGTTTTACTGTTATGGTTCAAGTCATAGGTAGTTATTGTTACTTCCCTATAGTGTTTCTTATGTTATTTTATATAGTGTAGTGGGAGCTCCCCTTAACCAACCCCCAACCCCGGCCCCTGAAGGGGCAAAGAAAAAAGAAGTCGGAGCTCCAACACTATGTGAACTCCCAAGGTTACACTGTTCCATCAATTCCCACTGTTTCCCTTTCTCTTCCTTTGTCATTTACATGGTATCACAGTTTGTTAATCAGGACTCCTAGAACCTCCCTAGTGTCATGTCTCCTCTCTTTCAAGGCTTCAATCATCGTTAATTGATTCATTTCAGCTCAGGTTTTGAGGGCTTCTTTGGTTTTTTTGGGAAAGGGATGCAGCGCCCTGTGCTGTATTTTTTTTGGGGATAGACTGGTCCTTGATTGAAGATTGAGAAGTAGGTCACCTTTTCTGGTAGTGACTATTTATGGAGTGAAGCATGTATTCAAGTGCTTGGTAAGTAAGTTTGTAAAATTTCCAGATTAGCTTCTGGACTACAAAGTAGAAATTAATTCTGTGAGGGATTGAAATCAACCTTTACAGAAGGGTCTCTTAAAATCGACTTTTATTCATTCTTTGGGCTGATTCTTGCTGAAGAGTGGTTTAATTGGGTTGAAGGCTGGAAAACAAGATTGTTTCTAGGTTTTCAGATAGAGATCAAGCTTTTCAAAGCTTTAAGATCAATTTTTTGGGGTTTTGTGTTGGGATCACCTTTTTTTGGGTTTTGCCTCTCCTCGAATCTCTGGTCCGTGTACTCCTAGGTTATATCTGCTTCATCAATTGAATCACTAAGAAGTAGCTTGAGGGAATCATCAATTTTCAACAACAGAAGAAGGTTGTTACGTTTAAGTTGATTGGACATGATCACTTGAACAAGAATAATACTTAATGCCATTGATGCACATTTCATTATGGAAAACCAGATTGTTGATCTGGTGACCAACATCGATACAATCAAGGAGGTTGGATTATCTGAACTTTCCATGCTCTGGCAGAACAACCTGTCTTGTATCTATGAGCTATCCCAAGAGTTGTATAGGGCTGATCAAAAGGGTCTAACTCTTGATCCAATGCTTTGCTGATTTCAAAAGGAGTTAATTATCCTACTTCCTATACTGATGTGCAACTATGCAGAACTAACAAGCAACTGGCAGCTACAAGATTTCTGGGAGGACATAGGGAGGATTTTGTTTTTGTTCATTCCCAAAATATTGGTGGTGAGAAGTCAGCAACACTTATAGACACTTTCTCATGAGCCTTATGCATATCTCATGTGATTTCTCATGATTTCACTTAGTGGATATGTTATGGAAGATTTGCAAGATGGACCTGCACCGACATATTTTGGTGGGTGACCCAAATGACCCGTTTTCGGAGATCTGTAGCAGAGGGCTTGGGCCAATAGGAGTCTATATACATGTATCTTATGTTCGCCTACCACATTATCGAGAGATTTGGGATTTTTCAATTACGGTTTTAGGTGAGAGTTCTTGTAATGCCATTCTTGACTTCTTGGCGATTGGTTGTAAGATCTCCTTATGTTCTTCTTCTACATAGTGAAAAAACTCTTCTTCTTTGCCAGTGGACAAAGCATACTGCATTGGTGTGTGAACCCCATTAAATCTTTGTGTGTTTTCGTTATGTTTCTATTTCGATTTTCTATTTCGATTCGCTATTTTGTTGTGTTTGTTTTAACAAATTGGTATAAAAGCTCTTGGTTGTTTTTTATCTGTACATCCATGGCTTCTACATCAATGAAATACGATATTGAAAAATTCGACAGAAGCATCAATTTTAGTTTATGGCAAGTTTAGATGTTGGCAGTTGTTACACAGTAAGGAGTGAAGAAGGTCATAGTTGGGAAGACGAAGCAACCTGCAACTATGTATGAAGACAATTGGAATGATATGGATGATCGAACCCTCACTGCAATTAAATTATGCCTATCGAACAAAGTTCTGCAAGAAGTTCTCTAGGAGAAGACAGCGGATAGAATTGTGGTCGACACTAGAGATTTTGTACCTAACAAAATCCCTCACTAACAGGTTGAGGTTAAAGCAACAATTATATACATTGCACATGGGTGAAGGTACTTCTCTCAAATCTCATATTGCTACTTTTAATTTTATCGTTATTGATTTACAAAGTATAGATGTTAAAATTAAGGATGAAGATTTAGCCCTATTATTATTATTGCCTCCGTCATACAATCACTTTAGAGACACTATGATTTATGGCAGAGAGACAATCTCAATTGTAGATATTAAAACGAATCTTCTGAGTAAACAGAAAATTGATGATGAATTGACAACAACCAAATCTGAGGGTGTTGGTTTGATGGTTAGGGATAGAACTACGAGAGGAATTTGACACAGTGACAAGAAGAAGTCTAGGTCAAAATCAAAGAGCAAAAACTTGACCTATAATTACTCTGCAAGAAAAAGGGGCATATCAAATCTGAATGCTACAAGCTTCAGAGCAAACAGAAAGCAGGTGTCAACCAACCAAATAAAGAAAACTCTGCAGAGGCTAGAGTTGCTAAAGATGGGAGTGATTCTAAGATGCTATTGGTCTTTGATGACAAAGTTAGATCACAAATGGATCCTTGATTCCGGGTGTTCCCACCATATGTGCCTCAACCGAGAGTGGTTTCCTACTTACAAATCTTTTCAAAATGGAGTTGTATTGATGGAGAATAATTCTCCTTGTAAGATAGATAGGAAGGAAAATATCAGAATCAGGATGCATGATGGAATTATTAGAACTCTAACTGATGTCTGGCATGTTCTTGAGTTGAAGAAAATCTTATCAGTTTGGGCACCTTTGATACAAACGGGTGCAGATATATAACTAAAGGTGGAGTTATGAAAGTCAATAAGGGTGCCCTTTTATTAATGAAAGGAAAGAAGGTTGGCAATTTGTATATCTAACAAGGTACTACAATCATTGGATCTGTTGCAGCAGTTTCATTAATTTCTGATTCAAATATTAAAAAATTATAGCACATGAGATTAGGCCATATAAGTGAAAGAGGGATGGCTGTGTTGAGCAAAAGGGGTCAATTGTGTGGTCAAAGTACAAGAAAAATGGAGTTCTGTGAGCATTGTGTGTTGGGAAGCAGAAGAAAGTCAGTTTCAGTACTACTACTCACATGATTAGAGGAACTTTCGACTACATCCATTCAGATCTGTGGGGGCATCCAAGGTTCCTTCAAAGGGGACCGCTGTCATGTATTTACTTACCTTTATCGATGATTATTCTAGGAAGATTTGGGTCTACTTCTTGAAGCACAAAAATGAAAATTTTGTTACTTTCAAGCAATGGAAGATTTTGATTGAGAAGCAGGCTGGGAAGCAAATTAAATGATTGAGAACAAACAATGGCCTAAAATTTTGTGAAGGAGACTTTTTCAATGAGTGCTGCAAAAATGAGGGAATTGCAAGACACTATACAGCAGTGAAGACACCTCAGCAAAATAGAGTTACAGAGCGTATCAACAAAACCTTGCTAGAAAAGGCAAGGTGCATGTTATCAAATGCAGGACTTGGGGTAAGGAGTTTTGGGCGAAAGCAGTAAACACAATAGTAAGGTTGGTGAATAGGTCTTCCTGCACAGCTATTGTGTGCAAAACTTTAGAGGATGTATGGTCTGGTAAACCTACAGATTACAATAATTTAAAATATTTTGGATGTCTTGCTTATGCACATGTGAATTATGGGAAGTTAGAACCTAAGGCTAAGAAGTGTATTTTTCTTAGGTATGAATCTAAAGTTAAGGGATTCAAGTTAAAGTGTCCTAATCCAAATAATCCTAAATTTATTATTAGCGGAGATGTAACTTTTGACAAGTCTACTATGTTGAATTCTAGAAAAGAAACCTATATTCACAGTGATGAAATTTAGAAAAGTTCTGCGAAGAAGGTGGAGTTCGAAGTGGATGATCCATCTTCAAAGAAAGCACAAACAACTTCAGTTCAGCCGCCAACTCTTACTGAAGAAGAATGTGCTCCAAGAAATAAAAAAGAAGAGTACAACATTGCCAAAAACAGGCCAAAGAGGAACATTAAGCCACCACAAAAATATGGGCATGCTGAAATTATTGCTTATGCATTGTCTATTGTAGATACAATTGATAACAGTGAATCTACAACATATTCAGAAGCTATTTCTTTAGTTGATTCTTCAAAGTGGTTGTTGGCCCTCAATGAAGAGATTCAATCTCTTCATAAAAATTAGATATAGAAGCTTGTCAAACTGCTTCAAGGGAAGAAAATTGTTGGTTGTAAATGGGTCTTTAAGAAGAAAAATCCACCACAAGTGATGGAGATACTAGATACAAGGCATGGCTGGTTGCAAAAGTCTATAGTCAAGTACAAGGTGTTGAGTTCATGATGTATTTTGATCTATTGTTGAGCATAATTCCATTCATGTTTTGCTTGCTTTAATTGCTATATATAATTTAGAGTTAAAGCAACCTAATGTAAAAACTACATTCTTGCATGGTGAACTAGAAGAACAACTTTATATGCATCCATTTAAGGGTTTTGTTGTAGAAGGAAAGGAGGACCATGTTTCCTTGTTGAAAAAGTCCATATATGGTTTGAAGCAGTCTCTTGTGCAGTGGTATAAGAGGTTTGATTCTGTCATGGCTACTATGGGTTACAATGAGTGCAAGTATGATTGTAGTGATACTTTAGAAGACTTTTTAATGGTTTATTCATATATTTGCTATTATATGTTGATTCATGATCATCAGGTTGAAGCAACAGTTAAGCACTGCATTTGAGATGAAAGACTTGAGGGCAACAAGAAAGATTCTTGGTATGGAAATCAAAATGGATAGAAAGGCAAGGAAGCTATGGCTACGTGGAGAAGGTGTTGGAGCGTTTTGGCATAAATGATGCAAAATCTGTTAGCACTCCAATTGCATCTCACTTTATACTTTTAGATGCTCCATCACCTCAGACAGATGAAGAGGTGAATTATATGTCACTTGTTTTATACTCTAGTCCAGCTGGTTCCATCATGTATGCTATGGTGTGCACTCAACTTGACATTTCACCGACAGTTATGTGGTAAGTAGATACTTATCATGTCCAGGTAAAACTCATTGGGAAGCAATGAAATGAATACTTAGGTATCTAAAGGAGGTCTCTAGTGTGTGTTTCAAGTTTGGGAAGAATGGTGACAAGTTGACAGGTTATGTTAACTCAAATTATGCACGTGATCTTAACAAAAGAAGGTCACTCACAGGATATGTGTTTACTTTGGGAGGTTGTGCGATCAGTTGGAAGGCTACTTTACAAGTTATAGACTATAGATTTGTGGTGGAAGCAAGGGGCTTGGGCCAATAGGATTCTATCTATATGTATCTTATGTTCGCCTACCACATTACTAAGAGATTTGGGATTTCCCAATTAGGATTTTGGGTGAGAGTTCTTGTAACACCATTCTTGACGATTGGTTGTGAGATCTCCTTCTGTTTTTCTGCATAGTGAAAAAACTCTTCTTCTTCGCCTGTGGTCATAGCATACCACAATGGTGTGTGAACCACATTAAATCTGTGTGTATTTTCGTTTTGTTTCTATTTGATTTGTTATTTTATGGTGCTTGTTTTAACAGGATATTTAAGGTTTGGCCTTGTTTAAACCTAATAAGAGTCCTAGTAAAGGAACAAGGACTATTGGGAATCATAGCAGTGGAACCAGTTTTGGTAGAGCTCTTACACCAGCTTAAAAATCCTATTTCTAGTACTCTGGCTAGATTTGACACCTTACATGTGGTGAAGACTTCAAACCATTATGGTCACACAGGACATATCTAATGCTTCTGTTGCAAGCTCAACGGCAAACCATCCCAAAAACAATTTGCCAACTCTACAACCATATGATTCTACTGCCAACCCATATTCTTAGTCTACGGGTAAGACTACAAATGTCTAATAAGGATTGTGTAGGCTTTACACGGTTTCTAATTTCTTTGTCTTCCTAGCCATCTACTGATACCTTTGTACAAACAATCATTATGTATCTTTTGATTGCATCACATCCATTGATCATTGATTCAAGGGCATTTAACCATATATCTGAGGTCTCAAATATATTTCTTCAATTCATGCATCATACTTTAGTGTTACCTTAGATTATGGTTCCTCAGCTAAAGTAATTGGAACAGACGCCATTCGTGCCACTCCTTTATCTTTCTCTTCTATTCTTCATTTCTTTTTGCTATCCTTTTAATTTTTGTTTGTTAACTTACCAAAGCTTATTGTTATTTGTATAATTTTCCTCTTATTGAGAATCACAACAACCTTGGTGCACAAGTTGCACAAGTTTCTATTCTGGAGAAGCAGTATTAGTTCACTAGTTTTGAAAAATTAGGATTTCTATTTTGGCTACTTTCTAATTTTCTTATTACCTGATTGACAAGTAATCTCCCTATGAAAGTTTCCTTTGGTGGATTTGAAAGATTCTAAGCAATATGCAATTTTTCCTTTTTGCTAAAACTTAATTTAGGAAACTTTCTAAAACTAAGACTTGATTTTACATTATAAGTAAAGTACCAAGAGAGAGCCAAATATACATACAAGTTCTCTCCCTCTTCTCTTGTCTTCTTCTATTCTTCTTCTTCTTCTTCTTCTTCTTTCTAAATTTCCTTTCAGTCCCTAGGCTGATTACAAGCGCTGAAATTCTAACATGGTATCAAAGTGGATTTAATCAACCTAGGGACAGCTTCTTCTCTCCCAATATTCTCTATTGTTTTTCTTTCTACTTGGTGCACAGCCACCCCTTGCTGCATTGATGATATATTAGATCCTTCTTCACAATTCATGAAATAATCTACGTACCTGCTATTACCACTACTGCAGAATCCAAGATTAGTGAAGTTTTTTTTAGGAGACAGGAGGACCTGTTAACCTACTAAAGCTCTTCACCAACCTGGACATCTATTTTGCTTCCAATCGACTCTTTTTTGCTTCTTTGGACTGCATTTATTGCCTGAACGAAATTTGTTTCATGTGATTTCTTCAACTACTACCCTTCTTCAATTGGTTTTATGTTTTGAAAAATACTGCCAATGTCGTATTTGATTCTGCTAGAAGATATCCTACTGGCTCCCCCATTTTATTGAATTTTTCTATTCTGAAAAATCCTGTTGATGCTGTCCTGAATTCTGCCGTGAGTTATACCACTGCTGCCCCTGTTTTTTTGCATTTTTCTGCCCTGAAAAATTCTATTGATGCTGTATTGCTTCCTATTGCTGCCATTGTTTGTTTCAGGTGATACAACACCCTAGGAAAAAAAATTTACATGGTAATGCTGTCCTACTTACCTGAATCGACTGCAGCCCCCTTTTTCCCTACTTCTCTATCTACCACAATCAACTCGCAATAGTGTTATTCTTCTGGTAGATGAAATATTATATTAAGTGATCATTAGTTCTGCAGTAATTTCCTCTGAGTTAATTTTTTACTCTTTGGATCTCTGGGACATACTACTGGTTATTGTTTTTCCTCTGATATTGATTGGTGCTTCCCTTACTACTAAGTGGTCTACTACTTTTTCTACTGCCCCGTTTGAATTGAAGTTTGTGATTCAGAATTTTCTATTGTAATGAGTAGAAGTTCTGGTACTTGGATTCATCAAGTAACATGGTTCCTTCAAGTACCCAATTGGTTCATTAGTTCAAATTTTGAGAAATTGGTAATTTTTCGTCATTATTTGTCCACATGTAATGCTACACGTGAGGGGGAGATTGGAGCCTTAATCTATATCTACTTAAGTCCTTGAAGAGTATTATTTGTAAAGACCTTCTATCCTCCTAAGATGGTATTCTATAGTAACTTATACTACCTTTCTCCACCAATTTGGTCTGGAATAACCTATATTGCCTTTTATCCACCAACTTCATTTGTAGTAACCTATACTACTTTACCTACCTACTTGGTCTTTAGTAACCTATACTACCTTAATCTACCTACTTGGTCCGTAGTAACCCATACTACCTTACCTACTTACTTGGTCTGTAGTAACCTATACTACATCAATCTACTTACTCGGTCCGTAGCAACTTATACTACTTTCCCTACCTACTTGGTTTGTAGTAACCCATACTACCTTACCTACTTGGTTTGTAGTAACCCATACTACCTTACCTACTTGGTTTGGAGTAACCCATACTACCTTACCTACTTGGTCCACAGTAACCTATATTGTCTATTACCTACCTACTTGGTCCGCAGTAACCGATATTGTCTATTACCTACCTATTTGGTCCACAATAACCAATATTGCTTTTTGCCTACCTACTTGGTCCACAATAACCAATATTGCATTTTTCCTACCTACTTGGTCCACAACAACTAATATTGTCTTTTTACCTATCCATACTTTACCAGTTTACCTACTACTTAACTTCCTGTGAAGAGCTTATATGGATATTGGAGCTGAACCTTACCTACTTGTGTGGACGTTGGAGCTGCACCTTGCATACCTATGCGGACATTGGAGTTGCACCTTACCTACATGTGACATACGACTTCTGGCTCCAATTTTTGTCTTCATGTGTGGAGATTCCTCCCTACTACTAGCAATATTTGAATGGTGCCCTTGATGTACTAGTTGTTGCTATGCTTATGGATATGGTTCATCTTCACCACCACCTATTATTCTCATTGTTGGATGGTTCTTCGGCATGAAGATTATTTACTTAGGTTGCTGTTGATTATCTCCTAAGCGAAGTAATATCAGCGTCTGCTATTGCTATACGGCTCAAAATTGGTGCTGCCTTTCAAATTTATTATTATTGTTCAAGCTGGAGTTTTCTTTGTGTATACTCTAGCTTGAGGGAGAGTGTTGAGAATTGCAACAGCTTTGGTGCACAAGTTTCTATTTTGGAGAAACAGTATTGGTTCACAAGTTTTGAAAAATTAGGATTTCTATTTTGGTTACTTTCTAATTTTCTTATTACTTGGTTGACAAGTAAGCTCCCTATGATAGTTTCCTTTTGTCGATTTGGGAGATTCTATGTAATATGTAATTTTTCCTTTTTGTTGTAACTCAATTTAGGAAACTTTCCTAAACTATGACTTGACTTTACATTATAAATAAAGTACCAGGAGAGAGCCAAATATACATACAAGCTCTCTCCCTCCTCTTCTCCTTCTTCTTCTTTAGTCTTCTTCTATTCTTCTTCTTTCTGAATTTCCTTTCAGTTCCTAGGCTGATTACAAGTGTTGAAATTCTAACACCTCTAATTCTTGTATCCTTTGTACACATAGGTCATAATGCATCTTTTGATTGCATCACATCCAAAGATCATTGATTCAGGGGCATCTAACCATATAACTGGGGTCTCTAAGTATATTTCTTCGTTTCATGCGTCATCCTTTAGTGTTACCTTAGATCATGGTTACTCAGCTAAAGTAATTGGTAGTGACACTGTTCATGCCACTCCTTTATCTTTATCTTTTGTTCTTTATTTGTTTTCGCTATCCTTCTAATTTTTGTTTGTTAAGAAGCTTACCATAGTTTATTGTTATCTGTAACATTTTCCTCTGATTCTTGTATCGTTCAAGATCTCTCAACAAAGAAGACAATTGCCAAAGGTCATCAATCAGGGGGTTGGGGATGGGGGGATTTTGGGAGACTGAAATATCTATTGGGTGCAGAAGTGGCTCATTCAAAGAAAGGAATCTCATTTTCAGAAAAATAAATTATTTATCTTCTATCAGAAACATGATTACTGGGGTTCAAATCTTTTCTTAATTCCATGGATCAAAACTTAAAGTTCATGAGTGATGATGGTGATGTTCTTAGTGATCTTGAGAAGTATCAAAGACTCGTTGAAGCCAAATTACTTGACAGCAACTTGACCTGGCATTGCTTTTGTTGTGAGTCAAATTTTCTCTCCTCCTTGGACATATCATTGGGTTTTTGTCATGCATATCTTGAAGTGCCTCAACAAGGCTCCTGGACGTGGTCTACTTTACTCGCACAATGCACTTTGGAAGGGTTGGGGGTTTCCTGGATGCTAGTTGGGCTGGATCTCCTATTGGTAGAATATCAACAACAGATTATTGCATGTTCAGTGCAAGCAATCCAGTGTCATGGAAAGCAAGAAAGAAGACATTGTGGCTCGATCTACATTAGAGTCAGAGTATAATGCCATGACACATGTTGCGTGTGAGTTGCTGCGAGTGAAACAGTTCTTGACTGAACTTTGGTTTGAAAGTACCATCTTCTATGCAGTTGTGCTGTGAAACCTAGGCTGCTAACATGTTGCCTAAATACTTTGTTTCATGAAAAAATGAAACACATTGAAGTAGATTGCCAATTTTTTCGAGAAAAGCAGCAACAAGGATCATTACTCCTAGTGATGTTCTACAAGATAACAAGTTGCACATTTGTTTACAAAGTCTTTGGAAGTGATAGAGTGAATTATATTTCTAACAAGCTGAGCATGATCAATATCTACGCAGAGGGCGAGTGTTAGAATAGATTTACTGCTTTACAGTTACGGGAAGTTCAAGTCAGGGTAGTTTAGGTAATTTTCTTGTTTCTTATTTCCCTCCTGCGTTTCTTAAGTCATTAGATTTGGTGAATGAAGTGGGATCTCCAACACTAAGTGGAACAGTCCCAAGTTTACACAGTTCCATTTCTTGCCTTTCTCTCTCTTCCTTTCGCTTCTTTCCTCTTTCTTTATTATTTAGAATCAGCATCTTTGCTTTTAGTGGAAATTGTAGAATACATGGGCATAATAATGAGGTTATCTATACCAATGAAAGAGGAATTAAAAGAAAAATCTCAGATTGGTCAGTGGCAGAAGTTTCATTTCAGATATGTGAAAATGACCTTTTTATAGAGCTTGTAACCACTACCGATAATCTGCCTTGAGATAAAATTAATTAGCGCTGGAGGAACGAACCCCAATTTGACATCCATGGTTGCCATTGTCCTGCAGAACAAGAGATTAAATAACATATATATTTTGTTCTGTTTTAAAAATTGCATCGGTGATGTAAAACACTACATCCTGTCATTAGATGTTTTGAGGTCATCATACTCCTCACAGTCAAGCATAATAGGATCTTTTCCATTAAGATCATGTTTAGGTACGTTGTTTATAAACAGTGTTTGCATGCCACGAGAGGGCCTATATGGGTCTGAAACTGCAGTAACTTACCACACATTTTATGCTCAGAGCATCAGCACTCACAGATACAGATCCAGTGTAAAAGATTGACACAAGGATTTGGAATCGCTGTCCATAAACCAGATGGCCCATTGATGTTGTAAGAAACTGTTATTCGTGCAGCTCTAACTTTGACTTCTATACCGAACAAAGATGGAGCAACTCTTTCTTCTTTTTTTTCCCATATGAATGCCTAGAATATTATTTTTTTTAAACGTGATATTTCACTTAAAAGATCCTCAGATCTGGTTCAGCATTTTAGCCAATAGAAGAATGACTCACCGGAAGTAACTTCTATTTGAGGAAACCTTTTGTATAACTAAGCCTCCAACAACGTCCATTCGTACCACATCCTTTTCCTCAGGTATCCCCTCATTGGTGAACCCATGTATACTTCTATCAATATTCTTCAAGTCTGATATCTGAAAGGAAAATTTTACCAAAAAAAAACAAATTTCAGCATCCACCTGGAAGTAAGAAAATCTGTAAAGATAACCTATATTTAAGATCAAGAAGCTACCGAGTTCATGAGCACAATGATAAGATCGTCTTCAAAAAACTCCAACTCCAAAAAGTGAACAACAGCCTCCCTAGCTGAGAGCGGCCATGAAAACTTCATCCTTCATTCAATAGTTTGTAGATTTTGTGGAAAAATGGGGGAAAATAAAGATAGCAAAACGAAGTAAGCATCAAACATTAATATAATTTCTTTAGTAAGCATCCAAAAACTGCAATACAAACCTCACTAGGCATATCTGCTCTCCAATTCGAATCTTTTGCAAACATTCGGATGTGATCATTTTGAAAGTTGGAATACTAAACTGTGGGAACCTGAAAAAAGTGTTCCAATACAACTTTAACAGCAAATTGTAATCATCATAATGTAAATCTCTCGGAGCACAAAGAAAAATAATGGGAACTTCCAACGTTGCATAAACCTCCTACAGACTAGTCAGTAAACTATGCGGTTGTACTCTTTCATGCTTTGCTAGTAAACTTTTAGCAGCTATGATTTCCACCAATAGCAGGAAAACCAACAAATGGACAATGAATAATGTGAATAGCACCTACCTGTTTGAGACATTGCATATTTGCATTTCACAGGATGTTTGGTGATTAATAACTTGTAATTCCATGATGAAAAGCCTAAGTTCTGAGTTAGTATCTTCTCCAAGCATCAAGACATTGTAAAGAACAAACCCAACCCATTGGAATATGGTGTCAAACAACCTTCAATGCAAAAGCTAAAGAAAAGATTGAAGTCTTGAACTGTCACGAAGTGTTGAAGCATCAGATTGAAGGACCACTTCATGAAGATCAAGCACCTTGTAAGCAAGAATTGGCAATGGACTCTAGTTTGATTTTTTGAATTCTGTAATTCCTAAGTATGTTTATTCCATAGCTTTCAGATCCCAAGGACATAGTCTTTAGTCAACATAATTTGACCTAAACTTGGGGATGTCATGATGACAATAAGAGTGTTTGTTTGATGGAAAAAAGAGTTGGATTGTTAAATGTGTGGGACCCATGTGAAGTAGGGTGACAGAGAAGATTAGGGAAGTAATGGAAAATAAAGAAGAGTGAAATTCTGGGCTCCACAATCAAAAAGTAAGCTTACCTTCTCCTTGCCAATAAAGTTCCAACATTTTTCAGGTGAGATTTTTCTTAGGCATGGGTTGGAAACATTGCCACCTCAACATACAAACTCCCCCTCCCGACCCCCTGACCCCCCATTTTAACCTACCAAACTCACATTTTTGTATTTTGTAGTTCAAGGTATAAGGAGGGGAGTGTAATTTACTTTTTGCATAGATGCTGACAGGGAAGAAAGGCTTGACAGTGATGAGACACAAATTAGAGTTTTCCAATGAAGTTCTTGAGAAAAAATTCCAAGACTCTGTTCCATTAATTCTTCTCTCTAGATTAAACTTCATTTTTAAATTGAAGCAATGAGAGTGCATCTGTAGATCATATTTAGAACTTAATTGTTAGGTCTGGACTCCGAGGTTCCTGCATTGCCAAACCCCTCCTACCCCCTCCCCAACCTCACCACTAATAAAAAGGGATTTGATTGAACACCCTGACATTGGACAGAATGTGTAGAAAAGAAAACCAAAACATTGTTCACGTGAACAATGCCACAGCCCTTTTTTTGTCTTAGCGAGAACATTATAGGAATTTGTGGAGCCCAAGACCACATTGCATAGAGACTCTATAAGAGCTCTAATGTGCTGGTTTAATGGTATCTTTGGTGGACACCATATGAGATCACAAGAGAGAGTTTGATTGCAAATTTTAGAAGATTAGAGATATTCTTTAGTTATTATTTTTATGTCATTCCTAGTTTGAAAAAGTTGGTTTCTATTTTGTTATTAAGAGAACTAGTCTTTATTTCCCAGCAAAGCTTGTTTCAAATTTCAGAATTAGTAAGTTCCTATGTTTGTAATTGCCAAGAATCTTAGTAACTCAGCAAAGTCTACTTCCTCTCTTTTGTTGAGCAAACCTTTGCTCTATTTACATGTATTTGGTTGTTCACAGCCCACAACAATATTGAACATTTATTAATGAAGCTTTGCTACGAGTACACTGACTATCTTGTCCCATGTTTGATAAACAGGCTAGGGCTTTCCTCTGAGGAATGAAGGAGCCTTGTTGTCAAGGGCTAAATGCATCTATCCTACCTACTTTCAGTTTTCCTCTTCTCTTGATTTCCTTCTCCTGTTAGAACCTTAGGGAGCTGTGGTTGTGTTGTTTCGGTTGATCAAAGAAAGACTTTCAAGAAAAGATCACCTCTGCCTCAAGCTACTGTGCCGAAGTGCAGCTAGAACTTTCATTCGAAGAGGTGTGCTGACTGAGGTTTTGTTTGAGTGCTGCAACTATAATCAATCCCATTGTCTCGTGGACCCATTTTACATTATACCCTTTCACTCATATGAGAAACAGAAATAACATTGTAGCAAGGCAGGATGCTCTAGAAAACCAGAGCTGAGAGAGAGAAGAGACAATGGAGAGTGGAGAGGTTAAGAGCTGGGGACTAGAAGAATGACCAAACTTCTAAGTCCCCTCTCTGACAATGCATTTATAATGAACCCCAAATTTCAAACTCTGCTTGCTAATACTAATAGGAACCTTACAAGTATAAAAAGAAATAGAAATAACAATAAACTAAGCAACATAACCTATTCTAGAATTAGAAATAAAGAGAAACCAAAATCTTCAACAAAGATCAAGCAATTAATGTGGAATAATTAGAAAATGGATAAGAAAGGGAGATAGGAGTAACAGAAAGAACATGAAGCAATCAATGTTGATGAAGAGAATATATATGAAGCAAAGAAAAATACAGTAATCGCAGATAGGATAACCAACACATGTGAGACTATATAAACTATTCAAAACAAAACAAAACAATCCAATTCCTACCACTTTTTATAAAGGGATGATTGCCATGAAACACATAAACCTGCAAAATCATTGAAATCATCTTAAATATTACCCTTGCAGTAATAGGACAGATTTAAAATGTCATGATTCAAGTGCAGTGTTTCCAACCACTGCAGTCATAACTTACAAACATCAATGGGTGCATCAACATAGCCTTCTAGAAGTAGCATATGAAAGGGAGTGCCTTCAGGGCCTTCGCGATACATAACACGGTATTCATCATTGTCTTCTTTTATCTGTTGACCGAAAAAAAAGAGTAGCTTCAATAATGTTATTTTCTTGATTGCCTACTTCCAACAGAACTCCTAACTTACCAAAACTACTAAATGTTTCAAACAAATGAATCATACAGCACTTCTACAGTTGGCATCAGCCGACTTTTTTGGCTATCCAGTAAGAGAGATTTAAATGAGAACCGAGGGTTATTCATCCTAAAAAAAAGGAGAACCCAGGGTTAAAAGTCAAAGCAACAAAACAAGAGGAGAAACATTGAGATATCCTCCTGGTAAATTGTAACAGGTCAACTCAGGAGTTGGAACAGACAGGTGTTGGACAAACATTTCATGTACCTAAGCCCCACAACCCTCCCCCTTCTCCCAACCACATCCCACCCCCAAAAATAAATAGCAATATTTTGCTTGATGTGAAACCAGTGGAAAGATAAACATAAAAGCATACCTTCCAAGCATTCCGCTTTTCATGAATTTTTGACACATTACTGTCATTTTGACAAGTACTCTTTAACATATCAACAAAGTTTAACACTTCCTTGGTTCTTCTTTCTACAACATTCTCAATGGGTTCTGCAAAACATCATCATCAGCACCATGCCACACAGATCACATTATGGTAAAGCAAATAGCACACTTTATGTTATTTATTTATAAGGTTTAGTTGATAATGGGGATCAGTCATGAAATACAAACTTGAAAAGTAATCAAATCATCAACCAACCCTGATGTTCACCTTGAGTTGATGACTGTTGAAGTTGTTTCTTGACAAGGTTTTTAATATGCTCCTCATTTGCAAGACGTTGAGATGCAATTGTCATATCCAGCCTCTTCCGAAACTCTGACACACTTAGATTTGTCTCCATTTTGCATCCCCAAAATACAACCAAAACTGTGGTCCTATTGACACTCCTAACTTCTGATAATAGATTCAACTGTCACCTGTTGAGAGGAATATATATTCGTTAAATCAAATATATCAAAATTACTATGAATGTGCGTATCTGGGTTAGTATTATTAAAAAAAAATCATTTTCATTAAAAAAAAATTGAACAAAGCCATATGATCAAGCAATAAAACTAGAAGGTTACCAGACAGTCCTTTAAGGACCCCCATTTTTGCGGGTGCAAAATTTACAGAAAACAACCTACTCATTCAGTTATTAAAAATGTGAGATTCTGTTAGCTTAATGCATAAGCACAATTCAGATAAGAATTATCCAAAACTTACCACCATAAAATGCGTATCCCTCATGGCAGAAAAGCTGTGCAACTTAGACAATTGTTCTTAAACAAGAAGATTAACAAATGAATGTCTGTTTCACATACTTCATTGATAAAGCCCATGAATGTAGAAACTGCCATTTTGTCACTCAGCATCTAAAGAGGACCATGAAAATAAGTTCCACCCACAACCTGGAGCACACTATTGAACTAACCAACACAAAGCTAGAAATTGATTTCTGTTGAAAGCTAAAAAGAATATTGCATTCTGAAGATGATTTCATTCATTCACCCTGATAGTGTATTTATAAATTTATATATTATGGACTAGAACCAACTTTGAGAGGGAATAGGAATATAAAAAAATAAGAAATGGGAAAATTTTCTATCTCACGCTTGTACTTGTTCTCTATTTACTCTTACTCTCCTAGTCTCCTCTCAAAAGTTTCACCTCGGATTTCCCAAAAATGTAACTCTTACCTCTCAAAAGTTTCAGCTCGGATTCCCCAAAAAAGTAACTCTTACCTCTCCTTCTCCTCTAATATTCTAAAATGACGAAATTACCCTCCATTTTTGTCCCTTTAGTCGATCAAATCAATTTCTTTTTGTTTTATATATATTCCTTTTTCTCACTTTTTCTATAAGAATCCATTATATTTGATTAGCCTTTCTTTTTTCTTTCCTCTGTGGAGGGACTTTTATTTTTTATTTATATTTTCTTTTTTTCTTTAAAGGATTCTTATAAAAGAGGGCGGGGGAATGTATTTAATCATGTTTAATGGATTCTGATAAAAGAGCGAGGAAGGGGGAAAAATGAAAAAGGGAGAAAGAAAAATAAAAAATTTCTATAAAACAGGAAGATTAAAAAAAAAATGCATCCACATATAGATTCCAATGGAAGAAGGTGAAAAGGAAAAAAAGATCAATGAAAAACAAATATAAAAATCAATATAACCAATTAAAGAGGAAAAAAGAAAGAGTAATTTGGCCATTTATAATATCAGAGGAGAAGGAGCAGTAATAGTTCAGTTTTTACGAAGAGTCAGATGTGAAACTAAATGATGGAGACTAAAAAAACAATTTAAGGTGGCATTGTCCACAGAAAAACCACCCCAAAACCAAGTCACTGTGGTATCTCCTACTACCAGTATGGCGCTAGCTAAGCTTGTAATTATTGTAGCTCCCCAAAAGCTCATCTGACCATTCAGAGGGGAGTAAGAGTAAGTCCTAAAAACATAATGAGATACCCTCACTCTCACAATAACTTCCCATTCAGCCTCTATAAGAACATAAACAAATAAGGCCTTCTGGGTCTAGAATATAAACAAATAAGGCCTTCATCAAGACCCAGAAGCAAATTTTAAATAAACTGCTAAAACAAATGATATGAGAGTATCCTGGATGATAGCATTTTCATCTTGCATCACACAAACCAATTTTCCTTCTAGAAAGCAAATATTGAAATTTGTATATAAAGGTATAGATAGAACTCTCCAGATTTCGAATCTCAGCAAGCCAAACTGGGAGTTCATTCGCCAAAGAAACGCAACTTTAGAAAAGTAAAGAGTAAAATATAAGAAACAAAAAGAGAAACAAATAAACAAAACAAACCTGTCTCTAGACATATAATAATAATAATACCCATCTCATGTACTGGGGCAAGAAACCAAAGTGGCAACTCAAGTTCACAAAGATGCAGATTCCAATAGAAATGAACTGTTATCAAGAGAAAGAAAAAGAACATAAATGAAGTCATGTTACCTAACTTGGTTTAAAGGAGCGCCCAGAAGGAGATATGAGTTGAACATGGATAAGTCTTGATAATAAAGCCAATAACGCAACTTGGACTCGAAACTGATAATGAAAAAGGCAGCTTTCGCTAGAAAACCGTAGAAAAGGGTAGCCAAAGAACCCAGGAAGCAAACAAAACCCATCCGTTTGCAGATGCTGAAGGGAAACTACTTGGGCAGGTGGGGACAATCTCAGGGTCTTCGGTTTCTGTGAGTTGGGAGTGGCAATTAATTAGCCAACTGTAAGAAGATGGTATCTGGGTAGGAATTTGCATTGATGATGAGAAGCCCAACTAGAACTTCGCTTCTTCCTTCGTATATGTGAGTCTGGAAATAACCAGAATAAGCATCGACACGTCTCACCTTTTATTTGAATTCTTTATAAATAATCCAAAAGAATAAAAGAATGTATTTGACTCCTCTATGGGCACGGGCACTGAACGAGAAGTTGAGAACCCAGAAGAATAAAAAAGGATTTGACTCCTCCATGCGCACTGGATGAACTCATGAGCTAATCGGCCATAGAAGAAAAGAAAAAAAGAAAAAAAAATTGAAAAATATATGAAAGAGATTGGTCCAATGGTTCTAGAATGTAGAAAGGACGAAAACAAAATTCGTGTAAGCGAACAATTTCAAGTAAGCTCATCCTTTATGTATAAAATCAATTCTTCTTAGAAATAAGGGAAAAAAACTGCCCAACATCCTGACAGAAATCATTAATTTTTTGTAAATTTAATATTAATCAATGGGTTCAATTTTGGTGTAAGGGATTTCAATGGTTTACAATTTTAGGTAGCTTTGAACAGTTCAAATGATTTTAAATCCTTTTTTATTATTTTATTTATTTGACTTTTTAAAAAATTAATTGAAAATATATGTAAACTTTTTATTTTGGATCAAATTGATTTTAACAATTGTATGTTATCATACTAGTTGCAAAGTTATGGTTTATATATCTTTCAATTTTTTTATTTGAATAAAGTTGATGAATGTGGCAAAAAAATATATGTATATTAAGTTTTCTATGGAAATCCCATTAGAGGCGATCAAAGGACTTGAAATGAAGCGGATGGAGACAAGCACTAGAGTCCAAGGACATTAAACATTTTTGAACCTTTAACTAAAAAGTGAAAAATATACATTAGAACGATCTATAAACATGACAAAACTTAAGAGACTAAAAACCAAAAACAGATTGTAACTATAAAATATCATCTTTTTTTGGTAGAATATCAATTTATTTTAGAGGGAAAAACCCCGATTACAACATATGCCTAATATATAAAATATCATCAAATAAGTTGTTACTTTGACTAATCAAGGTAATGAGACCATTGGACAACTACCCAACTACGAATTAATGAAATAGCTAACCTAATGGAATCTCTTATAGCTTCAAGTTCAAGGGCTGAATCGGAAAAAAAAAAACTTTGACATGAGACTGATTATGATTATGCTACAACAAACCTTCCCCTGGGTCCCAGATGATGCTTCCTCGACCTCTTTAGCGATTGCTTCTATCCCACACCGCATCGGTATAGATGTGACAATCCCTCTCTATCTTTAAATATGGCATTTGAATCAGCTACCTAAAGCATATTGGTGTCATTATCATCCATGTGCTGATGATCACTTGCATTTGGTAACATAGAGTTTTCATTTAATAGCTTGTGAAATAATGGCATCTGAGTCCTCAACTAATAGGTGAACCCTTTAAATAGAGTTGAATTGCACTGTTTCCATATTACCCAATAAAGGGTAATCCACATCATTGGATGCACCAAGTCCATGTTACCTAAATGGTGAAAATTTGTCTCAATCAACCTAAATCATTCTCTAATAGTTGCTACTATGAAATTTGCAGCTTCAATGTGTGGAGGTGAGGCTTCCAACACTATTGTGTGCAATAATGGGGCGGATTTCAAATTTTTTTACCGCAAATTTCAGTGGGGGTTTTTTGGGTTATTTCAGCCTAATTTTTCATGTCTAGCCTAATTTGAGGCCAAAAACTACACTAGAAGTGTTATTCTTGCCTAAAGCCTAACCCAAAATGGTGTTTCCTGATCGGGCATATGCCCAACTATATGCAGGCAAAACTAGAAGCCTAGAAAATGAATTTTAAAAAATATAAATGTGAATATTATGCAAGAGAATACAAAGATTTTCATTAAGATACAACACCCATAACCAAGGGGTAATATGAAACCTAAAAATTAACGTAGATCAGTCACCCAAAATCCTCCCCTTGATTAGATCCATCATTTTCACGAAAGCATGGTTTTGTTTTCAAACAGAATCTCATCAAGAACATTAAAAAGGGATGCGTAATAAGAGGATCATGAACAATCAAAGAGGAAAACAAATCTACTCTATTTAATAACTGAAAAATGAGACTGAGTGCATGGGGATTCACTTACCTCAACCAGATTAGCAAGAAAAGGAGAGAAAAGATTTCAGATCACCAGCAGCACTTCGCTCACCTTCCAGCATGTCTCTATTGCCACCAAGAGATACAAAGATTTTCTTGTTGGAAGGTTATTGGGCCTCAAGATCGTAAGATTAAACATGAATCTTCTAAATTCATATAGGATATTATCTCGCAAGCAGAACCAGACGGTCGCTTTGGGCGGTCGCTTGGTTCAATCCACCTCAAGCAACCGCCCCCTAGTATATTGCTATACAAGGGTGTTTTGCTCAAGGGGTTAAAATCCATACACAACCTAATCCTAATTAACACATGGGGGAGGTCTTACCTTCATTTCAGACATCTCTAGACACCACTTGCCTTCCAAAGATCCAACTTCCAAGCAAGGTAGGTTCATCATCAAGAGAATCCAGATACATGGGTTCTGGGTATGGATCATGGACTTCTATCCGGACACTCCACAAATTTACCCGACTAGACCCTTGTCCACTTGACGAGATATAATATCCTATATAAATTTAGAAGATTCATGTTTAATCTTACGATCTCTCTCAATCTCCTCCTATGACGAAAGGTATTTCAATCGATCTTTCTCAATCTCCTCCTATGACGAAAGGTATTTCAATCGATCTTTCTCAATCTCCTCCTCTCAATAAGGGAAGATAGAGCAAGGTAGCTTGAAAAACCTACTAGCCCTTTATGTTTCTTTATGATCCTGCCTGTTATCGGGCCTCAAGAACTGAAAACCAAGATCTAGGACAAGGAAAGGATCCCACCGGATCAGCAGAGGCAAACCAGGTAGAGTTGTTGTTATGCAATTCCCAAGCAGTCAATTCTGCATGTTAATTCTACTACATCATGTGACAGGTTGTTTTTAGTATTTTTAAATGGGTTATGTTTGTTGTTTAGTCGAATGTTATTGTATTCTACGTACTCCAATGGAAGTGTCATGAAACATCATCCTCCTATCTGTTCTAATGTTGACGCAATCCGGTAGTGATTCCCAATTTCTTTACATAGTTACAAAATATAATAACAATTCTTGATATAATGACAGGTGCTTTATATATATATATATATATATATATATATATTTCTTCTTTTTTTTTTTTTTTTTTTTTTTTTTTTTTGGTAGTGATATATATTCAATTTATTAAAGAATTCTTTGATTTACTTTGCAGATTACTTTCTGAGACATTTCCTTTTAGAAGTTGATTTTTCAATAGACATTTCTAAATTAGCGATTCAAATTCCGGTATAACACTTAAATTGGTCAGCTACAATTCAAAATGGTAGAAACTCCATACTCCGGTTTACAATCAATCTGATACTCTCTTAATAAATAAAGTAATAAAATAAGAAACTAAAAATTTTTGTTTGAGATTCCATTAGTATTTTATTCTTTTTTATTATTATTATTTAAAAAAAAGAGAATCAAATCAAGAAGGATAATTTCTCCATTCCCATGATTTTAGTTTCCATTTTTATATTGTAAAAAGAATAACCTTTTTTATAAAGCCAAAAATCCTTATATGGTTCTTTTATTTTATTTTATTTTTTTTAACTTGCAATTATCCGAATATTCTTGATAGATTGTTGCCTTACAAATCTCATTCCTCCTATCTAAAAATTAAAATCTAAAATAAAAAATATATATAAAAAAAATTTAACTCCACGACTACCGTTAGAAAGTCAACTCTTCCAATTGTTTTTAAGCTTCCGCCATCCAACAAATATGCTTACAACCGTTGCTTGCGGTTAAAAACTTTTTCATTAACAAAGATCTTGAAGCCCTAACTTGCTGTTAGATCTCAACTTTTGTTTTTTCATTTTTTAATTCAGGAACCCTAATTCTGTTATCTATCGGAGAGCATTGGTTTCTACTGCGAGAGATGAGGATATTCAGGAAATTAAGGCCATTGGTTTCTACTGCGAGAGATGAGGATATTCAGGAAATTAAGGCCTTATTGGATATAATCTGTGGCTTACGAAGATTTTGGTGTTTGGAATTCTCCCCTCCATTATTCTGCAGGCCATCTGAAATAATATACATATTATTTCTTTGTTGTATTCGTATCAACGTCAATCTTAATATCTTTGATTCACGGGTACTACAATTGTTTCCTCTCATCGATGGCTGACTATTTTTGAATCTTTAGATTGCCTCTCTCTCCCCTTGAATCAGGAGTTGATATTAATCTCTGAAATTACCGTAAGCCAATCCAATCGACCAACTTGATTTTGTTGTCCTTATTATTTATTCTTCTTGCACTGGATTGAATTTTTAGACTTTGTTGTTGTTGAATTGTTAGCACCTCTTAGATTTTATAGCCAAACTATTCGTACTTTAAAATGATTTATGTTAAAAATGAATAACGAAGAAAATAAAAAATAAAAATTAAAACATATCCAAAAGAATACATAAACATCAAAGATTTTCGATTTTCGATCATAATATAAATATGAAAAGAATTTCAATGATGCTTGCTTTATATATCTTGTTTGCTATTTGGTGTAAAGTTCCTTAAGGGCCTGTTTGGTTACACGAGTCTGGAGATTTCAAATATCTAGAAATTTCAAATCTATGTAGTTATAATTTATAAATTAGATATTTGGTTGTTGAATGAAATCTGTGGATTCATCCTAAAAAACTATTTGATCGACGTGATTTTTGTGAATGTGCAAATGTATAGCTTTTTTGAAATCTCTGGATTTCACCCCTTACCCATAAATCTATAGCACATTTTTAGTGTTAAAAGGTGAATCTCTAGATTTCATGAATCTAGAGATTTTTACAACCAAACGGGTATAATTCTCAGATTCATGAATCTAGAGATTTGAAATCTTTGGATTCATCTAACCAAACAGGCCCTAAGGTAAATCATTCTACACTGGAGTACCTCTTAGATATCAAAGTCAAAAAATTTTATACATTGAAAACAAAAAAAATACCTAAGCATTAAAATGACAAATAAAATGGCATAGACATAAATTAATGACTTCGAAAGTCATAAAATAAAATGATGTTTAATATTATTATTTTCTCATTTGTTTTTCAAATTTATAGTTACTTAAATTTTTTTTCTTTCAATTTTTTCGCCATATATCACTAAGTACATTTGCACGTGCATTTTTTACTAGTATATATATATATATATATATATATATATATATATATATATATATATATATATATATATATATATATATATATATATATATATATATCATACTACTATTATAAAAACATGTACTCCTCTCTTTCCGCAAATCTTTCACTTGACTATTGTATCCTTTGTCTTTATTTAAATGTCATCTTTTTTTTATTAGCTTTGTTGTCATTTTATTTTTTACTCATAAATTATTGGTACCATTTTTATATTTTTTTATTTAAATATGTAAAATTAAATTAAATCGAGAAATTTCTTTTATAGAAAATAGAGTATTTTTTTTTCAACCTCAAATAATCTTCCTTATAAATCACTAGTAAAAGCCTCTCTATGAAATAGGGAAAAGATTTTTTTTCTAAAATGAGAAAGTATATATATATATATATATATATATATATATATATATCACTTACCTACCCTCTATTAACTTTTTAGGTTAAATTTACTTTTACCGTTAAATATTTTTCTAAAACCCCAAACTACCCTTGGTTACAAATATTTTTTTATTTTAAACCCTAAATTACCGTAATCACCCAATAGTTAAAATACTAAATCACCCTCAATTAAAATAATTGTTAAAAACCAAAACACCCTAATTTAAACCCAAATCATCTTTAATTATTATAAGCCTAGCATACCCTTCTAAATTTTTTTCTCCAACAATTAAAAAAAACCCAAAATAGTAGTATGCGTTTAATTTTATCAACATACCCTTTTTTTTTTAATTGCATTTTTAATTTTACTAGATAGTAGTACGTGTTTTTTAATTGTTTGATAAAAAAATTAAAAAAAAAAAGGTATGTTGGGCTTTTAATAATTAAAGATAATTTAGGTTTTAACTATGGTGTTTTGGTTTTTAATAATTATTTTAATTGAGAGTAATTTAGTATTTAATTGTTATGGTGATTATAGTAATTTAGAGTTTAAAATAAAAAGATATTTGTAGTCAAGGATAGTTTGGGGTTTTAGGAAGATATTTAACGGTAAGAGTTAAATTTAACCGAAAAAGTTAACAGAAGGGAGGTGTTTGATACATTTACTAGGTAAGGAGGGAGTTAAGTGATATTATCCAACTAAAAGGGGGTGTAAGTGCTATTTGTCCAGCTAAGAGGGGAGGTAAATGATATTTACCCTACATACTATGTATTTTTTTTTTTAAATCTCAAATAGTTTTCCTTGTAATTAGGGGTGTAAACGGACCGGATTCGGATCGGATAGTGGTATATCCATATCTGCATCCTATTATATTCGGAGGGATTCGGATAATATCCTATCGGTTTTCGAACGGATTCTGTCGGATTTGAAGGATAATCGGATAGTTATTTTATTAAGTAGATTCTTCTAAATGGGCATAAATATAGATTAAATACAAGTTTTCGACTACCTCTTTACATCTTTACTTTTTTATTTGTGAGGACTAGGTTTGAAATTTACGAAATTTAGCAACTTTGGTAGCTATTTTTGTAGAAAATCAGTCACATCATAGGTAAAATTTATAAAAATAAGAATAATAAATCTAAATAAGTAATTTAATCAGATAATTTTATTGGACGGATAATAATCGAGATTTTTGTTCGCGCCTGCGCCGGCATCCACCCGCGCAGGCATTAGATATGGACACGTAGTTGTGGAGACAACCAACGACTCCGATTTACTTGATTGAATTTAACTTTTAAAAAGTCTTAAATATTACAATTTCCTACCCTGAAAGTTTTTAAATTTACAATATCAATCTTTTTTTTCCCAAACCAACGAAACCCTCAACTTGCATAATCAGTGCCAATATTGGCCATTTCCATGAAAACCCGATGTTATCAAGCTCCGCAAATGGCGAGCTCTACCAAAGCTTCAAATCAAAACAAAATTTCCAACAGAACAAAGAACATGGAATGAAGAAGCAAATCAATATCAAACCCTAAACCCGATCGTGAATCTCAACAATACATTTTCTCTTTCAGCATATCACTAAACACCTGCACATTTCTGCTTCAATTTGATGTTGATAGGATATGGGTTCTGTGTTAATTTTTTAATCAAAGTGGAAATAGAAGGTTATTAATGAACAAAATGGAGCAAGAACTGAAATATCCAAATTTTAAGTTGTTTCGGTGACCATGAATGAACCAAAATTTACATCTGCAACTTCTTTTTCTTTATCTATCATTTTTATTTCCTTAGCTCTCAAGCACTGTCTCTGATTTTCATCGTCATTATTGACTCATTGTTAATCGAAATCCAAAATGGGAGTTTCAAAATGGTGATTACCCATAGGGTTTGAGCCTGATTTGTTGCAACAAAGAAGTCGGGAACTCGCGTTGTTGGCTTGTGAAACCCGAACTGCGTCAAACTCAGGAAGAACTCAAGAATCTATATCAATTAGCTTCTGCTAAATCTGCCCCAAAAAATGCTCAAGCAGAGAAGTTCTTCGGGTTAGAACGAGTCACCAGAGTAGGTTAGAGCTTCACCTGCGGAGAAGATGGATTAGATTACCGGAGACGGTAGAGAGGAGGATAGTTGGGTTAGGGTTTGGTTGAATCTGAATCGTTTTTTACCATCCCAAAACTTGCTTGTTTTTTTTTGTGAATTTCCTTTGCATGAAGGGTGTGTGAGTGTAAATTTGTAAAAGTTTCCAACCGTAACAAAAATGTAGTTAATTGAAGCCATTAGATGAATACCTCAACAGATGTCAAAAATTTGGGTCCGCGCAACCGCCAACAAAAACCCTAATAATCGGTAAGAAAGGGGTAGAGTATACCATATCCGCATCCTATTAATAATCGGACGGATGCAGATGCGAATTCGGAAGCGGATTTCGGTTATCCATTTACACCCTTACTTGTAATCTAGAAACTTTTTTTTTTTTTCAAATAATAAAATCCAACATTATCCAAAATTAAAAAAAGAAAATTTTCATGAAAATAAGAGTAAAATATTTTATTTTTTTCTTTCATTTTTTTTTAAGAGTCACATTTTTGTTTTCAATCTCTAATAACCTTTCATATGAACCACTAATAAAAGCATATGATGAATTCACTCATAAATATTGTCATTTTAAACCAAATGAATCGATTTAATCCATAATAAATAACTTTTTATTAAATTCCACCTTCATTTTATATCAATTGGTCCAATCTCTAATATTCTATTAAAAAAAATCAATTTCTAATAAAGAAAATTATCTTTTAAGAAAAATAATTTCAAAACTTTATGCCAATCTTTTAAGAGAAAGTTTTCTTCAAATTTTATGCATTCCACGATTTTAGTTTTCTTCTCTTTTAATAAAATTTCAATCCTATTTATTGTTTCCCAATTTAAAAAATAAAAATCCTCATTGGTTTTTTTATTGGATATTTTTTAAATTTTAGCTAATAATTAGTTATATTTAGAAAAAATAAAAGTAAAATATTTTCCTAAATCGTATCATTTCCTCAACGATTTTATTTCCTTTTACTCTATTTGAATTTTTGAAAATAAATAATATTTTATTTTTGGTAAAAAAAAAAAGGTCAATATGTTACTTCTTTAATAAAGTAATAAAATAAGGTACAATATGTATTTTTTTCTTAAAAATATAATAAATAAAATAAAATATTGATAAATAGGTAAATTGTGGTTATCCTTTTAAGGTATACTTTAAATAAAATCTTATGTACGATAGGAAGGAACAATATATTTTTATAAAGTGAAAATCATACTAGGATTTATCAAAAAAAAAAAAAAATCATACTAGGAAATTATTTTCTATGAAAATACCACATAAATCACAAATGAGCAACCCAACCCAAAATATAAAATAAGATTCTAAATATTGTACTTCCATATTTTTCTCTAAGGATTTCATAGAAATCAAATCACATATCTTTAAGATTCCAAAAAAAAAAAAAAAAAAAAAAAAAACTTGTGTACAATAGGGATGAACAATATATTTTTATAAAGTGAAAATCATACTAGGAAAATATTTTCTATCAAGATATCACATAAATCACAAATGAGCAATGCAATCCCAAAAATAAAAATAAGATTCCGAATATTGTATCTTTCATATTTTTCTCTAGGGATTTCATAGAAATTGAATCACATATCTTCAAGATTCCAACGATCCATGAAGGTACTCTCAATCTCCTCTCATGAATTGGGAAGACAAAGCAAGGTATTTTAATCAATCTCTCTCACTCTCTCTCCATCTCCTCCTCTCATGAAGGGAAGACGGAGCACATATCATGTGAATCTCTATTTGTTTACCTCAATCCCTGATTTTTTAGCAATTGGGCAGCTGTTCCCAATAGTTATTCGAGGACTGTAAAGATGCTAGCTTGCTTAAATTTATCTTTTCAATTTTTTTTCTCTCGTGTTTTTTGTCATTGAATTTCGTTAGGTTGAAAATTGATGGAGTTTATCCTCAGGTTGACCTCCCTACATTGTTTCTGTTATGCATTAATCCAAGTTCCAATGGATCAATCTTACTAAAATCCTTGTTTTGTGTTATAGGGTCTCTGGATGTTGTGTCTACAAGTGGGAAGTGCTTCCTTTTGAAATGGGTTTCTTATAAGTATTCCTACTTCTTATTTATTTATAAAACTTTTTCCGTGTCCCACGAGTTAGAATTCTAAGGGTTCATTGGAATTATACTAATTTTGAGGTAAAATTTATTCCATCACTTCAATTAAGGCTCTCTCCTTTTCTTTCCGAAAACGATCTCCATATGGCTATTGTATAAGTAGGCCGTTTACCCTTTTATTTTGGCATGGCCTCTGTGAAGGTCTGCATAAAGCTGAATTTTTTTTAATTTTTTTTTTCAATCTCTAATAATATTGTTGTTATTTTTGCATAATCTTCCTATAGTTAGCTGGTTGGCCGTATGATGATAATGTTCCTGAATTTCATTACGTGAAGGGAAAGTAGGTTGCATACACTTGATGGTGTTCTATTCTGTTCCTAGCTTTCCCATCCTTAATTTCTACATTTTTGTGATTTTATTGATTTGTGATTGACTTTATTAATTGAATTGTGATTTATTGATTTTATTATGTTTAACTCATATAATACTTAGTTCTTTTCGTGTGATAATTTTTTTATTTTTGGTGACAGATCATGAATTTAGGCTTTTAGGTTTCTTCTTTACTTCATAAATCTTTGGCGACGGACTACTTATTCCGACTTCACAAATCACAAATAGAAGAACTATTCTACTTAGGGGTGTCAACGGTGCGGTTTGGAGCGGTTTCGGGCTGAAAACCCCCCAGCCCAAACCAGCCCATTTAAAAGATAACGGTTTCGGTGCGGTTTCGGTTTGGTGCGGTTTGGGTTCGGGTTGACTAACAGTTTGGCCTAATGATTTGGATTCAGTTTGGCTAACGGTTTGAACTAAATTAAAAATCAATATTGAAATTTATTTTTATTTTTTCCTCAACTCCAAATCCTAGTTTCTCACACACAAAACTACAAAAGATAGAGGATGAAGACTCCAAGTAGATCCAACGATAAGTGATGGCATTAGCTTGATCCAAACCACCCTCCACCCTCAAAAAATAAAGAATTTAGATTTTCTATCATGTGTAGACCAACCTCACAATTTTCACCCAATGAAATTGAATTTGTAAGGGTTATGAGTTATCAATTAAGACTTTTAAATTTTAAATAATAAAACTAAATGAAATTTGAAAATTAAAAAGTTTTTCTTTTTTGGAGAAAAGGAGACTTTATATTAATAGAATTAAATAGAATACAAACAGTGTTTACAGATTAGGTTCTAAAGAACCTACGACCCTGTCGCTCTTCTACAACATATTGAGAGAGCTGAGCAGGCAAAGAGAGAGGATCCAACAAAATTTCTTGGTCCAACGTTGCCAATCCGGCTAAAAAATCCGCGCACCTATTAGTCTCCCTAACACCATGCACCAAAATATACTCCTGAAACAAGGATCTCAAGTGAAGAATATCCTCAACAATGTGTAGTATCCCCCAATGTGGGCAGTAAATACCCAGTAAGTCCTAATTGCCACTTCGGAGTCTGAATGCACCAAAACCTTATTGCAGCCGTATTGCTGCGCAAATTGCAAGCCACACCGAATTGCAAGCATCTCAGCATGAAAAACACCCACATTAGCACAACCACCAGAACAAGCAAAAATAACATCACCTTAGCAATTTTGAGCCATATCACCATACCCTCCAATATGTCCCCGGAGAGAACCGTCATAATTGATCAGGATCCAACCCCATGGCGGTGGTAACCAATAATGAACAGAACTCTTAACCTAAACAAAAGAAACCGAAATACCCCAACTAGAGAAGAATTGTCTCTGTCTCGGGCAATCCTCCACCACTAGCTTTGCAAATTGAAACCGTAATCGGGTCATCTTAGCCACTAAGTAAAAGATGTCAAGGTCACTCCGAGAGCCCTTCTGAAAGGTACGATTATTCCTTTCCTGCCACAAAAAGTAAATCATGGTAACAAAGCTGAATCGTCTCACATCATTCAAGCTATTGGATCCCCTGAAATGCTCAATGCACCATTGCAAGGCGTCTGCCCACGAGAGAGGACCTGGATCCTTGAGCCCATGAAGGATCATGAGACGGCTCCAAACACCAAACGAGAAAGGACAGGAGAAGAAGATATGAGCATGCGATTCTCCTACCAATTGGCATAATGAGCAAGTTGGGTCAATATTCTTACCCCATGAGATTAATCGGTCCTTGGTAGGAAGGCGCTCAAGGCAGGCTAGCCAAGCAACAAAAGCAAACCGTTTTGGATTTTTAGAAGACCAAATCACATTATACCAACCCACTTCTTCACTTGCTTGACGAAGCATACTATAAGCCGAACTAATAGTGAAATCACCTGAAGAACTGGCTGTCAACACTGGCTTGTCCCCCTCCAAACGACGAAATATGGGCGTCTTAGAAATTTCAAGCCACTTGTCACGAATCACATGATCATTTACCTCTCCATTCCACATTTCATGATCACCTATCAAGTCTGAAACACGAGAATGAGGCTCCCTGCCAACCGCAGTAGACACCAACAACCCAGGGCTATATAGTGGACCCGATTCCAACCATGGATCAAACCAAGTTGATATGGTGGATCCGTCATGCACTAAGTATCGAATCTTATGAATAATCAATGATCTAACCTTTAATATGGCCCGAAGAGAGAAAGAACATCGACTCGGCAGAGGAAGGGACCAAATAGTGTTCTTCTTCAACCATCTATGTCGAACAAAGGTTTGCCACAGAGATGGCGAATTCATGCATATGAACCAAATTTGCTTCGCCAAGGCTGCCAAATTCCAATTGGAAATATCCTTGATGCCCAAGCCACCTTCCTTAAAAGGTCTGCAGATCTTTTGCCAAGAAACTTTTATTGATCCACTTTCTCTAGCACCCCACCATAAGAAGAGAGCCATGGATCGTTCCAAAGAATGTACCACCATCTGAGGTAACTTAAAACACTGCACCCAATACCCAATAATGCCGTAAAGGATAGATTTAATCAACGTCAACCGCCCCGCATAAGATAAAGATTTTGCCCTCCAAGCATTCAGCCTACCCTCCACCTTGGCAAGAAGAGATGAACAGGCAAGACACCAATTGGAAACCTGAGTGATTGTTGAGAGACTTCCTAAATTGGTTGGGGAGCATTGGAGAAAAAGATTGTTGATTTATCCCTATTCACTGAAAGATCCGATCTTGCTGAGAAGTCGCTCAAGACCCTGTCAAGACATGTCATATTTGCAACAGAAGATCTACCAAATATAAATAAATCATCAGCAAAGCATATAGTAGTAATTTTTGGCTTCTCACAAAACTGATGATACTTGAATTCACCCGAGCAGGCAGCCACAGATAGAGAGTCAGTAAACACTTGAAGCACCAAATTAAACAAAGTTGGGGAAAGAGGGCATCCTTGCCGAAGACCCTTGTTCACTGTAAAGCAGGGGGATTGAGCACCATTTAAAAACACCACATATTGAGGATTTGTTACCAACTGAACCACCCAATTTATGAAAATAGGAGGAAATTGCATACGAAGAAGCAATGTGAAAAGAAAACTCCACTGCACAGAGTCATAAGCCTTTCGGAGATCCACCTTTGCAGCGAAACGAGGCATGCCCAAATGAAGGTGATATCCCTGAAGGAGCTCTTGGCACACCAAAATATTGTCTGTGATATGCCTACCTTCTGTAAAAGCAGTCTGGTTTTCCCCAACCAGCTTGGGAATCACTGACTTGAGTCTATTAGATATGAGCTTGGCTATAAATCTGTATAGTAATGAACTCACCGCAATGGGTCGGTAATCACTGAAAGAATTTTGGATCTCCCCTTTGGGAATCAAGGTAAGTTTAGAAAGCCTTACTTGATTAGGGAGAAAACGCCTGTGAAAAAAATCAAGAATGGCATGATAGAGATCATCACCAATAATAGGCCATGCTTTCTTGAAAAAATAAGCGCCAAAACCATCTGTGCCAGGGGAACTATGATTGTCTGCATCGAAGACCACCTTTTGAACTTCTTCTCGAGTAAAAGGCTGAATAAGATTGCTTTGTTCTATAAAATCAAGGTGCCGGTCAATGGGTAAAGTTAGATCGGTACAAACTACCTGAGGGGTCCCCATGCCTTGTTCTTCAAAGTAACCAGCAGCTTCATTCCTGATCTCCACCTCATCTGTCAGCCAATCACCCCTTCGATTTTGAATTGAATTAATGCGGTTTCTGGCCCGGCGAGCTTTGACACAATAGTGAAAGAAAGCAGAGTTATCATTAGCCTCTTGTAACCACTTTGCCTTAGCCTGCTGCTTCAATTCAGACTCACGAACATGCATGAGATGTTGGAGGTGGGTCGAGGCTGTACGAGACCGGAGGGAAAGGCCATCATTATCCACAACACCATCTAACTGAATTTGCAAATGTCACACCCCGCCCGCCCCGTTAACCGCCCAAACCCGCGGATGTGACCACAGATCCATGGTTTTAGTCTATAATAATAATAAATACAAATCGATAATCAAGAGCAAGAATAGTGAATAATTAATAAAATGAGTCCAAATACTCCTGATATCCAATCAAGGAATAATCAATGTATATCGAGTTTGGAGCATAATACTAATAATCTTCATCTTGAGGCTCATGCTGCGTCCATGTAATGTCTGTGTCCTTCGAGCTCTTTTCGAATATCTCAACTTGGTTGTGAACCATCTTGTTTATATATACATATAGGTGTTCCACATCGGGGCGCATTCTCATATATTGTCAACACATCCCGATGACATTGATGATATGGATGATATGTTGATGCTACTAAGATCTAACTATGAAGTCTCTATGGTGAATGTTTAAGATATACACCAGCCCTCCTTTGGGTAAGTCTCATCACTCGATCCGGAGGGGTTACTCTGTGGATCCGGGGGGGTAAGTCCACACGGTTCCGTGGTGGTTGTCACACTCTCTCACCACGACCATTGGAATGGTGGGATGTCGGGTTTCTAATCCAATGCGGTCATAATGGTAACATACTATATGAAGTCCGGATACTTCCCCTATGGCACCAACCAACTCGGTTGTCCTTCGAACCTAGGGATCCTTGGGATACCTTGTTGGACTCCACTCCTTAACCCTATGGTCATCCACATATTATTGGGGCGGATGCTCTCATGACTCTCGCGACACCCGGTCCGCTCCCGCTCCATGGCCCAACCCTAACATATGCAACCCTACCATTACATGACCAATAGTGGACCACCGAGTCTCCGACGGTGGTTCCGCTGTTGGATGAAACATAGTCACGTCACCATTGTCACGGGTCACCCGGCTTCATTCCCGGGGGTTAGCATGTGGGGTACTAGATGCAATTCTAGACTCTCTGTATGTCATCAGATCATGATAGTGTGAGAATCGATGTGTCCCATTCCACCTTCTTGATATCCCGCCAAGATATCCCAATGGAATACCTTCATCACAATCACACTACATCACTCTTTATCATATCATGAACAACTTGCAATATCATAAAAGATGAAGTACATCAAGGAATACCACAACAGCAGTATACAATAAGATTCACATGCTTTATACAATTACAGAAGATACATGATCAAAGATAGTAATAGAACAACGACATCATGTATATGTATTGCATATAAATAAGAATGCATGTCCTTACCTGTAATTTAGTAAAACTCCTCTAACTTGAATTCGTAAACTATTATAAGACTTCTACTTGAACAGAAACACCTATATGAGGGTTACAAGAATATATAAGTCACATAAACCAAATTGAATCAAACCGATCTATTTGGTCATCATTTCTGGTGTTGTGGGTCGCTTAGGTTGCGACCGCACTAGTGACCGCCCACTGAGCTTCAATTCAAATCGGTTCGATTCTCGATTTAATCCGGTTTTGAGTAATCTCATCCTAGTCTCGAATTAACACTCCCTAGCCAAAAGGGTAAGAGAACAATCCCTATCATCGTGGATTATCCCTAACCCTCTCCTTTATTGGATTTTCATCTCCGTGTGGTTCTGTTTATGGTTATTCCATCTCAGGATGGGTAAAGAATAACAAGGGGTAATACCGAGGAGGGTATCAAACTAACGGAGATAGAGGTAGAACGAAGGGTTAGCTCAATACCTCACACGAGCGAGAAGAAGAACGATCCTCCAACCCCTGTCTGAGACTCTTTCGGATCTTCCCGCCGTCTTAACTCCCAAATAGAAATAACGAATAAATTAATCGTTAATGAGCGGAGGTTGCCTTTTATAGAAGTCTGGGGCAATAGGGCAAATCCCGTGGTGTTGGGGTGCTTAGGTTGGACCGACTAGTAACCGCCCCTGTTTGCATACAAGGGTGCTTTGCTCATGGGGTTGAAGACCAGTACAACCAAACCCAAATGGCATGGGGGAGATCATAGTCCGAAAATCAATCATAATAGGTTTGTAAAAAGAGGTTAGGGTTTAATCATAACATATGGCTCATGAAGGTTATGATACGGAAAGAGAGGGAATGATTGTTATCAAGAATCGTCATAGGAATCTAGTTTATGTTAACGGAACATTACCATGAGGTTTCCTCACATGGAGGTTACAAGAGGTTTCAAAGATCATTCAAGGGTTAGGTTGGTTTAGAATCTATTAGCTAGGGTTAAGATATGATGATGATCATAGATTAAAGAATAGAATGAGATCATGGATAGATGGTTGAATATGATCATCTTCTTCCGATCTCAATAAGAACAAGACGAAGAAAGAATAATTAGAAATCCTAATTAGGTTAAACATGGATCATGAAGAAATATAGTGTTGGGATACTTGGTGATAGGTTAATTTGTCCTTGATTGGTTTAGATCACTGGGTTTTGGTTTGTCGGGTTGTTTCTTTTTTTGGCTCTGGGTTGAGGCCGTGGGGTTTGTAGCATCACATAGATGATAAGTTTAGGGTTAACACAAATATCACCAAGGAAGGACAAGATCAAGATTCACCCATGGGAAGGAACAAAGAATGCACAACTGGAAGGTGTTGGGGAGTTTCAACAAATAAAAGAACAATAGGGTTTATATATGGTTACCTCTATAAGAGTTGGTTACCTCTCATGAGAGTTACCCATAATTAATTCTCACAAAACAACCCAAGATAGATAAGGAAAATCTCATTAGTATTTCAAAATAAAGATGGAATTAGGAAGGGTCTACTAATGAGAGAAATAAGGTTTCAATTAAAGTGAAGGGAAACAAATTCAAATCATACAATTAGGATTTACTAACAAGAATCCGTGTATCCACGAAAAGACTAGGGAGGATAAAGATTCACCCTTAGGGTAGGATTTACAATCAGAGGTTTTGGGGAGGGTCATGAATTAATAGAAATAAGGGTTGCAATTGTTCCAAAGAAAAATAAGGATCAACTCCTCAATCATGAGGACACAAGGGAAGGTCATGGTAATAATATGAGACCTTCCACAATAATAAAGATAGGTAGGAAATTAGGGAAAGTATTATTAAGAGCTTTGGTGGAATCAAATTCAAGGATCATCGCCATATGGCTTCAAGATCATAGAGTGATTGGAATTCACTCTAGGGTTAAAAGAATTAAAGAGAGCGAATTGAATACCAACCTTTTAGAAGAGGAATCGATGAAGAAATCGTACGCTTGAGGATCTTTCTTGGCTTGGAGAGGTTCTAGGGATCTTCCACGTTCTCCAAGGCTTAGAACAGATTGAGAGTGAAACACATGGAGTTCCCCCTTTTAAATAGCACAAAGAGTTCAAGAGTTACTAGGGTTTACAAGCCAACGACCGTGGTTGATTGGTTGCAAAAGAGGAAGTTCAAAGATCGATCCCACACTATCTAGAGGTTTAGAAACATGGTGGGAATAGTTTACCACGAAATTAAAGGAAATAAAGCTTTTGAAAACCTTCAAAACAGATATTTACCAAAATGCCATTGCTGACGCTTGTTCAAAAATAGGATTTAATGGGCTAAACTTCAATATTTTTGGATGGGCTTCTTTAACACATCATACTACTTACCTAGTATGGAGGGATGTCTTCAAACCAGGTCCAACTAAGCTTTAGGTCCACCAACCAAGTTCTTCTTCACAAATAAATAGTTCAACACCAAATCAAGTAAGGTTTCCATAAGGAAACACCATCATCAATATCCATGGGTTTTGGGTCAAACACCATATCTTCTACTGAGACGGCCCACAAAGACATCTTCCTCATTTTCAAAGATAGTGAAACTGAAATCACGGTCAAACTTCAAAGTCAACATTAAACAAACCCTACTTCACGCAAAACAGATCGGGTTTCCGGGCTAGATTTGGGCTGGGTGTCACAACAAAGCTTCAACCTCCTTCTCCAAAACTGCAATTTGAGAATCAAGATTATGGTAGTGTCTCCGATGCTAGGACATGAATACTTCTTTGACAGCTTTTAAGATCTGAAAGTCCAAGCGAGATCCAAGTCTTCTCTACGATTCGAGGGTTTTTCACCACCAACCACGTGTACATAGTCTCCCAACCGTCCACAACAGCCTCCATGAATAAAATAATGTGAAATTAGGCCGTGGATGATTATTTATAGAGGCCAGGGGCAAAACAAGGTTTAAATCCCACAACTAGACCAATCGGTCGCTTGGGGCGGTTGGTTGGATCAATCAACTGCCTTAAGCAACCGCCCCCTAGTACTTTTCAGTACTTGGGTGCTTTGCTCATCCAGTTGATCCCCAACACCAATTTAACTTTAAGTCTTAAACTAACACGTGGGGGGGGGGGGGGTTCTTTCTTTGATCTCGAACATCTTAAAACTCGACTTGACTTAAGCTAGAAAACCATTTGCCCAGTCCATCAGGGTTTCTATTGGATCTTCTTCGGGTTCCCAGTAAGGCAGGTTCTTCATTAGTAGTATTCAGATCTATGGGCTTCAATCCAGATAGTCCACAACTTCTTCTGGCTGAAATTTCGGGTACTCGGAATTGCAATACGAATCTCGGGTTAAAATTAGGGGGGTTATTACACCGCCCCCTACCTAGAAAAAGGGCAATCTCGGGTTTTTAGGTTCAAAACCCTATTTTATTGTTTTCTAGACTCATAAACAAATTGTTTATTTTTCTTGAAGGCTGAGAGCTTGGGAGAGGAGAAGAGTTTAGAGTTTGGAGGAATCCTTGCACATTAAATCATGTAGAAGTGCAGATAACGAGATAGTTATGTGTCAAGGTAAGAAGACCTAGAAACTCCTATTTTCAACTTTTTCTTCATGGTATTTATGGTGGTTGTTTGCAATAATGATGAGAGTGGTGGAAGTTGGTATGAATTGAATGCTTATTCTTATTCCTCATTATGTTTCCCAACCCCTTTGAGCGATGAATTATGCTATCATTTCCATTCGAGACCAATTCATCCTCTCAGAGATTGCCGCGAGCGATACTCTGGGAACCAAATTGGGACTTTTTGATTTGCAACTAGTTAGGATGTTTGGGAAAGTAGTTTTGGGAGAATACTATTATTCTATTGAAGTCCCAAAAACCCCCCAGATCACTGGACTTTGAAATGGACTTGAAATTGAAGTTTTTGGTTGTAGCCAGGGGGAGGTCGATCGACCTTGGTGAGCTTGACTTGCCGCCCTCGATATTGGTGCAGAAGTCAGGTCCGTTAATGCTTGGTTTGATTCCATACTTAAACCTAACTTTGTCTGTATGTTTTTTAGGGTTCTTGTGGATGTTTGTACTCTTAAATTTTTGGATTTCCTGGACATTGGGAATCATTTTTGTCATTGACCGGTGAGGAATACATTATCATGTATTATGTATTTGATTTGATCCTATTTCTTGTGATTGCAAATGTCGTATATGTGATCTAATTGTTGTGAGACTTTGTACGGACATAAGGTTATATGATCTTCAATGCTTATGTTACCATTCAATTGATGTTTTAGAATGTGATATGTGATGAAGTTGTGTGGTATATATATATATATATATATATATATATATATATATATATATATATATATATATATATATATATGTATAAACCAACCCAGGGTTGTGAACCCATTCCCTCTGATGCCTACGCATCCACTTAGATTTACTAGGTGGATTGTCAGCAGATGTTGTTAGATGCATTGGCGAGTAAACCCTGATGAGTGCTACTACTCATTCAACATGGGTATTGAAGCTAAATGACCTGTGATTGGCAGTGGCTTGGTCTTGATGTCATTCAACACGTTGTGTGATTTCTGTGGGGAGGCTTAGGTCCATTGTCATCATATAATAGGGAATGCTGCAAATGTATAGTGTTGGGCTTGTTGTACTTTTATCATGATGTGTGATTTTCGTGGGGAAGCCACGAGAGAGTCTCCCTATATATATGTGGACAATCATATGGTTACGAGATGTTAGTCCAACACAATGTACGATCACATGTAGGCATGAGGGAAGGTATTCGGATCATAAGACATAGTTAACTTTGCATTGGTGAGAGAGTGATGACCTAATTCCCAACCACGGTATGATGTGGCCTAATCTCATTACCCCAGGTTCCCCAAATAGGTAATCAGTCCATGAGGGTGAGTGACAAGACCACCTAGAGGAGGAGAGTGTTATTACTTAATGTGTGTCTACCATAGAGATTAAACTTGTTCAAGTTTAGGAACATATTTGCATATTCATTCATTATCTTATCATATATTTATATATTGTTTATTGATGTATGTGATGGATGCATGATATATAATTATGTTGAACTCATTGAATTCTGTAGAACTCACTCTTCTATATACATTTCTTCTTTAGATTTTGTTGTAGGATATGATGACCTCTTTTACTTGGAGAGTTCGTCGCCGGCAAAGTCCTACGAGGGACTGGTGGGAGAGGATACAAAGGCACATAGAGAGTCATGCTCTTGCTCAGACTGCTCTTATGGAGTCCAGCTTTTCTGAGGCCATGAAAATATCATTTGAGAAAGTAGTTGCCTTAGTCTTGATTAGTTATATTTTCTATTTATTTGTTAGGCAAAGGCGCTACTTGTACTCTTAACTCTTCATCGGTAACAATTAAGACTTTCGCTGTTAAACATCTCTTTTTTTTTTAAATGTTGATTATGATTATGATTAACTTTGATTAATACGTTAAAGATGATTGTAATAACATTTGATATTTTGATACATTTATTTTATTTGATCTTAGATTATGTTATATTGTGTTATATGGTTATAGAATGACTATGAACCTAAATGCTGTTGTGCATCACCCCATGAGTATTTGGGTACATCCAAGTTTGGCTGGGTGGTGTGTGATAATGAATCTCCTTATAAATTCAATATCTTGCCAATGACTAGAGGTTTGTTTTAAGTAAGACTTGCTAATTATCATTTTAATGAATTAGTTTTTTCAACATGAGGGGAAGTGAATAAACAGTTGGAAAAAGAACTAATTAAAATAATTTATCATTATGTCATTTAAATCCTCACACTGAATAATGTAAAATTGAAATTCAAAAGATAATGCATTTACAAAGTATTATAAATCAATTGCAAGGTTTATTGCCCTGCCAAGAATTATTAAATCTCATATTTGAACTGCAAATGCTCTAATTCGGGTTGATGTCCCAGCAAAATAATTTAATAGTACAAATGAAAATTACGTTTAAAATATGGAAGACCAATAGGTTTCAAGGATAAAATCCTAAAAAATAAAAATGAGCAAATTATCAAAATAGTCATATTATGGAAACAATTGATCTTGAAGATTCTGAAGACATAACTTCTTATAAAACCCAGAAGATGTTCAAGTATTTAAAAATAATAAAAGGGAAGATATCTTTGTTAGTTATATCACTACAAGAAAACAATAAAACCGAAAATATATAGTTGTCTACAACTTTTTTTGTATATAATGTTATTGTTAAAATTATAAAACAAGACGATGATTTGAACTTAAATTTATTGATGAATGTAAATAAATAAATGATTAATCAAAATGGAAATAAGTAATTTAAATGGAATTGAATTTGTTTGACAAAATAAAGTTTTTGGACCTGTAGCCAAAACATTTGAAGGTGAGAAGCCAATGGGGTACAAAATAATTTTTGGACGATATAAATGAAAAAAATGAAATTGTAAGATTGTGACACAATGGTTTTTACAAAGGTCTACATAATATTCTCTTGTGGTGGATGCAATCACCTTCAGATATCTTACTAGTCTAGTAGTACATAAAAAATTGAAATGCATTTAATGGATATTATTACAATAATGCACAGTGTCTTTATTAAAAGATATAGATATAACTTTGTTATAATGAGTATGTATATTGATGACTTAAATCTTATCGAAACTTTTGAAGAGAGCTTTCAAAAGCAGTAAATTATTTAAATAAAGTTGAAATGAAAGATCTTGGAAATACAAAGTTTTGTCTTGGATTGAAAATTGAGCGCTTGACGACTGAAATATTCGTTTAGTAATCAAATTATACAAAGATGATTTTAAAGTGATTTTACATGGATAAAACACATCCATTTTGATGTTTATAAGATCTCTTAATATAAAGAAATATTCATTTTAATCTTATGAAAATAATGAAATACTTCTTGATCTTGAAATATCATATTTCAATACAATTATGACATTAATGTATCTTGCTAATAGTATAACTAAATATAACATTTTTTTTATAAGTCTATTAACAAGATTTAGTTCTTCTCCAATATAAAGACACTGTAATGGTATTAAACATATATATTGGTACCTTCAAGGAACTATTGAAAGAAGATTATTTAATTAAATGAATGTGAACATCAACTTACTTGGTTATGTAAATGCACGATATTTATCTGATATATATAAAACTAGATCTCAAACAAATTATTTATTCACAAAGAAATACAACTAATTCATGGCGTTCAATAAAACAAACTATGACTGACACTTCTTCAAATCGTGCAAAAATAATAGTGGTTCATGAAACAAGTCAAGAATGTGTTTGGTTAAGATCAATAATCCAACACATCCATGAAAAATACGATCTTCCATAATTAAAACAAAAAATGTTTCAACAATGTTATATGAAAATAATGATGCATGCGTAATTTAATTGAAAGAAATATACATCAAAGGAAATAGAATGAAACATATTTTACTAAAAATTCTTATTCACTTATGATCTTCAACAAAATGATGAAATTGATGTTCAACGAATTGGTTCAAGTGATAAATTAACAGATTTATTTACTCAGACATTGTCTAATTTAAATTTTGAGAAGCTGGTATATGAAATTGGGATGTGTACTACACGAACAAAACAAAGGCACAACTTCCACCTACATACAACCCTAGCCAATGGCTCGAAAATAAGGACTCAAGGATATTCAATTATGTTATCATTAAGGGAAGTAGAATATATGTTTGCACTTTTTTTTTCATTCACTAATATTTGCCATATTGGATTTTTCTTGTAAGATTTTTAATGAGGTAGTTAGTAATACATATTATTTGGATGTGTATATTTCTTTTTCTTCACTAAATTTTTTGTCTATAGGATTTTTTCTTAGTAAAGTTTTAATGAGGTACATTATCTATTAATGAACATTTAAGAGGGGGTCTTATAAATAATATTGATTGTGAATGTTCATCTTTTCCAAAGAGATACTATCAAAACATGTAACTTCCAAATAAAGATCTCAACTATCGCAGTATACAATATTAGTAATTCACATTTTATATTAATAGAAAATCATAATAATCTATCGTTCTATATCTGGACATCTTATTTTGAATAAGATATTATATTTCCTTGTAGGCTATGATATTTCTATATTAGAGAATATGCTACTTTTACTATAAAGTGAATTCGATTCATCTTGTTCTAATTTTCTTCGTTATGTTTAACATATCTTCTCCATTTTATGACCGTCACTAAATTCTAAATTTTAATTAACGAGAAAAACTTGGAATATTTTTTGGTAGTTAAGACTTAACTCCGCCAGTGTTTTGCTGCCGGTCCCAAGCCCTGGTAAAGGAGGAGGGTTGGTGCATCAGGTCGGCAGCTGGCACCAGAAAAAATCTAGCCAAATCTTTTTTCATGGATTCGATCTTATATGATAAAAGCTATGCTAGGGCGTTCCTCGACAAAAGAAGCGACGCGCTACACTATGGCCCTGGTGTGGTGATAAGTGTGCAAGGGTTAGCTAGGGCGTCTCCTGTAAGCGACGCGTTGCATCAGCGCCCGGATGCGGTGATAAGTAGGCATTGGTTCCCGCGCTGTGGACGAGTGCGGGTAAAGAAGCTAGTCCATAAGCGTAGGATTAGATTGGCATCTTGGAACATAGGATCTTTAACTGGTAAGAGCTTAGAATTGATTGATGTTATGAGGAGAAGAAGGATTAATGTAGCTTGCATCCAAGAGACTAGATGGAGGGGTAAAAAAGCCAAAGAGTTGGATGACTTTAAACTTTGGTATACTGGGGATAAAACAAATAAAAATGGAGTGGGTATAATAGTGGATAAAGATTTAAAAAATGATGTAGTGGATGTTAAAAGAGTGGGTGATAGGATTATTGCTATCAAGCTTGAAATGGAGAAAGAATTCATAAATATAATTTGTGCATATGCACCTCAAATAGGATTAGATGAAAGTCTAAAGCTAGAATTTTGGGAAAATATGGATGGATTAATGCAAGGAATTCGTCAAGGAGAAAAGATTATCATAAGAGGTGATTTAAATGGACACATTGGAAAAGATCAAAGAGGATATGAGAGTGTTCATGGAGGATATGGTTTTGGAGAAAGGAAGGGATTTCAATTTTGGATTTTGCTATTGCTTTTGATCTATCTATTATAAATACTTACTTCAAAAAGAGAGATGAACATTTAATTACTTTCAAAAGTGGACAGCATAGAAGCCAAATAGATTTTTTCCTAACTAGAAGGACTGATAGATTGTTGTGCAAGGATTGCAAGGTGATACCGGGGGAAAGCTTAACTGCATAACATAGACTTGTGGTCTTGGATATGTGCTTAGTCCCAAGAACACATAAAAGGTCCAAGGTAAACTATCCCAGAATAAGATGGTGGAATTTGAAAGGAAAGTACTCTAAATCCTTCATTAATGAAGTAGTCAAACAAGGAAAATGGGATTTTAAAGGGGATACCAATGCAATGTGGAATGAGATGGCTATGTGTATTAAGAAGGTGGCTAAAGATGTTCTAGGTGAATCAAAAGGAAAGATCCATTCTTATAGAGAGACGTGGTGGTGGGATAGTGAGGTTCAAGCTGCCATTAGGAATTAAAAAGCTAGTTTTAAGACATGGCAAAGAACTAAGGATGTTGAGGATCTTCAAAGGTATATGTTGGATAGAAATGAAGCTAAGAAAATTGCGGGAAAAGCAAGGGAAAGGAAGTATGAAGAGTTATACAATAAGTTGGGCACAAAGGAAGGGGAAAAACCTATTTATATGATAGCTAAGATGAGGGATAGGAAGAGTAGAGATCTTGACCACGTTAGATGTATTAAAAATGGAGATGGTAAAGTATTAGTTTGTGAGGAGGATATTAAGAAAAGATGGGAAACCTATTTCTCTAGTTTACTAAATGAGCATTCTTCAAGCATTTATGTTTCGGACGATTACACTTTTCACCAAGGCACCAATGCCCGAACTTATATACGTAGAATTTCGATATCCGAAGTAAAAGAAGCTTTAAGGAGGATGAAACTCGGCAAGACACAAGGTCCTGATGAAATCCCAATTGAAGTATGGAAGAGCTTAGGAACCCATGGACTAGTTTGGTTGACTAAGTTGTTTAATAAGATTATGAGCACGGGAAAAATGCCAGATGATTGGAGGAGAAGTGTTGTGGTTCCAATTTACAAAAATAAAGGAGATATTCAAAGTTGTAATAACTATAGGGGCATTAAATTGATGAGCCATACGATGAAATTATGGGAGAGAATAATTGAAACCCGTTTGAGACACTTAACTACAGTTACGGAGAACCAACTTGGGTTGGTGCCGGGAAGATCTACAACGGAGGCTATTTACTTAATTAGGAGACTTATGGAAAGGTATAGAGAATGTAGGAAAGATCTTCATATGGTATTTATTGACCTAGAAAAAGCTTATGATAGAGTCCCTAGAGCGTTAATTTGGCAAGTACTAGAGAAAAGAAGTGTTGCAAGTAAATATATAGATATAGTTGATGATATGTATAATGGTTCGATGACTAGTGTTAGAACAGTGGGGGGACAAAGTAATGAATTCCCGATAAACAGTTGGGCTACATCAAGGGTCAACTTTAAGCCCATATCTATTTGCGCTAGTAATGGATGAATTAACCAAAGACATTCAAGATGAGGTCCCCTGGTGTATGCTTTTTGCGGATGATATTGTGTTGATTGATGAGACCCAAGTGGGGATTAATACCAAATTAGAATCATGGAGATTAGCTTTGGAATCAAAAGGCTTTAAACTTAGTAGATCGAAGATAGAATATTTAGTTTGTAACTTTAGTCATGATCGGGCAGATGATGAGGTGGTGATACTTGACAATAAAGAGATTCCTCAGAGTGATTGTTTTAGGTACTTAGGTTCAATCATAAGTAAAAGAGGTGATTTAGAAGATGAGGTTTCCCAAAGAATTAAAATAGGGTGGATGAAGTGGAGAGGTGCGTCCGGGGTCTTATGTGATCAGCGTATTCCATTAAAGCTTAAAGGAAAATTTTATAGGACCGTTGTTTGACCAGCTATGATGTACGGTGCAGAGTGGTGGGCTGTTAAAAAGAATCATATAGATAAACTCAGTGTAGTAGAAATGAGGATGCTAAGATGGATGAGTGGCAAAACTAGGATGGATAAGATAAGAAACGATCATATTAGAGTTGGTCTGGGAGTTGTTCCCATAAGGGATAAGCTTAGAGAAAGTCGTTTGAGGTGGCACGGCCACGTTCAACGGAGACCTATAAATGCTCCTGTACGGAGAAGTGATATAATCCATATTGAAGGAACTAGAAGAGCTAGGGGTAGACCTAAGATAACCTTAGGAGAAGTGGTGAGAAAGGATATGTATAGCTTAGGCCTTGTATCTAGCATGGCCTCGAACAGAATTGATTGGAGGGCAAGAATCCATGTAGCCGACCCCATTTAGTTGGGACAAGGCTTATTGTTGTTGTTGTTGTTGTTGTTGTTGTTGTTGTTGTTGTTAAGACTTAAGATTGGAAATCTTGTTAAGAGGGATCAAATTTTTGGGAGAAATGTTAGGTGGCGTTTGGTTCAGCAATTCCCTGGAATCCGCTTCTGTGGGAGTCATGAGTCTATAGGAATTAGGTTCTATAGAATAATCTTCGTAAAAAAAAACTGTTTGGTTACCCTGATTCTAGAAAGTGAATCTGTCTGAAAAACCATTTGGTTACCCTGATTCTGAAAGTGAATCTGTTTGAAAAACTGTTTGGTTACCCTAATTCTGAAAGTGAATCTATCTGAAAAACTGTTTGGTTATCCTGATTCTGAAAGTGAATCTGCTTTGTTATTTGATTTGATTAATGACTGAGCATAACAATTATTTACAAAATTCAAAAAATCAACCATGAAGAAGAGGAAGGAAGGCCAGTAGCCTAACACATAGTCACTCCCAAATTGCATCCACCAGTTCCCTTCTTTTGGGTCCTGCATTGCCATAAGAGATAAATGAACTTACAGATTCAAGGCGAAAAATTATAGCAACTGCATACCATCCATGTATACCATGCAGCTCATCTTGACAAGAATTCTAAATGGGGATGAATGGGGAACCAAATGCCTCCTTCTAGAATCAATCGGTCCCAAAAATCCATAGGATCAACAGTGACTGAACCCAACCTGGATAGCCAAATAACCAACTTTATAGGCATCAGTGAGGTTGTACATTATTTGTGTCTAGTGCCAAGTATGACCTCAGATGAGGCCTATTAGAGGGCTAGTATACATATCGTTGGCACCATGTAGTTGAGACTTCCCTGATGTCATTGGGGCTATTCTCTTCCCTCTTACCTTCACTTTCAATTCTCATTTATCACCATTTATTCTTTCTATCCTTCCTCATGTTTTCTATCTAAGGTAGTGTACACTGCATAATATATAGGTGGGGCAAAGGGGATCAAACATAGCAGGACATGTGGGGAATAAGTGATCAAGAGGACATAAGGATAGATGGCAAGGTCTCAATCAAGGGGGGGGGGGTGTTGGTAGCCACATTTATATTGGGATTTTTGGCAAGAGAAATGTTGTAGAAAAATAAAGAGAAACTCTCAATTATTTTTAGCTATATTTATGATGAAACTCTCAATTATTTTTCATACTGGGATTGGGAATGTCAAGCAGTAGGATCTCTTCATTTTTGTTGGAAACAAATGATTTTATATGCATTGTTGGTAAGGACCATTCACATGTACCACATGTTAGAATTGATCGCTTACTAAATTTTATTTCTGCTACCATCTGAAGATAGTGACTCTTTCAGATTAGTCTATCTTGTAGTGATTTTTGTTTTATGTTGTTTTGCCAACCACAAAAATCAAATTATCAGTAAATGCAGGAAGAATCAAACTCTTTATAATGGATCTCTGTTTATCCAAAAATCAGAAACACAAAAGAAAAGAAAAAGTTTGTTGTTGGGTTTAAGATTTTAAGTCTGCACTTTTAACGGTTAAGTCAGTGAGAGAAAATCTTACTGTAACCAAGATGGAGATCAAGAGCAGAAGCATATGTTTCAGGTTGAGACTAAAGAATCATACAAGGAACGGGAGATTGGAAGATAGAATTCTGGTTTTACTTGCCACTTCTTATGTCCTGGAACCAGTGAAGAACAGAAGGAGAACCACAAAGGGGGTCTAAAATGAAAGCCTGCTTACAGTACAAATTATGTTGATATACATGGAGAAACCGAACTGAGATTTGAACAGAACTACATTGAAATTATTTTTTTGGGGGGGGGGGGGGTAGAAACTACATTGAAATTTTGAGAACCCAAAAGGAAAAAGAACTGGAAAAAACTTTTAAGCGAATTTTTTCAGAGATATACAAGGAAATCTCAATCATACAGAATTATTTAATATCCCTCAAAAGTCTTAACAAGAAAATAGAATACCCTGAATTTCATGTCTCCGAATCCGCCACAAGGAGCTTCCGATTGTTAATGGGATCCGCAGTACTCTTCCACCTCGAACCAGCTCGCGAATGCTCATAGTACTTCACAAACTATTCTCTTGCCTCTGCTTTTCTATCAAGAAGACTGAAAATCAAACCTCGGCAAAAGTAAGGCCTGAAATCTTTTGGGTCTTCCATTGCCAATTGTTGGCAAATCTTCAGAGCCTCATCAACATTCTTCTGAAGAAACTGAATCTGAGCCATAATTAACCTTACATCGCGTGATTGCTCACTCTTCTGCTCCTCCACAGCATGGGTCAATGCTTCTTCCAATCGTTTCAGCGCATCTTCCCCTTCTCCACAGTTGTCCATGGGCAAAGCTTAAAAGCAGCCATCACCTGCAGGTACTGCATCAGAGACAAATAAATAAATCAATTAAAGGTTGAACATTGCAAAGAGCATAACTCTTCAAAAGAAAGGACTAGGTAGGACAGAATCAAAGCAACAATCTTATTAAAAAACTATTTCCCAGTTTCAAGAAACAATTCCCTCACTGTCAATTTCATTTAACAAAATTACCACAAAATAAATAATCGAAGCATTCATAAAAAGAAGGTAAATAAAAGATAACTAGACAGCAATTGGGATGAAAGCTTACACTGTTTCACAGCAAGCACTATACTTTGGATTTTAGACCGATGTGGACAGCGATTAACTACTGACTAATGCACAATCTTCGTAAAGGAAAAGAGATATAATGGGAAAAGATTTGAAGAATTGTATCAAACAAATCAAATGAAATAAATTAAACATACAACAAAGATGAATTTGTATTGCATAGTGCAACAACCTCTTGTGGGAAAGGGAGAGTTGTGTGTTGTAAGTAAGGTTTTCTTACTAGTGCAAGCACATGAATCAAAAGGCTCTCCTTTCCCCAGGTAACTGAACAATCCTCCACAAATACTTGGAAGAGTAGAGAAAGAACCACTGTGAAGGCATGGTAAACTTTTATCCTTTTGCCAATGATCTTCCAGAAATGACTGAGTCTAATGCAGTTGTTCTAGGGAATGTCTTGAGATATCCAGTTGGTGAAAATGAGTACAAAAAACCATCCACAAAACCAATAGAAATCCAACCTATTACATACCGAGAGAGAGAGGGCAATGAGTATCCCCAATTGAAGTACCTGTATATACTAAGATTCATCCAACCTGTTTCTCACTTGCTGAAGTTGTGAAAAAACATAATATCTTGAACCATCCACAAAACCAATAGAAATCCAACCTGATTTCTTTCTAGAAGGCACCATTCATAACCCAATATTAATGTACCGTTAACAATACATGTTGAAAAGACAAATGTTTTTACCTATTTGTTGCAAACAAAAATATATAACAAGAAAGTAAAAAAAAACTCACACACATAAGAACAAGAATCCATGATACAACATTGTGATTCGGTTTTACAGAATTTCAATGTGCACGTGCTCAGTAGGGGCTCGGCACGCAACACCCAAATTCTTCTTGTTGATGATGTCATATGATGCTGAAGCTGTGGAACCTTCATCCATTGTATGAATCTCAAACATATTATTTAACCAAATAAAAGAATTTGGATGGTTACTACCACTTGGGCACCTATAAAATCTTCGACCTGGATTTTTCCTAGTTCTTGAAGTCACTAGGATCATCCTTCCTTGCCTACAATAGCACAATGGAGGCTGTTGTTCCATTCCAGTTGAAGTTTGATCTTCACAATAGTAGCCTCCCATCACTTCACCTGTAAAACAAATTCAGTTGGTATATATCAAATAAAGAATACTTTAAATGGAGAATCTCTAGGCTGTAAGCTGAAAATTTATTAAATAAAGTTTTTGATGTTCTATTTTCTTAATAGTTAAGAGCACATAAAGATAAGATGACTGGTTCCATCGTTCAATGCTTAGTGGTTTGAGAATGCTAATCATCTGATGACTCCCTTTTGGTGGACCATTAGTTCTAAAGTTAGTCAATGCTGGTAACTCGAGTTAGGAAACAAGTGGCAGTACTAAAACAAGTTAGATCAAAAAATCAAATGAAGCCAAACAAATCAGAATTGTAGAGAATGGATAATAATGAACTACAGTACAGATACAGAAAAATGGATGCAAAGAATCCAACATTGCTCAACCAGAAACATAAAATCCTACTAAGCATTGCTGAAATATTACCATCTACAACTTTCTTACAAATTCAGAATTAGCATACCTGTGTGACTGAGACGCAGCAGTGTCATACTCAAAAATCCACAATGCCTAAATGGAGACTTAGTCAACTGCAACACTTGAGAGATTTTCAACTAAAAATTGTCCAGCAAACATAAAATGCTAAGAAATTGTTAGCAAACTATAGAGCTTAAAACCTTGGTCACTAGTCTCAATTGACAACATTAATACTCTTCTTCAAAACATACAATTCTTAGTCCAGAGCCATTTTGAATATTCTGATTTTGATCCTCCCCAACTTCTACAATCTGTACAAGTTCTCCATAAGCTGGTTGAATTTGTTAAGTAGTTCTGATACAAAAAGAGGCTTACATAGAGTTGCTAGGATGCATCTATTAAAACTTAATTGTCACTTTTCAATCTTCTGAAATTTCCTCTGCTATCCTCAGGGGTCAAACTCATTGGATGGTTCAACATTAAAGATGGTTCTCTGAAGGGCCTCTCAAAAGAAGCTTATGTTGATGGCTTGGGTTCTGGAATTTCTAGAATCTCCAACTCCAATCCAGAAAATATTTTGTTTGACTCTTATTTCATAATACAGAAAGGCATGAAAATTATTAATGGAAAATATAGATGCAACAAGAGAAGAGAAGCTAGATGCAAAAGATAGATGGAAAAAAAAAGTATGAATGTAGGAGTCATCAACAATTTTGTAAAGGATGATAAAAACAAAGATTCTCCCCATTGGAGGATTGATTAAACCCATCAAACTTATCTTACAATAGTACAATTCAACTTCTTAAAATTTTAATACCCTAAATGAAATCTTAAAAGTCATGTTATCAAAACATCATGATTGTTTGGGTGATTCAACAGCACTAAACATTAGCCATATTTATCTAAGAAGTACTTGATGACGGTTGCCCTATCCTCCTCTTTCTCTGAAAGTAGTGCATTCCTAAGCCGGATGTGATTTCCAAAGAGGTCTTTTGCACGCAACTGAGTCTCCAAGTCAAGCTCTGTCATTGCATTAATGGCATTTTGTAAAAGTTCATCCTTGTCTTCAGCCTTCTCAGCAATAGCAGCCTTCTCAGCAATAGCAGCAGCAGCAGCAGCAGTTGCCCTCTCGGCAGTAGTTGCCCTCTCGGCAGCAGTAGCCTTCTCAGCAACAAGCTTCTCATGAGAAAGCTTCACCATATCTACCAAAGCAACATATATATTCTCCAAGGGACCCACTACTTGATCAACTCCTTTCTTCTTCTTCTTGTGGGAATCATGAGACTGCTCATCACCTCTTGGCCTACCTCGAGATCGACTACTCTCATGTGTTGTAGATTGGGTCCACAACATGTCAGGTGTAGTGGTCTGAGGCTGAAAACTCGAGTTCCCAATCTCATTGTCATCCAATTGGATGTTGAACTCATAGGCTACAGGTGAATTTAGTTGGGATTCATTCAAGAAGTCTGCACCTGTTCCAGCTTCAGAGCCAGTTGCAATCTCATTACTTAGGGCTGCATCAACCTCTAAGTGAATGGGGCGCACCGAATGGTCCTTCCAATATTTTTGCTCTTTCTTCTACAAATTCAAAACATAAATTTTCAACTTTGAATCAACTATAGGGGCTCATATTCACTCACTTTTTTTTTCCTGCTGATGTGCAGCGGCGAGGAAAGTGTTTTAATCTATAAAAAATGATGGTTTGTGAATATTAGTTGTTACCTTTACTTCATACCAGAAATGGGGGGCATCATCAAACCTCTTTTCACTTGGATTCCATCCAAGTCCACTTTGTTTTTGCAAATCTGATAGCGCTCGCAACCTACTTTTCCAAATCCTAAAATGGTTGCGGCATTGCTCCCAATCATAATTGGACCCATGCTTTTCGGAGATTTGTCTACTAATTTCCAACCAATGCTCTTTTCTTAGTCCATTGTCTCCTGCCCTCCCACTAGCATGGACTTGCAAGAAAAACTCTAGTAGAGAAAGAGACACCTCTATAGGCCATGAGGCTATGTCTCTTCCTCTTGAATGTGATGCATTTTGAGAGTCCATCTGGTAAAATCACAATTAAGGGACAAAAATAAATATATATGATGAACTGCTAGTTATGATCAATCAAAATACATATGGTGTGGTGCAGAAGTGCAGCAATCATATGATGACATTAGTATTCATGATCAGTTGCAATTCTAACATTTGATGCTAACATTTTAAGCAATCATAACTTGAGTTCTGACATGAAATAATACCACAAAGTTTGAGACAAAGTAAAACAAAATAAGGTACAAAATCAAACTCAAACAGTTGGGAGTCATTCAAATTGAAGTACATAAAAATTTAATCATTTGATTCTGACTCAGTCTCTGATCCCATGTCTTCATCATCTGCAGCATTTGTTGTTGCATATGCATTCCACATCTGTATTGCCAAGTCATCCTGGAATGCTTCTGCTTCAAATGACTCTGCATGGTTCTCTTCATCTTCGTCAGAATCACTACTTTCCTCATCATCTGCATGGTGTGGTGTGGAAGAGGAAGCTGTTGTTGGCCCTAACCCCTCCGTTGACTCATGGGCAAGCCATTCCTCCTCTTCTTCCAAAGAGTCATGGTTTAGAATGTGGTTGTGAAGCAGTACGCAAGCTATCACAATCTTAACTTGAGTTCTGAAAAGAAACTTCGCTCGAGTTGCCAATATCTTAAAGCGACTCTTCAACAAACTAAAAGCACCTTCAATGACTTGGCGTAACCTTGCGTGTCTCAAGTTAAACAACTCCTTTTCATTTTTGGGTCTTTGATTTCCCCTCTTCCATTCCTTTAGATGGTACCTAACATTTTGATATGACCTCAAAAAACCTCTTTGGTAGGCAAACCCAGCATCACCAAGATAGAATTTACCATTTGGAACCACTAATTTTCCATCTCCATCTCTATGGAGAGCATCGTCCAAAATGCGGGAGTCAGATGCAGACCCTTCCCAACCAGCAAGTATATACGTGAACCTTTTGTCATGGTCACATGCAGCTAAAATGTTTTGTGTAATAAGACCCTTCCTATCTCGTAACGTCCTATGTTTTTCAACAGGGACCCATGCTGGTATATGTGATCCATCAATGGCTCCAACGCAATCTTTGAAGAATGGGTAGAAGCTGCGATGGTTACCTGCAATCTTCGGATGTGTGGTGAGACTAGGGGGTTTTATAAGCAACGGGTTTAGTTTCATCATTGCATTTAACACTTTATTAAAGTGTCGACTCACTTGTCTCCCCGAATGCCCAAAACGGTTCTTTAAAGTCGAATTCTTAATGTGGTGTGCAAGACAATGTAGAAACATCGTTACTTGTTCCTCAACTAACACCAATTTGTTGTCTTCTAACAGTCCCCTCGTACGCAATAAATTAACCAAGTTGTAAAATGATTTTTGGCTCATTCGCAATTCCTCACGACATGTACACTCGGTGCCACCAATAAAACGTTGGGTTTCAAGAAACCCACGCTGGACATCTACTCTATATGGTTGCCTGCCCGCGTATGTTCTCCTAATGTATTCAATTACGTAGACAACTGCTGCGGCCACTAGAGCAACTACCAACTCTTCGTTATCCATGTTGAAAAACGTGCGTATGCGTTCTCTAAATTTAGGTCCTGAAATGTGATCATATAGAGTAAAATTGGATACAGATCTGAATTTAAGCAAAGGATTATCAAAAAGAAGACATAGCTCAGTGTTACAGAAAATAGATGAGTTCACATCGGAAGACAGAAGTTAGGAAAATTGCAGAATCACAACAGTGTATTATGAGTACTCTGACTCTAGCGGTATTTTCGGGGCAGACATCATGTGAAATGGATAGTATTTTTCCTACCCAGTCTACTACATTCTATAACTGGTATAAAGTTCTGACAACAGAAGTTTTTAATGCACATAAGCAGAGTACTAGGAGTTCTAGGTTCATTTCTCTTCAACCGAAGTGAAGAGGTGGTTCAAGGGCCTATTACACACGGTCATTGCGAAATGAGCAACTGCCAACATCAAAACTATACATTGAATGTAGCCAAGTTGATAAACCAATGCAGCAAAAAATCCATCTTAAAATGTGTTATTCCCAGATTGACACTGAGAGGGGGGGGTGAATCAGTGTCTTCAAAAATTCACCACAATGTGGCTGGGTCTACCAGACAGTGTATCACCACTCTCAACTTGTGTAAGATGCATGGTAACAATACTTGTTTCTCTTTTCTCCAACTTTTTTTTTTTTTTTTTTTTCTTTTCAATCTTTTTCAGTTTTCTCTCTTTAAAAAAGCCATACAACCATGTTCCCTTCTTTTCTTCTGCTGCTTCTCTTTTCTTCTCTTTCACTTTCTTTCTTGTTCAGCAAAACAAAAGACTTCTTATTCCCATCCTTCAGATCTCCATAGCCAACCAACGTCTTCTGGTTCGACCTCCACGCTATTCCCAAGCTCCTCAAAAACGTCCTATCTTTTGCTGGAGTTTGCTCTCCTTTTATAGATTAATTTAACTCAGAGTTTGAATCAAACTCAAAGTTCCTATCTGACTTAAACAAGGAGTGTTTTAACGTACAAATCGGACTAACTTCTAGATCTCCAATGAACAATCCCACCGTTGGATTTGAAGATCAAGAAGTCGTGAAGCTCTCCTCCAAAAATAAGCTCAATCGGACGCTGGATGACCATCCGATGAAGAGGTTGATCAAAACTGGACTCAGAGTTTGAGTCAAACTCAGAGTTCCAATCTGACTTAAACAAGGAGTGTTTTGACGTACCAATCGGACTAACTTAGAGATCTCCAATGAACAATCCCACCGTTGGATTTGAAGATCAAGAAGTCGTGAAGCTCTCCTCCAAAAATCGGCTCAATCGGACACTAGATGACCATCCGATGAAGAGGTTGATCAAAACTGGATAGAGACCCTCAAAAACGGGATTCTTGAGTTTTCTTTATTTGAATTGGATTCTTTCTCTCGGAACCTTTTTGTGTGTTGCTGTACCATATCAAAACCCACTTAAGTTGCCAACAATGACAACACATTCATTTTAGGCCAATGGAACAACAAAATGACTAATAACAGCCAAGTTGATAAACCAGGAATCGGGAATCGTAGATCATTCATAAAGTCTTTAAAAATTTAATATCAATCAACACATAATCAAGTAAACTTACTAAACTTATAGGCCTCAGCTACTCAAGTAAGGTTCATTAATCAAGTAAGGCAGAATCTGTATGTGTGTGTATATAACAGAGGTCATATTTGAGAGGTTCAGACGTGGGACTCTGAAAAACAAATGCACAAGTAAAAAAAGGGTCATTGGAAAAAATTCAAGGTGAACACTCAAAACATAAAGATGCCCTGGTTGAGATGGCAATGAAAGAATCTCCATGTTGCAGTTTTCAGTACAATGATATTGCGAAATAAAACACATGCACCCACTCTCAATCACTTCGGCTTTCAAAGATGATAAGGCTAGACTTTTAAGATTTTAGCTTCAAAAAACAAACACTCAAATGATAAATAAACAACATTCTGAAAAATTACAGAAAGAAAGAAGTTAATCAGAATAAATCTGTAAAGAGACACAGAGAATCAGACATAATCTAGATCAAAGTAGCAACACCATCAAGCAGCTACAGATTTCTTCAAGACTGGTTCAGAACTGAACCGGACCAAACCTACCTGCAAGAACTGGTTTTCTTTCTCGTTTCCTTTTATGAAACCACATCTCTGCTCCTTCCCACCCCACCATGAAAATTTTCAACCAAAATACATTGCAAAGCCAAAAAATTCCTGATATTGCAGGTTAGGGTTGACCAATGTTTATAGGGCGAGGTGTGGCATCAGAAAAATCCTGATATTGCATATGGGCTATTATGTCCTTTGCAATTTAACCAAAAAAAGGGTCTTTTCCTTTGAGCACTTCCAACTTAACGACCTACATTCCACCATTTCCCTTCCCCTCTTACAGATTTCTTGTAAGAAGACAACAAAATGGTACAGTAAAGTTAGGTTCTCTTGAATGCCAGTAAAGTTAGCTAAAGATGAAGAGATTCTTGAAGGATTACTTATTACAACCTTGAACACTAGCCCCAAGCCAAAACCAAAACCGATATCGAATTCAAAATGCAAGAATACCAAGCCAACAGTAAAACGAAGATAGAGAATAAAAAACCTCAACACAAAACTAATTCAATCAGGGAAAATAAAGACTATGCAGAGACTTACCGCCTATTTCGATGCCAAAGTCGAAAACACCAAGAAAAATTTGGGAACGCTGGAGTTGCAGAGCAGAGAAGCTAGGGTTCTTCTTCCAGATCTGCCGAAAACACCATGCTAAAGGGAATCTGTGATAGGGATCCTTCTTTGCAGGGTTGGTGGTGTTCGTCGCCTTCTTCAGATCAAGAAATGGCTCGCCTTCTCAGCAGCAGAAGTGCTTCGAGTTGCTCGCCTTCTCAGCAGTGGAAGTGCTTCGAGTTCTCAGTAACAGGAGTGAGGAGTGTAGAAGTCACGAGTTGGGAGTGATTCAAACTTCTTAGCAGCAGGAGTGAACGGCTCTTCGAGTTCAGCAGCGGGAGTGCGGAGAGCTTTGTATTCTGTTGAGTGTCGAGCATTCGTTTCGATGAAAGTGAGTTTGGGCGAGTCACGCTCATTTTCTCCTTTCTATACCAAGCCTAGAATTGGGTGACTCGATTTGGAAACCACCTCAATAGGTGGTTTCCAAGTGATTCATATCTTTAGGCTAAAACGTGGATTCTTGGAGATTCATGACTCACGAAGAAACCGACTCAATTTTTAACCAAACGCCTTTTTTTGTTGGAGTCATGATTCCCTGGAGTCTGATTCTGCAGAATTGCGGAACCAAACGCCACGTGAATATGTTTCTAATTTGGTTTTAACTATTTCTTCCTTAAAAATAAGATTTAATTTGTAACCTTAGAATAATTATTAGAAATACATTTTTACCCATAATCTTTACATTAAAAAAATTATTTTCAATATTGGAGAGCAAAATTATGATCTATCATGATTGAAAGAGAAAAACAAGGGATTTAGAAAAATCGAGAGGCCATGGCCCCATTAGCACTTGAGGAGCTCCATCCTTGGGCTTAGAAAAATTCAAACTCTTAACTTTGTATCATGAAGCATTGGTCTTTTGCCAATTAAGCTAACTTTTTGAATTTATGAATCATGAATTTGTTATTTGTTATGTATTTTACATTTCATTCTACTTCCCAAATTTCTATTAGTTTTGTGATGTAGTAAGATTTACTCGCCAACCCAAAGTTGCTCAATTGGTAAAACCAACCGCTCCTAATGAAGAGGTCGTGAGTTAGACTATTTGTGATGGGTTAGGTAATATATTCATCCCATATATATAAAAAGCGCCTTTAGTTAATATGTTTAGTTTTATTCTATTTCTAAAACATTGATAGGCTTTTTGCACATTTACACAGAACAGCCCAACACACATGTGGGACGACAAGGTCAAAAATCAAAGAACCGTGAAAATTGAAAACCTCCTATTTCGAGGCTTGTTTCGGGACTCAAATTTTTTCACTCTTGAGTCTTGGCCCTTGCGGTGCTTGTGATGATGAAGACTCGACACCATGAACCCTCGATCATCTTTTTGGTTTCTCTGGCGAATCCAGAACCTGGGCATCTCCCTAGGTTATTTTTGTTATCATTTGGTTTTTATATGATTCTTCAGTTTTTCTCGGTTTCTCACTTTTTCCAACCTCCCTCCTTACCTGCAGCCAACGGTAACAGCTTCCTTCTTCTTCCTCCGCTGTCTGCAACACTGGGTCGGGTACGTGATTTGTTCATTCCTTTCTTATATGGTTTCTTCTATTTATTTTTTTTTTTAGATTTTCAACCTATGCAATCGCATTAAGTTGCCTAAAGCTTTGCTGCCGTAATCTGTTGTCCAGCGCTTCCTGCAAGGCTGCAATTAATTGAATCTCCTTCTGAAACACAGAGGGATCGCTTCGTAGCTGCCTTTGTTTTCATCAGTTCTTCCTCCATCTATGTCCGCTACCTGAGGTAAAATTTTCCCCCTTCCCCTCCTCGGTTCCAAAATTTCACTTTTTGTTTTTTTGTTTTGTTTTGTTTTGTTTTCCCACTTGCTCGTGTTTTATTCTTCTTCGCCACTCTTATTTACTCCTATGCTGTGTTATCAGCTTTTTGTTATCTAAAATGCTAAGCATTAAAATGTCGATTACAAGTGGTCCTCTTTATCTTTTACTTGTTACTCATCTAAGACTTGGTGAGTTATTATACAAGAAATGCTGATTTGTTATGAATTTTTTCTCATTGTGATAAGACTTGTTGAAATACCATATGAGAGAATGCTGATGTATCATGAATGTTTCTCTGCCTTTGTGATGACTTAAGGTGCCTTAAAGGTAGATTTAATGATGGAAGAATGTCATTTTGTCTTAGAGAAGATAGGGGAAGGGATTATATGCTTAAACAGCCTTGACTGCCTTGAAACTGCACCACCTCAGCGCTTCAACTGCCCTAAATGGCCCTTTGGATCGTCTTACTTCTGTGACAACTTTGGCTCTCATTTTTCACTTTTTCTTTTTTAAGGAACTGTAGCTTGTATATATGGGGGAAGGGGGTAATTTATTTATAGAGGCAAAGCCCCAGCCTGAAAGAGATTTTAACTCTTGACCTCTTCTTATTTTTATTATTTCCATGAGTCTCTGCTAACCCTTAATGATCACAGTAGCCAACCCCATTGAATTTGGATATGGTTATGGTTGTTGTTGTTGTTGTATCACCATGACGGCCCTCCAGATAGAAATACAAGCATGAACATCTTTGGAAATGTGTGTAAACTAATAACAATGTAATCAGCTCATCATAATTTATAGAGTAAGATGTGCAGATTCTAACAAAGAATTATCTGAAAAAGGGCAGCGGGCAGTTTTCCTACGCATCCTTACCCCCAACAATTTCTGTTGAGGGGTTGCACAAAGGCCTGCCCCCCTTTTAACCAAGAATTAGTTAATGTAAACAAAATTGAGTTGGTGTTGAAACTAACAAATGTGGGATAAGAACTGAAAAGACATTGAGATGATCAAAGAGAAGCCCCAATTGAAGACCAGTTGCTGAGTTTCTTAATGTGTATGGACATTTGCAACATAGGCCTTTAAGTGAATAGTGAGGACGATTAATGAATGATGATATGTTAGAGCAATTAAAAGAAATGGGCATGACCAAAGCTGACTTGTAAGGTAGTGAGAAATAAATTGAACATCCTCAGCTTGAAACTAAATCCCTGAGTAAGCTGATGCCATTCAGTTGCAAAAAGGCTTAGCTAAGTTGACTATTTACTAATTTTAGGTTATCATCTGACTTTCTAGTGTTCTTGAGTGTGCAAGTAAAATTAATATGAATAAAAAAAGAAAGCAAAAGTTCAACCTAGAGAAAAGATCCCATATCAGTCAGTAGTATAAAGTAATGCATATCCAATCTCTACAACGCCCTGTTGTTTCTTACTGAGTAAACCTGTTTACTGACATGATGGTCATGGTGTTTCTTTAATGCTCCAATATCAACTCAACAATGGATTTGGGGCTTCAATGTCAACTTCCAATATAAACAAATACGGCAGATCATCCCAAAGCTATCAACTGGAAATGTCTAATTATCTGCATCAGCACCATTCTGTAGAAAAAGCATGGTTTTCATCCCATTTGCTGACCTTTTGCGTTTCCAAAGGCCACAGTAGATTCTCCACGTTGGGAAATGTCTCTCTGATTCCCATGTCTTGGACAATAATCCTCAAAAGTAAATGTGTAATGGATGAGCATATGACGTTTTCCTGTAATTTGTAAACTAAGTAAACAAATATTGAGGTTACAGAGTTCTCTGGAGATTGATTGTTAAGACGCTATCCTATTACTGCACTTTACTTGGAACTGCTCTGACATGTGCAAGCTCAACTGCGGAAAAGGGGAACTTAAAGTTTCTATGGACTATGACTACATTGAGATTTAACAGTGAATATTTTAGAACAGTCAGTAAAACACACCCTTTTTTCTACTTGATCTCCATTAACTATATTTTTTCTGAAGGTTTGAGGAGCTGCACAAGGTTAGGATGGTTTAAGAAACCCATTATGCTCTGTCTGGAATAACATGCAATTTTGTGAATGTTCCTTTAACTTCTAATTATTGTTCATTCCTAGTTGAAGGTGAAGGAATGGATGGCGAGCACCCAAGCAGTGGTGACCGTTCAAGGACAAGTTGGACACCACCAATGGATCGTTACTTCATTGACCTTTTAATAGAGCAAGCACATAGGGGGAATAGAATCGGTAACTTGTTCAGCAAACAAGCATGGAAAGATATGATTTCCTTGTTCAATGCAAATTTTGGATTTCAATATGATACAGACATTCTGAGAAACCGATACAAAAGTCTGAGGAAGCAATACAATGACATAAAGATCCTTCTTCAACAAAATGGATTTTGGTGGGATGAAACCCGACAAATGGTTGTGGCTGATGATTACACCTGGAATGATTACATCAAGGTATGTTGCACTTGATTTTTTGGCATGTTCTTATTGAATACTGTTGATTGCAAGTTGCTTACATGAAATGTTTTTAGGCACATCCAGATCTGCGACCTTACAAAACAAAAATTGTGCCTTTTTATAATGATTTGTGCATGATATATGGACATTCAACTGCTGATGGAAGATACAGCTTATCATGTCATGATGTTGACATTGACTTTGAAGGTAGAGATATACTTGATCCAATTGCCCTGATCATTTCTGCTTGCCCAAGTTCATTCTCCTATGCCATGTGGTAACTAATGAATGTTCCCATTTTATTAACTAGTGCTACTCACATTCATTTGTAATTATTGTGGTTGGCATGGAAGCATGATTTGTTTATACTTATATATGTATAATATTACTGAGTTATCCTAAATTTTAGAGAAGGAAATCGATACTCAACCTCCTGCCGGTGATGATCGTTCGAAGATTGATTGGACACCAACAATGGACAATTACTTTGTTGAACTGATGCAAGAGCAGGTGCATAAAGGGAATAAGATTGGTAACACATTCAAGAAAAAAGCATGGATGCATATGATCACATCATTCAATATGAAATTTGGATTTCAGTATGAAAAGGATGTCCTGAAAAATAGGTACAGAGGCTTGAGAAGGCAGTACGGTACTATAAAGGTTCTTCTTGGCCAAAGTGGATTTAGCTGGGATAAAACACGGCAAATGATTTTTGCTCGTGATAATGTTTGGGATGATTATATCAAGGTGCAACATCTGATTCCTGTCTAGTTACTCAATTACTGCTTTCACATTCTCTTGATGATTAAATATGATCCTTGCAGGCACATCCAACTGTGAGAGTGTACAGGAATAAAGTCATCCCGTACTATAGTGGTTTATGTCTGATTTGTGGAGATGCAACAACTGATACAGTGCAAACTCATCTGGATCATGTTGTAGATTTTGACAGTGATATCCATAGAAATGAAGAAGTATCATGGGATCTCGAACCTTTGACATTGCCTATTTGTGATGAAAATCCTGTGGATAATATACAAGAGTCATTACATTCTGGGAGAGAAATGGAATCATCTGAACAAAGTAAGCGTCAATGCGAGATGCCATCAGCCACTCTACAATCTAAAAAGGCGAGGACGATGTCTGATGAAGGCATGGCAGATGCTCTTCGTGAGATGGCTTTTGCAGTGACCTCGATCTCAAGTAAGAAGAAAGAGAATGATGAGACTATTTTAACAGAAAAAGTGATCGAAGTTCTTCAGGCCATACCGGACATAGATGAAGATCTCTTACTGGATGCTTGTGATCTTTTGGAGGATGAAATAAAAGCAAAGACATTTTTGGCATTGGATGCTAAATTACGAAAGAAGTGGTTAATGAGGAAGCTTCGTCCATGATGATCTTTTCTTGATATTCCTTGGGATCTTTTGAGTGCAGATATGTACGTTTTTCCTTGCCATGCATATCAAGGTGCATCAATGTGATCCTTCTTGTGGGCTTAGGAAATTTGTGATATATCAAATTCAGTCATTGATTCCATTAGCCGCTTTGCTTTAAAGATGAAGAATGGCTTCTTATCCTTGAATAACTGTTATTAAGCTTGAAGCTCCAGGGTGTTATATAAGTAGAGAATTACACTCTTCATGAAAAGGGTGTTTCCCTTGCATGAGAGAGCTGCTAAGTAGGGGATGTGGGTAGGGTCATTTTGTATGAAGTCTTTTAACCCTTGCATTGAGGAGGGTTGTTTGTAGACTTGATCACTTAATCACAGTGGAGCAACTTTTATCTTTATACTTCAGTTTGCCCCCAGAACACAACACCAACACGAGATCATTCAAGAAACAAAAATCTAAATCCTAATCTCATGAGTTTAGAGATTAATAAAATCCAAATCTAATCCCAGACCAGCCTTGAATTCTTCATCTAAAATGCGGATTAGTTTCCTTTGTCAAATTCTCGAATAGCTGGATGGAGGAGCACCCGATTTCTCATCTATTTTTCTTGGTACGACAGGTTTCTCATCTTGAATTCTGCTGTGGATTTGTACGAACGTGTTTGAATATGTTAGTGTTTTGAGATACTAGTTCTTGCATAAAAACTGTTTTTACATGTCTGATCTGAGCTACCTTTCTCTATTTGACGATGTACATTTGATAAAGCCGTTCTGAAAATATTTCCATGTAGGCTTGCAATATGAGCACAGGCCAGTAGAGTAAGTGTTGCGGATGTTTGGCGCAGACCTTTGGACCCAGGTGAACCAATCAAACCAATGTTGTTGTTTGGTCCCAGTTCTTTAAACCCTGGTTCGTTGGCCTCATAAAGCACTTCTTGGTGAGGCACGCACTTCTCAGCAGAGAATGCTGTTGAGGAGAGCGCCTTCTAGTGACAGCCAGCTGTCCCAAGAAGCTTCTCGGCTAATCTCTCAGTAGTTATTTGACAAGCCACTTCTCAAAACAAAGTAACGTTGGTAGAGAATTCTGCACATCTCTCAAACATCAATCATCGCATTAAATTCAGCATTGAATGCACTAAGATTCATTAAATGCACATTGACAGTTAGGAAGTTTCTCATTCGTCCGCAACTTATTCGAGTACCACATCCTACCGTTTTGTCTGCCAAAAGACATTATTGTTGTCACATCAATGTCATAGGCGACCTGATCTCTTCATTCGATGGGATTATGTATAGCGTGAAAGCTTCTTGGGCAAGATTGAGGTTTAGCTTGTTGATTAAGCCATGCCCTCCAAATGATCGCCACCCTTCTTTTGGAATCAACTGATCTAACGATTATGAAGCATCTTCACTATCATTAAGGCATGAGGAGAATAAATAGCAAACACTGGAGACAAAAAGTAAGTCTAAAAAAGAACATTAACTCTGGTTCATAACTCCCCAGCCAACAACCAAAGAAGACATTCTCTTCGTTTTTTGAGAGCATTCACTTCTTGTGAAAATTCATGTTAAACTAGATCTGACTTAATCATTGGAGGTGGCTTCCCGTCGCGGCTACTCTCTCTCTCCCTATTTTTCCAGGATCCAAGAACCAAATTCATTCATTGGACGAACCAGGTGGAGCGAAATCAGATATGACCACAACAGTAAATTAAAAGGATTGTGAGTAGGGATGGGAAATAAAGGGCAGTAGAGACACTGTCATGGTTGGGATCATTCATCAAGTTTCTATTCCCGTAACATATTATACAAAAAAAAACATTCTTCAAACTTACTTTTTTCACGGATTTTTTCTTAAAGAACAAAAGAATAAACCGTTCTAGCGAACACCTATCACCCATTGTTTCATTCTCAAAGAACAGAAGAACACCACTATTCTCCAAGAACATTACCAAAAAGTCCAGTTCTCAATGCATTGTTGCTTTCTTTCTTTGTTTATCCCCCTTAAGTAGGATTTTTATTTGTGGCAGTGCTACTGTCAACTACTGAGGGTGGAGATTTTGCCACATATACAAGAGGCAATTGGATGGTGTGAGATCAAAAGCCGGGGTCTTAATTGTAAATATGACTTTTTTTTATTTTTACATTCAAGTTTGCAAATTTACAAATTGGGCCCCTTTTCGAGAGTTGGACAGACAAGAATGGGAGAAGAGCTTAATTTGAGCTTCAGTTCTTCGAAGGCTCTTTGGCATTCTTCAGTCCAAACCAGCTCTAAAGTGGCATTGAGAGTCTTTAGTGCTGTGAAGAAAGGCAAGTAGCGCTCCCCATATTTCGCCAGGAAGCGACTTAAAGCAGCACTGGATCTCCTTTATGGTACGAGGTGGCTGCATATCCATGATGGCCTTGATCTTCTTGGGATTCGCTTCGATGCCTCTTCATAGGAACTTCCCGTATAAGACCCCAAAAGCGCACTTCTCATAATTCAAGCGCATCTTGTGTTCTCGGAGGATGCTGAAGACCTCCGGCAAGTCACTAATATGATCCTTTTGCTGGATGCTCTTGACCAACATGTCGTCTACATAAACTTCCATGTTGCGCCCAATCTGCTTTGCGAAGATCTTGTTGACAGCATGCTGAAAAGTGGCTCCAACATTCTTCAGACCAAAAGGCATGACTTTGTAATAATAGCTTTCCCAATTAGTCATAAATGTTGTATGGATCTTATCTTCTGGCTTCATCATGATTTGATTGTATCCAGAGTAAACATCCATGAAACTCAACACTTGATGGCCTTCTGTGGCATCAATTAATAAATCAATGCGAGGTAGGGGGTAATAGTCCATCGGACAAGCTTTGTTAAGATATGTGTAGTCTGTACACATCCTCCATTTCCCATTGGCCTTCTTCACCATTACCACATTAGCCAACCACTTAGGGCACTAATTGGACAGATGAGTCCAGATCTTGCCAACTTCTCGACCTCCAGCTAAATAGCCTGTTGCTTCTCGGTGGAGAAATTTCTCCTTCTTTGAACTACCGGTGTAGCTCTTTTGTTGATCCACATGCTATGTTCAGCGATGCTACGGTCAATTCCTGGGCATGTCTTCACCGACCATGCGAAGGCATTTGCATTCTTGACCAAAAAGGTGGTTAGCCTATTTGAAGCCCTTTTGTTGTTCTGAACTAATGTTGGTCCCCCTTTCCGAATGGTCGAGGCTCAAAGGAACCTTTTGCAACTTCTCGATTGGCTCTCCTCATTGCATCAAGCCTCGTCTCTGTCGTCACGTACCTCAACAGTGAGAGTGATTCCTACGAGTGGAGTTGTCGGCTGCTTCCGGATGAAATTAAGATAACAAGTCCTAGACTGCGTTTGATCAGTCTTGCAACTCCCACGCCTTCGGCTATTGGGAACTTCATCATCATATGTCTGGGAGAAATTACTACTCCCATCGCGATTAGCGTTGGGCGACCCAGATGATGTTGTAAGCTGACAAGTTGTGCACAACCATGAACATGGTGGGCAAAGTCACTTGATGAGGGAAGGTTCCTACAATCAGATCTAGCTGTATATTTCCTTCTACAGTGGTTGAACTTCCCACAAAGCCATATAATAAGGTTGCAGTTGGTTGGAGTGCTTCTTGGTCAATCTTAAGCATGCGGAAAGCATCCAAAGACAAAATGTCTGTTGATGATCCAGTATCGACTAGGACACTATATATCATGTGGTTGGCCAACCTAACATTGAACATAATGGCATCCTCATGAGGGGTATAGACATCATTGAGCTCCTTCTCGGCAAAAAGTGATTGGTTCACTTTGAACAAAGCGTGTCACTGTCAGGGCTCAACAGCGCCTATGACATATGTTCCTTGCTTTATTTTCCTTAATGACTCGGGAGTGGGCCTTCCGAATATTGTGTTGATTTTGGGAAGGTCCTCGTCCCCTAGGCTCCATTGGAGCTTTCCCTCTTGATTTAGTCCTATCATGTGGAGGAGTCCTACTATGCCTCCTCGGCGGAGGTGAGGCCTCACCACGGTGAGTGGCCTTCACGTGCTAATTTAAGTGCCCTCTGGCGATCAGCTTCTCGATTTCCACTTTCAACATGTGGCAATCATTCATATGATGCCCTCTGTCTTTGTGGTACTGGCAATATTTTGCCATGTCAGCCCTATTTTGGGGGCGTGAGTGTGATCTTCCAGGGGTTTTCAACGACCTCGAATCTTTAGAGTCTCGGATATGCATCAGAACTGCAGATAGTGACTTATTCAAAGGAGTGAATGCTTCTTCATCCTCCTCTATTGCCTGTTTGCCACGCCACTCCTGCTTGGGCTTTGGATCTCTTTTTGGGAAGTGTGGCCTAGAACTTGATTCAGGGGCCTTTCGAATGGCTGGCCTGTCTTGATCTCTATAGTGGTTGCGGTTTGCCTCAAGAATTTCCTCCACTGTGGCCATCTCGTATCCCAAGTCCAGCAACTCAGCCAGAGTCTTGGGCTTCTTCTCTACAATAGAAGTGACTAACTTTTTGTTTGTCACAGCCCTCTTGAAAGCAGTGAAGGCTACCTTGTCATCAAGGTCTTTAATCATGATGGAGATGTTGTTGAAATGAGAGATGAAGTCTCAGATAGACTCTGAATGTCCTTGCTTTAGGGAAAGCAAGTTGTCCTTTGTCTTGTCATTCTTGATTGCACTCTTGAATCTAGCCACGAAGGCATACCCCAGCTTCATGAAGTTGTGAATGGAATGTCTAGGTAGCCGGGAGAACCATGTGGTGGTTGGCCCAGTTAGTGAAGTTGGGAAGCGTCTACACTTGATGGGGTCCCCACCTTCGCACATAGTCATGATTGCCGTGAAGTTACTGATGTGCTCCATGGGATCCGTTGTCCCATTATAGGATGTGAAGGTAGGAGTACGAAACCTATCGACAAAGGTGCCACCATGATCTCTAGCACAAAAGGATCCTGGCTCAGCACCGCTTGAACTTCGTTAGTAACCTTCTTGTCTAGTTGAAAGAGTTGTTCGTTCATGTCCTGGACCTAACAATAAAGACTCTTATCACGAATGGACGCTGAAGCCTTAGATACTCTATCATCAGGTAGTGGTCCCTTAGACTCAGCCACATGCTCCTTCAACGTGCTTTTGGGTTTTGAAGTCTGAGGTGGGTTTTCCTTAGCTCTAGGAAAGGAGTGTCTACCTGCATGGGCTCCCAATCTGTCAAAGATAGATCTATTTCCTCCTTCCTTCGCCACTTTGGCCTTGCCCTTGCCTTTACGTTTTGCCCGTTGAGCTTGAAGTGTGTTTGCTTCATCTCCCTGGGCCCTGTCATTGAGATCGATAGGGGAAGGATTTGTTGTTCCAGGTAAAACAGTAGCAGGGGCAGAAGAAGGTGAGAGTTGATTCCATTGGTTCACCATTGACTGGAAGGAACCCATCGTCTCAAGCATTTTTTTGGTGCAGATCCACCCGTTGGACAGGATCTAGGGTGGAAGTGGGAGTGACTCCATGAGGAGGGAGCTCAGTAGGCAACTCAACAATAGTTTGTTGATGCTCACGTTCCACAAAAGCTTGTGTATCTTTTGAGGTTCCTCCTCTTCGGTTAGCCCCCTTCTTCTTGACTCAGGGGTTCTCCTGAGACTTAGAACCTCGATCTCCTGAGTTCCCTTCAGTCATCTTTCGGTTATGTGAAGTATTCAAACAAGGGAAAAGCTAAAAAACTTTTTATTAGCATTTCCCACAAACGGTGCCAAATGTTGTAATGAAAATGCATTTGGGACTCCTTGGTTCATTCCTGATCAGGGTCTGGTTCCTGAGACCAAAACAATGGTGAAAGTGGGCCACCTTTGGGAATGGGAAGCCACCTCCAATGATTAAGTCAGTTCAGGTGAGAAAATCAGAGCCTCCCTCTTGAGGAGTAAATGCTCAAGAAGATCAAGAAGATAATGTTCCTTAAGAGTAAATGCAGGAGAGTAATGGATGGAGCATTCAAGTCTTACCATTGCTCAGGCATGGTGATGATATATATAGCTGGTCCATACCTAAGATGATAGTGGACGCTCCTTAACCTTACGATGCTCATTTGATGAGATGAAGGGCGGAGATGGCTTCTGGGAGAAGTTTGCATGGCAAGCTAACCGGCGTGATCTGTTGGACAGCTGAAGATCTCGTTGACAAATCAAGTGGTCAACATCAATTTGATCTTGATGTGACACCAATCCACAATTGGGGAGACAAAAGGTGGTATGCATTCTCAAGGCTGGCTTTGGATGAATGAGAAGCTTCATCGCCAGCAATGAGCATTTAATGATTCTTAATGCATTTAATCTGGAATTAAATGCGGGGATTGACATGTCGAATCTCTTATCAACGCTACTTTTGCCAAGAAGTTGCATGGTGACAGTTGTGTGTCACTGCTATGCCTACTTCTCAGCTTCTTAGCAGATATTCATTTTGAGAAGTGCCTCATTTGAGAAGCATTAGTTGAACCATCTTGGACTAGGCCTGAGCCATTGGCTTGATACGAATGGTCCACTCTGGTCCAGTGATTTGAATCGTAATGACCATAACTCCTATAAATAGTCTCTATGGGATAACCTATATGTATCAATGAATTGGCCCATCTCGAGGATAGGGATTGGGAACAAGCAAAGAGTATCCTTTTGTGGGTGTGAGAGTAGTGTGAGGTTTCTGGAAATAGTGGAATATCTTTTCTCTCTGGTGGACGTAGATAGGTTTTAGTCGATCCATGTTAAATTTTTCTTGTGTGTTTTGCTTACGTTCTTCTCCATTCATGGTCGTGCATGCCAAAGTCGACTCAGATGCATGTTGACATGAATGGCTGTGGATGGTCCCAGACTCTGGGTTGAAAGGGCTTTTTCCGTTGAAGGCTCGACTATCTCAATCCGCCTTCGATTCTTTGGCTGGGGAGGAACCCATGCCTGATTGAGATGAGGAGGTCCGTGAATCTTCCGTGGGTGAGAGTTATATTTCTATTGGGTTCTTGCGGCGAGCAATTGGAGGGATTTCTCATGGCACACCTCTTGAGATATCTCCTTTGATTGGAGACTAATGCGATCCAAAAGCACTATGAACATTAGCACGGGAAGTGAAATCGGTCTAAAAGTGGGAGTCCGTTCGATCCCATTAAAAATACAAAAAAGAATGGATTACTAAATCGCTCTTCCGATTCCAACTCAAGCTGCCACAACTAAGATGTGTAGAAGTCAGAATCAATGTCAGTTCATTTAGTCACGAATCACCCAATTCCCAATGGTTGAAACTCTTTATTTTTTTGGATTAGGAGCTTCCTATATACCTGGATGGGAATGAGAATATTAATACCACTGAATGGGTTTGAACCCAAGACCTCTCCGTGGGAGGTTGGGCTTTTAACTGCTTTACTAACCCACCATTGGCATGGTTGAAACCCTTTTGGACTCGGAGAGAGACATGTAATGAATATAGTTCCTAAATTTCAACCTTCTCTGGCAATCTGGCTCCCATTGCTCTAGTTTCCTTTCTAGTTGTCTTGCAATTCTAATTTCTCATTTCATATATAATGAAGATACCGTGAGATCTGTGATAAAACATAGCTTTTCCACTGTGAATCAACGAATTAACAGATTTTGTTCGAAGAAGATGATGGGTGCTGCCGTACAGTTTCTTGCAGATTTAGTGGTCGCAGGGATTTCATTGACGATTGGTTTGGGAATCTTCGCACTCATTGCTTCAGTTCTCTGTTCTGCTGCCTTTTTTATCAATGTAAAGGATATATCCTGAGGAAAAATAGGTATTGACTTCTCAAATTGATGTTTTGAGTAATCCTGTGGAGAAACCTGATCGTCATAGAAATGAAATTGTGGAGGAAATTATTGGTTTTCTACTTGAAACTTTGATATGAGTTGAATCCAGAGCTCACCCTGCCATTCCAGTGACTGATCGATTATATTCTCTCTGCAGATGTTGGCTGCAAGGCTGCAACATGGCTCTTCCTGACTTTCTTATTGCAGACTTTGGTTTTTTCTAATAAGCTGGTCACGTTTTTCCTTCAAATAAACAGATTTTGAAGCCAATGCTTAAACAGTAAGTGCAAAAGACGTTCGTGTACTGAGGATTGCCTTTTTGTTATTCTATTGCCACTACGCCACCACAACTTTAGATAACACTTACTCTTCTTTGCCAGAATTAACTTCATTTTTTTTAAAGCTTCCTTGCGCCTGTGTAGATTGTCTGTAATAATATTTTTTGTGGTATAGGTTTCACTCAGCCTGTACAAATGCAACCCATAATCATGAACTCCAGATCGTCTTCTTCTTTTCCATTTTTTTCCCATTGTTTTTGGATGAATCAGATTGTAGGTTAACAGTGGCAGTGAAGGAGATGAGCCCTGAAGAGGAAGCTGCAATAGGTGGACCGAGAGTCAGCAATTTCCTTGGAAAGATGGCTTATACCACAAACTTATCAAGGCCCTCTTTAAGTTTGGCTGCATTTCAGGTTCAAATACTAAAATGTGTTATCCCCAACGCTATACTGTTTAACTTTCTCCACATTTCCTGTGGTGCATATGTAAATGGAATACAAAAATTCATGGGACATGTAAATAATTTACAAACCCAGAAATGTATATAGTCATTTGCTCAAAAAGAAACGTTCGATCAATGGAACCAGTATGATCAGTTCATTTTACAATAAACAAAAGAAAGGAGCAGAAGAAAGAACCGACCTTCAATTGTCGCTCTGTATCAGTCAGAAAAATTGTGAAAATACAAACCCAATGGATGTTGCTTCTGTCTTGGTTATGTGCTCTTTAATTGTACATAACCATCTAAGGAGCTTGTTCAATAAGAAAGCTCCAGTGTTTGATGTCATGCAGCTCCAGATGCTCTTATTCAATTCGATTATGTATCATCATGGTGGTCATCATCCACATCTTACGACTGTATTCAGAAACTCACAGACAAATCTCAAAGAAAAAAATTCACCAGAAGCAAATGATCATAGATCTCAATTCCAGTTGTCGCTGCTCAAGTCTCATACCTTTCAAATAATATGTTCAGAGGAAGAAGGGTTAGGTGCCATTACAGCCCAATGTGAGACTCACATGGAATGGATATGCTGGCACAAACATGGGCATAGAGATGGATATGAGGGCTCATGAGGTGCATGCATGCTTCGCTCTTCCTCAAGTACTTGATTTGAAATCCTTCCAAGGTGATAAAATTACTTCTGATCATTTCGTCGGATTCCAAAATTCTCAACTTTTCCCTTCCCAAGGAGCCAAATCGATAATCACCACCCATCCAATCAATAAGTGCGTTGAAGGACAGCATTGAAACTGGATGTGAAGTGGACACCTCAGGGAAACAGTGATCAGTGCTTGAGGAGGGGTAAAGCAAGTAGCATTATCAGTCATCCAATGTTCAGTTTGACACAAAAATAAATGAACCTAAGACACTGTAGCGTGTACAACAATCATGAAGTGCAGTTTGCTGGGAATAAAAAGCATCAAATTCACTGACAGCAAACACTATGAACCATTTGCATTTTAATACTTGGTAATGATGTACAAAATTCTGCTCTACCACATTCATTACATTCAACTAGCAAATCATCTTGCCTGACAATAGACAGAAAGATTATTAAATAAGGAGAGCATATGGAGAGCTACTGACAAGTGACAAGCAATTGTTTTTCACAGATAAGGGCATTTTCTATGTTACACCAGTAGTACACCAGTAATGAAAAAGCAGTGCTCAACTCGGATCTAGATGACTAAGACCGACAGAAAACACTCATTTGTACCACTATTGACTGACTCAAAATTGAAACATTATAAGTTCACACTGGAAAAGACCAGGTACAACGGCCATCACCAGAGGTCAAACTCTATAAGAGGAGGATCTTACCTTACGGTACCAAAAATCTGAGGAAGAACACCAGGTACATCCTCATTCATCTAGCACCACCAAATGATCAATGTGGTCCTCCCAATAACAATTCATCCACATCAGTAAATGGGCAACCAAGGTCTACTTCCGCATCGGTTTTCGTTTTGCTCGGAAAAATTTCCGGTTAGATTTATCAGCTGATCCTAATGAGAAGCCACCCCCAAGCGCACTATTAGAATTACCAGAAACCTGAAATGGAGATGGGTTCTGTGGAGTAGCTAGATTCTGTTGGGCACCAAACTGGAATGGAGATCCTGACGGAGCAGCATTAAACATAAAACCAGGTGAAGGGGCAGCAGCTGGCTGGCCAGATGGCAGTACAGTAGCTGTAGATGCATGTACTGTGTCTTCTGCCATGCTATCTTCCCTGTTCATCTGGTCATTAGCTGGACATGATGAGCCAAATGTGATGCTTGAACTTGGCAGACCAAACAGAGGCTGTGATGCGTTAAGAGAGGCTGAGGAGTTGGCTGCAGAAGCTGAAGTGGATGGGAAGACTGACCCACTTGAGGCACCAATACCAGAGCCAAATCCCAATGGTGCAGTACCAGTAGCAGAACCAGCAGTCAAGGATCCTCCAAATGAAAAGCCTGACGTTGCCGGAGATGCAACAATGTTAGTAGCACCAGCAGTCGAGCTGGATCCAACAAATGAAAACCCTGTTGTTGCTGGGGATGCAGCAATGGTGGTAGCACCAGCAATCGAGGATCCTCCAAATGAAAACTCTGTTGCTGCAGGGGATGCAGCAATGGCAGTAGCACCAGCAGTCGAGGATCCTCCATATGAAAACCCTATTGTTGCTGGGGATGCAGCAACGGTAGTAGCACCAGCAGTCAAGGATCCTCCAAATGATAACCCTGTTGTTGCTGGGGATGCAGCAGTAGTAGCACCAGCAGCTGAGGATCCTCCAAATGAAAACCCTATTGCTGGAGATGCACTACCAGCAGCAGCAGCAGCAGTAGTTGAGGATCCTCCCAAAGGAAACACTGTTGCTGGAGATGCACTACAAATAGCAGCAGCTGAGGATCCTCCAAAAGAAAACACTGTTGCTGGAGATGGTGCACTGCCCGTAGCAGCACCAGCAGTTGAGGACCCTCCACAAAAAAACCCTGTGGCTGAAGAAGATGCAGAGCTAATGGCGGGACTGATTACTGATGATTCTGATGGCACACTCAAATTGAATAAACTGGCGGAGCTAAAATGATTAGCCCCTGTAGAGAAGGTAGCGGGAGAAGCATTCTGTCCAAAGCCAGAACCTGAACTGAACAGCTTAGAAACCGAGGTTGAGAAGCCAGACAAAGAACCACCAGAGCTGAAAGTAGATGATGTACTCAGGTTAAATGTGGGTGATGCAGCAGTACCTGACGCTGCCTTCGAACCAAAGAGAGGTACATTGCCAGCACCAAAATGGTTAGAACTGAGATTGGCAGACAAAGAGGAATTTGTAGTGCTTGCAGGGGTTAAATTGGAGAGCCCAAAAGTGCCACTGCTTGTGTTTGCAGTGGAAGAAGAAGTGGAACCAAAAGGAAGGGGACTTAGAGTATCAAGAGATGGAGCTTTCACGACCTTTCGCTCCAACTCTGTCAACTCAGCACCAGAAGTCGATGGTAGTGACATTGAACTTACTGGAGCAACTGCCGTAGCACTGCCAGATCCGAACTGGAATACGGGCACTGAAGATAATGCTGAGGATGCAGCTGAGACAGAGGTGTTGCTGCTGCTGGTGGTTGCTCGGCCACTCATGAAACTCACATTTGAAGAAACAGTGGAAGCTGGCACTGAAGGAGAGGCAGGGACTGAGAAAAATGAAGTAGATGGTGCAGCTGAACCATTGCTTAGATTTGAATTATTTGTCAAATTGCTACAAAAGAAAACATTTGGAGTCAAAGATGTTGAACCACTTGAAAAAATGGCATCCTCATGTTTCCTGAACACGTCTCCATTCTTCAGAGCATTTTCTTTACCAACTTTATCTGATACTGCAGCTTTGGTAATGATTCCTGTCGCTGTGGCACCAATACCATTTGCGGAAGGGCTGTGAATGGGAAAGGGGAGAAAAGAGAAAAAAAAAAAGGTGTACTTCAGAGAAATGTTCTTTTTTCATTTAAATTTAAGCAGCAAGTAACTTGGCCAATTAAACAGTAGATTTCAACTTGTGGGAATTGCCAGAACAAGTTATAAGCCTGATGAACCAAACTACATCGTCATACAAGTCTCATTACTCAAATATCATCACACAGTAAGTTTATAACAATTAGAATGATGCTACAGCATATTCAAGAAATTATGTTACGTTTGGTAAGTTGGACAGGAGCCAATCCTACCAGCTGGTTTAAACACCGTGGGTTTTAAACAAACAATGTTCAGCCACAACTTCAGAAAGAAGACTAGTTCTTTTTCATTTAAATTTAACAGAAAATAGTTTAGACATTAAACAGTGGATTTAAACTTATGGCTATAACCAGAAAAAGTCGCAGGCCCGAACAACCAGAGTATCAAATAAGTCTCATTACTAATTGTTTACATCTATAACAAGTAGCTAAAAGGTACACGACCCATATGTATCACGGGGGTTTGTATCAGTAAATATCTTTATTTCTCTTCGTACGTAATCTACCATAGACTAGTTGGCTTTCCTTATTACTTGTATTCACTTTTCATTTTTCCTTGCAGCAAGTCTAGGAAGGTTCTTTCTCCTAAAAAGTTTGTTTCCTTGTTATGTATCGGTGAGGGAAGGAGACAGTAAGAGTTCTGTGCATTCTTTTAGCAACATATCCCATCCTCTTTCTCCTCTCTGCTTCTGATTTATCACTTCATATTGATCACTATCTATTACTTGCAAGTTCAAAATATAAGAACAATGATTGAGAATATTCAGGAAACTGTTATGTTAGCTAGTAAGACAAAAACCAAGCCTAAAAGCTGGTTGCATCCATAGATTTTAACTAGAGAAAACTGCAAATGCATTTTTCAAGTTAACTCCACATCCATACATCAAGAATGATTTCCTCTTCCTCATCCAAATACACAGGAATAAGCAGACATCTTGGAATGAAAATTTCAATTCATCATGAACAGTGTAAATCACGATATATATATATATATATATATATATATATATATATATATATATATATATATATATATATATATATATATATATATGGGGGTTGGGGAGCATGATCAACGTTCAGGCAGATAATTCCAGCAGTAAAAATTGACCTGCTTGATGTCTTCAGCTCCAAGCCTAACTGAGAATCCAATTTCAGTCCTGATGCTTCACTGGAACTGGAAACGGATGAAAATTTAAAAGGTGGTGCATTGTCAATGGCTTTGGACCCAAAGTTGAATACCGGAGAAGAAGCTGTTCCCTTTGCTGGAACTACATTACCAAGCAATGAAGGTGACTGACACGGGGGAGCCAGCTGAGCAACTGTGCTCGGCAGAGATGTCACCTTTTCATCAACCTTGGGACCATCAGAAGCTCCTGCACCACTAGATTTGTTCCATTTTGAACTAGCTGAAGTTTTAGTTTCAGAAACTGAAGGCTTCTCCATGGCAACTGTTTCGACAGAAGCAGCTCTGTTCCTCAAAGTTGTGTCATCTGGTCTTTCTTCTCCATTAACTGTATGTACAACTTTGTTACTGCAACGATTGTCATCCAGCTCTAGAGATACCTTCAAAATGAGGTAAACATGAAATGAAAAAAGAATAGTGGTGGGCACATACAGAAACAAACCAAACTTTTGTACGTCCCAATACACCCCCACTCCCCACAAAGAAAGGGGAAAGCCAGCTCTCCCAAATCAAATGATGGATGTAAAATTCCCAGAAGTGGTTTCTGCATAACAAGTGACAACATATTATAGTATGCTATAATACAAGGCCACAATGTGATGCCTAGGCATTCAAGATGGTTGCCTTCCTTTCATCAAACAACAGTGTTGTGGCACTGAACCTAAGAATGTGCCTGGATGCCTAGGTGAGCCCTGAAAACTGTAATCAGGAGCATAAAGTAAAAGTTTCAAAGGCTGGAATCTCTGGATATACATCAACATCAGACATTTGGCACTAGCAGGCAACTAATAGTTGGGTGAATCAAATCAAAGCATAGGAAAAGCAACAACAGAAGATATGTTCTGGAAGAGTTAATAAACAAGAGGACAATTCTTGACAGTCTAATCAGAAAATGTAAGAGAATAACAAACCTCATGTGAATTCATCCGGAAGGCTTGATTCTTCTGTGGAGCAATGACAACAGAATTAGCAACTGCTGAATCTGCAGTCCTAGATATAGGGACTACATCTTTCCTCAAGGTATTTCTGTCTGGACCATTAGCCTCAGGAAACAATTTATTTCCAGAAGTAACCATCTTCAACCAGTCATCAGAATCTTGAACAACAGGTAAAGTTGCAGATGATTTCTCAACAGCAGTAGCTAGCTTGAGCTCAGATGATTTCTCCTTCGGAGAAGGCACCAGCTTATCCAGCTGCTGGAAGATTCTTTGAGCCATATCACTGGTCTGAGAAGGACCAGCAGCAGAACTCATGCCACGGATGCCATTTCTCACATTTTCTGAGATTCTCATCTTTGGTGTGGTATGTTTGGGTTCTTCCAACGGAAGTGACTTCTGGGTCAAAGAAACAGAACTTTGAGCAACATCAGAACCAAATGCAGTTCCACGAGTAGCAACAGGAGTCTCAGGAGCCTCACTGCCAATACTTTTAGGAGACATCAAATTAGTTTTCTGACGGATCTTGCGTATGGGGCCAATAGATCCAATATCATCATCTAAAACTGAACTCCTTCGCTTTGAGACCTGGAAAAGCGCATTGGTGAACCCAATAATCAGATCTGAGAGTTTTTCAATCAGAATAGCATAAAATGTTTTCCAACAAGATACTGACCTGTTTTCCAGTAGAAACCGTACCATCCTCCAATATCCAGGGGGAACTTGATGGGCCAGCATAACGGTCTGTATCCCGAATACCCTGGAAAGTGAAAGAAAAAAAAATTAAGATTCTTCATACAATAAGACAAAAATAAGATGAGAGAAAAACATAGTAGATCATATATACCTTGGCAGTATGCTGAATCCTGGAATATGGCGTACGAGCCATATTGTAGATGGCAGATCTCCCTCGAGACCTTGGGGTCTGAAAACCATTTTCAGAAACCCCGGGGATGCCAGCGGAGCGAACTGATGATCTCGGTACAAGTGACATACCAGATGATTTCCTTGGAAATGGCACATTACATGGCAAAGGTAACTCCCCTCTGAGACTGCGCAAACCTAATGTAGATGGGGACACTTTTGAAGTTCTATTACCCATGTAGGCTTTTGCAAGCTCCGCAGGAGATGCAATGTCTTCTTCAAGGACCTAGAAGACCGTAAAATATAATGGCTACTTAGTATCTAATATGCATTTTCTCAGACTAGAACCATGAGCAAACCACCATTAAACTTTGGCACCATGTTAAACAAATGAGAGAAAGAACTGCATTTGTTTTCCTACACTTGAGCTTACCACAGGGGTTGAAGATTCTCGCAGCAATCTTTGGGCATCCACTCCATTTTCTTGCACCGGAACATTTGAAAGTTCCAGATCATGATTATAAGCTACTAGCTGTGATGTACTGGGTTCAGATTTTTTCTTGTCATCTTTGACAGGCATGTCAACAGTTTTTGAGTATAGTAGTTCAGTCAAACGATCAATCTCAGCCCTGCAGGTATTGTTTTTGAGAAACAGATTCTAGAAATGTACACACAAAACTAATGCATGCAAGTAGCTGAAGAAAGAGAGTGACAAAAGACTACTTAACAATAGGGCATCTTAAAAAAGCTGAAATCTACAAAGTAGGTAGTAGAAAGAAACAATTAAACAATCTGGAATTGTACTGGTCCGAGGAATGTCCAAGGTACAAGATCCGAAGAATAGAGAATCTGATGCACAAGCACTCGGAGCGGACTGAACCAATATCAGAATCCTGACAAAGAACCCGAAATGGGAAGCAAATCTATAGACCAGACAGTTGCAATCAATAATCTGGATTGAAGACTTATATTAGCCAAGGGATCTCCAACATACAACATACAGAGAATAAAAAATTTGATGAGGGAGCACTTTGGTGGAACAACTGTTTGAGAGACCCGATAAAGAACTGAACCCAAAATGGCATTTCGGTCAAGTAGAATTTTTTAGGATTCTAATATGGATTTTTTAAGATTTTGATTACATGAGTTTTTTATGGAATTGTACATACTAGGAGATATTCCTATTTGAAGTTTCTTGGTTGCTTTAATTCCTTGTTGAGTTAATTTCTAATTGGAGGTGTGTTTTGTTTTTCTTCAAGGAGAAGGTTCTCTGAGCTACTGGTGTAGGATAAAGTAGAAACTATGCTTATATATGTCGTCCCATTAAATGACCCTGCTACCATCCAATATACGATACCAATTAGTCACACCTCATTAGTGCATTCCTCCATGCTGCTTGCTCAGAGAACCCTCTCCCAGTATATTTCTAAATTCTAATCACCATTGGGAGTAGACTTGATAACAGAATGAAAATGCGTCTTGTTTGAGTGTCCAACTGACGAGTGCGACCCCTCTATCTGCTCTCTTCCTCATTTCCTTGTTTTTGCTTTTCTTTTGCCCACCTCAAGTGTAACTCCTCTTCCATCTTATTCTTACCTTTCTTCCCTTTCAACGCTGTTATTGATGTGCCTATTTTATTGGACAGTACTATACATCAATAACCTTGATCTTGATCTCCTTGTTCAAATTGTCTACCCTGAACTTTGGGGCACAAAGTTTCTCTCCTACAGGTGATACTACTAGGATTTTGCTTCCAAAGACCAACTACTATCATGCAAATCATAATGATGCAGTAGGTATGGCCTAGCTGGACCAACATGATTCACTTGGAAACCCAGACAAGTTGGCCCTAAATCAAAATTTATGGTCTGGGAAGGGCTGGAATTAGTAATATCAGTAATAATATTAGTATTACTTTATTAATATTATAAACGCTCGGGTAGATTATGTAGGTCTATCTTATTAGTTGTCTCTTTCTCTCAGCACTAGCTTTTTCCTATTTCAGCTATTTCTTTTCAGAGAAGTTTCTATTTTTTGAGACTAGGTTTATTACCACCTATTTATTATGTAACTGTATGAGGACTTCTCAGTTTTGAGTTATTGAAATTAGTTAGTGACTAATTTTAGTAGAGAAGCTCCAGCATGAGTTATGACTGATTTTCTCCTACTTCCTATTCTCCTAATCCTCTCTCACTGCAGTTCACTTAAGCAGGCCTTCTCAGGCGCTACATTATTTGGTATCAGGCCAAAACTCCTATACCCTTCCCTGTGAATCTCTCTCACCCGGTTGTTCATCTTTTTACTTTTTACTGCTTGCAGCAGTGGAAAAAAATCCAGAACCCACTGAACCCTTCTTTTTTCACTGATACTTCAATTAGACTGAGTGCACACCAACCACAAGAACAAAAAAAGAACAAAAGAAGCAGCGAGAGAAATACAGTTCAGAACAAAAAGAAAAAAACAGCAGCAGTGGCAAAAAACAAGGGAAAGAAAGAAAAAAACAAACAAACTAGAGTAGAGGAGACTGACAGCACCCAGAAGGGGAGGGAAAGAAGAGAAGCAGCCGAGAGATTTGTGAGAAAAGAACCAAATGCAGATTAGAAAGGGGTTGAGAAAAAGGAAGAGCATAGTAGCAAGAGATGCAATCCAGAAAAGGATTAGACAAGAGAAGCAAAAAAAGAAGGGCAGAAGAGAAGATAAAGGGACATGGCTAGCAAGAAGGAGGTGGAGCTGTCAACAATCTGGGTGGAGACAACGGAAAGAGCAAGGACTCTCAAAATGAGAGGCTTCCTCTATACCCAGGAAGAGTTTAAGAAAGTGGAGACAATCCAAATGGAGTCAGATCTCAATAAGTAAGAGTGACCCAATTGACCTAGATGGAGCCATGCTTGTAGGAAATATTCTATATGGGCTTTGACGCACTGGCACACTCATAATCACAGATTCTCCAGAAACCAAGGCCATACTAGGATTTTGGAAGACAGAGAGTAGTAAGAGACGGTGATGTGAACCAAAATTCTTCCTTTGGCCAAAACCCTAAGTTGGGCCCAAAACCCAGACCTAGAGGGAAGCTTCCCTAGACTGGCCGAACCTCCGGGGGGGGGGGGGGGCAATTTTGTCCATGTACCCCCCCTAAGACTAATTCCAGCTTGTATCTTTAGTCAATTAAGTTCAAATTTCAGAATGTGAGTCTTTAGTTTTTGGAATTCCAGCATACGTCAGTTGGAGTCTTTAGTTAAATAGAATTCAACATGTGTCAATAAGAGTCTTTAGTTAATTAGAATTTCATTTCAGCATGTGTCAATAAAGTCCATTAGATCTTTTAACATTTATTTGGTTCATATGTGATTCAATGTAATGGAATCCTAATCTACAAAGGAGTCCCACTTTGGTTTAGTAGGTTATAAAATGGTCTATTGATTCTTCGTAATCTTAAGTCTGATTATTGAAATAAGAAAATTGAGTTTGAGGCCCTCCTATTTGAGGGGGCATGGTAGAATTTTCAGTCAAGTTTTCTTCTTCAAAGATCAGCAACTCTATCTAGCACTCTTCTTCAAAAAATTCCAGCAAGTGTTCAACAGTTCTCCAAGTAAAGCATCCCCACCCCCTCCTTCTTCAATGGCAGTCACCCCAGCCCCTTTGCCATCCATACACAACCCTAATTCCCCCTCCTCCTTGCTGCCATACTTGATATGGCAGCGTCATTCCTCAAGCCCCACAATACCCCAGCCCCTTTCCCCAACCCCTATGATCTCCCCTAGGCCCTACCCTACCCTACTACACCCCCCCCTCCAACCCTTTCAGCCCTCTCTCTTCTCTCTCTCCCTCCCCTATTAGGTCCCTAAGCGTCCCCCCCTTATCACGCCTCATCCCATCCCTACCCTTAGCTCCATCTAAAGCCTAAAACCCTACAACTTCTAAATTCCTACACTTCATCTTCTTCATTAAAAATCTGCAATTCATTCATCTTCAACCTCCAGACCTAAACCCTAGTGCAATGATGAGCACATTTATGTGTGAAATCTTAGGCATAAAGCATGCATTTCACACAGTTATAGTGGGACTATCTTGGGGGTTTTTTTCTTTTTTTTGGCAGATTTTAGGAGCTCAGAGAACATTCAGGATTTTTTGTACAATACATGCTATTTTACACGAAAAGAGGTCCAATTCATTTTCTCAATTGCAAAAAGGACCCAATTCTAAGCATGATGGGCTAGAAGTCAATCGAGATATAATTTTGGACCAAGTCATCTCACTGCGGGAATATCTTAGACATAAAAGAAGATAATTGTGATCGATGGCTAAGATTAGTTAGAAGTTTATTTTATTTTTTTTTCTTTGTTGGAAAAAAAATGTATGTATGGGGCCCACAAACAGTCAAAGATTAAGATTTCCTTCCCTCTCTCATGAGATTACCTTTATTATTATTATTTTCCTCTCTCCCTTTCCATTCTAGTCCATTACCCAACATATTTTTATTTTATTTTATTTATTTATTTCTTTTTATTCTCTTTCCTTAAGTCTCTCATCATCTTTAAATCTCTCACTTTCCACTTCTCTCTCACATTGGTTTTTATTTTGTTATTGTTTTACTATTTCTTTGCTTATTACACCCATTCACCAACCCTTATAAATACCCCTCTCAACCTTAAACCTATACCATTTCATTCATTTTCTTCTCTCTAGTTTTCTCAGGCTCTCTTTTTCTTTGCATGTTTTGGTGGGTTTCAAATTTTCGTTTGCACGTTTAAGCTTTCAGTTCTTATGTAATCAGTTAATGCTTCTAGTTGTTTAATTTCTTTTATTTAAGAAAATGTTCTTTTTAATTTTCAATCAATGCAATTTCAAGTTCAAGTTCAAAAGGATCCATTATTGTTAAAGGTCGGTTGAATTTCGAGTTGACCAAGTTGTTTTGTTTTGTTATTCAAGAATGCAAGTTTGTACCCCTTAGTCAGTAGTCTTCTCTCTCCTCTCCATTCCTACTTCTATTTACCCCTCTATATTCTTAATTTAGGATTTGTTTTTGAGCACTTTATTCCTACTTCCCCAACCCCCTTGGTCTTTGATCAAAGATGCCTACAATTGTGCCTCTTTTTTGTTAAGGTTCCCTTTTTATTTGATTTCCGTTTATCTATTATTCAGTTATTTCCTTTCTGCAACTTTTATTATTGTTCTCCAACAAATAATTTAGGATTTGCTTTTCAGCAATTTATTACTATTTTCCCAAACCCCTTGGGTCTTTGATCAAAGATGCCTACAATCATGCCCATTTAGGTTCAATTTTTATTTATTGTTCAATTTATCTATTATTCAATTAATTCTGTTCTACAATTTTTATTATTGCTTCCCAACCCCCTCAGGCCTCTCTTTGGTTAAGGTTCCTTTTTTTTTATTTATTGTTCCATTTATTTATTATTAAGTTATTTCATTTCTGCAAAAAAATTTCTTTTTATACCCCTTCCTCCTTAGATCCCTTTTTATTTATTGTTCTGTTATTATTCTTTTATTTATGCACATTTTTTTTAGATAGTGAAAGGTTAGGTTACGCCTATTTTTATTCCCAATTCAATATTGTTATATGCATGTGTTAGGACCATTAATATATTTAGGTAATCAATTAAAAAGTTAAATTTCCTCACTCTCGAATTAACATTAGAAGAATTAAAATCTAAGTGGTTTATCTCTATGAGATCAACCTGTTAGTTGCACGATACCGTTCGCTTGTAGGTCGATCTCAGGGAGATATACCACTTAGATTTTAATTCTTCTAATGTTAATTCGAGAGTGAGGAAATTTAACTTTTTAATTGATTACCTAAATATATTAATGGTCCTAACACATGCATCTAATGAAATTGAATTGGGAATAAAAATAAAAATAACCTAACCATTCACCATTTTAAGGGGTAAAATTGCATAAATAAAAGAACAATAAATAAACGGAAATAAAGAAGAAAAAAAGAACCTTAAAAAAAAAAAGAGGCACAACTGTACGCATTTCTGATCAAGGAACCCAAAGGGGGAAAGGGTATAGAAGAAAAAATTTGCAAAAATGAAATAACAAAATGATAAACAAACAAAACAATAAATAAAAAAGGAACCTTAACAAAGGAGAGACAACCATAGGCATCTTCGATCAAGGACCGTAAATCATACATTGAGAAGAGGGGTAATAACAAAAAAAAAACTTGATCAACTCGAAATTCAACCAGCTCTACCAACCAGATCTGGAGCAAACCAAATCTGAAATAGCTAGACCTAAAAAAATGTGAATCCCTTTGAACTCAAAACTTGAAATTACATTGATTGAAAATTAAAAAGTACACTTGCATCAATAAAAGAAATTGAATAACTAAAAACATTGACTGATTACAAATAAACTAAAAGCCTAAACACTCAAACTAAAAATTTAAACCCACAAAGCATGCAAAGAAAAACAGAGCCTAAAAACACTAAAAAGAGAGAATGAATATTCTAGGTTTAAGGTTGAGAAGGGTATTTATAAGGGTTGTTGAAGGGGTGCAAATGAGAAAGAAAATTCAAACTAATTAAAAAAAATTGAAAACCAACATGAGAGAGACACGGAATTGGAAGTGGAAAGTGAAAGATTTAAAGAAGGTGAGATACTTAAGGAAATAAGAAAACGAAGAAATAAATAAATAAACTAAAAATATGGAGAGAGAGAGAGAGAGAGAGAGAGAGAGAGGAGGAAAGAGAAAAAGGGGAAAAATAAGGGAAACAAAAACATTGGCCAAAGAGAAGAAAAAAAAAATAAAAAAAAAAGGCAATTGAAAGTGGAGAGAGAGAGAGAGAGAGAAAGAGAGAGAGATATAATAGTGGAGAAAATAAAGGAAAGAAGTGATATTGGGGGATGGGACTAGAATAGAAAGGGAGAGAAAAAATAATAATAATAAATGATAATCTAATGAGTGGGAAAGGAAATCCTAACCTTTAACTGCCTGGGCCCCATAACTCCACTTGGATTTTTTTCAACAAATAAAGTAAAATAAACTTCTGCTTAATCTCAGCCATCAATCAAAATTGTCTTCTATTATGTCCAAGATATTCTTGGAGTGAGACAATCTGGCCCAAAATTGCATCTTGATACACTTCTGGCCCATCATGCAACCTCAACCATACTCCAAGCCACTTAGGATTAGCATCTGCTACACCTATTCTACTTCCCCTTTCAAATCCTAACCCTAGTTGACTTCCCTAAAAGTCCCACTCCAAGTAGAAAACCTCCAACCAAACCTAAACCCATTAGGATCAAATCTGAAATTACAAAATATCAACAACAGCCTCATTCCTAACCTAATTGAAACCCTAAGGCCCTAGTTTATAAAACCTGACTGTTAACTCCAGATCTAAAATTGTCATTACAGCAAGGTTTAATGTCTAAAACCCTAAGCCTGGCCAAATTCTTTTAGGCCTTTACCTAACCCTTGTGAACCCTAAAACCAACGCAACATCCCATAATAGTAGACTTATTTGCTGGAAGATTTTGGACAGCCCTTAATTGTAGGAATATCCTCAAAAAACCCCGACACCCTAAAATTGGGTTTGATAGAGGAGAGCACAAAACAGGGATTCCACAGAACGATTGTGGCCTTGGGAATGGAGAAAATGCCACACTAATAGAGGTAGGAGGCTTAGCGCACAGATTTGATCGCAGTCCTACTGACAAAGGAGAGGAGTTTGCCTGATGTAACCAGGATTGGCCACCATACGGTAGTGCAGAATTTGGACCCAAACCAGCCCACAAGCATGAGGCACCAAGTGCTAGTCGAACTACATTGGGGGGTAATTTGGTCATTTCATCTCCCCCTCCCCTTGAAGCCAAATGATCTAATTAGATTCAACTAAATTTTAGGAGTCCATATTTATTTTTGTTTTGTCCTTAAGAGTCCATAGTTAGCAAGTTATAACAGTCTTTATCCAATTAAAAGTCCTAGTTGAAAGTCTATTCTCAATTGGATTCCTTCTAGAATAGGAAATTTAAGTTTGCAAGCCTCTTTGTTTGGGAGTTCTAATTAGATTTACTCTTCGAGCTGTGAGTAGTCTTAGTGTGACAAGGAATTCTACTTCAAATAGAATTCCCTTGTTAAGTATAAGTAGGTTTCATATTCGTTGAGTCTTAGACTCCTAGTAGATTTCCTTCATTGTAAAAGGCAACAAATATAGCCCTCCACTTATGTAACAAATCAGTTGACGATTATTGAATAAAGAATACAATTAAAGGAAGAGTTTGGAGTCGTGGGTTCCTAGGAGGAAGCCCACGGCCTAGGTATTTTGAAGTTTCTGCAATAAGCTTTCTCTACAAGCTTGCAGCAGCCATTGAAGACCTGCTATTTCAGTGATCATCCACGACAGCCCCTACCTTCAACAATTCAATCCATTCCAACCACCCCCCCCCCAAAAAAAAAAAAAAAACCACGGGTGGAACCCTAGGAGGACTGAAACCCTTCTTCCCCTAGACCCCATGCCCCATAGCTTTTTTTCTTTTTTGAAATTTTGCACTTTTTCTGAGACCAAAAATTCAAGGCCAGATAAATGGTTAGACCTGTCCCAAATTTTAGGATCCTCATCCCCACAACCCTAGTGACCTTCCCTCTCAATTTCAACCGAATCAGACCAACCAAACCCTAGTTTAAACAAGAATCCCCAAGCTGCCCTAAATTTTCAATAACCCTAGGAACCCTAAACCTTCATTCATTCATAATTGGGTAATTTTCATCTGGACCCCCCGAGGTTTGGTCCATGTCATTTTTAGTCCAAATAAATGGACACTTTGCATCTACCTCCCCTGAGGCATCCAATAAGATCAATTAAGGACAAATTGTGATTTTTATGACGAAAATACCCTCAAATATATTCTACCGTAAGATTTGCATCATGTTTTCACAATTAAATCCAACGGTGAAAATCAAAAGAGTGGGTGTATTTGCATTTTGTAAATTTATAAATTATTAAACCTTTGAATATAAAATCAAATAGTGTGGGTCCACTTGTAAAAACTAATTTTTATTATTACATTTAAAGATTTAAAAGTTTTTTAATTTACAAAATCAACCCCTTTATCTACCAGACTCCCAAATCCCTCTTCATTTTGCAACGAAGAGAGTTGTGGGCCGTCCTTCTCTCATTCCTCATCCATTGTGATGGCCAGGTACTAGTAGTAGCTTTAGCTTTTCCTACCTCATTAATGGCTTTCAGATTTTTTACTGACGACCAGGGTCCGCCGGGAGTTTCTGTTTCCACCATTTCCGGTGGCGATGAGTGATTGGGTCGTGTCCTTAGTGGATCTCCTTTTGAGTTTGACGAAGACTAGTAGTATAGTCTCTTTCTCTTTTCTTCTCTTCATTCTCTATGTCTTTTTTAGGGTTTTCTTTTGAAGTTTTTCACATTCTGTTAAGGCTGCTCTTCCCTACTTTTTCTTCTTCTTCTTGGTTCATGTGCAGTTAGTTTGTGTCTTTCGGGAACCTGGATCCATTTCGAGCTAGTGAACATCGATCCGATTTATTAATGTTGATCCGAAATCAGAACCATCGCCGGTCGTCCTTCGTTGTTAGCATTAGTTACTGTCAAATCTGCAGGTCTTCGAGATAAAAAAGAAAAACCTCAAACTTGGTTTTCTATCATAGGGGCAGAGGTTTGGATTTTTGTAGGAAAAATAGTACATTTTGGGGGAATCGCACCACAGATTCGCAACTGGAATGGAGTGGTGTTGCAAGGAAGGGTGAGGACGACGGTGGTGGAAGAAGATAGGTGGTTGTGCTTACTGCTTAGTCAGCAGCGTCAAGGATGCAAGTTGCAGAGAAGCAAAGTTCACAGAGCATAGAAAAACAGAGCATCTTCCTTCATTCCCTGATCTATTAATTGGGTATGTACACAGGGATAAGCACTACATAAGCACTACAATCTCAACAACATATAACAACAGGAAATTTTGTTCAGAATCATACTCCATAATGTCACAGTACATAAAGTAATAAGGGGTTGATTTTGTAAATTAAAAAACTTTAAATCTTTAAATGTAAAAATAAAAATTAGTTTTTACAAGTGGACCCACACTATTTGATTTTATATTCAAAGGTTTAATAATTTATAAATTTACAAAATGCAAATACCCCACTCTTTTGATTTTCACCGTTGGATTTAATTGTGAAAACATGATGCAAATCTTACGGTAGAATAGACGTGAGGGTATTTTCATCATAAAATTACAATTTGTCCTTAATTGATCTTATTGGATACCTCAGGGGAGGTAGATGCAAAGTATCCATTTATTTGGACTAAAAATGACATGGACCAAACCTCAAGGGGTCCAGATGAAAATTACCCTTCATAATTTCAACCCATTGATAAAATAAATTCTCTAAAGAGAGTATTTGTTACCATATCATCCCCTTTGCATTAATAGTAATACCACCTCCCAGAATTTCCAACTCATCACTTGTCCTTATTTTATGTTTTTACCTAATCTGTTCCTGAACAATAAATACTAATTCCTTTTGTGTCTTGCCCTTCTTGTTCTAACTACTGCCCCTTAAAACCTCGGTTATTTCCCAAGCTTTCATTCACTTAAAAATTTAGAATCATGTTGATTGGGTGGGCCGAGAAATGATTCAAACTGGGTGCTGGAACTCCAGAATGCCAGATCAGAGATCCCACTGCAGATATGGCACGTAAATACAAAAATAGATTTGCATGTTCTTCAGGCATTTGTCAGAGATAAACAGTAAAAAGAAATTACAGAAGGAGACAAAGCAATCTCATTTCATCAGTGAGGAAAAGAAAATCAAAATAACCAGATGCAAATGCAACAATGAGCCTGCACTTATTATAACTAGATACAGTTGCAGACTTCCAAAAGATGCTAGGAAAAAGAAATAGAACTTCACATGAGACCTTTAATAAAGTGCCAAAGCAACCACAGCATTTGAGGGCTCTTCCCCTAAGCGCCATGGCAACTAGAAAGGCGTATCATTGCATTCACAAACAAGCATTCTACTGTACTTTTTTTAATACGACCAATTGTGTAGCATAAATAACATAATTAAACTTGTATAGTTTTATTCTAAGCTAAAGAAATATCAAAGAGTCACAATAATACAAGAGTATCATTAGGGAAAAAGAAAAAAAGAAAGAAAAAAAAACATAAGTTCATCTCATCATAATACAAGAGCAACATAGCATAATGACAAATGAGTAAGATGCATGTAACTACGAAAGTATTCTACAAATGACCTCAGCCCTCTTAACCCTGTAATTTTAATCATAAAATGATCTCACACTCTCATTTCATGGCAACAATGTAAACCACCAATAGTATGTAGTGTTGTGGAATAAACCTTGATCATTATAAAAAAAATAAAAATAAAAATAAAAAACCCAAAAAAGGAATCTAATACAAAATGTCAACAAAGCAAACCTCAGCCCATAAGGCATCATATAGCACAGAAGATGTTGCCTTGCTGTCAATTAGAGACATAAAGTGCACATTTTCTGCATATACAAAAATCTGGCCACCACTTTGGGCCTCCTAAAACACCTTGTTGTCAAAAAAAATGCTCTAGTAAACTATGCGTGAGGCAGCCAAAAATGATTTGCATCATAAAATCTCATTATTATAAATACTTGCCTGGTAAAGGTCTTTTGCCTCAGAATCTGCTCGAGCTTACCAATCCCACTGTTATCAGAATGATTATTCACGTCATCATTTCCATTGGCAACTGGTTCTTGTACGCCACAAGGATTCTGTCACAGAAAGTTTTGGATAAAAGAAAATGATTTTAGCACAGAATCAACATTGCATGGAAAAAAGAGAGTTGATAGCAGGAGTATAACTTGAGTTTCTGGCAAATTGGGAAAGCAAAAGTGAACTGATGATGGGATAAAAAAAGAACCCTGTTGATTCAAAAACCTAACAAATGTTTTTCAGATTTTTGAAAGGAGAAAAATTTATCTGACTAAAACTGCAGGAGCTGATGAACAGCAATAACCAAACAATTGCTCATTGGGCATATAGACAAGTATTAATCAAAACTGAGGCTGCAAGCAACAAGGACCGAGTTGCAGTTATACAATTTCAGAATAATTCTGTGAAGCAGTAGCCATGCTGCATTTTGAAGTGCAACCTTTCAGCTTCATGAAGTAGCAAAGCTCATGAATTTAGAGGCATGCTTTGACCAAGTCATGGCCAATATGATAAGATGCAAATCCAAAAATGGTTCTATATGTTTAGAAGATTTATCCAAGATCTCACAATGAACACTGATTGGCATTCTGTAGCTCATTAGAGACCAATCAAATAGATTAGCAACATCTGTTCAATATGCCATGTGGGAGATATAAAACCTACTAAGGCATCAAATCATATCTCAGGGCCCCCAGAATAACTGGAATGGACTTAACTTTTGTAATAACACCTGATCTTGAGAGGTCAACAAAGAAAGCATCATAACATTGAAGAGGAACAACATTATTGCTCGGAGACCAGATGAAATGTGTGAAGGGAGCCTATGAACAATTTCAAGAGTGATAAAAAAAAACCATAGTTAGCTTGATATTTTCGTGGTCTACCATAGGTTTTCACCAAAATTCATCTGCTGTTTAGTAAACATACCATTCATTGTTTATCAGATTAGATAATTACTAATATGAATTTTAAATCTATTTTCAAGAAAATTCAAACCATACCTAATCCTTTTAAGTCTTCTTTATAACATTTCTAGACCAACTGTGAGTAATTTAGTTTCATTTATATGTATTGGACCTGTTGCAACAAGCCATTTTGGAAGGATGAGAACAGCATACCAATACAACCCATGGTTCCAACTTCCAAAAACCCAGTTCAGATCACTTATAAGCACACCTAGATATTAAAATACTAAAACAGTGAGTCGAGGGAAGTTTTGTAGATTAATAAATCTTAAGTTAACAAGGGAAGGAACAAAATAGGAGGTATGTACAAAAGGCTACTTGTGTGAATGCTTAGCTATCATGGATAGCAAACAAAATAGAGAGTTAAAAAGTTGGGAAAGAGAGAGGGGCTTAATATAGATAAGTAGAGAGCGTTAAAACGGGGAAGAGAGAGAGGAGTTTAATAAAGATAAGCTGATTTGCTTCAAATTAGAGATTGTTAAAGATGATTAACCTCTACTTGCTTCATTGCTTTGAACGATTTAATAGGATTCCTGATGTAACACAGGGACTCCTTATTCAAAACCCTAAGTGGGGCCCCCAGGATGGATCCAAGAAGCCGCCATAGGCTGGCCAAACCCTACTGGAGGGGTATTTTGGGCACTTTAGTCCTCAATTTAATTTAGGGTTTATTTCAGAATTTCGTCGAGTCAGTTTGAGTCTAATTTGGATTTATTTTGAGTTGTCAATTGTGAGTTGAAGTTGTGTTTGAAAGAGTCCAATCTGATGTTAAGTTGGTTGCTTGGGTCTTAAGTTATATAACTTGCATGTCCTTAAATAGATAACTTAAAGCATGTAATGAGATTCCAATCCAAGGGCTGAAATCTCGTAGTCTTTTTGATTCCTTTTATAAGAGTCCAGTTTGTTATGTAAGGGAATACTTATCTAATAAGGATCTCCCAAGTTGAGTTTGAGTATGTTATTTTAGGCTAAATAGTTTCTTCATCGTAAGCTATTTTCAGATTTGATGAATTAAAACTTTTGAGTGTCTAATTGTCTGAGTGTGGCAGGTTTCCTTTGAGGGGGACCTTGCGGTTGTCTTTGAGAGTATTTCTGAGATAATTCCAGCATTCACGCAAGCATCCCATCAATCAAGGTTTGAAGCATTAAACAGCAAGTACAGCAGCCACCATCAAGTCTCCAAGCCATCCCAAGTAAGCCTTAGCCCCATCCCCAGCCATGCAAGTCTCTCCTCTGCCTCCCCAACCCCACGCACCTTTCCCAGCCCCTTTCCCCTCTTGTCTGAGCTAGAAAATACCCCTAACCCCATCGCATCTAGTCCTTGCCCCTTCCCCTTCAATTTCCTGCATTCGCAGTCCCTCCATCAAAGCCTAGAGCCCCTTCCCTCTTCCCCACGGCACCAAATTCCAGCCCCTTTAGGATTCATTGATTCCCAGCCCCAAATCCATCCATCCAGCCCCTGTTAGAATTGCAGTAACCTAGAGAACCAAGTCCTAATCCTGTTTTCCCCAAAGCTGCCCTAAATTCTGGCCTACAGATGTTCTGCACTTCATCTTCTCCAAGATGAAATTGCAGAATTTTGTGAAATTCCAGAAAATTCCTAGAACACTTTAAACCCAAACCTGCTTATCTGAATCAGTTCTAAACTGCAGAAATAGTGCTCTGATAGTGCTGAAACTGCAGGACAGCAGCTATTCCCCAATCCCTGGACCCATTCCCAAACCCAAGCCAACTCCTGGTTGTCCTAGGATTTGAAAATTCAAGTCTAAATTCCAACTTCTGATAAGAATTCAGATCTGAGTTCATATTCAGCATACTTTGACAGTACAAAAGCCCTAGAATACCTACTATACCTTTGCTAGGAATCCCAAGACTCTTTCAAGAATCTTGGTTTTATTCCTCTTCTTTCTTCAGCATACTTTGACAGTACAAAAGCCCTAGAATACCTACTATACCTTTGCTAGGAATCCCAAGACTCTTTCAAGAATCTTGGTTTTATTCCTCTTCTTTCTTTTCTTTTTCTTTCTTTTGTTACTATTTCTTTTTCTTTCTTTTTTTCCTTCCTTCCCCCCCCCCTGAATTCTGCCACAAGTTTCAGAAAATAAAAGGAAGACATAAAAATCATAAGAAAACAAAAAGGGGAGACAGGGGCTGCCGCAAGATAGAGAGAAAAGGGGGGTTTCCTACGTGCACAAGAAAGAGAAGGGGTGGGGATGGGCTGCAGTGGGTTAGGCTTGAAGGGGAAGGGGCTGGGGATGTACACTTACTTGGAAAAGCTGCTGGACATGAAGATTACTGCTGATTCTTGAAGAAAGATTGCTGCACTTGAAATCAAGAAACTAAGAATCTGTCATGGCCCTCCCAAGAACGCCACCACTCAATTTCCCACTAGAGTTCTTTAATTCTTTATTCAATGTAGACTGAAGTTTACAACCATAAGCCTGGCTTATTTATAGCTTTACGTCAAAAAGAACTTAACTCAAACTGGAAGACTGGTTAGGATACCCTTGTACAACTAATTAACAACCACATAAATTAAAAGAACTCTTCTTGAATAAAAGAGTCCAACTTATCTATAAGAGTCCAACTTTATAAGAGAAACTCCTAAGGACTTAAGAACTCAACTCACAAATCAAATCAAGACTACTAAACAAAAGAAGACTCTAAAAATAAAGAAATAAATTCCAAAATTAAATTCCAGCAGATAATTAGGGTTGATATTGACCAAATTACCTCTTTTAGGGTTCAGAAAGCCCTAGATGCACCAGGCCTTGGGGCCCAAGTGAGAGTTTCAGCAAGGTGCTGAATTCGGGTTCACATCTCCAAAATTTCCAAGTCAAACCTATGCCAATCTGACTGTTGGAATTGACTGAAACTTGGAGGAACCTTTCCGCCATATTGGGCCTACATTTCCCCCCAAGTTACAGCTCCATTTAAATCCTCCAGACCCATGACCATAGAAGTCATACAAGGACTCAAACTCCTTCTGAATCTAGGACTCTCAAACTAGCAATCAGATTTAGCCAATTTTCACACCATATCCTCTTTAGGACCTGCATCCTAATCCCTTAAGATTTTATCAGTGAAGTTTGAGGGAGTCATCACGAAGATTTGGGGTTTCATGGATGGTAGATTATTGCTGGATTAGAAGTTTCAGCAATTTGTACGTGAAGTTTTGCATCCCTGGAAACTGAAGAATGCGGAAATCCAGGGTTTTGCTGGTAAAAATGCAACCAATCTCAAATGCTCTGTCAAGATGTCATGGGGAGTCATTGGCAAGAACTGAAGTTGATTCTGGCAGTTATCCCAGAAAGGACCAGAGATGGTGTTGCAATCAGGATCGCATTCCTACAGGATCAGGGGATTGTTCAATAAAAAAAAAGAAAATGTATTTTTATGGCAGGAATGAGCTGTGAATGATTTAGTTCAAGAAAATTTGAATAAAACAAAAGGGGAAGTTGGGAGTTGAGGTAGTAAAGTATCAGAAGAAGAAGATGAGGGATGATGGTGATTTAACTTGCTGGTTGTAGAAGAACAGAAACATTAAGGCTTGAAGACTTCCTTGGCTTTGCAGGAAATTCCAGCAACTACAATGGAAATCGAACCAGCAAGCTCAGGGAAACTTGAAAATGTTGATGGGCTATCCTATACTCAAAATAAAACTTTTATTAATCAAAACATGGGCTCAACTGTGTAATTATGTCTATATATAACCACTGTGGCTGACATAACTTTCTATAAACTCAGACTCAGAATAGAATTAATGATTCATGATACAACTAGGAGTACAGCTCGCATAAACCGTAATTCTAAACAAACTACTCTGAATAATACATTATTAAAAGATTAATTAAAATTCTAAAATATCCAAACTATGCACAAGCTTTGGTGCTGGTCAACTCCTTACACCTTTGCTACACCTGAGGCTATTTTCAGGCATCCAAACTGCAACCAGCCTCTTGTAGTGGTATCACAGCACAAATGCTCGTCGCAGTAATAAGTCAACCACTTTGGACTCCTTGCAATTTGGCAGAAGTCATTACACCTGAGACTGTTTTTAGGCAGCCAAACTGCATCAACTTCTTGCAGCAATATCACAGCACAAACTGCTCATTGCAGTTATATAACCCCTTTGGCCTTATTTCTTGCAACTCAGCCAAAGTTATTCTGCTCAGTAGAAGAGAAGAGCTTCTCAGGCTGGTTTTCCTTAGAGAGGTCACTTCTCCTTTTTCTTCAATTGTTGGAAAAAAAAATTACATCAATTAAGATCTTCAACTGGAAAAGAAACTATAGTGGCTGCAGAAGGTGAATTAGTGAAATTCATCATTACATCAGCCCTTACTTGTCGTCCTTAAACCAATAAGGAGCAGCATGCTGGCCTGTTGATGTAGGGATACAGGCTCACAACCTTGGAAAGCAATTTATCGAATTGTGTCAATAATTTGGATGGATCCGACTTGTTGCAGTATCATCAAGTCTGCAAGGAAATCCTAAAATTTTGAATTACATGCAGCCCATTGTAAAAGTACTGCCCATTGCTGGAAGTGTTGTAACCAAAACTAGGCCTCTCCTTCCAGGTGCAAAGAAGCTAGTCTACACACTCTTCCTCCAGGTTCGATGGACACAGGAAAGCTGTTCAACTCGACACACCCAGCCTTTAGTGTCATCATTTCCATTAAACCATGGAAAGTTCACCAACTTTGAAGTGACTGCTAGTGATGATCCACTCAATCCACTTCCTATACTACACCCAAGTTGGTCTACATAGCTTGGAGGCAAAGTGAAAGAACTATCTCCCTCACTTTGTATGGGTCAAACAATTGACCAAGTCTGTCAAGAACCTCATTCAACTTACTCATAATCAAACATTGAACTTTAGAGAAAGATTCTACATCCTCTTCAAGCTTATCCATTCATATCTGTTTTCTAGCTTTATTACCAAGCTTGCCCAGCCATGTTGCGGTATGGTACCAACTTGGAGGGCATTTATTGATTGCGCTTGATAATTCAGACAGGTCTGACTTGATGCAGCAGCATCAACTCTGCAAAGAAATCCTGGAATTGTGATGGTCTCTATCTCATGTGGAGAACCAAAATCAGGCGTCTCCTTCCAAGTGGAAAGAAGACAATGATACTCTTCTTCTAGTATTTGATGGAAACAGGAAAACAGTTCAACTAAAAGAACCCAACTTGTAGTGTCTTCATTTCCATCAGCACATAGAAAGTTGATCCACCAGCTTTGGAGTGAACGATGGTGGTGATCCAGTCAACCAGCTACCTGTACTACAACCAAGCTTGTCTACATGGCTAGAAAGCAGAGTCAAAACATTCTCAGTAGAACAATTGAGCTAGTCTCTCAAGCACCTCATGCAACACTAATCAAACACTAACCCTCAGAGAGAGATTCCTCATCCTCATCAAGCTTATCCATTTGTGTCCACCAAACTGGTAACTACAAGAGCCACTTCTGTAAACACTTACATATCTTGAATGGCGAGATATGTAGAAACCGCAGGGGGCTAGTAGAGCAAGCCTGCCTCATCTCAAACCAGAGATATTTTAGGATAATACTAGATGCATGTGCCATTGCTCTATAAGAACAAGAAGGGCTCCTTACATGGATGGTCAGCCAGACTCACTTAATCTACTTCCTCTTCCAAATAATAATGTAGCCCCTACCACTTCTCTCCTTCCATGCATTATTACAACGCATCATTACTCACATTCTAACCACCTAATTCTTGATAACTAATAACCCGCTAAAGAATAATAACTACAACTAAAAATAAATAATCCATAATAACTCAGACATACCATATCTGATCTGCCATGCTACCCATGAAAGGAGTCGCCTGAAAAGCATGGCTCTAGAGCATGTACAAGGAGATTATCCCAGCTTTTTGGAGATAATCTTTTCTTGTTCAGAAGTTCATTAACATCCAATTTTTCCATCGTAGGTTACAATAATAATTTTTTCAGCAACTGCTTCCTTACCATCCATACCATCTCTTGATAGAACATCTAAAGCCATAAAGGCATGCAGACACAACAGATAATCTCCTACGGCATGCTTCACAAAGAGAATGGTAAAAGAAGAAGAAGAAGAAAAGGGCCTGTGGGGGGGGGGGGGGGGTGCACATGCACATGTAGCCAAACAGGCTCTTGACAAACACAAACTCACAATCTAACAAACTCAATTCATATAATAAGTCAATCTCCATCTGTGGAGGATTCTGTCATATATATATATATATATATATATATATAAAAACTCACAAATCTAACAAGCTCAATTCATATTTTAATTTTTAAGTCCATCACCAACAGTGGGGGATTCCATCGTTATAAAGAAATCAAAAGACTCCCAAAATAAAACTAACTCTCTAACTAGGATACTAGTTCAAACAAGGAAACCAAGTGGAATTAGGAACCAAATATCCTACCATCTAACTTCTAAATAAAATAGAATACAATAAACAAAGATACTAAAAAGGCGAATGGGCTGATGCAGGCCTAACATAGGTCCACAATGGTGGGCTGTAACAGAAGGAGAGTTAGAAGAATAGGAAGGGGAAGCAGAGATAGGGAGAGGGGAAATCTCACAAACAAATAAACTCAGCTAATATCTGTTGAATCTGACAACTGTATCCTAATACGATCCATTTAAAGGGATTAAACCCAAATTCTAGTTGAAATATAGATCACAAAACAGACTCCAAACCAAAGTCCAAAACACTTTCAGATAGAAGTACTAAAACAAATAAAATACCATAATTAAAAACTGAAAAATCTGAAATGAAGTACTTAATTAAGACCCACTCCTGTTGGACCAAAACCCATTAGACTGGTTCTTTTGGGTGGACCGGAACTGATTGAACTGATCTAATATCGCACCATGTAGGCACTCACTGCCAAAGGCTTCTATGCAAGCAAAGTCCAGGGGAAATTTTGCTATTGCAGCCTTAATCAGCAATTTTGCTCAGAGGCAGTTTCAATGCCTTGACCTCAGGCTACAACTTTGGTTGACCAACAACTGCTTCAAAACCTGCCCCACATAAACAAAAACATTGGACATGTTTGATAACTCACCAAATGTTTCTGCTTCCAGAAACACTAGAAACAAATCTGGGTGTTTCTGGAAGCAAAACCACTCTTTCAAGCATTTGGTAAAACTTGCTTCTAGAAGTAGAAAAAATACCCGGTGTTTGATCAAATCTGTTTCTTGAAAGTTGAAACAAATTTGGAAATTGTAATAAAATTTGCCATTGTTATGTTTAGAGTGTCAAATTCCATAAATACTCCTTCTAAAACTATTTTGCTTAAACACAACCCACAACCAAATTTTGCTTTGAGAAACAAATGCAACATGAAAGTGTTTCTCGAAACAAAAAATTTCATAAGTATCAATTTATGTTGCAAAATCATGCGAAACAAAACAGTTTTATCAAACAGCTTTCAACTGATTTTTCTGCTTCTCGAAGCGAGAAACACCAGAAACTGTTTTTTGGTGGGTTATCAAGCGGGTCCATTATTTCCCAAATAACATACATTCCTAAAATTCCAATTCTCTCTTTCAAAGAACTCATTCTGCAATGATATCTCATGGTTCTCACTCTGTCTATGTTACATATCTCACCCATCTCTTAAACCAGATGGGTTAATCTTGGTCTGGGACCAGGTTAGGTTAGGGTCAGTCAAGAAAGTGTATCTGCATCAGTCATCATTGTCATTAGATATGTTTCTGATTTTCTCTTTATAAAGGACACATTCTGCATGTCTCATAGTTTACCTATGTTGAATAATCTAAGGCATCCCTCATGTCACTCCATTCCTCATCCACACTCTCATTCAACTCCTCCCCTCTGTTGTCTGTGAATAATTCCCAGAATTAAGTAAATAGAAGAAGGTATTCAAGAAAAACAATATGTCAGGCTTTACACATCTCTTGATTTTTCAGTACTGGTAGATAGATACTGTTACTCAGAATCTTGTTTGATTCAGTAAGAGCATATAGCTAAGTGTTCATATTTGAGGGAAAGTTGATGGATAACTTTATCCAATCAAAATCATCACTTACAACATTGCTATTTGAAAGCTGCACTAAATTATAAGATGGTCCTATTAAAAAACAAAGATTGCAATATTGCATTACATAAAATTGACACTAACTAATCCCAAGATGACTTCAATCTTTTGGAGACATTGAAAGTCAAGTCTAACTCCCAAATCAAATGCTACTGGGATTGGACAAATGAAACAAGTTAGTCCAGTATAAGGGTTAATCCACATCAAAATCCAAATATGAGGCAGCAAGTGGGGTGGACATTTTGTCCATTTTGAACAATTATTGCAGACATATCTAAACCTAATTCCATCTAAGAAACTGAGGTCAATCTGACGATAAACAGAATCAAACACAATGAATGAGCTCCACTAACTACACATAATAAGAAGTAAGATTCTGACTTACAGTAGAAACTGGTTCAGAAGGTTCAGTACTCGGTTCACGGTCTGTGTCTGCTGAATAACAATTGTGTAAAGAATAACATCACAATAATGAAGATTAAAAAAGACATAGCGCTATACATCAATACAGAAATGAAAAGTAGAAAAGGTCACCCGAGAAACCACCAAAGAAGTAAACAAAACACATAGAAAGAAAGAACAACTCTCAATCAGGGAGAAGAATCAGCTAAAGGTTAAATATAAAATCCATTACAAGACAATTCCATGGCAGTGATAATTCTTTTTTTTTTCCCGCATATATAATCATTGTAGCAACTTCAATGTTTCAAATTATGTTCAGTAAAGAGCAGCACAAATTTTCATGCCCGGTATTATTGTAACAGCATTAACAGACCCAACATTAAACAATAGGCACTAGACTGGAATAACATGATGGTAAATAGAAACATAAAGGCAAAACCTGATTTGGTTTTTCTTTTTGGTTCTTGTCTTTGTTTTAGTGCATTGGGGTGAAAGGAGGGGTGAAAGAATGAGGCTCCTTTACTGAAAGGCATGAACTATGAACTGCTGATATACCTATTAAAAGAAGTCCAACTATGTCCCCGTGAACTTAAGATGTGCAATTCTTCTTATTACAATGATTATTATACAACTCATTAGGCTCTAATTATGGGAAATTCAACCAGTTCAAGGGAAAATAACTTCTCAAAAAGTGGCATTGAACTCAGCAGTGTCCAACAATATCTGCATAAAAAGAGAAATGATGCTTCCCATCAAAGTCACTAAGATATCTCAACTGATTGATCGAGAAAGCATCAACTACAGCATTTCTTACCCAATCACCCAAACCCTAAAACCAAAATAAAATATAAAAAAATTAAAGAAAAACAAACCCTAAAAAGCAACCAATTGTTCAATGAACTGCACAGAAAGAGAAAACAAACCTGAAACCCTCTCTGGTGCTGTGAGACGCTTACGGAATACAGAAGAGAAAAATCTCTGAGCACTTCGGGTGATGACTCTGGAAGCTGGATCCACAATCTTCGAAAGCCACCCATTATTCCCTCCTTGCCCAGGGTTGCTCAGTACGCTCACTGGTCGATCATATGGCGTTGTCTGTCTTCGGAACGGTCGTTTTCGAAATTTCCCACCGGCTCCTCCTTCATATCCGCCTCCCGCCGCCGTAGCCATGGAAGAAAGCCCAAATTCTTCGCAGCCCGGGCACAAAGATGATGAAACAGAGAGAGAACGACCGCAAGAAAATAATAGGGTTTTTATTCTGCAGGGACGAATGATAAAACTCTACGCCACCGTATCCGAATTGGGAAGAAAGAGAATTTCGAATTTCTATACACTGCCAGTATAGTAAGTGTCCCACCCATAAACTTTTCCCATATAACGGGATTGGAAACGCTTACACTCTAGATGCTTAACGGACGGTTCTTAGAGCCAACCCTTGCGTTCGATCAAACTCATTGAGAGGCCACGATCCTCTCTACTCAAGGGTCGTGGGACCCATACCTCCCTATTCCGTTTGTGGTGATCGAAGATGGTCAAGCTTCCCTCCGTGAGAATATCGAATTTTGCGGTGTTTCTTTCTAGGTAGTTTGAGGTGGGGTCTACTGTTTTGAATTTCATTCTAATCTGACGATGTGAAGGACGACTTTGCATGAGGACCTTTGCTGATCAAAATTGGGTTTACGAGGACACATACGGCGGAGAGAATAAAAGAAAACAGTTAAAGCACGTGTCGTATTTTGGCGGCGGTTAACGTATCCTCTTTTTGAATCTAGGCGGGGTTTACTTTACCCGTAAAGAGCCAAGAAATTTTTATACGTTCGCGTGGGTAGATCTGGAGCAAGAAAATATCTGGTGTGTACGCTTCAGTCCTCCTGCTCCATACGCAACTAACTCTTATGTGGACCCCACTACTGGTGAGAGAGCGCCGACAAAATATGGTGGGCGCACGCGGCGAGGCGAAGGTGGGAATGTGGATGCTGCTAAACCTGGCTTGACATTTTCCTTTTGTGTGCGAAACCTAGCTTGACATTTTGACTTACGCTACAAAGCTAGGCTGACTTTACTCTGAGGTAAAGTTTTTTTTTTTTTTTTTTTTTATAACACTTGATTAAGAACAAGACATGGAAACTGGATGAGGAACAGGCTCCTTCAACCAGTGAGTGGAAATAGGCCAATCTAATGCCGTCTCAAGCGCCAGGGATTCCTGGGCCAAGGAGTGAGCTACAGAATTAGCATTCCTTGGAACAAAAGAGAAAAAACATGAGATGGGTGCACAAGCAAGCCGACGAATATCTTCAATGACATTCATCAAGCAAGTAGGAACTGGAAGATCAGGCTGTAAGAGCAGTCTTACGACGTTAAGGCAGTCAGATTCTATGATGATTTGAAGCCAGCCTTCCCCTATTACAGTCCATAAGCTATGCTTGATACCTAACGCCTCTCCAACTTCAGCTTCTCCAAATACCATTGGCATCGATCTTGCCAATACAGGATCTCCTTGCCAATCCCTTACAACAAAACCAATTCCGCTAGCTGATTTGTCTAATTTCAGACGCATCGAAATTTATTTTTAGTACTCCCCTTTCCTGGAGGACTCCATGAGCAAAGAATCGGCTTGATTCCTTCGTAGTTGATCACTTACCACATTGTCTTGACTAGGTCTTGAGTCACTTAAGGTATTCTTTGCCATGACGAACTCTATCGCTGCCTTTGATGCTAGCTGAATCACATTAGCAGGAAGCTAGCTGCCACCATTAAATAGATTTAAATTTTTGGGTCTCTAGAGATACCAGATGATAAATCCAATATGAGCTTCCAGGTACCTATAGATACCTTTGTCCACCGCTTTATATTGCCCCCACTGTGCAATCCATTGATCAGTCGTGTAATCCATCCGTTCATCAAAACGCAGTCGAACCCAACCAAACCGCCCTCGCATAAGTACAATGAAAAAATATATGCTCTGTGGTTTCTCTTTCCCCGCACCTAGCACATTTATCATCCACTTCAATTCCTCTATGTAGGCAGGTTACTCCATCTGCTAGAGCTTGGTTACATGCACGCCATAGTAATGCTCGCACCTTCGGTAACGCATTAAGGCTCCATATTTTTTTCTAGACTGCTATATCCACTAATTCCCATTTTTTCCGGTTTGAGGTTGAAGCTTTCCTTCGTTTAACTTCCTGATTCTCATTGATCAGCATGTGGTACGCTGATTTGACTGTAAAAATACCCCTCTTATCAACAGCCCAAATGAGTTGATCCTCTATAGGGAACATTGGCAATTGGATTTGTAGAATGGCTAAAGAAATCTCCTCTGGAAACAAAGTATTCAGAATGCTTCTATTCCACATACCATCCATATCTATTAGATCTTTAACATTTACTATCTCCTCCGATGGTGCTATAGAGGTTGGAATACCCCAATCTGCTAGTCCAGGAACCCATTTATCTTTCCATATATGAATGGAGTCTCCCCTCCCAACCCTCCAAGCAATGCCTTTCTTAATGACTTCTCTGCCTAACAGAACACTTTGCTAGCCCCATGAAGGTGAGCTCCCTATCTTTGCCTCCAGAAAGCTGCATTTTGGGTAGTAAATATTTTTCATGACCATAGCCCAGTGTGAAGAAGGGTCAGTTAGGAGTTTCCAAGCCAGCTTTGCCAACAAAGCTCTATTATGACTAATATTCTATCCATTTTTCACATCATCAATTTTCTTGTAAATGTATTTTCTATAAAAAAAAAAAAAATTTAATATTCTTATATGACATTCAATGTTACATCATAAGGTTGAACTCTATTTACAAGTCACATAAATTTCTTTTTAAAGTTAATCACAACACTTTGAAGTGATTTATAAATGAATTTCAATCATTTGATGTGATATGGGACACATGTCATACATTTACAAGGAAATGGACTAGATAAATTTTTCCCTTTGGCTACGTGTGGACGTGTGATAGCTAAAAAAAGAATAACTTAGTAACATAAAAATAAAAATATTTTACCCGCTATCTATTTAAGTTGGATTGAAATTCTTGATTGACTGTCCATTTAAGTGGAAAATATTATTGACTATTTATTTTTATAAACACGAAAAATTACACATTATCCACTGTTAGCCCTCAACCAATTTTATTTATTTATTTTTTTGTTAAGTTTCAACTTAAAATGACAATTTTGCCCTTCATTATGTAAAATTACTTTAATGTCCCTATCCCTTTACTCTCACTCAACACTTCGCTCACTAGTACAACACATTGATAACTATTCGTATTTGTTACTTGAGTGTCATAGGTCTAAACATGCTAGACAACTCCATCACATCATAGACTGTACTTTTTTTTCTCTTTGGGTTGAAATCAGAAATTGTATTCCAAGTATCATTTTTTTTTTTTTTTGGGTCAAATGATAAGAGCTTCATCAAATAAAAGAGTTTAAGCCAGGAGACCTGGACAATAATAATGATTGATCAATCATGAAAATAGGTGGGACATTCCACCATCATCTCGAAAGAGAGAGATGATGGGCTCCCTTAGCAAGGAAATCATCAAACATATTACAGGACCTATTGATGAAATTAAAATGAACATAATTGAACTCTAATGAGTGTCGCAAAATCTCAAAAACTAAAGTAGAACATATCCAATCTAAGGAACTATAAGCACCTTCAAGTGCCAAAATTGCAGGTAGAAAATATGAATTTACCTAAAACTCATAAAATCCGCCCAAGAAGTAAGCCATCTCTAATAGCTTGGAGCTCAAGAGTTGATTCCGAGTTACCCAAGCAATCAAAACATTATGTTGCTACAAACATGCCAGCCGAATCCCATAAGATGAAACTCCTACTGCCTTGCTCGTGTCCCCATCCCAAGAACCATCCACATATACCTGAAAATGCCTCACATCTTCCATCGGAGAAATTAAAGCAATCGGTTGCCTTCCTCTATCATCGCAAATCCTTATGTTGAGATTTTGTATATCAAAGCGGTTGGATCGATGGAAGGAAGGAAGGAAGGAAGCAAGCAAGCAATACCAAAAAGGACTAAGCCACTCCAAGTATCAATTTTGAGACTGAACTATTGAGACCATGAAGACTTGAATTCAATATCCCAAGGATAATTCAATAGGACATAGGTTGGGGAGAAAAACCTATTAGTTCGGAGGTTTGGTCCAACCCATTAGTGGCTTAATCTCCTTAACCAAAAGGACTAATTACTAACCAAACCTTTAAGCCCAAGAAACAAGATCTAAGATCCAAATATAAATTTTAATTTGGAATGGCTAAAATGGTTTCGCAAATGTCTTAAAACCGATCTAATCTTAAACCAATCCAAACCCAAACTACACCAACCCAAAACCAAACTAAAAAGAAAAGAAAATTTGCTAACAGATTTTTTTTTAAAGGTGGTAAACACTAAAGGTTCGTGTCGGGTTTTAATGTTTTCAGCCCAAAACAAAGAAACCCAAACTGAAATCGGCCCAGACCAAGTAGTTGACACCCTAGATTGTAAGTTTGTGACATCCATGGTTGTGATGTAACATGCGAGTGTTCACGGTGATTAAAATTTCAAATGCTTCAGAACTAATTCTAAGTGCTTTTTAAGCGGGTGAAAGCAACTGAAACCAAATCCAACTGATGCAAATTGCCCTTAAAAATCCATCTATGGTATGGGAGAACTTATGATTAGATCAATTGCAGCAAGTACCTCAAGGAACAGATGTGGGATAGACTTGTATGAACAATCCTTTTTGGGTCAGACCCTTAGAAAGGATCAAATATTAGAATGTGGAAGATCTAGAAACATTTAATGCAGTGGTTTGGGGAAGTTTTTGCCTCCCTCGAGGAATTAATTCTATGATCTCAAGAAGATACAAAAGACATCCACCTCATCAAGCATAACAGTTTAAACACACATCTCTTCTTTTCAAATGCCAAAAACCTACAGTAGTAAAGAGTTTGGGCATCCCAATTCTAAATGACCAAAAGAAACTCTAGGTTAGTGCTATTACAGACCACTAGGCTACAAGATATTAGTTGTTAAATGTTAATTTGAAGCTTATAGTTAGCAATGCTTTCACCTTGCATAAAAGTATCAGGATCTCCCTTCTTGTCTCTATGCTAACTTTTCGTCAAAAAGTTCACGGATCCATCTCATATTACAACTATAATCTTCAATTATTAGGGTTTAAGGTTTAAGCATAAGGTTGCTTAAAGCATTACACCTTGTGTATCTAGTTTGGAATACCCAGATCATTGTTTCGAGCTAATATTTATAGAACAACACTAGGTTCTACAATTAATTAGACTCTCCTATAAGGCTTGTTACACCGATAGCTTATATTAGAACATAAGTTGGGTATAACTCAAATACTTCAATATAAGTTAGATATGACTCAAATGCCTTAACAATATCTTCATATATTCTACATATGGCTTCAGTATTAGCCCCATAAATATAATGTTCAAACCTAGTACAGAATCATTCATAACTTTTCAAAGAGAATAGTATCCAATTAAATCCAAATGAACATTTTGAATAAAAAATATGAGTTTTAGAACAAATCTAAATCTAATCTAATTAGAAGTTCTACTTGGAAGTGAATTACTTATTCTCACAAAGAACAATACAATTGTTCGTTGCACCCTTAAATGACTTACTCATAAAGTGAAACATCCTCATCTAGATCCATCCTATCTATTTTGATTGATTTTACTTGTCAAGTAAATCTTTCCACCAAACCCTATGATCAGATTCGCTCCTCCACTTTCGCCATCCATTGTAAATTTACCAAAGATAAATTTCATAATTTATGAAAATTCAATCATTTGCATATCTATCTAGTTCAACCAAAAGAACATAGTACAATATGCATGATGACTGAAAAAACATTTGCATTCTCATCAAGTTTATATACAATAACAAGATATAAATAGTTTCTTTTACAAAAAACCATTCAATGTTTCCATTTGGAATGTTATAGTTATCATATCCAATATATTTATCAGTTGTATCATCAAATTTGAAATGACAAACCTTCCATAAAAAACATATCATCAGATGTGGAATGATATAAAGAAAACAATAATATCATTGAAACGTGTCAACAATTCTATATTTATTTTTTGGAATAATAAGGTAATCAAGCTTCATACAGAGGTTGCTACATCATCAATTCAGAATGATTTCACAAAAAACTCTATACTCTACAATCATACCAAATTATTTGAAATATGATCATAAATGCTAACTATGGTTAGATAAAATTTGAGCAATTCAAAATAATATATAATTGGATTAAGACCACAAAAACAAATTGTCGGAGAATGATTCGGAAATCATAATAATAGTCTAGTATAGGTTGACGGCATTGAGGTTTTGAGTTGCCTCCTCCTCATTCTGTCCACTAGATGAGAAGACCACAAAAAAAATTGTCAGAGGCACCATGCGCAGCAAAGCCAGCATTGCCTTTTTTGCCACAACAATTGGGGGTTCCTTCTCAGCCTCTGATCCAAGGGTTACCATGTTCAACATCAATAGAATCCCCTCTATCATTGCAGGATGATCATTCAAAGCCTTCATAACAGTAACAAGAACCTATTCATTATCTCTGCAGATTTATAGATGTCATAAGCACCATCATCTAGTATCTTAGGTAGAAGGATGGAATCAACCTATTCTGTTGGCAGGTGATAATGCTAACCCAGTGATGTCGTTGATAGCCAGCTATGAAGGCTTGGCGGGACTAATTTTAAACACAATATGCTATTTGGCATACTTGACACCAGCTTCATATAACTCCTTGGAGTGGTCAGCAAGTCCATCAAGACCCTATTAGTGGCTTCACCATTGGTGCCATAAAGCTCAACTATACCCTTATCAAGCTTAACACGATGACTTACGCTATTTGATGACAAGATTCTAATGGAAGGGAGACCCTTGGTTGTCTTCTAGTTGAAGGTTTCTTCAGAAAGGATTACACAACTAAGGTATCGAGTAGCCTTAGGATAGCAGAAGAGAACTTCAGGTAGAGCATGCGGGTTTTTCTTGACGTTTTCCATATTGATGCTCGATAGTTGCTCCTCTATTGTCTTGGTAAACTCATCAGCAACAAAGATTCCCTTACTTCTAGATATGTCAAAGTACGCAACACCGTTAACGAGGTCACATACATAAATGGATCTAATGATATCAATAAGGGTTTGGAAAATTTCCATCGCTTCACAGCGGCTACTAAAATGACTTGATATACAAGATCTACCGTGTTTTCCTTGTTTCCCCTCATATAAAACTAAATAATCAAGAGAATAAAAAAATGAAAAACATTAAATATCCACTATTGTTAAAGCATTCGCCTAGGTGGCATAGCGGTTTTTGAACTACCTTATTTGTAAACGTTTTCCTGGCTTGTAGATTTTGCCTGGTTTAGTGCCTAGGCATTCCAGTTTCATCGCTTTAAGTATTTTGCCGCCTAGGAGCTAAAGCCGTCCCTTTTTTTATATTTTGTACGTGATTTTTTTTTGAATTTTTTAACATCAAATTTTATTCTACAAAGCCATACATGGATTTAATAGTTACTCATTTCGGATTCAGGAATCAATGATTCATCAAATGGAGAATATTTGGAAATAAAAATAATGTGATTCTATTAATTTATCGTGTTCATAGTCATATATTATGATGATTGATGAGACAAACTTATGTGTGATTTTTTTTTTGAATAATATTTCATAATTAAGATCTTGAATATATTTATATATATTTTTAGTGAATGTGATTGTTGAATGTTTGTTTAGCTTAAAATACAAATTTATAAATCCAAAAGTAGTTGCATTGAAAAAATTGGCCCTAACCGCTTTGTTTGCCATATTGCTATTTAGGCGCCCCTTTATCACCTAATCACCTAGATGGTGCCCCACCACTTTGCTTGCCTTGACAAGTGGTTTTTGAACCGCCTTATTTTCAATCTTTTTTTCACTTTGCATTTTTTCGACCACTTTATCGCCTTGTGCGCCATATTGCCACGTAGACGTCAAAGCTGCCTTTTCTTTGACATTATGTAGATAACTTTTTCTTTTTGAATTTTTTTTTAATATCAAATTTTATTCTGCCGAGCCATATATGATCAAATGGAGAATGATTTGGAAATCAAAATAATAACCTAGTACAAGTTGGTGGTGTTGAGGTTCTGAGTTGCCTCCTTCTCACACTGTCTATCGAATGAGAACAACATGACAGAATTGCCAAGGCACCATGCGCAGGAAAGCCAACACTATCTTTTCTGCCACCACAATTGGGGGTTCCTTATTCTCGGCCTCTAATATGGGGGTCACCATGCTAGGTGTAACAACCCCCGTATTTCTAACCCGGAATCCGTATTGCAGGTCTGAGAACCCGAAGGTCTAGTCAGATTAATTTGTGGAGTGTCTAGATAGAAGTCCATGATCCATACCCCAAACCCATGGATCTGGATTTTCTTGTTGAAGAACCTGCCTTACTGGGAAGTTGGATCTCTGGTAGAAGGCAAGTGGTGTTTGGAGATGTCCGGAATGCCCCCTATGTGTTGGTTAAGGTTAGGTTGTGTTTGGGTTTCAACCCTCTAAGCAAAGCACCCTTGTATAGCAATATACTAGGGGGCGGTTGCTAGTGGCGGTTGATTAAACCAAACGACCGCCGGTTCTTGCTTGCGGGAAAATGCCCTATTTTACCCCCTATTTGTTATAAATAGCAACCATTGCCCTATAAACGCATTATTATGTTCGGGATTGCTATTTTAGGCGATTAGGTGGCAATGGAAACGTGTTGGAAGGTGGGCGAAGTGTTGTTAGTGATCTAGAACCTTTTCCATTTTATTCTTGGTGATTCTGGTGAAGGTAATGAATCTTTATCTGCTATTCTCTTCTTTTTAACCTCTAATTGATATGAACCCATTCCCATTTTGTTAGTGGTTACCCAATTGATTAGTTGTAACTCCCTTTCCAATGTTCTTCATGAGATCCTATCCAGAAACGAATCCCTGCATTTGTTAATGGATGGATCTAATCAAGGGGAGAATTTTGGGTGGTTGATCTTTGTTATAGACCTATTAAGTTTGAAATTTGGACTAAGATCATCCCAAAACGGATTGAAATCGGATGATCAAAAGTTTAATTTTTGGAGTTGGAAACTGTCTGAAATAGGGGCGGTCGCTTGTGGAGGTCGCATAACCTAAGTGACCGGCACAAGCAACCGGCTGGTTTTCAGTGACTGTGTAGGTTTGATTTTGGATTTGTTTTGACTCTTGACTCTTATACATTCTTGTAACCCTATGCCTAGGTGTCCTCTGTTTCTACTAAAAGTCTTATAATTATTATTGGATTGCAACTTAAAGAGGTTCTACTAAATTACAAGGTAAGGACATGCATTTTTATTTATATGCAATTACATATACATGATGATTTAACTGTTCTATTTACTATTCTTTGATCATGTAACTTCCTGTAATTGTATAAAGTATGTGAATCTTATTGTATACTTGTTGTTTGTGGTGTTCCTTGATGTACTTCATCTTCTATGATATTGCACAATTGTCTTGGTATGATGATTAGTGATGTAGTGTAGTTGTGATGGAAGGGGTATTCCATTGGGATATCTTGGCTGGAGATATTAGAGGGTTGTGGTATGGGACACATGCTTACTGATGCCTCTAGTATTATTATGATTATTGGATGACATACCTAGGAGAGTCTAGAATTGCATGGCTAGGTACCCCACATGTTATTACCCTTTCGGCAGGGGAATCGAAGCCGGGTGACCTGTGACAATGGTGACGTGACTTTGTTTCATCCTACAATGGTAACCAGTCCCGTGCAGAGACTCAGTGGTCCACTGTTGGTCATGCATGGTAGGGTTGCATATGTTAGGGTTGGGCTCATGGACGTCCAAGGAGCGGACCAAGTGTCGTGAGGAGTCATGAGAGCATTCTGCCTCAACAATATGTGGATGACCATAGGGTTAAGGAGTGCAGTCCAACAATGGTAGCCAGTCCGTGAGGGTTCTCACTCCTAGGTTGCGAAGGATACTGAACCGAGTTAGTTGGTGTCATAGGGGAAGTATCTGGACTCCATATAGTATGTTACCATTATGACTTGCATTGGATTAGAAACTCCGACATGCGCCAGTACTTATTAGCAATGGTTGTGGTGAGAGAGTGTTGACTTAACCCCAGCCATGGTTTGAGAGCCAAGTGTGGACTTACCCCTTTGCCCAAGATCCCTACAGAGGTAACTAGTCCTTGGCGGATCAGAGTGACTAGACCTACCTAAAGGAGGGCTGGTGTATATCTTAAAGCATGTTAGCTGTTAGAGACTTGCATAGTTAGATCTTAGTAGCATTCATATTTCTGCATACCATCCATATCATTTCATATATGCATTCGTGGATTGTATTGATATATATATATATATATATATATATATATATATATATATATATATGAGAATTGTTTGTTCCTTACTGAGTTTGTCAGAACTCATTCCTTTCATTGTATATATTATATGAGTGTACAGATGGCGGCACAAAATCAGAAGTTGGAGATGATTCATATGAAAGAGCCTTTCCGTATGAAGCTGATGTGGTACAGACAATGGTACATGAACTTGTAGAGCATGAAGCCTCTTAAAGATGCTTGGTGTGCGCTTATAGCACCCATTGATGGCCGACGGAGGCAGATTGCCAGGATTTTGATGATAGTATGGAGAAAGATTGGAGGACCCCCTTTACTTGCTAATTTAGAAAACCAGTTTTTAGATTTAGAAAAGAAAACCGGAAAGAGGATTATTTATTTTATTTATTTTGCTTCCGCTGAACTCGTAATTACATTTGATTCTTTCTTGGATATTTATTGGAGTATTTGGACTCCTGTAACCTTTTTATTAATTATTGCATTTATTCTTGCTCTTGATTGTCTATACTTGTGTTTATTATTATTGATGTGTAAGACCATGGATCCTATGACGGTTCACTCCCACGGGTTGTCGAGCGGATAACCGAGACCGGCGGGTGGGGTGTGACACTAGGTATCAGTAGGATCCCCTCTATCAACACAAGATGATCATTCAAAGCCTTCATAACAAGCAGCAAGAACATGTTCCGTTACCTCTGAAGATTTATGAATGTCATAAGCACCATCGTCAAGTATCTCAGGCTAAAGGATCGGAATCAACCCATTCTAATGGTCGGTGATGGTAAACCGTGCTAACCCAGTGATGTCGTTGATAGCTAGTTTTGAAGGCACGGTATGTTTTGTGAAATTTAAAAGTAACCGCAAGCGCACGGTATCGTGTAGCTAATGGGTCGATCTCAGGGAGATATGCCACTTAGAATTCAACTTCTTAATAGTAATGCGATAGTGGAATGACTCACTTTTTGTTAAACTAATTAACTAAACTAAACGATCCTAATCCATACATATAATGCAATCGAATTGAAATGAAAAATAAAGCAAACACAATCAATCATAAATAAAAGACAGGAAAAAAATGCGAACAATAAAAATAAAAGGAAAAGGGAAGTGATCCGAGTGTCAGCTTTGGATCGAGGGAAGGGGAGTATAATAATAATGACTTTGACCGTGGACCCTTTGCCGTAGCTTACAGTCCGCCGATCGGGGGAATGGATATTAAAGAAAAAAACAAAGTGCATAAAGTAAATAACAAAGCAATAAAAGGAAAATGAAGCCTTAACCAAAGAGAGGCATGCCTGTAGGCATCTCTGATCAAGGATCCAGGGGAAAGGAGAACAATAAATAAATGCTGAAAGTAAATTGCAGAAAGTAAATAACAGAAAGTAAATTGCAGAAAGTAAAATGGAAACCTTAACTAAAGAGAAGCACGACTGTAGGCATCTCTGATTAAGGATCCAGGGGATGGGAGAACAATAAATAAATGCTGAAAATAAATCTTAAATTAAGAATATAGAGGGGTAGATAGAAGTAGAAATGGAGGGAGGAGAGGAGATTAATAAAGAAGGTTACTTACTTGCGAATTGAACAAACGATTCGAATCTCAACCAACCCTAACAACCAGATCTAGATCAAGAATGATCTAAATTTGCAATTGCTAGACCCAGAGAAAAACGAATCTAAAAACTTGAAACTTGAATTGCATTACATAAAAAAATTAAGAGCAAATTGCACTGACACCCCAAAATGAAGGCTTTAAAACACTGACACCCCACTTTATGTTTTAAAAACACAGACACCCCATTCATTAAACACACTAGTCCATTCTGTTAGTAAAACCATTAACCCACTGTTCATTTTTCTGTAATTCCAAAAATGCCCTTACCCTATCTGTTCTCTCTCTCCTCACTCAGATCTCTTCTAGGTACCTTAGCAGCCGGAGAGGAAGCAGCGGCAGCGGAGAGTCATGTGGAAGTGGCTGCAACCGCCTCACCTGCAACAAAACCCGAGCAACTACAACGACATTGCCATTTTTCCTCAATCTTTTGCATAAAGAAATGTTCTTTTTTTCCGCCATTTTTAGAGAGAAACCCACTCATTTTTTCCGCCATTTTTTAGAGAGAAACCCATTCTGCTCAGAAGCAGAACTCTCCGTCCAGTCCAGCCTTGTCGACAAAGAAGATAGATGCCAAGACAAAGAGTGTCTTCACGACTCCAACGCCCATATTTGCTCCAAGCATGCTGTTCTTACCACGAAGATGTGTGGGATGTACAAGATGTCGATACCATTTCCGGTGCCGGTTGGAGGAAATTGAAACCGACGGCGGCGAGCCAGACAAGTAGGACGGCCGATGTGGGGCTGAGGAAGATTTCCTTCCATACACCTTCACCGTGGCTTTGTTTTGGAACAGAGACGATCTCATCGTTGCATTCAGCAGGAATGTTTGCTGCTTCTTCCTCCATGAAACCGGAGGTTTTCTCAAGAACCCGTGTAACACCGCCGAGTCGACCCTGAATTACAAGCCAACGGTGTGATTCTGGCATGGCAGCACACAAATCGCCAAGCAGGGGCGGGCCAATATTAGTGGGTGACCAATAATAACTCATGCTGCGATTCAACGACAATAAAGGACCAGATCCATTCTTCTTCAGTCCATCGTGAGAATCTCCAGATGGCGGTTCTTGTGGAGGGTTCCTGAATGAAGCGGAAAACAGGTTTGGAATTTATTTTGAACGTGAATGGCAATGTCCTTAGGATGTAGTTGCCCGGGGTTTGTTGCAGGTGAGGCGGTTGCAGCCACCTCCACATCGACTCTCCGCTTCGCCGTTGCTTCCTCTCCGGCTGCTAAGGTACCTTCAGGGTGCAGTAGAAGAGATCTGAGTGAGGAGAGAGAATAGATAGGGTAAGGGTATTTTTGGAATTATAAAAAAATGAACAGTAGGTTAATGGTTTTACTAACAGAATGGACTAGTATGTTTAATGAATGGGGTGTTTGTGTTTTTAAAACATAAAGTGGGGTGTCAGTGTTTTAAAGCCTTCATTTTGGGGTGTCAATGCAATTTGCTCAAAAATTAAACCTAAACACTCAATCTAGAAATTAAAATCTCACAAATGCAAGCAAAGAAAACTAAAGAAAGTCTAAATAAACCAAAGAGAGAAGAAAGAGTGCTTCTACTAAGCTCTTAAACATGTCTCCCTTGATGGAGTATGCTCTCCTTTTATAGAGTTTACAGATATGAGGCACAACTGAATTTGAATCAAACTCAAGGTTCCTATCTAACTCAACCAATTAGGGTTTTGATGTACTAATCGGACCGACTTAGAGAAACCAGATGCACAATTCCACCGTTGGATTTGAAGATCAAGAAGTCGTGAAGCTCTCCTCCAAAAATCAGCTCGATTGGACACCGGATGACCGTTCGATGAAGGGCTTGATCGAAACTAGACAGAGACATTCAAAAACCGGATTTTTTGCCTCTTCCTTCTCTAAATATAATTCTTTTTCCTCTTTTTCTTTCTTTAATCAAATCACAAATAAGATATTGAGGTATGCAAGGACTCTTTCTCCATTTGGACTCTCTCAATAATATCTCTGTAGATTTGACTGATAATTTATAATCTCAACCGTAGATCAAATTTGCTTTCTTTATCTCTTCAATATTTTGGAGTTGGCCCATAATCACATCTCTAGTCCATCATGACCCAAATCACGCCCATTTTGGCATTTGAGAATTTGAATGGACCTCTTGACGTATAAAATTGCATGATTCATGCCCAAAACTCCAAATATTTGCTTAAATATTGAAAAGTCCTAAAATCTGCAAAAACAACATAAAACCCAAGGTAGCTCCACTCTAAGTATGTAAAATGCATGCTTTATGTCCTAAGATTTCACACATAAATGTGCTCATCAGTATGACCAATCTTAAACACAGCACGCCATTTGGCATACTTGGCACCAACTTTATAGTACTTTTTTCCAGCGGTGAGCAAGTCCACCAAGACCTTGTGTGGTGGTTTTACCATTGATGCCACAAAGCTCAGCTATACCCTTATCAAGCTTAACACAACGACTTACATTATTTGACGACATGATATTAATGAAAGGGAGACCCTCGATTGTCTTTTGGTTGAAGGTTTCTTCATAAAGGATTACACAACTGATGTATTGAGCAGCCTCAAGACAACAGAAGAGAAAGGACAAGGTATGAACCCACAAAGGTGGGGACCTCTTGCACTGGGTATGACCTTTTTTAGTGCAGAGTCAAAGCCATATCAATGGTATCAATGGAGTATGATATAGTTTATTCAGTAATGGCTTCGTATGGAAAAACTGACATAATTAACTAAATTCTAGTTAGAGGTGTCGTTTATCTAGCCATTTTTCCTCCGTGGGTTGAGTGTTTGGTGCTACCAAGGAACAATGTTTAGAATTTTGCATGGTGGTACATGTTTATTCTTTTTTCTAGTCATATCCTTTGCTTCAGTTGCCATTAAGTATTAAGTGCATTGAACTGTCAACAAAATTTAGTGTCATTAAATAAGATTTAGGAGACAGGAGAATGAATGATAACAGAATATATAATGGCCCGGGAAAAAAAAACCCTAAGTCTTGTAAATTAGGTTTTTCTAGTCTTATTATTCACGCAAGCAAGGTGATGCATGTTACATCTACCCTAGCCGGTATCCATCCACTTGAATACCCGAGGGAGTGATCCATAGTCACTAGATTAGGTTTTAGTTACATTCATACCGTTTTACATAATAACTCAATCAAGAGCAAGAATAACTCAAATGTTTTTATTAAAGAATGAATATATAAGATAAACAAGGATATCAGAAGTATCTCAAACTCTGAGTGGAAACAACATAAAATCTAATCAACAAATCCTCAAAGGAAAGATGGACCGAAAAAGAATAAACTATAACAAAAATTTATTCTTCTAAATTTTCACCTTCTTTTCCAAGCATTTATACACTTGTAACTTCAAGTCGATGTCCAGATCGTAATCCCAACGGCATATAAGGCATCTACTATCATTGTTGATCGGGGTCATAATAGTACTCCATACTGGTACTTAGATCGTACCACAAGCCATAGTCAGTTCCCATTGTTTCCTTAGTTGTGTAATCAATGGGAAATATCTTCAAACTCATGCTCGGGGTTTCTTCTTCACCTGCATTGACATCTATAATAACAAGCCAAGAGGGATGAGCTTTGAAGAACTCAATGAGTAAATTAAAAAACATATACATATCCTTCATTAACACAAAATTAATAACCATAATATGCTAACATGATATGAAATATCCTTAATATGCAATGCAATGCAATAATGATCCTAGACTCTAACAGGTGCAAGTCTCTATCTGGGTAGACACACATTAAGATATAACACCACACCAGCATCCTTTGGGAAGGTCTCGTCACTTTGATCTCTCATGGGTTGGTTACCGGTCTTGAGAGCCCGAATAAGGAGTACAGTCATCCTTCTCAGATCATCACCATGATTGGGGTTTAGGTCACCACACCATAGTACTAGTGAGTGTCAGGGGAAAAACTTAACCCAATGCAAGTCATCTACTTAGTCACATCATTCTAAGTCTAGATAACCCTCCTCATGCTTCTCGCCTTCTTGGTTCAATATCCTTCCCTATTTAGAGTCAACGTATCCTATTGCTCCAAGCAACTCAGATTAAGCCTTCCCTTAATCCTTTTGGTCATCAACATATAATGGGCAGGAAGCTCTCGTGTCCCCTCGTGCTTCTCGCCTTCTTGGGAGCCCACGAGCTCAAGCCTATCATATGCATCCCTACTAATGAATGGCCCCCACGACAATATTGTGTCCCCTCATGCTTCTTGCATTCTTGGGCGCCCACCAACCAAATACCACTATCTCGGGACACTCAACGTCAATACCCCCGCCCGAAGGGTAATGATATGACGGGGTGCCTAACCATATTATCTAAACCTCCTAGTCATAAAAAACAACAACTGTGAAAAGTGTTGAGGGGCATCAAAGGATAGTGTCTCATACCACAACCCCTGATATCCCAAGCCAGGTATTCCCCTATTCACAATCACATCAAACAACAACCTCCCACAAAAGGAAATAAAAGGCACTATTCATTATTCATAATTCACAATCCCAGTTCAAATCTATATATAATAATGATATTCCCAATCTCAACCATATCAATTAGTGATCATGAAATCAACAATAAAACATAATTTCAAAATATTATATGCGTGAGGAAACCATATAACAGTAGAATATGAATCAATATACGTGTCTAGCATTATGTTGGGAATTGAAAATAAGCATGTGTAAATGAGTTTCTGCACCTTGAGGTTTCCAAAAATATTCAAAAGATAGTTTCACATGTCCCAAATAGTCCTACTTTCAAGTTGGTTCAAGGTTATAAACAACCCTAGAAGTCCTATATCGAAAAGAAAAACAAAACTAACATCGCAAGGAGTGGTTGGTCGAATGGGTTGCTTGGGGCAACCAAAGTAGTTGACCATGGGGGGTATGGGTTGCTCGGGCTGGTTTCTCGGGGCAACTAGGCCAATCAACCAGTCTCTGAGTACGGACATAATCTTCTTAGATCGACAATTGGCTTCTAGATTGGATCCCAAACTACATCCAAAGTACATAAAAATTTCTGAAATAATACTAGAAATGATCTAACATTATTTAGGCATTCAACAATGCAAGAGAGTATAAAACCTAGCGAATCAAAAGTTAGGTTTTTTTCTTGTTTTTATTTCTTTGTCTTTATTTATAAAACCTAGTAAAAATTTCCATTGTTTTTATTTTTTGTCTTTATTTCTTCTTCATTCACAAGTCACAAAACTCACAACTTGCTCATCGTCGTCTGTCACCTTTGTTGGACAATTTAATCCATCGGTAAGTTACTTAGTTCATTTTTCATATGATGTCGTAAGTTGAAAATTAAACAAGAAGAAGTTGAAAAAGCTATGCAAAATAAGATTTGCTTCTAACTTTTTAACATTTTGAATCCATTCATAATGTTGAGGATGGCCTAAGAGTAATGGTGGCTTCGTCAAAATGGAGAGCCACCAAACATTACAAGTCTCAATTGTGTGCAATGGTCACTAAAATAATACAAAATTCATAATTTAGGCAAAAATATAAATGATGTATACTTATTTTTTTTTTACCACAATTTACTTCCACCCTCAGGGGGGGTGTAAATGATATATACTTTGATCATAGTCGTGCTTGGTCCGGGAGTGGCTTCCGCCACCCCCTTTGGTGTTGTTCTTTGTCTGTCTTTTGCTTGGTTGATCGTAATGGACCAACAAGTTTATCTTTATCGTGGATAAGCATAGGATTAGGAACATTATTATAAAACAATGCCACAAAAACCCATCAAAGTACAAGAAAATACTAGAATTGTTTGATAGTAAAACACTGACAAACATAGTATATCATGTACAAATGATTTTTATATTTTATTGTTTTAAACAATGTTTTGTAGATTAATAAACTATAGGACAAATATTTATATTTTTTATATATTTGTCTTATTTTTATTATCTTAGATGTATAAATCTAAAAAAAAAAAATTATCTTAAATAATAAGTTTTTTGTTTATTATTATTATTATTATTTGTATGGAATTATAGAGGCATGAAAACTCTTAATTTAATTACAAAAAATCAGTTCGTTTTTTATTTTTACAAAGACTAAACCCTTCTTGTTCCCCCATATTTTTGCTCTTGTAATCAATTGTATTAAAATACATATTAAACTCATAAAATACAATTACCGTACATAAATTATTGAACCAATTTATGAGAAACATACTACTTGTTGTATGGACTAACAAGATTAATTACTGTATGTAACCGTATATATCCAACTTTCTAACTATTATCCTGACTCATTATCTTCTCTCATCAATCATTTTCCATAGTAATTGTGACTTGTCTTCCTTGATGAAGAGGGGTTTAAGGGAGGAAAACAACAATATTTCCGTATTTATCAAAATAAAAAAATAAAAAATTTCCGTTGCCGGGACTTGAACCCGGGTCTCTCGGGTGAGAGCCGAGTATCCTGACCAACTAGACTACAACGGATTGATGCTAGATGGTTTTCGTTTTATATTGAAATACGTATAGGACATGCTTTCATCCTGGGATGAGATGAGGATGGGGGAGGAGCAGGAAGTACCACCTGAGACCTGACATGCCATATTTACTGAACGCAAGGTCCCGCTTGGCCTAGTCTTTGAACCTTACCTATCTCAATTCTCAACCTTGACTTTAGTTATAATTTCCAACCCTATTATGTGTTCAAGGTTCGATGTTTTTCTAGTATAGCACCTGGTGGTATGATTTTATGTACAAGTATTAATTAAGACCAATGGACTTGGAATGGACCATTATTCATCAACTTTTCTCTGCTGCTGAGGTTGATGCATGCTATTCTTCGAATACGGTTACCTCTCTTTCCTAACCCAGATAGGCTGTTGTGGGGTGCAAATTAATAAGAACAGGGTTTTTTTTTCAGTTAAGAGTGCTCATCATCAACTGTGTAAATAGCAGAAGTTGGTGGAGGATCGAGCCGCTTCATTTCGGGTGTTCCCTCATGTTGTTGTTCCTCGGGTGTTATGGAAAGCAATTTGGAATGGTATCACTGGTCCTAAAGTCAAGAATTTTATGTAGAAATTGTGTTTTATGAAAAGGCGCGCAAGTTAATATTGATCACTTCTGTCATAGATGTGGTGATCAGATTGACTCTGAAGAGCATATGATTCTAAGATGTCAATTCGCAAGTGTTGTCTGGCATGCTTCCCCTCTGTCGCTGATTCTCTCTAACAGTTCAGATATTACCATGCTTGAGTGGATTTCAAAAGTGGATTAAGTTGGTGCAGGAAGATAAGAAGTTGGGTAAGGAGGTATTTTGTCAGGGTGCATATATTTGCTGGGATATTTGGAAGGCAAGGAATGTAGACCCTGTAACAGTAGCACAGCTAGCTTCTATGGCTTTTCATGAATTTTGGTCAGCTCATTAGTGTTCTGATTAAGGTTAGATTCAATGGGCTCCTCCTTCTCGTGGGTGGATTTCATTGAGTTGTGATGCTGCGTTGAAGTAGGACCAATATGGTTCATTTACTGCTATTGGCTATGTTCTAAATGATTGATGTTCTGAAGTCTTGGGAGCTTTCTCTGAGTCAGTGTTCTTCTCTACTACTAACTGCAAGGAGTGGTGCTTGCTGTTAAAACTGGTATACTTCAGGATCTGCTGATATTCATGAGAAGGTTTTTGTTGAATCCGACCATCAAACTCTAATTAAAGCCATTACTAACCTTGGCTTTTTGGTTCCTTTAAGATCTAGTAACTAAAAATAATCCCAACCCATCAAAAAGGAATTCCTACATCTTTCCCAAAATTGAAGCGTATTGAGCACCTTAAAGCCCCAATGCACTTATAGAAAGAATTTAATTTGGTGCTACAGTATACATTGTTCATCTAATACAATACATGCATATAAGATTACATCCTAACTTCTATCATTTCCTTCGATAAATGCTCCTTCTTACAAATTAATTGAGATTTGAAACAAAATGAATGGTACTTTATAAAAGAGAACATAGAAAATCTGCTAGTAAAAGCTACCCCTCTAAACCATCTACTCTGGCATGGATACTGTTGTGATGTTAGAGAACGAGTACAAACAACAACAACAACAACAACAACAATAAGCCTTTTCCCAACTAAATGGGGTCGGCTACATGGATTCTTGCCCTCCAATCGATTATGTTCAAGGCCATGCTAGATATAAGGCCTAAGCTATACATATCCTTTCTCACCACTTCTCCTAAGGTTATCTTAGGTCTACCCCTAGCTTTTCTAGTTCCTTCAATATGGATTATATCACTTCTCCGAACAGGAGCATTTATAGGTCTCCGTTGAGCGTGGCCGTGCCACCTCAAGCGACTTTCTCTAGCTTATCCTTATGGGAGCAACTCCCGGCCAACTCTAATATGATCGTTTCTTATCTTATCCATCCTAGTTTTGCCACTCATCCATCTTGCATTCTCATTTCTGCTGCACTGGTTTATCTATATGATTCTTTTTATCAGCCCAATACTCTGCACCGTACATCATAGCTGGTCGGACAACGGTCCTATAAAATTTTCCTTTAAGCTTTAATGGAATACACCGATCACATATGACCCCGGATGCACCTCTCCACTTCATCCACCCTATTTTAATTCTTTGGGAAACCTCATCTTCTAAATCACCTCTTTTACTTATGATTGAACCTAGGTACCTAAAACAATCACTCTGAGGAATCTCTTTATCGTCAAGTATCATCACTTCATTATCTGCCCGATCATGACTAAAGTTACAAACTAGATATTCTGTCTTCGATCTATTAAGTTTAAAGCCTTTTGATTCCAAAGCTACTCTCCATGATTCTAATTTGGTATTAATCCTCACTTGGGTCTCATCAATCAACACAATATCATCCGCAAAAAGCATACACCAGGGGACCTCATCTTGAATGTCTTTGGTTAATTCATCCATTACCAGTTATTGAACCACCTGTTCACTGACGCTACCTTGACGTCTCTACAGAACACTAAAGATAAAGAATTCAACATCCTTGACTCAGAAGGTTTTTTTCCATAAACATTCATGTTTCTTTAAAATTAAAAACTGACAATAGATTTTTTTAAAAATAAGGCTCAGAACATCGAATTGTTTTGAATTTCTACTTACAGAAGATCTCCATAGAGGTAGACCCAGTGCTGTCAGAAAACTGAGAATCTCCCTCATGGACACACAGGAACTTGGCTTGGACACTCAGAAGGTATGAAAACCGTAGAATAGTTGGTCACTCCTGGGCAAGATGTCCGCTCGAGCGTAACCAAAGTATTTCATGTCGAAAGACAGATGAATATAACCCTGAGAAGTGATTCACAACATGTCAATTGTGTATCCAAAAGGCATCTAAAATCGAAGATAAATTCTTCCCAGTCAATTTTAGATGCCCTTTTGGAATTTCATTTGCCCTGTGGCGAATGGCTTCTGAGGGTCAAATGATATTCATCTGTTTTTGGACATGAAATACTTTGATTACGGTCGGAGCGGATATCTTGCTGAGGGTTCATCTATCTAGAAGCCCAGGACGTGAACAACTATTCTGCAGTTTTCATACCTGTTCAGAGTATCCAAACCAAGTTCTTGGGTATCCAAGAGGGAGATTCTGAGTTTTCTGACAATAGTGGGTCTATATCTGATCAGATGGAAATCTTCTGTAAGTAGAAATTCAAAACAATTCGATTCTAAACCATAACCATCCATATCTGGTTGGCCTTTTCATCCAATTTTTTTTCGTTATTCCTCCATTAGACCCGGGAGATAATTTAAGGATTTCAGAAATGAAATGAGGTGGGTGAAGGAATGAGAGCTTGTGTACGTAAGTCCCAAGTACCGTTACAGACGAGGTTTTTGACCAAAAGATTAGAACCCTGCAGAAGTGAAATAGGAATGGTGAAATTAGAGATGGAGGGGATCTAGGGGTCATGCCAAAAGAAAGTAGTATCACCCTTCCAATTCCAATGATCTTTTGAGTATTGTGGGAGAGTCTTAGCAATGCCGTTCCCATGATAATTCGTTCATTTGTTCTTCATGGTCTTAGCAATGCCGTTCCCTTGATAATTCGTTAATTTGTTCTTCATAGTATCAAATAATTCTAACAATCGTCATAGTCATGTCTGAGGCTATTGGACAACTTGTAAAACACGAAACAATTTTGGAAAATTATATACGCTATGCACTGAGACAATTTGATCAAGTTACATGTAGACTTTCCTAATTACAAAGAAGGAGTCCAAAACAATTTGAACGTCTCAAACTCATTTAAAAATCTTAAAAAGTTGTTATCAATTTTGAATTTGAAAAATCAAACTAGAAAACTATGGATAACAGGTGACTCTTAACAATCATCATAGCCATGACTATGAGACAATCTCAGCCTTTTCAAGTTTTCAATCAATTCGTGGGTAAGGCCTAGGTTTTTTATTTTGCCAAATTTAACTTCTTTTTTTTTACATTTTTTTTATGAGGTTCATCCGGGCCAGCTTGCATGCACCACGATTACATCCTCAAATTAATGCCGCCAAATGGGTGCGAACCCAAGACCTCCCCGTGGGAGGTAGAGTCTTTAACCGCTTTACTAACCCATCATTGGCAGGGTAAGGCCTAGGTAATTCAACCGTGATCGCATTTTGGTGGAATCTGATCATTAAGCTATATATTCATATTTTTTCTTAATCTTATAGAATAGGAATAATTATTCTTGTCCCATGTACTTTACTACTTTAAAAATTATTAATTTAACCTTTAACTTTGTCTACAATTACTAATGTCCCCTGCGGTTAAGCTTAGTTAGTTTACTGATGATGTGGCATTTATATATTTTTTCAAAATTCTAAAAATAACCCTAGAGTTATCTCTTTGCTTATTTTTAAGAAGATTTAATCTTAAATCAATTTTCTTCTCTAAAAGGAAATCACCTAATAAAGGAAAGATATGATTTTTCATTTTTCTTCTCTAAAAAAAATTATCAAATAAAAGAAAGATGTGATTGAATAAAACTCAAAATAGAGCTTAAGAGATTCAACAACTATAAGCATGTGAGGTCTAGGGTTCACACCCATCCGGCGACGTTTCATTTTCAATATTAAAAAAGCACTAGTACCAAAAAAAAAAAAAAAAAAAAACAACTATAAGCATGTGGCCCCACCATTTCTTGAATTAAATTCTCCAAGAAAATAAAAGAAAAATAATTTCAGGACAACACTTCTATTAAAGTTGAACTTTATTTGAAAATCCATGTGATTTATATTTTTTTAGTGTAATAGTAAGACCTTCATTAACAAGTATTACACACTAGCAAATATTGATTATTTGATTTCATGTATATTATTTTAGATGATTAATTTGTTATCGCTCCTTATGTTTATAATTGTTTTATATCAATTTACCTTAATATTATAAGAGAATGAATATGTTGCACCCTTTCCTTTAATTTCTATAATTTTGACGATTTTATATATTTTCTAGCAAATTCTAATTAAGATTTATAACTTTTGTTTCTAAGAAATTATCAATCAAATATGCAAGGGTATTATTGAAAAATTCTATGAAGAAAATGTTAATGGAACCAGATGGATTATATTCCACTCTAGAAAGGAAAGTTTTGTTCATCAAGTTACAGTGCACTCTAAAAGCTTCTTCAAGACAAAAACATGGAGAGAAGGATTCCTTGCATGCTTCAAGATTTTATTTTCTACTTGGGAAGAAGGAAAAAGAGGAAAAAGAATCTTATTCAAAGAAGGAAGAAAGAAAAATTCAGTTTTTGAGTGTCTCTGTCCAATTTCGATCAAGCCCTTCATCAGATGGTCATCTGGTGTTCAATTGAGCTAATTTTTGGAGGAGAGATTCAAGACTTCTTGGCCTTCAAATCCAACGATGGAATTGTGCATTTGAGCTCTCTAAGTCAGTCCGATTTGTACGCCAAAACCCTCCTTGGTTGAGTTAGATTAGGAAACTAGAATTATATCAAATAGAGACTAGCCTATAAATAGGGAAGGGCACTCTAGGAAAAACGTTTTTGGACTTGGAGGAGAGCGTAGAGGAAAATTTTTGAAGACGTTGGTTGTCGGTTGTCTTTGGAGACTTGGAGCTTGGGAATGAGTTTTTCTTCATCCTCTTTTAATGTTCTCGAACTCTTCTGATGTTTTTAACTTCTAGAATGAACTAATTTAATTTTTCTAGAGGTCAGATGTAGCTTATCTTTGAATTTCCACTCTTGAATTCATCAATATAATTCTGAATGTTGTTTTTTTTTTTTTTATTGAGTTTTTACTTCTGTTCTTAATGCTTTTGATTAATTGGCTACTAATCAACTGATTCGTTAATCATAATGAACTTATAAGAAAATTTATGTGCTTAGTTCATTGGCGTAAATGCAATGAATTACACGTAGTAGAAATATACTTACATGTTTTGTGTAGTTATTACATGGGAATCCATAGAATTTAATGATTTCTAAGTTGTTTTAACCCACATAGAAATAGTGGGTTTGCAATTGAGAGAATTTTTATTAGTATTCGAGAGAGCCTAATAGATAGGGAAGGGGATCTCGACTATCAATCAAGAAAAAATATTTCAGATTATAAAGATGGATCCAAGGGTGGGAATGATTAGTTATGGTGAAATTTAACCCTGAGGTTTTTAGCTATTAACAGATCTCAATTTAAATTTCAATTTGCATTATACTCTAGAATAAATATGTTCCTTATTATTTATTCGAATAAAATTGTTATAATTAATTTGATACTTACTCTACAATCCTCGAGGGAATAATTCTTTTATCATTACATTACTTGTTACGGAAGCATATACTTATGTTGTTATTTTTCACAACAAGTTTTTGACGCCATTGTCAAGGACTATTCGATTAATATCAATATCAGTTATTGCTGGTTTTAGTTTGAAAATTTGTTATTTTTTTATTATTTTATTTTATTCGTAGTTGTGAATTGGATTTTTTTTCCAGGTCCTTTTGATTTTGCAAGAAAAGGAGAGGAAACAATAATTTACTTCATTTCGATCCTGAAATTGAAGCAACTTGTCAAAGGAACTCAAAAGCAAAGAAAGACAAAAAAAACTCATCTTCCACTTCTAGAGCAATGGATCCGAAAAATATTCCACCACATCTTGAAATTGAAACACCAAAGCACAAAACTTTCGGAGAGTATATTGCTTCAATTGTGAGAGATAATAGGACAACTATAAGGCGTCCAACTATAGTAGCTAATAATTTTGAAAGCAAGACTGCTATCATCACAATGGTGCAAAATAATCAATTTTTTGACTTGTCTAGTGAAGACCCAAATCTTCACATCAATTGGTTTTTGGACATTTGCGACACATTCAAGAGCAATGGTGTTACTAATGATGCCACTAAAATTGAGATTGTTCCCTTTTTCATTAAGGGACAAGGCCAAGAGTTAGTTGCATTCTCTACAACTAGGATCCATCACTACATGGGATCAAATGACTCATAAATTTTTGGTAAAATTCTTTCCACCAGCTAAGACTGCTAGTTTATTTATAGATATTTCTATTTTTTTGCAGTATGATTCGAAATACTATTTGAGGCCTGGGAAAGATTCAAAGACTTGCTAAGGAAATGCTCACAAACCATGGAATAGAGCAATGGAGGCAAGTTCAGATTTTTTATGATGATCTATCTAATCCAACCTTAACATTAGTAGATGCCACAGCAGGAGGATCAATCATGAACAAGGATCTAGCAAAAATTTTTGATCTTTTGGATGTTATGTCCTCAAATACATATCAAAGACTAAGGGATAGACTTTCCCTAAAAAGAATTATGCAGAGGAATGACATTGATCTCATGACAGCCATAGTCGTCCAACTTGAAGCATTGACAAAGAAAGTGAGTTGTTAGCAACTCAAGGCACTAAACCTCCAGCTGTAATATGCAACTATTGTGAGGGAACACATTATAGCAATGAATGTCAAATAGGTAATCCTTTTGAGTAAAAGCAGTTAGAGCAAACAAAATATGTGAGGAACTTTAATCGACAAAATAATCCATATTCCAATACATACAATCCAAGGTGGAGAAACCATCCAAATTTTGGATGGAAAAATAATCAAGACACTGAAAGACAACCTGAAAATCAACAAGCTCAATCACTTTAGAAGAAAGCTCCAAGAGAAGATGCTCTTGAGAAAATGGCTATAGTTTCTTCACAATTTATGCAGAAGCAAGAGACCACCAATTAGAATATTTTTACATCAATTAAAAATTTAGAAGTACAAATGGAGCAAATCGCCCATGGGATGAATCAAAGGCAAAAGGATCATTGTCTAGTAATATTGAGACAAATCCCAGAAAGCATGCAAATGCTATTGAGCTTCAAAGTAGAAAAGTATTAGAGGAACCTTTCAAGAAAACTGTAGTAATTGAAACCCTTCTGAGGCGGTTCAAGATGAGCAAGAAGATGCAGAGGAATACGTTAAGGAGGAGGAGAAGCAAAAATCCAAATTGTTCCAAACAATCCATCACCTTATAATCCACCTATTTCATATCCTCAACAATTCAAGAAGCAGAAACTAGATAAACAATTTTCTAAATTTCTTGATGTATTTAAAAAATTGTATATTAATATTCCTTTTGCAGATGCTTTATGTCAAGTTTATGAAAGACATTCTTTGTAACAAAAGAAAACTTGAAGATTATGAGACTGTAGCATTGACAGAGGAATGTAGTGCTATTCTACAGATGAAGCTTCCACCTAAGCTAAATGATCCAGGGAGTTTTACAATTCCATATACTATAGGAAATTCTCATTTTAATAAGACTTTATGTAATATTGGTGCTAGTATTAATTTAATGCCTTTATCTATTTTTAGGAAACTAGGCATTGGAGAAGCTAAACCTACCACAATGTCACTTCAAATGGTGGATAGGTCGATTAAATATCCGAGGGAAATCATTGAAGACGTCATGGTTAAAGTGGATAAGTTTATATTTTTAGCGGATTTCTTATTATTGGATATAAAAAAAGACCAAGACATACATATTATTCTTGGTAGACCATTCTTGGCGACTGGGAAGACCCTGATAGATCTTCAAACAGGGGAACTTACTATGAGAGTGCAAGATGAGAATATCACATTCAATGTATTCAAAGCCATCAACTTTCCAAATGAAGCAGATATTTGCTTCAGAATTGACTCTATTGAGAGGTGCACAAAGGAGGTATTTCGAATAAGCTATCCAGCTAATCTAGTTGAGGCTTGTTTGGTGGGTGTGACAAATGCATAAAATAAAAGAATTTCTGAATGGGAGATGCAGTTAGAAGCTTTATCACCTTTATTCGTTCACAAATCAATTGAAGATCTTAGGGTGTGAGATACAAAATTAATGCCGTCTATTGTCAATCCTCCATTATTGAATTTGAAACAATTTCTAACACACTTGAAATATGCATTTCTAGGTGAGTCATCCACAATTCCCATCATAATTTCAACCTCTTTGAATGAAAACCAAGAAGAGAAGCTTCTAAAGGTATTAAGGGCTCATAAAAGAGCTATTGGATGGTCTATTGCTAATATAAAGTGTCACACCCCACCCAGCCGGATCTGGTCATACCCGTATACCCGTGGGGTGATATACCGCAAGATCTAGGTTCAGTGACATTTCCATACAATACATAAAGTAAAATTAAATGGACAGGAGATAAACCAGTTCAAGCATTTAATAATCAAGAATGAAAATAAAGGATTACAATATCCAAAACTTCCTTTCAAAAACTAAACATCAGAGTTCTAAGAAAAGAAAGAATGTATAATGTTGCAACAAAAATAATCTAAAGAAACTCTAAGGAAAGGAATCTCCATAATGGCAGTCCTGGCACAAACAAGAAGCGTCATGTGCCTCCACTTCTTCTCCAAATACTCCATCCTGATAATCACTTGACAAAGGATCCTCAACGATAGTGGGGTCCTCATAACCTATAGAGCAGTCTAAAGAACAAACAAAAATAAAGGAATGAGTTCATAGAAAACTGAAGAGAAACTCTATGCATGACTTAGGCCTTGTATTTAGTATAGTCATGACCAAAGTCAATTGGAAGGCAAGGATGATTCATGCTACCGATCCATTTAGTTGGGATAAGGCTTCTTCTTGTTGGTTGTCCCCTAAAATATTAAAGATGAAAATAATAAACTATAATTGGACAGCTAACTAAAATTGAACAAGTTATGGGAAGCAAAAGAAAGCCCTATAACGTAGTAACATAAATAGGGAAATAGGATTTTGTAGTCAAATAGACAAATAACAGGCACTTGAATTTAATAAAGGACAATTTATTCACCATCACAATCAATGCAATTTAGAAGAATCTCCCCATCCCCTAGGTCTTCAACAGCTTTTGCAAGCTCACATGCTCCAATAGGCCGTCCCTCTCGCCCACGATTTACCTGTTCAAAGTACAAGATCAAGAAGTCAAATCCAAAAATTTTAGATCATGCCACCCCAAAAAGAGGAAGTGGATCTTTGTGATCTACAAAATTTTATTGCTGTAATACTACTCTTGTTAGCTAGACAAATGTTGTGTCACCATTCCTTCCTACCAAAAGCCACATCATACACAAATGATGCCCTTGCATCTTCTAACATACTAAGATACTAGTTACTTCTGCCTTTTATTATCCTTTTAGAGCTTTCAACTTCCTTGTCTTTAATTACAGATGCCTAAACCACATCAGTCAACATTTTTCCATCTTGTTACTACTGGATGGAGCTTTCCCTAACTTCCTAGTGGATCTTGGACATGTCAACAGAATTGACACAGCTGTTTCTATTTCCATTACACACATTCAGTTGACGCTTCTTTTGCCACCAGGCTCCATCTCAGACCTCACCTCCAAGAAGCAGAGAGATAAACCAAGGCAAATTGAATTGCCCTGATAAGATCCTTTAATAGTCCTGCTCCCAAGGAAAATCAAGAGGGATATCAATGTACCTTCAGTATTTTTAGACAGGAGGAATTTCATTCCATAAGTTCCCACCAGAGAAACCATACATCAACTCGCTTTCTAAATTCCCGTCAGTGACAATAATGGGATCTGAAGAATGTTTTGACAGGCAAGATATTCTCTAAGGGCTTTTTGCAGTTTTACTTGTCTGGCAACAAATGAAGTGTCTGGCATGATCTCAGAACAAGTGACAGTAATGACAGAAAAAGAATCTCATAGAAAGACAAAGGCTGTTGGATATTCCTATTAAGTGCTGATATGTATTGTTGTTGCGCTTACTAGCTCAAGCTTTCGGAATAGAGGTTGCATGTTGGAACCTGGTATAGGCTATAGGGCCAAATATTTGATCCCTGGTAAGTGTAATATTGTTCCCTGAAACTTTCTTGGTAACAAGTGATGGTGTTTCAGCATGAATGCATGTCAAGTGCAGGGCTTTTCTGTACAAGCTTCCATGTGTGTACATGGCAGCTTGAGCTATTGGGATAAGCAGCTGCAGAAGTATGAGGTGTTCTCTGACTTTTATTATCTTGTCATTAAGTTAAAGTGCCTCTGAGGATAAATTCTAGTCTCATATTCCATGTAGTTTAAATCACAGTGAAGTCCAACAGTTAGGCCAGGTGTTACAATTGTTGGAAGACAAGTACTTGAACGAGCTGTAGAAGATAAAAGCATCTAGAGTCCCCTTTTTGAAGTCATGCTTCGAAGTTTTAGAATGTAGAGATCAGCCTCATAAACTGGTGAAAATGAATTGGGAAATCTTACCAATTATTCTGAGTGATGGTTCACTATTAACCACTTAGGAGGGTTTCTATTGATAATCGTACTATTTCTATTGAGTTACATGGAGGTCTCTTTTGGAAAAGATTAAATCTTTTGTGATGATGCTAAAATTTCTCCTCTCTAATTTTTTATAGTAGCGGGTCCCACGCCTTCTCAATGCCAATCTCGCCTTTCTTCTTCAGTCAGAAAGAAGATCTTAGCCCTTCCCCTGGGACAAGTAGTTCTGGCCAAGTCTTTCTAGCTGCTCCTTATTCAAGAAAGTACCCACTCGCTGATCTCTTACTTGCAACAGTGACAAAATTGTAATTGAATATGATCTGCACTACCAAAATTTTAAAAATTAAAAAGAGGGAGTTAAGGGAACTATCTGACAGTAACATGTTTTCACAATTCTCTTCTCCTCTCCTTTTCTTCATCCAAAATTTGTTGATTCCATATATTTTCAGTGTTGAATTTCAAACAAATATACCACCTGAATGTACTCAAAAGAAATATAACCTGACTTTCATTAAGGCTTTGGTGATGTCATCATGTGTTTAGTCAACATCATGAAACCATGTAGCTGAAGCCAAAGCTGTATGGCCAGGAACCCCAACGACCTATGCAGCTCATTTTCCTTTGCCACACACAATTGCTCAATAAAGCAAGACCTTTTCTACTGTTAAATTTACTAGGAGGACAAACTAGTAATGGTAGGAAGTCTAGTATTGCTCCCATGCCACAGAATCAAAGCACTAAACAAATTTCCTATGCCAATTCACTGGCATGCAGATTGCTATCACACAGATACTCTCTCCCCTTCATTAACACGTGAGGTTAGCTGTATACCAACAGCCAGGCACTCTCTCGTATGCACCCCGAAGCATGCAACCAGAAAGTAGATCTTTTCCCTTCTTTGCAAGATCAGTGTGGTTTTTGAAGTTTGTTTGGCACCCCATTGCCATGTATCAAATCAAAAAGTAGACAGTAGCACCAAAAATGTCAGCTTCCTGAAGACATACCACCTAACCATTTATTTTAAAAAATACTAATGGTTACTTCACCAACTTTCAACTGCTATGGGAAAAAATTTCTTACTTATTTCGAGAGTAGCTGAATCTTGGTAGTTCCAGTAAAAAGTTTAAACGATTACCAGAAAAATTAAGACTAGAACATGGAAAAGGTTCAGTGCATTGTCGAAATAAGTCATGACAATTATTATTACTCCATAATAACAAAAAACTTAGCATAAGATTTAAAAAAAAAAAAAAAAAAAAAAAAAAAAACCGTGCACTGGTACCAGGCATATTCTTTTCCATTTGGACTTGAAATCAAAGGTAACAATAAAAGGAAGAGAAACAAAAGTTTAGTAGGATATGAAGGGCTAGTAGAACTAGCTAGAAACAGAACCAACAGTGGATGAGGTATGGACAAAGCTCCCCAGCAACAACCAAACTAATCCAGAAAATAAGAAAATAAGGCTTAACTCACCTGGAATTGTTAGTTTCATGGCCTTGAACTCCACTTCATTTGGATCCTTAACATACACTCGACGGGGATCTATACTCACCACACTGCCTAAGATAGTAGTATTAAATCAGTTTACTGTTCAGATATTGCATTAGTATAGAGATTCAGATTTTCTTTTTGAAAAACAAAAAGCACATGTCGTTTGGACCTATCAGCAATTAAGAATAAATTCTTTGAGCACACAACAATATGAGAGACAAGTGTCGATCTCAATGATTGAAAATTTTGAAAAATAGAAAGACACTCAATCGCTATGCAGGAGGTACTAAAGGGGAAAAAGTAATGTGGATCTAATCTTTCGAAAACTGGGTGGTGAGGGTATGAGGGGATTAGAGGGTTCTATAAGCTTGATGGGCTTTAGGACGGGTTCTCTATAAACCCTACTTTCTCTTTATCCTGTTGTTACACTTCTAGAATATCTCCCTCTGCCTGCCTGTCTCACCTACAACTAAGTCCTGGAATGTCACATAAATAAACTCACGGATAAAGTTCTATAAGTTTAAATCTGCCAAAAAAAAGGTCATCAATTGGGCTATTAGTCTTGTACAAGATAACAGTTTTTAAATACACCTATACTCTAACAAGATATCAGCACGAAGATTCAAGTCTGCCCTGATGAGAAGGATCAGTTAAAAGGGACGGGATACTGAGAGACTCTACCACAACTCAGGTATGAATCAACCTGTTTTGAGTATCAACAATTCAACATATGTTAGAGAAAAAGGACAACTCATGACCAGTTACAGCCATCAACTAGCATACTCATAAAATTGCATAGAAAAGCAGTTTCAGAATAATGGACAAACTCATATACTTGATTTCCATAAACTCTAGAAATCTGTTCTAAGCTGCTCTTCCCAGTCTTAACCTTAAAAATCATTAATATATCAGCAGAAAAAACCAGAGTAGAAAGCGAGAAATCAAATAAATTTTTTAATGAGAAGTTGAGGGTACAAGTCCAGTTTTTATATATGCTTCTGCGGATAAACTGCATCACTTCCAATGGAAATCTTATCTGCACCGGACCTAAAATAATTCTGAAGCAATTTCCAAACTAGAATAATGCCTGAGGATAAATAATACATATGAATTACTCGTACTCACTAGAGAGCCAATTTTCATTGAATTTTTTACCACTAACATGCCAAAGTATTCATGAAAAAGATCATAGAAAGCAAAACGAACTTCAAAAACCGAACAGTCAAATGTTAACTGGTCAAATTTAGGCACCAAAAGGTTACCTTCCATTATCATCTGTGAAATCTCGTATGCCACCGCCAACAGTTAAAGGTACGAAAACATTCTCTGATGTGTTGTGTAGCACCTATATTGCATGTCAAACACTCGATGGTTATAGGTACAGATGAAACAAGATGTTAAAAGCAACATGGAATCTCATCATAATAAAATAGGAAAAGCTGTTCAAAATTAATTTGGTCACCTGCAACATTGGCAAATCACCTAGAGGGAAGTCATGGAAGCCAGTTCTATTCAGAAAACTAATCTGCAGCAGCAATGAAATGCTCAAAGCATGACAGGCTCAAAATCCAATCACATAACAATGAAGGAAGATTACATAAATGAGGAAGCACACCTCATCAGCCCCATCTTTATAATATTGTCCAGCAAGCTGCACAGGCTTGCCAAGATTCCTCGCCTTTAGATTACAGTGACCGAATCAGTAAAAGACGACATGCAATTACAACAATGATAAAGATATATCACAAACAAACCAAAAGTAACTCATTTTAACTTTGTAGACCATAAAATGAAAATAACGAACAACCCACGTTTGTTCTCTAATGAACAAGCCAGTAAATTCGAAAAATCAGCAAAACAACAAGATTGCAGTCTAAGGAAAATTTCCATATTCAAGAAAAACCATTAAAACAGAATCAGAAACTCAGATAAAGCTCTTTTTTGATGAAAGAATCAGATATTAAAAGCTTAGGGTAATCCAACAGGATGAAATCTGAGATCTGAAGAATCCTAGGAAGTCCAAATACAGAACCTCAGAAACAGAACACAGAGACACCTAATGATACCTTGTCAAGCACAACCCAGAAAAGCTCAAAAACTTGTCAAGGTTCTTATCAGTATAAGAGAATAACTCCAAAAAATTCCAATCAATTCCAACAGTGAAATTGGGAGATCTTGAGTAGTTTTTATTTTATTTTATTTTATTACTTTATTTTTTTTAACTAGAACAAGGATTTTCAAGTATGAGAACAGTCAATGGCAAGGAATTCCAGATATCGGAGGGATGATGTACAGAAACTTAGGCAGCAACTAATAGACACCAAAATTATCCAACAGCAACTGAGAATCAAAAGAAGAAAGCACTCAGTGTTTAATAATCTGATGGATAACATAGAAGAGGGAGAGGAATACAACCAAAGTAATCATCACCGATGGCCAAGACAGGAATCACTGCACTGAGTATTTCAAATCGCCATAGAGTAAATAAAGGCTGAAGCCAACTCTCATCACACCAAAAACTTGTATAAGGATGTTGCCTCCAAAGAAAGAACTACTGTATACCAGGAACAATCATTTCACAAATCAGAATAGAAGGCTTCACTAATGCAGATTGGGCTGGATCCACTTCTGACTAAAGGTCTACATCTGGTTACTACACATTTGTAGCAGATAGCTTAGCCACATGGAGAGGAAAGAAAAAAACAATCTATGATGGCCAGATCTAGTGCAGGTGCAGGGGCAAAGTTTGGGGCTATGGACCATAGTTATTAAGGTGGCCTGGCATCAAGTCCGTTTGTGAGGTCAGGGCAGTTAGTTGCCTTATTGTAAGGTGCCTTACACCATTTGTATTGGTGTCGAATCTTGTGTTGACCCTTTGTTATGGATATTTTATAATAGACCTGTATGGGTCGACCAAAGAAGAACCAGACCAATCAAACCTTGGTCGGACCACGAATAAAACGAAGGTACTAAGCAAGGTATACAATTTGAATCATATCCAACCTCCTTAAAGATAAGGATAAGGATTCCGATCAAGTCGGGTTACTCTTAGAATCCAAATCGGACTCCACAACTACAATCCGAGTAATACTGTCTTGGTGGATAAGACTCCTCTCCCCGGGAAGCTAGCAACAATGACAGAGTTCTATTCGAACTCCATTACTGCGCACAGTTAAGGTAACCTCTCCTAAGATCTATAAATACCCCCACATATTCATCATTATCAGGTATGCACTCTTAAGTTATTGAATACATTGAGAGATTGAGCTGTCTTCCTTTGCTCATCTGAACTAACTTGTTCGTCGGAGACGAAACTCAACCACACCGGTCGATCACGTTTTTGCAGGTTCGAGCGTTCGACCAAGAGGGACCGAATACTGCATCAACACCCTTATTTTTGCATTTGAGTACTTAAAATATAATTCCTAAGTAAGCAAATGTCCCCCAATTTGAATTGAATAAAAACAGTTTCAAAAAAATCAAGTTTCGAAAGGTAAGAAAGGCAACCAGCCAAGTCAAGAATAAAACTAGGTTTTCACTGGTAGGTGAAATTTTTTAACTTTTTTTTTTTTTTTTCTAAAAATTCCATAAATCCTGATATGGTAAAAATTGTTAAAAACCAAAAGCGAGGTTAAATATTTCATTTTTTTGGTATACAAGAAAATTTTCATAATAACAACATTTGTGCACACCAAACAAGGTTTGACTGGAACATAAATCCTGCAATATAAATCAAGCAATCAGGATTTGTTGAAAAGCTATATTTGTGCTCTATCTGATACAATGAAGTCTCATGGAAAGAAACTAATTTCTTAAGGATGAACATATTTATATGCTATGTTCTTATTGTAGTATGACAAAAAATAGTTGTCATTTTTTTATTTCTAATACCAATTTTGCATTGGTATAACTTTTTAGTATCTATTTTATGTATATGTAGAATTCTATAATTTTTAATACACCATTCTGGTAAAAAAAAAAAAAAAAAAAGGAATTATACTGAAAAAAGAACACAGAAATGCTTTGTTTACCGTGGCAACCCCTTATGGCAGCCCTATTGCCAAGGCACTTAGGAAGACCCTAAAAAGCTGAGGTCACCTTACCACTATGCAATGGGCCATGGACATGCAAAATCTTATGGTTGAGAGGCAGGTTCAAGAGTTGGGATTCGATATTGGTCAGTGAAAAGACATCTTCACCAAAGGTCTTATTCCTCATCAATTTAATACTCTCTATGTGAGTTGAGAATGTATGACATCAACTCTCCTGGGTTGTTGGGGTGGCATGATAGAGTTGCTAAGGATATCTTAGCACTTGCATATTGTTCCATAACTTGATGTAACATGTTATTTTGTTAGTAGCCTCAAGTGAATGAGGGGAAGTTCTTACAAGATCTGTTAAGAGAACCAACTCATATCGGACCATGAAAGGATTCCTTGAAATTTTGGCATTAGGGTGTAAGGGTGGTTGGTCCCCAATTAGTTCCTAAAAGTTGTATTTTATTTCCCTACTTGGGTTTGGTTTGTTTGATGGGATATAGATGGATAAAGCTACAACCATATATAGGGTATGAAGGATACTTTAAGCCATCCAATAGGTATGATGGATAAATTCGTTAATATAGGGTAGATTTGATATGGGATAAAAACTTGGGGGAATGGTATAAAACTTGAAAGGATTTTGCAGTTTGATCCTTAGAATAATCTTTTCAAGTTTCAATGATTTTGGATGGATGATTTGGGAGACATAGGGTGTCTTGATTTTGGAGCAAAAATAGGGTGAGAATAACTAGGATGGGTGAATCTAGGGTTTGGTTGGTCCAATGGGGCTGAAACTGTGATGGAAGGTCACTACTGTTAGGGGAATGAGGTTCCTAAAGTTTGAGACAGATATAGCAATTAGATTGATCATTGATGTAGATCTGACCTTGAATTTGTGCCTTTAAAAAAGTCCAAAAATTCAAGAAAATTCCAGAAAAAAAGAGAGGATGATATGAGAAAGGGAATGGAATTAAGTGTTGACTTGTTAATTACCTTGACACAAGCCATATAATGGAGTTTGATGGAGATGGAAAGAAGTGGAGGCAGGCTACAAGGACTGCTGAAGGAGAATCCTTCAACTAGAAACCCTAGGTTTCTTACTCGATCACATGGACGTCCCTTACCACTGATAAGAAGTTCTATTAATCTGGCTCTTAGGCAGCAACACACTCTATATCAATGATATTCTTCAATCTGTCTTCTGTTATGTGCCCAAGGCTTTATTTATAGCCTTACATAAGAAGTTCTAGTGAAATTAGAAATTAGAAACAGACTTTCCTAGTTGTACTCAACATAATAATCCAAATTCAAATAGGACTCTCATAACTAAAATTATAAGGACTTCTATCATATCTAAACTGAATCAAGCCTAACTTAAACTAAAATAAAATATGAAATAGACTATTCTACCCTTATAACTTAAGTTGGGCAGAATTCACATAATTAGACCGACCAATATTTTCATACTTGGCCTAAACATCAAAACTCATGGGCCCATAGAATTGGCCCATGAACACATAAACTTGCTGAATAAAGGCCCAACACCCATATCTATCAACCCTAAGTTGATTCCAAAGGGAAGTTGGTCAACATGGTGCCAGACTTGCATCACAGGGGCAAGGAGGCAATTTCCCTCTCTTGTTTCCCTAAACTGTCAGTCTATTCTGTGATATTGTGTATTGCAGGCTTGCAGCATGTGTGAATTTCTGATTGTGTTTGCCAAGTGCTCATCAAATTAGTATCAGAGCCCATCTGATCTCAGGGAATGGTTATGAGCAGAATGGATAAACAAGTAGAGTTGGAAATCATCATGTGGGAGCTTCAGGGGCAGATGTCCTTGTTAGTCTCTAAGCTAGGTTCCTTAGCTTAGCACATAGAGAAGGAACAGAACATCACTGAGTCAATGTACTTACATGCTAGGAGGAAAGATGGTGGAAATGGATTCTCAGTCGCTGAACATCACAGTTGAGCAGGTAACCTGTATTTTTCAGCCCCTATTAGGGGAAAACTCTCATGAAGATCACCCAGAGGATCCCGGTCGTGATGGCGAGGTGGGGTGGATGGGGATACTTCTATCTGAGGCATCTTGAGATTCCTATTTCTCAAGGGAGGATCCGCTGGAATGGATTGCTAATGTCAAGAGATATTTTGCCATTAATGGCACTAGAGGAGAGGAGTTGATGCAACTATGCAAGCAGCCACCATTTGCTATGAAGGAGCTGTGTAAGGTTGGATTCAGTTTCAGGAACAGAGTGAACCTATTTGTTCCTGGATAGAGCTCAAGGATGAGCTACTCAGGCACTTGAGTTCACTGCAGATAAAGATCCCTCAGGAAAAGCTAATTTGTTTGAAGCAAAACAGGACTGTCACGGAGTACAGAGAACGCTAGAAGTGTTAGCAGCGACTGTCAACACACGAGACCTGGAATGGCCCATCAAAGTGTTTATGGCTGGCCTAGGAGAAGATAGATATGGTGAAGTGAGGTTGTCTGCCCCCATCCTGTTGGACAAAACAATGTGGTTGGCCACGTAAGTGGAGGGAGATATTAGCTGTGAGGTGGCAAAGGAGGCCCAACATTAGCTAGACCAGTCCTACTGAAATGGGGACCCAAAGATAAACCAGTTTCAGCTCAAATACCCCCCCCCCACTGAAGGCTAGTTCGACTCACACACCTACCAATGCCTGTTCAAGCAGCTCTGTATTCTGCTGCTGCTGCATGAAGAAGGAAACTGCAACCTACGGAAGAGGTGGTTGCAGAGGCAGAAGCATTCAAAGAGCCTGAGAAGAGTGAGACAACGTGATGGAAGGAAATTGGAGGGGAGGAAGAATTCACTAGGTAGTATACTGTTTCATTGACGGTTTCATGGAGGAAGATTGCAGTTAGGGTTTGGGCAAGCTGGTCTTGCCAGGGGGTGGGAGGAATGCTGGCCTCTTGGTTGGACAGCAGGGGACTGCTTGTAGTTCTACTTTGGGCTGCTACCATGTATGCTACGGCTACTTGGATGAAATCTGAACCGTTTTCTTAAGTTTATGGTCTGTTCTGTGTTACTGTGTGTTGCCGTGTGTAAATTTCTGATTGTGCTCATTGGGTGCGTATCACAATTATATAAAACTAAATATTCCTTGCCCTACCTCATTCTCCTTTGTATGCTCTCTTACATCATATTGGTCTCCTTTTGTTACAACAAGATCTCCTTTGTCATTTGTCCTCACATCAAGGCACGCAATAATCTGATCTTCGAGCAAGAGTGGTAAATAGAGTTACATTTGGTAATAGGAAAAAGAAAAGGTCTAATAAAGTAAAGGCATTGACAAGCAGTTATCGATTCATTGTCATAGAGGAATTATGCACATACTAACAATAAGATCCCATGGAAAGAAAAGGAACTAAGTAGACACATAATTCAAGTCCGAGGCTTCGTACTCTTTTTGCAAGTTTTGAAGCTTTCCCTTTATCCAGCTGCTGTTCTAACATGAAACTTGCAAATGTCAGCCAATACAATAGAGCATTAATAAAATACGTCATTTGCACATATAAGTTTTGGAGCTACCTTTGTCACATCAGTCTTTGAATCCAAGAATCTGCTCAATATGGAGAGGCCAACGTCTGAAAAATTAATATTCATTGCACATCAGTATGAATTAAAAAGAAAGATGACTAAGAAAAATCAAAAGGCCTACTAGATTGAGCTGTGGTGGACTGAGTATGATTAGAACAAGAAGCTAGAGGCTAGTATAGATTTATTCCAACATACAACATGAATTTCTAAAGCAGAGTAAACTTTAAAAGATGACAGCGATTTAAGAATTAGTTGAGAATCGAGAGCAGGGAATTACTTCTAAAAGAAGCATATACTTCACAGATAAGGCCCATGAAATTGGTTCATACTTGTTTTCCAATATGAGTGTGACTCTGCTAAAACATGTCACTAAAAATTGAATCAAGAGCTTCCATAGAAATTTGACAACTAAGAACTGGCTAGGCTGCTGAGAAAAAACATGCTTTGCTGGGTGACTGGAATCGTCTGACGTCAGCTAAACAAGACAATCAGCAGAAGATGCTAGGCAAAGCTACTGGTGTATTGGAGTGTGCTAGCGTGCATCCATTTTTCAGCATGCCCAGCAAGCAAGACACCGGATGTGCCAAACTCTTAGGGGTTGGCGGAGTCAAGGTAACATGAAATATTCTGTATCCATTTACAAATAACATAAGAGGATAGAATTTATTTTATTGTTTTTTATTTTTAATTTGGAAGGGAGGAGGGCAGAAATTAAAGAATACTGAGAACTATTAAGAAGAAACAATTCTTACTTCCACTCTTTTCTGGATGAAACTGAACAGCATGCACATTTCCCCTTTTGATAGAGGCAATGAAATTATCTCCATAATTGCATGTTGATGAGATCCAGTCTTCGTTAGCATTTGTCTACACCCAAAAAAAATGCATAGATTAATCAGGCTAAAAACCAAATACAGAATAACTACTACATAACAAAAAGCATCAAGAATTAGCCGAGGAGACTGATACAGGCATTGCAGGGTATGAGTGAACAAAATAGACATGGTGGCCTCCAACATAATCCAAAATCCCTGAGTCCTTTGTAATTTGAACAGCATTCCAGCCAATATGAGGTACTCTGAAACCAGCAGATGAGTCAAAACGTCCCACCACACCAGGTATCAAGCCAAGACCTTTTACTGAGAAGAATGTAGTGCAACTGTCAGTTTAATTTGTGAAAAAAGGATTCAACATTTTCACTTCTGCATCAAAATTCTAGGACTGCAAATGACTCCAAGATTCCTGCAAAATGTAGTATTCAAGAGTAGAACACCAACTATTAAAAGAATACTTGAACATACCAGGCAAACCAAACCAAAGGAATTAACCTCCACTTCTTTGAACCAATATGCATCAAGAGTACTTGAATTCCTCAGGCAACCAAACCAGGAGGAGTAAGTAATGTTCACATTCTTTGAACCAATACGCATATGATGATTTACTGTAGAAGCATGCAGAAGATATGTATATATATTCCTACACTCTGCCGGCAATCCGGCAAGCTTGCTGTTATATCCAAGCAGTAATTCTTATTGTAATTGCAACTTTCATTTCATCAATTGGGAGTTATCTCGGGAGTACCAGTCCAGTTGTGAGCCTTTTGATCTAGTCTTAACCATCAAGTAAATCAAACATAGGAAAGAGAGAAACTACTTTCTGATATTGTTTCCTACACAAGAAACCAACTGATTATCGACGACTTCAATACAAGGAAGTGCTCAAGGGAACAACTGGTAGGAAAGAAGACGATAGTGGAAAAAATGTGAATCCAACATAACCTGGTCCATTCTCTTCATAACTCTCAAAAAGTCACTGAAGCCCAAGACAAATCCCTAAAAGGGTCGATCATTTTCTAAGTACAAAGTGCTTCAGCCATCCTGCAAAACATAAAATCCGAAATAAAATTATACAATCACGTATTTTTAGGTCACAAGTGGCAATGTTAATACATCCAATTGCTGAAAGACACCAAGATATTAACTTCAATTTTCGCATTTTATATTTGTTGTAACTTGAAGAAATTATTGCTCAGAAGGTATATATTATTCATAGACCCCAATGGAGTATTTATAGTTACAATCTAAGTAAATCCTACTCTGAGTAGGATAAGGAAATACAAAGCAAATAGAATAGAAAAATCAATCCGAGATATTAGGAAACCTAGTCTAACACAAAAGATAGAACTAACATAAAGAATATAAGAAAACTAAAGATATAACTAAAAGAGGAGACTACTCCAATTAGGAAACCACAATCACACTTCCAACACTCCCCCCCTCAAGTTGAGGCATGGATATCACACAAGCCCAACTTGGCCAAAATAGTATAAAACTGTCTAGGTAAACATCTACAACTTGATCTTCAAACTTCATTAATAGCTTATCGATTATGTCTGCCTTATACAATTCCACTTGCTTTGTCATCATCTCTACTGCACTTAAGGTCTCCAAGGAAGAACGCCCAAGAAAAAGGTAGAATCTTCAAATGTTGAGAAGACCAAATTTCTACGCAAATCTAAGGGAAAATATATTTTTGGGGTAACAATTGCTAGGGTACAGCAAGAAAAGTAAAACTTTAGATTTGTAGCAATGTTCGATCGCTAAAGGAAGAATTTGCCAAGTAAAGGGACAATCTCCAAAGGTAATAGAGATTCAAGATAAGTGATAAGTGATAATCTCCAAAGGTAATAGAGATTCAAGTTCTGCAAAGGTCAAAACACCAAATCTTCAACAAAGTTAGATCTCCAAAGTGGAAGATGTCAAGGTAAGGGGCAAATTTTGAGGATAGCAGAGATCAAATTCTGCACAAAGAAGCTTGAAAGTGACAAATATCACATTTTACACAAGGAAATCTGAAAGAAAGACATTCAAACAATGACCTGAAAAATGTAAATAATACTCTTGAAGTAAACACTGAATTGCAACTATCTTCAATCTCCACCTCACATGGGTAAGACAATGACAAAGGAAATCCCTAAATGAGATGGTCCATGGTCCACCAAGGTAAGATAATGGCATGAATGTAATTAGGAGAATTCTAAACGGGGGAAAAAAAGAAAAGAAAAAAAAAGCACAGTGGAACAAATCCCGAGAAAATGACAAAATCTAGGTCCAACTAACACTCTCATTTTTTTTTAATTATAAATTTTTTTAATTTATGAAAGAGACCCCTAGATATATGAGAAACAAGACCCCCTGAAAATATGGAAATTCACAAAAGGACCCTTAGAAGTATAGGAAATCACAATTAGCGTAGAAATATGAAAATTCACAATTAGCCCCATGGAATTATGGGAATTCACAATGAACTCCCCGTAAATATTTGCATTCTCAATAAAGCCCCCTAAAGATATTTGAATTTACAAAATGACTCCCTGGAAGGCAAAAAAGTAGAATTTGAGGGCCTAATGTGTTATTTCAGGTTAACAGAAGGGTTTATAAGGCGAAAAATAGAAATCATAGGACCTAAAGGTTCAAGTTGGGTTGGGTCGACGGGTTCGTCAGTTCAACAATTAAATGGTTTTAATGCTTTGGTAGATATAAGTTAGGTTCAATGGGGTAGCAGACGGTAAAGAAGGTGTTGGCAATTACCTACTATAAAGGGAGAAGATGCTCCGATGGCTGTTGGGAAGAAATGGGTGCAGAGGCGATGGTGATGGTAGGTTTCGAAAGAGTCTTGTGTTTATAGAATCCGACCTAATGGTTTCTTTATTCGGTATAGGTTCTTCTTCTTGAGTTTTCCAAAGCACTGAATCTTGATGGAGAAAGGAGGGAAGAAATATGGAAAACTTGATGATAGTGGTTCGAGGCTTCCTAAAAAAAGGTTTTCGAGGCTTCAATAGGAGAAACCAGGTTTTGGTCGAGGGTTCTGGTGGAGGATTCTGGTGAAGGCAATGGGTCTGGTGGAGGTGACAATGGTGGGAAACCTTTTTTCCTAGTGGTGGTGATGGTTCTCCAATCTTAGCAGGTTGCAGTGGTGGATCCAGGGAGCAATGATAGCGGTGGTGGTGGGTCGGGAGAGAGAGAAAGAATCAAATTTTCTTCTTCTTCTTCTTCTCTCGTTTTTTTCTTCTCTTTTGGAGATGGCGGTTGTAAGAAGTCAGGTCGGGGACGGTGATTATGGAGTAACAGCAGCGGTAGCGATGGAGTGGCAGCGGCAGCATGAGGGAAAAGAGAGGGAGACTTGATTCCTCTAGTTTCCTCTCTCTTCCCGAATCGAAATTAGGCTCTGATGCCATGTTGTAACTTGAAGAAATTATTGCTCAAAAGGTATATATTATTCATAGACCCCAATGGAGTATTTATAGTTACAATCCGAGTAAATCCTACTTTGAGTAGGATATGGAAATACAAAGCAAATAGAATAGAAAAACCAATCCTAGATATTAGGAAACCTAGTCTTAACACAAAATATGAAACCAATATAAAGAATATAAGGAAACTAAAGATACAACTAAAAGAGGAGTCTACTCCAATTAGGAAACCTCAATCATACTTCCAACAATATTTATTCTATACAAAATTATTTTAGGGTTAACTTTCATTTGGACCCACTGAGGTTTGGTCCAAGTCATCTCTAGTCCAAAGAAAATGACATTTTGCATTTGTCTCAACTGTGGTATCTAAAAAAAAAACAATTAAGCACATCATTTTATGATTAAAATACCCTTATAAGTTTCCAATTTCCTTTCTTCAGCTGTTACCTTAGATGCTTGTCATATATTAATAAGTGGCTTCAATGGTAGGGGTTAATATAGCGGGGTATATATGTAAATCTAAATATTTCATATTACATTCTAAGATTTTTAGTTTTTGAATTTATGATTTCAACTGCCTCACTGAAATTCCTTCCCATCCCAATGGAACCTAGCATGAAACTCTTTTCCTGCTCAATCCCTTTTTCCACTTCTTGATTTCATCGAAATACAGGAAGATCGATGGGAAGGTAAACTACAAATTACCCTTATTTTAACAGACAATTAATCAAGATTACTATATGATAGAGACCCAAAATTTCAAATATTTAGGCAGTGTTGTATTCTGAATTGGATGTTAAATATTGCAGACTGGATTGGAGTTAATCAGGAAAAACTGGAAATAGAAAGAAGAAAGTTTAGATCTCACAACAGCAGGTGCAAGGCCTCCCTCTCTGACAGGAACCTGGTGATCCAACTCTTCACTCAATACTTCAGAACTGTCCTCTCTCCCCGTTCCTCGCCTTCTACAGGATTCTCTGCTGTAACTGTTTGCCCCCTTCCCACTTTCCCTAAATGCTTCCTAAGTGTCTTTCACATCTCAGGCCTAAGGCCCATCCTTCTCTTACAGGTATAGACCCATTTAATCAAAGGTCTAACATTATATAATAAAATTTGGTAGTAGCAAGGTTAATGATTCACATCCAAACTACAGAGTTATGCTCAGTTATCCACAATACAGATGTTCACTTTAGTTGAAGAAAGGAATCAAATGAAGCAACTTTCAATCAAATTCAATCAACTAACAATTTACAGCATACTACTATCACTTATGCATCAGAAAACAATAAATTTATGGGTAATTTTAATTTGGACACCCTGACATTTGATCCAAGTCATTTTTAATCCAAGAGAAAATTATATTTTGCATTTGTCTTCCATGTGGTATCCAAAAAAACAAAGGACACACGTCAATTTAGTGACCAAAATGCTCTTATGCTTTTTCAATTTCCTTTCTTCAATCGGTAGCATATTCAGTCAGAAGATTACTCTAATACCAAATTGTTGGTACCTCATACCTCTGTTCACGATCTGGGCAAGCTGTATTATATGCGATAAGGATGATTTTTCATCCTTATCCCTTTCTGTCCCTAATTTAAATCATTTATATATTATCTCCTCCTTCCATTTGAATAATTTCCATACTATCTCATCCTTTCATTTCATCAGTGTCCTAATTTGGATTGAATGTTTTCTCTATTGAAAGCTTTCCATACATTGTATTTCCATATAAATCTTTCCATATGTTGTATTTTCATGTTTTGTACCTTTCCTTTATTGTTCATAGTTACCTAACAGCATGGGATATATGTTGTCTATTTATTTGAGAGTTCTCTCGTATGAAATTATTGAACCATTTTTCCTATTGAGGTTTCATCTCAATATGGTATCAACCTAACAAACGAATTTGAACCTTCGCCATCACTTTTTCATCATCTTCCTCCATGACTACTACAACTATGGTTATCCCCATTGTTGCGCCATCTTTCTCTACAAATTAGTTTCATAAACTTCTCTCTTTGTTGGAATCTGATAATTTTCCTCCCTTGGCAAATGCTGCAGGTAAAGCATCTTCTTTATGGGTTATTGATTCTATTAAGATGAAACCTCAATAGGAAAAATGGTTCAATAATTTCATACGAGAGAACTCTCAAATAAATAGACAACATATATCCCATGCTGTTAGGTAACTATGAACAATAAAGGAAAGGTACAAAACATGAAAATACAACATATGGAAAGATTTCAATAGAGAAACCAATCAAGTAAAATTAGGACACTAAATGAAAAAGGATGAGATAGTTGGAAATAATTCAAATGAAAGGAGGAGATAATATGAAAATAATTTAAATTAGGGACAATGAGGGAAAATCATCCTTATCGTGCCTAATATTCCCCCTCAAGTTGAAGAGTGAATGCCAAGAACTCCCAACTTGCCTTTATGACTGAATATATTAGCGACTTGGGCAACACTAGTGGTGGAGGTGGGTCTAATGGGACCATGTCAAACCTGACCACGAACCACATGACAATCAATCTTGATGTGTTTGGTGCGCTCGTGAAAGACTGGGTTTGAAACAATATGCAAAGTAGCTTGATTGTCACAAAATAAAAGCATCGGCTAAAGTACCATGACACCAAGATCTTTGAGCAGTTTAACTAACCGCATTAGTTCATAAGTGCTGATGGTCATTGCACGATATTCAGCCTCAACAGATGAGCAAGACACAATGGCTTGTTTCTTAGATTTCCAAGACAGAGGGCTTGAACCAAGGAATACACAATATACAGTGGTAAATGGTCGAGTTATGGGGCAATTCGCCCAATTTGAGTCACAGTAAACATAAAAAATAAATAAGAATAAATAAAATAAAATAAAATAAAAAAGATAACTCACTATCAACCGATAGAAGAATCCTTTCACTTGGAGAGCCTTGGAGGTAAAGTAGTAAACGATTAGCAACCTCCATATGAGGTTTATGAGGCTCGTGCATGAACAAACTAAGAACATTCACAATGTGAACAATATCCGGGCGAGTAATGGTAAGATAAATAAGCTAGCCCAATAACCGACAATATGGTTTTGGACCAAGTAGTGGCTCACCATCAGAAGTAGTCAACTTGAGGTGTTGTTTCATGGGAAACTGAGTAGGATTAGCATTAGTATGACCAACATCATTTTAAGATGTCCAATGTGTATTTTCGTCGGTTGGTGAAAATACCTTTTTTGGATCATGTCACTTCAAGACCAAGGAAATATTAAGTGAACTAAAATCTTTAATCCAAAATTGTTGCTGAAGAAATCATTTTAAGTTGGAAATTGTTGTTGTGTTAGACCCAAAAATTAAAATGTCATCAACATACACAAGCACAAAGCTAGATGAAGAATCTGTTATAAAGAAAACAAAGAGAAATCTGCCTTAGGTTGTGTGTACCCAAGATCAGTAAGAGCACTGAAAATCTTCGAAATTCAATTATGGGATGCCAGTTTGAGCCTATACAATGACTTATGCAAACAACAAACCAATTTCTCCCTCTTTCAATGATAACCAAGCAGAAGAGTTATGTACACCTCTTCATCAAGATCGCCATGGAAAAAGGCATTGTTAATGTCCAATGCAATGACCATCCTTTGATAGCAGCAATGGCAAGAAGTATTCTAGCAATAACCAACTTAGCAACTGGGGCAAAAGTCTCATGGAAATCAACAACCCTTTGTGACTAAATGCTTTTTTTAGCACTCAATTGACCCATTTAAATGCCGTTGGATTTTGTAAATCCATTTACAACCTATGGATTTCTTATTTGGTGGCAAAAGTACAAGAGATCAAGTCTTGTTAAATTCAAGTGTTGCAATTTCGCTATCCATTGCCTCCTTCCAATCAAGTGAAACAATAACCTTAACAAAGCTTGTAGGTTCAATTATAGCATTTAGGGCCTTAACATACCTGAAATGGGGTAAGGACAATATATGGTAAGATAAAAAACAATTAACAGGAGTTAGAGTACCTAATCTTGAAGGAGTTTGGGCATCCATAAAGTAACAATATTAGTTTTTAAGATGGTGCGGTGGTCGATAAACCAAGATGGCCATGAGATGGAGGTTGGTGGGAGGTTGGGTGAAGAAGAAGGTTCTTCAACTGGTTGGGGAGGAGGTGAGGTTGATAAAGGTGGGTCTGACAAGATGGGAAAACTTTCAATTTCAGGAGCTGCAATGAGTAAAACAAGCAATGATGGGGATGGCAATTTAGAAAAAGGAAAAGAATCTTCAATAAATATGATGTCACGCCTCACATAAACTTTATGCATTTGTAAATCATAAATCATATACCCTTTTTGTGCATATGGATACCCAATAAAACCACCTGGAGATGCTCAATGATCAAATTTATGACGAATGGATGAATGATTATAATCATAACAAAGGCATCTAAAACTTCAAAGATGGGAATATGAAGCGATTTTGCCAAATAGGACTTGAAAAGGTGACTTGCCATATAGCAGCGGGGTGGGTAAATGGTTAATTAAATAAGCAATTGTCAAAACATAAGGGCCCCAAAACTTGTGAGGTAAGCTTGCTTGAAAAGATATAGCACGGGCCAAATTGAGAAGGTGTCGGTTTTTGCATTCAACAACCCCATTTTGTTGGCTTCTAACAACATAAGTACATAACTATGTTAATAAATAATGCTATGGGCTATAAAAGAGTCATTTGATGGGCAGTTAAAAAATTCACGAGCATTATCAGTGTGGAGTTGTTTAATTTTGTATCCAAATTAAGTTTTGATCGTTGTAAGAAAATCCCTTAAACGAGACCAAGCATCAGATTTATGATTTAACATAAACACCTAGGTGCATCGTGAAAAATCATCCACAATAGTTAAACAATATTTCGCACCACAGACTAAGGGTACAAAGTAAGGTCCCCATACATCACAATGTATCAAATCAAAGCAAGAAGTGGTAGAAATTGTGCTAGAAGAGAAAGGAAGTTGAGTTTGCTTAGATAAAGGACAAGTAGAGCAAACTCAACTTTTATGAAAATAAATATTTGGGTCCAATTGTTTAATATAACCACAAACTTTAGAAGAGGGATGGCCTAAACAAGAATGCCAAATGTCTATGGCTAGAGAAGCAACAACAACAATAAGGAGATCCCACTCCAAATAATAAAGACCATTGCATGCCTTACCAAACCAAGTCCCCTCCTTTACGCTAATTTGTATCACACAATAATCAGGATAAAAAGTCAGGAAACAATTAAGTTGGTGGGTAAGTAAAGTAACAGATAACAAATTAAACCCAAAAGAAGGAAATGTAACAAATTCATGAGGGGTAAAGTGGGTGTGGGGCTAGAATTTCCAATATAAGTAATAAGAGTTAAACCACCATTTTGGAGACGAATAAATTGGATGTGGGGAATAAGACTACCAAGATGAAATAAAGACAAATTAGAAACCATATAGAGACTGGCACCATAATCAATAACCCTTAAGGAAGATGCTTTACCTGCAGACTGCAGTATCTGCCAAGGGAGGAAAATTACCAGATCCCAACAAAGAGAGAAGTTTATGAAACTGATTTGTAGAGAAAAATGGCGCAACAATGGGGGCAACAATAATTGTAGTAGTCATAGAGGAAGACGATGAACAAGGGATGACAAAGGTTCAGAATCGTTTGTTAGGTTGACACTATATTAAGATGAAACATGAATTTGAAAAATGGTTGAATAATTTTATATGAGAGAACTCTCAAATAAATAAACAACATACATCCCATGCTATTAGGTAACTATGAACAATAAAGGAAATGTACAAAATATGAAAACACCACATATGGAAAGATTTATATGGATGTATCGAAAGGTTTTAATAGAGAAACCAATCAAGCCAAGTTAGGACACTGAAGAAATGAAAGGATAAGATAGTATGGAAATAATTCAAATGGAAGGAGGAGATAATATGGAAATAATTTAAATTAGGGACAGCGAGGGGTAAGGATGAAAAATCATCCTTATCACGCCAAATAAGAAACCTATAGGTACTCTCACGCCTCATTGATCTTGGGTACACACAATCTAAGGCCGATTACTCTCTGTTTTCTCTCATAACGGATTCTTCATCTACCTTTGTGCTTGTACATGTTGATGACATTTTGATTGATGGCTTTGACACAACACCGATTTCCAATTTATAATTACTTCCAAATTAAAGATCTTGGTTCACTTAAATATTTCCTTGGTCTTGAAGTGGCACGATCTAAAAAAGGTATCTTCATCAACCAATGAAAATACACATTGGACATGCTAACTGATGTTGATTTCACTGGTGTTAATCCTACTTAATTTCCCATAAAACAACACCTCAAGTTAACTAATTATGATGGTGAGCCATTACTTGATCCAACACTATACCATCGGTTTTTGGCCAGCTTATTTATCTTACCATTACTTGTCGGGATATTATTCACACTATGAATGTCCTTAATTAGTTCATACACGAACCTCGTAAACCTCATATGGAGGCTGCTAATCGTTTACTACGTTACCTCCAAGGTTCTCTAGGTCAAGGGATTCTTCTATCTGTTGACAGTGCATTATCTCTTCATGCTCATTATAATTCAAATTGGGGCGAGCTGTCCCATGACTCAGCAATCTACCACTAGATATTGGGAATTCGTTTGTTTCAGCCCTCTATCTTGGAAATCTAAGAAGCAAACCATTGTGTCCCACTCATCTGTTGAGGCTAAATATCGTGTTATGGCTATCACCACTTGTGAACTAATGTGGTTAATTACATTGCTCAAAGATCTTAGTATCACGGCACCTCGGTCGATACCTTTATTTTGTGACAATCAATCTGCTTTGCATATCGCTGCGAACTCAATCTTTTATGAGCGCAACAAACACATCAAGATAGATTGTCATGTGGTCCGCGATCAAGTTTGACATGGTCCCATACCCACCTACACCACTAGTGCTGCCCAAGTCGTTGATATTTTCATCAAGGCCCTTGGAAATGATTTGTTTCTCAGTCATAAAGGCAAGTTGGGAGTTCTTAACATTCACTTTCCAATATGAGGGGGAGTATTAGGCGTGATTATCCCTCGTTGTTCCTAATTTAAATTATTTCCATATCTCCTCCTTCCATTTGAATTATTTCTATATTATCTCATCCTTAAGTTTCATTAGTGTCCTAATTTGGCTTGATTGGTTTCTCTATTGAAACCGTTCCAGACATTGTATTTCCATATAAATCTTTCCATATGTCGTATTTCCATGTTTTGTACTTTCCTTTATTGTTCATAGTTAACTAACAGCATGACATGTATGCTATCAATTTATTTGAGAGTTCTCTCATATGAAATTATTCAACCATTTTTCCTATTGAGGTTTCATCTTAATAAGCTAAAGAAAGGAAATTGAAGGGGTACAAGGGCATTTTGGTCATAAAAATTGTGTGTTCTTAGTTGGTCTTTTCTGGAAACCACATAGGAGGCAAATGCAAAATTTCCCTTTTTTGGGACAAAAATGGCTTGGGTCAAACCTCAGGGGGTCCAAATGAAAATTACCCTAAATTTATTTTCTATCGTTATAATTGTCTTTGACATCTGATCCATATCCCAAGCATTTACAGCCCATTGCAAATAAAATATTCGAACATAGAGTAACAGATCTAGTGCATTCTCTAATGTTATCAAGATCTATTAGGCGTGCTAAGGATGATTTTCATCCTTTCCCTAATTGTTTCTCATTTGAATTCTTTCCATTTGAATTCCTTCCATTCATCATTCCTTCAATTCGAATTCTTTCCATACATTGTATTTCCATACAAACATTTCCATGTATAATATTTGCTATACAAACATTTCCATGTTATATTTCCATCTTTTAAATCTTTCCTTTATTGTTTATAATTACCTACCAGCATGGGATGTATGCTTCTATATATTTGAGGTTCTCTCATCTGAAATCATTCAACCATTTTCTACTATTGAGGTTGTGTCTTAATATGGTATCAGCCTAAACACGATTCTACATCTTTATTCACCACGTCTTCTTCTTCCTCATCTTCTACCTCCTCTTCAATGGCTACCAATACTAAGTCTGTTGATTTGGATTCCTCTTCTCCATTTTTCCGTCATCACTCGGACAATCCGGGTGCCATTTTGGTCACCCAACCATTGAAGGGTGATAACTATCCGACTTGGCGACGTGCTATGCATATGGCTCTTGAAGCGAAAAACAAACTTCAATTTATTGACGGCTCTCTTTCAAAACCTGTTTCTGACTCAGTTTTGCTTCCTTAATGGATCCACTGTAACAGTATGGTTCTTTCCTGGCTTGTCAATGCTATTGTTCCTGATATTGCTCATAGTGTCCTTTATGCCTCTACTGCTCATGAGGTTTAGGACGACCTTGAGGCTCATTATTCTCAACAAAATGCACCTCGTATTTTTGAAATTTGTTGTGCCATTTCCACCCATCAACAAGGCACGTCTTCATTGGCTTCTTATTATACGGTTCTCAAAGGGCTCTGGGATGAGCTTTCTTCGTATAATGATCTACCACCTGGCACATGTGGTCTTCTAAACAAGCATTCTGATCTTATTCATAGAGACCAGCTTCTTGAATTTTTTATGGGACTTAATGATTCCTACGGCTCACTTCGTAGCCAATTACTTTTGATGGACCCTTTGCCGACGGTGAATCGTGCTTATTCTCTCTTACTTCAAGAGGAGCGTCATCGCACAATTCATGAGGCCATTACTCCCGCTCTCACGCACTCTGCCTTGGCTGCCACATCTCCTCGATATAGTTCCAAAAATGGTACCAAGAAACACTATCATTGTGACTTGGATGGTCATTCGGAATCCCGTTGTTTTAAAAAACATGGGTATCCTCCCAAACGTGCTACGAAGTCCACCGCACCGCCATCTCCAACGGTTCACTCTCTTGCTGCAACTGTGGTCCCTTCAGTTGTTGCACCATCTTTCACCACAGATCAGTACCATAAACTCCTATCTCTATTGGAATTTGGTAACATTACACCCTTGGCAAATGCTGTAGGTAAAGTATCTTCTCTATGGGTTATTGATTCTGGTGCCAGTCTTCATATGGTTTCAGATTTATCTTTATTTCATTCGGATGGTCTTGTTCCCCACACCCAATCCATTCGTCTTCCCAATAGTGGTTTTGCTCCCGTTACACATATTGGGAATTGCAGCCCCATACCCACTTTACCTCTCACAAACGTCTTACATGTTCCTTCATTTGGTTTTAATTTGTTATCTGTTACCCAGCTTACCCAACAACTTCATTGTTTCCTAACTTTTTACCCTGATCATTGTGTGATACAGGACCTATGCACGAAGTAGAGGATTGGGCTGGGTAAGGCGTACAATGGACTTTATTATTTGGAGTTGGATCATCTTATTGCTGCTGTTGTTTTTCCCACAAATGATCTTTGGGCATTCTCGTTTGGGCCATCCATCTTTAAAAATTTCCAGTTATCTTGCACGTTTGGATCCGACTATTTCTTTTCATAAAAATTTTGTTTGCTCTATTTGTCCTTTGGCTAAGCAAACTCGACTTCCTTTTCCATCTAGTACAATTTCTACCACTTCTTGTTTTGAATTGATACATTGTGACATATGGGGACCTTACTTCGTTCCCTCAATTTGTGGTGCAAAATATTTTTTAACTATTGTGGACAATTTTTCACAATGCACATGGGTGTTTTTGTTAAATCATAAATCTTATGCTTGGTCCCGTTTAAGGGAATTTTTTGCTATGATCCAAACCCAATTTGGATACCAAATTAAACAACTCCGAACTAATAATGATCGTGAGTTTTTTAATTCCCATTCAAATGAATTTTTTTCAACCCATGGTATTGTTCACCAACATAGTTGTGTTAATACACCCCAACAAAATGGGGTTGTTGAACGCAAACACCGCCACCTTCTTAATGTGGCTCATGCTCTATCTTTTCAAGCCAGTCTACCTCATAAGTTTTGGGGTCATTGTGTTTTGACAGCCACTTACCTAATTAATCATTTACCTACCCCGCTGCTACATGATAAGTCACCACTTCAAGTTTTATTTGGCAAGATTCCTTCATATTCTCATCTTCAAACTATTGGATGCCTTTGTTATAGTCATAATCATTCATCCATTCGTCATAAATTCGATCCCCAAGCATCTCCAGGTGTTTTTATTGGGTATCCATATGCACAAAAAGGGTATAAGATTTATAATTTACAAACACATAAGGTTTTCTTTAGTCGTGATGTCACATTTGTTGAAGATTCTTTTCCTTTTTCAAAATTGTTATCTTCATTATTGCCTGTTTTACCCATTGCTGCTTCAGATATTGATAGTTTACCCATCTTGTCGGATCTACCCTTATCAACCACACCCTCTCCCCAACCGGTGGATGAACCTTCTTCACCCAACTTTCCATCCACCACCATCTCCCGTCCATCTCGGGTTCATCGACCACCACCACATCTTAAAGATTATCATTGTTATGCCATGGATGCCCAAGCTTCTTCTTCCTGCATAGGTACTCTCATTCCTACTAATTGTTTTTTGTCCTATCATAGATTATCCTCACCCCATTTCAGGTATCTCAAGGCCCTCAATGCTACAATTGAACCTACAAGCTTTGCCAAGGCTAGTGTTTCACCTGATTGGAAGGAGGCAATGGATAGTGAAATTACAGCTCTTGACCTTAACAAGACTTGGTCTCTTGTACCTTTGCCCCCACACAAGAAACTCATAGGTTGCAAATGGGTTTACAAATCAAACAACATTCAGATGGGTCAATTGAACGCTATAAAGCGCGTTTGGTGGCAAAGGGTTATACTCAAATTGAAGGGGTTAATTTCCATGAGACATTTGCCCCAGTTGCCAAGTTGGTTACTGTCCGAACACTTCTTGCCACTGCTGCTATTAAAGGATGGTCATTGCATCAATTGGACGTCAACAATGCCTTCTCCATGGCGATCTTGATGAAGAGGTATATATGACTCTTCCGCCTGATTATCATCGAAAGGGGGAGAAATTGGTTTGTCGCTTGCACAAATCACTATATAGGCTTAAGCAAGCATCCCATAATTGGTTTTCCAAGCTTTCTGGTGCCCTTATTGATCTTGGATATACACAATCTAAGGCAGATTACTCTCTATTTTCTCTACTTACAGAGTTTTCATCTACCTTTATGCTTGTTTATGTTGATGGTATTTTAATTGATGGGTCTGACACATCTATGATTTCCAACTTATAATCACTTCTTCAGCAATATTTCCAGATTAAAGATCTTGGATCGCTTAAATATTTCCTTGGTCTTAAGGTGGCCCGTTCTAAGAAAGGTATTTTCGTTAACCAACGAAAATACACATTGGACATCTTAACTGATGTTGGTTTCATAGGTGCTAATCCGACTCAATTTCCAATGGAACAACACCTCAAGTTAACTGCTTCTGATGGTGAGCCCTTAGCTGATCCAACACCATACCGTCGGTATTTGGGCCAACTTATTTATCTCACAATTACTCGTCCAGATATTGTTCACACTGTGAATGTTCTTAGTCAATTCATGCATGAGCCTCGTAAACCTCATATGGATGTTGCTAATCGTTTACTACGTTACCTCCATGGCACTCCAGGACAAGGGATTCTTTTATCTGCTGATAGTGAGTTATCACTCCGTGCTTATTGTGATTCAGATTGGGCAAGTTGCCCTATGACTCGACGATCTACCACTGGATATTGTGTGTTTCTTGGTTTCAGCCCTTTATCTTGGAAATCTATAAAACAAGCAACTGTGTCCCACTCATCTGCTGAGGCTAAATATCGTGCCATGGCCGTCACGACTTTTGAATTCACGTGGTTAGTTACATTGCTCCAAGATCTTGGTGTCATAGTCCCTCAACCAATACCTTTATTTTGTGACAATCCAGCTGCTTTACATATTTTTGCGAATCCAGTCTTTCACGAGCACACCAAGCACATTGAGATTGATTGTCATGTGGTTTGCGATCAGGTTCGCCATGGTCTTATCCAACTGACCTCCACCACTAGTATTGCCCAAATTGCTAACATTTTCACCAAAGCCCTTGGAAAAGATTTGTTTCTCAGTCATAGAGGCAAGTTGGGAGTTATTGACATTCACTCTCCAACTTGAGGGGGAGTATTAGGCGTGCTAAGGATGATTTTCATCATTTCCCTAATTGTTTCTCATTTGAATTATTTCCATATTATTCCCTCCTCTCATTTGAATTATTTCCATATTATTTGCTCTTCTCATTTGAATTCTTTCCATTTGAATTCCTTCCATTCATCATTTCTTCAATTTGAATTCTTTCCATACCATCTCATTCCTTCAATTCGAATTCTTTCCATACCATCTCATTCCTTCAATTCGAATTCTTTCCATTTATTGTATTTCCATGTATAATATTTGCTATACAAACATTTCCATGTATTATATTTCCATACAAACATTTCCTTGTATTGTATGAAGGAATCTTGCCAAATAAAACTTGAAGTGGTGACTTACCATGTAGCAGCGGGGTGGCTAAATGATTAATTAGGTAAGTGGCTGTCAAAACACAATGACCCCAAAACTTATGAGGTAGACTGGCTTGAAAAGATAGAGCACGAGCCATATTAAGAAGGTGGCGGTGTTTGCGTTCAACAACCCCATTTTGTTGGGGTGTATTAACACAACTATGTTGGTGAACAATACCATGGGTTGAAAAAAATTCATTTGAATGGGAATTAAAAAACTCACGACCATTATCAGTTCGGAGTTGTTTAACTTGGTATCCAAATTGGGTTTGGATCATAGCAAAAAATTCCCTTAAATGGGACCAAGCATAAGATTTATGATTTAACAAAAACACCCAGGTGCATCGTGAAAAATCGTCCACAATAGTTAAAAAATATTTTGCACCACAAATTGAGGGAACGAAGTAAGGTCCCTATATGTCACAATGTATCAATTCAAAACAAGAAGTGGTAGAAATTGTACTAGATGGAAAAGGAAGTCGAGTTTGCTTAGCCAAAGGACAAATAGAGTAAACACAATTTTTATTAAAAAAAATAGTCGGATCCAAACGTGCAAGATAACTGGAAATTTTTATAGATGGATGACCCAAACGAGAATGCCAAAGATCATTTGTGGGAAAAACAACAGCAGCAACAAAATGATCCAACTCCAAATAATAAAGTCCATTGTACACCTTACCCAGCCCAATCCTCTACTTCGTGCATAGGTCCTGTATCACACAATGATCAGGGTAAAAAGTTAGGAAACAATAAAGTTGTTGGGTAAGCTGGGTAATAGATAACAAATTAAAACCAAATGAAGGAACATGTAAGACGTTTGTGAGAGGTAAAGTGGGTATGGGGCTGCAATTCCCAATATGTGTAACGGGAGCAAAACCACTATTGGGAAGACGAATGGATTGGGTGTGGGGAACAAGACCATCCGAATGAAATAAAGATAAATCTGAAACCATATGAAGACTGGCGCCAGAATCAATAACCCATAGAGAAGATACTTTACCTACAGCATTTGCCAAGGGTGTAATGTTACCAAATTCCAATAGAGATAGGAGTTTATGGTACTGATCTGTGGTGAAAGATGGTGCAACAATAGAAGGGACCACAGTTGCAGCAAGAGAGTGAACTGTTGGAGATGGCGGTGCGGTGGACTTTGTAGCACGTTTGGGAGGATACCCATGTTTTTTAAAACAACGGGATTCCGAATGACCATCCAAGCCACAAAAGTCACAATGATAGTGTTTCTTGGTACCATTTTTGGAACTATATCGAGGAGATGTGGCAGCCAAGGCAGAGTGCGTGAGAGCGGGAGTAATGGCCTCATGAATTGTGCGATGATGCTCCTCTTGAAGTAAGAGAGAATAAGCACGATTCACCGTCGGCAAAGGGTCCATCAAAAGTAATTGGCTACGAAGTGAGACGTAGGAATCATTAAGTCCCATAAAAAATTCAAGAAGCTGGTCTCTATGAATAAAATCAGAATGCTTCTTTAGAAGACCACATGTGCAAGGTGGTAGATCATTATACGAAGGAAGCTCATCCCAGAGCCCTTTGAGAATCATATAATAAGAAGCCAATGAAGACATGCCTTGTTGATGGGTGGAAATGGCACGACGAATTTCAAAAATGCGAGGTGCATTTTGTTGAGAATAACGAGCCTCAAGGTCGTCCTAAACCTCATGAGCAGTAGAGGCATAAAGGACACTATGAGCAATATCATGAACAATAGCATTGACAAGCCAGGAAAGAACCATATTGTTACAGCGAATCCATTGAGGAAGCAAAACTGAATCAGAAACAGGTTTAGAAAGAAAGCCGTCAATAAATTGAAGTTTGTTTTTCGCTTCAAGAGCCATATGCATAGCACGTCGCCAAGTCGGATAGTTATCACCCTTCAATGGTTGGGTGACCAAAATGACACCCGGATTGTCCGAGTGATGAAGGAAAAATGGAGAAGAGGAATCCAAATCAACAGACTTAGTATTGGTAGCCATTGAAGAGGAGTTAGAAGATGAGGAAGAAGAAGAGGAAGAAGAAGACGTGATGAATAAAGATGTAGAATCGTGTTTAGGCTGATACCATATTAATATGAAACATTAGGGAAAGGATGAAAATCATCCTTAGCACGCCTAATAAGATCACTCGCATTGTTGTTTCCAAACAATTTAATATGATTGAAGTTGTAAAGTTTGCAGATTATTGATCCATTGAGGTGGACAATGATCAATGCAAATTCAGGATCAAGAGATCAACATTCATAAATGGTTCTATTTTAATGCTTCATCTTCAGAGTGAAAGGAAAATCTTCACGATGAAAGGATATCCAGGTCTCAATACATATATCTAGAACTTTCCTAAAAGCGCACTTTAAGCCTGAGTCCTTCCCACGCTCTTCACAGTCTATGGATCTTACAAATCATCATTCCCCGGATGTTGCCTGGGCATTGCTTTATGCTACAGGCTATCCTCGCCATCATGATGTTACAAAAAGAAACTGAAGAAATATGCTTCTTAAACTAAAGTAGTTGAGATGAAGCTCTTACCCTGTTCGGTTCAGCACGTCCATTGCAGCAGCAAACGCCCCCAACACCGGGAAAAATAAGGCGATTTGCGTTCAGAATATCTTCAGGAGTTTGTACCTATTAAAAGAAAAGAAAATGAAACCTGCAAATGCGACTGAATTTGATCTGATATTTCCCTACAAACTCATCTAATTTGATCTAATTCAGACTCTTAACTTAGAACCAGACCCAACAGAAGTTGATAGCCATGTCTTGATTCAAAATTAGCAAAAGATGCAGATTAAGAATAAGAAGTAACGCTCACATCCTTGATGTCGTAACCGAGTGATCGAATTACATTCCTGACGCTTCGAACATTGCCTGCACCGTAGTCCAACAGAGTAACCACTAAAAACGAAGATTGATCAAGTTAGCGAGAGAACTAGCCAGAGAAAGTGAAGTAAAACAAGTGAAGGAGAGGTTTTCACCCGAGCCTCCATCGTTGGCGGCCGAGAGAACTGAAAAGCTTCTTGGATTGTAATTGGAACTCCTTCTGTAAATGTTATCCTTGCGGCTAAGGAGGAGAGCAGGGGGAAGATGATCCAAAGGGGTGAGCTTTTGCAGAAACAAATGGCGAGAATTCAAAATCCGGAAAATTGCTCAGTGGTTTCTTTTTCTATTTTTCGAGTTGTCTTTAGCCTACAGCCTACTTCAGTCTCATGTTAAAAAGCAAACTTCATTTTCTGGTCGCCAGTCGGCAATGTCCGAAATTTCGCCCCAAATACGCCAATATATGGCCAAGTTTAAGCCAAATTTCGACCCCCATTTTGGAGTGTATTTAAGGTTATTTTAGGTCCAAATTTGGTATCTACCTTAATTTAATGTCAATAAACACACTACAATTTCTGATTTTGCCTAAAATCTCACCTAAATTGGTGTTTTTAATTGGCACGTATCCAAGTATACACGCAAAATTAAAAATTCTAGAACATTATTTTAAAAAATTAAACCAAAATTAATTTGCACAATGACAATAAATATCATTATAAAATATTAGTATACAATAATACAAATACAATTAAATAGATATATGTGTTGGCACCACCTGTATCATGTCAATATCAAGTATTATGCATCGGTGGATCCATTTATTGTAAGTCTTGTGACTAATGTGCCAAATCAAAAGGCCCAAAGGCTGCAGCTATGAGCTTCTCCTACATCATTTTTTTAAACTCACTCCATGATATTCCATGTTGATGATTATCGAAGTACATAGAAACAAGACGTCTGTAATTGGCCTCATCTATTGTTGGAAACTACTCTCATTAGGAGGGAAATGAGAATAAAGATAAGGAAGAGAGTCAAGAGACCATGTTGGGTGTGGTGGTGGTGCATATGATGGTGGGTCTAGTGGTATACCATATTCGTATACTACATCCAAAATATCGGTTGTACCCTAGCCACCGGGAGGGATAATCGGGACACTATGATGATGATGACCCCAACCATCATAACTCCCATAAGTAGATGTGGTCCATGTGGAGCCTCGAGAGTCATCCAAGCTCATGGATGATCCATCATTGTATCATAGTAGTATGAACTCCTAGAATACGAGTATGTATCACTATGACCATGAGCAAGAGAGACACCATAACCATAAGCAGATGTGGAGCCTATGGACTCCTCCAAGCTTATGGACCCCATCACTCCCGACAAGTTGTTCGTCAAATCAAAATGGTCGTATGAGCCATGCGATCAAGTTTGTCATTGTAACCATAGCCATACGATCGAGTATTGTGATGACACGTGTAGAAGATCCTGAAAATCATATAGGACCATTCTATAGTATAGAATAGGAACAATGGCAGAGCATGCGCTTTCAAGGCCTTGATACTGTTTCTGGAACAAAAGTTCCAGCGGCTGGTTGGTTGCCCCGGGTGACCAGTCTAGTTTAGTGGAAAAAGGGTAATTTTGAAATTTTGATTTTTGAAGCCTTATTTAATGCGTTTTCGTTCTAAAATATGTCATTCTAATATGAAGTCGTTAGAAAACACTCCTCAAAGGTGAAAGACAATGTGAAGAGCATATGACAAGGTTTCCGAACGGTGATTTGCTTTCTTAAAGGTTAATATTCATCTTCTTTGTTCTAGTTCCCTTCAATGATTGATTCCTCCTACTATCAAGACCTAGTTGAAGGCTTCTATTTACTGTACCAACCTATTTCTTCTACCCTCTTTACTCTAGAGTGAATCTGGCTCATCCATGAATCTTTCGGATCAATTTCGGAGAAGATCTAATATAGGATTCATTAGATTTTCATTCTTTTTGCTTTGTTTGATGTCTAAACTATGTTAAATCATTTTTAGTATTATTTCATGATTTTCTAAGTATTTTCGAAGTAGTTTAGAACCCAATTAGGAAGCCTTCTAACGATCTGAGTCAATTATGTTCGTATTCATAGGTTGGTTGATTGTTGTGGTTGCCCCAGACAACCACATCGACCAACCACACCCTGCACTGTTGGTCTTTTGTTTCTCTTTCAATGTCATACCTCTAGGGTTATTTCTAACTTTGAACCAATATGTTAATAGGACTTTTTGGGAAGCGTGAACTTACTCTTTGACTTAACTTACAAAGTTTGCAAATCAATAGCAAGGTGAGGGTGTTCACTTGCACATAAACATTGTTACTTTCTTGGTTGTTATGAAACTTGCTTATAATTTCACAGGTTGTTGTTTTAGGGTTTAGGAATGATGTTTATGACTCTGAAATTACAGAATATAGGTGATTTATGATGCTATTGATATATGGATTAACATGTGACTTTATGGACTTAGATTGATTTATGAATTGGGAATGTGATTGAACTTTCTTGCTACTTGTGGAAAGAGAATGTATGTTGTCATTGTGGATTGGGGAATACCTATTTGGGTATTTCTGGCTTGGAAAATAAGCGGAGGTAGTATGGGACACAATCATTTGATGACCCCAACACTTTTCACGATTGGTTTCCATAACTAGGTGGTTTAGAAGAGTTCGGTTAGGTACCCCATCATATCAGCACCTTATCGGTGGGGTATTGATGCTGAGTGACCTGTGGCGGTGGTATCTGGTTGGTGGGCGCCCAAGATTGTGAGAAGCATGAGGGGACACAACATTGCCATGGGGGTCATTCATTGGTAGGATTGCATATAATAGGCTTGGGCTTGTGGGCACCCAAGAAGGTGAGAAGCATGAGGGGACACGAGAGTTCCTTGCTCATTATATGCGAATGACCAATAGAGTTAAAGGAAGACGTAGTATGAGAAGAAAATGTTGACTCTAGATAGGAAGGATATTGAACCAAGAAGGCGAGACGCATGAGGGGAGGTATCTGGACCTAGAATGATGTGACTAAGTAGATGACTTGCATTGGGTTCGGTTTATCCCGGACATGCACCAGTTCTCATGCCAGTGGTGTGGTGAGAGATTGGTGACCTAAACCCCAGCAATACTGATAGTCTGAGAAGTGTGCCTTGACCCCTTACCCGGGATCTTAAGACCGGTAATCAACCAATGAGAGATCAGAGTGACGAGACCTACTCATAGGAGGCTGGTGTTCTATCTTAATGTGTGTCTACCATATAGAGACTAGCATCCATTAGAATATTGCATTGTTGCATTCCACTTCATGTCATGTTGCTCTTTATGATGTATTGATTTAGACTATAACATTAGTTATTTATTTGTGAACTACTTGCTGAGTTCTTTTGAGCTCACCCTTCGGGGAATATGTTGTTTTTAGATGTTTATGCAGGTGAAAAAGAGATCTCGAGCTCCGGTTCAGAGATATTTCCCAATTATTATATAGATGAGGAAGCGGTAGAAACTGACAGTAGCTTGTGGTACAATCCTAGTACCAGTATGGAGCACTATTATGGCTCCGATCAACAATGATAGGAGACACCTCATTCGCAGATGGATATTGATCCTAAGTGCAGGTGTACAAACAATTGGAGAAGAAGGAAAAAAATTAGAAGACTTAGGAATTTTGACTTTTCTTTTCCCTTTTCTAGTTGATTACTTTTGTTTTGTCATCACTTCTGCGCTCTGATTCAATTTAAGTTCCTTCTGAGATCCTTATTACTTAATATGTTTCTTCATTAATATTAAAGACATTGATTTATTCTAGGTCATGATTGGACTGTTTTGTGGAATGGTTGGTGATTGTCTAAGACTTGATCTGTGGGGTTGTGGATCATTCCCCTGGGTATTCAGGTGGGTGGATGTGACACTAATGGATTTGGGTTTCAAGGGGGCAATGTATACATGGACTAACTGAAGAAAGGGATCTACGAATATTCGTGTCCGGTTGGATCGAGCTCTATCAAATAGTCACTAGCGATTGTTATATCAAGATGCAATGTTTTTCACGAAACCTTGCTTCGGATCTGACCATAATTTGATATTGGTAGATTTCACAGGGGGAAGATGCATTGGTAAGAGACCCTTTCGATTCAAATCAGCATGGTTTCGACATCCATAAGGGAAAGGAATTGGAGTACATGCTTGGCAACAAACATGTGTTGGGGACCCAACTTCTTAGCTAGGAAAAAAAAAATGGAAAACTGCATGTATGCATATAAAAGGTGGAATAGGGAAAAATGTTTAAAGACGAGTTAGGTGTCCTACTATCAAACCTTGATGGCATTTACTCAGAAGAACGTGTTCAAGAACTCACGGCCATGTTAAATGAAGAACTTTGTAGGGAAGAGGAGTCATGGCTTCAAAAGTCAAGAAAGGATTGGCTTAGGGGAGGAGACTCAAATACAACATTTTTTCACGCTTGCACAATCCAACGAAGACAATCTAACAAAATCCTTAGGCTGAGGAAGAAGGATGGGGAATGAACTGCTGCATTACCTGAAATTGAGGAGACACTTCATCAACATTTCACTTCTGCATTTACTTCATAACTAGTGGATCAAGCTGTCACACCCCACCCGCTGGTATCGGTCCCGCCCGACAACCCGTGGGTGCGATCCGTCATAGGATCCACAGTTTACGATCAATAATAATAAATGCAAGCAATAATAATCAAGAGCAAAAGTAAATTCAACTAATTCAAATGAAAAGTAATACAGGAGTCCAAATACTCCAAGGATGAATCAAAGAAAAGAATCAAAGTAATATGTTCCAAAATTGATCGAGTTCAGCGAAAGCAAAAGTTAAACTAATTCAGTTTTATTCTTTTAGCTCTCTCCTAAGCGAGGGTCTTCTCTTCTAATTTATCAAAGAAGGGAGCCATCCAACTCTCCTCCATTGACTTCTTGAAGTGTTGAGCTATCTGTCTCCTTCTGCGGTCAATGGGTGTTATAAGCGCACTCTAAGCATCCGCAGGAGGCTTCATGACATACATCTCTGTCTCCCACTGACGCCGCCATAGCCTCTTCACAAGAGTCGCTCCAGTCATATGGAACTTCTCCTAATCCAATATACCCATCTGTATAATATAATTTAACACACAAAATGAATGAGTTCTAACAAACTCAGTAAGGAAACACATCTCACATACATATCGATAATATATCAAGGTAAGCACATATATAAAGAATGATATGCAAATATATGTATGCAGCTATAAATTCAACTATGAATGTAACAACCTAACCCAGGATCCGTATTGCAGGTCCGATAACTCGAAGGTCCAGCCGGAATAAGTTGTGGAGTGTCCGAATTGAAGTCCATAATCCATATCCTGAGTCCATAGATTTGGATTATGTTGATAAAGAACCTGCCTTATTGGGAATTCAAAGAACTTGTAGAAACCTTGATGGACTGAGAAAATGGATCACCAGTCGGAGTCAAGAAGTGTTTGAAGATGTCCGAAATCGAGGTAAGATCTCCCCCACATGTTGTATAGGGTTAGGTTTGAGTTGGGGATTAACCCCTTGAGCAAAGCACTCAAGTACTGAAAAGCACTAGGGGGCGATCAATCAATCGCCCCAAGCGACCGCTAGGTTTGCTTGCAAGGTTTTAACCCTAATTTGCACCAATTCCATATATATAGCAAACCTCGACATTTTTACTCATTATTCTATTCGGGATTGCTGATGTGGACGGTTAGGAGGCAGAGAACACGTGTTGGAAGGTGAGAGAAGCGTGGTTTTGAAGATGATCCAATCCTTCATCCATTTTGCGAATTTGGAGGAGGTAAGTGAATCCCACACTCTCTATAATCTTTCTTCATCTCTTCAAATGGTTTTGATCCATCCCCCTTGGGTTGGTGGTGAGTTAATTGTATTGGTTCTATTCCCAATCAGTGATCTCGATCAGATCATGTCCAAAAACGGATCCTTGTATTCAGATAAATGATAGATCTAATTGAAGGAGATGATTTGGTATTTAATCACTATAATTTTTTTTAGGGTTTTGTTTCGTGCTGGTGTTGTAGGCTTCTTAAGGATGAAATTTGGATATAGATCTTCCCGAAATCGGATTAAAATTGGGAGATTAAAAGTCAAAACTTCAGACTTAGTAGTAGTCTGGAACAGGGGCGGTCACTTGGCCAACCAACCGCCCCAAGCGACTGGCTGGGTCACAGTGTGAAATCCAGCCCTAACCTAACCCTGACCCAACCCGGATCCTTTGATGTTTGTAGGTCCGAAGATCCGGAGTAGTGGAAGATGAGACTTGTGGGCCCTCTTAGTTGAAGATTCGGTGTATGACTCAGAGCCTATGGATGTTGACAGTGATGCCCTTTACTTGGATACACTGTCAGTGTTCAGTGAGAAATTGCACCTAGAAAAGGGGAAGCTTAGTTGAAGTACATGATGCGCTTCCGATCTTGTTTCGAAGGTATTTCTCTAATCTAGACTTGTTGATTGACTTGTAGGAGAAAACCAAACTCAATTTGGATCAATCTGGCCTTCCAATTCCCTATCTGAAGTTGTGGTTCAGGCTTGGTTGACTGGCCCAGTCGACCAGTCAGTCGACCAACAGATTAATAAATGCGAAAATTCCAAAATTCTTGATTATTTTAAGTCTACTTATTGGGACCTCGTGAATAGAACCCTACTATAATCATTGGGACTCCAGAGAACGAGGAGTGACCTTCCCAAAGCCATTTCTTGAAGTTGGTGAAGATCCTTGGTCTCAATCATTGCATTCCATCTCCATTGCTTCCTCAAGGTATGATTTCTCTCTCTCATCCTCTATCCTACTCATTTCCCTACTCTTTCTTGCTATTGAGACCATGACTAAAGTGCTGCAACCTTGCAAACACTTGGTCATGTCCCCTTTCATCTCCATTGTTTTCCTTCCATTCTTGATATGCTATGCTTCCATTTCAATGACTAGCATTGCATTTCTATGATTCTTTTCATTCCAACTTGTCTTATTGATCTAAACTGATGTGTAGATGTATGCTAGGTCTGATTTAGTATTTGTTTATGATTCTAATCTAGTTCTTATCACTTCCTTAGCTAATTCCCCATCATTCCTTGCCATTGCAACAATTTCCAATTCAATTCTTGATGTTTAGCATATAAAGCATAGGGTTTCAATTTGGGTATTCCTAATTGGACCATTAGATCATGTTAATACTTGTTGTATAGTGTCCTTATACTGTTACAATCATTCCCTCTAAGTTTTGGATCGATCCGAGCCCCGAAAGATCGCTTTAGGGCCAAATTCACTATTCAGCCCGTTACTGTTCATCTTGGTCGACTGAGTCAATCAACTAGCCAGTCGACCAGATGAGGACAACAACTCTATACTTGCTCGTTTTGCTCCGTTTGATCTCCGATTTGATTGTTTCCTTCTCTAATGTTGCATATATGTTGTATAGGGTTCAAGCACTAAGTTGGGGACTATTCTAAGTGGTAATTGTTATTATTTTCGATTTGATTAAGGTAAGGACGGGTATACCCATATGACATAGACTATGTGATTAATATACTGATGTTGACAAATTAGTAGGCTTAGCTTATTAATTGTATTTAGATATCATATGACTACTGTAGTTACCTTGTAACAGTAGCAACATGTCTATTTACTCTTTTATATCATGTCTATTTAATTCTTGTTATTTACTTATACATTTGATCATGCGATGTTATGATATGTTTTTCAATATGGTGATGTATCATGTATGTGTGATATGATGAACTGAGAATGTGATTGGATAAGTATGATTTGGGATTGAGGAATGTCCTACTGACATTTCTGTCCTTGGACATCGAAGGGAATATTATGGGATGTTCTCCGAAGGTGTCCATCAACGCTTTGCCGAATTATTGGATGACATACATAGGACTTGTCTAGATGTATAGCTAGGATTTCCCTATCGTATCAAACCCGAATAGGAAGGGTATTGAGACCGAACGACCAGTGGTAGTGGTATGGTTTGATGAGCGCTCAAGACCGGTAACCAACCCGTGAGAGGACATAAATCATATTACAAATACCTGAAAGGGGCCATTATTGGTAGGGTTGCAAAAAGTTAGACTTGGGCTCACGGGCGCTCAAGACCAGTGAGTCATATCTGTGAGAGGACGTGAGAGCTTCACGTCTACTATTTGTTGATGACCAATGGGGTTGATGAGTCCGGTGAGTAATATCCGTGACTCTAGTGTGAAGGATACAAGAAAGGATCACCCGGGGCAAGGAGTGGACGTATCTAGATCTAACATGATATGACTGAGTAGATGACTTGCATTGGGCTAGGCTTTACCGTGACATGCGCCAATACTTATACCAATGGTGATGTGAGAGAGTGGTGACTTAAACCTTAGCCATGGATTGTCCCGAGGGATGCAGGACCCAATTCCCAACGGAGAACCCAAGATACCGAGATGGTTGAGGGAAGAGTGATTTGAGACCTACCCAAGGAAGTATGGTGCTATGACTTAAAGCATGTCTACCCTAGAGACTAGCATATGTAGAGTTAGAATCATATTTGCATCATCTGTCTCATATCATTTCGCATCATGTTATGACTTGTATCATATGGCTTATGTATTATGCATTAACTACCTTGCTAAGTTCTTTTGAACTCATTCCTTTTTGTACAATTGTTTTGTTAGACTATTCCACATGTTTTGAAGAGACTGATGGCACGTCCTTCGAGGCACCCTACGATGAGTCATACTACCCTCAAGGTAGTAGCTACTATGAAGATCACGATGAGGGTACCGAAGAGGATCATGCTTCGTACCAGGATTAGTTCGGTACTGGTGTGGGAGTGGCCGTGCTGGGTTTTTTACATTTATGTTTATGAGGACGTACTGTGTAAGATGGAGGAAACATTTGTTTAGTTATCCATCTTTTAAATTCTTCTTTTAAGACTTGGATTTGTAATTAACTTTCATGGATTTACTCTTTAAATTTTGGACTTGTAACCTTAACTTGAATGATCTACTTTCCACTGCCATTGAGGGAGTGACTTTTCGCCCACTCTCTCTCTCCTTTTGGATTATATATATAATTTGGTATCATTATATTCTGCACTCTGATTATTTGTTTATCTTATTCATGATTCTTTTATTATATGATTTTACCTTAATTATTGTTGTTCATGATTGTGTTATCGCGTATGTGGGAGGCATAGTTGCTCGATACTTGATCTTTGGGGTTGTGGATCACATACCCGGGTCGGCCCAATGGGGTACCGGCTGGGTGGATGTGACACACAGTGGCTCTGTGAAGTTGGTCTTTGCTCTGATTTGCCTCATGTCTTCTATATATATTTGCAACTCTATATTTAGGTGACCTCTGAAGTTTACTGGAATTGTTGTAGATGCAATCTACTTGCATTTAGTAAGCTTTTTATATATTTACAGGTAAGGACACATTATTATATATATGCGATGATATGCTCTATGATGAATTATTTAAATACTTATATATATCATTACTCTTGTAACTTGTTGTAGTTGTATAATTCAATGATTAGTAATTGAATGTATGCTATAAATGATGTTTATATGTACTTTATTACTTTGTGATATAGAATGGATGATTATGTTATAATGGTTGGTGATGTGATGTAATTGTGATGGAAGGGTATCCATTTGGGTATCCATTGCTTGGGATATCAGAAGGTTGTGGTATGGGACACATGCTTATTGATGCCCCCAGCACTATCATGATTGCTAGATGACATACCTAGGGAGTCTAGATTGCATGGCTAGGTACCCATACATGCTACTACCTTTTCGGTAGGGGAATTGAAGCTGAATAACCCGTATAATAGTGACGTGACTCTGTTTCATCCTACAGCAGTAACTAGTCCATGCGGAGACTCAGTGGTCCATTATTGATCATGCATTAGTACGGTTTGGGCTCATGGACATCCAAGGAGCGGCCGAGAGTCGTGAGGGGTCATGAGAGCGTTCGCCCCAACAATATGTGGATGACCATAGGTTTAGGGAATGGAGTCCAACAGTGGTAGCCAGTCCGTGAGGGATCTCATTCCTAAGTAGAAAAGGATACTGAACCGAGTTGGTTAGTGCCATAGGGGAAGTATCTAGACTACATGTAGTATGTTACTATATGACCTTGCATTTGGATTAGAAACCCCGACATGTGCCAGTACTCATGCCAATGGTCGTGGTAAGAGAGTGTTGACCTAAACCCCAGCCATGGTTGATTGACGATGACTAAACCCCTTTACCCAGAGATCCCAACAAGGGTAACCAGTCCGTGAGCGATCAGAGTGACTAGACCTACCCAGAGGAGGGCTGGTGTTATATCTTAAAGCATGTCAACCATGTAGAGACTTGCACAGTTAGATTCTAGTTGCATTCATATAATCGCATATCATTCTTTCCACATGTGATTACTTGGATATACTATCGATATGTATGTGAGATGTGCTTTCCTTATTGAGTTCATCAGAACTCATTCCTTCCTTTTTATGTTACATTATATTGTACAGATGGGTTTACCGAATCAAGAGAAGTTCCGTATGACTGGAGCAACTCTTGAGCGAACAATTCAAATCTTGGAAGACATGCTTAGATCTTGTGTTGTGGATATGGGTGGCAATTGGGATGAACACTTAGCTTTGGTTGAGTTTGCCTATAACAACAGTTATCAAGCGACAATAGGCATGGCTCCATTCAAGGCTTTGTATGGTAACACTTGTAGGACACCTTTGTATTGGACTGAGACCGGTGAAAGAAGAGTCTTAGGTTCGGAAATGATTGAAGCTACAAGTGTGATGGTTGATATGATTAGAGAAAGGATTAAGTCTGCTCAGTCTAGACAGAAATCCTATGCGGATAAGAGAAGGACTGATTTGGAATTTCAGATTGGAGAGAAAGTTTTCCAAATGGTATCACCTATGAAGGGTGTGATGAGATTCAATGTGAAAGGAAAGCTTAGCCCTCGTTTCATTGGACCTTTTGAGATTCTTGAGAAGGTTGGACCTGTCGCATACCATTTGGCCTTACCCCCATCTCTTGCTGGAGTTCATAATGTGTTTCATGTATTGATGCTTCGGAAGTACATAGAGAACCCGGAACACATACTATAGTAAGCACCTCTAACTGATCTTTCCTATGATGAAGAGCCAGCCGAAATCCTAGAGAAGAAGGACAAATAGTTGCAGAATCGTACCATTCCTTTGGTAAAGATTCGGTGGAAGAATCACACCCCTAAAGAAGCTTCATGGGAGAAGGAAGAAGACATGACAGAGAAGTTTCCTCATCTTTTTGGAAGCTCAGGTACGCTTTCAATTTCGAGGATGAAATTTCTTTTAAGGGGGAGGGGAGAATGTGAAATCGAGCCCTATCCTAACCCTGACCTTGACCCTGACCCGGAATCCTTGATGTTTGTAGGTTTGAAGACCCGGAGTGGAGGAAGGAGGGAATTGTGGGCCTCTTAGTTGAAGACTTGGTGTTTGATTCCGAGCCCATGGACATTGACAATGGTGCCCCTTACTTGGATGCACTGTCAGTGTTTAGTGGGAAGTTGCACCTAAAAGAGGGGAAGTTTATTTGAAGTACCTAATGCGCTTCCGGACTTGATTCGAAGGTGATACTTTGACCTAGACTTGTTGATTGACTTGTAGGAGAAAGCCCAAGTGATTTTGACTCAATCTGGCCTTCCAATTCCCTGACCAAAGCTAGCTATACTAGCTTGGTCGACTGGGCCAGTCGACCAAAGAGGTATCAAATCCGAGAAATTGATGCTTTTTGAATATTTTATTGCTTACTTAAGTGAACCTCAAAGTTAGAACTCTATTCTACTGTTAGAGCCTCCTGAGAATGTGGAGAGAGCTTCCCAAGACATTCCCTTGGTAGTGGTGAAGGAATCTTGCATAAATCATTGCCAATCATTGTCTCTCATCCCCAAAATCATCTCCAAGGTATGTGTTCTCTCTCTCACTCTCTATTCTACTCTAATCCCTTCTCTTACTTGCTGTTGAAACCATGAAGATGGTGCTACAACCTTGAACCACCACTTCATGTGTTCTCTCCTTGCTAATGCTTAAGCCCCTTTTATTTCTATCTATGCTATGCTCCCATTTTGATTCTTAGCTATACATTTCCATGATTCTCTTCATAGCAACTTGATTTCTTGTCCTAAACTGACTTGTAAAGCATGCTAAGTCTGATTCTAATCTATTAATTATCATTCCCCTAGCTAATTCCCTAGTTTTCCTTGCAATTGCAATTGATTTCATTATGGAACTTGATGTTTAGTATATAAAACCTAGGGTTTCAAATTGGGGATTCCTAATTAGACCATTGTTTAATGTTAATTCTTTGCTAGATAGTGTTCATTTACTGTTCCTAACAATCCCTCCGAATTTTGGAGTGATTCGAGCTCCGGAAGATAGGTTTTGGATCGAAAATCACTATTTCAGCCGACACTGTTCACTTGGTCCCAGTCGACCAAGTCACTCAACCAAAGGAATACAACATTGTGTATTTGTCCGATTTGATCCATTCGACCTCCAATTTTCTTGATTTCTCTTCTAATATTGCATCTATGTTTGTCTAGGGTTTAAGTACTATCTTTGGGACCTTCCTCTTTTGATCTTTGGTCCATCTTCATCTCGAATTAAGGAAAGGACGGTTATTATTGTAATTACATAGATTATGCCGCTATGTTGGGAATTTAGTAGATTTACATTTCTTATTATAGTCTTAACATCTTATGACTGCTGTATGTATTGCAAGACAGTAGTACCATGTCATATATCATTTTGATTATCATGATTATGTATTATTGTTAATTACATATGTGATTGACCATGCTATATTATATCTCTTTTCATATGATGAAATATCATTTGTGTATGATACGATGAAATTGAGAATGTGATTGAATAAGTATGATTCGGGATTGGAGAATGTCCTTTTCCATCCCAACTTAAATCTTTGTGCCACATCATCATTTCTGGAGTAGGAGCACACATGATATTTTACAGCTCATGAAAAGTGATTATGGTAGCAAAGTTTGTTCTGCCATTAAAGCCTTGCTAAATTCATCACAGAATTGTCAGCACATAATATATTTTATGTGAAAATTTTATGTATGCACATGGAGAGAAATGTAGCATTAATAGAAACGATCCAGGTAAGGCCATGTGCTAAAGAGAATAAAGTATATTGACAAAACTAGTTTTTCTGACCTACAGTAGTTGGCTTCTCCACATCCACCAGACAGGGAACAACTGAAGGTAAAGGGAATTGGTTAGAATGAGGCAAAATTAAGTCACCATTCATTAGTGCCATAATAACCTCTTTAGGGAGAGGAGTTTTATCATCTTGATCACTTGTAGTGCATGACTCTGAACTTTCATGATCCATCATAAGAGAATTTTCTTCTTCGTCCAATGGATCATCTAGACAAAACCCTTTTGAAGTATGTCCATGCATTTTCACACAATCCTTGCTCGCAGATAAACCCAAATCCTGTAGATAGAGTTTCCTCCCAATTTGAAGTTCTATTGAACCAATAAAACGGAAACAATGACTACATACCAAACAGTCGACCTGCAAATTTAAAAAGCGGGAAATATTAACTTTTAGGCCTTCCAAAGAATAGAATGAAATAATGGGCTTTATCAGAGAAAATATCAAGTCTAGAAAAGACCTTGTTAGAACTGTGCTGAGCACCAACAACCATTTGATCTTTCAAAACAAGATCGCTGTCTGCAAATCCTGTTTCTGCATAGACACCTGCATCTCACCCGTTGAGATACAACATATCAGCTGCATATGATAATATGCATGTTGTGCTTTTAATGGTCTTATTTAAAGATTCAAATTTCATTTTGTTAGAAGTTTGAGTCTTTTCCTAATAGACACCTAAATAGAGTAGTGAATATAGCTTTTGGGTTCTCTATGTAATTGCATTTTGCAGTGCACTGTATGAGATAAGAGGGTCTTGTTTGTTCTTTCAGTATAATTTTGGGAGTTTGTCAATCAAGTTCCATGATCAAAACAATGTATAGATTTTTGTGGCTGTAGTAGTGTTCATAATGAAAATTCGACTCTCACGTATTTGCCTTTCTAAAGAGTTGATTTCGTTGCATTCATTCTTGGTGTTTACCAACATTAATAACTATAATGTTATTTTATTATTGATTTTCTCCCATGTCTTAGTCCCAACGTGGTGAAATATTACATGCATCCATGATTATTCACAATGATATTTAAGGATTTATAGACATCTTTCACGTGAAATAAAAGGAGCAAATTACCAGTTCTTGCAATGCTTATGTTATGATGAAAGAAAACTTCATTATTTTGTGCCACTCAATTTCATGCTAAATAAGTGTTTTACATAAGGATGTCATTCTATGGGGTTCTAGTTATCGTGCAATTTGCAGGTTAGTAAGGTAAAATGAAACCAAACTAGGTAAGATAATCAATTAAAACTGGAATCATCTAGAATAATATTCAGTAGTTTAATGAAATCTATTTGATTTTCTTTTTAGGAGACATTTTTTTAGGGGACATATTGGATATTACTAAAATATATCAGCCAACACGATAAATACTCTATACTAGACAATACATATATTAAAATCACCAACCAATATGACACTTGATACCAATACTTGATACCAATACCTCCAGCATAACAAACAACATAACCAATGTCTCTTTGATTAGTTGCAGGATAAAACTTTGCACAACAACAAAGCACACAAGAAGCAAGAAAGGAAAGACATAATTAAAGAAGAAATGAGAGAGAATCCAATTACGTTGGTAAAGGGCCAGTTGATCTATATATATCAAGCATTAGAAGGTTTTCCTCTATGTGTTTCTTTTATGCCTACTACTCAAGTTGGCTTTGGGACTGACCTTTTGATGGTAAAACCAAGAGAAAATTATAAAACATTAGAAATTCAACATTTTAAGCTCTCTTATACATGTTAAGAAACACATATGTTTTAAGAATTACTTAAAAATAATTAAAAAATGATTTCATAAAAGAAATGAAGACATGTTAGACCTGTTTTTGATTTTGTATATTTTTTCAACCCCTTTAAAATAGAAATATATTGTATAAATTATACTGAATACTATCAAAACATCATACTATTATACTATCATAACATACTATCATATCATATCATACTACTATATAAAAGGAAAACTTGAATCAGTCGTGGTATGTATTTTGGTTGACCAAAATACCCTCTGAATAGACATGTACCTCTTAACAAAACCCAATCATACTAATACTCCCTGAATAGACATGTACATGTTCACAAAACCGAATCATACAAATTACCCCTTGAATAGACATGTATCCGTTCACAAAACCCAATCATACTATCAAGCTATCATATATCATATTATCATACAACTATATAAAAAGAAAACTTGAATCAATCGTGGTATGTATTTTGGTTGATTAAAATACCCCCTAAATAGACGTGTACCCGTTAACAAAACTCAATCATACTAATACTCCCTGAATAGACATGTACCCGTTCACAAAACCAAATCATACAAATTATCCCTTGAATAGACATGTACCCGTTTACAAAACCCAATCATACTATTTCATACTATCATATTATCAAACTATCATATATTAGTCAAAATCCAATTCAGTAATGGCAAATCTTTTGTTAGACCAACATACCCTTCCTCCAAAGAAATCTATCCCTCCACATAGAATGCATCCGTTCAAAACAACACACACCTCAAGTGCTTAAGCAAAAAAAACCCTCCCCTTAGAGCTACGCACCTCTCCATAGTACAACATATCTGACACCCCTTGACTTTTGGGCAGAACGATAGCACACACCCCCAACAACCTCAAAAAAAACCCTCCCAAAGCACTGTGACGCTACACGTTACAAACAGCCTGAACCCAACCTCAAATCTGCTGCTATGAAGAATTCGCCTTCTGTACTGTTTCCTTTTCGTTTTAGGAAAACACTTCATGAAAACCTTAATGAATGTATTTCCTTTACTTATCTTAAACGACTTTAATTCTTTGGATTATGGTGTAGTCTTCTCTCTTTGATCATGAAACATTGTCTACCAAAGAAGAGGATGAATAATCAATAAACTGAAAAGCATGGCCGACGCTTTCTGGAGATATGCGGGCGCCTCCAGCTTCTGCTGATAGAGTTTCTTCTCTTTTCCCATTGTTCCAATTCTTAGGCATTTCTATTGGATTTTCTTAATGCAATATCAAATTAAGGGCTTTCGGATATATCTAGATTTTGCTGCACCCACTCTTCCAATTCGCTGGCATTTTTATTGGGTTCTTTAATGAAATTTCAAATTAAGGGCTTTCGGTTATTTTTAGATTTTCCTGCTCAATCAAAGAAACTGTGCAAAGAGAACTTCTAAAATGTAAATTGGGAATGTAACGGATATCTTCCTTTGAATTTCCGGTTTATTACGGTAAAACTCGTGTGCTCTCTTGAACTGAATTATCATATTGTTCTTTCTTTGCTATGTGATCATTCATTAATGGTGATTCGATGCGATCTCCCCACATCATTTTTACTAGGAGGAAATTCTTTCAACGCGGCCTCTGTAGAAGACAAGACTCAATCCACGGAATCGGATGATTAAACAAATCACCCAAATGAACAAAATAAACCAAGGATCTTGTGCAATATAAATTGAAAGACAATCACAAAGCAAATAAACAACAAACCACCACAAGAATGAAAAAGAAATGCAAGCAACACACAAGAATTTTACGTGGTTTACTAACCCGAAATAATCGAGATTAGCTACATCCACGGGGAGGGATTTCACTATTTTAATCTTCAAAATAGTACAAGATTTGAGTGTGATACAATGTTACCTCAACCGGTCACATAACCTTTCAAAGCTCCTTAGAATACCCTTCCACCTTAAGCTCTTGAAGAAAACCCTTCAATCCAAGCTCAAGCTTCAATGGAGTTGCAATGGAGAAGAACACAAGAGAGAAGAAACCCTTTTCTTGCAAAACCACAAGAAGAAGAAAACTCACAAAAGCTAATCCCGTTTTTGGACAAAACCCACTTTAGAAGTCACTAGAAACTCACTTTTTCTCTCTCCATTTACCTCTCCCAAGGCCCTCTTAATGATACCAAACACCTACCCATGTTAAACACTAAGTGGGACCCACCAAATTCAAATTTGAATTCAAACAAAGATAAAGTGATTTTCATCACTAAACCCAACAATCTCCACTTTGATGGAAATCACTTACTTGTCTAATCATGTTTCTTGAAACCAAGAGAAGATAGACACCAATTCAACTTCTCTCCTTGGACAACCTTAGTAAGCATATCCGCCACATTCTCATTTGTTCCAACTTTTAACAATTGGATCCTTCTGTCTTCAATGACTTCTCGAATGTAATGATATTGTACCAATATATGCTTTGTCCTCTTGTGATGTACCGGGTTCTTAGCCAAGTAAATTGCACTCATATTATCACAAAACAAATGCATACCTTTTGATTCAATACCAATCTCACCCATCAAACCTTGAAGCCACACCGCTTCTTTACAAGCTTCTGTTGCCGCCATGTATTCCGCTTCGGTAGTTGATAATGCCACCGTTGCTTGAAGCTTAGACATCCAACTTATTGGACCATTTCCATACTTGAAAACATACCCCATTGTAGATCGCCCTTTATCACGATCATCACAATAACTAGCATCCATATAGCCTTGAATTTGCTCTCCACCTTTGCTAAATGTGATAGAGTAGTCACTTGTGCCTCTCAAATATCTAAGCACCCATTTTGCCGCCTCCCAATGCTTCTTTCCCGGATTTGCCATAAACCTACTCAACACACCAACTGCATGAGCAATATCCGGCCTAGTGCACACCATTAAAAACATCAAGCTCCCAACTAAACTTGCATAAGGGTATCTTGACATCTTGGTCTTTTCATCTTCCGTATTTGGGCTATCATTGGAAGATAATTTGAAATGTGATCCCAATGGAGTTGAAACCGCCTTTTCTTTACACTTGCCAAACTTTTCAAAAATTTTCTTCACAAAAGACTTTTGTGAAAGTGATAAAGTCCCATTCATTCTATCTCTTTGAATCTCAACTCCAAAAATTTGTTTGGCTTGACCAAGATCCTTCATTTCAAACCTCTTGCTCAAACATCCTTTGAGCTCTTCAATTTTAGCTTTATCCTTGGACACCAAGAGCATGTCATCCACATATAAAATTAAAATCACATATGAACCATCATCAAAGAATTTAATGTATAAACAATGGTCATATTCACTTCTTTTGTAACCAAGACTTAAAATAAAGGAGTCAAAAGTTTTGTACCATTGTCTTGAAGCTTGTTTAAGTCCATATAAGGACTTCCTCAACTTGCACACGAGCTTCCCTTTGCCTTTCTCAACAAATCCTTCCGGTTGCCTCATGTACACCTCTTCAAGAAGATCACCATGTAAAAACTCTATTTTTACATCCATTTGTTCAAGCTCCAAGTCATGTATAGCAACAAGTCCAAGCACCAATTTAATAGTCACCAACTTCACAACCGGGGAAAAGACTTCAAAGAAATCTATACCTTCTTTTTGTGCAAAGCCTTGGGCAACAAGCCTTGCCCTATACCTTTCCACCTTGCCATCCACCCCTCTCTTGAGTTTGTACACCCATTTACAACCAATGGCTTTTCTTCCTTTTGGCAATTCCACCAAATCCCATGTCTTGTTCTTTTGAAGTGCTTGAAACTCTTCATTCATTGCATCCTTCCAATGCTTTGCATCATCCGCATTGATGGCGTCAAGAAATGTACTTGGTTCTTCATTTAAAGCCACCAAAGCTCTAAGAGTATTTGGATCAACACAATCTTTGTACCTTTCCGGAAAACGAGTTTGTCCCAAAGGTACCACAATTTCTTCTTCAACGCCAATCGGTGTTTCTTCTTGAATTTCTCCTTGTACATCTTGATTATCAAGATCCATAACATCTTCATCATGAGCATCCTCATTTGAAGAACTTGTAGGTTGCATGTGAAATTCATGGGTATCCTCAACAATTGATTTTTCTTCATCACATTTCTTTTCTACCCCCTTAATCAACATAGAGGATTCATCAAAATGTACATCACGACTTATGATGATCTTATGGGTACTTGGATCCCATAACCGATACCCCTTCACATTCTTAGCATATCCTACAAAAATGCACTTCTTGGATTTTGGATCAAGCTTGCTTCTTTGACAACTTGGAATCAAAACATATGCATCACATCCAAAAATTTTCAAATCCGAATAATCACAAGGAGTTCCATGCCATACCTCATTTGGAGTCTTTCCACCCAAAGTCATTGAAGGAGACCTATTCACAAGATAGCATGCCGTCAACACCGCTTCGGCCCACAATTCTTTCTCCAAGTTTGCATTGCTAAGCATAGCCCGAACCCTCTCCATCAATGTTCTATTCATGCGTTCCGCCACTCCATTTTGTTGTGGAGTATACACAACCGTATGATGCCATACAATTCCTACTTCCTTGCAAAAATTACCAAATTCATTCTTTGCATATCCCATTCCATTATCCGTCCTCAAAACTTTGATGCTTCTACCGGTTGTTTTCTCCACCTCAACCTTGAAGTTCTTGAATGCCATTAACACATCACTCTTTGACTTGAGAATTGTCACCCATACTTTCCTTGAAAAATCATCAATGAAAGTAACAAAGTATTGAGCACCACCATAAGACATATCCGATGATAGACCCCAAACATCCGAGTGAGTATAATCAACAATCCCTTTACTTGTGTGCATACCCGCTTTAAAAGCCCTTCTATGATGCTTCCCATAGACAAAATGCTCACAAAATTCCTTCTCTAAAAAATTCAAATTTGGGATAAGTTTCTTTTCCATCAAAACTTTCATACCTGTTTCACTCATGTGCCCAAGTCTTCGATGCCACAACCTAAGAGAAACATCTCCTTTGTCAACCGCCACATTTGCAACATCATCAACAATGGAACTACCCAATAACTTGTACAAGAGACCAATCCGGATTCCCTTCATGATAACAAGAGCACCTCTTGAAACTTTGAGTACTCCATCTCCTCCGGAAAATTTACAATCTTCCTTCTCCAAAGTAGATAAAGAAATCAAACCTTTTGTCATATCCGGAACATGTCTAACATTTTCAAGTGTGCGAACAATACCATCAAACATCTTCAAGTGTACCGATCCAATGCCAAGTGTTCTACTAGATGAGTTATTCCCCATCTTTACCAATCCTCCTTCACATGGCTTATATGTGCTAAACCAAGATTTATGTGGGCACATATGATGTGTAGCACCGGTGTCAAGAATCCAATTTTGGTGAAATTTCGAATTGCAACCCACTATCAACACTTCATCTTCGATAACACTAGATGTGGTAGCCACAACTTGATTTGCCTCCTTAGAATGTTCACCAACAATCTCTTTACCTTTTTCATTTCCCGAATTAAAACCATTTTTCTTTCTTTTGAAACAATTCTTTTTAAGATGTCCACTCTCTCCACAAAACCAACAATTGTACTTGCCATCATGTCCCTTGGATTTAGAACGATGTCTTGACTTGCTTCTTGAAGAACCCTTTGAAGAAACATGACGTTCTTTGCTTCTAGCCCTTGTCATATTAGCTTCCGAACCCACCTCCATAGAACTTCCCAACGAAGCCTTTTTCCGGAGTTCATCGGCAAGTAATGTACTACAAACCGAATCAAAGTCAAGAGAATCCCCCTTACTACAACTTAGGGTCGTTACTAAATGATCATAAGATTCCGGTAGAGTGCAAAGTAAAATCACCGCCTTGTCTTCATCCTTCATCTTTTCTTCAACACTTTCCAATTGACAAAGTATATTGTTGAACTCATTCAAATGATTAGAAATATTTGAACCATCCTTCATTTTTAAAGAAAATAATTTTCTCTTCAAGAAAATTCTATTTGTGAGAGACTTTGTTTGGTAGATGCTTTCTAACTTTGACCACAAATCCGCCGCCGATTTTTCATGTGCAATATTAAATAAAACTTCATTGGACAAGCTCAACCGAATAGTGGACATGGCTTTGAGATCCATCTCTTCCCAATCATCATCTTTCATTCCCTCCGGTTTCTTATCTTTTCCCAACAATGCTTTGTGACAACCATTTTGAATTCTTCATTTTCCATAATTCAAAATTTGTCTTTCCATTAAATGGCTCCACCCTAAATGTATGAGCACTCATTGTCTTCAAAATAAATGCACAAAACCTATGCTCTGATGCCAATTGTAGAAGACAAGACCTTATCCACGGAACCGGATGATTAAACAAATCACCCAAATGAACAAAATAAACCAAGGATCTTGTGCAATATAAATTGAAAGACAATCACAAAGCAAATAAACAACAAACCACCACAAGAATGAAAAAGAAATGCAAGCAACACACAAGAATTTTACGTGGTTCACTAACCCGAAATAATCGAGATTAGCTACATCCACGGGGAGGGATTTCACTATTTTAATCTTCAAAATAGTACAAGATTTGAGTGTGATACAATGTTACCTCAACCGGTCACATAACCTCTCAAAGCTCCTTAGAATACCCTTCCACCTTAAGCTCTTGAAGAAAACCCTTCAATCCAAGCTCAAGCTTCAATGGAGTTGCAATGGAGAAGAACACAAGAGAGAAGAAACCCTTTTCTTGCAAAACCACAAGAAGAAGAAGACTCACAAAAGCTAATCCCGTTTTTGGACAAAACCCACTTTAGAAGTCACTAGAAACTCACTTTTTCTCTCTCCATTTACCTCTCCCAAGGCCCTCTTAATGATACCAAACACCTACCCATGTTAAACACTAAGTGGGACCCACCAAATTCAAATTTGAATTCAAACAAAGATAAAGTGATTTTCATCACTAAACCCAACAGCCTCAGTAGTATGTGAACTCAGCCTTGTCCACCACGATGACCTCTACAACTTCCGCTTGGCGCCTCACACCCATGATTCCCTCATGGTTTTGTCAGTGAGAATGGGTAATGCCATTTTTGTTCATTTTTCCATCACTGAAATTTGGTTTTGTTCTCCTCTAGATAGGTATTCCGTCATACATGTTTCAATTAGATAGCTCCTAGCTGAAATTACTATAGTTTCCTCCCATTATGATTCATCCATTTGAGAGATTTTAATCCCAAATTAATGGTTATTGTCACACCCAACCCACCGGTATTGGTTCCGCCTGACAACCCGTGGGTGAGATCCACCACAGGATCCACGGTCTTACCATCAGTAATAATAAATGCAAAAAATAGTAATCTTAAGCAAGAACAAGTTTTCAAATAAATAATTAGAAAGGATTACAGGAGTCCAAAATACTCCAAGAATGAATCAAAGTAATTAAGTTTCAAAAGTTGTCAAGTTTAGTGGAAGCAATAATAATCTAGAACAATTTTATTCCCATAATTCGCTCCTGGCTATAGCCTGTTCTTCTAATCTAAAAATAAAGGGGGTTCTCCAATTCTTCTCCAAAGACTTTTCAAAATGCTGAGCGATCTGTCTCCGTCTGCCGTCAATGGGTGCTATAAACGCACTCCAAGCATCCGCAGGAGGCTTCGTGGAAACCATCTCCGCCTCCCACTGATGGTATCATATTCTTTTCACATGAGTTGCTCTAGTCATACGGAACCTCTCCTGATTCGGGAATATCATCTGCACAATATAATTTAACATACAAAGAAAAGGAATGCGTTCTGACAAACTCAGTAAGGATAACACATCTCACATACATATTGACAATATATTCAAGTAAGCATATATGTAATGAATGATATGCAAATATATAAATGCTACTAAGATCTAACTATGCAAGTTTCTAGACAGTTGACATGCTTTAAGATATAACACCAGCCTTCCTCTAGGTAGGTCTAGTCATTCTATCCCTCACAAACTGGTTTACCTCTGTTGGGATTCCAGGTAAAGGGGTTCAATGCTCGTCAATCAACCATGGTTGGGGTGTAAGTCAACACTCTCTTACCACGCCTATTGACATGAGTACTAGCGCATGTTGGGGTTTCTAATCCAATGCAAGGTCATATAGTGACATACTACATGCAGTCCAGATATTTCCCCTATGGCACCAATCAGCTCGATTCAGTATCCTTCCCTACCTAAGAATGAGAACCCTCACGGACTAGCTACCATTGTTGGACTCCATTCCCTAAACTTATGGTCATCCAAATATTGTTGGGGCGGATGCTCTCATGACCCCTCACTACTCCCGGCCACTCCTTGGGTGTCCATGAGCTCAAACCCTAACATATGCAACCCTATCATTGCATGATCAACAGCGGACCACTGAATCTCTAGGCAAACTAGTTACTATTGTAGGATGAAACAGAGTCATGTCACTATTATCATGGGTCACTCGGCTTCAATTCCTCTACCGAAAGGGTAATAGCATGTGTGGGGTATTTAGCCATGCAATCTAGACTTCTTAGGTATGTCATCCAACAATCATGATAGTGCTGGGGGCATCAGTCAGCATGTGTCTCATACCATATCCCTTTGATATCCCAAGCAATGGATACCTAAATAGATACCCTTCCATCACAATTACATTACATCATCAACCATTATAACATAATCATTAATTCTATATCACAAAGTGATATAGTATATATAAACATCATTTACAGCATACATTCAATTACAATTCAATGACTTATACAACTACAGCAAGTTACATGAGCAATGAATGATATAAGAATTAAACTGTTCATCATATAACATATCATTGCATATATATAAGAATGTGTCTTTATTTGTAAATATATAAAAATCTTACTAAAGTGCAAGTAAACCTCCTCACAACAGTTCCACTAAACTTCAGAGAACACCTAAGCATAGAGTTGCAAAAATACATTGAGTAGCCCACCTTCATTCGATATTTGGATTTTGGAATTGGTTTTGGGCCTAGCCTGAGATGAGATTCAAGGGGACTCCATCTATCCACTGTCCATGCCACTGGATTAAAAAAAAAAAAAAAAAAAAAAGAAAAGAAAATCAAAGGTGTTGTTGAGAATCCCATTGAGACAATAGCCAGCAAGATGCAAGAATTCATGAAAGACAAAAGAATTGCCTGCATGAATTATACTAGGAATATGCACTCTTCTTGAGACAACTGGTGTTGGTGCTTTGCCCATGCTCTATCGAACCATGGAAATGAAATCCCAAAGTCGTTTGCGGGGTTCCTCTCGCAATGAACAATTTATCTAGGTCAGCTTCAATTCTGCAATTCCATGTTCTTTATTTATTCTTCTTTTCTTGGTGACTAGGCTAAAATAGTTCTGCTTATGTTTTTCTTTTTGGAGTTTCCTCTGGAAGGTATGACAAGTATTCGCTCATCACTGAGCTAAGATTTGGTGAGCTGACTTGTATTTAATAATTAAACACCCCTTCGTGTAGAATTTATTTAGTTAGAAATTTGGCCTAAGAAATGGAAATAGGAAGATATTTTGCAGTTGGTCCAGTTTCTTATGTCAGAAACGGAGTGATTCTGAAGTAGTAGTTGGATTGTGTGGGGTAATCTTCTATTTGCTGTTGGCATTTGTATTTTTATTTTAGCTAAGGTTATATATATCTTCCTTCAACATTAATTTGGTAGTGAACTGATAGCAGGTTTCTATGCAACCTGTACCAACGCATCAGGATTGGAGTTTCAAGCCCATCTGCTGATTAGTTGTTAGAGTCTGTTATGATTGCTTAAGCTTACAATTCCCCAACATAGGGTGTCTCTTTGCCCAATCCACTTTGATATTCTACTACAGGAAAGCAAAGTCCCTTCCTCTTTTGGAGGGAGAATGCCGAGATCTACCGTCTACCTCTCCTGCTTGCTTTCTTGTTATTATTAATTTTCATTCGTTTCTTCATGCATACCAACGAATTATTAAGGTATTTCTTTTCATCTCTCTGTGTTTCTAGAGTTCTTTTATTTTATGTATGTGAATACAACTTCTCGAGTGATGTCAAGTTAGCATGGTCAAGTTAAGGTTTTGCATTTATTGCTTCTTTAGGACGATTTGATTTGTCATGGTTGTTCGACTGGAATATGTTCAATGGCTATTTAAAATTAGAGTTTACCTAGCTCCTTTTTAATTTCTTGCCAAAGAGGGTTGTCTTATTATTTACTGTGTATGACTACTTCTCTAGGTTCGTTGACAATTGGGAGTTGTTATCTGATGCGTCCAAAATCTGCTCAACCCTTAGATCTCCTTGGAATGACCTGCAAAACGAAAGCGTCAGATGTGGCCCGACCCTAGGGTCGGGAGTCCACCTCCGAAGGCTAAGTCAGTCGATGAACTTAATCACAAATGGCTCTGCTAGACACACAGAGCTGAGGAATGAATAACTGCAATATGATCTAGATCGTAAGCATATGAGTGTTTACGTCCAAAGGTGTATGTATGGATCTGGTGTCCTCCTTACCTCGTAGGTAAGTAAGGTTTATATAGAGTGTACCTTCGAATCTTCTTCGTTGGATGCATTTGAGCCTTCTTCGGATATTCGTTGGATTCTAACAGTTAGATCCGTTGAGCGATAGATTTCTACTAGTTTGAACTAGTAGAGGACTCCTGAGATAACTTCACGGTTATTCGATGATTATCCCTTCAATAACGATAAGTGACAGCCGCCAAGTTGTGTCTGCCATCACTAGGGTAATTAACCTAATCCATAAGTCGGATTAGGGTGTGCTTGTGGCTGATTTAGTCACCAAGCTTTCTAAATCTTTCCCACAGACGGCGCCAAATGATGCGTCCAAAAATTGTTCAGCCCTTGGATCGCTGATGGATGACCTGCAAAATAAAGTTAGACGTGGCCTAACCCTGGGGTCAGGAGGCCACCTCCGAAGGCTAAGTCAGTAGTTGGAACACCACAAAGCTCTGGCGAGTTGCAGAGCTTAATTCAGAAATAGAATGGAAGAGGAACGATTGAGTTACCTTTGTTGGGCATAAGGCTTTAGTTTATATATGATTTACCTCCCTTCCTTGACCGTCAGATTAATTCATGATCCTTCTTGGTGGCCGTCCGATTGTAGGGTTTTTCCACTTTTCTCGAGGGTGGAAGCGGTTTCCATGATCAACACGATTGCCCACTCCTCAAGGTAGTTGTAACCGTATATAACTCAATCACGTATCCCGAATTTCTCGGGATTGTGCTTATCCTTGGAACCATAAGGTTCCTTCCTCATCACGCTACCATGATGGCCGAACTCAACCAGGATGGCCGAACCCGATCATGAGGTCAGGCCGTCTTCAACCGGGTCACAGACTGAACCGAAGATGGACCCGGTTCAGTAACATTTTCTCCGCAACATTATCAAACCAATTATCTTGCTTTAAATTTGTGTTTGACTTCTTTGATTTTGCAAAAATTCTGTAGTTTCCAAGATTATACCAACCCTTCATGCATACTTAGATAAGATTCATTTTAAGGATCCAGCGCCCGTACTCCGTCTCCACTTGATGGATTTTCATTCTACCTATGGTGTTAGAGATAAGGTTTTATGCTCACAGGAAACCTTAGAGAGATTCTGATTAGTGCAATAGCTCCCCTTTTACCTATTGAAATTGAAAAATCATCTACAATTATACAAATAAATATGGAAGTTTACTAATATCGATACTTATTGTTGCAGAGCACCATTACTCATTCAGAAGTTGTGCAGAGTTGTAATTACTGCTGAAGAAGTATGGTTCCTTCACATGGTTTTGTCTTGGTTTCCTTGTTCATTCGCCATCCATTTTTCCAACGGATGATCAAAACATCAACTATTTGGGCAGAATTACATCAATGGCAGCTCTTTTTCTTGCTTTTGGATCTTTTCCTCGGCTACCAGCACCAATGCTCAGTATTTGGGTGTCGTTCTACTATAGCAACTCAATGGCTGTTGGAGTTTTCTTTATTATTTGTTACCCTACTCTCATAGACAATCTAGGTTGTGGATTCCCTCTTGTTTATTTAATGTTTCTTTACCAACAGAAAGTCTACCTGTTCTACTCCTAGACTTGGGATCAACTAGGGGCATTTATCCTTTTGCCCATTGCACCACGAGGAACCGGTCAAAGAAAGTCTACCTTGTTCTAAGGAGCTCGAAGCAATCTACTGAGGACTTAGAGTTGGTTGACGGTGATTAGGACACGCGTATACAAGATCCCAACTTGGGCCATTGAGTTAGTTTCTGATTTTTTGCTTTGTTGGCTAGGAACATGTCCAACCCCTTAGTTTCTATTTTGCTTTTGTTGCTAGGAACATGTCAAACTTGTAAGTTTTGTAATTTTCATCAAGAATCATATTAATGGTTTTCATCAGCTCACATATTGTACTTAAAGAAATTCTGGTAGATCTCCTCTACCTGCATAACTCTATTGTTTTCTCATATGAATTTTTCTTCCATTAAAAAAATAATAAGAAAACAAAAACTTGGTTTTGTTCATGTGAATATGATTTGGTTCTTTAGAATCTGCCTCATCAACTCTCTAACCTAAATTAAACGAAAATAAAATCATCCTCCAAGAAAAACTCATTTGAAGTGAAATCACATAAACTTTTATGCAAAACACCAATGTTGGTGGTAGAAGTTATGGCCTTGGGAGATAACATGCTATACACATTTAGAAAATGTCATTACAAGGGGTGTTTTGAAATTGACAACCAAGAACTCACCCGCCACCTGGAAGATTGTCTTCATCCAGGTCCTCCTAATTAAGTCAGTCTGACTCTGGATGATATCATATACCATAGAGCTAAGTTTATTGAATGCGTAATCCCTCATCTTTATAGGGAAAAAATTAGTTGTGCTATTTCCCTAGCTAGGAGGGCTCTATCTCTTACAAGCGAGATAGCTTGGCCCACTTTCACTCCTTAGCATCAGGACTTTGTCAATGTGGATGCCTCAGTTGTAACTCGTGTTTCTCTTCCTGAATGTAAGTTGTTCTTTTACCATAAAAAAAAAGAAAAAGAAAAAAGAGAAGAGGCCAATTATATCCAACAGACTTCTTACCAAACAAAACTAACACCTTATAAGCTATTGTGCTTTTAATTAAAAAGAAAATACACACCTCCCTTTCCAAATAATTCATGATTTTACACTTTATTAATGCATGCAAACACAAATATTTATTAGATCATGATTCTGTATGACCTCTAAACTTGTGCCACCGTGTTTCTCATCTTCCAGATTATGTCAAATAGCAAGCTTTCTCTCTTGTTCATCCAACTAAGCTTTTAATCATTCTATATGATTAAACAAACCAAACCAAACCTAAGAAACTGAAGACCTACTAAAAAAACTCATCTCTTCTTTTCTATCAAGCCTCTCTCTACAAACATCTTTTCTCGCATGAGTTTCATTTCCGAAATCAAATCTTCACTAGAAACATTTTTATTCTTAAGCACTATTATGTTGTTGATGCCTTAGGTTAGAGACGTTACGAACTCCCAAGTATTGTGATCCCCAAATCCCTGTTGGTACTCCCCATTTCATCGATGACTAGCTTGAAAAATAATATGCCTTTTAGTTTGAAAAATATACCTCACCCATCTCTATTAAAAGTTCTCTTCTCCCAGACAAACCATACTCATCAACCTTTATTTAACTTAGTAAATGCAAAGGTATATATAGCTACTCTCTGATGCTTTGTATATGTCCATATTAATATAGTTGGAGTTAATATACTTTGTTTTTCTCAACAGTTTTACCTTTTATTCTCTCTCATAGCAAACCATGGTATAGACTATCTGAGGCACCTTTCTCCGTCCCTAGTTATCATCTCTCATAATTTTGTTTCTTTACAAATTAATTAGAATAAAAGATCATTTGACAAAATTCCAATTACCAATTGAAATCTACACGTCATATTATTAAGTCTAAAGATAACAAACTCAAAAGCTCCATTTGGATTTGCACATGAGGTTTGTACTAGTTTCTTCTAAGTAGAAAAATAAGAAAAGAAAATTCATATTAAAGACTACATTAGTTCCAAAACAGAGTTCTTAGGCCGATTGTGCTTCTCCATTTTTTTTGTTGTGACATTTCCATTGCAAAACTGTTCAACATTTTAGTTCTCATATTTTCCTTTTTTTGTTAATTAGGTAGGTTTTTCTCTTTCTTTCTCCTTCTTAATTTCTCTTTCTTTCTCCTTCTTAATTTCTCTTTCATAACAATCTTGTAAAAAGAAACCTTGTATGGATTTTCTCATTCTTGTAATAAAAAATTCAACACTTGCCTTTTTGCTTCTTATTTCTTGTTTTCTTGTAGTTCATAGAACAGTAAAAATAAAACACTTTGATTGGACTAGCAGTTAAAAAACACATTGATTAGTACTATGTTATCTTGTTATTGGTTTCCTCCCATATCCTAATACCATCCAGTTGAATATCGTATTATGATTATTCATAACAATATTTAGGGATTTATAGGTAACTTCAAATTAAATAAAGTGAAAAAAATATTTATCAGTTTTTATATTGTTCATGTTACAATGAAAGAAAACATAATTATTTTATGTCATGCTAAGTAAGTGTTTTAACCAAAGGATGTTAATCAGCGTTTCTGGTTATCAACTTGAGTGCAATTTGCATGTTAATAAGGTTAAAAAAAAAAAAAAAAACAAAATCATTTCAAATAAAATCTAATTTTATAATGATTTCTATTCGTTCGTGATTTGATACAACTGTTTTTTTTTTCTTCTCTTAGTAAGAATCATTTCATTAAAAGCAAGCAAAAGCTCATGGAGCAGGCACCAGTAGCTCACTAGCTTATGGAGTTGATACAACTGGTTTACAACTGATTCTTCATTTTTTGGGTAAAAGTTTAATTAGATTTAATATGATTTCCTTTTTAATTTGGCTACTGATGAGGGATTCACATTCTCTGTAACTCCTTTCCCTGCAATTCCTATAATTCCCTTTTAGGATTGTGCCATGTGGCATTTAAATAATCCAATGGTCACCCATAAACTAGAGTTTAAATAAAATTCAAATTTATAGGTGGTTTAAATAAAACTCAAATTTAGTTTGAATTGGATAACCGTTGGATTACTTAAATGCCACATGGCACAATCCTAAGAGGGAATTGTAGGGAATTACATGAAAAGAAATTACAGAGGATGTGAATCCACTGATGAGTGCTTAAATTTTTGGCACGATTAGTCTTCTGAGTCCGTACTAGCTAATATATGAATTGAATGAGAATCACATAACTTCTACTAAAAGCTATGAAGAGCTCTAAGCATCTCGTTTGAGTGGCCCTAAGGGTATGTAGAGTCGAATTAAACCTTGTGCTATTTTAATTTAATTTAATTTTTTTTTTGTAATCAATGTTTTTTTTATCTTCTAACCTATAATAGAGTTATTTTAATGTAATTTAATTTTATATTAAGTTTTAGAATTAACTTTTATATTTTCTTTTGTTTTAATTACTATATAACTGGGTGGAGTTGAATTTATATAAAAAATGAGCCATGCACACCTACTTGTATATGTTTTCATCATCCCATGCTGGATCAACATTAATCTAGGAATGATAAGCAACTTATAATGGGTGTTCTTGCATAAAAGTTTCGTCTTTTTCTTTGAAGTCATTTGTTTTTTAAGGTAATTGTTATAACTTTTGGCTCGTTGGAGGTATTAAAAGAATTGTTTTTTCTCCCAAAGAATTTTCATATGATTTTGCTCAGGAGAGTCTAAAATGACAGATTTTGCCAAGAAAAAAAAAAAGGAAAAAGAATTAAACAATGGAAAAGAAAAAAACAACATTCTAAAAAGATGCATACCTTTCCCATGCTCTCCGACTTGCTTTATGTTGATATTCTCGATATTGGCTAGCTTTTATTAGCTTGTCGAAATAGTCCTGCACATTCCATACAGTAAGAAACAATTATAGAACATCTGGGAATCAAAACAAAATAACCAAACAATCCATGGTCGCAGATGAAGAGCACAAAGAATGATTAGGTATGCATGGTAAAAGACAAGACCCACTCAAAGGAACTGAGTAATTGAACAAAATAAACCAAGGATCTTGTGCAAATAAAACAAATAACAATAAACCACTACAATAATGAAAAATAAATGCAAACAACACACTAGAATTTTACGTGGTTCACTAAACCAAAATGTTCAAGATTAGCTACATCCACGGGGAGGGAATTTACTATTTTAATCTTCAAAATAGTATAAGATTTAAGAATAATAAAATGTTACTTCAATTGGTAAGAGTTGTAAGACCACCTCTCAAACCTCCTTGAAAACACTCTTACACCTCAAGCTCTTGAAGAAAACCCTTCAATTCAAGTTCAAGCTTCAATAGAGTTGCAATGAAGAGATACAAGAGCGAAGAAACCCTTTTCTTGCAAAACCACAAGAAGAAAAAGACACCAAGAGCTCAATCCCCTTCTTTTGTCAAAACTCCTCTTGGAACTCACTAGAAACTCTTTTTTTCTCACCCCATTTACCTCTGCCAAGGCCCTCTTAATGAGATGGTAAACACTTAACACATGTTTAATACTAAGTGAGACCCATGAAATTCAAATTTGAACTCAAAAGAGACAAAGTGATTTTCATCACAAACTCAACATGCGTATTCACATTTACTTCAAAATGAGGTGAGAATAATTAGAAAAATTAACTTCTTCAGAAGTAATGCAATTTCATTGAACTAACTAAAAAAAGGAGACGGGAGATTGGTTACTTGGACTTTGTGAGGTGATGGAGGTTTGAGAAGCAAATTGATTTTATCTGCAAACTCGACATCAAGATTGCCAACACTCGCCACTGAAGACGCTAGCAACTATGAACACTTCTAAGAATGCTTCAATTCGAATAACAAAAACTCTCTATGTAAATCGCTTATACGCTTTAGACTTATAGCAGGCTAATGGCTGCAGAAAACGACCTGACTATCCAAGTGCCGTTCTATCTATTTCCGAAACTTTGAGTCGTTATAAATGTAAATGGGTAATAGAAAAACCTGATGATTCCAAAACTTGGTGAAGTACCAATCAAAAAATTCCATATACTTTATTATTTTGTAGTGGAGATTCTCCCCACCGAGCCTGCCTTGTCTCTTTACGTATTCATTCATTCTCACATGAGTGTGGACCCATGCTTACATAGTGTAGTCTTACATTCATGTGAATGTGAATGAATGAATGGAAGATCTGATAGACAATCTCCTTGTATGGGATGAACCTTTATTTTTTAGAAAAATTATATAATTAATTATTTTTATGTTTTCTCTTACAAAAATAGCTACTCAATGTGTTGAAACATTAACAATTCCACTAAAAAGAATGTTTAAATTAAAAGAACAAGCCAAAATTGAATTTGAGTTTACAAAACTAAACAAAATAGTAAATTTTCATCCTATGGACATTTTTACCCTTAAAATTATTCATAACCGACATATTAGGCAACCATCATCTTTTTTATACAACCCCTACTTATGGTTTGGGTTGGGCCGGTTTCAAGCTGGGCCTAATGGTTTCGGGCTAGTTTTGGGCCGGTGCGGTTTGGGTTTGGGCTAACGGTTTGGGCTAACGGTTTAAAATTGGGTTTATTAACGGTTTGGGTTTGGGTTTACTAGCGGTATGTTTTGAGTACTTTGTTGATGTGTGGAATTTATCAAGAGCATGCAAACACATATAAGCATTAAGTTCTCTTCAAATCTCTTGTGTTGGGTGTTCAAAACCAAAAACTCTTTTTCTACAAAGAAGTAAAAATTATAGAACTAATATACAAAAGAAATCTAGCATCTTGATGAATTTTAGTGGGTTGTATTTGCCTATTCTCCTTTCCCTTCTTAACACTTGTAAAAATGAATCAAAATAAAGCATTAAAAGATTTTCAAATGATAATACATTTGCTAAATATTTACTAAACCCATCTTCCAAATGGCGAAGGCTTTGACAGGCTTGTTGTTTGCATATTCCAAAGCAAAACAATTAAGAAAACAAATAGAAACTTGGGGTTTTTTTTGGCTTTTACATTTAGATTTATTTTATTTTATTTATTTATAATGGGTTTAACGGGTTGGTTCGGGTTTGGGCTGGTTTTGGGCCAAACGGTTCGGGCTAGCGGGCCGCACACGGGCTAGCCCGGCCCAGCCCGAACTGTTGCGGGCTGAGGTTGTTCAGCCCAAACACAACCTATTAAGCTTCGGTGCAGGCCGGTTCGGGCTATAATGGGCTAGTTCGGTCCAGTTTTAACGGTTCGGGTTAGGTTTTGACACCCCTAACCCCAAGTCCCAACCCCTCCTTTTTCATTTTTTCATTGCTTTTATGGTTGTCTAATATATCGGTATAGTTAGTTTTAGGGGTAAAAATGTCCATAGGGGGTTGAGAAATCATTGTTTGTGTTTGTTTTGTAAGGATTGAGATATTGTCTACCCAACTTGTCTGTGCCCTCATCCCCCCATATTTACATAAAACTTGACACTAGCAAGTTGGGTAGAGACCCTGTGTCAGGCCTTATGTGAATAAGGGCACGAGCAAGTTGCGTGGAGAGAATCACCGCGTGTTTTGTAAATCTAAAATCGGTTAACTAGTTTTGTTAATTGAAATATTGATGGCTGCTTTTGTAAAAATAAATATAAGAATTACTAATCATCTAAATTTCTCCTGTCTTGTTGAAACCGGTTAAGGAATCTGTACATACATTTGAACTATTGTTGTAATCACAATACTCTTTCAGAGCTAAAACGTACTAGAGGTACTTTCTTTAAGGTATTTAGACACCCCAAATTGTGCAATACGAGGTTCTAATTGTGTCTTCACCCCAAGATCAGTTAGCCCAAACCTTTAAGGTTGCACCCTAGAAAGGTTACTTAAGGTGTAATTAGGTTATGTTCACTGCTTAATATAATAACAGCAGGGAGAGAGAAAAATAAAGAGGAGGAGGAAATTCAGTGTCCAGAATGAAATCGAAAATAGGTTTATATAGAGCCCCAGAGGCTATGGGTGAAAGGGTAAGGTCACCTCTCTTTGTGAGGGTACCTATTCAGCTCAACTCCCTTCAGGGGAAAGTACCTATCCAATTGACTCCCTTCAGGATAGTATCTATCCAGCTGACCTCCCTACAGGATAGGGCCCATGACAAAATAGTCCTTCCGAATCAAGGCCTATGACCATATGGTTATATATAACCATTGCAAGTCCCAAGTCCCAAGTCATATAGAATTATTAATATATATATATATATATATATATATAAACGATATAATCAGCTCCACTCAACCCGATGTGGGATTAAATAAAAACCATAGGATAAAAGACACGATTAAAACATATAAAAATATTAAATAATATTAAATAAATTTTAAACATATTTACAACATGTCTTTCTGGTTGATGTTAAATGTGCCCATATACTACTATGGCCATTAGATTTTGCACATTTCACAATTGTAAGAACCTCATATTTTTAATGGGATTCAGAGTATGTTGTTATGATCCACGCATGCATTGGCTACCTTTATTACATTCATTTAAATTTCTTTTAATCTAAATTAAATAATCAGACTAGTTTTTCGAAGATGCCCATCGACGCTCTCCCGAATTATTGGATGTCATATATAGGACTTGTCTTGTGGTGTTGCCTAGGATGTCCTTGTTGTAGCAGACTTAAATCGGAAGGGCATTAAGACCGAACGACCCGTTGTAGTAATGGAGATTTGTGGGCGCTCAAGACCGGTAACCAACCCGTAAGAGGACATAGATCACATTGCAGATACTCGTTAGAGGCCATTTATTGGTAGGGTTGCAAATAGCTAGACTTGGGCTCACAAGCGCTCAAGACCGGTAACCAACCCGTAAGAGGATGTGAGAGCTTCACGTCTACTATTTGTGGATGACCAATAGGGTTGATGAGTCCATAGTCAGGGACTATGCTGACTCTAGTGTGAAGGATACCGGAAAGGATTGCCAGGGACGAGGATTGGAAGTATCCGGATCTGACTTGATACGACTGAGTAGATGACTTGCATTGGGCTAGGCTTTACCGTGACATGCACCAGTACTAATACCAAATGTTTACGTGAGAGAGCGGTGACTTAAACCCCAGCCATGGATTGTCCCGAGGGATGCAGGACCCACAGCCTACCGGAGCCGAGTGACTGGACCTACCCAAGAAAAGTATGGAGCTATGACTTAAAGCATGTTTACCATTGAGACTAGCATACATAGAGTTAGAATCATAATGGCATTATCTGTTTTATATCATCTTGCATCATGTTATGTTTTGGATCGTGTGATTTATGTATTATGGAATAACTGCCTTGCTGAGTTCTTTTGAACTCACTCCTTTTGTGCAATGTTTTGTTAGACTGTCCTACAAGTGTTGAAGAACTTGATGGCCCCCCACTATGAGGAGACCCCGATGAAGCATACTACCCTCCTGATGCTGACTACTACGAAGATTACTGTGAGGATCCCGTGGGTGATTATGCTACGTTCCAGGATTAGCTCTACCCTGGCATGGGAGCTGCCGTGCCTAGTCTCTTTTATTTACACCTATGAGGACATTTTGTATAAAACTGAAGAAACACTAGTTTAGGTGTTTATCTCTTATGTTATCTTCGATACTTTGTCTGTAATCCCTTATGATTTTCGAACTACTTTCCGTTGCAACTAAGGGAGTGATTTCCGCTCACTCTCTTTATACTCTGATTATATTATGTTTGGATATATTTTACTTCCGCACTCTGATTATATTATCTCTTTTAATCTTGTCTTGATCTTATTGTTTATGTGTCATTATATTGATTATATTGTTCATGATTGTGTTATTGCGTATGTGGGAGGCATGGTTGCTTGATACTTGATCTTCAGGGCTGTGGATCACATACCCGGGTATGCTAGGTAGGGTACTGGCTAGGTGGATGTGACAGAAGGAGATAGATCGCTCGGCATTTTGAGAAGTCTTTGGAGCAAAGCTGGAGAACTCCCTATATTGCTAGAATTGAAGCGAAGGTTATAGCCCAGGAGTGAGCTACTAAATAAAACTATATTAGATTAATTGTTGCTTCGGTTAAACTTGATAAAGTTTGGAACTTGTGTTACTTTGATTCTTTCTTTGATTCATTCTTGGAGTATTTTGGACTCCTGTAATTCTTTCTGATTAATTATTTGAACTTACTCTTGCTCTTGATTATTATTACTTGCATTTATTGTTATTGATGATAAAACAATGATCTTGTGACAGATTGCACCCATAGGTTGTCAAGCGGGACTGATACCGACTAGTGGGGTGTGACAATGCAAGTTTCTATATGATGGACATGCTTTAGTATATAACACCAGCCCTCCTCTGGGTAGGTCTAGTCACTCTAATCCCTCACGGATTGGTTACTTCTGTTGGAATCCCGAGTAAGGGGTTCACCTCATTAATTAACCATGGCTAGGGTTTAGGTCCACACTCTCTCACCACGACCATTGGCATGAGTACTAGCGCATGTCGGGATTTTTAATCCAATGCAAGGTCATACAGTAACATATTATATGTAGTCCAAATACTTCCCCTATGGCACCAACCAACTTGATTCAGCATCATTATCTACCTAGGAATAAAAACCCTCATGGATTGGCTACCGCTATTGGACTCCATTCCCTAACCCTATGGTTATCCACATATTGTTGGGGCGGATGCTCTCATGACCCCTCATGACTCCATGCGCTCCTTGGATATCCATTAGCCCAAACCCTAACATATACAACCCTACCAATGCATGATCAATAGTGGATCGCTGAATCTCCGCACAGACTGGCTACTGTTGGAAGATGAGATAGAGTCACGTCACCATCATCACGGGTTATTCAGCTTCAATACCCCTACCAAAAGGGTAGTAGCATGTGGGAAACCTAATAATGCAATCTAGACTCCCTAGGTATGTCATCCAGCAACTATGATAGTGCTAGGGGCATCAGTAGGCAGTGTCCTATACCACAGACCCTGATATCCCAAGCAATGGATACCTAGTATGGATACCCTCCACCATAGTTACATCACATCATGACTCATGATTTCATATTCAGTCATTCAACATCATAAAGTAATAGAAATACATCTAAACATGATCCACAATATATATTCATCTACAAACCATTGAATCATACTATTACAACAAGTTATAAAAACAATGATGCATGTCAGTAATCAAATAGTTTATCATAGAGCATATCATCACATATATATAAGAGTGTGTCCTTACGTGTACATATGTAAAAACTACTGTATTTGCAATCGAACCTCACAATTAGAAAGTCCAGAGAACCTTAGAGATTACCTAAAATAGGGTTGTAAAAATACATTAAAGACAAAAGCCAAAATAGAGCATCAATTGGATTGACTGAGGTTCTGTGACCCAACCGGTCACTTGGGGCAGTTGGTTGGTCAAGCGACCTCCACTCTTTCAGACTACTTCCAAGTTCGAAATTCCGACTTTTTGATCTCCGAATTTTAATATGATTTTGGATGATCTAGATCCAAATTTCGTCCTTAAGAAGCCCACAACACAAGCACAAACCTAGACCCAAGAATTATAATAATTTATATTCACATCATCTCCTTTAATCAGATTTATCCTTTATTCAGATGCAAGGATCTACTTTCGGACATGATCTGATCAGGATCATTAATGGGGAATAGAACTATCACATAAGAACTCACAACCAATCTAAGGAGGATGGATCTACACCATTCAAAGAGATGAGGAAAGAATATAGAGGTTACAAGATCAACTTACCTCCACTTGATTCGCAAAACTGACGAAAGGATTGGATTTATTTCGCAAACCACGTTTCTCTCACCTCCTAGCACATGTTCTCTTCCTCCTAACCGTCCTTAGTCGTAATCCCAAATATAATAATGAGTAAAAAGGTCGAGATTGGCTATATAAGGAAGACTGGGGCAAAATAGGGTTTAAAATCCCACAAGTAGACTTGGTAGTTGATAACTTTATGAAATAGAGTTAAGATTGGTAACTTTATACTTGAGATGGCTTGATTTAGGAGTATTTTGTCTTTGTTTTAGTGATAGTATTCATTAGATGTTGTCTTATTTAGTCTTAACATGTTGCATCTTGTTTAGTTCATTATTGTCACTCTTACATGAATTTCTCTTCAGATTTGTGGATGAATTTGACTGTTTCTCTTTCTCTTGAAAAATGTAGGTAAAGAGCCATAATAGGAGAAGAACCTGTCCTCTAACTTTGCTGTGAAGTTTGCTGCAGCAATTCGGAGCAAAATATTCTTAGATCCAATTCAAGTGGAAATGACCAGAAGGGGCTAACTTAAGAGGACATTACTCTTGTAAATGCATGATTGTTCTTAGCCCTTGATCTGAGGAGGAATGTTCTAATCCTAGGGCCAGTGGTTCTACCCTAATGATGAGTGCATATTATGGAAGAAAGTAGGAGAGGCAAAGGAGAGAAGGAGGGAACACACGACTAAGGGAATAGAGGACATGGCTGAAGCAAGGAGAGGAAGAACCAGAGCTGAAATCATTGCGGAAGCAAGGAAAGCTGCTGGAGAAGTTGATCTGCTGGAGAAGAAGGCTGGAGGTCTTGTGGAAGCATTTAATCTTTAGTTTCTATTCATTTTTATAAACTTATCTTCTCATCTTCTAGCTTAATGTTAACTATAACTATTATTGTGTTTTTAATGTTTGTTATGGGCTAAACTTGTGTTGTGTTGGGATGATAGTAGTACCTAAACCTGAATTTTGAGATGTACTTATCATGTGTTCTTTAGTCTTACTACAATACAACCTTTTGTCAATGAATTCAACATGATTTATATTGATTAACTTCGGTTCTTGAATGATCTTTCATGAACGAATGCTATGATTGAATTAACTGGAAAGTTAATGCATCCTAGATGTTTGTTGAAATGTGTGAGTTAGCATAATCTTTAATTAGTTTGTGTTAATTAGTAGGTTGGGTAGGAATACCCAATTACCTCACATTACCATTGATTGGATTGGGTTTAAATTGCATTCATATTTCAATTCTTCATAAGAATAAGCAGATGTTGATTTAGGATGCTAGCTTATGTGTATTGGAAAATGCCATATTGCCATTCATTCCAAGTTCTTGATATATTTTGGGATTGTAGTATTACTTTAGTATTTGCATTATACAATTCAGGGGAGGGGAAACTTGATTCCCAACACTCTTTTCACTCACTAAGTTCCTTCTATTGCTTAATCTCCATTTTAGTTCCTTAGTTTTATTACCTGTCATTTAGTTATTTAGTTAGTCAATCACAAATCAACCTTGTTAATCTCGTTTAAATCAATTTTACTTTTACATTGAAAGTTAATGATAGAATTCTCCGTGGGATCGATACTCTACTTATCATTTATTACTTGATTGCGACACGTGCACTTGCGTAACATCTTGGTACACAAGCAACAGTAGTCGCTTGGGGCGATTGATTGGCCAATCAATCGCCTTAAGCAACCGCTCCCTAGTACTTTTCAGTACTTGGGTGCTTTTCTTAAAGGGTTTATCCCCAACTCAAACCTAACCCTATACAACATATGGGGGGGGGGATCTTACCTTGATTCCGAACATTCTCAAACACATCTTGACTCTGACTAGTGATCAACTTTCCTAGTCCATCAGGGTTTCTATAGGTTTTTTGGATTCCCAGTAAGGCAGGTTCTTCTTTGGTGGATCCAGGTCCATGGGCTTAGGGGATGGATCATGGACTTCAATCCAGATACTACACAACTTATTCCGGCTGGATCTTCGGGTACTCAAGACTTGCAATACGGATCCTGGGTTAGAAATATGGGGGTTTTTACACAAGTGACTATGCAATAGGTACTTCAATGTATTCAACTTGTGGTGATTGAGAGCATGAATGCAACCCTGTGTGCTGCCCCCTCTATTGAGGAGATCAAGCATGCATTGTTCCCCATGAAACCTTTAAAGCCCCCCATGCCTGATGGCTTGCCCCCCCCCCCTCAATTCATATGGATTTAGTGCATTTTGTGTTAGATTTTTTCAACACTGGTAATATGAATGCAAAGTTTAATGTTTCTTACATTTGTCTCTTAGCAAAAGTAGCAAATCTTTAGTATGTAGATCAATATGGGCACATCAATTTAGAAGGGGTGGGCTACTAAACTCATCTCCAAAATCTTTGCTTTGAGATTGCAAAAATTTATTGATGACTTAGTCTCACCTTGTCAATTAACTTTCATACCTTCACGTCTGATTTCGGATAATGTTTTGTTAGCACATAAGGTATTTCATTACATCAAGAAAAGGAAGAAAGGTAAGAAGAAATTCCTTGCTCTTAAGGTGGACATGAAGAAGGCGTATCATCGAATGGAATTGGAATACATCAAATCTATTTTACTTCAGATGGGTTTCTCCTCACATTGGGTCTCCTTAGTGATGAGTTGTGTTACGACAACTTTGTACAAATTACTTCTAAATGGTAATATAGCCTTGATATTATACCTACCAGAGGAATTCAATAGGGTGATCCTTTATCTCTAGCGTTATTTATTTTGTGCACATAGGGCTTAAGTGTAACCATACAAGCGGCTGAAGAAGAAAACTGGTGAAAGGTATCAAGGTAAAGAATAGGGCTCCCCCTTTGACACATCTCTTATTTGTTCATGCTTGTTTCCTTTTCTTTGAGCTTAAACTTAATGAGGTAATCTTAAAGCTTGTTTGAATTTGTATTGCAAAGGAAGTCACCAAGCTATCAACCTGAAGAAATCCAACCTCTTTTGTAGCCCAAACACTTCTGTCGAATTCAGAAAATGGTTCTCCCGCATTCTTAAGGTCACCTACACTATTGGTCCAACTTGATACCTTGGCCTTCCCTCGAAAGTTGGCAATTCAAAAAAACAAGCTTTTAAAGAAGTGTTGTTGGATAGGGTATCCAGGAAGCTTGAGGGGTGGAAAGTGAAACTACTCTCACATACCGGTAAGGAGTCCTTACTCAAATCTTTGATTTTTGCTCTCCCACAATACATGGGTTCACACTTTAAAATGCCTAAGCTTCTTAGGCCGCAAGCGTTTGTGTAACCCCTGTTTACAACAAAAAAAAAAAGCCAAGCTTGCTCATCAGATCACGAAATGCTTAGCAAATTTCTTTTGGGGAGAATATGGAGAAAAATACGAGATACATTGGGTGTCTTGGGAGTGGATTTGTAGATCTAAATGGGGAGGTGGACTTGGTTTTAAAGACTCTTACTTACAAAATATGGCACTGCTAACTAAGGTAGCAGCACATATATGGAAGAATCCCCAGTTGCTCTGTACCAAAATTTCAAACCTGTATATCATCCACAATGTGATTTTCTCAAGCAAAGGCAAAATCACAAGATTCTTGGGCTTGGAAAAGTATAATGGATGGACAACAAACCCTCAAAAGGCATCTCATGTAGAAGGTAGAAAGTTGTATATTATCCAGTATGCTAAACCTCTAGGGATGTAATTTACAATGGGAGATTGAATGAAGAGTGCTTCGGTCTTGGTTTTAGTTGAGATAGATAGCAGCAATATTACAAATAGAATTGAGCTTGTTGCTTGATATGGATGAGTTCGACAAATGGAACTCTCTTAGTAAAATCCATTTATCATGTGCTCTGTAATGAATGGGATCAGCTTTAGGCACATAAACCATCATCATCGTCTCATCATCACACATGGAGCTCTCTCCTAGAAGTGGTATGGAAAGGTCTATGGAAAGCTCCAGTCATGCCAAAGATAAAATTTTCAATCTCTCTTCTTGGATGTCTCAAGTTCTATCGATCCAGCCTTGCACTAGATCAGAAGCTCGGTTTAAGGTGGCTTTGGGTTTCAATGTTTGCTGGGGATTATGGCTAGCACGAAATGATTACATATTTCAAAGACATCAGTGGAATCTGGTTCAGGTGGGCCTCTGTGCACTTAAATCTACAACCGAATTTCTAGAGGCCTACATCGTAGTCAGCACAAGAGGTTTGGACACAGATGAAAGATTTTCTAATGGGCCCATCTCCTGGAATCCTCCCCCAAGCCCCTATGTAAGCTCAATACAGATGCATCATTTAAAGCTCATAATGGAGTTGTAGGGCTGAATCCGGATCTTCTTCCCGTCGGGGGAGCACAGAGTGCTCTCCCATGGCTTCCTGACCACAAAAACTAGTGGGTCCCACTGGTGAATTTTTTTTTCATTTTTTCCAAAAAGTGTTTTTCACCGTGGGTCCCATTGGTTTTTGTGGTCAGGAAGCGTCGGGTCGCTGATCCGGACTCTGTAGGGCTTGGGTTTATACTTAGAGATTCCGAGAGTTTACCCATTTTCGTTGTCTTGGAGCGTGATGTTGCCAGGCTAGTTTTGATGGTTGAAGCACTAGCAATGCGATTTGGACTACTATACACTCTAGTAGAAGGTGTGAATTGTGTATGTGGAGTCAGATTCATTGGGCTTGATCTAGTTACTTCAAACAACATAATACAGCTCCAGCTCATGATATCCATGCTATTATCTCGGACATTAGCCATTTGAGTTCAAGTTTTTTGGATTGTAAGTTTTTCTATGTTCCTAGGAGGTCTAATGGTGTCGTAGACCAACTAGCAAGGAGGGCCTAGTCTGTGGTAGGAACAACCGAATGACCTTTATCCACTCCTTGGTTACAGGATTTGTTGTCCCCTGTTTCCTTGACTTAGCCGCATTTTAGTGAAAGCTTTACTACCAAAAATAGAAATGCAGTCATTGAATTAAAAAAAAAAAAAAATCTACTTGTCATTTTGAGGGATTAAATGTTTTATTTATGAGCAAATTGCACTAGCACCCCAAAATGGAGGCCTTAAAGCACTGACACCCTGCCAACGCAAAGCTATTCTAATGGTGAAACAAACATCTCTTAGTGAAGAGGTTGTGGCTTCGACTCTTGTTGAGGCATATTAATATCTCCATCCCTCGGCTTAATGAAAAGCTCATTTGTACAAAAAAAATAAAGAAAAAGCATTGATACCCCACTTTATGTTTAAAAAGCACATAGACCCAAAAATTGAATTTTCATTACATATATTTGTCAAAATTTTCATTGAAAACAATTAAATTACTTTTTATTTAAAAAAATACTCCTATAATAAACAGTGCCTAACAAATTTTCGAGTGATAAATTGGACAAATATATTCAATGAAATTCAATTTTGGGATTTCCGTTCTTTAACATAAAGTGGGTATCAGTGCTTCAAGGCATTTATTTTAGGGTGCAAGTGCAATTTTTTATTTATTTAGGGTAATTTTCATCTGGACCCCCTGAGGTTTGCTCTATGTCATTTTTAGTCCAAAATGACTGAGACTTTGCATCTGCCTCCCCTGTAGTATAGGAAAAGTCAATTTAAGGAGAGATTATCATTTTATGACCAATTTGCCCTTTTTTTAATTAAAAATTTTTAAACATAATCTCCATGTTTATTTTCTTTTTATTTTCGGTTTTACCATCGCTATGTTTATTACGGGGGAAGTACCCTTGGCCCTAAAAAATCTTGATCTTTCCCTCTCGTGTGCCGTGTTTGCAAGGGGTCCTTGTACCCTAAAAATTCTTGATCTTTCCTTAAAAATCTTGATCTTTCCCCCGTGTGCGGCCGCTCTTTCCCTCGTTCGGCCGCGTTCGCGGGGGTCACTTATACCCTATTCTTGATCTTTCCCTCGTGTAGAGGCCGCGTTTGCTCGTGATTGGTTAGAAATTCATGGTTTCCCCTTATTCTCATCTCTCATTCTCTTCCTCTCCATCGATGGTGAAAAGCAAAGGTTCCATGCAATTGCCCAGGCTTTTGGGTCGTTCAACAGAACAACTAATCGACAAGGGCATAAAGTATTAGCCAACACAACATGTAAATCCCGAAGCCATTAACTCGCTCAAATAATTGTCCATTGATTACAAAGGCGTTAGAAAATCTTCAACGGTAAGTTGAGTTCTTTTGGGTTTCTCTTTCCTTTTTCTAATTAGTTTGCTTCCAGTTTGCTAGTTATAACTCAAATGGGGAATATGCTGTTTTTTCAGGCCCATACAGGAAGATGCATTTGAAGCTTGGAATTTCCACGGAAAATGCGTTTGAATCCTGAAGCACGACTACTATTGAAGAAATTTTAAAAAAAGGGAATTTCTTCGATCTGGATTCTCAAGTTTTTAAATTATTCTTCGATCTGAATCCTCAAGTTTTTAAATTATGTAAAAATTCAGATTAAAAAAAATAAAGGGCAAATTTGTCATAAAAGTGATACTTTGTCCTTATTGACTTTTTCATAGTACGGGGAGGTAGTGCAAGTCTTAATTTTTTGGACTAAAATTACATGCCAAACCTCGGGGTCCGGGTGAAAATTACCCATTTATTTATTTATTTTTGATAGGAGGGATTAAATATTTCTAACCGTAGACTTCCAATTTCCAACTACCCATTTGGAGTGTTGTGGCTACTCACCTCCTGGAGATGGTTCAGTGTTAATGAGGTGTGGAAGGACAGCTGAGGTTGTCGGCTTAGCATCATGTTAGTATCAGCACCCATCTTCCATTCGCTTATTAAGAACAAATCCTTGAGCTCTCATAGCAAGATTTTCCTTCTTCATAGCTTCAACCTGCTTTGGAAAATCTCAAAGTGCAGGCAATGACGCCTACCGGAATCTTAGCCACGCTGTTCCTCATTGTGTCTCTTTACTGTGGAATTGACCCTTTCAAGCACAGCGCTATCTCTGACTTCCCAGATTTTGAGGCTCACAAGATCGATACGCCTCCATGGTCTCAGCTCCCCACCGACAAAGACACTGAAAATCTCTTACAAAGATCAGAGATTAGGTTCTTGAATCAGGTCCAAGGTCCGGAAAGCATCGCTTTTGACCCTCTCGGTCGTGGCCCTTACACTGGAGTAGCTGACGGCCGGATTATTTTCTGGAACGGCGAATCTTGGACTGATTTTGCTTATACTTCTCCAAACAGGTGAGCTGAGTTCAGTGTCTTTCTTTTCTTGCTTTTGATTTGAATCTAGCTGAAACCTGCCTGAAGAATAAAACTGAACTCCTAGTATAAAGATAGGGAAAAATGCCATGGCTATGAAGTACTGCTAGAAATTGGCTCATGATTTTTCTCTCTTCTTTTTTAGATTGCTTTGTCTTGTGTAGTATGGATATTACTTTGTCGATGTATTTACATGTACCAACTAGTTCACGAACCAACTTCTTTATAGGCCAGACTTTGACTTTCCTTCAGAATGGATGATCTAATCTGATATTTGAATTAACATTTTCATTTCATCTTGTTTGGTTTATTTTTAATAAAATCTAGTTTTATATTAAGTTTCAAAATTCTTTTTTTTCTTCTTCTTTTTATGTTGTTGTTGTTTATTTTGCTTGCTATGTAATTCTGTGGGACTGATGAGTTAAGGTAATGGTAATTAGGCCCTTCATAGCCTTGATCATGGGTGGCAACGTGGGCTATGAATATTAAGTAGAATTGATATGAGAGTCCTAATGACCATGGCCTTGATCATAGGTGATTAGGTGGGTTAATTTATCAGATGGAATTTATTCCGATTCAAGGCATGGGTTACGATTGACCCTAAATTCATAATGGCACCTTTATGACAACTCATGGTCATTACCATGAGTGAGGCTAAGGCAATTGAATGGATTTAATTCCAATTCATATCCATGGGGTTCATTTTGCATTAGTGGAGAGGTGGATCAATGTAATTGATTATTCACTAGGAGGGGGTCGGTGAAAGTAACTAATTCTCCATTAGTGGGGAGGTGAACAAGGTAATTGATTGTTCACCTAGTGGGAGAGGTAGATCAAGATAACTGATTGGCTCAATTCATTATCATAAGGAACTCAATGAGTGCAATGTTTGGTCATGGGCCTATTTATACCCAATCTCATTCTATACATATAACATACAAAAAACACACACACTTATTGCATACTTGTGCACTCACTTTCTCGCAAAAAGGTTTCATCTCTTTCTTCAAGTTCTTTTTTAGTGTTTTGGCTATAACTTTTGGTTCTGTGGAGGTATTAGAAGAATTGCTTCATCTTCTAGTGCAGGTTGTTTTATCTTAGAGGTGGTGATCTGGAACAACCTTGGCTGTAGGGTGCATTAATTACCTTAAAGGCTGCATTGAATATGTGACTTAACCTCATCTAAGTTGGTGGTTTGCTTGGTTACAACATCAAGATTTTCAAATTCCCATATTGCAACTCTCTTTCATATATTTTGTAAGAAATTTTAATGCAGTTACCGAACACATCTTTTTTACACTTCACGAAGTCAGTGGTTTGGATGTTTTATATGTTCTTGTTATAAGTTGTCTTTGAATTTGCAATGCATATAAGTATTCTTTGGCTGAAGCAATCTACTTTAAATGTCTTAGCTGTCTCTGTGTGCATACGGAATTCAACTTAATTGGAAGTTGATCTAATCTGACTTCGAAACATAACATGTTGGCTTTCCAAAATATGGTTTCTAGGTTTGAGCCCCGTTGGTGAGTTTCTATCTCTGTTGGTATTCCCCAAACCCTGTATAACAACAACAGCATAAACAACAATAGAGCCTTCTACCAAATAAATGGGGTCAGACAGAATTTGGTTCCCACATTGGATTGTTTCTGGAAATCAGACCTCCATTTCCTCGAGAATCTATGGATGAAATAGCAAGTTTTCATCTGGATTGGTTTGGTTTCTCCATAGATCTCACAACACAGTCTAATGTTGTTCTCACAGTGAAATTTGTTAAATTGCTTGATGCATTCTTTGAACCACCCAGTTCATTGTTTTTAACTAACGAAAACTCAGAAACATGTTTCGTTTTTATTAATATTTCTTGTTAGTTGATGCTTGCTAGGCTTTTGTTCCTTAATGTTCTTCACTGTCTAAACTCTGTGATTTCCTATCTACAATCTTTGTGTAGGTCAGAAATATGTAGCACAAAGCCATCACCTTTGAGTTACTTGAAAAATGAGCACATATGCGGTCGGCCTTTGGGTCTTCGATTTGACAAGAAAACAGGGGAACTGTTTATTGCAGATGCGTATCTTGGGTTGATGAAAGTGGGGCCAGAAGGTGGGTTGGCAACATCACTTGCAACCGAGGCAGAAGGGGTGCCATTAAGATTCACAAATGACTTGGACATTGATTATGAGGGAAATATTTATTTTACGGACAGTAGCACCAAATTCCAGAGGAGGTATGTGGTTTCCACAATGAACCTATTTGTCGATTCGAATAGTTTAGCCATTGTGTTATTGCTACATTGACTGTTGAAACTTTGAAAGTGATTGCTGTCCTTGCCAAACAACAAGAGGCAAAATTTCAGCTTCTCCAGGATTTGAGAAAAATGGGATTTTAGTCCTGATAGGATCCCTTTGACCTTATTGGTCATTGATATGCCACCTATTTATTTACTAAAACCCAGAAACCTTTAGTGAACGTAGGAGATTTACTAGATTATTGTGTTCTCCAAAAAAGACTAGTTTAGAAAATCCTAGTTCAGAAACATGCAGACTGTATGAGGTAGTTTTGTCTTTGTCTGTCTAAGCACTACTTACTGAATCCAAACTGCTTTTCAGTCCATGTGATAGGTATTGTATTGAATTTGCTTCTTCTAGACTAGTCTGAGAACTATCCTGTTGATCACAATCCATTGCTTTTATTGGGGCATATGGTTTCTTCGTGACTGATCGTCGCAATGATCATAATTATCTTATAATGCTTCTTCAATTGGCATTGAAAACATGTATAGAATTAGAAATGATCCAAGCTTGCACCCTCAAATTTCAAATTGTTCTGAACAATTTCATGCTTGTTTTGGTAGAATAGGTTCCAGTTTTCATATTTTGTTGCACATTATATTTTTTCCTAACTGAACTTGTATTTCTTTTCTGACCGTTAGAAAAATAGTAGTCTTTTCAGTGTTTTTGGTAGACTAGAAAATAGAAAATACTTTGCCCTTCACTTAATTTTTTTTTTCATTTGTTTCACTTGGATAGTTCATTTGATTTCAAAATGGACTCTTGGGCTTTTGGAGTCCTTGCTTATGTAGTTCTTTTTGATCCACTGGAAACCCTTTGTTTCATCATTTTGATTTTTGGACGTCAGCTGCTTGTGGAATTAACTTATGGCTTTACAACTCCAGTTTTTCTCTTCAGACCCGTAAGTACTTTGTTAGGTTGCTTTCATCCATCATAATGGTGGGTTGAAGTTTGTTTTCTACTGGATGGTATGTATATCAACTGTACTAAAACTACCTGGTTCCTATGATTGGACTATGGAGAGTTGAAGAGGTGCTCTGTGTTGCTTTTCTTTGTGTATGGATTCTACAAGAATGTTCTGTGCCTGTAAGCTTTTTGTCCATGCAAAAGTTATAAAATGTCAGCATTAAGTTTCTGTTGGATCATTTATATCCATGCCAATGTTCTGACGTGCTGGCTTATTGTAGGAACTTCATTCAGCTTGTTTTTTCTGCGGAGGATAGTGGGAGGGTTTTGAAGTATGACCCAATTACAAAGGAAACTACTGTTCTTGTTCGTAGCCTTCAATTTCCAAATGGTTTGTCTTTGAGCAAAGATGGGTCTTTCTTCATCTTTTGTGAAAGCTCCCCTGGCAGGTAATTTGTGCTGCATACAACAAGTTGCATCTTACGGTTGTCATTTCTCCAAACTATCTGGTTGTTCCAGAGCAACGTGAGAAAAGAGTTGCTAGATCCATTGGGTTGCTAATCTTCTTTGTTTTCCTTTTCTTTTAAGAACCTCCGCGGGGGGGGGGTTGGTTTGGTTTGTTAACTCCTCAAAGAAGGCCACCGGCACAAATCTACTAATAGAATCCTAGAGTTCCTTGTCTTCCTGCTTGATTACTGTTGATTTCGTGTCATGACATTTTAGATTGATTTTGTGTATTTTTTCAATTGGATTGAAAAAATTTATCTGTTTCAATTCTTATTTCTGCTTAGGTTGATGAGATACTGGCTCAAAGGTGAAAAAGCAGGGACGTCAGAGTTATTTGCAATATTGCCTGGATACCCAGACAATGTGCGAACCAATGAGAATAATGAATTCTGGGTAGCACTTAACTGCCGTCGTTCCTTCTACAATCATATCAATGGCCTCTACCCTAAACTCAGGAAAGCATTGCTCAAGCTTCCTATTCCAGTCAAGTATCAGTTTTTGGCAACCATCGGAGGTTTGCCACATGCAGCTGTTGTCAAATACAGCCCTGATGGGAAACTTGTGCAGATATTGGAGGACAGTCAAGGAAAGGTAGTGAAAGCAGTTAGTGAAGTCGAGGAGAAGGATGGAAAACTCTGGATGGGGAGTGTCCTTATGCCATTTGTTGCAGTTTACCAGTTGGGATGAGGTAATTGAGTCTGCTCAACCAGCCTAAGATTTGATGACTGGATCATGATGTAGCCTCCCCTGCATGATCTTTCCAATTTTTTTCCTGAACATAGGAGATAGAACTATAATCACCAGGGAACATTCACACAAAACTCATCACAACAATCCAGTTGTCACAGCTATTAGTCCTACCAAATGAGGTTAGACTGAGATGAAACTTGGTTCAGATCGATCTCCCTCTATATGTTAGTCATGTGCAACATAAACTTGTAATTTTTTCTTTGTGGAAATCTGTCTTGTCATCATCAAATCAGCCGCTAAGATTGGAGGTCCATAGGCTCAAGGGATGGAAGGTTTGGAGGATCGGAGGTTCAAACCCAAGACCTCCTTGGTCTTAATGCCTCTATATAGGAGGCTGCAACAACCATGCTAGAAACACATCCACACATCCACCTTGTTGGTAAATTACATGAGCTAATAATAAGAAAAAATGTCTTTCCTGACGCACAAGGCTCCTGTGTTTATGTTTAGTAGTATTTGGTGAAGATCAAATTACATAGCTTAATTTACCCCTATTTTGGAAAGGTTGTTTTCAATTTATGACGCAGTACAATAAAACCAAGTGCAAAGCCCACAGCCCATAATATTGGGCATGAAGCCTACCAGAGCTCAAGTGAAGAATCCTAGTTGTTGGTTTCACAACATATCTCAAGTGTTTTTTCGGAGAAGTTGTGATCTTGAAATACTATCCTCACACCTTTCTACCATACATTCAGGAGGGGAGAAGATAGAGTTCATCTCTCTGTGCTGACAAGGTGAATCCACCTTAAATACGTGATGGAACAGTGAGAAGGTAGTGTTATCTCCTTCGCCCGAGGGTAAAGGAACCTAACTCCTTTCCAAGATGGTGCAGTTCTTGGGACGGTTTTCCTAATGGACTGATGAAATCGAGGACCGGGACCAATCTGCTAATACTTCAAAATAGCATCACAGTCCAGTCAAAAACATAGTCAAACTCGAGTTATCCTGCCAAGCTGCCTTAACTTGAATGTGTTAGATATGTAAATTCATGCCACTCGGAAATGAACCCTAGGTCATGTTTGGATTAATGTTGGGGAATTTACAGTGAAGAACCACATTCTGGATAAGGGTCAGCAACATAAATCTGATAAGGATCTTTGTAGAGAGCAAGCAAGACCTGATGTGTCATATTGATCCATCGGTGAAAAAAAAACCAAAAGTTTTCCAGATGACAAGTAGAAATCTCACTTCAAAGTGTAATAATCCTTACTGGATTTATAACTTGGGAAACAAACTGAGGAAAAACGTAACTTGGATGGTTCAGAAGCTAAATCAATCCATCGGAAATTCAGATTCTAATATGGTCATGCAAAGCCAATCTATTGGTCATGTTCTTCAAAACTGCGTGGTGATGATCATATTGAGCGGTTCACTCACAAAACGTTTCACCCAATTAACACTGGCTTTGTTTTTCTTTTGAATCTCAGTCATTGATAAACCAAAGAATACATTCACATTTATTAGTGACAAGATCCTCTCAAGCATTGGGTATTAGAGATACAATTGGCAATAGGCATATATATAGACTCGATACAACCTTGTTTTCCTGATGCTATACCTATAAGATGTGGATTTTCATTTCAAGGTTACATCATCTTCTTATCGACCAGACCCTTAGTCTGTTTCCTGCTTTGGAATTTATCAAAACTAAAATACCAAAAGATTAAGGACCTGCTTTGATAACTTATTGAAAACCGGTTTTGGGTGTTTCTTATTTCAAGGAACAAAAAAATTAATCGAAAAACGTTTGATAAAATTGTTTTGTTTCTAGTGATTATTGCAACATAAATTGAAAGTTATGAAAATTTCTGCTTTGAGAAGCATTTGTTATTCAGCATCTTCTCTATCTTGGGTGCAAATATTGGGTGGGTCGTTATGTTTTAGTGAAATAGTTTTATAGAAGGGTATTTATGGAGTTTGGCATCCTAAACATAATAAGAAACCTGCAAAAACTTGTTCATATTGCTATAAATTTTTTCTATTTGTTGTTTATTCAACCCTAATGGTAAGGATCATTTGATTCGTCATCTTCTCTATCTTCGGTGCCTAAAGTTCTTCTTCATCTTCTCTATCTGTGGTTACTATGATAAAATGCTTACTAGAAACAAATTTTATCAAACACCTATAAAAGTATTCCTGCTTCACTAGTTAATATGTGCCAGTGAAGGAAAGTGTTTGATATATTAACTTTCGAAATAAAAATTAAAATCAAATTTCTCAATAACAAAACTAATTTAGGATCATCAAACGTGTGATGAATTACTTAGTTGCTGGGTTTTCTACTTAGTGTTGTAAATCATCGTTGTAAGAGAACTGTGTTGGGTCCGATCCATTACAAATGTGGGGCCCATGTTTTTAAATGGGTGTCAAAAGCAAATAGGGTTTGAACAGCTATAGTAGTCACACAAAGGAGAGTGAAAAGAAAAGGCGTAGAAACAGTGAGAGAGAGCAGAACGGGAAAGGAAGAAAGTGAGGTTCTTCCTAGTTTTCTCCAGCGAATCCGATGGTGAAACGTTGCCGGATGAGTTGAAATTTGAAAGGAATGGTCGTGACACCTAGCTCTTCATATCCAACGGTCAGAATATCATTCTACCATAGTTCACGGGAAGCCTCTATGGTGACTTTTCTCCATTCTCTCTGATTTCTATTTCTTTGATGATGTGATTGTGACTTTGTGTTCCTCTAGTGTTATCTAGAGATGGAATGTTGATTGTATGCCCATTATTATTATCATTTGGGGATAGTGGAAGTTTGGGTGGACTTCGATAATGGTCCCATGATTTTTTCCTTGCGGGTTTTTTTCACGTTAAAAATTCTTGTGTTTATTGTGGTTTGTTTGTTGAATGCTTGATCCATTATAATTGTGTTTGTTACTTTAATTTACACTAGCATATTGTTTGGCCTCCCATCAAAGTGATATCAGAGCTTAGTTGGTAGTTGTGTAAATTAAAATGGAAAGCTACCTCAAGTACTATGGTTAAGCTAAATGGATCAAATTGGTTGATTTGAAAGCCTATGATGGAAGATCTCTTATTTTGTAGAATTTATATGAACCTGTTGAAGGTGACATTAATCGACCATCATATATATCTGAAGCTAAGTGGACCAATTAAATAAGAAAACTATTGGCATGATCCGACGTTGGACATTAATGTTTTCCATCATGTTGCAAATAAGACATCGGCGGAAGATCTTTGGAAGAAGTTAGCGAGTCTCTATGAGAGGAAGACAGTTGGGAATAAAGCCTTTTTGATGAGAAAGCTTGTTAATATGAAGTTGAAAGAAAATACTTCAGTTATTGAGCACTTGAATGAATATCAGCATAGTGAATCAATTGAGCCCAATGAGGTTGAAGCTTGAAGATGAGTTGCAAGCTTTATTATTATTGAGTTCCTTATCAGATTCTTGGGAGACTTTGGTTGTATTAGTTAGCAATTCTATTCCAGAGGGTAAACTATCAATGAGCATGGTTACCAATGTATTATGAATGAAGAGACAAGAATGAAGTCTATGGGTTCAAATGATACACAAGCACTTGTCACAAAGAATAGGGGGAGGAACAAAGACAAGTTTAACAAAGGTCGTGATAAAGCCAAGAGTCGTGGTAAATCAAAAGATAGATCAAAATCTAGAGAAAAATTCAGGTATTACCATTGTGGCAAAGAGGGACATATGAAAAGAAAATTGCAGAATTTGGAAAAGAGAACAAAATGGAGAGAGCAGTTAGAAGAAAGATGATGATAATAGCACTGCTTCTATAGCATCTAATGAGGCTTCAGTTCTTCTTCCTTTTTGGTGAGGATTAGTGTTTGCATCTGTCACATCATCAGGTTGAGTAGATTATTGACACAAGAGCTTCTTAGCATGCTATTAGGGAATCCTTCACTAGACACAAAGCAGGAGATATTAGAACTATGAAGATGGGGAACACTAGTGCTTGCAATATTGTGGGTATTGGTGATGTTTGTATAGTGACAAACATGGGCTACACACTCACTTTGGAAGATGTACGGTATGTTCTTGATTTGCGTCTCAATTTGATCTCGGGGTTTGCCTTGGATAGAAAAGGATTTGAGAGTACCTTCGATTATGAAAGATGGAAGCTCACCAAGGGGTCATTGGTGGTTGCTAGAGGAGATGTTTGTTGCTCTTTGTACAAGACAAGAGTGAAAATATGTGAAGGTGGATTGAATGCAATAGACGATGATTCCTTACTTGATCTATGGCATAGGAGACTGGGTCATATGAGTGATAAGGGGCTGCAGGTTCTAGAAAAGAAGTCTTTGATTCCTCTTGCCAAATGTATGTTTTTAAATCCTTGTGATTATTGTTTATTTGGTAAACAACATAGAGTTTCATTTCAAAAGCATCATGGTAGGAAATCAAATTTATTATAATTGGTACATTCTGATATTTGTGGTCCATTTGAGGTTCCATCATTAGGAGGTAATAGATATTTTATTACTTCCATTGATGATGCATCACGAAAGGTGTGGTTGTTTTTGTTGAAATCCAAAGACTAGGCATTCCGTTATTTTCAGCAGTTCCATGTCATGACCGAAAGAGAAACAGGAAAACTTATGAAATGTATCCGCATTGATAATGGAGGAGAATACACATCAAAAGAGTTCAAGAGCTATTGTTCTAGGTATGGCATCAGACATGAGAAAACAGTTCCTGAAACCCCTCAACACAATGGGGGGGGTAGCAGAGAGATACAACTGGACCATTGTTGAGAAAGTGAGATGCATGTTGAAGATGACTATGTTGCCAAAACCATTTTGGGGAGAAGCAGCCTGCACTGCTTGTTATCCGATGAACAGGTTTCCATCAGCTCCTTTAGAATCTGATATTCTAGAAAGGGTGTGGAGAGGGAATGATGTTTCTTACTCTCATTTGAAGGTGTTTGGTTGCAAGACATTTGCACATATACCAAAGGAGCAAAGATCAAAGCTTGATGACAAGGCGGTTCCTTGCTTATTCTTGGGATATGAAAATGAAGAGTTTGGATACAGATTATGGGATCCCAGAAAGAAGAAGACTTAAAAGTAGAGATGTAATATTTTGTGAAGTTGAAAATATTACACACTTTGAGAAGTTAGAGAAGCCTATTCATGTTAAGAATGTTATGTTTGATCCCACATCTATTCCAGGAGGAGAACCTACTCATAAAGAATAGGTTGATTTTAATGATCCAGAGATTGTCACAAATGATTTATATGGATCATGAGGATATTGAGCAGAGGGAGCAACCCCCACAAGAGAGCATATACCAACACAAAAATATCCCGGTTCTGAGTATATTCTTCTTATTGATGAGGGGGAGCCCGAAAGCTTTCAGGAAGCAGTGATCCACAATGATAAAATTAGTTGGATGAAAGCTATGCAAGAAGAGATGAGTTCCTTACATAAGAACCATAATTTTGAGTTGGTAAAACTTCCTAAAGGCAGAAAAACATAGAAAAACAAATGGGTATACAAGATAAAGAGAGATGCATCTGGGAAGCTAGTGAAGCACAAGGCTCGTTTAGTGGTGAAAGGGTTTGGACAGAAGAAGGGCATTGATTGTGATGAGATCTTCTCTCCAGTTGTAAAATTGTCATCCATTCGAGTCATTTTGGGTTTAGTAGCTAGCATGGATCTTGAGCTTGAGCAGTTAGATGTGAAAACTGCATGCATTTCTTCATGGTGACTTAAATGAAGAAATTTATACGATGCAACTAGGAGGGTTTGAAGTCAAAGGGAGGGAGTACTTAGTATGCAAGTTAAAGAAGAGTCTTTATGGACTAAAGCAGGCACCAACGCAGTGGTACAAGAAGTTTGACTCACTTGTGGTGGCTATTGGGTATAAGAGGACTCAAGCAGATCATTGTGTATACTTTCAAAAATTTCCAAATGGTAAGTTCATTGTTCTTCTCCTTTATGTTGATGACATGTTGATCATTGAACAAGATATAGATCTTATTAAGAAGTTGAAAGAACAATTGTTCAAGTCCTTTGACATAAAGAACTTAGGGCCAGCCAGACAAATATTGGGCATGCAGATTGTTCGTGATAGAAAGGCTAGGAAGTTATGGTTGTCACAAGAAAAATATGTTGAACGGGTGTTTAATAGGTTCAACATGCAGGGTGCTAAGCTCTGTAAGCACGCCTCTTGCCAGTCACTTTAAATTGAGTAAGCAGTCATGTTCATCTATCAGTCAAGAAAGAGAAGCAATGCCATGTATTCTTTACTCATCTGCAGTTGGTAGTCTTATGTATGTCATGGTTTACACTAGACCAGATATTGCACAGGCAGTTAGTGTTGTGAGCAAGTTTCTTGATAATCCAGGGAGAGATCATTGGGAAGCTGTGAAATTGGTCTTTAGATATTTGAGAGGAAGTTCTAAATTGTGTTTATATTTTGGAGGTTGGATTCGTTTGGAAGGTAGATGATCCGACATGGCGGGTGACCTTGATTGTAGAAAGTCAACTTTTAGGAATTTGTTTACTTTTGCAGGGGGAGCTGTCTCTTGGCAGTCCAAATTACAAAAATGTGTGGCTTTGTCTACAAATGAGGCAGAATATATCACCTCTGCAGAAGCAGGGAAAGAAATGTTGTGGTTGAAAAGATTTCTCCAAGAATTGGGTTTAAATCAAGACAAGTATGTGGTATACTGTGACAGTCAGAGTGCTATAGACTTGAGCAAGAGCTCTACATATCACTCTCGCACAAAGCACATTGATGTAAGATATCATTGGTTGCATGATGTGGTACAAGATGATTTGTTGAAAATTGTGAAAACTCACACAAATAGAATGCCTCTGATATGTTAACAAAGATTGTTATTCAAGAGAAGTTTGAGGTGTGCAAGGAGCTTGCACACATGGATTCCGAGTAATGAGTCAAGTTATGGTTTCCTCCCTCATGGGCACAGAGGGGGAGATTTGTTAGGTTCGGCCCATTACAAATGTGGGGCCCATGTTATTAAATGGGTGTCAAAAGCAAATAGGGTTTGAACAACTATAGTAGCCACTCAAAGGAGAGAGAAAAGAAAAAGTGCAGAAACAGTGAGAGAGTAGAAAGGGGAAAGGAAGAAAGTGGAGGTTCTTCTTGGTTTTCTTCGGCGAATCCGATGGTGAGACGTTGTCGAAATGAGCTGAAATTTGAAGGGAATTGTCATGACACTTAGCTCTTCATATCCAAAAGTCAGAATATCATTTAACCATAATTCACGGGAAGCCTTTCTGATGTCTCTTTGATTTCCATTTCTTCGATGATGTGGTTGTGACTTTGTGTTCATCTAGTGTTATCTAGAGATTGAATGTTGATTGTATGCCCATTATTATTATCATTTGGTGACAGTAAAATTTGGGTGGACTCCGATAACAATCCCGTGGTTTTTTCCCTTGTGGGTTTTTTCACGTTAAAAATTATTGTTTGTTGTGATTTGTTTGTTGAATGTTTGATCCATTACAATTGTATTTGTTACTTTAATTTACACTAGCATATTGTTTGGCCTCCCATCAAATTGTATTTGTGCTTGTCCCATGTCCTCCAAGATCTTTAGTAATGGCGGTCATGTGCATTGAAGTGGCTAGGCTTGGCCTTTCGAGCTTGGTATTACTTGGTTAATTTGTTTGTAGTTAGTCCAGATTTTTTTGACGCTTCAATGCTTCATCCCTTGTGTATGTCTTTTGTAACCCATACACCATTCCTTGAAGTACCGGTTGGAGCAAATCCTTCTCTTCAATTCTTCCCCATGCAATTAAGTCAATTGTGCCCTTGTCTAATGTTCACTTCCATTTGGATTTTTCTTGCACAAATTGCATTAACGTCATTCATAGCGTCATTTATGTGCCTAACTGATAGTTGAGGTTGTCTACTTGTCTTGCATGTACAAGTCTTAGCACTTGGTGAGGCTGAAGAAATATCATTTCTCCCCTCAGTAGGTGGTGAATCCTGTAGCTGTAATGACTATTGTAGAACATAATCCATCACACGTTTTGGGTTAGCTTCTTTCTTATTGAAAACGACCTCATTGCATGCTAGCATAGCAAGTAATTATTATTAGAGTTAAAAAAAAAATCCATGTGAGTGTAGATTTATCAGACCCAGAAAAAGCCAAGAACGAAGAGCATAAATTTAGGAAGTTATTGTGGGTTGAATTCTCCACTCTCAAGCCTATCGGTATAGCAGCTCAGATTCTTCTGCTCCATTCAAAACCCATAAATACATGCCATATTGACTCTTTACTGCTTCAGCATAAAATATAATCAGGCTGAATTGGTGTCCATTGTGCAATGAACGCCTTGACAGGAATACCTTAAGGATCAAATCGACATTGTGCTGACGATTTCTGGTTCGATAAGTGATAAGTGATGCCTTCTATTTTGATTTATTCGATTTTTCAAATCCGTGAGAAAGCAAGGCCGGTAAGCAAGGATGAGAATGGAGAAACAGAAGAAAACAAAGAGAGAAGAGTGACAAAAAAATATTTGGAATTGAAAATATCATTGATGTTGTCTCCTACGGAAAGGTAAGTTGGGTTTTGATTTCTTTTCTCTCTCTTTTCATATCAATCAATCGATCGATGTGAGAGACAAGACAGTTGAACTTTTCTTGAATGCCGTGACCACCAAACTAACTCTTTCTGACTTTTCATATCTGGCTCTCTCAAATTTATAAAACACACACACAGTAACAGTAGTCTCCACCAGAAAACAATGGAACACAGATTTGACGTTTCAGATTCTGTAAGCTAGCGTCTTTCCCATTCCAAAATCTTCAGTCACCGATTTGTCCAACCAACCAACATTTCTTTCTGTTCAACCCTATCCCTTCACGTACGACCAATGGAAGATCCATGCACTACTTCTGATGAATCCAGATGGTTGGATTAATTGGAACCTCAAGCCTTGGAATTTTATGAAAACTGTAACTTCGTAGATTTCTTTGCAAATTTAAACGCATTAAACATTGGGTTCCGTTTCTACTGACTCGAGTGAGGAGTACTGCTGCAGCACCAATTCTGTCTCTCTAATCATCGGAGCCATCAAATTCTTATTTATTTATATTTTGTAACTACATTATCTGCTACCCAAGTTTGTGGAAAAATCAGCATTCTTTTCACCTAATTCTTGAAGTTAACTGATGAATTTAAGGTACATCTCTCTTTCTCTCTCACACACAGTTGTTGGGTTCTGGGTTAATGCTTCTTTTTTGAAAAGGAGTTGGGGTTTACAAAGCTAAAGAAGAAACTTGAGTTAAATACTCATTGATTCCAAGATAATGGTAAGATGACATGGTAAGAGTGAAGGATTTAGAAATCTACTTTCACTTCTCTTCGTTTATGGTTACATGGAAGCTTTGCAAGTGGATAGACAAAGATTCACAACCCCTTTTAAGGGAAGAAGCCATATAAATAGCATAAATACCAGCCTTAGTAAGTAAGTGGCCATTCTTTAGCAATATTGATGTCATTACATTCAATGGAGGAAAGTGAATGCCTTAATTGTCACTCATGCTTTGATATCAGATTAAGAGTCAATTATGAAAAGATACATTTGCTTGCAGTTTCAGATTATAAGTGTTTTAATACATGTTTAACGGGCTATCTAATGATTTATCTAGAACTCAAAATCTTCTTTTGATTGTCCTTATCTTATTCTCAATAATTTTTAGGTTGGATATAAAAAAAGGTTTTTAAAAATATTTAAAAACAGTAGGATTTAAACAGATGATTTTTAACTTAATGGTCTTGAGTCTTGTAATTGTTCCTTTTTTGCATTTTCTTAATACCAATGATCTTTTAAACACCCCAAAAAAAACAACAAAAAAGAAAAAAGAAATTAAATATGATAAAATAAGCAACACAAATCATGGAAGGATTCAGCACATTTCCTACACTTAAGAGGCTGATGAAACTAACTGTCAAAAGTTCAGTAATGACTTAGTAAAACATTATTGATTATTATCAATAGAAACCTTGGGTCTTTTCAGCTCCTTCATTGCCATATGCTTCATCAATGTTTATTTGCTTGTTTCCATCAACTGCTAGCCCAAAGTGAATATGAGGAAAATGAGCCCACTGCAGATCAACCAGGATTAAATGGCTTTCTTCACAGAGACAATAAACTGCTCAAAAATCTCACAATGTACAAGTGCAAACAAGGATCTCAAAGAAGGAATAGAAACCAGTAATATTGCTCCAGATTAGAGTTAATCATCAAGAGGAAATGAATCTTAAGGGTTTAGTTGGGATGAATGATTCCCTTGTGAAAAAAGTTATATTTCATAAAATACAGGAAAATACGACAACAATATGGTAAATGCAAGACAAGAGAACGATAGTGAAGATGAGAACTAGGAGGCTAGAATGCTCTTTACTTTTACCAACTATACGAAGAATATTATTTGTCACATTGGAGAAATCAAATGAAATATTTTGAGATTTTTGTTTTGGTTAGGGGGGGGGGGGGGTTGTTATAACTTATAATACAAATATTTTAAATCACTAGACGTGCCTCATGAGTCATGGCACAAGAAAAACTGAAGATAATTCACTATATGATGCATGATTCAAGTCTTACAAGACTAAGCAAGTGGTGTTGGGTTTGGGTGTCTTATATTCTGAGGTCTATATAATTATAGTTTGGCTGCATTTGTAATTAGATAAGATTTTTGGATCAATTACTTGTATATAATTATAAGAAGATTAGAGTTTTAGGTTTCCCTCTAAATAGTCTTTGTGAGATAACCTAGATAAATCAATCCTTGCATGTATAGTTCATCATGGAGATCCATACCTGGAGAGGATGGGGGGCAAGCAAAGGGGCAAGCAAAGGGGCTAGCACTTTGTGAGGTGTGAGAGTGGTGAGGTTCTTAGGATTATTGAAACTTCTTTTTCTCTGGTGGATGTAGACAGTTTTGCCGAAGCACATTAAATTCCTCGTGCTTGTGTGAGTGTGTTTTTGCTTGTGTTCTTTTATGTGGTTATGCATCCGTCCCCAACACTTGGAAGGCCAAGGGAAGCTCCTAGGATTGCTACCCAACAGCTAAGGCTACTGCCTAATAGGACAATAGTTTTATTTATTTATTTTTGTTTTGTTTTCAAATAGTTCCTAGGTTAATTCAATGGCTAGAATTGTAATTCTGCCCACTTTGAGGGCATAAACCATCCCTTATAATTTAGGGCAAATTACATATAAACCTCCTGTGTTTGTAATCAATTACATCTACTATCCTTAGAAAAAATCAATTATAGATGCCTCTCCTATTGTTAAGAATTGAAAGCTCTAAATGGGGAGATCTGCTGAAGCAGTAAGAGGGCCTGTAATTGATTTTTTCCAGAGGTAATAGATGTGATTGATTGCAAATACAGGGGGTCTATATGTAATTTTCCCTATAATTTGATTTTTAGTTATAAGCAAAAAAATTAACTTTTAGTCATAAGGTGACCAACAGCTTAAGTGTGGAGATCCTCTCCACTCAACTTGCCCGTGCCGCCATCATCCTGCACTCACAAAGGCTTAATACAGGCAGGCCCCAGTTAACACAAACAGACCCTGTGTCAGGCCTTATGAGAGTGTGGGAGGATGGGGGCACAGGCAGGTTGGGTGCAGAGGATCTGGATTCATAACTTAAAGATCCTAATGAATGTACAGGTCTGACTGAAATACTTAATAGTAACAGTATTTCTACTTCGTAGAGTACAGCTGGGAGCCCAAATCAGATTTGGATCTCAACCTTTTCTGTATGCATAAATTCCTCCATGAAAAGAAAGGCACCTATTGACTATATGAATGATGGATTTTTTTCTTTTGAGCATATATCCCCTTGTGTTTTGCTATTGTGACTTTGACTTTGTTCAATTTGGTTTGTGAAGGTCCAATACTGACATGCACCTAAAGTTCCAAGGTGAGATCAAACCTAGACTCTTGCTGTGGCAGAAAGGACAACCTGCAACACCGTCACTCTAATCTGAATCAAGCACCTCAAAGGCTCTCACCCAGGTATCTGGTAGCCTACCTAGCTCGTTCTTCCCTTTGGCATTCCCTCTTATTTTCTGTTTAGGAAGCCGGGATCACCTAATCGATCTTGGTTTGATCCATTCTCTCCACACTACATCAAGAAACTTCATCACCAGCTATGCTTTTTCCCTTCATATTCATATTGCAGCCATCATGTCACCACTATAACCAGTGCACTACCTTCAGCTGAAACCTAGATTTGCCCTTTCCTTGAGAAAGAGACTTGTCTCCCTCCAAAATCAAGGACATCATATTTACCCCCCAAACCTAATGAAACTTGGTGATCGAGCAAGACCTAGACAGTCAGCTCTTGACTTGATCCAAGTTTCATCACACTTCCACATCATTAACACTATATAAGTTAACTAGAGAAACTTATCACACTCCCTCTTATCCTTCCTATGTATCAAAGTTTATTTTTCAACTTGGAAAACTTGTTTGGTTGCAACTTGCTGGTAGGGTACCTTGAAATTTACCTATCCACGAAATTTATGTCACACACCTAATATTTATGATAGACAATAGTTCTCTTTTCATTGTGTATACTTGATGGACATTATCACTTTCATATTGTAGGAGTGGTAGATTGGCTTTAATTGTTTTCTGAACATATACGGGGAAGATTTTTTTTTTTTTTGGGAAACATCTTGGGGTTGAAACTCTGTATGTAATTAAAGAACCTAATCCATATGTAAATTATATATTTCCATGAGAAGGAGATGAAGAAGAAGAAGAAACTCACATTTTTTGCTGCCGTGCTAAATGCTTCTCTGTGGCTAATGTCAGGATTGCTAGCCTTTATCCTTTGGATCTCTTCCCTGTGAAAGAAAATTCAAAAAACCGAGAACACACACTAGCTGTTTGACTTAAACTTTAAAGAAGACAAGAGGTAAAAAAAAAATGCATCTCTTAAATCCTTGCCAACTCAAGCGAATTAGAGGTAAAATGCATCTCTTAAATTTTTGTACTAATGATGGAAAATTCATACACATATAGAACACAGACTCACTTGATAAATTTGTTGTATGCAGATGGAACTCGTTGCCTCTTCTCTGGTGCTGCTTATTCATGTCAGTAATGAACTTTGATTAGTTCCGATGGTAATTAAAAGTTACAAACACAACATAAAATTTATATTATTTGAAGTCTTGAGTGTAAATGATATTTTCTGATGATGAACCCAACAAGAAATTAAGGTGGCACAACCGAGGAATATCCCTCCTTCTCTTGCATGATAATTCACATTGGAAGAGAGGTGGTTCCCAGAATCATTGATCTCCCCCACCAACCCCGAAACCGCAAAAAAAGAAAAAGAAAAAAAAGAAAAAAATAATAATACACAGCAGAGACACAAACACACAACCTGGGGAGGCCACAGATCTTGTTTCTTCTGCAGATGTTCCACAGTGGGAACGGCATCATGTAGTATAAGAATGTCTTGGTAGGTCTACAGTTATGGAACCAAACTGATGCCACCCACTCACCACAAGGGGCAGGTTGTTGATATTAATACTCCAAGCTGAGAGAGAGAGAGAGAGAGAGAGAGAGAGAGAGAGAGAGAGAGAGAGAGAGAGAGAGAGAGAGAGAGAGAGAGAGAGAGAGCTTACGGGGTATTGGGACCATTTGAGATTGTTGACTCTCCGCAGAGTCTTGTGTAGAGACATTGTTGCCTTGGGAAGAAGATCCACCTTCTTTACTGGAATCTTCAGAGCTCACACCATGATTCTGAAACTTTTCTCCACCAAGAAATCATGTTATTTGGCAATAGAGAATGAATATGAAGGGAGAAAACAAACACTACTTACTTAACTCAGAAGCTAGAGCAAGAAGGGAACGAGAGCTGTAATTGGAAAAACAAAAAACCGCGATCCTTCTATTAAGTTTTAAAATGGCATTTGATACCTGGGGATCCTGAGGTGGAGTTGACGGCAACAAAGCTCCCATGTTCACAGACAACAAATTAGAACAAAACCCGCATCTCACTGTCACAACATTAGACAAACTGTTGCTTGGAACGCTAACCTGAAAATTAAAAATCAAAGAACAAGAATGGGAGAGCCTTAAATATATGTATAGATTATATTGCTTTCATTTCATGGCCAAGAATCTAAAATTAGGAAACACGTCTGCAATGGGAAACCTAATCAAAGTCAATCCCAGTCTCTACGGCTCCAGAAATAAAAGCATGAAACAAAATGTAACCAATCAGCCATGTTTTCACTGTACGAAATATCATAGAAGTAAAGTATATAAGTATTGTTATTATTTTTCCCGGAGTAGAAATCATACATGCTTTGAACTTTGTGGCAATACTTCAGGAAAACTGTCTGGTGTGATATTTTTATCAGGCCTTGCACACCACCACCAACTCCCCCCTTTTCAACCCAAAAAGGAAAAAAGAATTATTTGATAAAATCCATAAAAAAATTTAAGTAAACCTAATGTAATCTGCTACTACGGGAAGAACTATCAGAAACAAGGAGAGAGAGAAGATCTATAAAGAGTCCTCCTCCTCCATTTTCTCTGCTATTAACAGTCTTACTCACTTCACTATTGATACGTCTTTCGGTGGACCTGACTTTTATCATTTCTATCAGACACCCAAAAGAAGAGTTTGGGGGAAGAAAGAGAGAGGTAAAGAGGGAAATGAAATCTAGTGGCAGGGAGAGGGAAGAGAGAGAGTGTCTGATAAGGACGTGACCGGAACGGAAACCACCGAAAGCCATAATCACAGTCTCACAGCTCTTGTGTGGACTGTAGAAATGCCAATATGCAGAGAGAAAGAGAAAGAGACCAAATAATAAAGGATGAGTAGATCTCCTGATCTTCTTGCAGTCTGAAAGCACAGTGCTGGCTGGCTAGCTTTCAAAAAGAAGTATAAGAGATAAAAGCTTTGAAAGGGTTTGTTAAAAGAGGCTTGTTATGATGAAAAGAGCTTGTAAAAAGAAGGAAAAGTCTTGTGCCCCAAATAATATTTCTCCATTTTTTTGTCAAAATTAAACATGCTAGCTCGTCCATATGATGTTGATGAACATTGGAAACCCAGCACCAAACAGGAAATAAAAAATATCTACTGTCTTCCCGCTCTCCTCAACCAAAAGAAAAATGAAAATGACACAATGGATTGATATGAAACTTCAATGGTGGAGCAGGAATGTGCAGTTTTTCTGACTAATCCAGAAGACTAGACTGGAAAGATAAATAATATTGTCAAAAACATGCTTAAGTTCCAAAAAAGAAAAGTTAAATAATAGTATCAACGGCAGCAACAATTGACTTGGGAATTGAAAAGCTCCATTTCTTGACTGACATCTGGGATCGAAACTCTAAAAACTAACCCTAGCCAGGATTCCTTGCTGAATTCTTTGCTGATCTACATGCAGAAGAACCTCATGATCAGTGGTCATGCCAGCTCTTGGGTCATGAAATATAGGGGTTTGAATTATCCTCTGGCAAGACTGCTTATCAGGAAAATTCAAGGAAAAAATATAAAACAAAAGGGGCACCCATTGAATCAGCCAACTCATATGGGTTCCAAATGTTAAAACTTAAAAGCCTACAATTTCTCGATCGAGATTCTGTACATTCCTGTAGACTTAAGAGATCAAAATGATTTGGCAGAAGAGCATATCAAATTAAGTGATCAAATGAAACTTCCATATTCTAAATTTCAATTTATAACAGTTGAATGAAGGAAAACACAATAACAAAAAGCATAAAATACCACGTTAACATGGTAGAGGTTTCAAGGAAAACTTGAGTGAAATATATAGGATTTGAACTAAAATTTCAGGAGATGGATATGCTTTCTTTTTTGTAGTTTTGTTATTTACATTTTTAGAATTAACTAATAGACTTTGATCCATATAAGGACTCCATATGGAAATCAGAGCCAGATTTGAAAGAGAAATTAAAAAGGGTTTTAAGTAACTCGAATTAGAGTTGAATTTATTCTACACATATTAAGAAAGGTCTTTTAAGGAGAAGAGGAGATAAAACTAGAAAAGCAAGAAAGAGTTATCAGTAGAATACCGCTAAAACGGTGTTGCAGAAGTTGCAGTGGACGTAACATACTTGTTCAGATGAGACGTCGAGTGACATTTTTCGTTTTGGGGATTTGAAGACCGTCAGGCTCAAGTCAGTTGTCTAGAAAAAGAAAGAAAGAAAGAAAAACTAAAAAGAATTGAAGATCCAAAACTCGCAAGAAGAAGAAGAACAAAAGTATGACAAGAGAGACCAGGGAAAAGAAGGGTAGAGAAAGCTTTTTCTGTAGTAGGAGAGGGAAAAAGGTTGGTAGTAGATGGATTTTCTTTTAGGGACTCTGGGAGAGAGTAATGTGTACAATCTATATAGTATGTTCTAGTGGCAACAAAGATAGAGATGGGAATGATCGTCTCAAGGATATTACATGAAAGCCCATCACATGATTATCTATTGAATTGTATATTATGCCCTATGGAATGGAATTGGAATTAAAGTTATGAACACGCTACAGTAGTACTGGTCTTCTGAGGTGGCAAAAAAAAGTGGGTTTTTTTTTTTTTTGGATTGGCAGTTAGTGGGTTTGTTGGGGTTGGGAGGGCAGGGGGAAGAGAGAGAGAGAGAGAGAAAGATGTATCATGAGAGAGATGTACTATGATTGAATGAGTGGTTGGTGTTTTCAAGTCTTGGTCTTAAATCATCTTCATGCTTTTTCTAGAGGAGAAGGAAGATTACTTGGAAAGAGAGAGACTCTTTTTTCTTTTCTTTTTCCAAAATAAGAAAGAAAATTACAGGAATACATGAATAATATGAATGGTCGGAGTGGTGATATATAGATTATGCAACTATCATGTATGTGGGGTAATTTCTTCAAACCCGTGGTTCTCAGGTTCTTTTCTTCACTTTATATTTTTACGAGTATCACGATGTCTCATTCTACTTATACACCAGAGATGGTTAGGAGTTTTATAAAGTAATAATTTTATTAGGGTCTGTTTGGTTACATGAGTCTGAAAATTTTAATTATCTACAGATTTCAAATTTTTGGAGTCATAATTATAAAATTAACTGTTTGATTAACCGAATACGTGGAATGAAATTTGTGGATTCATCAGTGATTTTTGTGAATGCGCAAATGTTTAGCGTTTTTTATAGTAGGGATGAAATCTTTGGATTTCACCCCATACTCATAAATCTACAGATTAACGTTTTTCGTGTAAAAAGATGAATCTATAAATTTCATGAATCTAGAGATTTTCACAACCAAACAAGTATAAATCTTGTATTTATGAATCCAGAAAATTCATGTAACCAAACAGGCCACAGATTTTTCAAATCCTTGGTGCTTTGCATATATACTTGAAGATGAGGTTGCTCTACGATACATTTTATGCTTTGAATTGCAGTTTTCAATATGGTATCAAAGTTCACGCCTTGTTGGGTTGTTGTTCTACTTGAGTTATTTACCTGTGCAAATTCACTTGGATTGTTCCTTTCCTAACGATACAAACTGTCTAGTCATGCAACGTGGTCTGCACCAACTAAAAGGTCACCGACCATGCATGTACAGAGAGAGACACATTTACATAAATGTGATTGTTGAGATTGTTGATTTCAACATATATACTAGTATGATATGATGGTATTACAATTCACTGCCTCCCACCTGTATGTGCTATTCAGAGCACAATGACCCACCATACATGGTCCCTATGAGCCCTAAATGTGTGACCAAATTGAAGTGGTCCTGACCATACAAATCTACAGGAGCTCTTCTACCCAATACAGACTACACATTAAATGGCTTCACGCCTTCATTCTTAAACAATATTGGCATGACACCACCTTGCTTTAACACAGTTTGGTTCTGATGTCTCTTTCACCTCTGACCTTCTCTGTGAGTAACCACATGGAAGCCCTGAGGACCTGTACGTACTCTTAGACACCATGGAAGTGGCCTGGGAGAGAATCACCGAAACCCATGGCTTCGAGTAAAGGATTTGGGTAGTTTAATTTGGGGAATCTCAAACCGTAACCCCCCACTGATTTCACCATAGAACCATGGAACCAAATTTGACTTCATCAGGCTAACTAATCCTCCTTAATTTTAACCTAGAACACTAGTTAAAAATATACTCATCAGTTGGCAGCTTCATTTCACATGTGTCTTCACCGGGTTAATCATTTGAACAGAATGGTTAGAACGAACATTAAGAAATCACAAATAGAAATCAAACAAACATAGATATTTAATGTGGTTCTCGTATCCAAGTGGTGTATTACATCTATGAACAAATAAAAAAACTTTCACTATATGAGAAGAATATAGTTTTTTTTATGTGAATGTAACAAGAAGATCCAAATTAATGGAGATCTCTCTCAAACCAGTCACTAAAATGATGTTACTAGAAGTCTAAAACCCTAAAGCTAAAATCCCAAATCTTACAATGACTCCATAAGTGAACATGGGGTATTTAGTTCGGTAAATGGATTGACCCATTGAGTAGGATCATTACCATATTGACTCAAGCCTCTCTACTTTCATCATAGATTTCCCAAACTGAGTCATTCAGGTCACCCACCAAAATATATCAGTGCAGATAAAATCTTTAATAGCGGATATAAGAAATCAAGTATCACATAACAAAAACCCTCAATTTCAGCTTAAAACAAACATTAAGCACTTAGATAGTTGATTCCATGGCCAAAAAATATGGTTTTCATATTCATGAAGCCATTAGTTAATGTGCTCAAACAGGGCCCCCACGGTCATTCCAATGTCTCCATTATCTTGTGTCTGTAGGTTTTATTTGCAGTTTTTTTCTGGTTAGTTTGAGGTATAAGGTCTCCAGTGTTTCACTTTATTACTCTTTTTGGGTGCCCCTTGTAGGCTGTGATTTGATGCTTCATTCTTTGACATTTTCATCATTTTCTTTGTCCTTCAAAAGCAATTTGACATGAAATCTTCAACACTTCTTGACTACAAAACCTTCAAAATCTACTACAGAATACAATAGCAAAAGTAGCAGTACTCCATTGTTCAAAGATTTCCCTGTGCAAGAACCATAAACCACAGTGGGAGGGTGGAAGTGACCCATTTGCATACTAGTGGGAAGGAATGTGGACACTATATGTGGTCCATACCTTAAGATGTCTTAATTAAAGGCAAGAAATTCTATGCTTGCCGTCACACTGCATACCTCTTTGGTTGAATAGTTGTTTTATGGTTAGTGTCTTCCACTGGAAGGAAAAATGATGTGGTTGAGTACCTTCTACAAAGAGAAGTGGTCTTGATGCCCAACAACCTTTGTCAAATGATGCATATGGGGTAATTCAGGGTCCTGGACTCGAAATGGGATTCAATTTGTCATGTTGATTCGAAACAAGTTTCTGAGGGACTCACTGCTCTGCAACCTTTTTTTGCTTTTTGGGATCATTTGAGGGCGTTTTGGGCATTTTACTATTTTGAGTGGCATTTTTGTAATTTTTGTTTTTCGTTTTAGGGTTTCTTGGCACTATGAAGTCGTGTTTTCTATATCTTTTTAAAGGAGCTTAATATTGTCATTTTTGAAGAAACTTTTGAGAGACAGAAATTCTCCATTTTCAATCCATTTTCTGTTTGGCATTGATTCTTTGTCATTTCAGCATCATTTTGGTATTAGAGCGCTAGGTCGCTTCTAACAATGGTGGAACAGAATTGCGGAGGTCAGGGGTGGCGAGGTGCTCGTGGAGACGTTCCTGCAGCAGATGAACAATTGTCTCACAGAGACCTGTGAGACATAGAACTTGAAGAGCGAGAGAAGACAGATTCAAGATTTGGAACCACAACTTGTGCGAGCCGGGTTGGGCGTCCAATCTCATTTTGAAGGAGAGGAATCGGAGCACGTCTCTGATGAAGAAGAAGAGAGCGTCAATCCTTTTGCCAATTTGAATATTGGATAGAATCGGAGAGCACAAAACCCTTTTCAAAATATTGGAATGAAGATCAAAATTCCTGATTTTGAAGGTAGGCTCATCTTGATGAGTTCATTGATTGGTTACATACAATAGAACCAATTTTTTATATAAAAGAATTGATCGAGGCCCGAAAGGTTAAATTAGTATCCATTAAATTGAGAAAACATGCTTCCATATGGTGGGAACATGTTAAGAAGCAATGTGCTAGAGAAGCAAACACTAAGATAGATAGATGGGATAAGATGAAGAAGATGTTGCAAAATTTTTTTTACCCACTCATTATAGACAGGAGGCGTTCATTGAGTACCATAATGTTCAATAGAAAGACTCAGTTGTCGAGTAGTATATTAATGAGTTTGATCGCTTGCGAATGCGGTGTGATGTGGCAAAGGAAGATGAATAGACTATTACTCGATATTTGGCAGGTCTATGTCTAAAATCTCAGATGTTGTTCAGTTGTTGTATTGGACTTATGAAGAGGTGTGCATATTAGCTTTGAAAGTGGAAGGGTAGTGCAACGAAAAGGGCAATAGTTATGGGAGGGGGAGGGGGATTCCGGAATAGATTTCCAAACAAATCGGAAATTCATTTGCAAGTTCAACACCATCAACAGTTAAGGGTGCGAATTCTAAACCTATGACATCCAAAGAGGGTCAGAGTAGTGGAACTAGCAAGGGAGGAGCTGCAACCAAGTGATGTTTCAAGTGTCAGGGAATTGGGCATTTTGCTGCTGATTGCCCAAATTGACAAGTTGTGACATTAGTTGATAACCCAAACTTTGATAACACCCCAATCTTTGATGAATTTTATGGTGAAGAAGAGGGTGATAATCTAGGTGAGGAAGAGATCCTTTATGCTGATACTGGTGAGTTCCTAGTTGGCAGAAGAGTTTAAACACTATTGTCATAGATGATGAATCATGGCTTAGGCATAACATCTTTCATACTAAGTGCATAAGTAAAGGAAAATTTTGCAGTATGATTATAGACAGAGGGAGCTGCGAGAATGTGGTGTCCACTATCATGGTGGAAAAATTGGGACTGAAAATAATGGATCATGCTCAACCATATAAGCTATCATGGCTTAAGAAAGGGAACGAGGTAAAAGTGACACAAAGATGCCTTGTGCAGTTTTCCATAGGGAAGAAATATGTTGATGAAATAAAGTGTGATGTGATCCACATGGATGCTTGCATATTTTGTTAGGAAAGTTGTGGTAGTTTGATAGAAAGACAACATGATGGATTCAAAACATACCTACACCTTCAAGAAAGATGGTAAAACCATTACACTTGTCCTTCAGATGTAAGAAAAGAAGCAAAGAATAGTATGTTGTCCAGGTCAGAGTTTCAGAAGGAGGTTGTTAAAGCACCTGAGATTTTTGCATGTGTTGTGATGGAACAAGATTCTAACAGTCCAAGAATTCCTTTGCAAGTCATGCCTTTGCTTGAGGAATTTGTTGATGTTGTACTGGAGGAGATACCGACTGGGCTGCCACCTATGCAACACATTCAACATTACATTGACTTCATTCCAGGATATGTTATCCCCAATAAAGCAGCCTACAGAATGAGTCCAAAAGAACATGAGGAGATGTAGAGGCAAGTGCAAGAACTATTAGAGAAAAGAGCAGTCCAAGAGAGCATGAGTCCTCGTGCAGTTCCAACTTTATTGGTGCCCAACAAAGATGGGTCTTGGAGAACGTGCATCAATAGTAGGATTGTCAATAAAATCATAATCAAGAATTGATTTCCTATCTTGTGAGTTGATGATTTAATTGATCAGTTACATGGGGCAGCTATCTTTTAAAAAATAAACTTGAGAAGTGGTTATTTCCAAATTCGATTACGACTTGGAGATGAGTGGAAGACAACATTTAAGACAATAGATGGTCTATATGAGTGGATGGTCATGCCCTTTGGGTTGTCCAATACGCCAAGCACTTTCATGAGACTGATGAATCAAGTTTTTTGTCCTTTTATTGGTCAGCTTGTTGTTGTTTACTTTGATGGCATTCTGATTTATAGTGGTTCAATCGTGGAACATTTGCACAATTTGAAGAGAGTGCTTGGGACTTTGAAGGAGTAGAACATTTTGATTTATAGTGGTTCAATCGTGGAACATTTGCACAATTTGAAGAGAGTGCTTGGGACTTTGAAGGAGTAGAACATTCTGATTTATAGTGGTTCAATCGTGGAACATTTGCACAATTTGAAGAGAGTGCTTGGGACTTTGAAGGAGTAGAAGTTATATGCTAAGATAAAAATTGTCAGGGTCTTTGAAGAGTAGAAGTTATATGCTAAGATAAAAAGTGTCCATTTTTATCTGATCAAGTGACCTTCTTGGGGTATATTGTGTCAAAAGATGACATTCGGATGGATCCAAGCAAGATAGAGGCAATTACAAATTGGGAGGTGCCAAGGAATCTTCATAAGATTAGTAGGTTTCATGGGCTAGCATCATTTTATCGTAGGTTTATTCACAATTTTAGCGCCATCATTACACCTATTACAGATTGTATTAAGGGATACAGGTTTATGTGGACTAAGGAGGCCGAAGTCGCATTCCATTTGTTGAAGCAGATCTTGATGAAGCCCTAGTTTTAGTGCTGCCAAATTTTAATGAAGTTTTCGAGGTGCATTGTGATGCTTCAAGAGTTGGCATTGGGGGTGTTGAGTCAGAGAAGTAAACCTATGGCATTCTTTAGTGAAAATTTGAATGAAGCTTAAAGACGATATTCAACTTATAAAAAAGAATTTTATGTTACAGTGAGAAGTTTAGAGCATTAGAGGCATTACCTAGTTTCAAAAGAGTTCAATTTAGATTCGACCATGAGGCGTTGAAGTACATAAATGGACAACATAAACTGAATTCTAGACTGTGAAATGAGTGGAGTTTCTTCAAGCTTTATCCTTTGCCATCAAACATAAAGCTGGGAGTTGAATTGGGTGGTGGATGCTTTGAGCAAAAAACTTTCTCTACTTTCCACTGTGTAGGTGAGAGTTTTAGGATATGACACTTTTAAGGAGTTGTATGATGATGATCGCAATTTTGGAGACATTTGGTAGAAGTGCAAAATATATCCCTTTCAGCAATTTTAGATTGTGGAGGGATTTATTTTTAAGGATAACATATTATGTATACCTCAGTGCCCTTTGACCTCATTATTGAGAGTCATGCAAGAGGTCAAGCTGGTCATTTTGAAGTGGATAAAACGATGAGCTTGTTGTGTGAACATTTCTATTGGCCTTAAGTGAAGCGAAATGTGACTTGACTTGTGGAAAGATGTTGGGTGTGTCATTGGCAAAAACCAAAATTACTAACGTTGATTTATATATGCCCCCGCTTGTTCCGGTTGCTCCATGGGAGGATATCAGTCTTGATTTTGTTTTGGGTTTACCAAGAACATAGTGGAGTAAAGATTCCATCATGGTGGTTGTAGACAGATTCTCGGAATGGGATGAAATTCGTCATGTTGATCCAAAACGAGCTTGTGGGGACTTTGTTTTTTTTTGCTTTTCGGGATCATTTGAGGGCGTTTTGGACATGTTACTTTTTAGTGGCATTTTTGTAATTTTGTATTTTTTTTTGTGTTTTAGGGTTTCTCAGCACTATAAAGTCTTGTTTTTTGCGTCTTTTGAAAAGAGCTAAATATTTTTGTTTTTGAATAAACTTTTGTGAGACAAAGTTCTCCATTTTCAATCATTTCTTCTGTTTGGCCTTGATTCTTTGTCATTTCAGCGTCATCAAATTTGTTGATTTTCTGATAGGGATAACTTTGGTTTGAGATCATTGCTCGAGGTTCCCTTCCATCTAGACCCCTTGGGATGAAAATGGACTTAATCCTGACAACAAAAAGAAACTAGCTATTATTATTACCAGTTAGCTTGTTAGTTAGTGGATTTCTTCAGAAATTTTGGCATTCTTAGACCCTCAAGTTGTTTCTGATAGATAGTGGAGGTAGATCTCTAACAAGAGTGCAAGGGCAAGTATGCTTCTATATATCATTTATGGTGGGAAAGAAATATGGGCAGATGTAGTCAATATGGATGGGAAAACATCCTCTGCTGTGCACAGCAGTGCACATATATACCAAATGATTGGCTGAGAAAACAAAGTAAATACAAAACTATTAAAGATTTTTTAAAATTTAAAATTAAGCTTTTAATCTCAGCCAATCATTTAGTATATATGTGCATTGCTATGCACATTAGAGAGATGTGCACAACAGATGATTTTTTTCCAAACTGGACCTACAATTAAGTAGATTCCAAAACTTAAACGTGAGATTTTTTTCCTGTTTTCTTGTGACTTCTCCATTGTGTTCAAAGGTGAAAAGGATCTTACCTATAGAGTAAAATTTATTAGGGTAGAGAAAGAGAAAGAAAAAAAATTAGTAGTGAAGACCAACTTTCATCATATAAAATGTTTGAGGATCTGTTTCAGGGCCTAAACGCATCTGGATGGCCCTTTTTTTATGTTAGTCATGGCTAGATAAACTGGTCATGTTCAGAATTTTGAGTTCTTTGAAATTGCTAGTTGTGAACCCGGCCTAAAGTATTTGGAGTTCATGTCCTGCTGTTTTGGGTGTTTTCAGGTACATGGGTATTGTGGCCTTTTTCTTTGAAGTAGGGTTTTCACCTAATTCTTTACTTATAATCTCTCAAAAAGGATTGAGAAAGATAGAAAATGGATTAGGTTGTTCCATGTTCTTCTTCCTCATAGTGAAATTAATCATCTCTACTCGGCTGTGGATGTAGCTAGCATTCGGATGAACTACACGAAAACCATCTTTTTGGGTGGGTGTCTTTTGCTACATTTTGCTAACAGTCAAATACAATCCCGAGAGACTAATGCAAAGCTTCCACCAAAATGCAAAACACATACCCAATAAATTCTTCTAGAGGTACATGTTATTTTTCTTCTGGAAGTATATGGTATTTTGGTAACTTGTATAAGTTTCATAATAAATTAATAAGTGATGGTTCATTAAAACAATATGAGAGGCGTGGGAAGGAGTAGTTGTATCTCTATTCTTCATTGATAGAGAAGTAGATCACATCTATGTAGTACAATATGGAAAACAATAACCGCCAGCCAACAGTACCAACTGCCCCTTTTCTGGTTTGGGATGATCAGTATTCAGGGTGGAAGGCAACCGTGTCTGAAGCCCACTCGTGGGTGGGAGCAAACCCCAACCACTCAACCCACTCAGGGAAGAATCTTCAGTACTTGTTGGATTAGGATCAGACAATAACAGTTTTTTCTGTAGAATCCCACCAAGGGAAGTTTTTGGGTTGATGAGATTAGCTTTGATGCTGATCTCTCTGATCTCTTAGTAGTACTCAGCTGTAGGGGTCCTTGCTTGTGAACCTGATGACCACACGCATTCTTATCTATTGCGGAACCAGCAGGCAAAGGGTGGTCATTTTCCTTTAAGCGTTCCATTGAAGTGGTGGAATCACTGGCACTAAAAGAGGCTAGCTATCATTCTGGCCAATTTCACGTTTGTGGGTGATGCTCAAGTGGTAATCAATTCTTATTAATGGAGGTCCTAATCATCCCTAGCTCAACGATAAACCGCATCTTCAAGGTTTGTGCATACAGCTGGTTTATTGCTTTCTTTACAAGCCTTGCATGGGATCGCATATGCTTCTATATGCTCAAATTTTGCTTCTAGCTTTGGTTTTATCTTTCTTCCCTTCCATTAATTTATAGATGACCTTTCCAAGGGATATTCATGGAGAGCCTAGAAGAACATATATAAAATAAATGAACATCGAAAAACTTGGGTGGAAGGATGTCATTCGGTCATATACTTAGCATGAAGACCTCAATCTAAACATGCAATTGCTTTGCTCTCATGTAAATTGAAGTAGAGTTACTAAGTCAGCCAAGGTCATCATACGTCCAAACATGGTGGCAAAGAAGGAGCTCCACTGGTAAAATAAAAAAGGTGCGTAACTATAATTGTTATATTTTGATAGTGAGACAATGATATGACCCTTTTAAACTATTTTTGAAAATCGATATCTTTTCTCGATAAATTCGAGGATAAAATATGATAAAATTTTTTTGAGTTCTAAGTACTTGGGTAAAGCTGCAATAATTTGTTATTGTGGGGGTGATGAAGAGAAAATATAGGGATCTAAGACCTCATCACATGAAGAAAATAAAATTAAAATCTAACAAAGTGACATTAAAAAAATGAAAAATAAATCTAAGAAAAATATAGTATAATCCATGGGAGATCTGTGATATTATTACTGTTTTAGGTGGGTTCATATATCTCAACGATTACCAACTTCAATTTATACCTATGCATGCGTAATTCAAAAAATAATATAGAAATACTCGTGCAAGTGAGCATGGGAGTGAGGTACTTGTTCGTTATTGCTTTTAGGTGGTGCAGTAGTCCAGATGGTTTCAGCTAGCTCAGGATCTTAATTCCCTTCTGTAAGGAACTGATATATATTGTAGAAAATCCTGCTTTTTGGGGTTCCCTGTTGGATAGAGTTAGCATTAGTCCTATCTACAGTAATCTGTTTATGAGCAATTTAGCTCTGTTAGGGTTCACCAAAAAGAGTTAACTCTGTTAGGGCTTTAAATATATACTCTACAGGGCTTCTTGTTGCCACTCATGCTTCTTCTACTCCAATATAAAGTTAAAAGCATATTTGCCCACTCCAACCTCTTGATAGTCCATTCATATATTCAACCATTAATTGAGGGTTTTTGGTAATCAATATTGATGTGTTCATTAGAATTACAGAAAGAAAATTTCAAATATCTTACCAGGTTAAAAACAAAAATACAGCTAGTATCAATTAATCAATGGGGTCGGTTACAGAATCTGGATAGAGACCAGACTTGGACAGCGATGGTGCCTAATCTGTACATGCATGATAGCTTTGAAATCTGGGTGTTTTACACTGGAGATCCGAGCTAGCTTAAGCTGCCAGAGATGGGGTAGTATATATACAGAAATATTGGATCTTGGGATCAGGAAGTTTTACTGTATAATGAAGTAAATAGCATTTGAAAACCTGACCTTCCGTTGGGCAAGTGGATCTTTCAATGAAAGAGAAAAAGAGAAATAATCAGGTCTTAGAAACCGTAACCATCTATTTAAACGTGCAAGGAACAAAAGGTACCAACTCCTTAGTAAAGCTGGTTTGGCACTATTTTGAGAGAACTTCTTCCCATGCACCAAACAATTAAGTACACTACATTTTAGTGAAAAACATGGTTTTTGTACTTTCTCTAGCCTCGACCGCAATATATAGTAGTTATAGCATGCTTTTATGCCTAGCAAAATGTCTGCTTCCTTCTTCCTCAGCTCCTTTAAATTATCACAAAAAGAGAGAGATGAGGTCCCTCTGAGAAATATCTACTGCCAACATTGAAGATTATTGATGCATATAGGGTGGCATATGGGGTAACTGATGGTCCCGGACTCGGAATGGGATGAAATTTGTCATGTTGACTCGAAACGAGCTTGTGAGACAGAAACACTGTGTTGTAGTGATGGACGCCATTTTTTTTGCATTTCAGGTTCGTCTTGAGGGCGTTTCGAGTATTTTACTATTTTTAGTTCTATTTTTGTAATTTTGTGTTTTTTTCATTTTAGGGTTTTTTGGCACTATAAAATCATATTTTGTGCATCTTTTAAAAGCAGCTGAATATTAATTAAAGAAACTTTGGAGAGACATAGTTCTCCATTATCAATGGATTCTTTTGTTTGGCTTTGATTCTTAGTCGTCACGGCATCAATTATTTATTTTTTGGTAACCCAGTACCCCCAACATTAAAGATTATCAACACTCAACCATAAGTTACTTGTAATATCTTAAATTCTGTATAGCTATATGAGTGCATTTTGTTGTTATCAAAATGAATCGGGTGAGGTTTTACATTTAGTATATCCCAGTTATGTTTTGCTCTGGCTATAAAATGAGTATGTGACATGTACGTGTTTGGGTTATTAAAATTTTTTTGGTAAACATTTCATTTACTCAAGTGAAGGGACCAAGGGTAGAGAACAAATCTCTCTCAACCAAAGAGTGGAATTTGGCCATACAGTTGTATCCACCATCAACCGGGAGTTGAAAACCCGCAATGTAAGTTGTGTTTCTAGTAACAAATTGAAAGGTACATTGGGAGAAGTAAGTAGAGATGTGAAGGATGATACTGCACTGAATTTACAATTTTTTTTTTTTTTGGGGGGGGGGGGGGGCGCGTCAACCTCTCCACAAAAAATGTCTGATCTTAGGTAAGACTAGGGGTGCAAGTTTGGCCCTGGCGGCCCTGACCCGCCCTAAGCCCGCCCTGAGCCCGAATAGGGCGTGGGCTAAAGATTTTGGCCCTAAGGGCGGGTTATGGCCAAAATATTCTGGCCCTGAACTAGGGCCAAGGGCGGGCCTGGGATTACTCTCTGGCCCGCCCAGCCTATCCCGACCGGTCCATGATTTTTGGTCCTGACCCAGGCCCTGATTTTGACCCTGATTTTGGCCCTGATCTTGGCCCTGATTTTGGCCTTGATCCTAGCCCTGATTTTGGCCCTGATTCTGGCCCTGATCTTGGCCCTGATCCTGGCCCTGATCTTGGCCCTGATATTAGCCATGATCCTGACCCTGATTCTGACCTTGATTTGAGTCTAAAGACTCTGGACCCTCCACCCACATGGAGAGGAATTAATTGTAATACATATAGGTGGATACTTGACACGTGTCAAATTTTAGAAACATGATCATGTTTTGTAGAAAATTAATAAAAATAAATTATAACCTCGTTACCAATGTAATAAGCATCTATTTGATTTTGGCCCTGATCCTGACCCTAATTTTGGCTCTAATCTTAATATTAATTTGACGATGATCATGTACTACAGTACTAGAACTTTACCCTGATCTTCATACTAACATTGATATGAGTCTTGATTTTGACATTTAGTCACTTTGATCATACTAGACTATAAATTCACTTTTTATATTATTTTTAAGGTGATTTTTATTTTTCCAACAACGTCATTTTTAGTTCAATAAAATATGGATTTTGTTTTTTGACTAAGGCGAGATAATATATTATAAATAATAAAAGCTATTACATAAAGAATTAATATCTAACAAATCTATACCCCAACTTCTCATCATGAATATCTAACAAATCTACTGTGATATTTCAAAAAAAATTATTAAAAACATATAGCTATGTTTGTAACTAAAACATCATTTTCTTTAACTATGAAAAAAATACTTTTTTTTTTTGTTGAATACTAAATTATCGTCGATTTACTTGTTAATAAGGTTTTGAATATGATTTTTTTTGAATTGAATAAACATATCAATTTATTGAACAGTTGTGAATGAAAATATACTTACCTAAGGTTTAAGTTCTTGACTTTGAAGATAAAATTTTCATTTATCAGATTCCTTTTGAATTCTGAATCTCTGATGTTTCTAAGTTTACAAAAAGAGTTTGTATGACATTCTCTATAATTGACTTGACTTTCAAATATGCCTAAATTTAATTACAATTCTTCTCTCTACTTATTCTATTTCATGAATAATTTTAACTCTTTGCTGCCGGAGAAAAACCAAAGGAAAAAACAGAATAAAAGAGAGAGAGAGAGAGAGAGAGAGAGAGAGAGAGAGAGAGAGAGAGAGAGAGAGAGAGAGAGAGAGAGAGAAACTTAGGGGAAAGATAAATTGGAAATTTGGAATGAAGTTTGACCATTGTCTTAGAAGCTAGAAATTAATTGAGAATTGAGATAAATCTTTTTCTTTTTCCCTTCGAGTTTACATATGATAACCATAATTTTCATCGAATAGCAAATTAAAAAACCCTAGAAATTTGGATTTATCTATTTCTCTAAAATCTAAATGGGTATAAATAGTTAAATACATATTGAATATAAGTTTTGGATTATTTGTTGACATCTTTACTATTTTATTTTCTAGAACTGAGTTTGGAATTTAAGTATTTAATTATTTTAATATGTATTTTAATTACTACCTGTCTTACATTTGATATTTACGACCAAAGATATGGCCAATTAAAGCTAGGGACAAGGCCAATTAGGGCCAGGGCCAGGGATAGGGCCAATCAGGGTCAGGGCCAATCAGGGCTAATCAGGGCCAATCAGGGCCAACCCATCCCAATCCACTTGGCGCCTGTGGGGGCTTAGGGCCGGGAACAATAATCATTGGCCCTGAACTAGGGCCAGGGTGGGAATGGGCTCAAATTATACCATATAGGGCTGGGCTTGGGATTACAAAAGCCCGGCCCAGCCCGGCCCAATTGCAGCCGTAGGTAAGACTGGACTCTTTTAAATAAAAGACCATACTGCCGATGGTACCAATCTCCATTGATGCAGATAAGAGCTAGATGTCGCTCTTTCATTATACTCAATAGCTTCTTGTGGAATTGTAGGAATACCATTGCGAGCAACTCTCCATGGTATTCAATGCCCACCTAGCAAACAGTTTGAGTACTGTTATATATTCGGCAAATTGCCAAGGTGTCTTCCCATTGAAAGAGGTGGAAGATTAGATCCATGCACCTTCCAAGTTCGAGATTGTTGATCGATAAGTTCGCCAAACTTTAGTAATTGAAGTGCGAGAACTATGGGGTTTCATACCTTATGGTTAGGCCATGAAATTGCCCAGCTATATATCGCCAAGAAGATCGATGGATGTATCTAATTCAACCCTACACACTAGCTTTGGCTTTAGGGTATTCCTCCATTAAATTTGATTTCCAATCTGGGCATCCCAAAAAAGATGAAGTGGGAAAATAAATCGCGTTTAGGACTCGAGCTCATAAAGAGGTCAGTTCCTTGTATAGTCTAAATTCCATTTCACCAGCATAGCCCAAATTTGAGTTTCAGAATCTTTGAAGCTAAACCCACCCAAATGCTTTGGGTAACAAAGACTATTCCATGCAACCCAATGTGGCGTTGACCTTCCTTTAACCTCTCCCCAATAAAACCTGGCTTGCTTCTTTAATTGGGCATGGAAAGTCTGGCAATTTAAAATGACTAATGGTATATTGTGGCAAGGAGAAAGCAACCGATTTCAACATAACTTCTTTTCCTGCATGGGATAGAAATCACACTTTCCAACCCTCCAATCTTTGAATGACTTTGTGGAAATGTAATGGAAAGTGCCTATCTTGGAAGCACCAATTAGTAGGAAGCCCGAGACATTTAGTGTGGGTTTTGGTGTATGAGATCTTCAAGACCCTAGAAAATCATCTCCAAATTTTATTGGCATATTCGGGCTAAGATACAAACTAGACTTTTTATAATTCATAGTCTGCCTACTTGCTCTACAATATAACTCGAGGCATGATTTGAGATTACATACCTTATTGAGAGACAATTGCGAAGAGCAAGTGAGACATGGAGGGAGCTTGGAGCTTCACTTAAATCCCGCTGACTAGGTGTTGAGAATCAGCTAGATGAATAAGAGAAGTAAGACCTTGTGAGCACAAAATGAAGATCGCAAGGGATAATGGATCACCTTCGCGGATCCCCCTTGTAGGAGTGATAGCATTACCAATGGCCCCATTTATAAGCAATTTATAGGACACAATAGTGATACCTTGCTAAACTAAGCTGATGTAGCCCAAGCTAGGGTCCACTATTGAAAGACAACACAAATGATGATCTTCACTATTGATTTTGAATGATGACACAAGGAAATGATAAACTTGGAGACTCATTCAACCCAAGGTGGGGACTCTCTCAATTCAAAAGGATTAACTCAACTCTTCAACACAAGTGTGCACAAGTAGAAATAATCTTCCATTACCTCCTTCCAAAAAAGTAATTACATATATATAGAAGAAAGAATAGAAGTAGAAGTAGAAGTACAGAAGAAAGAGACATGAGAGAGAGAGAGAGAGAGAGAGAGAGAGAGAGAGAGAGATGTTAGAAAGAGGAGCGAGAAATAAGTTAGAAAGAGTAAAGAGGAGCGAGAAATAAGTTAGAAAGAGTTAATTGCTCTTGTTTCTTTTCACTTCATTTTTTTAATTATTTGTAGCCCAAAATGGGATGGTTGGTTTCAACTTGGGCTTCATGTTGGGCTTCATCATCCTCCCCTGCTTGAGAAAAACTTATCCTCAAGTTTGAATAGATCGACATTTCAAACTATTGCAGGCAAACTCCACTTGTGGTAGAATCAAGTTACAAACAAAGCAAATCACCAAGTGATTTATTCACAACCTTGGTTTGTAGATGATAATCACTTAAAAATTGTAGTTTAGTGCCCATGAGTTTTCACAAGGCAATCCAAAAGTGACTCACAGACCAAGTGTCATAATCGAGGTAATTGTCCTAAGAATACTATGTAGCCTAGGGCTTCAACATACCTGGGTTGGGTTAGGCTTTTTAAATCCCAACCCAACCCTCTATGTTTTTTGCTAAGCTCATTCCTGCCCTGACCCTAATTTAGGGTTTTGAATTCTTGTCCTTGAACCTAAGCCCTACATTGTCAAGCCAAGTCCATTCCCGCCCTAGTTGTCCCTAATTAGTCTAGGTTGGGATTAGTTGGCCCTATCCCTGTCCTTAATTGGCCCTAGTCCTGGTAAATTTTGAATATAATTATGTTGTTCAATTTGAACCATCTAATATATAAAAATATTGATATATCATAAACGTATTGTATAGTAAGTGACTAACAAATATAATTTGATTTTAACTTTAGAGTTTTAAGCTATTATTCTGATTTTAAGATAGGCCTAATCAATATATAATATATATATATTAAAAAAAATCTTAAAAGAGTGGAAAAAGAGAGTTTGCACTATTAGTAGTTCCAATCAACATAATACATTTTAAAAGAGAAAGACCAATCCAATGACGTAAAGTATCTATTATACCTTGTTAATTAAAATCCAACTGTAGAAATGTTTGTAGAAATGTAAATAACATTCACCTTAGAACATATGTTAGTATACTTTCATTCTTCTAAATTAATTTTTTTCAAATAATACCAATAATTTTGGTCAATTCCAGATTAAATAATAACATTCTTATAAAAGAAAACTATGAATTACGTTATCGCAATGATTTATTTGTCAATCTCTTTGCAGTTGATTTCATGTTCATTTGATTGATTCATGAATAGAAAAAGACATAATAGATATTAGATACTTTACATCATTAAAGGCCGAGGTGTCATCTTTTATCAACAATTAATATAGTTAAAAATATTTTTTAATACATTATGTCATATAAAAAAATTAATTCATAGATCATGTAATTCAAAATTTCTCTTAAGAACCTTAAATTTTGAAAATTTATTTAGGGCCTGTTTGGTTACATGAATCCAGAGATTTCAAATCTATGGATTCATGAATCTGAGAATTATACCCGTTTGGTTGTAAAAATCTCTAGATTCATGAAATCTAGATATTCACATTTTTACACTAAAAATGTGAATCTGTAGATTTATGGGTAAAAGATGAAATCCAGAGATTTTAAAAAAAGCTATACATTTGCACATTCACAAAAATCACGTCGATCAAATAGTTTTTTAGGATGAATCCACAGATTTCATTCTACAACCAAACATTTAATTTTATAAATTATGACTCCATAGATTTGAAATCTATAAATTTGAAATCTCTAGATATTTGAAATCTCCAGACTCATGTAACCAAACAGGCCCTGAGATAATCCAAATTAAGATTATCAATAAGAGTTACTCTTAGGTGCAAGAATGACTTGAATTGGTTTTCAATTATTATTTATAGTATGAGGCTAGTACATATATTTACACTCAGTTAAACTTGTTTGTATAATGATGAATAAAAAAACACTTAGAATAGTAATTGAAATTTTGATCATAAAATGCCCTAGGTTAATTGGAATTTTGATCAACTTGGATTTATGGCCTTTAAAATGTGCTCTATTTTAATTAGAATTTTGATTCTAAAACACTCTAATTAAATTGGTTTAGAATTTTGATTCTTAATAAGTCAACAATTACTTACAAAAATATATTTGATAAGAATGTAGGATGTAGTGAATGGCTTAGTCTGTTTTTATTGTAACATATTAAAGATGAAAAAAAAATCATTTACTTTTACCAAATGACAACAACAAGATAAATAAAAAATATTAGTCGACTATTTATATCGCAACATATTAAAATGAATATTATTTATTTTACTAAATGACAATAGCAAAAGAAATATTTATAAGTTGACTCATTGGATCATAATGACTTAAGATCAAACTTAGGGCTTGGATCAAAGTTAGTATGAAGCTTAATATTAGGATGAAAGTTAATAGCCAAAATCAGAGTCAGAATGGAGGACAAAATCAAGGCCAAAATTTGACTAATAGTAATCCCAGGCTTGCCCTCGGTCTTGATTTAGGGCCAGAATATTTTGGCTCTGACTCGGTCTCAAGGCCAAAATCTTGAGCCTGGTGGATCAGGGCCAAACTTGCAACCCTATTGTAGCCTCACAATTTCTTTGAATAAGAGTGTCATCGCATTTGAGGCATCAGTGATAATCTTGCAAGGAATAAAATTAGACATTTTTGAAAATCTAACTATTATCACAAAAATATAATCAAACCTCTTTGAATTATTGGGAGTCCTACAATAAAGTCCATGATCAAGTCCTCCCAAGAGTGATTTGGTATGGTTAATGGTTTATAAGTCCATGATTTTGAGCATTCCCTTTGGCAAACCGAATGTTACTTAACATATCTTTCCATATCATGTTTTAGTTTGAGCAAAAAATAATGGTCTCTAACCAATGCTATGGTTTTGTCTCTCCCAAAATGTCCTCCTAAACCACTAGCATATAGTTCGGAGATGACATAAAGTCTTAGAAACTCATTTAGTAGACAAAGTTGATTTTCCTTAAACAATCAATCATCAAGAATGTTAAAATTATTATTCATATTATTTTCACATTTTTGCCAATTTTTTTTCAAATATTGATCATTTTTGTAACTTTGCAGTAAAATATTAAATCCAATAATTTCATAAGACAATGTCTTGATTAGTCAATGCTTATAACTACGAGCCTCGACAACTTTATTATTTGTATCGCATTTATGATGAATTACAAAACCAAAATTCTTGAATGTAAGAAACTCATTTTGCATGTTTTGAATTTAATTTCTTTTGAAGTTTCTAGAATTTTAGAGCCTAATAGTCGGTATACAGAACAGAGTCTTTGTAAATCAAATAATAACGCCAAAATTGCAAACTTACACGACGGCATAAAATTCAAGATTATAAGTAGAGTAGCGTTTTTTTTTTTTTTTTTTTTGCATTACAAAGTTTTTCACCAAAGTAAGCTATGGGGTGACCCTTTGGCTTAAAACGGCTTCAATGCCTATATGTGAAGCATCACATTTAACATTAGTCGCTTCATCAAAGTTAGGCAAAGTAAAAATTGGAGCCTCGTTTAATTTTTATTTAATTTATTCAAAACTTTTATTGGAATCTTGGGTCCAAGTAAAAGATTTAGATTTAAGACAATCGATTACTAAAACAATAATAGTATCAAAAATTCTCACAAACCGTCAGTATAATGTAGTCAAACCATGGAAACTCCTTACTTTGATTAAAGATCAAGGGATGGGTCAATCCACAATTGCCTTGACCTTTGTTTCATTCACTTTAACCCCTTATAAAATGAAAATAAAACCTAAAAATAAAATACTTTCGGCTACAAAAGGACATTTCTTGAGATTTAAAAAAACCTAAAAAACTTGACAGACATGAGTAATATGTTCATTACAAGAAGAACTAAATATGAGAATATCATCCAAATAAACAACTAAAATTTTATAGTAAAATGTCTAAGCACTTGGGTCATCAATCTCATAAAAGTACTTGGACATTGGATAAGCCAAATGGCATCATAAGCCATTCATAAATACCTTCTTGTGTCTTGAAATTGTTTTTTATTTGTCACTCGATTGGATGCAAATTGATGATAATCATTTTTAAGATCAAGTTTATAAAATATTTTTGCACCATGTAACATATCAAGCATATCGTCTAATTGGGGGATGAAAAACCTATGCTTAATCCTAATTTTATTAATTGTTCTATTATCAACACACATTTTTCAAGATCCATCTTTATTTAGAGTAAGAAGACCCATAACGACACATGGGCTCAAACTTCTTGAATAAACCCAATTTTCAATAATTCTTCAACTTGTCATTATAGCTGGACATGCTTGGTTGGAATCATCCTATAATGTGGTAAATTTGGTAAGATAGCACCTGACACCAAATCAATTCGAAGTTAGATGTCACGCATTGGTGGCAAGCTCTCTTAAGTCCTTTCGGTGCTACATTGGAGAACTCATTCAAGAGCCTTTTTATACACTTAGGAATGTCTATTTTCTTCTCTATTTCACATATTTCATGTACAATAGGAACATATGAATAAAACTATTTTCTTTGCAAGCTTGTCCAAAAAGTTTCAAAGATAAAAAAGAAAATTTGTTTTTCATCTCTAGAGGTACCACAAGGAGGAACATTTTAATATGGAGTCGACAAATATTTCTTCCCATTCAAGATAATATGTATTCTTTTCTTTATTATAATTAACTTTCCTATTGTAAAACATGACAAACATTTATATATATTACACCAAATTTTCTCAAAATAAGAATCAATAGAGAATTTAATTAAACAGTATCAATAGAGAATTTAATCAAACACACTTCTCTAAGGGAAACTTTAACTCCCCTTTTAAACCAAAAGATGCGATAAGGGGCATTTGTCACTAGCCAAATTTAATCTCTCAATCATTTCTTTAGAAACTATACCTTTACAACTTTGGGAATTAATTAATATTAGTCATTCTTTTCATAAGTTGTGCAATAACTGTAGAAAATATTGTCTATTAACAGTTAGTCATCTTTTGAACACTTAGATGTGGTCAAAACTCTACCAATGACAAGGCTTTTGGCATTACTATCAGGTTCACAATATTACTGAGGTATAACATCTTCTTGATCACTTTCATAAGAAATTCCATTACCATCATTCTCAACCAAATTAATTAGATATTTTTTCTTTTTAGTAGGACAAGAGAATGACAAATGACCCACATCCCATCCCCACACTAATAACACACTAGACTTTTCTTTATCCTTATTTTGGTCTTTGGCTATGGATTTTGGCCTTTCATCACTTTTAGGCTTTGAATGGTACTTTGTAGCAATTTTATCCCTCTTAGGAATATTGGAAGCCCTCTCAAACCGCTTAGAAGAAATCATCTTCAATTTTTCTTTGGCTTTAATGGCTAATTGGTAGCTTGATCAAAGGTGTTTAAATGATGTAAAACAATCTCATTTTAAATAAAAAGTTTTAGAGAACTAATTAACATTGATGATCTCTTGTCATCACTTGGTTATCATTTTCTTGTAAATCAAGACGACATAAATATTTGAAATTTTCTTTGGTGTGATCATTTCCTTGTCAAATATGGTAAAAAAAAAAATTATATAAAGTTTGAGGGAAATCAAGAGGGAGAAATTTTTTATCTAATATTTCTTTCATATCCTCTCAATTGTTAATTGGATGAAGTCCTCTCCTATATCGACTTCGTTGAAATTGTCACCACCAAATCAAGGCATGACCATTAAGTTTTGTGGCTACAAAATCAACCTCTCTCTTCCAATAGGTCTTTTGATATAGATAAGTTCCATTCAAGCATGTGAATAAAGACCGACCAGGTTAAATTCAGTTTGATCAGGTCCTAATTGGATCTATAAGGGACCAATGCTTAACTTAGGCAAAGAATCCCAGTAGGGTTCGACTAAATCCCTAAATCTTCGGGGAGGTTCATGGACAAACATGGAATATTTAGGTCTCATGATCAAGCTATTAAGGAATCTAGCAAGATAAGGAATCTGAATTAAGTAGAGTCCAGCTCGGACTCAATGACCTAAAGGAGGGCAACAGTTACAGCGGATTGTACTCTACTGAGAAGCAAAGAGCACTCATAAAGTTCGAATTGAACTCCATCACCACACAGTCAAGGTAACCTCCTAAATTATAAATATCCATACCTTCACCATTATGAGGTAAGCATTCTGGAGTTACTAGCATTGAGATCTACAACTAGCTTTCTTATTTCAAAGCTCTGTGCTTCACTAACTTGATTATCGAAGGCATTACTCGACCAGCCCAATCGAGCATGTTTTTGCAAGTTAGTTCACTTGCACTGCCGAGTAGGATTTTGGAACAATAAATTGGTGCCAGCTGTGGGAAACTGATCAAAAAGCTGTCATGCACACTAGATCAAGAATGTTAGTTGGGGATGACTCAAACGAGGATGGATTGTAGGTCAATAAAGAAGAAGCACCACAAGGAAGGGTAAAAACCCTTCATAATGATGCCATAGCATGTTCATCCAACTAATTTGCAAGCGTCAATCAATTTAACGAATTACAACGACAGTTGTTGGAGATGAACGAGCTGATTAGGGCTAACATCCGTTAGCAAGTAATTTCGCTAGGAGTTGGCTAGTAGGCTAATCCTATAAACCTTGATGAAGGGCAGGGTAATAGAGCATCAAAACATCGAGATGGATGAGCACCTTCGCTCGATCAATCTCCACGGCCCTCTTAGAGAGATCGAGAAAAGGGAAAAGGAAAAGTCGGTGAAAAATCCCGACAAACACATGGGGCAACGTCCAAGGACCCTCCCCCTAGAGATGATGATTACTAAAATCAAGAAAGTAGCTCCCCTCCAATTGACCACCGCAAAGCAGGGGAAAACAATGAAGTTACAGCCAAAAGAGGAGATTATGTTAATAGACGATTCGAGGAACTTGATGAAATAATAAAAAAGCAGAAGGGTTCAGGTAAGGATGCTCTATGTTCTGTACTGTAAGAAGATCCCTTTGTTCATGCTATCTTAGAAGTAGATATGCTCAAGAACTTCAAGTGCTTGACCTTCACTATGTTCGACGGGACAAAATGCCAAGGCACCATATTTTCCATTTTAAGTTAGTAATGTCCTCGTATAGGCACAACTAAGTTGTCATGTGCCGAAACTTCCTACCTCACTGACCGGAGCAGCATCCGAATGGTTTCTAGGACTCAAGAATGAGTCAATTTTGGATTTCAACCAACTTAGTCGAGTCTTTCTATCGCACTTCCAAAGCTGTGTAAATACAAAGAAAAGAGAGGACACCCTGTTCTCGATCAGACAAGGTCATTCGGAATCAATCAAATACTTTCTCCGAAAATTCAATAATCTAACTATTTAGATAGAAAATGTGGACAAAAAAATAGCCTTCCATACCCTATATCAAGGACTTAACCATGATCGTTTGCTCGAGAATCTCATGTTAGACATAACAGAGAACTATGTAGACTTGCTACAAATGCCATAGGTAGGCCAAGGTATTAGAAACAATCAAGTCTAAAAAGAAGGATCCTACCACAGAGATGAAAGCAAACAAAGACAAGCTCCAACAAAAATAGGAGTTCGAACGTGGCTCCAAGTAGAGGCGGTCGGCCAAAGCCCAAGAAACAGTCAAAGGGAACATACACTCCTCTAAATACTAGGCAGTTAGAGATCCTAATGCAAATCCAAAGCCAAGGCTTGCTAAAGTGGTTGAACAAGCTTCAATCCTGACCACAAAAGCGTGACAAAAGTAAGCATTGTGAATTTCATAAAGATCATGGTCATTGGAGTAAAAATTGAAGGTAGTTAAAAGCAGAGATTTAAAAATTAATCTCCTAATGGCATTTGGAAAAATATCTTCAAACAAAACAAGAAGCTTCTCAATCACTTGTTAGACAAAAAAAGGGTAAGGTTGACTAGTGGAGAAAGGCGCAGAAGCCGAGTAGAGGTTGACCAAGGGATGGAGGCAATAATCAGAAGATAAGATGATCCCCAATCTCTATGGTGCTCAATGACCCAACTGAAGAGTCAGGCAAGCAGGCAAAGAGAAAATCACGGCATGTAGGCAATGCTGAATTGGAAAAGCCAAACACTAGGGTTACCTCGAACCCATTACTTTCTCTTCAAAAGACATGCAAGATATCAAGACTCCCCACGACGATGCTTTGGTGATTAAAGTAATTCTAGCTGGCATTGAAGTACACAGAGTTTTGGTCGATACTGGTTACTCTCCCTGGAAGCTTTCGAAAAACTTAAATTAGACGAAAAGATGCTCGTTCCATGTGGTTCTCAATTATATGGATTCACATGATCCTCTACTCGTGCAGAGGGAACCATCAGGATAAACCTAAGGGTTGGCAAACACCCACGAGACAAGATAGTCCAATCAACCTTCATGGTTGTTAGGGACTTGTTGGCCTATAAAGTCATCTTAGGTCGACCAACCCTTTGTGCTCTAGAAGCTGTAATGTCAACATTACACATGAAGATGAAGTTTTCAACCATGAATGGCATGGGGAATGTAGTGCCAACTAGAAATCAAGTTGGAAATGTTATGTCAACTACATGAAGAAAAGAGCAACAACAAGTAGCTTAACCATGACAGTGGAGGCAAGAGATGATTGGGATGAAGAAGCAATGCAAAGAGCCGAACCAGTTGAAAGCTAGAAAAGATTCGACTTAGTGCAAAAGAGTTAGTTCGGGGAACAATGATTGGGGTCAAGCAAGATGCATATTTTGATAGTAGATTAACCCATATTCTTGAAGAAAACTCGGATGCCTTTGCCTGGTCGGCAGACGATGTGCTCGACATTGACAGAAGAGTGGCCGAGCACAAATTGTGTATTGATCTTCAAGCAATTCCGGTTGTCCCTAAAGAAAAAGAAACTTCTCTGTTGAGAAACATGAGGCAATTTGAACAGAGATTCAAAAGTTGAAGCAATGAGGATTTATAAAACCAATCGACCATCCTACCTGGTTAGCTAATGTAGCGATGGTCAAGAAGGCAAACAACAAGTGGTGAATGTGTATAGACAAATACACTGACCTCAATAAAGCATGTCCAAAGATTGGTATCCACTCTTAAGGATCGACCTCCTTATAAATGCAACTGCTGGCTATGAGATGCTCAGTTTCATGGATGCCTATTTTGAGTATAACCAAATTCTGATGCACCCAAATGATGAAAAGTACACTTCCTTCATGACTGACAGGCAGGGGTGCAACCAAGATTCAACATTTGGGGGGCCGAATAAAAAGTTCAAACACTAATTTTTTTTTTTTTTTTGCCACACATTGTGTGGGCCCTTATAAGACCCATTGGGGGTCCCGCCTCTGTATTATTTTATTATATTAAGGCATATGCTCACATATATCTTATGGGACCCACACATATTTGAAAAATAAAGGTAAATTATTGATAATGATTTTTTTTTCTGACAAAATACAAGTAAATTAAAGCAACAATTCAAAAAAAATGACACATGACTTCAACCCTAAAGAGTTAGATGCAAACCAAAATTTCTTTGGTAGGAGATGCAAACCAATTTTCTTTTTCGTTTGGGTAGGAGATGCAAACCAATGGTAGTTAGTTACCTTATTAACTTAGACATTTTATTCACAAAATAATCAAATAACAAAAATTGTATAAGAAATAAATAAACAGAGAATATAAAATCAAATAAAAAGAATAACAAAAAAAATGAGAAAAAGATAAAAGATAAATAAATTGAGAAAGAGAAAGAGTACCTAATAGTGGAGAAGTTTTTTTTCCAAATTGTCCTGAACCCACGCTTATAGAAAGGGAAGAGAATAAATAGGAAGAAAATAGGAGAGAGGAGAGAATAAATAGGGACGGAGGAGTTAGTTTCTAATTAGGAATGACTTTTTGAATAACTAATAAGATTTTTTTTCAAAAATTTCCTTAACCCACATTTATAGAAAGAGAAGAGAATAAATAGGAAGAAAAGATGAGAGAGAAGAGAGGGGAGAATAAATAGGGGGGGGTAAATAGTGATATTTCACATGTGGGAAAAGAAAAAACTTACAAAATCAAAGAAATTAATCAAAATTTTCAAAAAATGGAGGGAGGGGCCATGGCTCCAGGCTCCTTCGGCCCCAATGTAGGTCTGCCTTTGCTGACAGGGAAAATTATTATTACAAGGTAATGCCTTTCATATTAAAGAAAGCTAGAGCAATCTACCAGTGGACAATGAACAAAATTTTTGCCTACCAGATTGGTCAAAATATGAAGGTTTATGTAGATGATATGTTGGTGAAAAGTACTTCGAAGACCGACCACATTGTCAACCTAGCTGAAATGTTCAATGTACTCCGAACATACATAATGAAACTCAATTCTAGAAAAGTGTGCATTTGGGGTCTCATCTGGAAATTCCTCGGATTCTTGGTGTTTCAAAGAGGAATTGAAGCCAATCCAAAAAAGATTAAGGAAATTCAAGATATGAGGCCTCCCAGGAACATCATAGAAAATCAATGTCTAACTGGTCGGGTAGCATCATTGAGCAAATTCATTGCTCAGTTAGAGGGAAATGTCTGCTACTCTTCAAAGCACTGAAAAGTATGTCCAACTAGATTACAACAGTTTGGAACAAGGAATGTCAAAAGGCCTTTAACGAGTTGAAGGCAACGCTATCACATCCTCCACTACTCGTCCGACCGACACATATAAAAGAATTGCTTCTCTACTTAGCAACATCATCCACTGCCGTCAATGTTGTGCTCGTCCAAGAGGAAGGTACCATCCAAAAACCAATACATTATGTAAGTCATATATTGATTGATGCTGAGACCAAGTATCCAGAAGTGGACAAACAAACTCTAGCTTGGTAACAGCTGTTTGAAAACTCCAACCATATTTTCAATCCCATCCCATGGCAGTTCTAGCAAAATTTTCCCTAAAGAAGATATAACATTAACCAAACTTGGTTGGTCGACTTGTCACTTGAGCTATTAAGCTCAGCAAGCATCAAATTGAGTTCCGACCCTAGCTGGCCATTAAAGGTCAAGCCCTGACGAACTTTATTAGTGAGACTCAACATCCACAAGACAAGATGGAGGAAGATGAATTGGTTCTTGAGCAAGTAAAAAGCTGGGTTCTATTTGTAGATGGATTCAACAATGCACAAGAAAGTGGAACAAGGTTACTTTTACAAAGCCCAAACATGCACTCCGATTCAAGTTTGGGGCTTCTATAATGAAGCCGAATATGAAGCATTACTAGTAAGCCTCAGATTAGCTACAACACTTGGAATCCAGAATTTAGAGATTAAAGGTGACTCACAGTTGATTGTGAACCAAGTGAATGGAGTATACGAGACGAAAGAAAAGAGAACGAGTAAGTACTGTAGTCTAGTTGACCAACATAGGCAACACTTTCACAGACTTGCTAATCAGGCAAGTGTCTAGAGCAGAGAACAACCAAGTAGACGCATTATCTTGCCTGGCCACAGACAAATTAGATATTATAAAGCCAGTGGTCTATCTAAAAGAGTTTTAAAGTTCGAGCATATATGTAGCCGACCAGCTGTATATTGTCACACCCCACCCAGCCGGATCTAGTCATACCCGAATACCCGTGGGGGTGATACACTGCAGGACCTAGGTTCACTGAGAATTCCATACAAATATATGATAAAGCATAATCAAAAGGACAGAATAAATCAAGTTCAACTATCCAATTCCAAAATTTGAAATATCTATTACAATCATCCAAGTTTCAAATCCAAAAGTTATAACATCAGAGTTCAAAGAAAGAAAGAGTGTTTGTAGTGGAAAAAAGTTCATGGATCTTGGTAAAAGATACTCTTGCCTCTCTCAAATGAAATCAAAGTATAGATATAGAAAAGTGCCATAAATGACACAAGATATTTCCTAAGTATGGCGAGGTCTCTACTACTAAAGGCAGACTCTGTAGGAGCCATCAAAGAACGAGCACGAAGCCTCATGCTCTTCCACTTCTTCTTCAATTACTCCTTCCAAATAGCCTCCTTGCAACAAATCCTTCATTTGAGAGGAGTCCTCATAACCTCTAGAGAAATCTAAAGAACACATACATATAAAGGAATGAGTTCCACAAAACTCAGTGAGGACAACTATACATTCATGTCATGCATCCAATCACAATTTCCACATCATATTCATAAATGACGATATAAGTAATGACATAAATATATAAATGCAAGATTATGATGAATGCCCCTAATTCTATCATGAAGTTTCTATGGTAGACATGCATTAAGTTTAGACATCAATCTCCTTTGGGTGGTCTCAATCACTCTCCTTCAACAAGAGACGTCTATTGGGTTCTCCGTAGTTATTGGGTAAAGTTCGTCAAACCATGGTTGGGGGTTATAAGTCAACACTCCCTCACATCACCGTTTGGTATGAGATTTGGCTCATGTCATGGATAATCCTAGGCTCAATGCGAAGTCATATAGTCTCGTACTACATATGGTCCGGATATCTCCCCTCATGCCTAGTGCTCTTTTGGTTCGATACCTTCCCACCTATGGAAGGTATCCTCAACTGAAGGCATCTTTTGGATCCCATTCCTTAACCCAGTGGTCATCCACATATAATGGACATGATGCTCTTCATGTCCTCTCACGGATTGTTTACCGATCTTGAGTGCCCAGGAGCCCTTATCTAATATATGTAACCCTACCAATCTATGATAACAGTGGGCCTGCTTGACACATAGGACCCAACCACTTACATCAGGGGTTAAACGGCTTCAATACCCCTATCAGAAGGGTAGTAGTACTCATGGTGTTATCTATCCCAACACTTATAGATACCTAGCATTTATGTACTTAGGTCTAGATGCATCCATATAAGGTCACTAGGGTAATGGGTGAACCCACAACCCTAGTCAGTAAAAATAGAATGGGAGGAATAATCTCATTCAATGTCATTCATTCTCATATCATTATCTTATCGATAATATAAGATTCAAAAGAGGTAGTCATATAAGAGAAACAATAGATGTCAATTAGAACTTAATTGGGTTTCAAAAGGTATCCCAAAATCATCCCCCAAAACCCAATGTGTCATAAGGTTTCAAACCTGTCATTCCCAACCTAGTTTTGGCGAAAAACCATTATTTCACTACCAACTCGGAGTCGAATCGAAATGAAACTTTAGGAATGTCTAATTGGCAGTAATAGGGTCATAAAGGTATCATCAATTTGACCCAATTTGATCTCAATCAAAAAGCCCCAAATTTTGGCTCTCGCGAGTGTCTGCAGGCGTCTCTGAGAGTAAAAACATGAAATTGTTTGCAACGATTTGCCAAACCACTCACAAACTAATGGTAAACATAAATAAAACTATTTACAAGAATTCATTACACCTATCATGCTTCAACTACCGAAATCCAACATTTAACGTGAAGAAACCCCACAAACCTATGTTTAAAGAAGAGGGTTTGAAGGATTCTCACCTTTCCCAATGATTCCTCTAGGATTCAGGTCTCGAGGCGCCTCTGTGTGGTTGAGAATCAAACTTCACCTTGGTTTCTCCTCCTCTCCAAGCTTCATCCTTGCACTAGCATTATAAAATGTATGTAAGAGTGAATATGAGTTTAAAATAGGGTTTTAAACACAAATTCTTGATTTTGCCCCGATACCCGGGGGGGTAGTCAACTGGTCTAGTCAACTGGCCCTTGGTTGACCCCTCAACTAAGGTCCCAATTCGGTGCTAAATGGCTTGAAAGAAAGGTCTTTCGATTATCTTCGTTTGGGTATATTTACCTCGTCGGTCTATAGACATGCCAAAATCACCTTTTAATGCCTTGTGATTGACCTCTCTCCTCTTAAATTCCAAGAGAGATGTTGAATCATCACTAGGGTCTACTTTCAAAACTTTAGTCTTGACTTGAATGTCCCACAGTTGTTGCCGACTCGAGGTCTAGGTTAGCTGTCCTGAAACCAAGAGTTAAAGGGTTAGAAATCTAGGGGATTTCACACATATCCAGGTCAGATGAAACCAATCATTCGCTACCTAAAGTATGATCAACTTCTAGATGATAAAAAAAAGCTAGGACGGTCCAGCAACGAGCTGCTCTGTATACTATCAAGGAAGGCCTATTGTACAGAAAGTTTGAGACTCAACCACTACTTCGATGTTTAGGTTCTCCAAAAGCCAGTAAGGTCTTAAGGGAGATACAAAAAGGAATATGTGGAGCACACATATGTGCTCGAGCATTAGCAGGTAAAGCTCTAAGATAAGGATATTCTTGGCTAACCATGCAAGAAGACGCTAAAAGCTATGTTCAAAGATGTGACAAGTGCCAAGCCCATGCCAATGTACCCCCACAACCTCATTGTGTCCTTACCATCAGTCTTATCACCCATTCCTTTTGCAAGATGGGGGATAAAGTTGGTAGGAAAATTACCAAAAGCTTCAAGAGGTAGATAATACCTAGTGGTGGCAATGGATTCTTTCACAAAATGGGTGGAAGCAAAACCTTTGGCATCAATAAACATTGACCAGATGAAGCACTTCATCACACACAACATCATATACAAGTATGGAGTCCCGAAGATAATTGTGTCCAACCATTGGAAGCAATTCGAGAATGGAGCTTTTGAAAAATTCTGCAAAGACTAGGGTATTGCACTGTTTGTCTTCAGTAGTTTACCCTCAGAGCAATAAACAAGTAGAAGTCACAAATCGAACTATGCTCGACGAATTAAAAAAGAAGCTCAACTAGCTAAAAAGAGGATGGATCGATGACCTTCCAAGTATTCTCTAGTCATACCAAACAACAAAAAGGACGACTACTAGAGAATCCTTGTTCAGGCTGGCCTAGGGAGTAGAGGCTCGAATAGCAGTCGAAGTACAGGTCATGTCTCTCAAAGAAGAAGAATTTGAGGAAGAAGCTAACATTGACGAAATGAAAGCAAACATCAACCTAATCGATGAAAACAAAGATAAAGTACAATATTGCCTAGAAAAGTACCAGAGGCGGATTGCCACTTATTACAATGTGAAAGAAAAAAAATAAGGCAATATCTTCCTAGAGACTTAGTCCTTCACCGAACAGCAACTTTAGATCCGAACAATCAAGGGAAGCTAGCTCCAAACTGGGAAGGACCGTACATTGTCATCCAAAAGGTTGCACCTGGACAAAATCACTTACGTGATCCAGAAACTAGACTAGAGATTCCTCAATCATGGAACTCGAACAATCTCAAAAAATATTATCAATAGTATGTCTCAATTTTTGTTCCTTCTTTAAGAGATATTGATTCATTAGTTGTAAGGGTTTTTAAAGCCCCCCCCCCCCCCATTTTGTTTCGTTGATTAACAAGATGAACAATAATAAGGATTTTTCACTTTTCGAGCAATAAAAACTTTCACTACTTAAGTAAGTTATACTTTCAGTTTCTAATCAAATTCTTTCAAGTAACCATGCTCAAGGAGAAGCAGATAGTAAAACTCTTCTTGACCATAGGAACATGGTAACTTCGAAGCGTGAAGCATAATAAGACTTCTCGACCAGATCCTTAGACTAATGACCAAGCAAACCATAAAAGGATAAAAGGACCATACAAACAACATATTCATTCAACCAAAGATAAATATTGATAAACAATGAAATTTCCAAAAAGTCAACCAAATAAAGATGAAAGAGTTTCATCATTACATCCAAGATAAACAAAATTAGGTACAAAAGAAAAAATTGGTTGCTCAGAGAATCATTCTTCACCTGCAGCCTGCTCATCCTCCCCAACATCAGTCGAACCCTCCTCCTCCAACATACTTTCCTTGGTTTCCTTGATCTCGCCCTGCTCAGAAGAAGCTTCCTTTTGAGCAACTTGGGAGCTACTCGACACATCGGCCTCAGGGATTGGCTCCTAGTCAGAGTCCAAAAAATCTTCTACATCTACAGATCTACTCCCTGAGGCTTGGGAAAACGTGGCTGACCTTCACACCATTTGGGACGAGGAACCTTCATATCATCGAAGATTCCTAGATCAATTAGACTCTTGAACTTCTCTAAGTTTAAGTCCCTTAACTCGCCGATGATGCTCGAGAAGGTATGCCTTCGAGCATATTGGTAGCTAGACACAACTACCTTCGTCATGAACTGTCTACATTTCTCCGTTCTAACCCACCTTTTAATAACTTCATGGCGCATCAGAGAGGTCTTCAAAAGAAGAGGGGACTTGAGACTCGACTAGTTATGTTAGTAGGGCAACCTCCTGGTCGGACATTTGAAGTTTCTCCAACAATTCGGAGATTTCCCTCTCTTTGTCGGAAAGCACCTGCTTATTTTTTACCAAAGAACCTCATACTTCCTCCAACTGCTTCTGAAGAGAGTTTTGGCTTGCTCGACAGCTTCATTCTAGCCTTTCAAGACTGCAATCTCCTCGAGCAGTTCAGCTTCCCAAGCAACCCACGTGTCTTTGTTCGAAAGCAAAATAGATACCTCCTTCTCCTGATCCTTTGTTCACTGCTCCAATTGTCGAATAGAGAAATGATCTTCCCGATAAGCATATATACTTTTGCCCAAGGATTGGATAAGGGCAAATGCCATCATGTGACAAAAAAAGGACCATTAGAAGATCAATAAAACACATGAAACCAAATCAAAGCACAAAAAATTACCTCATGGTGACATTATGAGCCGGAAGATGACCCATGCCACGCAAGTATGAAGATTGGGAGGGAGTAAAATTCCTTGTAGCTGATCATTAGCTACTGATGACCCTTCATGGCCAATTAAAACCAAAGATGCCGAATTAAGCGACCAATCTGGTCAAAGAATGTCCCCATCAGAAGGAAGACCGGAGCCACAAGTAGAAGGATCGGTCGGAATAGAGGATGTGGTCGGTATCACTACGCCCACACTAGTTGTGTTGCTAGGGGGCTCCCGAATCAATTATTCCTCCTCAGGATCCCTGCTCGCTGTTGCTTGTATCTCAAGATATTACGCAAGTGTACTTATCGCAATCAAGTAATAAATGATAAGTAAAGTATCGATCCCACGGAGAATTATATCCTTAACTTTCAATGTAAAAGTAAAATTGATTTAAATGAGATTAACAAGGTTGATTTGTGATTGACTAACTAAATGACCAAATGACAGTTAATTAAACTAACGAACTAAATTGGAGATTGAGCAATAGAAGAAACTTAGTGAGTGAAAAGTGTGTTAGGAATCAAGTTTCCCTTCCCCTGAATTTTATAATGCAAATACTAAAGCAATATTACAACCCCAAGATAAATCAATAACTTGGAATGAATGGCAATATGGTATTTTCCAATACACATAAGCTAGCATCCTAAATCAACATCTGCATATTCCTATGAAGAATTGAATTAAGAATGCAATTTAAACCCGATCCAATCAATGGTAATGTGAGGTAATTGGGTATTCCTACCCAACCTACTAATTAACATAACCTAATTAAAGATTATGCTAACTCACACAATTCAACAAACACCTAGACTCCATTAATTTTCCAATTAATGAAATCATAACATTCATTCAAGAAAGATCATTCAAGAACTGAAATTAGTCAATATAATATGCTGAATTCATTAACAATAAAGTGGATTGCAATAAAACTAAAGAACACATGATTAGTTACATATCAAAATTTAGGTTTAAGTACTACTATCATCCCAACACAGCAAAGATTTAGCCCATAACAGAATTCAAATGCATAAAACCAAGTATAGTTGACATGAGACTAGAAAGTAAGAAGATAGAGTTATAAAAACAAGAAGAAACTAAAGCTTCAATGCTTCCACATGAGCTCCAGTTTTCTTCTCCAGCAAATCAGCAACTCCAGCAGCTTCTTGCTTCCACAAGAGCTCCAGCATTCGTTCTCTCTTCTCTCCTTGCCTTAGCCGAGTACTCTCTTGCCTCCCTTAGCCCAATGTGTCTCATTCCTCTCTCCTTTGCCTCTCTTCTCTTTCTTCCATAATTGCCTTCAATCATTAGGTTAGATTCTAGCCATAGGATTAGAACATTCCTCCTAAGATCAAGGGCTAAGAACAATCATATATTTACAAGAATCATGTCCTCTTAAGTTAGCTCCTTCTGGTCATTTCCACCTGCATTGGATCTAAGAATATTCTGTTCCGTTTGCTTTTGCTGCAGCAACTTCACAGCAAAGTTAGAGGAAAACTTCTTCTCCTATTATGGCTATTTACCTACATTTTTCAAAAGAAAGAGAAACAGTCAAATTTATCCACAAATTTGAAGAGAAATTCATGTAAGGGTGACAATAATGAACTAAACAAGATGCAACATGTTAAGACTAAATAAGACAACATTTAATGAACACTATCACTAAAACAAAGACAAACTACTCTTAAATCAAGCCATCTCAAGTATAAAGTTACCAATCTTAACTCTATTTCATAGAGTTATCACTCGCAACTCAAGCTTCCTTGCCTTTTACTAGACCAAGGGGGGATATCAGACGAGGTTCTCCCTCTCTTCACCTATTGGGGGCCCTGTCTTCCCCTAGAAGAATTAGCATGAGGGCCTCGACCTTTTTTAGGTTTAGTAGGATGTTGTGCTTCGACCTACTAGAAATCGTGCTAAATGGTCGCAACCTCGATTTCTTCTTCTTTGAGCAACACTACATCACAACAATCGGACAAGAGAGGTTAGAAAAATTCACAGTAAAAAAAAAAAAAAAACCGCTCGCTATTATAAGAAAATGATAGGAGCTCACTAGTTAGAAGACTCCAAAAATGAAAGATGCTTGGGTACTTTGAATAGTATCCATTTATTGCTCGAAAATTTCGATCTTTGGTGGGGATCTACAGGATTCGGTTCTTGGCTACCTACTCAGACTCACTCATATCTGGAAAGTTATTCGACCCCTTTAAATGACCTCTAGACCATGTGGTCAAGAATATAGGAAGGGAAGGAGGTCAAACAAAAACATACATATGCCTCCACCCTTTGGTGTTGGTTGGTAGGGTCCCTTTTCCAATGAAAGTACCATACCAACCTGGTTGGGAGGAGCCCCCAAACACCCACACACCACCCACCCCCTTCCCCTTCTCTAATCACAAACCAAATAAACAAGTAAGGGGTGTCGTCCCCCCCCCCCCCCCCCCCCCCCCCCCCCCCCCCCTCGCCTGCCCCCCCCCCCCCCCCCCCCCCCCCCCCCCCCCCCCCCCCCCCCCACCAGGTCCTCACTCATCCACAACCCCCCCCCACAAGTCCCTCCCCCCCCCACCCCCCCCCCCCACAACTCCCCCCACCCCAACTTCGTGGGGGGGCCCCCCCCCCCCCCCCTCACCCCCCCCCACACCACGAAACCAACCTAACCCCCCCCCCCCCCCCCCCCCCCCCCCCCCCACCCCCACCCAAAACCTCCATTTTCTCCCCGATATTTCGCCCCCATATAGAAATTTCGCCCCCAAATTTTTTTTGAATATTTTAACCAATAATTTTGGTAAATTTGATACTTATCCTAATCGATGTAAATATGTGGTAAATTTGAATTATTTCTAAAAATTATTCCATTTAAATTCTCTTACCTAGTCACATTTAATATATTACCTTATGAGGCCTACATCATTAGGACATAATTGGAACGATTATCAAATCACTCTGAAGATTCTTTTATAAGATTCATTAATAATTTAAATTGTTTCCATAAATTATTTCATGTATACACTCTTCCCTAATCACATTTGGCATGTTGACTTTGATAATTTAAATTATTTCTTAATAAATATTTCCATTTAAATCTCCTGCCTAGCCACATTTAATGTGTTACCTTCTCAGGCCTAAATCATTCAGACATTGTTGGAAAGATTAACTGACGATTCTATTACAAAATATCTTCATAATGTAAATTGTTTCCATAAATTATTTCATGTATATATTCTTCCCTAACCACATTTGGCATGTTGACTTTTGAGAACTAGATCACTAGAATATAGTTGGTAAGATTCCTCATTAATCTTGATGATTTTACTATAAAAAGTTTTTCTATTTATAAGTTATTCTATATAGATTTTCTTCCAAATTACATTTAATACATTAACTATTGAGTCTTGAATCATTGTGATAAAATTGGTAAGATTGTGATACAATCGCGAGAAAATTGCCTAAAAAGTGCAAGAAATAGTATAAAAATCACACACAAAAAATAAAAAAAATAAAATTTTCCGAAATATCGCGAAATATCGTCAGACTCGGCGATATCTGGTAAATATCGTTTCGCCCCTGGTTTCGTTTCGCCAATTTCGCCGAAATTTCTTTCCATGCCCCACAAAAAAAAAAAAAAAAAAAAAAAAAAAAAAAAAAAAAAAAAAAAAACAACCCCCTCACCCCCCCCACCAACACAAAAAAAACACCACCAGCACCAGAGAAAAAAAATATGGATGGGGGCACATGCTTGCCCCCTCCCCCCCCCCCGCCCCCCCCGCCCCCCCCACTAAACCCCTTTTCCCCCCCCCCCCCCCACCCCCCCGCGCCCCCCCGCGAATTTCTTTTCACCATCATTAACCACATGTGGTCAAGAACCTTGGGTTTGGACAGACTCTCCAAGAATATTGGCACTAGAATCTCAACCAGGAGTAAACGAGAAAGACTAGATATTTTGAGCACCCTCACTAAAATGAGTAGGGCATCACTCTGTTCGCTCACTCTATCACTGGCAGTAACCGAATTAGAGGGCTCTACATGTCTAGAGGACCTAGGAGGTTTCGAGTCTACAAATTTCACCCTCATTTCTTTATCTATTGAGGACATTTAAGGGTCGAGAATGTTTTCGAAGAAAATGAAGAACACCCAACACTACACGCAAAAAAAAAAAAAAAAAAAAAAAAAACAACATCGAAGTCCATCACAAAATGCATTTCGGAAGGACAGAAATAGAGAAAGGAGGAACTTACTGTTTTCTTTGTAGGATGGAGAGGAGAAAGTTTGAAGATGAGTTGCAATGGGAAAGGCAGAACTTCGAATCGTCACTGCTTCAAAGTTCGAAGAAATGAAAGAAGAAGAAAGAGGCAAAAAGGCATTTATATCAACTATTCAAATTCTAATCCAAGGGACTAGAAAGAAAGTAATCTGACGGCCCAGGTGACATCTTTTCAAATTCCAAATAGATCCCCATCTAACGACAACAGCAAGGGTACCATTTGAGGGTTCAGGAACCATGATAGTTGGACTTTAATAAGATTATGAATCCAAGTCAGAAACATTCCATCTGGACGGTGGAAATCCAAAGCCTTTTAGGATTCAAACTGTCTTAGGGCCTGTTTGGTTACTTGAATCCAAAGATTTCAAATCTCTGGATTCATGAATCTGAGAATTATACCCGTTTGGTTATAAAAATCTCCAGATTCATGAAATCTAGAGATTCATCTTTTTACACTAAAAACATGAATCTGTAGATTTATGGGTAAGGGGTGAAATCCAGAGATTTAAAAAAAGCTATACATTTGCACATTCACAAAAATCACGTCGATCAAATAGTTTTTTAGGATGAATCCACAAATTTCATTCCACAACCAAACATTTAATTTTAAAAATTATGACTCCATAGATTTGAAATCTATAGATTTCAAATCTCTAGATATTTGAAATCTCCAGACTCATGTAACCAAACAGACCCTTACGTCACCTCAAGAGGCATGTTGGAGAATGAAAGGCTTGAAGAACATGCGTAGCCTTTCCGTCTGTGCAACGGGTCATTCCTAATTAATGTTCCAGCAGGGTCATTTCGAGCATTGATTGAGAAACGTCTAAACCAAGTAGGGAATGAAATTTCGCTCGGTTCGCCAGGGCGAACTGGCGAAATATCGCGGACATCTCAGCAATATTTAGCCCCTCCATATAGAAAATTTCGCCCCCAACTTTTTTAGTATTTTTATTCAATAATTTTGGTATATTTGATTTTTATCCTAATCAGTATGTGGTAATTTTGAATTATTTCCTAAAAATTATTCCATTTAAATTCTCCTACATATCTACATTTAATATGTTACCTTGTGAGGCTTACATCATTCGGACATCATTGGAATGATTATCCATTCACTCTGAAGATTCTATTACAAAATTCATTAATAATTTAAATTGTTTTCATAAATTATTTCATGTATACATTCTTCCCTAATCACATGGCATGTTGACTTTCAGTAATTTTCGCCCACCAGTTTCAGGGGTATTTTTGGTCATTTTAAACCCAAATTTGATGCCTATCCTAATTTGATGCAAATATGTGGTAAATTTAAAATTATTTCCTATAAATATTTCCATTTAAATCTCCTGCCTAGCCACATTTAACGTGTTACTTTCTAAGGCCTAAATCATTCAAACATAGTTGGAATGATTAACCGACGATTCTATTACAAAATCCCTTCATAATTTAAATTGTTTCCATAAATTATTTAATGTATATACTCTTCCCTAATCACATTTGGCATGTTGACTTTTGAGAACTAGATCACTAGAATATAGTTGGTAAGATTGCTCATTAATCATGAAAATTTTGCTATAAAATGTCTTTCTATTTATAAATTATTATATGTAGATTTCCTCCTAATTACATTTAGCACACTAACTTTGAGTCTTGAATCATTGGGATAGAATTGGTAAGATTGTGATAGAATCGTGAGAGAAATTGCCTAAAAAGTGCAAGAAATAGCATAAAAATCACACCAAAAAATGAAAATTTTTTATTTTTCCGATATATCGCAATATATCACGAGATATCACCGATTTCTTGGCGATATCTGCGGAATATTGTTTCGTCCCCTGGTTTCGGTTCGCCAGGGGGCGAAATCACCGAAATTCGGCGAAAATAAGTTCCATGAAACCAAGACCTTGCTCGACTTAATCAATATTTTTTGAGAAAAAAGTTAGTTCCTAGGCCAAGCATCAAGATGCTTCGACCAAGTGACTAGGGGGCTTATAATAAGGATAGGTTCCATGGAACCGAGTGAATAAAGATTGACCATGTTCAATTCAGTTTGATCAATGTCCTAGTCATATCAATAATGAACCAAGGCTTAACTTAGGCAAGGAATCCCAGTAGCGTTTAACTAACTACCTAATTCTTCTAGGAGGTCCAAGGACAAACATGGAATATTTAGGTCTCATGATCAAGCTATTAAGCAATCTAGCAAGATAAGGAATCTGTATTAAGTAGAGTCATGCTCGGACTCAACAACCTAAACGAGGGCAACACTTGCAGCGGATTGTACTCTATTGAGGAGCAAAGAGCACTCAAAGAGTTTGAATTGAACTCCATCACCACACAAACAAGGTAACCTCCTAAATTACAAACACCCATACCTTCACCATTATGAGGTAAGCATTATGGAGTTACTCCCCCTAGCATTGAGATATGCAACTAGCTTTCTTATTTCAAAGCTTTGTTTTTCACTGACTTGATCGTCGAAGGTGTTACTTGACTAGCCCGGTCGAGCACGTTTTTGCAGGTTAGTTCATTTGCACTGCCAAACAGGATTTTGGAGCAACACTTTCCATTTAAAAAAGGTTTGAACTGAAATCATCCAATTAACATAAAGTTTGGGATCGAGTTTACCATCAAAGTCATTTACATCTATCTATATGCCTTTATTGGATTGCTCAAAAGCTCGTGCTAACCGTTCAATTGCCTAAGGTGTTTGTGGATGCCCTTGTTCAGATTGAATGGATGTAGAACTTGAAGAACCATCACGATCCTCACTTGGACGCCCCTCTGGGATGTGAAAGTCGGGTCCACATCTGTTGTAGAAATTGTTTGAGTGTAGAAGTCAATGCAAACCTCTTGCATAATTTGTTGGAGGTTTTGATTTGATTCCTTCAATTGATTCACATCATTTTATAATGCAATTTCTTGCATTGTTGGCATACGAACATTCATCCTTCTTGGCATGATGCTCTCAAATCGAATATTGCTCTGATGCCAATTGATGTAGCCAAATGGTCCACTATTGAAAGACAACACAAATGATGATCTTCACTATTGATATTGAATAATTATATGAAGGAAATGGTAAACTTGGGGACTCACTCGACTCTTCAACACAAGTGTGCACAAGTAGAAACAATCTTCCATGACCTCTTTCTGAAGAAATGATTACATATATATATATATATAGAAGGAAGAATAGAATAGAAGTAGAAGTAGAAGTAGGAGTAGAGAAGAAAGACACATTAGAAAGAGGGCAAGAGAGAGAGAGACTTTCGAAAGAGGGTGAGTGTTGTGAGTCTTGTGACAAGAGCTTTAATTGCACTTGTTTCTTTTAATTTCAATTTCCTTTTATTTGTGGCCCAAAATGGGATGGGCTTGGCTTTCATCTTGGGCTTTATGTTGGGCTTCATCATCACCCACCTCTATGAAAATCCCAAACCTCAACAGCATAGCTTCATTGAAGGGCCACTATAATCTGTCATACGCCTTCCGCATATCTAGCTTCAACACCACACAAAAAATTTCCCTGTTCTTCTTTTTCGTCACATAGTGGAAAATTTCATGCGCCATGTAAATGTTATAAGAAATCATACAGTTTGGATTACTAACATTTATAATGTAGTTAGACTTCCAAACTCTTGAACTTTGGAGATGGAACCAAAAAGAGACAGATGGTATGTTTATTGGAGACCTATTGAGGACTAGCTTTATGAATTTCATGTATGTTGTGCACAATACAGATTTGATGGACATACATACAATAATTTGGTCACCTACCTTGGCTTTGGTGTTGTGACGCTCTAAATTCGGATAAAGATATGGTATTGGCCTTCACAAACCACTATTAAAGAATAAAGAATAGTTCATACATACTTGGTTGTATTATCTAACTGTTACATCTTTCTTTTCATTCATAATTTATCAAAAAAAGTATATTGAAAACCTCAAAATGTCTCTGCATTTGCTCGTCTACACTGATATGCTTCTAACATATTGTTCAATTTGTCATACTACATCTGTATTGAGGTATTTGAGTTGCACTTAGTTTATCTTCTAATATAGGTTATCGAATTAGTTATAATCAAACGGTGTAACAGACCTTAAGAAAAATCCATTAACTGTTCAGAAATTTTAGAAGGTATCCTTGTACGGTCACTACGGATTATGTTCTTGGTTTAGCTGTCTTGGCCATACAACAAGCCAAAATCGAGGTTTTAATTCGAGTTAATTTTGAATCTAAAGCTTTTTCTTCTGCTTTCATAAAATTATTAAAAAAAAAAATCCCATAAACTTTGGAGTAGAACCAGCAATGAGAGCAAAACTGGAGGATTTGATGCTGGGCAAAGTCTAGTTCTAATGATAAGAATCGGTAGAACTGGTTGGTATGTACCTCAAGGAAATCTGATCCATATAAACAGCTACTCATTAATCTTCAGATAAGTCATAAATGACTTTCTTTTTCTTTTTCTTTTTTTTTTTTTTTTTTTTTTGGTAGGAAAGAAAAAACTTTATTTATGGAACTGAAATCCCCGCGGGATCTTACACATTAAAGAGTCAAAAAGTAAAATCCAAGCTAAGAAAGGGGGGGGGATAAGTGGTACAAGAAACATTCATGTGAGATGGCCGCGGATTTAGCAAGTGTGTCAGCTGCAAAATTGGCTTCACGTGGGATGTAGGTGAAGGAACAGTTGTAAAGGAAGCTGCTAGGCTGAGGATATCGGTGATGAGGTGTGAGATTTTCCAGCTGCCACATGATGAGGGCTGCATAAGAGAGAGAATCAGCGATTGGTTATCGCTCTCCACATGGATAAGGGGGATCCGGAGGTCGAGGGCAAGGCAAAGACCATGGCGAATGGCTTGTGCCTCGGCAGTGAAGGAGTCCTGACAGCCCGTGCATGCCCTGGCCAAAAGCAAACATGACCTAATGAGAAGAGTTGCGTGCGAGACCACCAATGCCCGAGTGTGTTGGATTTATAAAAGATGAGCCGTCCACGTTTAGTTTGATCCTGCCTGGAGGTGGAGGTTCCCATCTAATAAGTGGGGAAGTGTTCCTAGGGGAATGAGAAGCAGAGGGAGGGGTGAATGCATGGATCGCGTGATGTAAACACGTCATGAAATCCTGAAGCTTGGGACGTTCGGAAGAGTGAGTAACTGTGGTGTAATAGCCCCAAAGAGCCCATAGAGCGATAAGGGAATGAACAAACTGTTGTCGGTTAGGGGAAGGGCAAACGGAATGGGTGACAAGGGCTTGAAGTTGGAGGTCAAAAGGACGTGAATGGTCCCATTGGTGAAGGTTAAGGGTGTGCCAGAGATGGGATATGAAAGGGCACAAGATAAAGAGATGATGTGCTGAAAAGGGATGGTACCCACAGAGTCTACAGTGAAGCGGAACGTTACAGCCTCTCGCATGGAGTAGATCAGCCGTGGGTAATTTGCCTAAAAGAGATTTCTAGAGGAAAAAGAGGATTCTTGGGGGAAGGGGGAGATGCCAGAACTGAAGCCAATTAAGGTGGGGTATTGAGGAGGGGGGGAGAGAGATGAAGTTGCCAATCTGTATGCTGAACTGATAGTGAAGTTGCCTGAGGAAGTGGGTTTCCAGATGTAGCGATCCGCTTGAGAGAAGAGCAGGATAGGGATGCTGAGAATGTTGGCCGCGATATCAACAAGCCACTGTCCCCAATCTGAAGGAAAAGTCCTTGACATAAAAGTTCCCTCGCCTTAATCAGCGATTTCCATCCCCACGAAGCAAATGGGGGGAAGGCCGCTTCGAGGAAGGTACTATCCTTAAAATACTTGTGCTTCATCAAGCGGCCACATTGTGACTAGGAGGGGTTAAGTAATTTCCATGCCTTCCGAGACAGAAGAGCGAGGTTAAAAGTTGCGGTATTTTTAAGATTGAGGCCACCTTCTCTAGTCGAACGACAAATGAGCTCCCAAGAGATAGTGTGAACATGCCTTTGTGTGCCACTTGTCCAGAAGAAGTCCCAAGAGAGCTTGTCAAGAGTATTTGTGATTGAGACAAGAAGCTGAAAGCATGACATGAAGTGAGTGGGCATAGCAGCTAAAGTGGATTGAATAAGAACCTTTTTCCCTGCATAGGAGAGGAGGTTAGCTCTCCAGTGTTGAAGTCGGCCATTGACCCGAGAAAGCAAAGAGGCACAATGCTTCTTCTTGAGCTTACCCGAAATTAGTTGAATCCCGAGATAGATGTCCAACTCCGTCGAGGGAGTAATGTGGAAGTGGGAGGAGAGTGTGCGCTTCATGCTTGTGGATGTACTCGGACAATAGTGTGCACGTGTTTTTTGGATATTGAGTTGTTGACCTGAATAAAGACAATATTCCTCCAAAAGCTTATGGAAGCTACGAGCCTCTGTAGGGGTGGCATGTCCAAACAGAATTAAGTCATCAGCAAAGGCTAGGTGCGAGATACGCTCACCTCCACGCGAGAGCTGAATTCCATGGAGTTTTTTGCGTGATAGGGCTAATTCCAGATGGGATGTCAGAACTTCCGCACAAAGGACAAAAAGATAGGAGGATAATGGATCTCCTTGGCGAAGACCTCGTGATGGGGTAATCAGCGACAAGGGGGATCCATTAACCAGGACCGAGAGTTGTGTGGTAGTAATACACTTCATGGCCCATTCTATCCACTGCGGAGGGAAGCCAAAATGGTGCAAAGTGGAAGTGACAAAACTCCATTCTAAACGATCATATGCCTTGCTCATATCTAGCTTGACTGCCATGATACCTTTCTTCCGTTTCTTATGAGACTAGATTTTATGCATAAGCTCGTGGGCAATAAGAATATTGTCCTGAATATGCCGGCCCTTGACAAATCCATTCTGGTGGAAGGAAATGAGATGTGGCATTAGTTGTTTTAACCTATTCACCAAGATTTTGGAGATGATTTTGTAGGTCGTGTTACATAGTCTGATAGGCCAGAAATCTCCCACAATATCAAGGGTATCGATCTTTGGAATCAGGGCAATGAAAGTGTGATTGACATCGGCTTGGAGATGTGTGGAATTGAAGAAGTCATGCACCATTCTGCCTATGTCACCAGCAAGATGCTCCCAAGAGTGTTGAAAGAAGATACCGGGGAAACAATCCGGGCCGGGGACTTGAGGCCATTGGAACCAAAAACCGCCTCTTTAATCTCAGCAGCTGAAACAGGTTGAAGAAGAAAGAGCAATCCGCACTTGTGACCCGACCCTGAACTAGGGAAAAATAACTATCAGGACAAGCCATGTGTTGTGTGGAGAAAATTTGCTGATAATGCTGCTAGAAGGCTTGAGAGATGAGATGAGGATCAGTGAGGTGGAAACCCTAGTGCATTAGAGAACATATACGATTTCGCGAGCGGCGTTTCAGAGTCGACAGGTGAAAGAACCGAGTATTTCGATCGCCACATATGTGCCATTGGATACGTGATTTTTGTTCCCATTTAAGCTGAATTTGATGAAAAAATTTCCTATGTGAATCCAAAAGTATCGATTCAGTGGTGTACCATGCCATAGGCCGTGATGAGAAGGGGAGACTATAGTGGCATTGTAAGTCCTGTCGAAGTTGTTGTTCCTGAAGTTCAAGGTTTTTCACCACTCTTCTATTCCAGGAAATTAGAATAGGTGGTAAAGTATTTAGATTATCAATAACCGGCGAGACCGAAGTGGCCGGCTGGATATTGTCCCAATGTGCTTCCACAAGTCCTTGATAGGAGGGTTCATGAATCCAAAAGCGCTCGAATCGAAAAGGTTTTTACCCGTATAGCTCAGTATGTAGTACTAGTAAAGCATGATCAGAATGGAAAAAAAGGAGCTATTGAACATATGCGTCAGGAAATAGCGTCAACCAGGCATCATCATAGATGAATCGATCCAAAATCCCCTCCACACGGTGAAGTCCAGATTGTTTATTTGACCATGTAAAATGAAGACCGTTAATTGGGGCAGTGTGGAGATTGAAGGCTAACATGAATGTCGAGAATGGTTCGATATCTTCCCAAGAAAGAGGGTTGCCGCCATGTTTGTCATTGAATGACGCATATCGATTCCAATCACCAGTTAGAATCCAGGGTAAATTTACAAAGGCTCCCAACTGATGAAGAGTTTCTCATTGTTGACGCTGCTTAGAGTGAGAAGACTATAAATAGACAAAAGTTTGTTGCCAAGTCTTTGAAGCATAAGACAAAACGACATGCATACACCAAGAGGACTGCCACACTACATCAACAGTAACAGAGGAGTCCCAAAACAAAAGCAAACCACCAGCTCGACCTTGGGGGGGGGGGGAAGATAAGAAACTGGAAAAGCCCCGTTTTTTACACAAAAGGTGGGGATGGACACTAGATGACTTAACTTCACACGAAAATAACAAAGCTGGTCTGAATTTATAGATTAGACCTTGAAGATCAAAACATGTCAAAGGTTGACCAAGCCCTCGACAGTTGAGACTTAATTGAATCATGGCACCTGGGATGGCTGAAGCTGGCCAGCCATCTCAACCTCAGAAGGATTGTCCTCTACTCCTATAGTAGTGGTCTTCATCTTTTTGAAAGCAATAGTCTCCAAGGATTCCGTGCACCGCAAATCAATATGATCTAGCTCATTGAGTATCAGCTGCCTCTTACAGAGAAGGAGTGTGGGGAGTGAAGATAGCATGGATGGTGGCGGAAGGGGTCCTTATGTTGGATCGACAGTACATGTGAGTTGAATAGGAAAAGATAAATACAAAAGCTCCTGGAAATTGTCAATAGCTTGTGTGCCTAAGGGGGCCTAAAAATCTGAAGTGGAATGCTTGTCGGAGTCTGATTGATTAAGGCCCAAATCATTCGGCATATCCGTTCCTTCCCATCCCCACCACACTATGATTCTCAGTAGGGTCCTCCTCCCCCATACTAGAGCTTGGAAAATGCCAGTTGCCATCATGAGGAAGATACCGGTCCTCCAAATCACGAGGTATTTGGAGTTGAAAGATGTAAGACAACATGTAGAAACTACGAATGAGATCCAAGTCCCTGTGCTACGAAGAAGTGGAGGAGGAGGCGATATGATCAGGAGTGAGACCCCTGAAAAAGACATCTTTATACAAACAAGCCACGTCATTTATGGCCCCCTGCCATTTGAGAGGAGTTGCAAGCCTAGGTAGGTAGGCAGGGTTAGTGGCTTCGCGGGAAGCCATCATCCCGATCACTTGCGAAAATTGAGGGTGTTCGTCCCAATGGCCTATGCGAAAGCATTACGGGCATACTAAAGCCGGACGATACTCATATGCGAAGTGAAGGAGCACTAAGGGATTGGGTGCAGCATTAATTTGGATGGAAGTTGGGAGATCCAATCGAAGATCATTGATCACACGAGCGGCCGGAGAGTACCTAGTCAAAGAACCCGATGGGCATTTAATCTCAATCACTTGTCCAACCTGCGAGAAAACCGACTGCAAAACTTCCATATCGAAGTAAAGCCAATTCATGTTCAGAATTTGAACCCATATAGAAAAAGAACCGATGCTGCAGGAACTGTTGGATCCCATGGTTGCATAAATATTAAGAATTGACCCTTATATAACCAGGGCTGTGAGAAAATTAAACAGTGAACATCTCGGGCCGAATTGAGCTTAAGGATGAAACGATCAGGGGCTCCTTCAACAACATAATAGTCTGCCACTTTGATGGCTGCTGATTTCCAAGCTTTGTGGGCAAGCAATTGCAGATCAAAGTGTTAATATGTGAGACGTCCGGTATCCATCCGATCACAGAAAAGCAAAATCCATGATGAATATCAGCCAGCTTGCTAGGAGTAATGGAAATAGTAGAGGGTGATCGAACGGGAAGTTTGAGCTTCTGGGCAAAATCGGTGGAGAGCATATCAGCATTAGGAACCGAATTTACACTGCCTGAAGAGACCTCATTGGTAGCCATTCTGTGTATCTCACCGAACCACCAGAGGAAGACTATGGAACAGAACACTCTAGTAATTGATAGAGCTCCACTCTCAAATTCCACTGCAGACGATCCATAAATGACTTTTACCAAAACTAAATTGAGTCAGAAGGATAAAAGAACAAAACGATTGACCAAAAAGTAACCGTGAGGGTATCAACCGGAAAAAGGGTAACGACTTGCATTTCATTAGTCTCAGGTGGAAACCCAACACTCTCTACGTTGCCTTCCCTCCTTCCCGGCCACCGCCAGAACTCTTGCTGCAAGTACCCTCATCGTCTCCATTCTTATCCCTCCATGAGCTCTCCAAAATCAAAACCGTATCCCTGTTACCACTTTCAAGCCCTCATCGAAGGTTTTGAGAATTGAGAAAAGCAAAAGTCAGATGCAGCTTTTGAAAAGAAAAGCACAAAGCCTGGGATCTTCTTCATATACATATGGGTCTTTTGTGATGCCAATTAGGATTCCCCTCTAGATTGTTTCATGAAATGCAAATAGATATGATCCACAAAATAAAATTTCCAAATCTGAAATACCCCCCCCTTCTTTGATCTGGCCTGCCACTGCATCTTGCTTTCATGATCATCACCTTGATTTTTTGCTGGAGATCAAAAACAATTCCTTGTTCACAGAGTATATAAGTTGAGATGCTGATAGAAAGAGAAAGAGAGAAACAAAGGAGAGAGGGCCTTAGTAAATTTGATAAATATGAAGGATATTCTTCAAAAACCTCCGCAAGTGTAAACCCCTTGGATCCTTTATCCATGTGTCACGATCCTGTAGACTACTGCCACATGGCCAGAACTAACGTCATGTTAATAGCATCAGATGGAATATCGGGTGACCTGGAAAGAAAGAAAAAAACTCCCATGGATCTGAACTGTTAAGTAAATGGTACGAGTTGTGTAGCTCCAAACCTCTTAGTACATACAAAACACATCTTTAAAATTATAAAACTTGTAGACCACACAAGAGCTAGAAAAATGAAGGGCAACAACCAGAGTTTACATGAATACTATACAGAGAAAAATCAAATTCAAAGAATAGCCAATAACTGTCCAAGAAATTTACGGAAGACAGATCACTATGAATAATCAACAACAATTACACCTTCATTTGATGTAACCTGCACCCCCCCAACCCCTTTTCAGAAATATGAAAGCCCAAGACAAATTTTCATTTGATAGAAAATTATACACGTAAAGAACTTACAGCGGGTGAATGAGCGCTTTCCTACAAATTAAGAATCTCAACTCTTCGTCTGATACTACGTTACAGTCATCTATACCACCAACATTACACTCAGAATCCTCCTTTCTTATTCATCCATGCCGGTAGGTTAATCCAAACTATGCAAAGCCGACAATAAAAGAATATGCTAACTTCAGATGATACAAGGCTACCCAAAAAAGCAGTTTCCAATGGTTAGAAGTTACTCAAATCGTGTATATGATTCTAAGCATCTGTGACTCTCCTGTAGAAAAGAACATAAGCAGCTGGAGTCTTTATCTTGTCTTCACTAACAGGGAAAACATGGCTGTCATCAAACTCATACCACTGATTACCCCCACGCTACACAAAAAAAGATAATAAAGTTAGTATATCAAGAAAAGCACACTAAAGAGAACTTCAAAATATATCGCACCCATACCAAGGAAAAAGCTAAAGTTACGACGACTTAAATGTTAGCTATTCCTATTTCTGACATATCCTCACTTCAAGGATGAATATGACAAAGCAATAGGGATGAAATTTTTTATTTGATAGAACCAATATGATAAAACAAGAACAGGTAAACACTACTCACATGGACAAATGCGGTATAATGACCACCTCCCATGCCCCCATAATGATTACTAATTGCATATAGCATGTAGCGATTGGACAACTGGCTGTCATTGTGAGCAATGTACATAGACAAGTCAAGGTCATGGATGGGGAAGTCAACAAATGTCTCTAGTTTGTTCTTCATGAACCGGCTGTATGAGAACCTCTTTAAATGAATAACAAGAATCTCTGGCAGTCTCCAGAGGTCTAGTTTCTTGCTCGCTTGCTGATGATTCTTGCAGCCAGGGCAGAACCTAAGATTTAGAGCCAAGCATAATCAAATGAACCATACCAGTATATCAATATGTGAATAATAGAAAAGAAAAACTTGATAATGCAAGAAAACTAATTGCCTTATGTAAGATACAGTGCCAAAATTCATCCTTTGACTAAAAGATAGCAACAAGACCTGCTAGGATTCAAGGTACAGAGAGCTGGACGGTAAATGACAATCCTTTTATGTAAAACAAGTAGAATGTTTAAGGGTGAACCGAAACAAAACAGAAATTAAGTACAAATGAGAAGGAAATCAGTGTGAAACCCGGAGCTCTTCAATTGATGATAGGAGTGTTTAGTGTGTTCTCATCATGTGAAAAAGACAATATCTGCACTATCAAGAAGCTCATGTGCCTCTAAGAAGAAGAAAGCAAACAAAAAGAGCATCAATCAATTAAAAGAGATAATATTGCATTAAATTGCATTTGAAGCACTAAAGTAACATGACACAGGATTCTTGCAACAAAACATGATACTGAAATTAGTTAAACAAGAATAATGATCATGACATTCATGAGCAATCAAGCTTTCAAATGACTTGAACAAGTTGTGGTTGACAGAAAAAGCTACACACACTCACCACATATCTTCTGGTCCTAAAGGCTCCTCCTTCAGAAATGCCTCAAGACATGCATATAGAGAAATGGATTCCTGAGGCCTTCTCATAACAAAGTTGGACTTAAAGACCTCGGGTAAAGAGCTGAGAAGGCAGGTATCATAGAACTCAATCTTGTCATTAGGCCAAGTTACAAGCACAAAAAACCGCTTAGCAGACCCTGGAACCATTACCGGCTCATTCATTTCTATCTTAGAGTCCTTTGCTGTAACCTTCCCATCTGTCAGATAGAACTGGAATTCAGTATCAGAAAGTGATCCATTTCCACCTTCATCAGCTGTATTTCCACCACTACCAACGCTTGTCACGTCCTCCATCTCAGTAACTTCATCTTTTGAATTGTTTTCACTCTCACCATTGGCATCTAAGGAACCTTCATTGCATATTAGAAATGGGTTCAGCAATTTCAGGAAAAGTTTTCGGAGATCTGACCCATTAACGACATTACAGAGCCTTGCTACAAGAGGAATGCCAAATGACTTCATACAATGTGTCACCTTCCCATAGATGCACTGCCTGACCATATAAATGTTCTCCCATCAGAAAGTTCCAAAGTGAATAAAGAGATAACAGTATATGCAACGATTAACTGAACCACTCAAGAAGTCCACACAAAAAAAAATTTAGCAGGGAACTTAACATTGTTATGGTGCAGAAAAGTACATAGAAAGATGATCAAGCACCTAACAAATAAGGGTGTCTATTAGATTTCAAACCATAACCGAAATCAGCCATTTAAAAACAAATTGAATCAAACAAAAAACTAAATTGGTTTAAATTTGATCTTTGAATTGAAATTTCACACAGTTCAGTTTGGTCTAGAATTGTCCATTTGAACAAAACCAAACTGAAAGAATTGTGACTCAGAACAATATAAGACAACCCAAAAAAAATACTGTTTAATTACTAAAACAATGGATGTGTGGCTGGTGTAGGATAGTTGTGTGAGGCCTAGAAAATTAACTGAATTAAAAGATTGGATGGTTGTATCTCAGGATACATGCAGGATTTCTTATAATTTGGACATCAATAGGAACAAATAAATAATAGGGTAATTTTCATTTGGACCCCTTGAGGTTTGGTCCATGTCATTTTTAGTCCAAATAAATTGACACTTTGCATCTGCCTCCCCTGAGGTATTCAATAAGATCAATTAAGGACAATTTATGATTTTTATGATCAAAATACCCTCACATTTATTCTATCTAAGATTTACATATTTTCTTCACAATTAAATCCAACGATGAAAATCAAAAGAGTGGATCATTCCAATCAGATGAACATAAATCCATCTGAAAACATAAACATTTCTAAGTCCCCAATTCTCTCTCATCTCCTTCATCGTCTCCATCTTCAGTCGGGCGACAGTTGAATCGAGAACACCTTTTTCCTCTTCATCCTTTTTTGCCCTTTTAGTAACACTCCCCTGCTTTTCACTTCACCCCATCAACAAGAAGACCTTGATTCCCAACCCCAAAACCTCTTATCTTTCTCTTATTGTTCAATTCATCTGGGTTTTTTAAACATTTAGGAGCTGCAGAGATTGGCCAGCGTTGTTTGTTCTTTTTCCCGGATAAAGAATTGGTGGAATTGAATATTTCTGGCGTCTGCTAGCGCTAGAAACCACTCGTCGTCCTTAGATGGTCTGCTAATGAGGTTTCTGAATTGCTTTGGCATGTTGTGTTCTTTTTAATCCCGTTCTAACCTAGATCCAAAAACCCAATACTTGTTTCAGAAAGAAAATAGGAATTTGATACATTAGACCATTTGTCGTCTAATTGGAAATTAGGAAATAAGATGAGAGATTGTTTTCGTGCTTTTCTGACTAAATAGAACTGATTAAATTACGAACAAATTTAGATGTTGCAGGTGGGATCTGACTATTGTGAACTTGCTTGTCTGCTTTCAGATAGAAAAGGATAAGGTTTTGGGATCAATGGTCTCAAAATAAACAGCATAAAACAAGAAGAACTTGATTCAACTGTCGCTGGAGTTGAAGAGGAAAAAAGGCAGAGATGGCGGTGAGGCCGGACTGAAGATGGAGACGATAAAGGAGATGAGAGAGAATTCGGGACTTAGAAATGTGAATTTTTTTAGATGGATTTATGTTCATCCGATTGGAATGATCCACGTGTCTAAAATCTAATGGCCAACTAGAGATAATGGGGCCAACTGGAGGTAATGGGAGGGTGTCAAGACAGGAGTAGATCCAATAAACACCCCCACTTTTTTTATTTTTACCATTGGATTTAATTGTGAAGAAAATATGTAAATCTTTCGGTAAAATAGATGTGAGGGTATTTTGGTCATAAAAATCACAAATTGTCCTTAATTGGTCTTATTGAATACCTCAGGGGAAGCAGATGAAAAGTATCCATTTATTTGGACTAAAAATGACATGGACCAAACCTCAGGGGTCCAGATGAAAATTACCCTAAATAATATGCGCAGAATTCATACTAGATTTGCAGTAGAAAATTTAATGGAAGAAACATGATCTTCTGTGCATAACTCATGCTAGATATGTGCAGAGCACATGCAGAAACAATGCTTGAATGTCTGCTTAGTGTTGTCTTACTACTTAATAAGTCAGCAGTCACCTAATCTGCCTGGATCCCCAGGTGGCGCCATGAAAATCCCAGAACAACTATGGACCATAATCTACATTTTCTTCCTTTATATATATGCTAATTAAACACCAAATAAATGGTAGCATTTCAGTCATTAGCTAATTAAATAGATTCATAATCAGCAACAAAAGAAGGCTGCATCTTAACATCTTAAAATGATAGATAGTTGAAGAACAAATAGTAATACAACCAATACAAAACTACTAAGATAAAATGAAACACATACAAAATCAGAAGAATGAGAAAAACAACAGATCATAATGAAAACAATATATGGCTTACTCCTCCATCCGCTGATGCATGAACACAACCAAAGGAAAACTCTCAAGTTCTTTTGGTAATCGATAAGCAACAAGTCGATCATCATCTCTAATCAAGGATAATGAATCATATGGCTCCTCCAGATAACGAAGAATGCGATTAGTGTATATCTGCACATGACTTCATGTACTTAACAACTCAAACTAAAATGGAAACATCTCAAACTAAAAATAATATATTAAAGCACTTCAGCTACTCCCAATTTACCAAAAACATGCAACTCCAGACCTAACTAACTGTAGTTCATGCAAGACCAACTCATTTCAACAATTTATAAAAGCATACCTCTGATACCAAAAGGGTTTCATCACTCCTTAAAGAACAACCACTGCTCAAGGCCCGAATAAGATCCTTGCAATACCCAACTTTGGGCACAGTAACCGTTATTGGAGATGGCAGTGTCGTTCCATCAGTGCTCAAGATTGTTACAGTCATTGTCCTCATTGTTGTTGAAGGTAAAGGGAGCGATAGGTACATGAATGGATCAAATGTAACAGAGACTTTCTTGCAAACAGGGCAGACTAATGTGGACCTGTATTGACCCTGCAGCAGAGATGGAATGTTCAGTTAAGGAAGCAAAGGAACTAAATCCAAATGTTAAAAACCAAGTGCCAGCTAACTGCAACAATAGTTTGTGAAGAAAACCATGAGACCAGTCCTCTAAAATTATAGAAATCATTAAATCGTTAAAAAGAAAAAAAACCCATCATTGGTGCTAAAGTTCATTGAAGACTTCTCTTAAGTGATTGGTTCAAAGTCTAAAAATTTATAAATGACAACAAAATTGATTTGGTTTCAAAATTTTAAGGTTATAATAACAGTTCCAAACCAAATCTTCCATTAAAAAAATGAGTTGTATACAGCCAAACCCGAATAGGTGGGATAAGCTTAAGCTGAGATGAACCACCCAAGACCTAACTGTAATTTATGAAACATACTGAAGAAAAGATGCAGCAAAAACAAGAGGTTGAAAAAACCTATAAGAAATACTTACTTGGCATACATCAACTACAATGGAGTCATTACGAGCCCGATGATTCTGCCAATATTCATCAGCAACTTCTCCATCTGGACGACCGTCAGCATCTTTGGCTTCTATGTAAGGCTTTAGTTTCACACGATTTAGGTCTTCATGGAGTCCATCCAACAGAAAAGCAAGTAGCTCCTATGGAGCAACAACTGCAAACCATTATTATTTCCTTCTCACTAGCAGCATCAAAGAAACTAAATGGATCACTAAACTTTTCAAGATTGATACTGACTTGGGAATCATGCTGGTTAAAGCCACTAAACTGGGGGGAAAAATGAGAAAGCTTCGACTTGAACACTTTTGGTGACACTGGAGATGCCCCAGGAGCCCACAACTTCCGTAGCAAGTCTCCAAATGCTAAGGCAATTTCACCCTGACCAAGAAATGGCAATTTGGTGAGAAAGAGAATAATATATCCTGCAACAGGGAGGGGGGGCATTTTCCAAGAACAAAACCAACCCAAAAAATAAAAAATTACAAATAGAAGTACTATTACTTTGAGACCATAGTTAAATCAACCTAACTGGATATCAAGCTGTTTTAATGTCGGGTTCCAGTTCCCCCAACTTGACCATTAGCATTCACCAGAATGATGGTCAAAAAATAAAACTATACTTCAGGTACAAATTTTTCCTTTCCTAAGACATGAATAAATAGAAAAGACATACAAACATACTTCCATTCCCAATGGGTTGTCCTTGTTTATTTCACTAGTGTAATCTCCAAGGAAATAGTCAACAAGCTTTGGAGTATGTGCCAGACACTGGATTGCACTGTTCATAAAACACGTATTTCCAAGATTCTGTAACCCTGTCAAGCCCAAAGAACCACTCTCTCCAATGCTGTCATTAATGGAAAGTGAGCTACCACATGAAGAAATTGCCATCTTAGACTGTTGGATCATAATTTCATTTTTCCTCCCTTCCTTAGACTTCATTGAATCTGACAATCCATAAACTTGCAGTTCCAGAAAAATCTGCAGACAAGTACAGCAGAACAAGAATATGAAAAATGAGTGGCAAAACAAGTAATGCCAAAAATGACATAAAAAAACAATAATATTAAAATTTTTCTGTGTAAAAAAACCACTGTACTTGGACACAGTTTTAAATAAACGCTAATGGAACCTCCAGTATTCAATGTTTTATTTTAAACCTTGAAAACTGAAACTAAACTCTAGTATACAGATCCTTCTCTTCAGATACTTTATATAAGATAAAAATAATAATAATAATAATAAGTAAACCAAAAACACAAAAAGGTATCACTATGTTGATCATTCATCTAAAAGAAATAAGGTGAAACACAGCTAAATTGGTTTTCTTTCATAAAGAGCAAAATCAAATGATGAACAAGACTCAACCTAAAACATCCAAGACTTTCGTTGAACAGAGGTAAGAAAATGTCGATCATTCATGTACATGTTATCATGTGAAACACAGCTGAGCTGATCTCCTTTCATCACGAGAGAAACCAAATGAGCTTGAATGGGACTCGCCCTAGTACATCTAAGACTTTGGTTCAATAAGAACCCGAAAGCCTGCAATTTGACCCAGAGAATCATGTAGCTTAGAATGCCAAGCAGTGTTAGAAATGTGGAAATGGGTATCAATAAAGAAAACTAAGTCTAGTTATTTTCGTATGCTTTGTAAATGCATCACAAATTTCAACTGCTATGAAATCCACTGCATAGAAGAGGAGTATTGACCTTCCTTGTCTTCCACACCACCAATCTCCTTGTGGAAGTGCTTTACTTAATCATCATCAGCAATTTCAAATTTACTACAAAAGATGAATTTTCTCTCAGTTCAGACCCTCAAGTTATAATCTTGTGACCACTTCAACCACTAAAAACAGGGATTCGGGATAAAGGAAGTGGATACAAAGACACTTATAAAAATGATTAAGGGAAAACACGCAGCAGCGTGGTGGTATAACTCAATAAGGTATACTCACAAGAGAGAACTTGATAGAAATAGATCTGTACTAAGGACAAAAAAAACTTCACACACAACAAAGGTGTTGCAACACCTTCTTTCTAAAATGGCTCTCTCTTGTTCCTCCACTCTTTTGTCTCTTTTTCTTCAAGAAATACACTGTGAATGGGGGGATTCATCTCTATTTATAAGGAACGTAAACCGACTATAACATAAAAATAACAATTTTTTCTTCGTTCTTCAGATTTCTTCAAGCTTCAACTCCTTTCTTCCAAATTCTTCTACTTTCTGCTCTGTCAAACTTCTATTACTTTCTTCAAACTTCTTCTTCTTTCTTCAAACTTCTATTACTTTCTTCAAACAGAGCTCAGGCATGATCTATTTATAATAAAAAGAAACAAATAAATTACAAGTATACCCTCCAAAGATACAGGAATACCCGACATGCCTGTAAACTCGTATTACAACATCCTCATCAAGTTGTTGCATAGATATCACGCATGCCCAACTTGCTAAAATAGAATGGAAAAATCTTATTACTTCAGCCCTTTAGTGAAAACATCAGCCAACAGATAAGTGGGCTGAACCAATAGGGTACAAGCAACCCCTTAGTCAAGAATTTCTTTGATGAGATGATTGACATGTTTCATCTTGTGATGCTGCACTTGGTTTTAGATAGACTTGGACCAAGATTACTAGATTAGAGACTTGGGCCAGTAGTGATACTTCCTTAGAATTGTAATTCTTCAATTTTCTAAGGGAAACTTCCTCTCTCAAAGAAAGTGTATTTTAGGACCCTGGGAGGAAGCCACATGGTGGGGGGAGAGTGGTCATCATAACCAACTACCAGTTGGTTGGTTATAAAAGAGGGGAACAAGATGCGGGGGAAGGTTATGAAATGTCTATATGAGCGTTAAGGCAGCGCATGCTGTAGGGGATGACTAGCACCTTTTTTTCTCTAAACCAGAGTTATCTTTATTTTGTGCTTGTTCTTTATTTCAGTAATTAAATATTATTAATTTTTGTATTCGATTTGCGGGTTCCCAACAAATTGTCAATGGATTGCATTTCAATCCGAGGGAAGGAAGAGACCAGATTGTCCATGTTTTCCGGTGAAGGGGATGCGCAAGGATGGCTTACAGAGGTCACACTCTTCTGTTTAGCACACACAATCAAGTACGAGGATCGATTGGTGTGGTTCTCCAACATCTCAAAGGGAAAGCATTAGGGTCTCCCAGAGAAAATGATCAAAGTTCGATTGGGCAAGCGTCAAGGAAGCACTGAAACTAGACATCAATGAACAAGCCACTAAAGTGCCGAGAGAGACAGTTGAGGGCACTTTTTGCACCGTGGTTCATGAAACATCTAAATTCAAATCCACTGAAGCGGAGAAGGCTGAAGTCGTAGAAGATGCTCTAAAAAGTTTCAAAGCGATTTAGACTTCTGGTGAAGGTACGGCAAATAGAAACAATGGCGGTGAAGCATTGGTTGAGTTCTTCACAAAGGAGGAAGAAGAGGCCAAACAGAATGGAGGATGGGAAAAACAAGCTAGGACAGAGAGAATGAAGGTCGGGCAACACGGTCTTTGGAAAAACAACCATGCCAGAGCGCGATAGTGAGAGAGGAAAGCAATGTCAAGGCATTTATCGCGTGAAACCCAGGGGAGAAGAGAAGGAAAAAATGAGCATGGATCGAGAGGTGATTGCATCCCTGGTCCGGCGAAGCAATTGGCCTAGCAAACTAAACCAAGGGCGTGGGCTTGGCCAACACTAAATCAATTGAAGCATTTGGCCCAGCAAAATAAGTCAGAGACGTGGGCTTGCCCAACAATAAAAGGCTTGTCAATGGGCTTTTAGAAAAAGAAGATCTCGGTCCAGCCTATACCCTTGACCCAACACCCAGCCCAGCGGTGCACTTACCTTGGTCAAACTGAAGTAAATGAACCAAGGTCCCTTCCGAATCAAGGGATCAGTCTAACCACAGTCCAGTCAACCCAAAAACAGACCAGACCATTGTCTTCAACCTCACAGCCACGCGCAGGACCTTTACTTGGACAGAAGGCTTTCCCAAACTTGCAAACCAGAAGGCACAACAACGACGAAGCAAATCGATAGCCTAAATTTGGTGGCAAGGACTTTGCTTCTCCGTAAGAACTCCCGACTCGAAGGACCAACGGAGGAGATTCGACTGCAGAAACTAGCATCTCAAGCTACGGATCCTACATTGTTTTCGCATACGACACCTGGTACAATCGAGGACAGGTGGAATCTTCCAATTTACTACATAATGAGAAGGAATTGCCAGAAATGAAGCACCTAATGCTCCAAAACCATTGTTCAAGAGGCATCCAACATAGAGTACATAAGGTGGATGGGACGAGCATCTTACAAACTTGTATTTGAGTACTATGGTAGAGATCAGCGGTATATTTGCTTCAGGCTCATCGTTGCAACCTCAGTCCTTGGTTGTATTCAATACACTTGTGATGTATGTAACTCTTTTCATCCTTGGCGTTGATGGAAATCATATTCCACTAGGCAAGCCAGGAACCAGTTAGCTAGCCCTTGGCCTGTCATGTTTAGAACAACGTATGTGCTTGATATTGCAAAACAATTGGGGTGCCCCCTTTAGGAGATGGGCATGTGCAGTTAGTGTTTGTTGTTGTTTTCAAGGTCCCAGATAATGCAACACTAAAGTTGGATTAGTTCCTTCAATTGGGACTTGGGTGAAGAATGGAAAGAGTTAATTGATGCAAACCATTAAACTGGGGACTGGAGTTGGACACCAGATGCATCTTTGGAAATGGGCCTGCTATTGGGTCTTTGCGAACATGGCGGAAATGACTTGGTTGTGTGGCAAGTATGTGTAGACCAAGTTTCTCATCTTACTTCACCTTGAGGACAAGGTGAAATTCTAGTGGCCAGGAAAGTTAGGACCCTAAGAGGACAACTCATGGAAGGGGCAAAGAGGGTTTTTTTTCCTCCCCCCCCCCCCTAGGAGTTGTGTTACATATTGGAGGGGGGGAATATTACTTGTATATGCCGCCGGCAAGCTTTGAACCCCTGACCTCCCACTTGGGAGGTGAGATTCTTAACCATTCCACTAACCGTCCATTGGCAGACAGAGAGGGGTTATCGTAACCAACTACTAGTTGGTGAATTATAAAAGGGGGAAAGATGTAAGGAAAGGTTATGGAATGTTTATCTGAGTGTTAGGGTAGCCTGTAGTAGGCAGCATATGTGGTAGGGGGTGACTTGCACCATCAAAACCAGTATTATCTTTATTTTGTGTTTGTTCTTCTTTATTTCAGTAATTAATATTATTAGTTTTCTATTCGTTTTACAGGTTCCTAACAGTGTACCACAGATCTTCTATTTAAGACTAGGATGCTTGGTTGTTGCCTTGTTGATACTCTACTTAAGGCGAACACACATCTAAATGGCGAAAATGGGCACCGATGGATAAAGGAAGCAAACTTCTTAGGGGACAGATGCAGTTAAGAACATCCAAAAGGGTCAATTAGAATTTGAAATACTTAACTTTGGCCCATAGCCCTCTGTCAACACTAGGTCTTATTTTGGGTTTATTAATGTAATGAGCCTAATTGCTGTAAGACAGAATCAACTATTAGTAGATTTGGATTTGACTTGATTATTGGTAGATTTAGTTTCTTTCTTTTTTTTTTTTTTTTTTGGCTAGGATCTTCAAGATCTTTTATGTTTTCTTGTAAGATCCCCACACTTGGGAAGATTTGATTTGTTCTCAGATTACGTAAGTTAGGACTTTAAATAAAGCTCATGTTATGTCCCTTCGACACAAGTCGGAGTCATTCAATTCTTTCAGCATGGTATCAGAGCCACCTCTGATATAAGAGCAAGCACCATCCATCGCAGGACAAGCACCACCCATCGCTGCCACCATCTAAAGCCACCACCACTTGCCGCCACCTTCACCACCCTTTTATCAAACCTAGCACAACCACCGTCAGCCACCAAAAACTCTAGTGACACCTCCTAGGTGTGTCATCCTCCACCTGCAATAACCTAGGAGTGTCGATCTCCCTTTCCTTGGCCTTCTTTCACCCTATGGTAGCCCCTAGAACCATCGACTCTCACATGCGATTGTTCCAAGGCTATCGCCCTTGCCTTCTACCTCCTTTTCACCTTGCAATCTCCCACCTAGGAGTATTACCTAGCCTTTGCGATCCTCCAAGGGGTGTTATAGGACTTTCCTAAACCCCACTTTCCTATCACCTGTCCTACTAGGAACTTCCACAACAAGCGGTAGAAGTGTAGAACATAGAGCGATTGCAAGCCTTTTTGTGATCTATCTAGGCCTATCGCCTAGCCCTTCTAACCTTGTGATTGGTCCGAGATCCATTGCCCCACTGCTAGAGAGCACCTAGGGCCATCGCCCTTCGATGTTCTGAATTTTTTTTTCTCCCAAAAAGTTCCTTTTATGCTTTGTTTGTGGTAGTAAGCACTTTTCTCCTACCAAAGCTATTTTTCCTTAGTTCATGCCCTTTCTTCATTCTTACGATAGTCGATCCAATTACCCCTTCCTTTTTTGATACATGTAGTGTTGAGGATCCTCCCATTTCTTCTATTTCTCAAGACCGTGATTTTTCTCCCTTTCAAATGACCAATGAAACTTAATAGGACCAATTATATCCGCTGGTCTCAACCTATTTCTTCATATATCATTACCTAAGCTCCATCCAAGTTATCCCCATTCAATCACTATAAATATCATTAGTTCTCCTCAAATTTCAAATTTTCAAACTCAGATCGACACCTGGACGCCTAGGTGACGCCTCGACAGCTACACTTGATACCATAAATATCATCTAAGGATGCATTACTTGTAACCATAGAGCCCTAACCTAACCTTTTTCCCTAAAACCAAGCTTGTCCACCCCATACGAGTTGGTTCTCCTAAAAAGTTATTGGAATAACTAGCCCTCACTTAACTGAGGCTACATCATAGGGGGGTTTTAGGGAGGCAAAAAATGTAGACAACATTACCCCTACTTTCACAAAGGCTGTTTCCACCTCGAAATCCATGACCAGTAAATGGTGTAGAATTCATAAAATTAGCTGAATGCTAAGTGAAACAGAGAGACACCAACAAAGCTTCCGTCAAATACATCAGCTTTTTACCTCTTCTGACTGACGTTGACCATCTTTAGGAAATTTATTTCTGTCATTTATTAAAAGAAAGTTTATCCGCCCAGAGAAGTCCCAAATGCGTACCTGTCATTAGCAAATATATACAATTACTTCAGCCAAAAAAACCATCGGTTTCAAGTAACAGGTTAATCATTCAGAAAATTACCAGCTCCGAATCAACACTGAAAATTTTGCAGGCCCTTTTGTAGAGTTCAACTGCATTATCCTGTAGGATACACATTAAATTTTTCAGATATAAATATACAGCACCATGCAAATGAACAAGAAGAACTACAGTAATCCTATCATCTATGATTCTAAAGCATTGAGACAGAAAATTATCAAGAACTATATATAAATGTGGCATGAAGAACACATTGGAAGGACAAACACTTCAAAGCAATAATAGCAATGTTTATGTAGTCCATTTGGAGAAACCCATCATGCAGACCTAAATATCTGCTGATCTAGTTTAATTGGACTCAGATATCCCGGATATATTTCCAAGCTATCTCATTTGCAAAGTTTTATCCCATAAGCAACACACTGTGCAGCACAGCTAATATGTCAATTTCAGTCAAGAATCAAGCTTTGGATGATCAGGAAAAAGTTTAAACTTTTTTGACAAATGGCCAAATGGTCCCCTGGAAAACCACTGGTTTAGAATTGTGAAATACTGAAATCAGTCATCATGGCCTTGACAACAGGAACTACATCAGGAGACGCCATAACAGATGTGCATATATGGTGGGGAGCATCCACGATGTATGACATGCAAACAAACAAGGAGTGATTTATCTGTCAAACAGTCAGATCAACTAGTACCAACTGTAAGGCACTGTTTCACGAGATGCAATGATCCAAGATCCCGAAGAAGGACAATTTTCCAATATTGAGTTCCCAGCTCTCCCTCTCTATTTTAAGAAATATATAGAAACAGTAGGCACTGGGAGTGAGCGAACAAGCCAGGGAGAAAGGGGCAACTACTTCTCTATAGAAGGGAGAGGAAAGGTTTATCCGCTCATAATGATGGTAGAGCCTCTCCGGGTTGGAGGTATAATCGTAGTCATAGAACCTAGTGCCGAAGGCTTCCACACAAGCAGAGTCCAGGGGGCATTTTTCTTACGCAGCCTTACCCCAACAATTTATACTCTGAGGCTATTTCGGTACTGTTAGGAACCCACAAGTTCCTAACAAGTACCTCAACCTCAGGCTACAACTGTGGTCCACTGACAATTTGATCTAAGATCATCAGATATACAAAAATTACTTGCACATAAACCATGTTGAATGGGAAGAAACTACAGTCCCACTTGGAGTTTCCTCAAACGTGTTTATGGAAACCATGAAGATGGGGCAGGTCTAGACGGTTTTGGCCAGTTAGCTGAAGGATCATGTAACAGCATCAAAGGCTGAATTCTGTCAGCAGGACAAACTACACAAGGAGGCCCATTTTGACCTGCTGACACCCACTAGCAATCGAGGGATTTGAATAGTGGCCAAAAGAATGAAACTTTGACTTCTAACTTTATTTTGCCAGCAGGGCCTAGCCAAAAGAATTGCCTAAAAGACGAGCACATGTTACTTGAACCCATTAAAATTAACCATATACATGCTCTGAAAAATGCCAATCCTTCCATTGCAATGAAAAAGATAGAGAATCAAACATCACAGATAAAACTAGAGGCAGAAACACGTATCAGAACTCCATTTAAAACAATACATAAGAGGATATGGCTGGACATACTCAGAACCTTTGTTCTCCCCACTGTATGTTTTCCATCAGGAAAGGTATATGTCAATCACTGGATGCCCTGGAACGAGATTTTCCTTCAAGAACCATGTGCCCTAGCATGCCAGACCACAAAATAACAATTCGATGGATATAATTTCTTCATTCATCCAAAGAACCACTTTTCTCAAGTCTCACAACATGTAAGCACTGATCATCCAACTGTAGATCAAGAGCCAACAGTAGCTTTAGATCCATCAACACAGAAACAGCATCACCAAGGGTTCTAAATCAACCAAGATGATGTTATCTTCAAAGTCCTTGGGCAACCCTCCCACAGCTACTACTGGTTCTGGAACTTCGATAAAAGTTGAGTTTCAACATTCCCATTAAGTGGCGTCCACTCATGCTGAACAAGAATGTCCAGGGGAGACCATTATGTATCCCCATTCCGAATAATGGATTCAAAGCATAGACTGGAAAAATTCAAGAGTGAAAAAAATCTTGATTTTGAATTATCTAACACAGATACAGCAACTGACCGCCTTTAAATGTCTATTGTTTCTGTATTCCAAATGGATGATTTCCGGATTCCCAACAATTGTGACACACCTAATTCATGCATAAGGTTTGATTGATGCACCAAAGTTATAGTAACTGACCACCTTTGGATATCATTGTTTCTATTGAATCTATTCCAAAATGATCACTTCCAAATACACAACAATTACGAGACACTTCCCCTGCTTCACCAAAAGCTCCTTCTGCAAATAGATATGAACTCTCAAAAACACCTCCCCCCTTTTACCCAAAAAAACTCCCCCTGCTACACAATATCCATAGATAGGGGTGTATACAGGTTGAAGGATCCGATAGGGACATCATCACATCTGCATTCTATTATATTTGAATGAGTTTGGATAATATCTAACAGTCTTGAACAATATTGAGATAGTTATTCTTTTAATATAGAATATCCTAAACGGGTACGAACATAGTTTGAATACGAACTCTCAACCGCGTGTTCACATCTGTATCTTTTATTTGATGAATTTTTTAAGGTAGAGATTTTAAAAATTTAGCAATTTTCCAAATTCTACTCTTCTTAGTCTTTGGTCTTCTGACATCTTTTTTACAATTGATTTTCTTTTGTATTTACTTTAATAGAAAATCTAGAAGAAAAAAAACACAGTATCTTAAGTTAAATATTTGCTAAAATAAGAAATAAAATTAAACGTTAAAACTTAATCAGATGATTAATTGGTCAAAAAAGGGTATTTCCATATTTGAACCTCACTTGTTTTTAGATGGATTTAGATTCCCTAAACTGAAACGAATGCAGATTTGTAAGCGGATTCTGATAATCCATTTAAACATCTACCCATAGGGTAAACCAATTTATACTCACAACAACAGAACCTTATCGCCGTAGTTTGAGAACTTGGTTCTGGAGCCAACTTGGTCAGCCAAATAGCCAAGTTGGACCAATGTATCCCTGAGTTAGTGCACCATTTTTTAGGTTGTAATTGAAACCAGGTTTGGACAAGAAGCATATAGTTATAGTATAATTATGAGACTTGGATGTTGGTTCGTCTTGGAATGCAAAAGAATAAAATAAAATAAATAAATAAAAGAAAAAAGAAAAAGAAAAAAGAAGAGAGAGATTACTGATATCATAGTGAGTTCTCAATGTATGCTATCCCAACTAAATGGGGCTGGCAACATGGCTCCTTGCCCTCCAAACTGTTCTAATCAACACCATACTTGATAAGATGTTAAGCTAAACATTTCTTTCCTCACTATTTATCCGTGGTTGGTTAGGACTGCCCCTAGCTCTTTTAGCTTCCTCAATCTGGAATTCTGGATGAATCCACTTCTCTAAATTGGGCTGCTGACAGCCTCTTTTGAACATGGTTATCTCACCCTAATCGACTTTCACACAGCTCATCCTGAATCAAAGGCTGCTCCCAAGTTAATTCTGATATGACCATTCCTTACATTTATCCTTCAAGGTTACATATTCATCTTAACTCCTCATCTCCACAACACTTAATTCAGTATCCATGCCTGTGGCTGATTTATACTTGGTTTCTAATTTTAATCCTAGGAAGCTTCTATTTTGATGGGTAGTGTCGTCTTCGGAGGCCATATTACCAGAAAAATTATCACTTAATAGGCTGTGGGGATATTCTAACCATCTCTCATGAATGTCCTTTGTCACTTATTAGTACTATCATTGTCAATTTTAATTCATCAAAAATGATGAGGATCTCTACTCTTTGATGCAGCCCTAATTAATAAGGGCCACTTCTTGAAATTTTGGTTATGGGATATGAGGGGCTCCGTGTGATATGGGCTGTGTGATGGGATGACCTTTTAAGCAAAAAGATTAAGGGGTTTCGTGGTTGATGACCACAAGCTCTTTAATGATATTTAGGAACTCAAGGGTTTGTAGCCCATCCCATTGGAAATTGATAAATTCAAAAACTAGGGTCAATAGGTGCCAAATTGGTTGAAACTTGGAGGCATGGTATAAATTTTGGTCAAAACCACTGAAATTTACCCCGGATTTGATTTTTGAAAAGAAAGAGACGAAACCTGGGAGGAAACGAAAAAGTACCAAGTTTCAACCAAAACAGTCAAAATTTTGACCAAGATGGGTCGAAACCTCAAAATCTACAAGATTTTACAGGTTTCAATAGCTTTTGTCTGATTTTGCCCCCTGAGTTTCGAACCCCAAACCATCTTTTTGCTGGTTTTTTGTGATTTCACCATATTTTTCACCCTAAATCAATAACTCTTTTGCCTTCAATCACACCATTTGCTCCTCCTCTGGGGATTTTAGAAGATTCTTGCAAGGTTTGGTCCAAACTTCTCATTTTTTTTACTTTTGCTGGCTTGATGAGTGTCATACGGAGTATTTTCCCATATGACACATTTTCTAGGATGGGATATCTACATTAAGCTGAAGATCCTACCTATAGAAACACAGTGCATCAATTCTTAGACACTTTAGGTATATCATGTCACGGGAAGCTTTCATCTAGTATTCATTATTCAAAGTACTACAATTCACAAGGGATGGATCCACCAATTCCAGTCATGCACTCAACTTGGAATTGAAGCCTAGGACTATGTTTTTGGTTATTGCATTTTGTTGTATATGTAATTTTTTGTCAAACAATTCACGTGTACAATAAAGTTTGTCCAAATTTACAAAGTTGGTATTTCTTGGAATCTCTCATCTGTTAGTATACTTGAATAATAACTTTTCATTGTTTTTTAAGCAAAATATCAGTTCCATTGTGTTCATTATGCTTTAAAAAGGCAGTAGGCAAGAGATCAAATTAAAAACACATCATATAAGGGTTGGACATGCTTTCGAAACTTGGGTCGAAATGTTCCAAGGCAAAACTAGCATTCTTGGTTTCTAGCTTGGTCGAAGCCCGCCTCAAAACTGAGATTCCGATCCTTGCTTGGAAAGAATGTATGTAATAGTATAAATGCATGATCCCACAAGTTTGATGGGGTTTGGACGGCTAAATTGAGAGATATAGGTTTCTTTTTTTAGGAGTCTGAGGGAGCACGAAAATTCAAGAAAATTTTCTATCTTGAGATTAGACGGTTAGATAAGGTCAACCTAGGATATTAGGTCATTGGGGTTGGGAGGATGATATACCTAAAGTTTGGAACAAATCTAACAGTTAAATTGACGTAGATCTAACCTTGAATTTTGCATCCCTTGAAAAGTCCAAATTTTCAAACAAAATAAAAAATCAAGAAAAATAAGAAAGAGGGTGGTATGAGAAGGGGAATGCAGTGTCGGCTGCCAAATACTTGGATGGAGCCTTGAGGATGGAATTCACTTGAACATGGAGGTTGAAGGATGTCTCCTATCCAGCCAATATCAGAAGTCTAAGCTTGATTTCACTTAGAACCTTCCTAGGGTTTGGATCTTCAAACTAATTGATAGAACCAGATCTGAAGTCCTAACGCTTGGATCATCAAACTAATTGACAGAACCAAAATAGAAACACATACAAAGTGCTCAAAGGGAAGCTCTCATTCAATGTTGAACTCTACTCCTTAATCTAATCAATGAAGGGGCTTATTCCTTGCCTTATATAGGAAGTGCTACTGAAATTAGGACTTAGAAATTGATTTGAACCAGGAAAATAGAAACTAACTAACCTAGACTGAGGTAGCCTCTTAAAATTGAAATAAAACATAAGAAAGAGACTATTCTACCCTTATAACTTAAGTTGCGGAATATAATTAGACTGATAAACTTACTTATTTTCGTACTTGACCAAATTGATGAACTTTTGGGCCCATAGTATAGGCTCATGACCACAAAAATATATTACACATAGGCCCAACACCTATATCTGTCACCCTAGGTTGATTTCAAAGGAAAATGGACCAATTAGGACTTGGATATGCATCACCCTTTAAAAAGGGCAAACCCAAAGCCAAAGGTTTCCGCACAAGCAGAGTCTAGGAGGCAATTTTCCTACCCAGCCTTAACCCAACAAATTTTTGCTGAGAGGCTGTTTCGATGCCTTGACCTCAAGCTACAACCAAGGTCCACCAACCATTGATGCCAAGGCCCACCCCTAAATTTAGCTATTGTATGGATAGCTTTTCCCTTGCCTTTGTGTTCAAGTTGCTAAAAAGAACTTAAATCCTTCTTCTACTTGATGAACCCACCATCTTACAAGCTTCATCATGGCCAACTTGTGATTTTTTTTTTTTTTTTTTTACATAAGCCCCCTCTGTTTCAATTGGAAACTCGGCTCAACCCCCTCAAAATTGAAACCTTACAAAGCCCCCCTCCACATTTAACTTCATCAGGTTTCCGTTAGTTTCAAATTTACTTTTACAATTCTACCCTCACTTGATAAATTTATATGAAATCTTATACAATATTTGTGAGAAATTTTTTTTTGCATGAGCCCCCTTTGTTTTTATCAGAAACATAATGCAACCCCTCCAAAATCAAAACCTTACAAAGGCACCCGTCACACTTCACACCTTTAGTGAAGGTACGTTGTTAACTGATTAAAGTCAAATTAATTTGTTGATATGACCATATTGACCATAGAGTGATAAAATGATAATGCAAGAGTTTATTTTAATAGGAGGAAATTTCGCTCATTTAATTTAGGGTAATATGGTGACATTAAAAATATTATTTGGGATTTTAAAATGAAAACTAAAAATATTACTAAACACTTTTTTATGAATTTATTAAAAAAATAAAAATATTACTTAAGATTTTTTTTATGAATTTATTAAGCATGGTAAAAAAATAAATCCATATTTACGTTAAAAGAAAATTGACCGCCTAAAGTGTGGACGGGCCTTTGTAAGATTTTAATTTTGGGGGAGGTGTGGAGTGTTTACAATAGAAACAAAGGAGGTTCATGTAAAAACTCTTTAGGATTTCAAATAAATTTATCAAATGAGGATAAAATTGTAAAATCAAAGTTAAAACTACAGGAAACCTAACGGTGTTAAATGTGGAGGGGCACTTTGTAAGGTTTCAATTTTGAGGGGGGTGCACCGAGTTTCCAATAGAAACGAAAGGGGCTCACATAAAAAAATTCTTTTTTTTATCCTCTCACTATCCCAAGTTTTAAAACTACATTTAGCCTTAATGATCACTTTAACTTCCTCATCTTCCACAAAATCTCCCAAAGGGGTAACATTTTCCTTTTGTTCAAGAGTTCTTTAAGCTCCAGCATCATTATCTTAGAGCCAATAAGCTACCCCATGGTACAATTCTACATAATTTGTCACAAACTCATGATTATCAATCAATATAAGATGGTTAGGATTTGCACATTGTAACCTTATTGTCCTTATCATAGTTGTTAAAGCATCACTTAGGCTCGCATAGGCAACAGAGCAGGCTTTTTAGGGCAAAACACTAGTACTCTTCTTTCAAAATTCAGGTATATCTCCTTATCCTTGCTGCTCTTCATCCTTTTCCTTCTCTTTTCTAATTTTACCTCACTGTCTCTTGACTTCCTGTAACTTGGCTTTGTAGTGCTCTGGAAGGTACCTTTCTATGAGCTCGTAGTAGAGGTCTCTCCCCATCGTACCTCACCAATCTCTGGCGACTCCAACAAGCTTGGTTCTGGCTAGCCGCATTTTCCTATCCTCAAAGAGATCGTACCAATCAAAGTAATCCTCTAGGGCTTCCCTCCAATCATGGAAAACCTATGGATCAAGAGATCTATCGAACTCCTTAAATTATAACTTTACCTTGTGGTGGTCCGCACCTTTGTTTGTTCTTGGCCTCAAGTATTCTTCCAGTGAGGGTTGTGCCTTTGTTGCCCATCATCATTCTCATAACAATCAACAATACAGTTTTCATACCTTGACTCTCTAGTGTGGTTTTTTTTCTCTGGAGTGATTGGGGTGATAGAGATTTGGATCATCATCCCTATGCCTTCTTGCACCACTTCCTCCTTCTCCATGGGGCACATAGACTTGTGAGTTGAGTCTAGGTGGTAGTGGAGGTGGAGTTGGTGGTGTCTGCATGGGGTCTCCAATTCTAGCCTATTCTCGATTGGTCACCCTTGTATTCATCTCTGTCATCTATGTAAGTATCTCTTCTTGGGCCTTCGGAATTTGCTCCAACTGTCTATTAATGCCTAGTTCATCCATAGTGACTTAAGACTTCTAGAAGTTGCTGGCAACTATAGCTCTAATACCAATTGATGTAAACCAAGTTTTAGGGTTAGGGTTTTAGGGAATCCCACTAAAACTAAAGGCTGCCCAGAATCTTCCAGCAAAGAAAACTAAGTTTATAGGGTATGTAGGCTGTAGGGTGAGTTCTAGAACTTTAAAACTTGCTGTAACACAAATTCCAGATCTGATTGTTAACAAAAAGGTATTCAAAAATAGGGTTTAAGGGTTTCGGCTTGGTGGGTGAAGGGAATAATTACTGCTGTTTTGTAATTTCAGAACTTTCCCTAATGAGTTAAGAGAGTAGGAGAGGGTCAAATTAAATTAGGGTTTAGGTTTTAGAAGCTAAAGATGATCTGCAGAAAATTTTGATGGAGAAGATGAAGTGCAGGAAGTTTCCAGACCTAGGGAAACAATGCTTACTTAGGAAAGTAACAGTAGGACTGTTGCCCCGGGGATGATCTGATCCTATGGGGAGAAGAAGCGGGGGTTAAAGGGCTGGGGCAAAGGGAATTGCAGAGGGTGGGGTTTGGTGCTGCCACAGGGAAGAAGAAGAGGGGATGGAAGGGGAGTTTGCTGGTGCTAGGGGAGCGGTGGGAGAGGAGCTGGGGAATGTCGCAGGGATTAGGGGAGAGGAATTACGCTGCTGTCGGTGGTGGGGAAGAAGCTGGGAGGGCATGTGATGTGGTGGGGGGGCTCCTAGGACTTACACAAGGAAGAGAAGAGGTGGGGGAAGGCTGTGGGTGAGAGAGGAGGATGGGGATGGGGGCTGCTGGACTTACTTGTTTACTGCTGGAACTCTTGAAGAAGATGGCCTGAATGCTTGTAAGTGCTGGAATATGGAAGAAGAAATTGGAATTGATGATAGAGGTGCTGATCCTTGAACAACCATGATCCCTAAACTCATATTTTATTCAATAATACAGACTTGAAGAATTACAAAGAAACAATACGCTATTTACAGCTACTAAAAGTGAGATTCCTTCATAGATTAGGATCCCACCACATAATCTCGACACTTGAAATAGAATCCATATATCTAAAAGACACATGCTGAAAATAAAAGATTAGATAACCTACAACTTTAAGTTCACTAGAAAAAGAACTCCTTAGGACACTCAACTACTAACTCAACAACTACCTCAAGTTAAGAAGCATTAACGAAATTGGACTCCAGGACTAAATCTGGAATTAATTCTAATAAAATATGGCTGAAAATGCCCAAAATACCCTCCTAGGGGGTTCGGCCACCCTATGGAGGTTTCTTGGAGCTATCAAGTGGACCCCACTTAGGGTTTCAGCCAGGGGTAAGACTCGTCATCACATCTATTCTGTTTTAATAGAATTCTAATTTGCAAAATTATCCATAAGTTAGGGTTAGGGAATTAGAGGGATTTTGCAATTCCAGGGTTTCTAGGGTTAGGGTTGAATGTAAAGTAAGGGAAGGGGATGGGGACCCTAAGGCAATATGTAAATGAGGATCTATGGATGGTAATACTAAACTAGGGTTTAGGGTTTTACAGAATTTTAAGAATTGGATGGGGACCCTAAGGCAATATGTCAATGAGGGTCTATGGATGGTAATACTAAACTAGGGTTTAGGCTTTTACAGAATTTCCAGAATATGTCACAAGTGAAAAAGAAGAGAATGAGAGGATGAGCCTGGGGAATGGAAGGAAGGGTCTAAGGTGGGGACGGGTAGTAATTCTAGACGGAGGGGAGAAAGCCTGCAGTGGGATAGGGGCTGGGAGTAGAGGAAAACAGATGAGGGAGGGTTGCGTGGGATGCAGGAGTGGGAAATAGACTAAGGGATTCAACTTGCTTAATGGGAAAGTGGACTGGTCACTCAATGGTTGCTGTAGTTGCTATATCCAAACTGCTGCAGGCTAAGAAGAAGAATGAAGAAAATTGCAGAAATTCAAAGCACACAGCTGCGGGGATCCTTCTTGGAACCCATGACTCCAATTCTCCTTCAAATCAGTTTGGAATTTTGTTAATAAAGTATTCCAGTCTAACTTGTTACAACTGAGTGGGGCTTTATTTATAGCCTCCTAAGGAATTTCAAATTAGGACTACAAAACAAAAGAAGACAACTTAGGACTCAATTAGGAATACAATTTTCTTCCCTTCATAGTCAAACTTACAAATACTGTCCCTCTCATATACTCATTATCAAATAACCCAGGTCTAACCAGAATAATATCAGTCCCTTCATTGGGAACCACATCACACCAAATCTCTTCTAAATAGCATAGTTGTCAAAGCGTCCACCTAGGTGGCAAAGCGGTTTTTCAACCGCTTTTTTTTTAACCGCTTAATTGACGACCAATTTGCAAAGGAACTCCAAGGCCCAAAGTGACATAGAACCTATTTTTTGCTTCGGGGGCGCTGCCCCCACACCCCCGCCGGCAACAGAATGTGAAGCATAAGCCATACTCAACATCAAAAATCAATGAATCAACAAATGTCTAGGCAAACGCTTTGACAACCATGGTTTGATGAGATGAACTTATGTTTGTGTTACTTTTTTTAATTATTTTTCATAATTATGATTCTTGAATGCTTTTTTTGGGGATGAATGTGACTATTGAATATTTGTTTAGCTTATTATAGAAAGTAGTTGTATTGAAAAGTAATTTAAAAGCAGTTATACTGAAAAATTTTGACCCAACCGCTTTGGTCGCCTAGGCACCGCTTTGTCGCCTATTTGACTAGGCGGGGCCCCAATCACTTTGGTCGCCTTACCACTTTGACAACTATGCTAAATAGGAATGGAGACTAATGCATATGAGACATCTGAACTTTACCTCAATAACTTCATCGTTGAGAAGTCCCACTTGATACAGGTTGGGATGTTCTTCTATTGGAAGTTTACACTTTTCAATAGAGAGCTTAAAAACTCATTAGAACTACACCTGCTATCAATAGTAGCTCTTACTGTGGATTTACCTGCCTAAATCGAGAGTGGAACAAACTACTTTGCCTCCAATCCTCCTCGTCAATCTCACTCACAAAAAACTTGGAAAGGATGTTTGTGGAAGGACCATATTCAAAATAACCTTCAGTAGGGGAACTTTTTGCTAATCCATACGTGACTCTAGCTATAGTAGATTCATCTATCTCTGGCTGTTACTGGTTACTCTAGCTCTAATACCAAATTGATACAACCCAAATTCTAGGGCTAAGGCACTTGATGAATTTGCCCTAAAATAAGGGATACTCTAGGGTCCCCTCCTTGTGAACCAGCAATCAATGACTAACAATTGCAGTTGAGGATTATGTGGGATGGTTTTTGTGAACAAAATGAGAAACTTTAAGTTAACAAACTTGTATGAACTGGGGAAAATTGTATCTTGGTTATGGGAGGATTAGGGAAAGCTAGGGTTTCAACAAAATCTAGTTGGGAAAGCCGGAAAGCATTTTGGGAACTTTGGGTCTTAACCAAATAGGATGGGAACAATAGGGGAGATTAGAGTTTTCAATCAACTAACATGGGATAGTTTTGGGGAGGTTAGGGTGTTAACAATATCGGTATGGGATGGCTTTGGAATATAGACAGACCCTAGGTAGGATGGGTGACATGTGAAGCCTGCAGTTGGGTCCTGGGAAGGTTTAGGGATGAATGGGTGAATATTTGGAGCTGTCTTTAAGGTTCTTGGGTAATCTTCAATGGGTTCTCAAGTTCTTCAATGGATCTTGGAATTCCCTTTCTTCTTTTTTTATCTTTCTTTCTTCTTTCTTTCGTTCTTTTCTTTCTTTCCTTTTTTCTTCTTTACTGCCACAAGGGGCAGAAGAAGGGGGAGGGGTCTGCGATGGGCAGGGAAGGGGATTGGGTAGGGGTGTAACTTACTTGGGAGGCTGGGAGCTGGATGAGCTGCTGCTGATCTTGATGAGGCTTCATGGCTACCGCAAGATTGAAGAGGATGAAGAAGCAAGAGAATGCTTGTAGAATTTTACCAAAACTCTCTCAATTCTCAATACCTCAATCCAGGTTGTGGGGTAGGTTCCCACGACTCCAAGTCTTATTAATTCTCAAGTGGTCTTGTTTACAAGGAGGTGGGGGCTCTATATAGCCTTACAATTGGAAAATAGACCTGGACTTAAATAAGGAAACTAACTTGGACTCAAGTAGGAATCCACTTTGGACTCGAAATCCCTTTGCAACTCAATAACTAATACCAAACCTAAAAGAATCTTCTAGAAAGAAAAACGACGTGCAAAAATTAAATAAATAACAGATGGGAATCTTGCTTTAAAATTTATTTCACTGGGATTCCTATTCTGACCAGGACTTCCAAAATTGACTCAATTGAAAAACTAAAGCTAGATATAGACTCATAAAAATATCAGGGAAATTACTGGGCCCCTCTTGGGTGCAAAGGAGGTGGGGGAAAGACCAGAATACCCTTCTGAAGGTTTGGCCAGCCCTTCGTGCGGCATTGGGCGCCCATCACCAATCAGGCGATGGTGGATATCATGGAATGGAGTGCGCCTGGTGACCCTATTTTCATATGAGAACGTGCGGGGGATGCCGCTGATATCTTGGCGGATCTTCGCGGCTTGGTTCTTGGGCCAGTTGCTGCTGGTTCTTGGGAGGGGTGGGCCTGCTTACATCATGGTGAACATGAGTTTGACTATTAAAATTGCTTACTGCCAGCTTGGCTGCTGCTTTCCTCCTCAGTGAGAGAGTGCATTATTGTACTAAACGCCCATATTACTCAGCTGCAGGTGCTTAAAATCAAGGAAGCTGATTGCACTTTGTGTTTAAAGTCCAAGTATAGCTTCCTGATGTTTCACGTTCAAGTACAAGAATGCTGGTTCCTTGGTGTTTAAAGTCCAAGAAAGCTGTTGGCATTTAGTGTTTGAGGTCCAAGCTCCTGTTTTTCCTGTGAATCAGCTTCTGTTTGAACATATAAAATACTGCAACAACAGTGAGTTAAATTTGAATTTTGCACTTACTCCTAATCTTCAAGAAGAACATATAAGGTTTTTTTCACAGTGCTTCTGCCAAGTCCCTGCTAAATGGGGGAAGCCTTGTGCACTTAGTACAATCCCTTTTTCTCCCTTCCCAGTTCTATCTAACCATTTGATGTTCACCCCCTTTGGACCATACCATCCCCAAACCGCCTTATAAAACCATTCATGTATGGTTTGAATCTGACCAGTGGATTTCTGAAAATTAGCCTTTTACATTTCAGTCCTTTTCCTTCTAGGAATCATCTATGAATGCAGATTTAAACCCCTGATTTAGTTGCAACTTTCAGCATATCTTCTCCTACATATTAACTTAAACTAACCCCCACCCCACCCCCACCCAAAAAATAAATAAATAAATAAAAATAACTTAACCTAACCTCAAGGGAGGACCACCCCTAATTTTACCATACCTGAAGGGCTATTTCTTTAAAATCTTGGTTTATCTGGTCCACATTCAATTGAGGCTACATCACCCTAAGTTTACTCTAGAACCCTAACTTTTAGAACCGCAATCCTAGCCATCAGATCCTGTCCCAGCCTTAATTCTTATCATAAACTTAACATCCCCTAATTTCCCCAAATCTACTCTAAGTTTATTCTAGAACCCTAACTTTTAGGACCGCAATCCTAGCCATCAAATCCTGTCTCCAGCCTTAATTCTTATCATAAGCTTAACATCCCCAAATCTACCCTAAAGTAACTCTGCCGTAATCAAATTTCATGACAAGGCTCCACTATTGGCCTTTAATCCATCTAAGGCTACATTACTACCAGTCTCAATAGTCCAATTCGATCATCGCTCCTACATCATGCAAATAGGATAGCCCCCCTCCTTCCCCAGGGGGAGGAGGGGGAAAAAAAAAAAAAAAACCAAAAAAAAAAAACATTTCTAATTCGTTGTTAGAGTTTGAATGCCTTGATAGCCCAACAAAACCAATACATGACTTCCTTAACTCCTACGCCTATGAACTAGTTTTCTACATTATGACTCACAGCTCACCATTTGTCATTTACTTCCAAGAATAGCACTTAAACATACAATCCAGATATCTTTTGGGCACAAAAAGCCCAGAAGTAAGAAGAGATTTATTTGGCCCAGGAGTAAAGAAGAGATCTATTTGGATGCACCTCATGCATCAAAGTATCAAACATTATAACCAAAGCGCCTTTACACCATGAGCCTACTTCAGAGAGATCATGAAGGGAAACGAAAAAGCAACATGAAGTAATATGGGCTGACCTTTTTACTGATCTTTACAGACAATGAGTTTGCTTCTTGTATAACAGAAACTCTAAGTTGTAAGGGATAGACATCTGCGATATCCTCTACTGGAGACAAAGAGCTCCTACTGTCCTTCATTGTTGCATTATAATCACTGTGCCTACAAGTGCAAGAGAACCAAAATCAATATAAAGGATATACCGCTAACTTCAGAAAATAATAATTATTATATATTAAAAGGATGATGGAAAAAACCAAAAAGTAGCAAACTTTTAAGCTTTAAATCATCGGCAGTGTACAATGCCTACAACCCAGATACCTCTCCTTTCCATTATAACTCTGCAGTGCCTTTGTCTTGGCACTTCAAAATAAAATGGGCATTATAATGAAATTCCCTCAGAATTGATCTGCATTTTTTATACATGCGATACTCAATGAACTGATTAACAGAGAAGCAAATATAATTTCATTAGAAACTTCTCAGAATAAGCCACATACAGAAAACAGCATAAGTTAAGAATGCAGTAAGCCATTCAATAGAATACCACATTTTTTTCAGGGGACCATATTTCCCCTTCTTCTTCTTCTTCTTCTTCTCCTTTAAATGCCCGTGAACAAAATAATGAGAAGAAAGAAAAATAAAAACATTGAAATCTAGGCATACCCGGACAGATACCAAAAAAAAAGAGAACGAATGGCAGGTATTATAATGAAAATCAAAGAAAATACAAATAGAAACGAAAAAACAAATTAAGATAACACAAAGATTTAACATGATTCATAAACCAATACGAGTTGCTAAGCCCACGAACAAGACTGCAGATGCTTCACTATGTAATGGACAAAAGTTATAATGAGGATCACTCAAAAACGCCCATAACAGCACTGCAAGCTCTCACCTAATACCCTAAGTCAAAATATATATATATATGTAAATACTCCTCCATCAGGTTGGTAGTACCATACAACTAAAGCGAATCTCATTCAGGTGGGTAACCAAATATGTCAAACCTTTGGTAGTGCCACCAGCAAAGATGCCCAAATCCCACTACTTGGATGAAACAAAATCTGGGCCTATTAGAAGTATCTGATTGAAACCCTTCTTCAATGCAATAGGGAAGATCTATTTTATCTACTGAAGAACCACACTCTTATCACTTCCTTGCAAGGAAATCACCAACTGGATTTGCCTTAGAGCAATGAGACAACTCCAATCAAAAAAATTTCACCAATAACAAAAGATTCAGACAAATAACTATACTTATTTTTCCCTAAAATTGACCAACAAACAGCACAGGATTTTAAGTTGCCCATCAATAATTTGATGCTTTTAGATTTTCCCCCATCTGTCTTAAGTGATTGATCCCTAAGAATATGTAACATAACTTTTGGGAAGGAGCATAAGAATAAAGTAGGGAGCATCTACAGAAAATAAATGAAAGCAACTACAAATGCTGACAATAACCTAATAGGCAACAGCGCTCTGACAGTATATTGAGTTGGTTATGGTTAGAGTAGAAAAGTACTGCAGTGGGAAGAGTGGGCGAGGAATGAAAATACAGCCCCCCCAACCCAACCATCCATTTATGATCTAGATGAATGGAAAAAAAATCAAAATTCGATGAAAGAAGATAAGCATTTAAAGCAAAATCAATAAGAAATATAAAAGTAATTAAAATAATGAATATCATCTCAATTTCATCCTCACCATTTTAGCGCTTGTAGCCACATTTCCCCTGAAACCAAAGCATAATCCCGACCTGAGACTCCCTCGTCGGCAAGGCCATTTGGTCCATAATCCTCTTCTCTTCTGAGGTTAAAGTCGATATCAGAATAGAATATGCTGTTAATGATCTTCATCGGGCCTCCATAAGAAGTAGACGTCGCTGTATACGAAATCCCTCTGTCCTTGTCCGCATCTTCAGGAGATGACTCTTGAGCTTCTTTCCACCACCTGAATTCCACTCCATTCATCAGACATCAAATCAATGTTTCTAACAAAAGAACAACGAATCTACTCCATTCTCTAACTCACAAACAACATAGAAGGAACAAACTTCCTCCAAGTACAGGATAAACACATTCCATCTTAAAATAGAAGGAAAGAAAAGTAAAGGAAGAAAACAAAATCCCTAATTAATGAGTTAAATTGAACAACTAATTTCAGATTTAGAAATCAAACTCTTAGTAAGATCTATCAAGAAGGTGAAGTAAAAAAAATAATGATTGATAAAACAAAACAAGAAGAATAAATGCCTGTAAGGAACGAAGTAGACTCTTTCATCTTCTGAGAAAGAATGCTGAGCCCCATTTGAGAAATCGTCAAAAGCGCAGCCGTTCATTTCTTGGGATTTAGTCTCGGCGGAAGAGATTTACTGAATTGAAGCTCATAACAGCGAGAAGAACGAAGAGGAAGACGAAAGAAAATGGCCGATTTGCTTATAAAGGACAAGCTTTATTTTTTGTGAAGAGGATTCGTCCATTCGGGGAGGGAAATTTTTATAAAACTTTTGAGAGAAAATCGGAAAAAGGGGATTTTTTTTTTTTTTTTTCTTTCGGAAGAAAAAAAAAATGCTCACTACAGGAGAGAAGCGTGCAAGCCTGCAAGGGGGATGATTTATGATCTAAATTACCGGAAACTGATTCGGTATCGGTTGTATCAGTTTTGACCGGTTTCTAGATCGGTTTGGATAAGCCTGCAGTCAACCGTTTTCCTTTTTACCTCATTTTATGTAAAAATGATTTTTACCAAAAAAAAAAAAAAAACAAATTTTGGTAGGTTCATAGAACAAAATTCCATTGAAACTTGTGAAATTTCCACCGAACTTTTCCATTTTGGAAAATACGAAACGAAACTCATGAAAACTGAAAAAAAGTCCTCAGTTTCGATCGAAACTATTGAAATTTCGTCGAAACTTGTCGAAACCTTGAAACCTATCAAAACTTGGTTCAACCCAGTTTGACCAGTTGGTTCATGAGGAAAAAAAATTCCCAAATTTCATGGGAAACTTGGAAAATTTCGTGGAACCTAGGAAATTTTGTGGAAACTTGGGAAATGTCATGGAAACCTGGGAAATTTTGTGGAAATTTAGGACTTTTTCCTGTAAATTTTGTAGCTTTCCTAAATTTTCAATTTTTTTGTTTATTTCATGTTTCCCCAAATACCCACGACAAATACCTTCTCCATTAGGACTTCCCTATCCAAAGTGCGTATTCCCTTAAGTTGGTTATCTTAAGCATATTGATGACCAAACTCATAAAGTTACAGTTGTCGATTAACTTGACAATCATACTCAGCTCACAGGATGAATCCACTATTGGCACTCCTCTTAACACTAAGTTGTATTTTCCTTTTATTGTCAATTATTTTGAAGTTATAAATTATATATTGAATGTTATGTGCTTAAGTAATTAAGTTTATAATGTACTTTTTGGACAACTCTACATTGATGTTATGTATATTGAATGACATATCTACATTGATTTTTTAGCAACATACAACAAATGCATTATTTATACTCTAATTAGCTTAAATACAGGATCCCACCCCAAAATACTCTCTAAAACCTGTCGAAAATTGTATGAAAAAATCCTCAGTTTTCTCGAAATTTCTCAAGTTTCCACCTAAGTTTCCCATTTTCATCCGGTCGAAACTTGAGTTTCCCTCAAATTTTTTACCATGGGTAGGTTAACGGTTCTAACACTCTTAAAAATCTTACCATTAAATTTGAATCATCCATCATAAACCGTTCTAATATAATGGTATGATTTATCTATATTTATGCCAAAAAAAATTATGGGGAACAATTGAACACTGGTTAGACAATATTTTTACACATACACCCTAAGATCGGATTTGGATAAGCCCCTAGTCAACCGTTTTACTTCTATCTCATTTTATGTATTTATTATTATTATTTATGTAAAAATAATTGGACACAAACACCCCAAGATCAAGTCATTACCAAAAAAACAATACTATAAACATTAATATGGATATTGGTCTCTATCCCCCAAAAAGAAACAAATTATGGATCTTGGTGCGTAAGAGGCCGTAAGTGGATGATCGAAATCGACTTTTAAATTCATATTTTTTATAAATAATATTGATTACCGATGTCCGTCACCCCCAAAAATATAATATTAATAAATATAACTTCTAACTAAAAATCTAAGCTACATTAGAATGCAAATTGGCAATTCACATTTTTATTCTATGCACCTTCTATTGTAGGCATAAATCTATCATTCCATTTTAAAGGCATTCTATTACGAGCAAAAATCAATTTTAGTATCATATATTGTATTTCTTGGTGACTAATATTTTCGTATCATAAAAGATGCTACTTATACTACATAAATATATAATGCACACAACTTAATGAAAACGTTTGTGTTTCTAGAATATTCATCAAAGGTCTTAGACCACTGCCTCTAAGATTAGAAATTACTCCTTTCAGATTTTCTAGCATCAGAGTGTTCCAAATTCTGTTGGTTAGGTGCATGGTTCGAAAATTGAAGTTTCACAATTTTTTGGTATTCTCTTTTCCTTGGCCAAATTGAGAAAGAAGAGAATTTTGGATTCAAAACCTCAAAAAATAACAAAAAAGAAAAACTAAGTTCTGTTTTATATGACCAGAATTTGACATTTTATTTTCTTTCATAAAAAGGATGAGATCTAGACATTGAATTTGTTTAGATTCTAGAGCTAAATTTATAATTTTTGAAAGCTTCTATTTGGTTTAAGGATGAAATTTCAGACTTCCATTTATTCCAGAACTTCCGTTTGATGACTGGAAACTTTTCTTATTGGTATATTACTGTTGGGATGCCATACTTAGTTCTCTTGTACAGATTCTAGTTGAATTGAACAGGGTTCTTTAATTAGTTTGAAGTTATACAGATGCAACTGCTTATTATTTCCTGGATGAGATGTGTATTTGTGTTGTATTAATCTTTGGGCTCTGTTTTCTGGATCAGTTCCAAGCTCTTAAATTCTTGTAGGATCTGCAATCAGCTGTTGAGAAAATGAACTCAACCTTGATTAAACAGGAGAATTCCAATGAAGGCAACCTGTTTTCCCAAGACATGCTTACATCCTTGGGAGTTCAGTAAGTTTCTCATGCATTTGCACTGAAACTGCTTGTTTGCACTTCGCTATAAGGGTCAATGTGGAACGTATGACATTTGATTGGGAGTTCAATCATATTGATCATATTGAGTTAGACAAACATTTCCAAGCTTGCGTGCATATGGAAACTATTAAAATCTTTGTGATCGGCGATGAGAAATATATTCTGTGGCCTTGAAGTGCATCTGGGCCCAAAGGTAGATCATATTTGCTGATGCTTTGAAGGATGAATTGCATACTGTTGCAGAATTCTTTGTCTCTGTCTCTCTCTCTCTTCCCCCCCCCCCCCTCCATAATACATGTTTAAAAGTGTCAATTGTAATTGCCAGAACTGAAATCATGACTCCTGAGGCAAACTACAACATGAATGGTTGTTTTCAGATGATATGTTTTCTGAAATTATTTTTGATATCTATAGTTGGACACCACCCATCTATTTTGTGGTTCAAAACAGTTAAGGAAGCATATTGTTCAACCCTGACGGGAAGATATCAGACTCGGTGACAAGGGTTCCCGGATGGGATGGGGCCAAGAGGGGTTGGTGGGGGGTTTTTTGAGTTTGGAAGGAGAAAAAGAGAAAGTAATGTGGGCCCTCTTAAATTTTATTAGAGGAAATTTTGGAAAGGAAACCACTTTAAAGTGATTCAAATAATTATAATTCAGTTTAGGTATTCCGAGATATATGAAATGTTGAGTTCTAAATTGCAATTTGTTAAAACGTTTTTTATCTTCGACAATACAGTAGGGTGATTTTCATCTAGATCTACCAAAGTTTGATCCAAGGATTTTTTTTTTTAATGACATTTAGTGTTTGTCTTCTTTATGGTATTTAAAATAGACCAATTAAGAAAATGATACAAAACATCGCTAAAAAAATTGGATCAAACTTTTGTAGGTCTAGATGAAAATTATCATGGTTTATTGTCCAAATTGTGATACAATATGTACGATATGATCTAATTGATACGTATTCATATTAGATACGATCTGGGTGTCGTCGAATGGGTGCAAACTCAGGATCTTCTTGTGAGAGGTTAGGCTTTTAACTGCTCTACTAACCCACCATTGGCATAAAAGGATATGTATTGAATTGGGTGTCGCCGAATGGGTGCAAACTCAGGATCTTCCTGTGAGAGGTTAGGCTTTTAACTGCTCTACTAACCCACCATTGGCATAAAAAAATATGTATTGAATTGTACAAAAGCATATTTGTTAGTTTGGAACAATACTTAATACAAGATGGTGTGCCTCTTAATATAAATCTCAACGTTTTCTTAATTAAACCTAAAACTAAATTAAAAAAAAGCTGAATCACTTAGAAGGCTAGGACATGATAACCATAGATACATCATATTTATTCATTGCCTCTGACCAACCCTAAATGTATGTTATAGGTGGCATGGTTAGGTGACCGGAACGGCACAGGCTTTCTCTGGTGTAGGAGCGAAGCGACAGCAGGGTCAGGTGTTGTTCCGTTCTAGCCAGTTGAAAAAGCATTCTGGATGGAAGACGTGTGAACAAGGCTTTAACTGTACGATCTCTACTCCTATCACGTACTCATCCATGCAAATTATACATGAAGTAGTAGTAGAAGAAGAAGGCAGCAACCAACGGGGGTTGGTCCAAGTGGTAAGCAGCTTGGTCCGCTTAAGCAAGGTTTTGGTATCGAAACCTTGTGGATACAAAAAATCTCCGCTGGGAGACTCATCCACCACAGCCAGGTGTGGGTCGAACACCGGATTAGTCATGGAACCGGGGTTGGCAACCAAAAAAAAAAAGAAGAAGAAGAAGGCAGTTCTTCTTTTGTCTCGTCAGATATCTTAAACTCCACTGTTGCTTGTGTTTGCTTGTGTTGGAGATCTTGAAGGTGGTGGAACCGGGAATGTATCAAGTCTTAGAAGCACATCGAAATGTGGCCGAACATCAATCTCTATGACCAAATCCAAGGATCGAGCATTTCTCTGTGGGCAGACAGAGGCCCAAAAGCTAGCAAACCTGGAAATCTCTAATTTCAGACTATGATCAGGGAAGGGATGCTTAGCACTTGGTCGAGCATAGGGCCGATAGAAGGCATAGAAGATTTAGTGCTAAGCAGGATACCAACCTCAATAGGAAATATTTTTTCTTCCAACGAATGATGATGAGCACATTTATGTGTGAAATCTTAGGGCATAAATCATGCATTTTTAACACTTTGAGTGGAGCTACCTTGGGTTTTATGTTGTTTTTGCAGATTTTATGAATTTCTAGGACTTTAGCGAATATCTGGAGTTTTGGGTATTAAACATGCGGTTTTACACATCAAGAGGTCCGTTCAAATTCTCAAGTGTGAAAGTGGGCCTGATTTGGAGCATGATGGGCTAGAGATGTAATTATGGGCCAACTCTGAATATCTTGTAAAGTTAGATTAGGATTTTTATTTTATTTTTGTTTATTGTAATTGAGAATTGTATGGGGCCCACAAGTAGTCAAAAACTAGGATTTTCTATTTTTTCAGAATATTTTATTTTGTTAGATTTTATTTATTTCTCTTATTAGTTTTTTCTCTTTCTTCCCACTTTCTATTTTATTTACTTTCTTATTTCCTTAATAACCAACCCACCTACATTTTTGTTAACAAAATATATATATATATATATATATATATATATATATATATATATATATATATATATATATATATATATATATATATATATATATATATATATATATATATATGTATATATATATTGTTTTATTTTATTTTCTTTCTCTTTCCTTCTTCCACTTTTCTTTCTTTCTTCCACCTTGTCTCCACGTGAACTTCAAAAGCAAGTTTTTATTTTATTTTATTTTATTTCTCCACTTATTCTCTCTCTCTCTCTCTCTTTCTTTCTCTCTTTCTTTCTCTCTTTCTTTCTAACGAATTTTTTTTGCTCCTTCTTTATTTGTTTTTTTTTCTTTTTCTATTTTACTCTTATTATTATTATTATCATTATTTTTCCTTGTTTGTAAATTATTCTCATTCTTCTATAAATATTACCTCCCTCTTAGGTCTAGGATACACTTTACTTTCTCTTTAGTTTTACTTTAGTCTTGCACTTTCTATTCTCTTTAGTTTGCTCTAGTTTTCTCTAGTTCTTTGATTAATTTGTGGGCTCTAGTTCTAGTTTTTAGATTGAATGTTTAGGAAGATTGAAGTTGTGTAATTTTTCTTTTATGCAAGTGTAATTCCTTTAGTTTTATCAATGCAATTTCAAGTTCAAGTTCAAGTTCATGTTCAAGTTTCAAGAGGATTCGCTTTTTCTCTGGGTCTAGCAATTGCAGATCTAGTTTATTCTAGATCTGGTTGTTAGGGTTGGTTGAGATTCGAATTGTTTATTCAAGTTTTGTTTAGAAGATGCAAGTAAGTAAGATTCTTCAATAGTCTTCTCTCCCCCCTCCATTCCCGCTTCTATCTACCCCTCCATATTCTAAATTTAGGATTTACTTTCAGCATTATTTACTGTTCTCCCTTCCCCTGGATCCTTGATCAGAGATGCCTACAGTCGTGCCTCTCTTTGGTTAAGGCTTCATTTTCCTTTTATTGCTTTGTTATTTACTTTCTGCCTATTCATTCATTATCTCGGACCACATAACCGGAGCAAGCCTACAGTCGTGCCTCTGTTTCTGGTGACGGGTGGTGTTGCATTTGCATTTTTTTTCCTGTCTTTTATTTATGCATTAGTTATGTTTGCTTTATTTTTTTCGTTTCAATTCGATTGCATTAGATGTATGGATTAGGATCGTTGGTTTAGTTTAAGTAATTAGTTAACAAAAATTGAATCATTCCACTCTCGTATTACTATTAAGAAGTTGAATTCTAGGTGGCATATCTCCCTGAGATCGACCCGTTAGCTACACGATACTGTGCGCTTGCGGTTATTTTATTTTGCAAACAGATGACTTCCACGGATGACCAGAGCTTCCAACAGTGTCTCCGTCAATCGCAATATTTAATGTGGAAAACAGATGATTTCGAACTATGAACCTGATGGTTGCGCTGACTTCTGAGAAAGAATAGGGTGTCGTGGGGTTCTCATGTTCGGTCAAGAACGCTGACGCATACTGTTTAATATCAAAATGTGGTAAAATAATCATGATGACATGAAGGAAGAGGAAGAAGAACATAGGAGATGAAGAATAGAATTTCAGATGAAAGGAGAAAGGAGAAAATAAGAGCAGTTTAATAGACGAGTGAACAACAACGTAGCGCAGCAGCAGAGACTGAGATGAGATGAGATGAGATGAGGGGTTATTTATATTATAGAACTAATCCTAATCCTAATCCTAATCTGATCAGACTCCTATTTGTATTCGATCTTGAAAATCGACTCAGATTTCAGATGGGAATGTTTGAAAAGGTACATGTATTAGGATAAAATTCGTTTAAGAATGTCGAGTAAAACTAGAAATTTTTACGGAATTCTGCTCGTCCTTCCTGTCAAGTTCCTGTAAAACACGTGCTCGACCCTACGTCTCCGAGCAAATCAGTACCAATGAGATATGATCACAGCTACTCAATAGAGAATTCAAGTAATTGATCAAACAGAATATGAATACTTACTATATAAAACCTGCTAGAAGTGCTTATATAGCTTTAAATAAGAGTTAGACTCCAAATATAACTCTAAGAAGAGTTGTTTACCTATTCATTTCTCTAGGTAGTTGAAGTATAGTATAACTCTTAATCATTATCTAATGGTTATCATTAAATCCCTAGTTTTAAGGAATAAAATGTTAAATTCTAATTAAAAACTAATTCACGATCTATGAATTTCTCCCTATATATTCTCTCATATTTTCATTCCTATTTATTCTCTCATGAATCTCCTCTTTTATTCCTATTTTTTCTCCTATTTATTCTCTCATGAATCTCCTCTTTTATTTCTATTTTTTCTCTTTTTTTTCCTCACACGTCTCACAAAATATTGGAGTAGTTAGCAGACATTGGAATTTTCCTAAATCTTCTCCACAATTATCATGTATTCACTCTTTTTTCAAGGTTGGGGAGAAGGTGAAAGGCAAAGCACAAGGCTTTCTTGCAATTTGAGAGCTTAGGATCACTTGGGGAGTGGGTGATAAGTGTGAGTGTTTAACCTCTCAAATGAGGTGAATTGGGCTTATATAGAGCACCTTTGTGTGCCTAAAGCCAATCCCCAACGGATAGAAAACAGACATAATTTTTGTTCTGCTTTTAGCCCAGAAGGTCGGCCGTCTGAAAAAGAGCTGTTGCAAACTAGCCGTTGGCTAAGTCAGGGCCAGACGGTCGTCCGTCTGGCTTGACTAGCCCAGACGGAATTCCGTCTGGCTTTCTGTTTCTGAAAGAATCAGAAACACAAACCAGACGGTCGGCCGTCTGAGCTCTGTTTTGCTGAATTAAGTTGGGGCTGGGACATGGCTTGGGTTTTTGGACTTTTTGGTCAACCCTAAGCATTGTACACCTCACTAACATGTCTTAGGTCACTTTAGTAATATGAATTACATATAATTGATGCATTTACGTGAATGTGTATGCGAGAGTGTCCTAAACCCTAATTCAGCCTAAGTCTTGATCTTCGACTTGATTTTATGCAACGGTCTTCATGTCCATCTTGGCATGGTCATCTTGACTTAGACTTCATGTCCATCTTCATGTCCATCTTGGCATGATCTTGGCTTTGACTTGAGCATATGGCTTTGACTTGAAGTTGGTCCACTTGTTCTCATCTTGAACTAAAACATCACAACTCAATATAGCCATTAGTAATTCATGCTTATTATCATCAAAACCAATAGAGGCTGATGTGATTAATGCTGACATGACATTTCCCAACAATCTCCACCTTTTTGATGATGATAAACATATGAATGATTGGAAAATATTAATGATAATTAATAGCAAATAGACACTCATTCATATGCATGTTATTTACATGTTTTTCCATGGTGAATTCTAATTCATGTTTGTTATTATCAAAACCAATGGAGGCCGATGTGGCAAAATGCTGACATGACATTTTCCAACAAAACTTTTGTAGGTCTAGATGAAAATTACCATGTTGTATTGTCCAAATTGCAATACAATATGTACGATATGATCTAATTGATACATATTCATATAGATAAGATCTGGGTGTCGCCGAATGGGTGCGAACTCAGGATCTTCCGGTGAAAAGTTAGGCTTTTAATTGCTCTACTAACCCCACCATTGGCATAAAAGAATATGTATTGAATTGTACCAAAGCATATTTGTTAGTTTGGAACAATACTTAATACAAGATGGTGTGCCTCTTAAAATAACTTAACAAATATAATATTTGATATTGATACTTTAAGACTTAGTTTAATTAAATTCTATTTATGGTTTCAAAGACACAATAGATTAGGCACAAAAAATTGATTAAATCTTGCATAAATTAGAAGATCATGCACAAGAAGAAGATTTTTCTGTAACGAATTTTAGGCAAAGAGAAGAAGAAACAAAGATGGAGAAGAAAAGACAATAATTGGAAAATAGACTGAGCAATAGAATCCATGTGGCACTAAATTTAAAAAAAAGCTCAATCACTTTTTTTTTTTAACCCAGCTCAATCACCTGAAGTTTACATCATATTTATTCATTGCCTCTAACCAACCCCAACTGTAAGTAAGTTTATGGTGGTATGGCCAGGCGACTCACGAAGAAGGAGATTGGACAGTTGTGGTGTTCTAGTAGGAGCAGGAGGTATGGCGAAGCGACAGACCGGGCAGGTGTTGTTCCGTTCTAGCCACTTGGAAATGCATTTTTGATGGAAGACGTGTGAACAAGACAACTGTTCGATCTTAACTCCTCTCACATACTCATCCATGCAAATCGTACATGCAGAGGGCGGCACCTCTTCTTTTGTCTCGTCAAATATCTTAAACCCCAATGCTGCTTGTGTCGTCGGAGATCTTGAAGGTGGTGGAACCGGGATCGCATCAAGTCTTACAATCGCTTCGAGATTTGCCCGAATATCAATCTCTATGACCAAATCCAAGGATCGAGCATTTCTCTGTGGGCTGACAGATGCACAAAAGCTAGCAAACCTGGAAATTTCTAATTTCAGACTCTGATGAATCTCTAATTTCAGACTCAAATTTCTAATTTCAGACTCTGATGAATCTCTAATTTCAGACTCTCATCAGGGCAGGGGATGTGTAGCACCCGGTCGAGCATAGGGCCGATAGAACGCATAGAAGATTCAGTGCTAAGCAGGATACCAACCTTAATAGGAAATATTTTGTCTTCCAACGAATGAAATCCATAACTACTAGAGCTTTCAACAATGTCTCCGTTGATCGTAACAGTCATTGTGGAAAACTGATGATTTCGACAACCGTATGGTTGCGCTGATTTCTGAGAAAGAAAAGGGTCTCGTGGGGTTCTCACGTTCAGTCAAGAACGCTGACGCATATTGTTTAATATCAATATGTGGTGTATTACTCATCATGATGACGTGAAGGAAAAGAAAGAACACAGGAGATGAAGAATAGAATTTCAGATGAAAAGAGAAAGTAAGAGCAGTTTAATAGACGAGTGAACAACAACGTAGCGCAGCAGCAGAGACTGAAATGAGGGGTTATTTATGTTATAGAACCCTAACCCTAACCCTAACCCTAATCCTAATCTTAATCTGATCAGACTCCTATTTGAAAATCGACTCAGATTTCAGATGGGAATGTTTGAAAAGCTTTAAGTGTATTAGGATAAAATTCGTTTAAGAATGTCCGGTAAAACTAGAAGTTCTTACCAAACTAGGAGTTCTAAGGGTAATCAATCTTGATGGAGTTCTAAGGGTAATCAATCTTGTTCGATCAGGTCCCGTTCCAGAGCAATTAGAGGATTCGAAGGCCTCAAATCTCCCGCAAACCTCCGGTTCCAGAGCAAATTTCCAGGTATTTATTTATTCGCTCTCTGTCTCTCTCTGTCTTTCAGCTATCTGGTGCGGTGATGTCTGAGTCAGACATCCGTCGGGGAAAAAAATATGAATTGGATTTTCTTTTCTTAGCAGAACTGTTGCTTATTGAGCTACTGTTCTTGTTGAATAATTCTTATAACTGCAAACATATTCTTTTAAAATTAAAAGAAAATGGAATTTAAGGGGAAAGGAGGTTATTCCGGTTGTTGTTGCTGATATTATTATTATTACTGAAGATCAGAATATTTCATCAATTTCATCAGATGGCATGGCTCTGATGAGTCTTGAGACCAGGATACAGACAGCTCCTAGAATGATCTGGTTTGGTACACATAACTTATAGGTATTAATTGAACTTACATTTCCAGAATCTCAATTGTCAGGAAAATATTCAGTGCATTTACTTTCTTGGTTGAAGTATGTGAGAGGCTAGTCAAATCTGAAGCGTGTTCCAGCACTGCTGTAAACTCTAAAGAACAGACTCATCGAGAGAAAATTATAGATGGAAAACAACAGTGAACGATGAGTTCTAGATGTAGCACCATTCCCCTAGTGGAGGTTTTCAGCCTGGTGCTGGTCAATGAATTAACATGAGGTGATTGATATTCAGCGTTTAAAGTTGTCTCAATCGAAAAAGAGGTCCATTGAACTTCGACCCAACAGTCCGAGCAGTAAAAATAAAGTGGAACTTCATTTTTCTTCTTTTCTTGTTACCTGTATCATTTCAGGCAAGCAAGGTGAATAGGTAAACCTGGCTTTCAAACAATAGAGCCATCATAAAACAGAAAAGCAGAACGAACTAAGAATGGTGGAAAAGATTAAAAAGGTTTTCAAGTGAGCCCCTAAGACTCGAGATGACTCTTCCAATTCCACTGTAGAATTACTAAAACCAGAGCTTCGTGTAGGTGCTATGAGTGAACTTATGGGTTAAACATGCTCTTGACATGCCTTTGCTCATACACAGGGGCAGAGCCAGGATTGAACATTGGGGGCGGAATGTATGTGGGCCAATGTGGGACCCACTATAGGTCCCATCTCAAAATATATTATTATATTTTAATGTGGAATCTACATAAAAAATTAGGTAAATTAATAGAAAATTCGCGAGTGTGAGAGAGAAAGGAATAATTTGAGAAAGAGAGAGTGAATACCTGATGTGGAGAAGATTTAGGAAAATTCCAAAGTTTGCTAACTACTTCAATATTTTGTGAGACGTGTGAGAAAAAAAAAAAGAAAAAAAAAAAGGAATAAAAGAGGAGATTAATGAGAGAATAAATAGAAATTAGAATATGAGAGAATATATAGGAGAAATTCATAGATCGTGAGTTAGTTTTTAATTAGAATTTAACCTTTTATTCCTTAAAACTAGGGATTTAATGATAACCATTAGATAAAGATTATGAATGACGTTTGTACCCATCATCTTTATCTTAAATTTTTATTTTTAATTTTTGAAGGGGAGCCAAATAGTGGTATTTCACATTTAAAGATAGAGAAATAAGGAAAAAAACAAGGATATTTACAATTTCAAAAAATCCGGGGAGGCCATGGCCCCCTCCGGTCCCAATGTGGCTCCGCCACTGCTCATACACTCTTAAAGTTAAAACACTTAAAATTTATACATTCGAAAATGTGTTGGTCTAGGAGGAACACAGGTTAATCAAGGTGATGTGCCACATGCATGATCTCCACCAAATCAAGAACGATCTGAGCAGGTCCAACTACCCCATGGTTGATGGATAAACACTACCACACTCCTCACCATTAATGGATTTTTCATTTCTTTGATTGCTAAAATATCTTATTCTCTATCATTTGGGAACCCAAACAAGGAGGCTTTGCTGGCTCCATGGCTGTCATCACTCATCATATTTCAAGTATTCAATTAATTTACTCCATTGCATTTTTATTAGGTTTGTAGTGAATAGGTTTGAGTGAAGATACCAGAAGGAATGACAGTAGAAAATGCAGCACTGCTTGTGTGTGCAGGAGTTGCAATAAATGTGATTCAGAACAATGGTTGCAACTCACAGTGATGGGTTGAAAGATGTCCAAGGTTTTATGTCCATGGGTTTAATAATGGAGATTGGAGTGGTCGCAAACATAGTTGTAGCAGCAAGGGCGATTGATGTTAGGACTTTGTAGAAGCTAAGGGCTCAAACAGGGTAAGGATCGTGGAAATTGGTTTTGTTGGTTTAATTATAAGTTGTGGTTCAAGTTATTTTTATTCACTTGTTTAGTGAGGGTAAATATGTAATTTCTTATATTTTACATTATTATAAATAAGAAATTTAGTGGTAACATTGATCAATTAAGGGTCAATTATTTCTACATGGCATCAGAGCTAGGGTGAAATTAAAATCGACAAACCAAGGCAAGTTTCTTTTTATCTCTTTCTTTTCGATTTTTTCTTTTCTTTTTTCTTCCGCTGGACTTCCTCTCTCTCTCTCTCTCTCTCTCTATCGGCAAAGTCTCTGTTTTTGGATGTTAAAGGACAAGAAATAAATTTTCAGAAGGCCATGGGAGAATCACTCAAGTAATTGGATGCTCCTAGAGGCTACCGGTGGTTCAACGGAAAGAAACGAAGAAAAGAAACAATGGTTCTGGTTCAATAGTTAAATGGTTCGATGGGTGGGGTTGGTTATGGGTTTAGAAACCAATGATTCTGGTTGAATGATTAGATGGTTCGATGGTTGGGTTATTGAAAGGAAAACCAAAAAAAAAAAAAAAAAAAAAAAAGGGGAAAGAAGGGTCGATTGATGACGGAAGAATTAAAAGAGAGTAGAGACTGTCTCATAGGTCTTGTTTTTGGTTGCAAACGATACTAGAACATCAGAGGCTTTTGCATACTAAAATTTCAGGGAAGCTTTCTGATGTGGCACATGCCAGGTAGAAATGCGACAGTCTCTTAATTTTTCAGCTTCAGGTCCAATGCTGGTTCCAATAATGTGATACTGTCTTTTATGAAATCTAATTGCAGGGAATAAGGGAGATTACATGAAATCGCTAGGCAGTGCTACTAGTACTCCAACAAATATTAAAAGTCTAACATCATGATAGGTATGGATAATATATTATCATATCCTTTGCTTGTTCTGACTCTTGTTAGCTGGAAATGAAATCACATAGTAGGAAGATTCACAAATTAGAGTACACTATGTTGATGGAGTGAACTTCTGTTCTAAACATTTTGTGTTTCTGGAATATTCATCAAAGGTCTTAGACCACTGGCTCTAAGATCAGAAATTACTCATTTCAGATTTTCTAGGATTAGTCTAATATTTTGGATTCGAAACTTCAAAAACAAAATATATATATATATAAAGAAATAAAAGAAAACAAAAAAGAAAAAATAAGTTCTGTTTTATATGACCAGAATTTGAAATTTTATTTTCTTTCATAAAAAGGATGAGATCTAGACATTGAATTTGTTTGGATTCTAAAGCTAAATTTATAAGGATGGAATTTCAGACTTCCATTTATTCCAGAACTTCCGTTTGATGACGGGAAGCTTTTCTTATTGGTGTATTACTGTTGGGATGCCATACTTAGTTCTCTTGTACAGATTCTAGTTGAATTGAATAGGGTTCTTTAGTTTGAAGTTATACAGATGCAACTGCTTATTATTTCCTGGATGAGATGTGTATTTGTGTTGTATTAATCTTTGGGCTCTATTTTCTATATCAGTTCCAAGCTCTTAAATTCTTGTAGGATCTGCAATCAGCTTTTGAGAAAATGAACTCAACCCTGATTAAACCGGAGAATTCCAAGGTGGGCCATCTTAAATTTTACTAGAAAAGAAAACCACTTTAAAGTGATTCAAATAATTATAATTCAATTTAGATATTCCAATTCCAAATGAGATAAAGTTTGATTCAACGATTTTTTTTGGTACAAAGGGGCTTTATTAAGCCGGGGATGGGGATACTAATATGCCCCAGCGAGAGTCGAACCCACGACCTCTTCACTAAGAAGTGTTGGTTTCAACCACTAAAACAGCTCTGCGTTGGCATTTTTTTAATGACATTTAGTATTTGTCTTCTTTATGGTATTTAAAATAGACCAATTAAGAAATACAAAATATTGGATCAAACTTGTTGGTGCAACCTCAGGTGGTCCTTCTTGGTTGCAACTAGTGCAATATCCCTATTTTGCGGTTTATGCGGAAATACAATGTAAATTGAAAATTCAAACGAATTTGACAATTTCAAACAACCACAACACGAGATTTATATTGGTTCGACTATACAAGTCTACGTCCACTCCTCTCTTAGCCTCAAGAGAGTATTCCATTATTGATTCTCTTTCAATACAATGGGTAGAGATCAAACCCTTACAAAAATCTTTGTTACGGGGCAAGAGAACCTTTTACAATCTTTGTTTAGCAAGTAGGGCAAGAGCACCCCTTAACAATCTTTGTTTACAGGCAATAGCACCCCTTAACAATCTTTGTTTACAGGCAAGAGCACCCAAGCAATCTTTGTTCACGGGCAAGAGCACCCAAGCAATCTTTGTTCACTGGCAAGAGCACCCAATGACCAATTCTAATCTACCAACGTAGACTAGAATTGAAACAGTTACAAAGGAAGGATGTTACCTTAATAAGAGGTGTGATACTTTACCTCTTGTGTGAGTGTGATGCAATGTGAGTTGTATGCACCACCGACGCCTTCAATCACCTCAAGCTTGGTTTCCACAAGCTTGCTTAATACCTTGGAGTGTTCTTCAAGGTTGGGGAGAAGGTGAAAGGCAAAGCACAAGGCTTTCTTGCAATTTGAGAGCTTAGGATCACTTGGGGAGTGGGTGATCAAGTGTGAGTGTTTAACCTCTCAAATGAGGTGAATTGGGCTTATAAGAGCACCTTTGAGTGCCTAAAGTCAATCCCCAACGGATAGAAAATGGACATAATTTTTGTCCTGTTTTTAGCCTAGAAGGTCAGCCGTCTGCCCAAACGGTCAGCCGTCTGAAAAAGAGCCGTTGCAAACTAGCCGTTATTGGCTAAGTCAAGGCCAGACGGTCAGCCGTCTGCCCAGACGGTCAGCCGTCTGCCCAGACGGTCGTCCTTCTGGCTTTCTGTTTCTGAAAGAAACACAAACCAGACGGTCAGCTGTCTGCTCAGACGGTCGACTGTCTGAGCTCTGTTTTGCTGAATTAAGTTGGGGCTGGGACATGGCTTAGGTTTTTGGACTTTTTGGTCAACCCTAAGCATTGTACACCTCACTAACATGTTCTAGGTCACTCTAGTAATATGAATTACATATATTGATGCATTTACATGAATGTATATGCGAGAGTGTCCTAAGCCCTAATTTAACCACTCATGAGACCAAGATAGGGGATAGGGCCTAGAATGTCCCATTGATATATTTCAGGAGATACGGACGTCGACTAGTGGGACATGGATGGTGAGCTAGCCAGCTATGATGAAGAGGAAGGGTTCAAGAAGTCTGACTTCACCCATACTCTGTAGCATAGTTCATCAGACCTAGTGTAGGTTCAAGTCCAGAAGACACCTCCAACGATGTGTCCTACTAAGTCAAAATTTATACTGCACTTCTTCGTTTTACTGAAAATTTTGAAACTTGTGGGGGATTGTTGGATTTTGTTTTAAAATATATAATATAATATAATATAATATACTATTTAGATAAGTTTCAAAATCATTAAAACTCTATCTCCCTAGTTTTGTTTTAGGACTCTTGTTTCTATAGGACTCTTCTGGATGTATATTAGGTAATTTAATTTACCCTATATGTTTAGTCCCACATCGGATGGAGCTAATGATTATATGATTATATAATCATATATAGCTCCTAAGTGGGGTGTATGCTGGTAGAGAACTATGTGTGGATCACGCGCATGCAACGAGCTGGACCAAGTTGGGCGTGGTTGCAGTAGTGGTCCGTAGACCCTAGTCTAACTAAGCCATGGGGCACTGTAATATTATATAAATAATATTAAGTTGTCTATGATGGGACTTGGGGTCGTGGGTCATGGATCTAGAAAACGGGTCATGAATCTAGAAAACCCGATTTTGGGTTTTGCAGTAGGGAGGTGACTGATCATACAGTCACAACCCTCTGCAGGTGACCTTACGTACATGTGCAGCCCTCTGAAGGTGTCCATACGAGTCAGTAAATAGATGTTAAGCTCGAACAAGATTCCATTCTCGTTTTTTGGTGAAAAACAGAAATTCGAAAATCTAGTGTTAGAAAATTCCTTTTTTTTTGTTTTTTTTTCATTTGGTGCCGTGTATTACCTTCGGATCTCCTCTGCAAGTAGACTCTGTTGGAGTGCTGCCTTCGGATCTAGGAGTTGTTGTATCTTGGAGGTA